>NC_090927.1:749455967-750705967 GCF_040938575.1 Ambystoma mexicanum | reverse complement strand
CACTCTTGCTCAGGCTGTGACATGTCTGGCCTTTTTTTGTGGATCTTGCAACAACTTGTGTCAGGTTGGCTTCTGTCGTGGACACACATTCAGTCACTGTGCTTTGATGCCTTGGCAATGTGCCATGGGAAACATGCACATGTATATGCATTCACTTGTCACATGTGTATGGTGGGGACTGATTAAGGCCTGGAAGTTTGTGTGAGCAGATCCTCCACTCATGGAGGGACCTTCGCTGATTCCAGTTGGTTGTATTTGCAGACTGCACTTTGGTGTTGCACTTCATGGTGCTGGCAGACCATGGAAGTTCAGGTGAGCTGCAGACATGCATTGCACTAGTATTGTGGGAGACTGTCAGGGGGCTGCCTGTGGGGGGTATCACAGGTGTGGAGCGCCGGGGGTGGTGTCTGGTCTGAAGGGGTCTGCCTGGGGGGTTTCACAGGTGTGGGGGTCTGGGGTGGTGTCCAGTCTTGAGGGGGATGTCCATGGGGGGTGGCAAAGGTGTGGGGGCTGGGGGGTTGTGTCCAGTCTGGAAAGGGGCTGTGGGTGCTGTCCAGTCTGGAGGGGGCAGCCTGGGGGTTGTCACAGGTGTGGGGAGCTGGGGAGTGGTGTCCAGTCTGGAGGGGGCTGCCTGCGGGGGGTGTCACAGGTGTCGGGGTCTGGTGGGTGGTGCCCAGTCTGGAGAGGGGCTTGGGGATGGTGTCCAGTCTGGAGAGCTGCTGGGTGGTGGTATCCAGTCTGCAGTGGGCTGCCTGTGGGGGGTGTAAGATGTGGGTGGCTGGGGGGTGGAGTCCAGTCTGGAGGGGGGCTGGGGGTTGGGGGGTGGTGTCCTGTCTGGAGTGGGCTGCCTGTGGGGGGGTTTATTGGTGCGGGATGGGGCTTGTCCAATCTGGAGGGGGCTGCCTGGGGGTGGGTCACAGGTGTGGGAAGCTGGGGATGGTATCCAGTCTGGAAGGGGTCTCGGGGGTGGTGTCCAGTCTGGAGGGGGCTTCCTGTGGGGGGTGTAACAGGTGTGGGGAGCTGGGGGTGGTGTCCAGTCTGGAGGGGGCTGGGGTCAGTGTGCAGTCTGGAGGGAGGCTGAGGGGTGGTGTCCAGTCCGGAGGGGGCTGCCTGTCTAGGAAGTCACAGGTGTTGGTGGCTGACGGATGGCTTCCAGTCTGGAGGGGGGTGCCTGGAGAGGTGTCAGAGGTGTGGGGGACTGGGGAATGGTGTCCAGTCTGGAGAGAGGCTGGGGGTTGGTGTCCTGTCTGGAGTGGGCTGCCTGTGGGGGGTTTTATTGGTGGGGGATGGGGCTTGTCCGGTCTGGAGGGAGCTGCCTGGGGGTGGGTCACAGGTGTGGGGAGCTGGGTATGGTGTCCAGTCTGGAGAGGGGCTGGTTGGGGGTGTCCAGTCTGGAGCGGGCTGCCTGTGGGGGGTGTAACAGATTTGGGTGGCTGGGGGGTGGAGTCCAGTCTGGAGGGGGGATGGGGGTTGGGGGTTGGTGTCCTGTCTGGAGTGGGCTGCCTGTGGGGGGGTTTATTGGTGCGGGATGGGGCTTGTCCAATCTGGAGGGGGCTGCCTGGGGGTGGGTCACAGGTGTGGGGAGCTGGGGATGGTATCCAGTCTGGAAGGGGGCTCGGGGGTGGTGTCCAGTCTGGAGGGGGATTCCTGTGGGGGGTGTCACAGGTGTGGGGAGCTGGGGGTGGTGTCCAGTCTGGAGGGGGCTGGGGGCAGTGTGCAGTCTGGAGGGAGGCTGAGGGGTGGTGTCCAGTCTGAAGGGGGCTGCCTGCAGGGGGATTCACAGGTGTGGGGGGCTAGGGGAGGGTGACCAGTCTGGAGGTGGCGGCCTGGTGTGTGTCACATGTGTGGGGGGCTGGGGGATGATGTCCACTCTGGAAGGGGGCTGGGGAGTGGTATCTACTCTGGAGAGGCTGTCTGTGGGGGTGTCACAGGTGAGGGGGATGGGGGATGGTATTCAGTCTGGAGGGGGCTGTCTATGGGGGGTGTCACAGGTAAGGTGGCCTGGGGGTGGTGTCCACTCTGGAGGGGGTTTGGGGGTGGTGTCCAGTCTGTAGGGGGCTGCATGTGGGGGGTGCAACAGGTGGGGGGCTGGGTGGTGGTGTCCAGTATGGAGGGGGCTGCCTGTCGGGGGTGTCACAGGTGTGGGGGGGCTGGGGGATGGTGTCCATTCTGGAGGGGACTGACTGGGGTGTGTCACATGAATGTGGGGCTGGTGGATGGTGTCCAGTCTGGAGAGGGGCTGGGTGGTGGTGTCCAGTCTGGAGCGGGCTGCCTGTGAGGGGTGTAACAGATTTGGGTGGCTGGGGGGTGGAGTCCAGTCTGGAGGGGGGCTGGGGGTTGGGGTTTGGTGTCCTGTCTGGAGTGGGCTGCCTGTGGGGGGGTTTATTGGTGCGGGATGGGGCTTGTCCAACCTGGAGGGGGCTGCCTGGGGGTGGGTCACAGGTGTGGGGAGCTGGGGATGATATCCAGTCTGGAAGGGGGCTCGGGGGTGGTGTCCAGTCTGGAGGGGGATTCCTGTGGGGGGTGTCACAGGTGTGGGGAGCTGGGGGTGGTGTCCAGTCTGGAGGGGGCTGGGGGCAGTGTGCAGTCTGGAGGGAGGCTGAGGGGTGGTGTCCAGTCTGGAGGGGGCTGCCTGCAGGGGGAGTCACAGGTGTGGGGGGCTAGGGGAGGGTGACCAGTCTGGAGGTGGCGGCCTGGTGGGTGTCACATGTGTGGGGTGCTGGGGGATGATGTCCGCTCTGGAAGGGGGCTGGGGAGTGGTATCTACTCTGGAGAGGCTGTCTGTGGGGGTGTCACAGGTGAGGGGGCTAGGGGATGGTATTCAGTCTGGAGGGGGCTGTCTATGGGGGGTGTCACAGGTAAGGGGGGCCTGGGGGTGGTGTCCAGTCTGGAGGGGGTTTGGGGGTGGTGTCCAGTCTGTAGGGGGCTGCATGTCGGGGGTGCAACAGGTGGGGGGCTGGGTGGTGGTGTCCAGTATGGAGGGGTCTGCCTGTGGGGGGTGTTACAGGTGTGGGGGGGGCGGGGGGATGGTGTCCATTCTGGAGGAGAATGACTGGGGTGTGTCACATGAATGTGGGGCTGGTGGATGGTGTCCAGTCTCGAGGGGGCTGCCTGGGGGAGTGTGACAGGTGTGGGGGCTGGGGGGTGGTGTCCAGTCTGGAGGGGGCTGCCTGGGGGGAGTGTCACAGGTGTGGAGGGCTGGGCTGTGGTGTCCAGTCAGGAGGGGGGCTGGGGGTTAGTGTCCAGTCTGGAGGGGGCTGCCGGTGGGGGGTGTCACAAGTGTGGGGGTCTCGGGGGTGGTGTCCAGTCTGGAGGGGGCTTCCTGTGGGGGGTGTCACATGTGTGGGGAGCTGGTGGTGGTGTCCAGTCTGGAGGGGGCTGGGGGCAGTGTGCAGTCTGGAGGGAGGCTGAGGGTGGTGTCCAGTCTGGAGGGGGCTGCCTGCAGGGGGAGTCACAGGTGTCGGGGTCTGGTGGGTGGTGCCCAGTCTGGAGAGGGGCTTGGGGATGGTGTCCAGACCGGAGGGGGCAGCCTGGGGAGGTGTCACAGGTTTGGGGGGCTGGGGTGGGAGTGTCCAGTCTGAAGAGGGGCTGGGAGGTGGTGTCCAGTCTGGAGCGGGCTGCCTGTGGGGGGTGTAACAGATGTGGGCGGCTGGGGGGTGGTGTCCAGTCTGGAGGGGGGCTGGGGAATGGTGTCCAGTCTGGACAGGGTTGCATCGGCGGGTGTCACATGTGTGGGGGGTTGGGGGCTTGGTGTCCAGTCTGGAGTGGGTGGTTTTCAGTCTCGAGGGGGCTGCATGTGGGGGCAGTCACAGGTGTTGGTGGCTGAGGGATGGCGTCCAGTCTGGAGGGGGCTGCCTGGAGAGGTGTCAGAGGTGTGGGGGACTGGGGAATGGTGTCCAGTCTGGAGGGAGGCTGGGGGTTGGTGTCCTGTCTGGAGTGGGCTGCCTGTGGGGGGTTTTATTGGTGGGGGATGGGGCTTGTCCAGTCTGGAGGGAGCTGCCTGGGGGTGGGTCACAGGTGTGGGGAGCTGGGGATGGTGTCCAGTCTGGAGAGGGGCTGGGGGTGGTGTCCAGTCTGGAGGGGGCTGCCTGGGGGGAGTGTCACAGGTGTGGAGGGCTGGGCTGTGGTGTCCAGTCAGGAGGGGGCTGGGGGTTAGTGTCCAGTCTGGAGGGGGCTGCCGGTGGGGGGTGTCACAAGTGTGGGGAGCTGGGGATGGTATCCAGTCAGGAAGGGGTCTCGGGGGTGGTGTCCAGTCTGGAGGGGGCTTCCTGTGGGGGGTGTCACATGTGTGGGGAGCTGGTGGTGGTGTCCAGTCTGGAGGGGGCTGGGGGCAGTGTGCAGTCTGGAGGGAGGCTGAGGGTGGTGTCCAGTCTGGAGGGGGCTGCCTGCAGGGGGAGTCACAGGTGTCGGGGTCTGGTGGGTGGTGCCCAGTCTGGAGAGGGGCTTGGGGATGGTGTCCAGTCCGGAGGGGGCAGCCTGGGGAGGTGTCACAGGTTTGGGGGGGCTGGGGTGGGAGTGTCCAGTCTGAAGAGGGGCTGGGAGGTGGTGTCCAGTCTGGAGCGGGCTGCCTGTGGGGGGTGTAACAGATGTGGGCGGCTGGGGGGTGGTGTCCAGTCTGGAGGGGGGCTGGGGAATGGTGTCCAGTCTGGACAGGGTTGCATCGGCGGGTGTCACATGTGTGGGGGGTTGGGGGCTTGGTGTCCAGTCTGGAGTGGGTGGTTTTCAGTCTCGAGGGGGCTGCATGTGGGGGCAGTCACAGGTGTTGGTGGCTGAGGGATGGCGTCCAGTCTGGAGGGGGCTGCCTGGAAAGGTGTCAGAGGTGTGGGGGACTGGGGAATGGTGTCCAGTCTGGAGGGAGGCTGGGGGTTGGTGTCCTGTCTGGAGTGGGCTGCCTGTGGGGGGTTTTATTGGTGGGGGATGGGGCTTGTCCAGTCTGGAGCGGGCTGCCTGTGGGGGGGTGTAACAGATGTGGGTGGCTGGGGGGTGGAGTCCAGTCTTGAGGGGGGCTGGGGGTTGGGGGTTGGTGTCCTGTCTGGAGTGGGCTGCCTGTGGGGGGGTTTATTGGTGGGGGATGGGGCTTGTCCAGTCTGGAGGGAGCTGCCTGGGGGTGGGTCACAGGTGTGGGGAGCTGGGGATGGTGTCCAGTCTGGAGAGGGGCTGGGGGGTGGTGTCCAGTCTGGAGGGGGCTGCCTGGGGGGAGTGTCACAGGTGTGGAGGGCTGGGCTGTGGTGTCCAGTCAGGAGGGGGGCTGGGGGTTAGTGTCCAGTCCGGAGGGGGCAGCCTGGGGAGGTGTCACAGGTTTGGGGGGCTGGGGTGGGAGTGTCCAGTCTGAAGAGGGGCTGGGAGGTGGTGTCCAGTCTGGACAGGGTTGCATCGGCGGGTGTCACATGTGTGGGGGGTTGGGGGCTTGGTGTCCAGTCTGGAGTGGGTGGTTTTCAGTCTCGAGGGGGCTGCATGTGGGGGCAGTCACAGGTGTTGGTGGCTGAGGGATGGCGTCCAGTCTGGAGGGGGCTGCCTGGAGAGGTGTCAGAGGTGTGGGGGACTGGGGAATGGTGTCCAGTCTGGAGGGAGGCTGGGGGTTGGTGTCCTGTCTGGAGTGGGCTGCCTGTGGGGGGTTTTATTGGTGGGGGATGGGGCTTGTCCAGTCTGGAGCGGGCTGCCTGTGGGGGGGTGTAACAGATGTGGGTGGCTGGGGGGTGGAGTCCAGTCTGGAGGGGGGCTGGGGGTTGGGGGTTGGTGTCCTGTCTGGAGTGGGCTGCCTGTGGGGGGGTTTATTGGTGGGGGATGGGGCTTGTCCAATCTGGAGGGGGCTGCCTGGGGGTGGGTCACAGGTGTGGGGAGCTGGGGATGGTAACCAGTCTGGAAGGGGTCTCGGGGGTGGTGTCCAGTCTGGAGGGGGATTCCTGTGGGGGGTGTCACAGGTGTGGGGAGCTGGGGGTGGTGTCCAGTCTGGAGGGAGCTGGGGGCAGTGTGCAGTCTGGAGGGAGGCTGAGGGGTGGTGTCCAGTCTGGAGGGGGCTGTCTGCAGGGGGAGTCGCAGGTGTGGGGGGCTAGGGGAGGGTGTCCAGTCTGGAGGTGGCGGCCTGGTTGGTGTCACATGTGTGGGGGGCTGGGGGATTGTGTCCACTCTGGAAGGGGGCTGGGGAGTGGTATCTACTCTGGAGAGGCTATCTGTGGGGGTGTCACAGGTGAGGGGGGTGGTATTCAGTCTGGAGGGGGCTGTTTATGGGGGGTGTCACAGGTAAGGGGGGCATGGGGGTGGTGTCCAGTCTGAAGGGGGTTTGGGGGTGGTGTCCAGTCTGTAGGGGGCTGCATGTGGGGGGTGCAACAGGTGGGGGGCTGGGTGGTGGTGTCCAGTATGGAGGGGGCTGCCTGTTGGGGGGGTCACAGGTGTGGGGGGCTGTGGATGGTGTCCATTCTGGAGGGGACTGACTGGGGTGTGTCACATGTATGTGGTGCTGGTGGATGGTGTCCATTCTGGAGGGGGCTGTCTGGGGGAGTGTGACAGGTGTGGAGGGCTGGGGGGAGGTGTCCAGTCTGGATGGGGCTGCCTGGGGGGAGTGTCACAGGTGTGGAGGGCTGGGCTGTGGTGTCCAGTCAGGAGGGGGGCTGGGGGTTAGTGTCCAGTCTGGAGGGGGCTGCCTTTTGGGGGTGTCACAGGTGAGGAGGCTGGGGGATGGTGTCCAGTCTGGAGGGGACTGCCGGTGGGGGGTGTCACAAGTGTGGGGGGCTGAGGGATGGTGTCCAGTCTGGATGGGGCTACCTGGGCTGGTGTCACTCATGTGGGGGGCACGGGGCTTGGTGTCCAGTCTGGAGAGCAGTGGTGTCCAGTCTGGAGGGGGCTGCCTGTGGGAGGTGTCACAAGTATGGGGGCTGGAGGATGGTGTCCCATCTGGCCGGGGGTGGTGTCCAGTCTGGTGTGGGCTGCCTGTGGGGGTGTCACAGGTGAGGGGTCCTGGGGGGGTGTCCTGTCTGGAGGGGGCTGTCTGGGCGGTGTCACAAGTGTGAGGGGGGCTGGGGGATGATGTCCAGTCTGGATGGGGCTACCTGGGCTGGTGTCACACATGTGGGGCTGGGGGCTTGGTGTCCAGTCTGAAGAGCAGTGGTGTCCAGTCTGGAGGGGGCTGCCTGTGGGGGGTGTCACAGGTGAGGGGGATGGGGGGTGTCCTTTCTGGAGGGGGCTGCCTGGGGGTTGTTGCGGGTGTGGGGAGCTGGGGGGAGGTGTCCAGTCTTGAGGGGACTGGGGGTGGTGTACACTCTGGAAGGGGGCTGGGGAGTGGTATCTACTCTGGAGAGGCTGTCTGTGGGGGTGTCACAGGTGAGGGGGATGGGGGATGGTATTCAGTCTGGAGGGGGCTGTCTATGGGGGGTGTCACAGGTAAGGTGGCCTGGGGGTGGTGTCCACTCTGGAGGGGGTTTGGGGGTGGTGTCCAGTCTGTAGGGGGCTGCATGTGGGGGGTGCAACAGGTGGGGGGCTGGGTGGTGGTGTCCAGTATGGAGGGGGCTGCCTGTCGGGGGTGTCACAGGTGTGGGGGGGCTGGGGGATGGTGTCCATTCTGGAGGGGACTGACTGGGGTGTGTCACATGAATGTGGGGCTGGTGGATGGTGTCCAGTCTGGAGAGGGGCTGGGTGGTGGTGTCCAGTCTGGAGCGGGCTGCCTGTGAGGGGTGTAACAGATTTGGGTGGCTGGGGGGTGGAGTCCAGTCTGGAGGGGGGCTGGGGGTTGGGGTTTGGTGTCCTGTCTGGAGTGGGCTGCCTGTGGGGGGGTTTATTGGTGCGGGATGGGGCTTGTCCAACCTGGAGGGGGCTGCCTGGGGGTGGGTCACAGGTGTGGGGAGCTGGGGATGGTATCCAGTCTGGAAGGGGGCTCGGGGGTGGTGTCCAGTCTGGAGGGGGATTCCTGTGGGGGGTGTCACAGGTGTGGGGAGCTGGGGGTGGTGTCCAGTCTGGAGGGGGCTGGGGGCAGTGTGCAGTCTGGAGGGAGGCTGAGGGGTGGTGTCCAGTCTGGAGGGGGCTGCCTGCAGGGGGAGTCACAGGTGTGGGGGGCTAGGGGAGGGTGACCAGTCTGGAGGTGGCGGCCTGGTGGGTGTCACATGTGTGGGGTGCTGGGGGATGATGTCCGCTCTGGAAGGGGGCTGGGGAGTGGTATCTACTCTGGAGAGGCTGTCTGTGGGGGTGTCACAGGTGAGGGGGCTAGGGGATGGTATTCAGTCTGGAGGGGGCTGTCTATGGGGGGTGTCACAGGTAAGGGGGGCCTGGGGGTGGTGTCCAGTCTGGAGGGGGTTTGGGGGTGGTGTCCAGTCTGTAGGGGGCTGCATGTCGGGGGTGCAACAGGTGGGGGGCTGGGTGGTGGTGTCCAGTATGGAGGGGTCTGCCTGTGGGGGGTGTTACAGGTGTGGGGGGGCGGGGGGATGGTGTCCATTCTGGAGGAGAATGACTGGGGTGTGTCACATGAATGTGGGGCTGGTGGATGGTGTCCAGTCTCGAGGGGGCTGCCTGGGGGAGTGTGACAGGTGTGGGGGCTGGGGGGTGGTGTCCAGTCTGGAGGGGGCTGCCTGGGGGGAGTGTCACAGGTGTGGAGGGCTGGGCTGTGGTGTCCAGTCAGGAGGGGGGCTGGGGGTTAGTGTCCAGTCTGGAGGGGGCTGCCGGTGGGGGGTGTCACAAGTGTGGGGGTCTCGGGGGTGGTGTCCAGTCTGGAGGGGGCTTCCTGTGGGGGGTGTCACATGTGTGGGGAGCTGGTGGTGGTGTCCAGTCTGGAGGGGGCTGGGGGCAGTGTGCAGTCTGGAGGGAGGCTGAGGGTGGTGTCCAGTCTGGAGGGGGCTGCCTGCAGGGGGAGTCACAGGTGTCGGGGTCTGGTGGGTGGTGCCCAGTCTGGAGAGGGGCTTGGGGATGGTGTCCAGACCGGAGGGGGCAGCCTGGGGAGGTGTCACAGGTTTGGGGGGCTGGGGTGGGAGTGTCCAGTCTGAAGAGGGGCTGGGAGGTGGTGTCCAGTCTGGAGCGGGCTGCCTGTGGGGGGTGTAACAGATGTGGGCGGCTGGGGGGTGGTGTCCAGTCTGGAGGGGGGCTGGGGAATGGTGTCCAGTCTGGACAGGGTTGCATCGGCGGGTGTCACATGTGTGGGGGGTTGGGGGCTTGGTGTCCAGTCTGGAGTGGGTGGTTTTCAGTCTCGAGGGGGCTGCATGTGGGGGCAGTCACAGGTGTTGGTGGCTGAGGGATGGCGTCCAGTCTGGAGGGGGCTGCCTGGAGAGGTGTCAGAGGTGTGGGGGACTGGGGAATGGTGTCCAGTCTGGAGGGAGGCTGGGGGTTGGTGTCCTGTCTGGAGTGGGCTGCCTGTGGGGGGTTTTATTGGTGGGGGATGGGGCTTGTCCAGTCTGGAGGGAGCTGCCTGGGGGTGGGTCACAGGTGTGGGGAGCTGGGGATGGTGTCCAGTCTGGAGAGGGGCTGGGGGGTGGTGTCCAGTCTGGAGGGGGCTGCCTGGGGGGAGTGTCACAGGTGTGGAGGGCTGGGCTGTGGTGTCCAGTCAGGAGGGGGCTGGGGGTTAGTGTCCAGTCTGGAGGGGGCTGCCGGTGGGGGGTGTCACAAGTGTGGGGAGCTGGGGATGGTATCCAGTCAGGAAGGGGTCTCGGGGGTGGTGTCCAGTCTGGAGGGGGCTTCCTGTGGGGGGTGTCACATGTGTGGGGAGCTGGTGGTGGTGTCCAGTCTGGAGGGGGCTGGGGGCAGTGTGCAGTCTGGAGGGAGGCTGAGGGTGGTGTCCAGTCTGGAGGGGGCTGCCTGCAGGGGGAGTCACAGGTGTCGGGGTCTGGTGGGTGGTGCCCAGTCTGGAGAGGGGCTTGGGGATGGTGTCCAGTCCGGAGGGGGCAGCCTGGGGAGGTTTCACAGGTTTGGGGGGGCTGGGGTGGGAGTGTCCAGTCTGAAGAGGGGCTGGGAGGTGGTGTCCAGTCTGGAGCGGGCTGCCTGTGGGGGGTGTAACAGATGTGGGCGGCTGGGGGGTGGTATCCAGTCTGGAGGGGGGCTGGGGAATGGTGTCCAGTCTGGACAGGGTTGCATCGGCGGGTGTCACATGTGTGGGGGGTTGAGGGCTTGGTGTCCAGTCTGGAGTGGGTGGTTTTCAGTCTCGAGGGGGCTGCATGTGGGGGCAGTCACAGGTGTTGGTGGCTGAGGGATGGCGTCCAGTCTGGAGGGGGCTGCCTGGAAAGGTGTCAGAGGTGTGGGGGACTGGGGAATGGTGTCCAGTCTGGAGGGAGGCTGGGGGTTGGTGTCCTGTCTGGAGTGGGCTGCCTGTGGGGGGTTTTATTGGTGGGGGATGGGGCTTGTCCAGTCTGGAGCGGGCTGCCTGTGGGGGGGTGTAACAGATGTGGGTGGCTGGGGGGTGGAGTCCAGTCTTGAGGGGGGCTGGGGGTTGGGGGTTGGTGTCCTGTCTGGAGTGGGCTGCCTGTGGGGGGGTTTATTGGTGGGGGATGGGGCTTGTCCAGTCTGGAGGGAGCTGCCTGGGGGTGGGTCACAGGTGTGGGGAGCTGGGGATGGTGTCCAGTCTGGAGAGGGGCTGGGGGGTGGTGTCCAGTCTGGAGGGGGCTGCCTGGGGGGAGTGTCACAGGTGTGGAGGGCTGGGCTGTGGTGTCCAGTCAGGAGGGGGGCTGGGGGTTAGTGTCCAGTCCGGAGGGGGCAGCCTGGGGAGGTGTCACAGGTTTGGGGGGCTGGGGTGGGAGTGTCCAGTCTGAAGAGGGGCTGGGAGGTGGTGTCCAGTCTGGACAGGGTTGCATCGGCGGGTGTCACATGTGTGGGGGGTTGGGGGCTTGGTGTCCAGTCTGGAGTGGGTGGTTTTCAGTCTCGAGGGGGCTGCATGTGGGGGCAGTCACAGGTGTTGGTGGCTGAGGGATGGCGTCCAGTCTGGAGGGGGCTGCCTGGAGAGGTGTCAGAGGTGTGGGGGACTGGGGAATGGTGTCCAGTCTGGAGGGAGGCTGGGGGTTGGTGTCCTGTCTGGAGTGGGCTGCCTGTGGGGGGTTTTATTGGTGGGGGATGGGGCTTGTCCAGTCTGGAGCGGGCTGCCTGTGGGGGGGTGTAACAGATGTGGGTGGCTGGGGGGTGGAGTCCAGTCTGGAGGGGGGCTGGGGGTTGGGGGTTGGTGTCCTGTCTGGAGTGGGCTGCCTGTGGGGGGGTTTATTGGTGGGGGATGGGGCTTGTCCAATCTGGAGGGGGCTGCCTGGGGGTGGGTCACAGGTGTGGGGAGCTGGGGATGGTAACCAGTCTGGAAGGGGTCTCGGGGGTGGTGTCCAGTCTGGAGGGGGATTCCTGTGGGGGGTGTCACAGGTGTGGGGAGCTGGGGGTGGTGTCCAGTCTGGAGGGAGCTGGGGGCAGTGTGCAGTCTGGAGGGAGGCTGAGGGGTGGTGTCCAGTCTGGAGGGGGCTGTCTGCAGGGGGAGTCGCAGGTGTGGGGGGCTAGGGGAGGGTGTCCAGTCTGGAGGTGGCGGCCTGGTTGGTGTCACATGTGTGGGGGGCTGGGGGATTGTGTCCACTCTGGAAGGGGGCTGGGGAGTGGTATCTACTCTGGAGAGGCTATCTGTGGGGGTGTCACAGGTGAGGGGGGTGGTATTCAGTCTGGAGGGGGCTGTTTATGGGGGGTGTCACAGGTAAGGGGGGCATGGGGGTGGTGTCCAGTCTGAAGGGGGTTTGGGGGTGGTGTCCAGTCTGTAGGGGGCTGCATGTGGGGGGTGCAACAGGTGGGGGGCTGGGTGGTGGTGTCCAGTATGGAGGGGGCTGCCTGTTGGGGGGGTCACAGGTGTGGGGGGCTGTGGATGGTGTCCATTCTGGAGGGGACTGACTGGGGTGTGTCACATGTATGTGGTGCTGGTGGATGGTGTCCATTCTGGAGGGGGCTGTCTGGGGGAGTGTGACAGGTGTGGAGGGCTGGGGGGAGGTGTCCAGTCTGGATGGGACTGCCTGGGGGGAGTGTCACAGGTGTGGAGGGCTGGGCTGTGGTGTCCAGTCAGGAGGGGGGCTGGGGGTTAGTGTCCAGTCTGGAGGGGGCTGCCTTTTGGGGGTGTCACAGGTGAGGAGGCTGGGGGATGGTGTCCAGTCTGGAGGGGACTGCCGGTGGGGGGTGTCACAAGTGTCGGGGGCTGAGGGATGGTGTCCAGTCTGGATGGGGCTACCTGGGCTGGTGTCACTCATGTGGGGGGCACGGGGCTTGGTGTCCAGTCTGGAGAGCAGTGGTGTCCAGTCTGGAGGGGGCTGCCTGTGGGAGGTGTCACAAGTATGGGGGCTGGAGGATGGTGTCCCATCTGGCCGGGGGTGGTGTCCAGTCTGGTGTGGGCTGCCTGTGGGGGTGTCACAGGTGAGGGGTCCTGGGGGGGTGTCCTGTCTGGAGGGGGCTGTCTGGGCGGTGTCACAAGTGTGAGGGGGGCTGGGGGATGATGTCCAGTCTGGATGGGGCTACCTGGGCTGGTGTCACACATGTGGGGCTGGGGGCTTGGTGTCCAGTCTGAAGAGCAGTGGTGTCCAGTCTGGAGGGGGCTGCCTGTGGGGGGTGTCACAGGTGAGGGGGATGGGGGGTGTCCTTTCTGGAGGGGGCTGCCTGGGGGTTGTTGCGGGTGTGGGGAGCTGGGGGGAGGTGTCCAGTCTTGAGGGGACTGGGGGTGGTGTACACTCTGGAGGGGGCTGCCTGTGGGGGGTATCACAGGTGAGGGGGCTGGAGGTGCTGTCCAGTCTGGAGTGGGCATCCTGTGGGGGATGTCACAGGTGTGAGGTGTTCTGGGATGGGGTCCAGTCTGGAGGGGGCTGCCTTGGGGGGTTTCACAGGTGTGGGGGGCTTGTGGATGTTGTCCCGTCTGGAGGGGGCTGTCTGAGGGAGTGTCACAGGTGTGGGGGCCTGGTGGGTGGTGTCCATTCTGGAGGGGGCTGCCTGGGGGGGTGTCACAGGTGTGAGGGCTGCGGGGTGTTGTCCAGTCTGGAGGGGGCTGCCTGTGGGGAGTGTCACGGGTGTGGGGGACTAGGACATGTTTTCCAGTCTGCAGGGCAGCTGGGGGGTGGTGTCCAGTCTGGAATGTGCTTCCTAGGGGGGTATCACAGGTGAGAGGGTCTGGGGGGTGTCCAGTCTGGAGGGAGATGCCTGTGAGGGATTTCACAGGTGTGAGGGGTTGGAGGGTGGTGTCCAGTCTGGGGGTGGGGCTGGGGTGGTGTCCAGTCTGGAGGGGGGCTGCCTGTGGGGGGTGTCACAGGTGTGAGCAACTAGGGGGTGGTGTCCAGTCTGGAGGCAGGATGGTGGGTGGTGTCCAGTCTGGAGGGGGCTGCATGTGGGGGGTGTCACAGGTCGGAGGGGCTGGGGGATTGTGTCCAGTCTGGAGGTGGCTGCCTATGGGGGAGTCACAGGTTAGGGGGACTGCTGGATGGTGTCCAGTCTGGAGGGGGCTGCCTGGGGGATGTCACATGTGTAGGGGACTGGGGTGGTGGTGTCCAGTGTGGAGGGGGCTGTCTGTGGGGGGTGTCACAGGTGAGGGGGCTGGGGGTTGGTGTCCAGTCTGTAAAGGGCTGCCTTGGGGGTGTCACAGGTGTGGGGTGCTGGGTGGGTGGTGTCCAGTCTGGAGGGGGGCTGGGAGGTGGTGTCCAGTCTGGAGGGGGCTGCCTGTCGGGGGTGTCACAGTTGAGTGGGGCTGTGGGGTGGTGTCCAGTCTGGAGGGGTTGTCTGGGTTGTTATTACAGGTGTAGGGGGGTGGGGGTAGTGTCCAGCCTGTAGGGGGCTGCCTGTGGGTTGTGTCACAGTTAAGTGGGGCTGGGGGGTAGTGCCCAGTCTGGAGGGGGCTGGTTGTGGTGTCCTGTATGGAGAGGGCTGCCTGGAGGGGGAGGGGGATGTTACAGGTGTGGGGGACTGGGGGATCTTGTCCAGTGTGGAGGGGGCTGCTTGAGGGGGTGTCACAGGTGTGGGTGGCTTGGGGATGGTGTCCAGTCTGGAGGGGGCTGCCTGGGTGGGTCTCACATGTGTTGGGGGATTGGAGGATGGTGTCCAGTCTGGATGGGGGCTGCAGGGTGGTGTCCAGTCCTGAGGGTGTTTGGGGGGTGTCCAGTCTGGAGAGGGCTGCCTGTGGGGTGTGTCAGAGGTGAGGGGAGCTAGGGGGTGGTGTCCAGTCTGGAGGGGGCCTGGAGGGGTGGTGTCCAGTCTGGTGGTGACTTCCTGTGGGAGTGTCACAGTTGAGGGGTCCTAGGGGTATTGTTCAGTCTGCAGGGGGCTGCCTGTGGGGGGTGTCACATGTGAGGGGGGTGGGGGATGGTGTCTGGCCTACTGTGATTGATGTGCAGTAGGGGGGTCTGCAGACAGGATGGTGCTGAGGGTGTAAGGGAGTCTCATGTGTTGGTAAGGGGTGCAGTCTCCACTTTCGAGGGGGGCCTGCATTATCGCTGGGGTTCAGCCCAGCATTGCGAGGGAGGGCACATGATTTCCCTGGGGTGCAACCTGGGCTTGTGAGGGAGGGCATGCATTTTCTCTGGGTTGAGGCCTGTGCTTGTGAGGGAGGGCTTGTATTTTCCCTGGGGTGCGTCCTGGGCTTGCGAGGTGAGGCGTGCAATTTCACAGGGGTGCAGCCTGGGGTTGCGAGGCATAACATTTCGCTAGGGTGCGACCCTCGCTTGCGAGGGAGGGCGCGCATATTTTCTGGGGTGTGGCCTGGGCTTGCGAGGTGAGACAAACGATTTCAATGCGGTGCAGCCTGGCCTTGGAGGTGAGACACGTGACTTTGCTGGGGTGCAGCCTGGGCTTGCGATGTGAGATGTCCGATTTCACTGCAGTGCAGTCAGGGCTTGCGAGGTTAGGCATGCCTTCTCGCAGGGGTACCGGATGCTGGGCCAGGGGTGGCGCAGAGGCCTGTGCCATGTTAGTCCTTTTGCTTACTTTTTGCTGGGCTTGAGGGCGTTCCTTGCGCAGCTTGTTGTTACTTGTGCCACAGCTAGTAATCCGTCTTAAAATCCATGAATGTGCGCAGCGCGCAATATTTTTTCTGTGCCACAGCTCACGCAGGTTCCTTCTCGGTGCACAGCCCTTGTGCCAGTTCTGCGCACAATTCCATGAATAAGGCCCATGGTGTTTACATGAAAGTAAGCCTGGATGAACTCTCCAAAAACTTACCCGAAAGGCTCCTCAAATCTTTTTTGTAAGATCACAGCCAACCCGCTGAATGGGAGGGGTGTTTGGCCTCACTGATTCCCAGGTAGAAATCAAGGTGGGCTGCCGGGTCTCGCATGAACAATGATTGCCCAATCAGTAACCCCAGATCTCAAATCGAATCAAAGGTTTATTTGTTGAGTTCATCCACTTTCTTGGGAAGATGTCCTAAGTTTGTTTGAGTTTGTTCAGACAATCACGTGGCTAGAAACTCCTAAAGGACAGTCAGTCCTTTATATAAACCCACGGTCACTTTCTGTTCCATTGCTGGTTTTTCTATGTTGCAGTGATGCAGTGCAAAGGGCAGGGTCACAATTGTAGTGTTTTTGGAGTTGTTTTGGAGCTTTGGATCAGAGGCTTGAGGAGTGTTGAAGAATCGTTGATGCTTGGTTTTCATTTTATATTTAGTTTCTTCATGTTAGCTGTGGTTTTGTAGGACATTTTGTGTGCCCTTTTGTTTTATTGTTTGTTCATTGTTTTGTACGTTTCCCCACATAAAACAACTTTGACTTTTCCAATTGTGCCTTTTTCTTTTTTTCGTTTCCCCTTTAACATTTTAAAAAGCCCCCAAAAATATCATGCATCTAATCTCATCCCCAAAAATCCACGAAAATACAATATAAAAGAAATGTGCTTCCCCTTGTCATTTTTCCCTTGCATGTTTGTTGTTGGCATCTCATCTCCACACTTGCTTTTTTTACAGTAGACATTAGGATGCATTCAGCTGTTGTAATCTTGGAGTCATACTTTGTTTATCTGCAATGGTATGCTGTTTTACATGGTTCTCAAATTTGCCAATTGCCATTTGTGGTTCTCATGGTGTGCCTGCTATGCTAGGAGAAGAGAAAGACATTTGCAAGGGATGCAGTGGATTAGGAGTTGTCTTTTTCCTCATAGTAGGAGGATTGGCCCAGGAAAGATGAGGAATGGTGTCACCTCATGATGTTTGTTGGTGTGGTTTGTGGGCTTAGCACATACAGCTTCACTGACCCGTCTGACTCTGCATGGGAGGATGAGTCATTAGGGAGGGCCACAGGAGAAGCACTGGTGAGCAGGCAGGTCTATTGGCAGAGGCCCTGACCAATAGCACAAAGACAGCAGCAGGGACTCTTGTGAACACCCCATGAGAAAGGGTCTCTAACTGATGCACCCACATAGAAAGGCAAGGCAGGGCTCTAGTCAATGTGCACATGGAGTCAGCGTCAGTGGAGATGCAGGAGAGCATGTCCCTTATCTAGGAGGCGGGGGGAGGGGGACTGCATCACGCATACCGGAGGAGGAGTATGGAATGGTTCCTGTCTGGATGGCGCCATTGAGCATACCTGGCCTCCACACATTAGTCACAGTGCCAGGTTACTGCTGACAACAAGAGGGGCTTTCTTCAGTGGAGGGGAGTGCCAGCTTGTAGAGATTTCACAGCAGCTGGATGGCCTACCTGGGGGGGAGGAGAAGCAGCATGTACAGGTAGGGTAGAGGAGGTGGTGGAGGAGGGGCATGTTCCTGCTCCTGCCATGCCAAAGGGGGCAAGCCAGGCCCACAAAACCTAAAGCACCCGCTGCACAGTCCACAATGTCCTGGGTGTGCAAATACATTCCCTAATGCCAGAGTCCCTTTTTGTTAGTACCAGCACATTATTATTTATTGGTCGCTTTTACATTACTAGTGTGTAACCTTTACCTGAATGTTTTAAATGCTGTGGATGTGAGACCAGTCTGTTTTTTTGTTGTTGTGATACTTTTTTGCCCTGTCAGTTGGCAACTGTTTTCCTTAATGGCCATCATCTCTAGGGTGTGATCATAGCTCATTATCATCTGCCCGCTTGACCCTCTTCCCACAGCCCCATCCATAACGTAGAAGACCTCAAGCTCCTCCCCTTATGGTTTTACCTGCAGGGGATGGTCACCGCAGTTTTCTAATCCATCCTTCAATTCCCTAAACCTGCCTTCAGCAATGACTTTCTGTGTCTCTTAAAGCTTTCTGACGCTGTACCGGAGTTCCATCCCAGTGTCTCTCTTTAAGCCCTGTCATCCAGCCCCAGACACTTTTTTCAAATAGTTTGTATGATTTCCTTCCTGGATGAATCACCTATGGTTCAGGTAATCCGAGATTTGTGTGGAAAAGTTCATCCAAATCTCTGCAACATAAACCATTATGCAGTCATTCCATTATGTAAGACAAGCATACTATGCAATTTCATAAACATAACTCAAAATTGTCTCTGCCTGTTTTAAATGTTTTTATTAAATGGCCATACATTGTACTTTATTATCTAATGGCTGTGCACTTTAAAGAGAAAGGCAGGTCACAGGGATTGAATCTGAACAGAGATCTCGCTCTTATACTGACTGTTCTTTATAGGGTTGTATGGGTAATCCTCTGCCAAAATTTTCAATACGAACGTCATTAAAACATGTGGAAATTCATAACAACTTATTAGGTCTTTCAGACACTTGAATCCCTTTTAGCATACCACGAAGGCTCCAGTGTTGAGATATGTTTAAGTATTAGCTACTTTTGATTAAAAATTGGCTTTTAGTTTGAACACCCTCAATTTCGTTGAAGCAGAGAATATCCCGGGAATAGCTTGACTGCCACCTCAACTCCTCCAGGAACACCCTGATATCCAGACCTGGCTCTCTGTTATGTACCTCAAGGGCTTTTCATCCCAGATGGGCACCTTGACGAAGTCTCTTGGGTTCACCTCGCCGTCAAACAGTGCATAACAAGGAAGACACAACCAGCTTGATGGCAACTTTTTCTCCTGCGGAAAACCAAGCACTTCATTATGGAAAACAACTTTGGATATGCTATCCAAGCCTTTGTCATCACCACCCTGGATGGTAGAAATGCCCTTTTGCAAGACCTTCCAGCAACTACCCCTGCCACCCCTGAGACTTGTCCTGCCTTTACCTGAACACCATATCAAAGGACTCTTCAAATTCAACCACAAAACTATGACCGTCAAATAACGGCACTGGCTCCGGCTGCAAGCCCATATCATCTTCAAATCTTGCAGCATGATCTAAAAGGCTGCCTCCTTGAGTCCCCAAGATACCTCATTGAGAAAATCAGCATCACCGGAGGCCTACAATCCACCAGATAAAAGGCCATCGTCACACTTGAACTCTGCTGATGCAGGAAGGAAAGAACTAGAAGAAATGCCTTTTTTGACTATGCCCCAAGATTATGGCACCTCTTCTCCATCAACATTAGACTTACCCCCTTACTTCTACAGTTCAGGACGGAGCTCAAGACTCCCCTCTTCAAGGAATGGCTCATTCCAAAATCCTAGGTCCACGCACCTCCCACTCCCCACCTAATATGAGATGGGTGATTTGCTACCCCTTGTTTCCAAATTGCCTCCCCTTGTTTCTCTGCTTTGCTCATTGTGTTCTTTGTCTTATGATTGCAAAGCTCTTCACGGCATCCATGTCTGCGCTCAATAAATAACCTAATAATAATAATAGAGTGTTCTGGAGTAATTCACATTATGCAGCACATTATGTGTTGGTATGCATGAGGATCTGTGGGAAACCTGGGTTCCTGTGCCAAAAAATACATTATGTTCTATTTATTTATTTCATTCCATGGGGGGGGGGGAGACCAGGGACCAAAACAAGACAATGGAATAAAATAACAATGATGAGCAACAGGGAGAGGCGGTCCTACTAGGCCTTGTGATCATCGGGAATGTGCAATTGCAGAGAGTGAGAAGGGATGAGGGAAGGGGGGTAAGTGTTAGGTTGCACCTCATATAAATGTCATATTCTCTCGAGGCATATTCTTTTCAGGCATTACATAGTAGTTTTTTCTGCACATACAGATACATTGTGAAACTAAGCACTTTGTTGAAATAACCACAGACCAAGATGTCCTGTTAATCTTAACCAAGGTTAGCATGCATTCTCTAAAAATAGCAATGTCCACACCACTTAGACTGTAAACATTGCACCATTGAGGCTATCACATGAACCTTTTCTCAGTTACTAACATGAGTCGAGAGTTAGTTTTTGAAGCAGCATGGCTGAGGACACTACTTGAACCATGATGCATAGGTCAAAAATGTTTAAATGTCAAAAACTATGAGAAATACCTGATTATGATAAAAATCAACTGTTGTAAATTGATTTTTAAATACCTTGGAGTGTAATGAAATTGATCCTGTAATTGGAATTGGATCCTGGAATTTGAAATGTGTAAATAATAGTCTGATATCATAACAGACAATTGATTGATCTATTTTTGTTTACAGAAAATTATGATTGAACCCCCCTGATGATGAGAGTTTCTAGAAACGAGTTGGGCTATATGGAAAATAAATTCTTTTTGAATTACTAACCTAATGGTGATCTATATGATATCTTGAAACACTACTGTTAAAATTGACTTACCGATAGAACATCATTTTTTTTTAAATGTCACAAATTACTATGAACAGCCAATGTGTGTCCTAAAAAGGGACCTCTTTGTTTCCCAAAGAGTTTGGCTTACCTTTGAGCCATAGACAGTGTGCAGGGGACGGGAGTTCCCTAATAGGGAACCTTTTTGGCTAAGTGCTAGAGGTGCTAGAGGTGCTAGAGGTTCCACAGAGGGGGTATGTGCCAGAGAGTCTGGGCAACTGGTAAGGGCCAGGCAGTGACTGCTAGGTAGGAGAGTGTTCACCTGCAAGTACAATAAGTGTGGGCCTGGGAGACAACACAGGCCAGTGGGAGTTCAAAGGCAAATGCAGGAAGAGGGCAGAGGCGGCAAGCGATTGGAAAGAAGGCCAGGGCCCAGGAGGACACAGTAGGGCCTAGGCCACCAATCTCAGCTGCTGGGGGATAGCACAGGAAGGATAGGGGGAAGGAGGAGGAGAAGAGGAAAGTCTTGAGGAGCTCGCATAATTTGAGGTGATCGGGCTGAAGACAACAAGGAAGTGAGAGACTGTTCCAGAGGGGGGAGCCAGCCGAGGAGAGATACCAGCCACCAGCTCACTGCTTAGAGAAGCACTTGACAAGCAGAGAGTTGGAGGCAGAAGATCAGAGAGATCTTGAGCGAGTGTATTTGGTGAGAGCAAGTTGTAGATAGCCTGGTACCAGGCGCCAGATAGCCTTATGGATGCTGCAGAGGGATTTGAATTTGATCCTTGCAGCAACCGGGAGCCAGTGGAGAGATTTTAGGGCTGGAGAGATGCAGTCCCTGAGCTTGAGGCCAAGGATAAGTCTCACAGCCCTATTCTGGATTAGCTTGAAGGGGCACAGAGAGGAAGAGGGTAGATTAAAGAAGAGGCTGCTGCAATAGTCCAGCCTAAAGAGTGCCAAAGCTCTAGAGACATTGGGCCTCAATACAAATCGCCCGGTATGGAAACAATGGTGGCGGTAAACCCGCCGCCACCGTTGTTTCCATGCCGGGCGATCACAACTCCTGCAGGTGGGAGGTGATGTTCCCGCCAGGTCTGACCTGGCGGGTTTAACACTGCCCGCCTGCAGGCAGACAAGGACACACCGGCAGCATTACGAGATGCTGCCGGTGTTTCCATGATCCCCATTCCCATCGAGTCCCATAGGACTCGATGGGAATGGGGATTAACACCATTCCACCTCCGTGATTCCCGGGAAACCGGGGTTGTAATGCCCCGGTAATTCTGGGAATCACGGAGGCAAAATGGTAATACGAGTCCGGCGGTAACCAGGCGGTTTTACTGCCTCGGTTACAGCCGGACTCGTAATGAGGCCATTGAGTTTCTGGGGAAAAGTGAGGAAAGGGAGGGTACCCTCTGAGGCGGTGGAGTTGTAAATGGTTCTTCTTGGCAAGGTCTAGAATGTGAGGAGGGAACGAGAGAGAGGAGTCTAAGAAACGAGAAAAAAGGGAACAGGAGTCCCAATAGGAAGGATCTCAGTCTTGCTGGCATTGAACAGAGATTGTTGGAGGCACACCAAGACTGGATAGTAAAAAAACCATCAGGAATGGTAGAGGAAGTGGGGAGAGGTTCAGAGGGAAGTTTGAAAAAGAGTTGGGTGTCATCTGAATAACATTGGAAGTGCAGGGAGAAAGTGGAGATAAGGTGAGCAAGCAGACGAGATCGATGTTGAAGAACCAGTGTGAGAGGATAGAGCCCTGGGGAACACCACAAGTAGAGATAAAGGTTGGGGAGGAGAAAGAACCCAGGATAACCTGGAAGGGATGGTCAGTGAGGAAGGCGGTCAGCCAGTCTAGTGCCCGCTCTGAGATACTGAGGGTATCATGGAGCCGATTTAAGAGGGTGGAGTGGTTAACAGTATTGAAATAAGAGTATTGAACTGGTAAGATAAGAACAGTGGGTGAGTTAGAGTCAAGAGATGCAAGTAGTTCTTCACAGTTGTTCAGGAGAGCAGTTTCCATGCCTCTGGATGCTCAGAATCCAGATTGATGGCTGTGTATGAAACCAATGAGCTCAGTTTGTTGGGTTAGTTGAGGGAACATCAACTTCTCCAAAAGTTTCCCAAGGTGGGAAGTGATAGAGATGGGGCAGTAGTTAGTCTGACACGAGTGGTCAGCGGAAGGCATTTTCAGTAGGGGATGCACAAGGGAGTGTTTGAGGGAAGAGGGGAAAGACCCAGTAGCAAGAGAATGATTACACAAATCAGATAGTGCAGGGGCAAGGGAGCTGATGATGTCCTTAATAGTTCTGGAAGAACAGGGGAGACCTGTTTGGAGGAGACCTTCATACAGTGGACAACTGTAGTGACCTCTTCTGAGGTGATAGAAGAGAAGGAGGAGAGAGAGGATGAAAGGCCAAGGGTTGTCGGAAGATGGGAGGAGGGGAGATGAGAGGGAGGAAGAAAGATTTATTTTAGTGAAGTGGGTGGCCAGTGCAATGCATAGGGCCTGAGAGGGAAGAGGTTAGATGCAGACTGCAGATGGATTGGCTAGTTCCTTGCATATTTTAAAGTGTTCAGCCGTGTTGTTGGATGCTCCAGAGGTGTGAGCCTGAATGTGGGCCTTCTTTTTGGAATGAATGGAGAGACAGTATGCCTTTGGAGAAGGCAGCAAGCCAGTTTGGCAGAAGATGAGCATGAGGTCTGCCACTTCCGTTCAGCAGTTCTGCATTTGAATTTCAGGGCTGTTAAATCAGAGACATACGTGGTACACTTGGTGAAAGGTTTCAGGTGTATCCTCATGACATGGGCAATAATGTTGTTAGGGAGAATTCTCTGTTTAGGCTGAATTTCCTAACCTAGTGAGTCCCCCAGCAGCTTTGCTGGATTTTTGAGGTTTATTTTTTTCTCCTGCCAAGAGTGAGACTCTTTTACCCTCACTCTTGGACATGATTTGAGTGTGTCTCTTTGACTCTAGATGTGTTTAATGGGCTATGGGGTCTTTTACTCCATAGGGCTTTATGTGTTTTTGTGATGTGTGTTACACAGCGCCCTCAGTGCAGTAACACAGGGGTGTCATAGTGACCCCCCAGTATAGACTCCATACCCTGGGACTGACTACTGTCTCCCAGGGCATGTAAAGTCACCATTGACTTTACTAGTCTCAAATTCTGAACAGAACCAGTACAAACCATCATATTGTGGACGTACTGGCCGGGGAAATTCGATTGCCCCGGGGTCTGTTAGTCGAGGGGGCACGTCTTAGTCCCCCCTGATCGAGTTTTGGCTGGTGGCAGTGGATACTACTTTTTATATCCGACCGCGAATATATCCCTGTGGGATTTCCCATTGTTCGAGGCTACCAACTTTTAATTATTTAATTCCTATAGCCTCGAACATACGGCCGGTTTATTTATTTAATATTAATTCTCCGGTTGGTATTTTTTGCCAGAACTCGGTTCTAAAATGGTGTTTGTGTTCGCTTCTGTGACTACAACCCAAGTTGAGCTCTTTGTTCCACTTTTTGGCGGGCTTCTCCACAGAAGACCTCCAAAGTGGTGCCACTCTGTCTGGGGTACTTAGGAGGGGGAGGGATTTAGACACCCTGGACTAAGTTGCCTAGGCAATAGTCACACTCCGTCCTGATTGGCCCAAGTGGTGAGCTGGCCGGCTCACCACTTCATGTTTGAGTGACAGCTAGGCTGAGTGAATGGGGGTTTTCTGCATAAAACCAGGGCTTTGGGGACTGGAACTTCAGAAGTCGCCACATGACCTAAGAATCAGACGAGGGAGAAGCTGAGCTGACCCGCTATGATGACACCACCGGTGGAGCCCTGCTGAACCGTCTCACCACTTTTCCCAACGACAGAGGAGGTCTCCAGTCCGGAGAGTCTTCTTCCTTCGACTGGCGGGGATAACCAGTCTGCTTCCTTTTTCGCTTCCTGGAGCATCTCGTGGCCGCCTTGCCTGTGCCAAGCACCCCGGCAACCGGGATACCACGTTTTACCACTACCGCGAATCAAAGGGTAGTACCTTTAACCGGAAAACTCCACGGCTGGTTTCTTCCCTGGCAGTGCAACGACCTTCATCTTTCCTCCACGTCGAGATCTTCTCTTCCTCTGGACGACGCCGTGACTTGCAACCACTGCCAGGAACAACTGCCCCCGCTGGAGGATCCTTTCCACATAAGGTACCGTGTTCCGCCTGGCTTTCCTTGCAACCGACTGTACGGGGTAGATTTAGCCCCCGGCTTTCGACCCTGGGTTAGCCTGGGACACCCTGGCTAAACCTTTCTGAGCCTAACTAAAACCTTTCTGAACTCCCTGCAAGCCTTTTTAAGCCTGTTGTCATTGTGTGATCTTGGGTGCATTTGTGCCCTGCTCTCTCCAAGAGTGGGCCCGTCCTATGGACTTTGGCTCACAAGTAACTTTTGACTTTCCTGCCTTGCTAAAGAGTTCCTAAGTATTAGTGTGGTGTATTTTCCTACATTCTGCCTTGTTCCCTCCCTTTTTCGTTAAACTTATTGGAGTGCCATCTATGGTTAAGCGCTCACCTCTGTCTGGAAATAAGTGGTGTTAACTAAGACTTGTCTGATAAGGAATAAGGAATGTATATATAATAATAGTAACTGTGTTTAGAGTGATTTACAATAATAGTGCTGGAGTGTTTCAATATGTGTGTTTTTAAATAAATAATGATATACCTTGATACCAAAGCTCTGGTCAGTGTTTGCTTGTGCTATTGTATCTGAGTGCCTATTGTGTATACTTTGCATACTGCCTAACTCTTCTTGAGGGAAGTCTGACTGCTCAGCCACAGCTACCGGTAAATCTGGGTGGTACAGACTGCTACCAAGTGGGTTTACTGCCAACACCTGTAGTCCTAAATCTTGTTAAAGAGTTCCTAACTATTAGTATGGTGTATTTTCCTACATTCTGCCTTTTTCCCTCCCTTTTTCGTTAAATTTATTGGAGTGTCATTGGGATTTGTATTGAGTATACACTTTAGAGTGCTTTAAGAGACCATAGTGCAACTAACCACAAAGCTTAGCACTGAAAAAGTAATCTTTCTAACATGTCAAATATGGAAAATTATAGTCAAGAGTCCCTTGCTACAAAAACTGCTGATTGTTTAAGAGTTCTCTGTAAGCATAAGAATCTCCTGACTAAAGGCAAGAAAATGGAATTGATAGAAAGGTTGTTAGCTAACCAAAGTCTGGATGATGGTTCAGAGGAACCTACCATGCCAGAAACAGTAAATAACAGTATAGAGATTGGTGTTGATCAAAATGTTGATAATCTTGAGGAAGAGTCAGAAGAGGAGGGTGAGGCTGCTGTGACTGTCCCCCCTAGGCCTCTGTCTGTTCTGCCAGCTGTACCTACTGGGCCTTTACCAGGTCCCACACTTAGTCCTCAATATCTTGAGCTACAGAAAATGAAACTTGAATTAGAATTCAAGAGACTGAATACTCAGGCTGAACAAAGACACCAGGAACTGAATCAAGAACTCAGGCTAAGGGAAATGGAGCCCAAGCATGAGCTAGAAATGAAGAAGTTATCTGTAGACAATGCTTCTCTCTCTGACTCCTCTAGAAGTTCCAGTCCTAAAAGACCCCGGATGCCTAAGGAATTGATTGGTATGTATGAGCCTAAGTTGGATGTGTTGGATTGGTTGTCTCTGTTTGAATATAATCATGGGCTCCAGAACATCACAGGAAATTACTTACTCACCTGGTTGTTCTCTAGGCTTCCCCCTGTTGCAACTGATGTGGTAATGGAATTGGGGGAGGAGGATAGGAAGGAGTATGAATGTGTGAAACTAGCTTTAATAGCTAGATTTGGGAAGACCCCTTCCCAGTATCTTAAGAGGTTTAGAACCCTCAAAAAGAATGATGGTACCCCTTGGGCTACCTGGGTGAGTGAGTGTTTGAAAAACCTAGAGGGATGGATTAAGGGTTACAAAGTGAACACTTAGGAAGGTATGAGAAATCTGTTTATGTTGGAGTCAATTTATGATGCCTGCTCTCCTGAGCTCAGACAGCACTTGGCTGATGCAAAGGAATTAGATTCCCGAAAACTAGCTAAGGCTCCTGACTTGTGGGTTGCCAACAGGGCCGCTCACAAGGATTCAGGGGTCACTCAGAAAAAGGATAAGGGAAAGCAGCCACATAAAGTGAATCCAGAGAATTCTAATACCTCCCATACCAAAGAGGGCCACAAACAACAAAATAACCATGGTAAGCCCCAGGGTAAACCGAATCAGGCTAGTGTACCTTCTGGTCAACAACCAGAAGGAGGTCAGAACAAGCCACCCTTTCAGAGAGCATTTGGACAATGCTATATCTGTAAGGCTACTGACCATATCAAAGGGGATCCCAGATGCAAGGGTAAACCTGCAGGGATCAGCACAGTCTCCTTAGCCTTCACTCCTGAGGATGAAGTACAGATGGCTAGTGCTCACTTTGAAGCTTTTGCTGAAGAACCCTTGGGTCTTCAAGCAACTGTGTCTATAGAGTCCATGGATCTGGTTAAGTAACAGAATAGGGTTGTGTATAACTCCCTACCTGCAAACTCTAAAGTGTGTTATATGGACAGTGTTCTTGTCAATGGCCAGGATACTCCTGCCCGGAGAGACACTGGGTCCAGCAGAACAGTAGTGGATGAAAGCTTCTTTCAACCTGAGGATGTGGCAAAAGCACCCAAAGGTCCCACTAAGATGTCTGGAGGCCCTGTCCAAATGGTTCCTATTCTACCAGCCCTCATTCAGTGTAACAACATGTCAGTGAGGATCCCTGTTAGTGTGCAGGCTGAAGTGCCTGGGAAAGTCCTGTTGGGGAATGACCTGAGAACTCTAGGAGTAGTGCCACATACCCCCAGGCCTCCCAGTATGGAGAACCAGAACCTAACCAAGTTGGCTAGAGAGGCCACCTTAAGGGACCACTCTAAGCCTGTGGGAACCTCTACTGAGACCCCCACTACAAGCCCTGGTGTTAGTAAGTTGACCTCTAACCCCGGCACATTTCAGGCTAGTACATTAGGGAAATGGGAGCCCCAACTAAGCTCCATCATTGTTCCCCAAGTTTCAGAGTCTGTGACCCCCCCTGCTTCTGAAAAAGAGGAGGATAGACCTACTGGACCATTACTTAGGCCTGAGAGAACTGGCAATTCTCAATACTAGTGGAAAACCAGGAAAGAAAAGTCTAGGGCCAAAACCCTTCAGACTGTTCGACCTTCTACTGAAGACCCCAACTCTAATCCAAATATTAGGGGGTAAAATCGTAAAGTAGGTAAGGTTAGATCTAAGAGGAAGGGGAAGCAGGTAAATTGCCTAACCCTGACCCCTCCAACCAAGAGGCCTAAGACCCAACCTGCTCCCACAAGAGAACTGGTGAGGACCCTTGGAGGTCCCTCTAGATCTAAGGGGATCCTTTATAAGGACCCCTGGAAAAAGCCTAACACACTTTCCTGCCTTGTTAAAGAGTTCCTAACTATTAGTATGGTGTATTTTCCTACATTCTGCCTTTTTCCCTCCCTTTTTCGTTAAATTTATTGGAGTGTCATCTATAGTTAAGCGCTCACCTCTGTCTGGAAATAAGTGGTGTTAACTCAGACTTGTCTGATAAGGAGTACGGAATGTATATATAATAATAGTAACTGTGTTTAGAGTGATTTACAATAATAGTGCTGGAGTGTTTCAATAAGTGTGTTTTTAAATAAATAATGATATACCTTGATACCAAAGCTCTGGTCAGTGTTTGCTTGTGCTATTGTATCTGAGTGCCTATTGTGTATACTTTGCATACTGCCTAACTCTTCTTGAGGGAAGTCTGACTGCTCAGCCACAGCTACCGGTAAATCTGGGTGGTACAGACTGCTACCAAGTGGGTTTACTGCCAACACCTGTAGTCCTAAATCTTTTGCAGTGGTCCCCAAGGGAACTGCACAGGTTTCTGCCTACCAAATGTTGAGAGTTTTCTTGATGGCAAGATGTAGATGCCGATTCATGGAATTAATGTGCGCTGAAAATTCCCGCGCAAGCGTGCGATAGCGTGCGAATCGCTGCGCAAGTGCATCGATTCATGGAAGTCCGTGAGCGTGTCAATCCCTGGATGTGCACTAAAATCCTGCGTGGCGCACGCTGGCGCACAGGTCTCCAAACAGCGTGCGCTACGCGCACAGCAAAAGCGCACATAGCGCAGCGCACACAACTAAAGTAGGTGGAACAGAGGGCGCAACACGTGGAATGGGGAACAACGCGTGAAAATGTGGGCGTCACAGGGGAAGTACAGGAGCCAAATACGCGGAACATCCACACGCGCGTCTACAACACGTATTCATGGAATTGAGCGGGGCCAATGCGTGCACCAAACAAGATGCGCTAATCCAGAAACACGTACGCCAGCAGGAAGAAGGCGTATGTGGACCCGCACAGCATAAAAGTGCACGCAAACAACAAACAAGCTCAGACGGCAAGATGAATATACCGTTCCTCGAAGCAGTGGTCGTGGGATACCGCAGGAGGAGGAGGAGGATAGTCAGGCCCAGAATTTTTACACCCAGAACCAGCGTTTTTGGGATGCCTGATGACCAGGTGTATGTGAGGTACAGGTTTCCACCTCACATAATACTCGACCTGGTGAGTGAGTGGGAGGATGACCTCACATCACCCACCCTGTGCACCCAAGCACTGAGCCCCTTGGAAAAGGTGCTCAATGTACTGCACTTCTTGGCCACTGGCTCATTCCAGCGGACAACTGCCATAGTGGGGGGGTCTCACAGGCCACGCAGTCACTCTGCATGCACCAGGTGTTGGGCATCATGACTGCACGCCCATCAGTCCGCAGGCACATATACCTGCCCAGAACACCTGCAGAAAGTCAGGCTGTCGTCCAGGATTTTTACGAGGTGGCACACTTCCCCAAAGTGCTAGGGTCCATTGGCTGCACCCATGTGGCTCTACGTCCTCCCAGGGCAACTGAGCACATCTACAGAAACCGCAAGCACTGGCATTCCATCAACGTGCAGGTAGTATGTGATGCCAAGGGAATCATCACCTCAGTATATGCCAACTATCCAGGGTCCACCCATGATAGTTTCATTACAGAATGTCAACTCTAAACTGGGACCTAGAAGCTGGGCGGCATGGTGATACATGGCTGCTTGGTGAGTATAAATGCCCCTGCACATGCATGCATGTCAGATACTGAGTAATGTCACAACCCCACTAATGATACCCATCATCACCTCCCCTGGGGACAGTGCCTACCCACTGAGCACCCACATGATGACGCCAATTCGGAAACCCCACCACACCACCCCAGGTAAGATACAACACAGCCCATATTGCAACCCCGGGCATTGTGGAGCGCACATTCGGAGTGCTCAAGTCACGCTTTCGCTCCCTTGACCGCTCTGGTAGGCAGCTGCTATACGTTCCCCCATTAGTGTGCAGGATCATAGTGGCAGTATGTGTCATGCACAATGTTGCAACATGCCGGGCCCTGCCCGAGGACATGGTGGTGCCCCCACATCCCCAACCACAAGCATGGCCGCTGTGCATGGGAGGGGAAAGGGCACGTGGTGAGGCAGCCCATACTCAGCTGGTGGCTAATTACTTCACCTAAAATCACACCCCTGTGGAGTGCACACAGCCCTGGCACATACCAGCTGGCAATCAATGATGATGACATAAGGGACAGTCAACTGTCACAACCATACCAGCCTGAGATTGGTCACCTGGTTTTGTTACATTGTGTGCATCCCTACCTCCCGAAAGACAACCAATGCTGTGTCACAAAAAAACACACATTTATGCTTCATGAATGACTACTCTCTTGCAAAATACAACATGAAAATGGCGCATGTCACCCAAACCCTCACCAGCTCCGCCACCCAACACGCCATGGCATGTCATGCAATGTGAAAGCAAACAAAGCAATGCACAAGACCTGACACAAGTGTCACAAAGTGATCTGTCCCAAATGGAAACTGCCCACAGACAATATGCTCCCAGTAATCAATAACAAACAGCACACATGAACAAATACTTACCACCAACACAATACAGCAACACACTATGAAACATTGCAAAAACATGACAGTACTAAGTCAAAGTAGTGGTAGACTGACAACCTGAATAAGCCAGCACATCGACCCCTTCCAACTGTAGAGTGTTGCTGCCACGCAAATGTGTCAGTGTACTGCATACAACATGAACTCCATCTGCAAAGGAGAGGGCCTTGTGAAGACATGAGGAAGGAACCTGCAAATTAGGAGGAAGACATGGATGCACAAGCACATATCAATACACCATGCAGTGTACAATACAACAACAATACCCAGCAGGGATGTACACACAGTATTGACTACAGACTGCCCACACAGCTCATGGGAGCCCAATGTCACTTTGTAAGTCACTGTCACTTGGTCACACCCTTTGCAAGCCCATGGAAACGGGAAGCAGGAGGGGTGTGTGTGTCACGAACCCAAGCATCTAACCCAAACTCAGGACAAGCCTGCATGTGCCCAGCCGGAATACAGTGGATGCCTACGGGAGTCACACAAGGCAACACACTGTAAAAAAAAAAAAAACATCAAAAATGGCCATGTGGGGGCCGGGGGGGAGGCCACCCAGGAGGTTCGAGGACAGGGTGCACACCAACACCTACCTGCGTGGATGTTGCGGAAAAAAAACCCTCCATGGGCACATGGCCTGCACGGCTATGCCATTGAGGGAGAAATGCTGTCGGTCTCTTCACCCTGTGCTGGCGCACTGCCTCCGGGCCACCCATTGCACTGGGGTCTGTATCTGTACCCATACACCCCCCCCTTTTTCTTCCTGCACTTATCAGACCTACCCTGTCTGCTGCCTTAAACCTAGCACTTGCAAATTGCTGGCTGCATTACCACTGTTTATTGCCTTTATTATTTATTTATTGTTATTTATCTGTTTCTCCTCTGCTTCGCACTTTCCACCTCTCCCCCCCTTCCATGCACTTTTCCCCTCCCCCCTCTCCCATGCACTTGCGCGTTCTCAATGTTACTGGGCCTAGTAAGATCGCTGTTTTGTTCTCCCCTGTTCCCCTCCTTTGCCTTGTCACGCTCTGAAACACTTGTGTACGAGCGTGATAGAAATAAAATATCAAACAATCAATCATCAGGAGGTGGTGGCACTATGGGAGGCAGCCCACGCAAAGCCCTGGTATGGTCCTCCATGGCAGCAAGCATGCGGGTCTGGAAGGTCTGATTCTGGAGGATTAAAGTGCGGAGCTCCCCATGCAGCACGTCATGCACTTCTGCACGCATGGCCTCGCGGGATGCCCGGATCTCCTCATGTGTTGCCTGCAGCTCAGCTGAGAGCGAACGTGTGAGCTGCTCCACTGCTGTTCTGCCCTAACATTTCGGGAAGACTCAAGTTCAAGCAGACTCTGCCTGAGGTTATGGAGTTCCACACTCAGGGCTTCCCTGCGGCCCTGTGACTCTATTGATATGGATTCGCGCAGAGTCTCCAGTGCCGCCCGTCGGTCCCTGTTGGACGCCAACAAGTCTTCCCTGTGTGATTGGCAAATGGAGTCTGTTGCCTGCTGTTGTTGCTCCATCTACCTTTCAGAGGGGATAATGGAAGTGGCCACCCTCTCCATTGCCTAAGCCATCATTTCTACTGATGCTGCCTGTTGGGTTGCCATACCGTACATGGAGTTTTCCCATACAGTATTGCCTGGTGGCACACGGCCACCGCGTCGGCGGGCCCCACACCTGTTTGGGGCAAGGCGCTCTGCACCTTGCTGTGCTGGCACTGCCTGAGGCTGTAAGACTGCATTCCCCCTCTGATCTGCTGGCCCAGGAACAGGATCAGGTTCTGTGGAGTGTGACCCTGCATCCGTAACCACCAAAGGCGGACCTACCAACACTGACATCCCCATAGAGGGTTCTACCCCTGGTCCAGGTGGGTTGGACAGAACAGAATCCCTGCCAGAAGCACTGACCTGCGACAGCACATAAGTCTCATCATCCGACTCAGCACCTGAAAATAGATCTGGGGAGCTGCACCCAGAGGCACCCCTCGACATTATGGTCTGCATTACCAAAGTGTTTTCACCCACCACACCACGTCCCCCACTGGTGCCTGGTCGTGGCTGAGAATCCTCCTGGGTCTGCACCATCTCCTGAACCTCACCAGCATCAAGTGTGTCGTCACCTGAAAAAACATGAAACACAAGAAATGGAAACAGGCATGAGCACCATAGCACACACATAGGCCTGACAAGACAGAGATCCTGTACATGGTTAACACATGTCCCACATGACCATAACCCTGGCATGCATGCACTGTCAATGATTCTGAAGGGGAGTCAAAAAGGCAGACAATGAGGACACCAAGATGGAAAAGCAAAACATTTGCAACATGTCGTGTAGCACTGGCATCACACCTTAGCCTGTGAGTGGCATGTCCAATACACATACATGACACATGCCAGCACACAGATGTCATGTAGCATAGCCATGGTAAATTAGACAACTACAGCGATATGTCAGTGAATGAGTACTGTCACACATCCATTTCATATGAACATGATGAGAAGATTAATGCAGAATAGTGTTGCAAAATATGAATGTGCCGCACACTGCAACACATCCAGTGTACAATTAGACAGTGATTGTAGGCAGATGTACACATCAATGGTTGGTCACTTCAACATGACAGGAAACAACTATCATGTTCCACATGCAAACAGGCCCTAAAAATAAATTTCAGCAGGCCAATACTCCCTCGCCCTGAATGGTTTAAACATCCACACAACCAGGTAACTAAAGTGGCACAATGTAGGGTGTAAACAATGACAGAAGCATGTCACATATGTGGCATTAGGGATGAAAAAAGCATATGAAAAATGGGATAATCTAAACAATCAGTCTGAATGAACACAGAAAAAATCAGAATAATGTTGTTGCAAGATGATAGTTCAAGTGTAAGAGCAGTAATGTGGGGCTAATTGGCTACTGTGTGCAGAAGGGATACTGTCATACCCAAATCAAAGGCACATGAATGGATTGGAGGAAGCACATGGGTGACCCATTACACTCAGGAGTACACACCCTCACCTGGCACTCAATCAGAACCCGTCACCCAAACAACATACACATGGATTACACACGCATGCATGGGCACTCACCGGACAATGCCTCGTAATCAGGTAGCTCCCCCATGCCTTGGATCTGTTCCTCTGTGACGAAGGTCCCACCAACAGACTCAGTGAGTTTGTTGTCCTCTGGTGGAGACCCACCGCCAGTCACCAGAGTAGCGGCATGATTTGAGGCCAGCTTGTTCTTTGCTCTGCGTTTCAGGTCATTCCACCACTTGTAGCAATCATCAGCTGTGCGCCTCACAAATCCAAGGGCACTTATGCGGTCCGTCATGGTCTGCCAGTGTGCCCTACGTTGACCAGGTGTGGCCTTGCACCCTGAAGTCGCCACCATTTTGCGGCTATGTGCCGACACATAGGTCACAAGTGCATCAAGTTCGGGGTCATCAAAGCTAGGCTTCCTTGATGTGCCGGACTGTCTAGCCATGTCTGGGGTCTCAGCCTGTAGTGCCAGAGCACCCTTCTTCCTCTTTTTCAAAGGTGGAGCAGAGCCTGAGTGGCTTGCGCCGCTCTGGTCAGTAGGGGCAGAAGCACAGGTGGACTGGGTACTGGGAGTGTGCGAAGGCACAATGACCATAGGTCTTGGTGCAGGCATTGGTTGAAGTGTGATGTAGGGGCCACGTCAGTTTGATGGACCAGGACCGACACTGTCCTGGCTGGGAATCTCAGTGCTGAGGTGGATAAAGCTGCAGCTGCCCCTGCAGCCTCCCCACCCTGCCTACTTGGGACAGCAGATGACATCGCTGCCCAAATCCACATGGCCTGGTGACACCAACTTGCACCGGCACATGTGGCTTAGACTTGCTGACCTGGAAGTCAACCTGGGAATCATCCTGTGCCGGGTCAGGTGCCACAATGGGCTGGTCCAACAAGGGCTTAGGATGGTGTCAACCACGTTTCCCTCAACCATGGGGGGCATGGGTGTCCCTGATTGGTCTTCCACACATGAGGGTCTAGGGGCACCCTGAAAATCCTGGCCACATCCCCTACTGTGCCCACCATGCCCACCTTTTGGAGGTCGGCCACCTTTGCCTCCCTTACCGCTTGGTCGCCTCCCAACCATGGCACTGATGTTGTTGTGCGTATGGGAGTTGCAGTAAACAATTGTCCTGGGCAATTGGGGGTGAAAGGGGTAGGGTACTAGATGGTATTCGTACCCTAGTGCTCTAGCAAGGCTGTCTGTGAGCCCTGGGGGAAGATGACGGGTCACGCAACGCACAGGCAGCTAACCCCTCGTAGACCACGTGCGTGGAAAAATGAATCCGCACTACGCTGTGGCACTCAGAAACACAAAAACAAGCGTATGCGTGTTACACGCAGCCTACAATGACCTCTGAAGGGGTACGCGACACACGGGGCAAGCACAGTTGGTAAATGCGTGCGCGACCCACCGTCTGCCTGGATAACGTGAAAATAACGCGTATAGGCAACACCCCCGCCAAAAGAAGAATAGTACGCTGTCTGAGGAGACAGGACAAAAGAAGAAGTGAATGCTGTTTGAGGAAACAGGCCCAAAAAAAAATAAAGAACGCTGTCAGAGGTAACAGGGAGTACGAACTTGAACCGCTGTGAAGTAATCGCGTGTGAACCGACAAGAAGTACAGTATTTACCCACTCGCTCTCCACGAAAAGCACGTACAAGGGAATGGTGTCCTACATGTACCTTTTAAAGTGGTCCACACGTACAGCGTCACTCACACGTGTACGCGCTAATGCCCTTTCCTCCAATTACACAAGCTGACACTCGGACGTGCAGTTTTTGGACGTGTGCGATGAACATGCACCTGTGTTGATGGAAACGCCCGCACGTGTCACATCACTTACGTGCGTAGGCCCTTTCCTCAGATTACACGCATTCACATGCGGACGTGTAGTTTTTTCATGCGCGCTGAACCACTATGCCCACGTCACGAGGGAAACGCCCGCGCGAGTCACGTCACAGAAGCGCTTACGCGCTAAGGGTCTCTGGTCCAATGAAACCGCGTATGTGTGCTGACATGCTTAACTGCGAAGGGCCTTTCTTCGAATTAAACGCTGACGTGCAAGATTTTCACGTGCCAAATCACTCCGTATCAAGCTGGCCACGCAACAACACACGGAAGACCATGCTCCTGCCCAGAAGGCCGAATTACTGCCCCTCAGAGCCCCAAGCAGCCTCCAACCTGCCATCTGCTGCTGCCTGACTGCCTGCTGCCCATGTGCCCTGCTATTTGCTGCCTGCACGTCAGCCAGGGGTGCAGTTGCTGTGACCACCCCTGCTGGAACCGAAGACTCCCGACTGGGATACCATCGCTCCACAGCCCAGCCCCAGGACCCAGTTGCCCACCCATTCCTGCGTCTGGGGATGCCATGTCGGGCACAACACCATCTGGCACCACTGGCAACCCCCAGCCAGAGAGGCAGAGGGCCACCAGCTTCAGTGCCAGGGAAGTTGGTGTCCTGGTGGAGCAAGTCCTGGGGCAGTATGATGCTCTCTTTGGAAGTTTGCACGCCAACAATGAAGGACGGACCAGGATCTGGATGGACATCGTGACTGTCATCAACGCGGACGGGGTGGCAGTCCGCGACTTACAACATGTCAAGAAGCGCTGGGAGGTCTTCAGGTCCAGGACCCTCAACAAGGCCCAGCGCCTCTTGAAGGCAGCGGATGCCAAGGGGCGGCGGGGCCACCTGTCCGACCACCAAATGAGGATACTGTAACACATATGCCCAGCGATCCACGTCCAGGTCCTTGAGAGGCAGACCCATCTAGAGTCGAGCAGTAAGTGTACATGCATACTGATTGGACGCTGTGCGTGTGGTTGTGTGCCAGTAGTGTGCAGGTTGCACATATGTTTTCGTAGGGCCATGTAGGGATGTGTATGAACAGGGGCATGAGGCTGCTACATGTGAGTCCTGTTAGGTGTGAGACACATCGATGGTGTATGTGTTGGTAAGCATGCTGTGCAAATGCAGGTGTGGGAGCACACATGTTTGATTTTCTGTGTATGTACGTTGGCATGGTTGTGGAGTCACACATGGATGGTGGTTCCTGCTGCATGTATCTGCACTGTGTACATGTGCATGTGTGTGTATTTGACAAGTGTGCAACTGTGATGCAACATGGATGCACGTGACGTGTAGAAGGCTGAGTGCCAGATGTGACATGTATGGCGATCGCATCACTGCGACAGTTGGAAGAGATGTAGACATGCATGTAAGTGTGGTGGCGTGTGTGCATGTCTAGTGCGCTCCCTGTGTTTCATGTGATGTCAGGCTCACCTTCGGCTGTTCATGCTGTTGTATGTGTATGGATGGTGCTGCCTGGTGCAATATTGCTGTGGAAATGCTCATGTGTGTGAGTTGAAATGACATGTGTGTCGTGGAGTGTGATGCCGTGTCTGAAGTTTGACACTGCCACTCATGTGCAACTGTCATGTGTGTATCAGTCCATTGTACAGTGCCCCGATGTCTGTGTTTTATCTCTCCCTGTCTGCAGTGTCAACTGATGAAGAGGGCGGAGAGGGTGCTGTGGAGCACAGCGGCAGGGATCGCACCACCAGCCGGAGATGCAAGGCCCGGCTCCCCTTCCAGATTGTCATCTCGTCGGGGAGTGAGGAGTCTGGTGCCGCGTCCCAGGCCGCAGCTGCCGAGGGTAGGTCCAAGAGGCAGAGGTCGGAGGTGGACTCCTCGGCAGCAGAAGGGGCAGCTAAGACCCCACAGGGTCCAACGGAGGAAGATGGCAGAGAGCCATCCAGGTTGGTGGGGGGTTTGGTGGAGGAGGAGGCCGCGGAAGGGACACACACGGCGTCTGGAGGTGGGGATTCCACTGGTGCTAGTGGTGCAGTGCAGGGGCAGGGACAGGAGGCAGCACATGCTGCCACGGAGGTGCCTGTGTGCAATCCTGTCCCTGATCCTGTCACTGCATCATCTGGCACCAGCAGGGATGCCTACGTCCAGACCCGTTTTCAGGGAGGGCATGAGCACACAACAACTGGCCTTCCTCTCCCTGCGGACGTGGCTATCCGGGACCGTGTTGAGCCTGTCCTGACCGGGATAGCGTTGCGTCAACGGGGCATGCGAGGTGACCTGCGGTCTTTTCGTGAAAAGATTGCATGTCATCTCGGATGCCTCTGACCTGCTGGGATGGGTCACCGTTGCTGGATTACTCTGTGTGCTGGACCTTCTTGCGACCCCCCTCCTCACCTGAACCCCCTACGCGCCAGTCGTCCTCCATGCCATCTTCCCACCCATGTATCACCTGGGTACCCTGTGGAGCTGCCTCTGACCCAGCGGCCAGGCTGGTGGAGGACACATCCCTGCCACAGTCAGGAGTCGGGTGTCCAGCAGGGGTGGCCACCATGACAACTGCACCCCAGCCGGAGGAGGATGTGCAGGCAGCAAGAGCCAGTGCACAGGCACAGCAGCAGCAGCAGCATGGTGGGAGCAATGATGGCTCGGACCCTTCAACATCGGAGGGGCAGGCATCGGCCAGAGGGCAGGAGGACCCAGGGTTTCAAGTGTCTTCCGTGTGGCAGCGGTTGGGCGGAAGAGACACGGCTCACAATGGTCAGGGCGTGGAACTCCATGCGGAGGGCACTGAGGCGGGCCGAGTGCCTCGAGGAAATTCGCAGGGAGTTCGAGGTGAACATGTCGTCGTCCTTGCGTATCCTCAGGGCTATGGAAGAGGACCGCCTCCAGGACATTGAGCAGGAGTTCGATGATGCCCTGGCCCGGGACATCAAAAAGTGAGCCGTCGGACTAGCCCACTGCCATTGTAAATAGTTTTTAGAGTTAGAGTGTGCTGGTGGACATGAGTGGGACATGAGTGGGGGCCTGCTGGCAGGTGCCCCTGACTGCTGGGGGGTGGGGGTGCTGGGGGACATGAGTGGGGGCCTGCTGGCAGGTGCCCCTGACTGCTGGGGGGGTGGGGGTGCTGGGGGACATGAGTGGAACATGAGTGGGGGCCTGCTGGCAGGTGCCCATGACTGCTGGGGGGTGGGGGTGTTGGGGGACATGAGTGGGGGCCTGCTGGCAGGTGCCCCTGACTGCTGGAGGGTGGGGGTGCTGGGGGACATGAGTGGGGGCCTGCTGGCAGGTGCCCCTGACTGCTGGGTGGTGGGGGTGCTGGGGGACATAAGTGGGACATGAGTGGGGGCCTGCTGGCAGGTGCCCCTGACTGCTGGGGGGTGGGGGTGCTGGGGGACATGAGTGGGGGGCCTGCTGGCAGGTGCCCCTGACTGCTGGGGGGTCGGGGTGCTGGGGGACATGCGTGGGGGCCTGCTGGCAGGTGCCCCCGACTGCTGGGGGGTGGGGGTGCTGGTGGACATGAGTGGAACATGAGTGGGGGCCTGCTGGCAGGTGCCCCTGACTGCTGGGGGCGGGGGTGCTGGGGGACATGAGTGGGACATGAGTGGGGGCCTGCTGGCAGGTGCCCCTGACTGCTGGGGGATGGGGGTGCTGGGGGACATGAGTTGGTGAACACTAGTGCAAGGTGACATGTGGCCTGGCTGGGGGGCATGCCCATGGTGGATGGACTGGCTGCGGCACATGACCAGGGGTGCAGGGTAATCCCCTGTGGTGTGGGCTGCCTGCAGGGGCCATAGAGGGGGTAGAGGGGACGCCTGGGAGGACCTACAGTGCTAATTCATGTGTGGGTCCCACGCGCACCCCACTGGATACACGTACCCTGCTCTGACAGCGTAATTGCTTGTGAAACTTCCCGCGCACCCCCGAAATACATGTACCCCGCTCGCACTGGGCCAATCGCATGTGAAACTTCCCGCGCACCCCCGTAATGCATGTACCCTGCTCGCACTGGGCCAATCGCGTGTGAAACTTCCCGCGCACCCCCGAAATACATGTACCCCACTGGCACAGGGCCTATCGCGTGTGTAAATTCCCGTACACCCCAGTAACGCACGTACCCCAATGGCACAGGGCCTATCGCGTGTGAAACTTCCCGCACACCCCAGTTATACACGTACCCCGCTCCAATCGTGTGTGAAACTTCCCGCGAACCCCAGTTATACACGTACCCCGCTCCAATCACGTGTGAAACTTCCAGCACACCCACGAAATACACGTACCCCGCTCCAATCGCATGTGAAACTTCCCACGAACCCCAGTTGTACATGTACCCCGCTCCAATCGCGTGTGAGACTCCCCGTGCAGTGGGGTACGTGTATTCGGAGGGGTGCGCAGGGAGTTTTACAGGCATTTTCGTGGTTGGGGGCCCGTGCACCATGTATGGGATTTGTGCACTGTGCATGGCACACGGGGAGGGGATTGGGGCGTAACTGGCGCTGCTGCAGGGTCACTGCGCCACTCTGCACCACGGCTGGTTTTGGAGGCTAAAATCCATGAATACGCTGTGTGCGGAAATGGATTTTAGAGCACGCGGCTGGCGCAGAAAGTCACACGCGCACACTGTGCACCAGCCGCGTGCACCACTTGTGCGCCGAATTCTATGAATTACCCTGTTTGGCTGTTGAAAAACAAGAAGTTGGGTGTGCTCACCCAGCTATGTCTGATGCTCTCAAAATTGCTCAAAGTTGAGCTATACATTTTCTATATATATTTCTTTAAATTTCTTGATGTCTTATTTTTCAATCATGTGTCCTAATTAGCGTTCGCTTAAAAACAAAAATTGCGTCATTCATATGATTTCATGGCTGTAGTAAAATAACCAATTTTCAGCATGAGATTTATGTTGAAATTGGTCTATATTCATAGGAAAGAAGTTCCAAGGTCTAAATATGGCTAGAAAGCCAATGCATTTCGGAGTAAGTCACCATCTTCAGGGCTTCAGTCAAGCCATATGTTACAGTGATAAATACAGCATACAAATTTACGAAAAAACAAAAAAAAAACATAAAGTACATACCATGTTCGTCCATTGACAATTTCAGCGTGGAAAAAACAGAAATAGAGCATCACTGTAAACATCATGAATCCCTTTATACTAGTATTTTACTGATACAAAATTGAATTAGGATGTACCCTATTTTCTGAGCCTTGTCTCTGTGGATTCACCAAGGAAAGAAAAAGATATATACATATATATATATATATATATATATTTATATATTCAGTAAAAAAACTTTGTTAAAGAAACGTTATGGTACCAAGTAAAACCAAAAAAAAACTGAAATTCGCCAGTTATGGTAAACTAAGCAACCATAACTCGCGCCACCACCGTGCACTGCTAAGACTAACACCCAGGACATCAAAGATGACATCACAAATGTCATTGATGACATCACTGATAACATCACATGTCTGACTCGCTGTTTTTCCCTTTAGTGATATATCTTAGACAGTAATAGTTAGGAACAAAAAAATCAAAAAGTACTATATTTGTAGACTTATACTTTAAATATGTTCTTACAATAATTCACTTATGGTCCACTCATAACATATAAAACATATACACAGGAAAAATACACAATCAGTAAGGTTATCAACACGTTCTTATTGTTTTGCTGTTTTTTTATTGCTGTACTTTCTCTGGATGTGCTCATATTTGAATTTGCATTAGTTTCTTTAGGGTGCAGCCACATCATATGATATTTGTACATAGGGAAGTAGTAGTGAAGCAGAGCAACCCTTTCTGTGCATAAAGATAATCAGTTAGGTTGTGAACACTTTCTGCTTCTGCTGCGGCTTTTTTGCATACTTCAGTTTCTCTATATATACTCATATTTGTATGTGTTGTTGTGTCTTTGGGTTTTGTATGTAATAATGAAATTATGTAGTAAGTGGTTTTATTAGCTACTTATTACATGTTGCACAGTACACAAAACTCTATTAAGAAAGCATTTATCATTTCACTATTCAACATGGTAAGATTATGAATATTGCACCTCCATGATGTATGCTGCACACAATGCTTATATTTATACTTGAGTAGCTTAGTATACTGTAAAGAACTTCATAATAGGATGCTATTTATATCAATGCATTGCCTAATGCACTACATAGCTCAAGATATCTATTCCAATTATCCTTCACACTTTTTCTGTCAACATTTTAATAAAAATTCCTTGTACAGAGTTTTCGTGAAAAGTAAATGCACATGTGATTTTTTTTTTGTAAAGTATTTTATTGGTTTTTTCAAGAAAGTGAGAAACATTACAAACTTACAAGTGTGGTAATAAAGAAACGATACAACAAAAAAAAGTAACGTGAGAACAACCAAAACAACAGCAGTCTACATGTAGCGTTAATTATGAGATGTTTGGTGGCAAGTAAAAATTATAGTTCCAATGTTACAGGAAGCGAGGGGAACAGATTCGGGTAATTCCATCTCTGTATCAGTATGAAAAATCGGGTGTTGTAGGACGCTACAGTCCCTCAGGGAGGCTTATAGTCTGCCTTGAAGCGCATGTCACTCAGGAGGGCTTTCCAGGAGTCCAGGGTTCCACTTGTGGCTTCTCCGTTGGTTGTGATCCCGTCTTGCCAGGCCCTGGTTTCAGCAGTCGTCCATCTCGCCAGTTCGCTCAGCCACCGAGCATGGCTGGGGCCCGCTGGAGTCTTCCAGGCCATCGCTATTGTTCTCTTGACCAAAATGCATGAGATGTCCATTAGTTTCACCAAATGTTTAAATTTGCCCGGTCTAGGATATATACCTAGTAGGCACTCTCCGGGCGTCCAGTCGTATCTTACCATGCCAGCTTCTGCACAGGATTGTTTGGCTTTGAACCAGAGTGATTTCACTTTGATGCAGGACCAGAACATGTGGATCATGTCTGCCTTGTCATTTCCGCACCATGGGCACGTCGGGGGTATTTTCGGGTTGAATGAGGCAATCCTGTGGGGAGTCATATATGTCCGGTAAAGGACATTCAGCTGTATTTGTCCGAATCTGGAATTCCGGGACACTTTCTTGGGGTAGATCAGTGCTCTCTCCCATTCCTTGTCAGTAAGTGGTGATTCAAGATCTGCCTCCCATTTCGCCTTCAGTGCCTGACCTTTGGGGTTAGGCTTGTCTATGAGTCTGTTGTAAAGTCTGGAAACTGGTCTCCATCCATCAGAGAGGTCGTGCATTTCCTGTAGCAGTGGGTCTGGGGTGGGCTCTTCCGGCCAGCTGTTCCACTGCTTCTTAGCGATCTGTTTGATCCTGTGGTACCAGAGGAACTGGCCCTTGGATAGTCCTTCAATGTTCTGTAACGACTCGAAGTCCCTGAATTCCCCATCAGTGAACATGTCTCCCCATGTATATATGCCTGCTTCCTCCCATCTCCTGGGAGTGGGAAGTTCCGCCTCCGACTTGCACACATCCACCACTATGGGGTTATCCGGTGAGTACGGATGTTTCACTTGCCTTATGTGACAGGCCCTGGCCCATATCTGCCTGCCCAGCTTGACAATCAGCGGAGTTTCGGGAGGTAGCCGAGGGGGAAACCATAGAGTTTCTTTGGGGATTAAGTATGTGGAAGATTGCCTGAGTAGTTCCAGTTCGGCCGATGTGTCATCAGACAGCCACTTCGTAATGTGACTGAGCTGGGCCGCCAAGTAGTAAAGGTGAAGGTCTGGGAGTTTTATTCCGCCTTCCTTATGTGGGAGAGAAAGCGTGGCCAGTGTGAGCTTGTGCCTGCGCGGACCCCACAGGAAGTCCTTGATGATGGCCTCTAGTGTCTTGAAGAAAGGCGGGCGAACGTAGTGGCAAATATTGGCAAAGAAGTACAGGAATCGAGGAAGGATTATCATTTTGGCAATCGCCGCTCTACCCACCATTGACAGTGGTAGTTTGGACCAAAATTTGATTGAACGCCGAAGGCCGGTGACTGCTGCTATAGTGTTATGTTCGTGTGTGAGTAGCGGGGTGTGACCCACATTGATTCCCAGGTACCGGAACTTGTCAGGTTGCCACTGTATTCCGATAGGCGGGAGGTCGTCTACTGCAATGCCCCTCAGGCTAGCTAGGGGGAATGCAGTTGATTTGTGTCTGCTGAATCGTATCCCTGAGTACTTTGCATAATTGTCGAGAACTTCTAGCGTTGTGGGTGCGTTGAGCTCAGGGTTCCTCAAGTAGAGAAGTACATCATCCGCGTATAATGAAATTATGTTGTAAACGTTGCCCACCTTAATGCCCGCATCAAAAAACTGTTGGCGAAAGTATATGGCTATTGGTTCTAGGCCCAATATATACAGCATGGGCGAGAGTGGGCACCCCTGTCTCGTGCCCCTTTGTATTGCCCAGGATCCCGAGACAATTCTGCCTGTTTTAACCCTTGCCATTGGCGAATTATAAAGTACCTGGATCCATCTGATGAAGCCCGCACCAAAGCCGAAGCCCCTCAAAACCTCCACGAGCCACTCCCAATAGATAGAGTCGAAGGCCTTGATGGCATCAAGTGACAGTATCGCCAGGTCCTCCTCTCGGTCGTGGGTTTCGGCCATGATGTGTTGTAGTCTCCTGAGGTTGGCCGTGGTGTTGCGTCCTGGGACGAATCCATTTTGATCTTCGTGAATTATGGATCCTACCACTCTGGCGAGTCTGTTGGCTAATATAGAAGTGAGGATCTTGCTGTCGTAATTCAGCATGGCCAAAGGTCGATAAGAATCACAATCGGTGGGTGACTTGTGCGGCTTGAGCATTGGAATAATTATGGTCTCTTTCATGGTGTTGGGCAGGATGCCATTTGTGTAGGCTTCTTGATAAACTTCATGCAGGATGGGGGTGAGAATGGGTTCGTAGGTCTTGTAGAATTCGGGCGGGAGACCATCACTGCCGGGGGCTTTGCCATTAGCGAGCGATCTGATGGCCGCTGTCACATCTTCGGAAGTGATTTCCGAGTCCAGTTCCTCCCTCTGCTCGCTGGAGATTTGAGGGAGGCCTATCTCCTCCAATGTTTCGATTAATTCTGCGGCGGGCACCTGGGACTCGTGGGCATACAATTTGGAGTAGAACTTAGCAAAAGTCTCGTTGATCTCCATCTGCGTCTTGTGTGTTACTCCTTTTCCGTCCTTTATCTCCGTTGGCAGGTGTTTAGAGTGTTCCCGCTTGCAGAGCCAGGCAAGCAATCTGCCGGGTTTGTCAGACTCGCTGTGGGATCTGGCGGTATGTGTTGCGAAGTCAAATTTCTCCAGTCTGACCCATGATTCCTGACATTTTGTACGGGCTGTTTTAAGGATCTTCTCGGACTCTGGGGAAATGTCAGGGGCGGACTCTAGTCTTGCGATCTCTAATTCCTGGGCCTCAAGAGAGGACTGTAGTTGTCTGCGGGTTCCGCCCGCTCTTGAAATGATTTCTCCCCTGGTAACCACCTTCATGGCCTCCCACAGTGTGGACCAGGTAGCCACCGATCCCTTATTGATTTCGACATATTCCTCTAGCTTCTCAGCAAGGTCCTCTCTGAACTCTGGATCATCCAACGCTGCTGTAGGCATCCTCCACATGGGAATTGGAGGTTTGGGTCCACGCAGCTGCCAGTGCATGGCGAGCGGGGAGTGGTCGGAGATCGATCTCCCCAAATATTCAGTGGATGTGGCCAGTGGAGATTGTTCCTTATCAACAAACAAGTAGTCGATCCTTGTGTGGACGCCATGTGGAGCTGAGTAGTGTGAGTAAATTCTGGCCTCTGGATGTTGCACTCTCCAGATGTCTACCAGGTTGAGCTGGTCGAGTGTTTCCGTTAAGGAGGTGGATGCGGGATTGCTTGGCTGAGGAGGAGGGCGCGATCTGTCCTTGCTTAAGTCCATGACGCAGTTGAAGTCTCCCCCCCACACGAAGGTCCTGCCTCGGTGTTGTGCCAGTCTAGCACTCAACATGCTTAAGTATGACGGGATTCCATGCTGCGGAAAGTATGTGTTAATGAAGCACACTGGGGTTTGTTCTATGGTACCCCACATTGATGTGTATCTCCCTTCCTTGTCAGAATCCCAGCCTTCTAGCTGGAAAGGCACATTCGGGTTCACCCATATCAGTATGCCTCTCGCATATTTGGAGTAAGGGGACCCCCTCGTGGTCCCATCCCATCGATCTGTTAACTTAGACATGGAGTCCGCTGTAAGGTGGGTCTCTTGTAATAGCGCAATCGAGACCTTCTTCCTCCTGAGGTAGGACTGTACGCGGTTCCTTCTGAGGTATGAAGCCATTCCCCTCACATTCCATGTCATCACAACAAGTTGCGACGCCATCGGATCGGTGTTCTGAATTCGTCTTGGAGTTCTGGCCCGCTGGCCCGGTGGCACAACGAACCACAGGTGGCGTTCTGCGGGCGGGGGGCCCCTGGTTCATGAAGTCTTGTGTCGTAACTTGCCACCATCTTGTACTTTACCAACATTGGTGATTCGTAGACTGCAAAACCAACTAAACTAATAACATAACACAAACTGGTGCGCCCAGCGACTACAACACTGTCGCGGTGCTCAGGCGCTCTCGAGCCGTCTGAACCCATCCGGGAATCGGGCGTGAGCTGGGTCGGGCGGTGAACTGGCCCAATTGAATTTTCTGCTGGGGGTAGGGTTGGTGCGAGGCGGCAGGGCCGTGCGAGGGCCGCTTCCGTAAGTTAAACTGTTGTTTGGATTACCTGCTGGGATCCGGTTACTGGTGGTGCGAGGAGACTCGGGACTTAATCATCATTCCGAGGAGGATCCTTGCCATCGGCTAGGTTATTATCTTCTAGCCACATATTGGCCGCCTCCGGGTTTTCGAGAAATATCGCTCGCCCATTATAAACAAGCCTGTATTTAATGTCCAGTTGGCGAAGCTTCGCCTTGATCGGGACGAATGAGTTCCTTTCCCTCTGCACTTTCTGGGTGTAGTCGGGGTAAATAGTAATTTTTGAGTCCCCCCTTTCAATGGGACCTGCTTCCCTGGAGTGCCGTAGGATGGTTTCTCTATCTTGAAAATTCAATATTTTGGCTATTATTGGCCGTGGATGCGAGCCGGGGGGAGGACGTCTCTGGAGGGATCTATGTGCCCTTTCGACCGCAAAGCCTTGGGTTAGTTTTCCGGCCCCGATCTCTTGTAGCAGAAGGGTTTCGACATAGGATGTGGTGTTTAGGCCCTCTGTTCCCTCCGGGATGCCCAGGATCCTGATGTTCCCCCGTCTGGCCCGTCCTTCGGCTTCCTCTGCCCTTTCCTCCAGGAAGGCGACCCTCCTCTTTAGATCGGAGACTTCGGACTTCAGGGTTGTGGTGGCCCCGGACAGCTCCGTCGTGGAATTCTCGACGGTCGTTACCCTCTCCGTCAAGTTGCGGGCATCTTGGCGGATGAGTTGTATGTCTATTTTGAACTCATCAATCTTGGAGTCAATGTGGGTTCTCAGTGAGGCAATGGCATCCAATATCTGAGAGCGATTGTCGTTGACCTCCCCTTCGTTCGGATGAGTGTTTTCGGAGAGGCTAGGTCTGGACTGGGTGGAGGTCTTCGCCTTGGTCGAGACAAAGGAGTCCATGGTGGCGGCCCTGCTCTTGTTCTTGGTGGCCATCTTGAAGCCGCTGGACGTAGATCGCCGAATATGCAGGGGCAAGTGCGTGCCCCGGGGCAGCCGAATCGGGGAGCCAAGTGCAGGCGGCCCAAGGGTGCGGTGGTGGTCAGGGGCCCACCAAAGGGAATTATGTAGGCTCACGCACCTTGAGTTTCAGGGCCCCCGAGTGCTTCGGCTGGATGGCCGTGGGGCGGGGTGCTGCTTCTCAGAGGTGGCGAGTTTCTCTTTATGTGATGCCATCCACGTGGTTCTAGTTGTAGTCCGCGTTGCATAAATTGGGCCAGCCCAGGGGTAACGGAGTCAGGGGCCTGGGGGCCTGTGTCGATTCCGAACCAGTGTCAGACAGGGGTCGCCCCCCCCGGCCTTGCTGCCGTTCCCCAAAGCGCTCTGTCAGGGGACGCTGGTTCAGGGGCTGCGTGAAGCTGTGCCAGGCGCCATCTTGGATCAATGCGCGGCGGAGGGGAGGGTGGGATCCGGAGCCCGCTCTTCCTCACGGGGGCTCCGAAAATTCCAACACTCGAGTAATTCCTAATGGGGAGCACTTCCCCCACCGATGCGTGCTTTTCCGCTGGCTGCAACCACTCTTGTACCGGAGAAAAAGGATCAGGAAGCGGCGTCTCGGCCGGAGCCCGGCAGATCAGCTTCTGCCCTCCATCGGCTCCAAGCCACGCCCCCTAAATGCACATGTGATGTTATCAGTGATGTCATCAATTACTGTTTTGATGTCATCTTTGATGTCCTGGGTGTGAGTCTTAGCAGTGCACGGTGGTGGCGTGAGTTAAGGTTGCTTAGCTTACCATAAATGGCGAATTTCAGAGGTTTTCTGGTTTTACTTGGAACCATAACGTCCCTTTAACAAAGTTTTTTTACTGAATTTCATAGGTTTTTAATAGCGCAACTTAACCATAACCTCCCTTTATCAAATTTTATTTTACTGAATATACATATTCATAGTGTGAATTTGATAGATGTTTGCTAGGAATCCCTTACTACGTGTAACATAGAACATACTGAACCGTCCGCTAACGATTTTGATGTCCGCGAACTGTGCGTATGTCCGCGAATGGATGCGGACAACATCAACACTACCCAAACACTCAGGGGGTATCTTAAATTGTTCTATTATGCCACATAAACACTACACAAGTTCAAAAAGCAGCACATAAACACATTATATGTAATAATAAATAAGAAGTGGAACCTATATATCTAACACATCAACCATCCATTTAAATAACATATGTATTAAAATGGAATATACCAAAACAAAAAAGATATGCCTTCAACATAATTACCTCACAGAAACTGCACAGCTAGGAGCAACAGTTGACCTACACAACAATAAGAATACAACTTACCAGAAACGAGTAAGTAAACTTCATTTTTCTTATATATTTCTAAAGTTTCTGTATTAGGTACACTAAAATTAATATATTTTTGTTTTTTACACAGAAATGTCCAGTACTTTGGAATGGCTTGAGGATAACTTCCCCCGTGAGGAAATGTCTGAAGACAGTAATACTAATGGTAGACACTTCTCTTCATAAGCAAATTAAAAATCATTACTTTATGTGCAATTAACATATATATATATATTTTTTAACAGACCATACAAACATTGAAAATAATACACCAAAAGACACATTGGAAACTACTCTGCAGTGCATGGAACAAAAAATGGACAAGCTCATGGAAAATGTCAATCTTTTGAAACATTTTGTGGAGGACCACATAAAAGAAAAAATTTAATTAAATACCATTGTCCCACATGTACCTGTTCCCCCTCTCCATGTCCCAGTCAACTATCCCCAAACCCTCAACACCAAGAAAAACGTTTTGATGAGACTTCCATCCCTTCATCCCCTCCCACCCATCCTCTCCAAACCCCTGAATTCCCTGTATTTGTATCAGTTTCTGCTTCCCCCTCTCTTTCATAAATTGTGTATCTGTATATAATAAAAAAAAATATTATGTGTCTTTAATTCAATCCTTTGCGTCTTCTTTTTTTTTTTGGGGGTGTCCGCGGACAGAGCGCCTGTCCGGAATGTCTGTATTTAGCAAAATGGGGGTGTCCTAAGGACACTATGCCTGTCCATACCGTTCACAACCAAGATGGAACTGTTCTTAGAACACACTCAGTGTCCGAGATGTCTGGGATATCCGTGAATGAACAAAATGGGGGTGTTCTAAGGACACTATACCCGTCCGTATCATTCAAAAACAAGATTGAACTGTTCTTAGAACACACCCCATCTATGGGATGTCCGTAAGTGAACAAAATGGAGGTATCCTAAGGACACTATACCTATCCGTACCGTCCGCAGGCAAGTTGAAACTGTCCTAAGAACACGCGCGGTGGCTGGGATGTCCGTAGTTAAACAAAATGAAGGTGTCCTAAGGACACCATACATGTCCGTACAGTCTGAGAACATCAATGTACATGCACACCACACATCGCGCCTGTCTGTAACGGTCCGTCTCACTTGTGTTGCACTTTTAATTTATTTAAGGACCCGAACACTGTCCGTAGAACATCCGGGCGCATGCGCACGACCGTTCCCGTGCATTTGGTGTGTTCCCGGTGTCATCATGTGACGGCACCCACGCTGAGCGTGTGTCCTAATTTGCGGATGCTGTCTGGTTCCCCAACTTTTTAAAACAACTTTTTCAGACAATCCAAATTATTTTAGAGTAAAAGGTCACCATTGCACATATCCCAGACAATGACCCTGGCTTTCCACATACTTTTTGGAACTTTTTGAACCTTTTTAGAGTATTCGATCTGTCCGCGAGGTGCACCCCTCCACCCCTATAAAAGGCCACACCCCACAGCTGATCTTCATTGTACTTCTGGCTATTGAAGTTTGACTTTTGCTGCCTTTGCTGCTCTTGCTGAGATTATCTCACCAACCCTGATGGCATCCATGGCTGCTGTTGCTACATCTGCCTAAGCACCACCCCCAAAGCCTCCACCACCACCACCTCCCCAAGGGCCTGCAGATGGGAACAGGTGTGAGGATGTAGAGAATGAGGATGAAGAGGATGAGGTATAGGAACTCCCTAATACCAGAAGTCGCCGGGAGTCTTGGGTGTGGTGGTTGTCTACCATTCATGATAACGTAACAAAAGCACGTGCGTACAAGGTCACCTGCAAACAGTGCAAAATGGTGCTGAGTCGTGGGAGACGTGGTTCGTACAGCTTTGGAACGACATCCATGAACCGACACCTAACGTCGTTCCAAAGAGACGCCATTCACAAGGTTGTACCTTTTGATTAACGTAGTAGGTTGAGTTCTTCTACCACATCCTCCGTTTCCTCTCCTCTCACCACAAGAAACACTCCTGTGGGTGAGCACATCCCTCCAGCTGCCTCACAGGCCATTCACAATGCTGTTGACCCTTACCTTTTGAGGGTCACAATATTGTGTATGTACTGCGACGCAGTACTCTGCAGAGGGGAGAGTCTTCGAAGTGATTTCGAGACTACGGTCACGGAGCACCAGAAGACCTGCTACCTACCTAAGTAAGGCCCACCCTACATCTTCCTCTCTCCACCTGCCCTTTCTTATCCCTGTGGTTGGTGTCCCTTCGTTAGCCTCCTTTCCCCTCCTCTCCTAGTGTGTTGTGTGTAAAAAACCCCAAAAAATATAAAACAACAAAAATAAAAAAAGGCTGTTTTCAGAGCTGCCTTTCGCAGTTTAAAAATAGAAGTGGCAAATAAACAGTGCAAGGCCCTGTGCATTTTTTGAAAGTCCGCAGACAGTCCTAGGACATATAAAGTTTTAGGGTGCTGCCTTAGCAAAACCAATGCACTTTTCTCTGGGAGGAAGTGCTGATTCTGAAAAGAGCCTTTTGGTGGTGGTTTTGTGTGTTTGAAAAACTTCAAATCTTCAACACCTACTGCAAAATAGATGACTCTAATTCCAAAAATGGTTGCAATGCATTTTGAACATTTCTCAGAAAAATCTGATTGCCAGCATGAGTAAGATGGACTCCATCTCTGCCAAAAATGTATGTGCTATGAAACATAATATTTTCATTGTGAAAAGAGGACATGCCAACATCTCTTAGAAAGGCACACACAGCCTTATTGACATTGTGCCTCGCTTTCTCCATTTGTGGACCAAATGAAGAAGAACGCAGCCACATTTGTCTTTGCGCAATACGAGAAAAAATTACTTGGGAATTTGGAAACATTTCCGTGACCATCCCAAGTCCTTCTTTAATTGCAAATTGCAAAGAAATTCCAGACACATGTCCTAAACTGTTCCCTCCACAATGAATTCTAATTATTTCTAAATGATGCTCTGTCTCTAAAGTAGCACAGAGAGGTACCAAGTCCAGCCATTTCATTCCACGCACTCCATGCCAGTGCACTTCCACATGAGGGAATCCAAGATCTGCAGCTACTCCACAGCGTTCTGCATACACCTTCAACCAATGTATCCATGAGTCTCCCAAAATCCAGATAATGGGCCTCATTACGACCCAGGCGTTACCCATGGTGCTGTTACCGCCATGGTTGACGCCGGTACCTTACCGATTCGGCCATAGTGAATGGTGGAATTACCACCCCATTCCAAGGTTGGTGGGGCGGTGATTCCCCATTCACCAGTGGCCCTTCCCCATTCCCATTTTTGCCCCAATAGAGCTCAGTGGAAATGGGGAAGGCGGTAATTATGGTACTGTAATTACCTCCAAGGTCCCTTTGCGGGTCCCGTCCTTGTCTATTTTTCAATGTAACAAGGCTTCATAAATGATCTACACTAACATGATCTTTTCTTTTATCACAGAAATTGAAAAAGAATATCTGATCCAGTTACCCAACTCATGAAAAAAATATATCCAATCACAAAAAATCAAACAGTAAGTATATTCTAATAAAACACATAAATTCTGCTGCATAACAGAACCATTGAAGCAACCATCTAACCATACACCACAATACAAAATGTTTACTTCCATATGTTATGCTGCAGTGCTTGTTACCAAACTCTACAATCTTAATGACATGACGTAGCCAAAACTTCACATATAAACTATACAAATCAAACAGTACACAAACTGTAGATGTGCAAATAATTGATAGATATTCAGTTCTATGTGTGTGATATGCTGCAGTGGTTGTGGTCAGGGCCTAGAGTCTTGGGTGCATGGCCTAAATAAGAATAGGTAGGGGATGAGGGTAACTTTGCAACTCAGAAATACACATCTGACAATGTTCACGTTGAAAAGAAAGGTCTTAATTTCTTTGCTAAGGGGTGGAAGGAGGGATCCATCTGATGCACATTGTTAAGTTATTCAATCACCCAGGCTGCAGCAGGTGAAGTTTGTTAATTTGATGATAGTACGTGTGTTGATGAGTTCTCCACTTTAGAGTATAATAGTAATGTATACTGATAATAAATCAGGGATGTACTGTTCTAAAGTTTGATATTTGTTTGGAGTGTTGTTCCATTGCCTTGCATAGGGGGCCTAGTATGTATTTTGGAATGTAGTATGTGAGCTTGTTAGTGCGAAGATTAGTCATGGAGACATCTACTGGCTGAAGGAAACATATATCAAATCATAATGTGGCGAAGCAAGGCATGGCAAATATGTGACAAAGCATGAAAAACATAATAGTTTTAGAAGTCACAGCAAAGTATGCCTAACAAGTCAAAATAGAAGCCCCCTCACTCCTACCACTGGCTTCTGCAGACAGCTCTCATTTAATTGTCTGACTTTTCTACTGCCAAATGCTGTCTCTGAATGTCTCTCTATCTCTATCACTCTCTCTCTCTGTCTCTCCCTTTTGTTCTTTCTCACTCTCTAGTGGGTACATTGTACACATGCACGACAATGATCCCTTAATTGGAAAATGATGAAGGGGCAGTCTGAACACCAGCCATTACAATAAGCAATGTTCTATGAAGTATGGGAGGCATAAACATTTGGTTCAGAAAAAGCACTGATTGACAAATCAGAACCGCAGGTTTTCATTTCTCCTTCCTTAGTATGTTGGTTTGCAGGCTGAGCATTGTCTCAAACCTCACTCTAACTTGCTCAAGTGCTGTAGTGAGTAGGACTTCTCGAACTTTTGCAGGTTAGGCAATTCCCCTTAAACAACAAACAGCCTCTGTCAGTCATTTTCCAGGTGATTGGTGAAGGAACCAGAATCCCTGATGGTTTACAAAATCTCTGGTGGTTTATCCCAGATGTCTACCCCACTTTCCAGGAGTAAGCCATGATAAGTCAGTGTTACTCATGATAAGATTTTTGTGAATCAAATTCTCACTCTGTAAGAGTAAATCAAGCATAAGTCGGAGTTACTACTTGGATCTTCTGTGTGAATCTTCTTCTAAGTAAGTAGTGTTCAATAACTACTAATGGGAACTTCTTTAAGAATTGAATTATCTCTTTCATGGAGCATCTTGCTGTTCCTCCTGGTAACTTCATTGTGAATCATTCCCAATGCACGTGTAAGCAAGAGAAATAAATGCAATTATAATGTTAAATCAACAGAATTGAGCTAATTGAAAAGCTCAACAGACAGGTACTGCTAAGCACGACATCTACTTTTGCAAAAAAAAAGCCTCTAGAAAAAAAGGAAGGCTACAAAAAAGGGGATTTATTCATCTACCCTCTGCATAAAGTGGGACACAAAAAACAATATTTCACTGTTTCCACAGCTTATTCATGGTCATGACAAACAAGGTAGGTCTACTTAATATACCCCACCCACACACAACTACACCTCCCATATTTCCAAGTGCAGAATTGGACTACAGCTAACAAACACTTTAGATACTCGCAAAGTGCATAGTGCATTTAAAATGAACAGATTCAAAATCAATTTAAAAAGGAGCCATAAGCAGATAATTCACATTCTAAAATCACAGTGTGATGATCAGTAGTTAATAAAACAGACTGTCAAAGCATGAGACTTATATGCTGAATACCACACAAAATAGCCAGCTCAAAGACTTATTCCTAATTTGCAATACATTATACAATAGTTTTATGGCCAGCTGATCGAATTATAGGAATGCAAAAAAGCACTATAACGAAGCTCACATCATATAAATACTCATATGTATAGATCAAAAACATATGTTGAATTGTGCACGATTGCAAGAACAAACATACATGTGTGTATGAACGAATTCTAAAGTTACAGTACGGAAATCAAAATTTCAGACATCAAATTTCAGTGCATAGTACTAATTGTGCAAAATAGTGCAACCCCAAAGAAATAATAATATATAGCAATATTCTGACCAGTTTTTGCTGCATAGTACCAATAAACTAAATCTTCCTCAAAAATGGCTCACATATTTTACAGATAAAAAGAAACACAGTATGGAAAAAATTAACTAAATGAAAGTGCAAAAAAACATATACAAGACAATGCAAAAAATATCAGTGTGTCATGAATCAAATAAAAAAAATGTCATAGAAGCTGTTGGGACACATGCATACATTCTGGGCTGAAAAGCGGAGACAAAAGACAATAACGAGTTCAGACAGAAAGAAAGGCATGGGAATAATCAAAAAAATCAAAAAAATTAAAAAATACAGCCTATAAAAATACATGGCAAATTTCACTTGTATTAAGTCCACGAAGAATTTTGGAATTGAAACGCAAAATCAATCTGGCTCCAAGTCTACCCAGAGTAAATTCCCTGTCAGTAGAGATCCGTTTGTGTTGTGAAATTCTGCAAAATGGGTAGCTACGGGTAATTCTCAATCTAAGACTTGATTGCACGAAGATTATGAAGAATGCATACCTTCTATTCCTTTTTGTACTGCCCACATACATTTTCTTACAAGGGCACAAAAGTCTGTAAACTACAAACTCAGAATTACAATCTATACGTAAGTTAATGTAATTCATCCAATTGATGTCTCTGACCTTGAAACAATTGATCTTATTGATTTGCAGCCACATATTGCAAGCCCTACTTATAATGTGGTGAAGCACACCCTCCTAGAAGTCCTTGGCAAGACACATGTACATCATGAAGACAGTACATTGATTAAGAATGCAGTTTCCCTTTTTCTATGAAGAAGTTATCTGCAAGGCCATTGAGCTCCTGAAGTCAGCATTCACCTCTGATCCAAGTCAGCATCCACTTCTGATCCCGTTCCCCTAATGATCCTGGAAGATATTTCCTCTGGCGTTTTACCTTGGATCTGCAAAGTAGTTAATGTCTCTTGTCAGACGGGCTATATTGCTACCAAGCTAATGCAAGTGACTGTTATCCCTCTGCTTAAAAAGCCTTCTCTTGACCCTTCACTTCTCTCTAGCTTTCACCCTATCTCTCTCCTACCTTTCATTATGAAGTTATTAGAAGCACTGGTGTCTCCCCTTCTGTCCTCTTTTCTTGAGTCTTCTGGATTCTTTGACCCGTTCCAGTATGGTTTCCAGCCTCGCCGTGGCATGGAGAGTGTCCTGGTCTCAATGATGGACGACATGACCAGGCAGGTTGATAAAGGCGGTGTCGGGGCCCTGATACTATTAGATCTGTCGTCATCCTTTGACACCGATCAGTCTCAGCTATCTTTTGCCGGCCTCGAGGGTATTTTCCTGGCCTGGCTTATGTCCATCCAGGCTGACAGGAACCAGGCAATCTCTTTGCCTCCCTTCCTCTCTTCCCCCTCTTCACTTTCCTGTGGTGTTCGGCAGGGTTCTGCCTTGTCCCAGATACTTTTTAACATCTATATTCAGCCTCTTCTGGGTTTCATCCACTCCTACGGCCTTAGGTGCTATTCATAAGCCGACGACACACGGATCCTGGTCCATTTAGCTCTTGACCATGCAGAGATGTCATCGTGCCTGTGTCTGTGCCGGGGGATGTGGGGGCCTGGATGAACCAGAACTGGCTAAAGCTCAATGGGGACAAAACGGAAGTGTTGGTTGTTGGTGCACCAGTGGGGTTGTTACTCTGGGTGCCTGCTTTTTGGGCATTGTCGCTGGGCAACCTCCCTACTCCAGCTTCTGTAGTGAAAAATATGGGTGTGACCTTTTTTGCCACCTTGTCCATGACTCAGCAAGTGGCAGCTGTTTGTAAATTGGGGCATTTCCAATTTAGGATTTTGTGTATGGTTCTCCCTTTCGTTCCTCCCCATCTTCGTCCACCAGTGGTAGATACCCTTATCCTTAGTCGAATATTGTAACTCGCTCTATCTAGCCCAGCCAAAGGGTGTGATCCAGTGACTACAGCAGCTGCAAAACCTGGCATCATTTATTTATTTATTTATTTATTTATTTATTTATTTATTTGGATTTGTTAAGCACCCAACGGCCCGGGGACATCGTGGCGCTGTTACCGAATAGTTGACTTGGTACAAGATAATAACAGTGGTTACAGGCATAGATCATGTCTATTTTGCAATAAAAAGTGCATGGAGTTCCATGGTTAGAGTGGAACAGTGTGGGAGCAATTCTTATTAACAATAACAGGCAGAAATGGTGTTCCGTGGTTACAGTGGAACTACTTATTGCGGTAGGCAGTAGTGGAGCACAGTTTAGTTGAATAGTTTAGTTTTTAGTGCTTTTCTGAATGTGAATAGGCCTTGGCTCTGTTGAAGGTTGGGATTGAGAGTTGGTTTGAGTATTTGTTGCATTTAGGTCTGTGGGATGCTATTACATTTTCTAATGGCATAAGGGGTAAAATGACACATGATGAGTGTTCTTATAAGGGGGGGGGGTGTGTAGCCAGCAAAGACATATTTTCTTAATGTGGCATGGCTTATTTTTTACTGGCATTAAGGCAACGCCAACAGGAGCATGTTCCTAGGTGGGGATAGCCAGCATGAACCTGTTTTGTTATATTATAATTACTGACATTATGGGCAAAGCAAAGCTGAGCATGTTCTTCTTTGGGAATACTGGCCTGTATTGGTGCCCAATCATGGACATGTATGGGTGCCATGTGTATGAACATGCAGGAATATTGCAGGCAAAGGAATTATAAAAATGCAATGGAAAACGCTCATGTGCAGTTTTGGTGATTTGCATCTAATGGATGTTTTTTTAATGTATTACCCTGTAAAAACAGACTGAAAACTGTGTAGGTTTTTACCTAATTTGTCACAGAAAGTGTACTGTACAATGCACCCTTTTAACCCATTATTCATTAGGGGAGATCCCCCTTCCTCAATGCCACTTTATTGTTCGGTCTCCCCCGCTGTGCTCGGTCACTCCTGCCCATTCTGGTGGGGACAGAGCAATCCCCCGTCACTCTCTGTGTTCCCCTTGGGGTGGGACCTACAGCATTAGTTCCAGGCCACACTTGTTCGACAATCCTGCCTACATCTCTGCTCTGTCACTTTGCCACTTTTTATCCATGTATGTCATGCCATTCCTAGAAGTTGGTGCATGTTTTACTTTCAAAGTAGAATTAATTTAAAGTGAGCCTGCAAATGTTGCTGATAGGCTTGCTAGGCAGAATTGCAGGCAGTACCCTCTGGGAAGACCACATACAATTAGGACTACACGTGTAAGCAAAAACCAACCTTAGGTATAAGTCTGTACCACACACTTTTTGGTAGCGAGCTGAGCAGCCAGGCTTATCCCAAGAGGGAATGTGAGCAGTATTTGAAGTTGCACAGAAGTATCACAATCACAGTGGTTCAAGTAGACACTTATACTCAAGGTTTCTTGGTAAAAAATACTTATACATTTATTTAAACAATCATTTAGAAGACATTCACTAGTAGAAATCAACGTTATATGAAACACCAATACACTACAGTAACATACTCTAAGTTGTAGGGATAGTTTGTGCTCCCCTCAGAAAGGGGCCAAATGGGACTTCAATTACTTTCAATGGGAATAGAAAGATGTAAGTTTGTACAATGGATTAGAAAACACTTCTGTTAGGCAATGCAAAGGTTCAGTGTACCAGGAGGGGCAGTTCAATTCAATAGGCCAGGCCAAAGTCAATAGTTCTTGGATAGGACAGATCAATTCTGGTAACAAACGGAGAAGTCTTTGTAAAATTTCTCAGAAGTAGTTTAGACGAAAAAGAATGATATGTTGGGTCATAAGCTGATTAGGCCTACAAGTGGAAAAAGGTTCAGGAATTTTCAATACGAGAGTTAGGATTTCCAAGGTGAAGCAAAAAGATGCAGCTGGAGACGTTGGCTCCTGGCAGTTCCTGCAGATCTAGCTGTTCCGTAGCCTCAGTCATGGGGACAAGAGGGAGGACATTGGGGACAAAATGGAGTAACTTTGGTTCAAGTAGCCGTTGCTTCAAGACACAAACTGGTTTCCCTCTCCCTGGCTAAACCTTAACCAGCATTGAGAATGGTATCCAGATGTCTTCTGAGCTGATTGTTCCCACCAACTCAAAGGAAGAATCTGTCCTTGAATTCTGATTTGCTGCAGGGCTTCACCGGGCAAACCAACGGTCCAGTGATTGCAGCAGCCATCCTCTTCTAGCTCGTCTTCGGTTCTTTCGTTCCAGTTGTCAACTCTGCCTTCCAGTCCTGGAGACTCTCATTCATTCCAGCCTGGCTGTCACTGACCCAGCAGGGTGGCTGTCCTTTCCGGACAGTGAGCCAGCCAATCATGCCAGAGTGCATTTGGGTCTCCTAGGAGACTGAGCACAGGGAGTTTCGGGCACCTCCCTCACTTCCTGCCCACCCCAGACACTTAGACACCAAGGGCAGACTTCAGTCCTCAAGCCCGCCAAAGGCTCACGAACAAAGGGACCAAACCTGGTTTTGCATGCAGAGTTAAACACCAGAAGGACCTTTCCACAAAGCAACAGCCAAAAAAGATGACCAGAGTCTTTTTTAACAGAGGGGTCTTGGGCGCCATATTGAAAAACATGACAGCCCTGATTTTTAGCTACTTGTGTTCGCGGTTGGGAAAAATCATGGTAGTGTAGAGGAGGTCCCAAATATGGCCTGCACCCCAGCCACCCATGTCGAAATACCAGAAGCATACTCTCCAAGATATGTGACACATAAGGAGCAAATGAACCAACAGAGAGCCACGGTGGGGCTCTGTCCAGTACCCATCAGAGGGACATGCATACCTATTGAAGCGCCAATAACCAGACAAGCGTGGGCTGCAAGGTACCCACTGAGACAACCATACCAGCAGCTGATACGAAATGAGGATTACTTACGAACAGTCCCTGAAGAGACCCAGAGAGCCTTAATGGAGGGCAGATGGTGACAACAAATGAACACAAACGACAAACGAAAAACTGACACACAAGGACTAAAAACAAAGAGTAACCATGTAATGGACATATAAGAAGAAATTATGTTAGTCAACAGAAACGTAACCATGAAGTAAGATGAAAATATGCGACTAACTGAATGCATGCAAATAGGCTTGGAACGCAAGAAGCAAAGAAAACGGTACTGCTTGCAATGCTTAGTAGAAGAATAGAGCGGCATGCGCCAAGTATATATCTACCTCAATGGAGCATGCTATACAAGTGCGACTCCATTTTGTAAAAGCAGAATTAAGCCCGGGCTGCAAGGGACTAACAAGGCCAAGATTCATATTCCAGCCAATACCGAAGGAAAGAGCAGAGTCAAAACTCAGTAAGAAGCAGCTCAATGCCTGGGAATTCGAGGTCAACTCCAGGAAAGGAGGAGAGCGGCAACGCTGAAGAATCGAAACTTCAGAGCATAGCAGCCAGCCAGTGAAGGTCGAGATAAGGAGGCCCCATGCAGGTGGCGAGGCTATGGGAGAATCAAATACACGAATAACAGGGAAAATTAAGCAGATTCACAGTGAACAGACACGTGACCAGCCAAGGGCAAAGAAGTACCATCGTCTGATGTCACCCAGAAGCCGAGGATGCCATAACTTTTCCTGATAAGAACTACAGTTTCGAGGCCATCCCTAGCAAACTAATTGACACATAGCCGTAAAGGTACTGATTGATGGAAAGGAGGGAGGGTGAATCGTGGGGCACTCCGAATCTGGGTGTCCATTCTGCATGCTGCTAATTCAAGTAGAGATTTATGCCTAGGGCTGTAACCCACCCAATCACAATGGACCAAATAATATAGGGTCTTATAGCTGGTAGAACCAATAAGACGTCGTAGTTGTAGTGACGTCTATCACGAGTGATGTAGTGGGATGGACATAGATGCCCACCCAATAAGAGCTATCCAATCCGCATGCTCTGTTACCATACACAGATATAGCACCTATACTTAAGTTACCTTTCCGACCAATGGACTTGCATGATAAACTTATGAGTTTTGCACATCAACTGATGATGAATTTTGCCCATAAAAGTTGCTGTCTGAATGAAGAATTTGGGAGTTAAAGCGAGACAGGCGATTGCATCATTGATGATTACCATTTGTTTCCCAGTTTTTTGTACTTGTCATTAAACGGGCTTCCCTTTGCCAAACTATTGAGCTGTCCTTATTCAAGTGTGTTGGAGTAAGTGAATCCTGCACCCCCATTCCTCACATGGTGCAGCTATCTTGTCTTACTGGTACTAGAGGGTGAGCTCTGACCTATCGGCCCGTCAGAGGATGCTCCGCCCTCCTGTACAGTAGTTCGTTATAAAACCACTGCCACCAGTGTTTAGACATAGGGGATACTAAGTAACCCCTCTAGCACTCTATAGGAAGATAGTGTGTGCTAGGGCTGTGAATTTAAAAAGACTAGTAAAGTCAATTTAACTTTACAGTTTCTGAGGAACAGTAGTTCATCCCAGAAAAGGTATTTAAACCTTGGGAAGTCCAAAGGACATCCCATTGCCACTGCACTAAAGGTGCTGTGTGACACAACAATTAAAAGATGATGCCTATGGAGTTATCTAAAACTCCATAATCAAAGAACAAACGAGTAAAACACACATCATACATAAGAGAGTGGGAAAAAAGGCTCACACTTTCTCCAGGAAAAAAATCAAGTCCTCAAAATCCAGAAAAGTTGCTCGGGGTCTCTAAGGTGAAGGGAATAAGCACATTTCTGGGAATTCTACCTAACACTCGTCCCCCACAGATTAAGGGGCAGGATGATTAATCCACCCCGGGATGAATCTCCTTACTCCAGTCGGTCAAACATTCTGAAGAGACCCTCAGCATTTTGGTGATTACACCCTGACCTGTGTTCAATGGTAAAATAAAACCCTTGTAGGCTGATTGACCATCTCAACAATTGTGGGTTCTCCCCTTTCATCTGTATTAACCATCTCAAGGGTTGGTGGTCAGTCTGAATCACAAAAGTAGATCCATGCAACTATGGCCTAAACTTCTTCAGTGATCACATAATAGCAAAACATTGTCTTTGAATGGTAGCCCACCTTGTTTCTGGTTCCTTCAGCTTCCTGCTGATGGAGCAGATGGGGTGCTCCCTACCTTTCTCATCCAGCTGACTAAGAACTGCACCTATACCTGTATTGGAGGCATCTGTTTGCACAATAAAGGTTTGCCTATAGTCAGGAGCTCTTAGGACTGGAGCTGACAAAAGGCTTTCTTAAGTCCTTCAAATGCCTTAGTGCACTCCTCATTCCATTTATTTTATTTTATTTATTTGTTTGTATAGCGCTAAAGCCGGCGGGCATCAGAGGGCATTCCAATGAGACAGAACATGTAGATACAGATAATGGGACAGTGGAATAACCAGGTCCATCTGACCTTTTTAGGAAATTTGGGTGAGGAGACCACATTTAAGGGAGAAGCTATGGACCCATAGTTCTCAATGAAGCTCCTATAATAACCGGTGAGACCTAAAAAGGCTCTCACTTGGGTTTGAGTAGTAGGGGTGGCCCATTCTTGTTCAGCTTGTACTTTGCTAGGCAATGGCCTTATTTCATCTCCTCCTACCTCATGTCTAAGGTAGACTACTTTGCTCTGACCAATTTGACGTTTACTTTCCTTTATGGTCAGATGGGCCTGCACAAGAGCCTGCAAAACATATCCTAAGTGGTCAACATGTTCTTTCCAAGTAGGGCTGAACATTGCAATGTCATCCAAATATGCCATGCAGAAGTCTTCCATTCCATTCAGAACTTGATTAACCATCTGTTGGAATGTTGCAGGGGCCTTTTTTTAATCCAAAATACATTACCTTAAACTGGTAGAGGCCTGCTGTGGTTGAAAATGCAGTTTTCTCCTTGGCATGGTCTGTCAGAGCTATTTGCCCATAGCCTGACGTTAGGTCAAATGTACTGAGGAACTGGGCTGACCCAAGTTTATCCACCAGTTCATCGACCCTAGGTAAATGATGGGCATCAGTCTTAGTATCTGCATTAAGAGCTCTATAGTCCACACAGAATCTCAACTCCTTGGATCCTGCCTTTGGCACTAGTACAACTGAACTAGACCAAGGATGTAAAGATGGCTCTTTTACCCCGAAATCAAGCATCTGGTTGACCTCTTCCTTTATGTGGGTTCTTACATGGTCTGACATTCTGTAACCTCTGTTTTTAACAGGTAAACAGTCACCAGTGAGAATATCATGCTGGCCCCAAAGGGTCAAGCCTGGTGATAGTGAAAACAGGGAGGCAAAGTGATTTAACAGAAATGTGCACTCCTCCTGTTGTTCCAGTGTCAGGTTAGAAGAGAGATTAACTCGTTCTATTTTCTCATCTAAAGGTTGTCCCCTGAGGAGATTGGGTGGAGGTCCACTCTCTTCCTCCCCCTGAGCTGAAGCTAGAAGCAAAGCTCCGACTTCTGGTCTTTTGACATAAGCTTTTTAACGGTTGGTGTGAAAGACCCTGGGGCCCTCCTTAGGTTTGCCTAAGTCCAACAGATAGTTGACTTCTCCAAGATTTCCCACAACCATGAAGGGTCCTATCAATTTGTCCTGTAAAGCACTCTGCCTTGTAGGTACCATAACTAAAACTTGCTGGTCTTGAGTAAACTCAACCATTTTGGCCTTCTGATCATGCCAATGCTTCACAAGAGCCTGACCTGCTTTTAAGTTATCAGATGCTTCTGTCATCATGTGTGTCATTGTCCTCCGGAGACCTAACACATAGTCAGTGACTCTCACTGGCTTGGGAGAAGGAGCACTCTCCAACCACACCTTAATAAGGGCCAATGGAACTCTAACTGGATGACCATTAAGAAGCTCAAAGGGGCTAAATCCAACTCTCTCCTGAGGGACTTCTCTATAAGCAAATAGAAGGCTTGGCAGTAGAAGGTCCCACTTTCTCCTAAGGGGTTCCTCTAAGGCACCTATCATGCTCTTCATAGTACAGTTAAACCTTTCTATGAACCCATTTGTCTGGGGATGGTAGGCAGTTGAGAACTTGTAAGTCACTCCACAGTTCTTCCACATGGCCTGCATGTAGTGGGACATAAAATTGGATCCCCTGTCAGAGATGACTTCCTTAGGAAAACCTACCCTGGTAAAAATACCAAGTAGGGCCTTAGCAACAGCCTCAGCTGTAACAGTCCTCATAGGTATGGCTTCAGGATACCTAGTAGTATGGTCTACTACAACCAATATAAATCGGTTGCTTGAAGAGGTTGGAGGATCTAAGGGACCAACAATGCCGATTCCTACCATCTCAAAAGGGACTCCCACCACTGGGAGAGGCACCAAAGGGGCCACATTCTTGGCTCCACTCTTGCCAGATGTCTGACAATTCTTACAGCTCCTACAGAATTTATCTACATCAGACCCCAACTTAGTCTGGTAGAAATATAGAGAAAGCCTTTCCTTAGTCTTCTAGAAGCTGAAATGACCAGCCAAAGGAATCTTGTGGGCTAACTGTAGGAACTGTTGTCTGCTCTCTAGAGGCACTACAAGTCTTCTGTAGTCCCCTGGGATAGACTCAGTTTGTTCACTGTAGAAGAGGCCATCATCCCAGTATAACCTGTGCTTCCCTGGCTGTTGACCGTCCAGCTGGGAAGCTGTCTCTTGGCAAAGACCTTTAAGAGTAGGACACTCCCTCTGACCTCTGCTAAAGTCTGCCCTACAGGGGCCACCTTCTGCCATTAAAGACTGCAGCTCAGGATGGTCTTTAGGATCCAGATCTCCAACAGGGGCAAAGTCGTCTTCCAGCTCTGATTCCTCATCAGCTGAGTCATTGTTTCCTGCTTGAGTCTCACACCCAGCCTCAGCTGGTGGAGTAGTCACAGGTGTGACTTTGGACAGTCCTCTGGGGGATGTCCTTGTTAGAATCACAGGACTGCTTTCTGGTTTCTTCTTTGAGACCTTGGGTTTCCCCTTTGCCTCTTTCTTTTTGAAATTGCAGTCAGTAACTCCAGTGGGCTGGGTGTTATATTTTTCTCTACAGCATCCTCTGGGGAAACATCTAATGTACTCTCCCTGACCCTCCTTGTCTGCTCCTGTTTCCTTTTACTGGGAGGCCTGGGGGTGCTTGATACAACTCCAAGAGTTTTTAAGTCATTCCCCAACATAACTCTCCCAGGCACCTCACTCTGCACACTAACAGGTATCTTGACAGTCAAGTTGTTGCACTGGATGAGAGCTGGTAATTGTGGAAGCATTTGAACAGGGACTCAGCTTAGTGAGGCTTTTGGGTGCCTTACAAACATCCTTAGCATTGAAAAAAGATTCATCCACTACAGTAATGCTGGCCCCAGTGTCTCTAATGACAGGGGTCTCCTGACCATTTACAAGTACACTGCCTTTAAAGTATTCCTTTGTATTGTCTGGGATGGAATTGTAGACATCTAAGTTCTGTTGTTCCCACAGACCCAGGGAAACTAAAGAAACACTGGCAGACACCCCGAATATTTCTTCAGCCAGAAGGTAAAAGTTTCCACTTGCCATTTGAACTTCTTCCTCTGGGGAGAAGGCTAAGGAGACAGTGTGGATCCGTGAAGGTTTACCCTTGCTAGTGGGCTCCCCTTTCACATAGTCAGTAGACCCACAAGCATAACATTTTCCAAATGTCTTGACAAATGAGGGTTTCTGCTCACCTCCCTCTGGCTTGGCACCAGAGGTTTCACTAGTCTGATTCGTTTTCCCTTGTGGCTTACCCTTCTTATGTTTGGGGCCCTCTTTTGTATTGGAGGTATTAGAATTATTTTTCATCTTTCTTGTGCTGCTTTCCCTCATCCTTCTTCTGAGTTGCCCCAGAATCCTTGTGAGTAGCCCTGTTGGCAACCCACAAGTCAGCAGCCTTTGCTAACGTATTTGGATCAAGTTCCTCAGAGTCAACCAAATGCTGTCTCAGCTCAGGAGAGCAGGCATCAGAAATAGATTCTAACAAAAATAGATTTCTCATTCCTTCAAAAGTGTTAACTCTGTAAACCTTTTCCCAACCATCTAAGTTTTTCAAACATTCACACGCCCATGTAGCCCAAGGGGTACCATCATGCTTAAACCTCTTAAGGTACTGGGAAGGATTTTTTCCAAATCTAGCTATTAACTCTAGTTTAACATGTTCGTACTCCAATCTCTCAAGTTCCCTCCCCTCCATTACAGCATCAGTTGCAACCTGGGGTAGCCTAGACAAAAGCCAAGGAATCAACTGATTCCCTGTGAAACCTTGAATCCCATATTTATAACCAAATGCAGCCATCCAATCCAAAATATCAAGTCTCACCTCATACATACTCACAGATTCTTTAGGCATGCAAGGCTTCTTATGACTGGAAGACCTAGAAGACTCTGGGAGAGAACCGTTTTCAAGAGACAATTTCTTCATTTCAAGTGCATGATTCAATTCCATTTCTCTGAGCTTGAGTTCTTAATGTGTGTTTTCAGTTTGTATTTGGAGCCTTTTGAATTCTAACTCAAGTCTCATCTTTTCAATAGAGACAAATTCTGGACTCAGTGCTGGACCAGATAGGGTCCCAGTGGCTAAAGGTTGAGGCCCAAGAGCAGGTAGAGGGACAGTGGGGCTCACATCCTGAGACTCCTCTGACTCATCTTCCTCTTCAACAATATTAGAGCTAGACTCTGCATCATCATTTCCCTCATCAACAGTATCCACATTTTGTGAGACATTTGGGGGTTACAGCCCAATTTCTCGATCTTTGGTGTTCCAACAATTTTTCAATCAATTTATTTTTCTTTCCTTTAACAGCAAGGTTCCTAACTTTACACATGTCTTTCAGTTGATCTACTGTAAGAATGACTCGGACCTCCTGTTTGTAGTTATCTATATTAGGCATTATAAAACAATTGATTATCTAGTGGAGCTTAGCCTTGTGAAGGTTATTTTGAACAAAGGTAAGAGTAGCACACTCAATGTAACAACTATACGTTATCCTAACTGCTGTACACCAGTGTTAGGCAGAATTGCAGGCAGTAGCCTCTGGAACACCACATACAATTAGGACTACAGGTGTAAGCAAAAACTAACCTTTGGTATAAGTCTGTTCCATACACTTTTTGGTAGCGAGCTGAGCAGCCAGGCTTATTCCGAGGGGGAATGTGAGCAGTAGTTGAAGTTACACAGAAGTATCACAATCACAGCGGTTCAAGTAGACACTTACACTCAAGGTTTCTTGGTAAAAAATACTTATACATTTATTTACACAATCATTTAGAAAACATTCACTAGTAGAAATCAACTTAATATGAAACACCAATACACTAAAGTAACAAACTCTAAGTTGTAAGCACAGTTTGTGCTCCCCTGAAATATGAGTCAAATGGCACTTCAATTACTTTCAATGGGAACAGAAAGATATAGGTTTGTACAGTGGATTAGAAGACACTTCTGTTAGGCAATGCAAAGGCTCAGTGTACCAGGAAGGTCAGTTCAATTCAATAGGCCAGGCCAAAGTCAATAGTCTAGTGTTCTTGAATAGGACAGATCAGTTCTGTTAACAAACGGAGAAGTCTTTGTAAAAGTTCTCAGAAGTAGTTTAGATGAAAAAGAATGATATGTTGGGTCACAAGCTTATTAGGCCTGCAAGTGGGGAAAGTTTCACGAACTTTCACCTTGAGAGTTAAGAGCTCTCAATCGGAAGGCACAGTACCTTAATGTGAAGCAAAAAGATGCAGATGAAGACGTTGGTTCCTGGCAGTTCCAGCAGATCTCACTGTTCCTGAACCTCAGTCTTGGGGACAAGAGCGAGGACGTCGGGGGACTCCTGCACTGTACAGGATCGTCGTTGGAGCAAACAAAATGGAGTCAATTTGGTTCAAGTAGCCATTGCTTCATGACACAAACTGGTTTCCCTCTCCCTGGCTAAATCTTAACCAGCATTGAGAATGGTATCCAGGTGTCTTGTGAGCTGATTGGACCCACCAACTCAAAGGAAGAAGCCGGCCTTGAAGGAGCTTCTCTGTCGAATGGAGTTCTGGCAATTCGGATTTGCAGCAGGGCTTCACCGAGCAAACCAACAGTCCAGTGGTTGCAGCAGCCGTCCTCTTCCAGCTCGTCTTTGGTTCTTTCATTCCAGTGGTCGACTCTGCCTTCCAGTCCTGGAGACTTGCCTTTTAAACAGTTTTCTTCAATTCATTCCAGCCTAGCTGCCACATACCCAGCAGGGTGGCTGTCCCTGCCGGACAGTCAGCCAGCCAATCACCCCAGAGTGCATTTGGGTCTCCTAGGAGACGGAGCACAGGGAGTTTCAGGCATCTCCCTCCCTTCCTGCCCACCCCGGACACTCAGATGCCAAAGGTGGACTTCAGTCCTGAAGCCCGCCAAAGGCTCACGAACAAAGAGACCAAACCTGGTTTGTCGCGCAGAGTTAAACACCAGAAGGACCTTTTCACAAAGAAATGGCAAAAAAAAGATGACCGGAGTCTGTTTTTACAGAGGGGTTTTGGCCGCCATATTGAAAAACATGGCTGCCTCAATTTTTAGCTACCGGTGTTCGCGGTTGGGAAAAATCATGGTAGTTCATTATAAAACCACTGCCACCAGCCATTTCAATAGGAAAGGATAGCTTTTGACAGCTACAATAGTGTTTAGACCTAGGGGATACTAAGTAACCCCTCCAGCACTCTATAGGAAGATAATGTGTTCTAGGTCTGTGAATTTAAAAAGACTAGTAAAGTCAATTTAACTTTACAGTCTCTGGGGAACAGTAGTTCATCCCAGAGAAGGTATTTAAACCTTGGGAAGTCCAAAGGACATCCCTGTGCCACTGCACTAAAGGTGCTGTGTGACACAACAATGAAAAGATGATGCCTATGGAGTTATCTAAAACTAATCAAAGAGCACAAGAGTAAAACACACAACAAAATACATGAGAGAGTGGGAAAAAAAGCTCACACACTCTCCAGGAAAAAAAATCAAGTCCTCAAAATCCAGCAAAGCTGCTGGGGATCTCTAATGTGAAGGGAATAAGCAGATTTCTGAGAATTCTCCCTAACAAGGCTGAAAAAGTCTGACTGGGTGGGGTTTGCCTCAGTTAAACGAAAGATGATGTACTTGCCCTCCACGTAAGAGCCTCTCACAGAATTATCAGAAAGCATCATGCGAATAGCTGTATTTGCTGACCAATTTAGCACCATTCAGTCTTAGTGTCTCTGTCATTTTAGCTCCTCCCCTTTCAACTGTATATGCCTTAGACAACGCCTTTCAGGGGATAGAATTTAGGTAACAAACATGCACTGTGCATCTTTTTGAGTGTACCCTCTGTGTTATATTTAGCTGTATTATTTTTCAGTATATCGACTATGTCATATTTAGCTGCACTTTTGGTACATCATATTTAGCTGCATTTTTCATACAGCCACTTTGTCATACTTAGCTGCATCTTTGAGCACACCATATTTAGATGTATTTTGAGTATAGCCTATGTGTCATACTTAGCTGCATGTTTGTGTTCATCCACTGTGGTATGTTTAGCCGCCTTTATGTTTTTAGGATAGCCACTGTGCTATCTTTAGCTGCATTTTGAGTATATCCACTGTGCTATATTTAGCTGCATTCTCTTTGAGTATAAACACTGTCTTACACTTAGCTGCATTTTAAGTATAGCCAAAGTTTTATATTTAGCTGCATCCTTTTAGAGTATAGCCCCTGTATTATATTTATCTGAATTATTTTGAGCATTAGCTGCTCTAAATAAAGCCAATATGTAGAATTAAGCTGCACACTTTCAATTTGCACCTTCTAAATTCAGCTGCATCTACAAAACCAAGAAACCAACCAGGACACATGGATACATACCACACTTCATGCTTATGGAAGATAGCCGACGGCACTGCCACCGACTTGCACACCTCTGCTATTATAGAGTACTCTAAGATACATTGCACAACCCTTCTGACATAAGAATGCAGCTAAGTCCCACAACATAAATTCGGTCTGGCTGCATACATAATGAGTCTCCTGCTCTCGCAGACTCTCCCGACTACCTCACAGCACCCATCCACATGCCAGCTCGACATCGATTGCTATCATGGACTTGGCCACCCCTACCTACCTTTGTATTTGCTAAAATGCACACACACATTCTAAACTCCTCTGACAAATTTCCCATAGCTGGACTTCGGTCCCCCGAGGGCGTTCTCCTACGGCACTTTGAGACCATACTAATGGAAAAAAAGCGCTATACAGATGACAATTAAATTACATTACATTATTCATACTAAGTGTGTTGCCCAAAAATGTTAGTGCGTAACACGATTAGTGCGCTGAGCAGCATGAGAGCTTTAGCGAAGAGAACCAATAGTAGCATACTTCCATACAAGAGTAAACACCAGAGCATGGGACAAGGAAAGCTCAGGTGTCTTTGAAGATCTGCTTTCCAGGACTTTCCTGAAGGGCGTCAACACTTCTCTTATGTAACCTGGAGAAGAAAGGGAACGCACGGAATAAAGAGCTATTGCGCGAGAAATCTGACATCTGAGAGCCGGGGAGGTATCAGATTCACCTATTGACTTGATTATCTTCATATCGTTGTATCGGAATTGTATAGCGTGCCAGATGAATCCGGATCATTTTGTAACACTTGGGTTTATTCAGAGCCTGTGAACGGTGTCGGAGCTGGGAGCTTAGCACGCCACAATGAATGAGGGCACTGTGAGTTCTCTTGAAAAGCTGCACCCATTCTGGATGACCTGTAAGTGGAGAGCAGGGGCCTCCAGTGCGCAAACATGATGGATTACAATATGCCTCATTAATATTCATTAGATAAATGTGCATACAGGGATTCTAAAAGGATGCGCATTTATCTCATAAATAGTCATGAGGGCTATCCTGAAAAGCAGATGTCTTTCTGGCCCTGGATGGAACCCCTGCTCTAAAGGTGGAAAGGGTTGCAGTGAAGGGCTACTGGAGTAGCATTCACGCTCACTGTGATGGCTACATGTACCCCTGGGTATCGGTTTGTATGCGCACATGTAGATGTAGCAGGAGTATTATTTTGATCAACATAGCTGAGCGGGCCAATAGAACTCCATCTTAGTACCTCTTGTGTCACCCCGCGTGATCCTACCGCTGATGACCCTCCCTCAGCCCATCAAACTAATGCCTGCAATGCCAATGTCTCCCCCTGATTACTGCAGGAGCACCTGCCTGGCTTCCCTGAGATCGCATCCAGTCTTCATAAGCCTGATTGGCAGGACCTTCGCTCCACCTACCGCTCTCCATTGAAGCCAAGAACTACATTCAAAGCACTCTGGCTGTCTCTCAGCCAACTGCGCGCTGTCTTTCAAAACTATTCTGTCCTTTTGAACCGTCTAGATATCCCAGTTAAACCTTCCTGAAAAAAGTGGTCCAAAGGACTAGTAATGCTTTGAGCCCCCCCACATACAAAACCCCAACCCAAGTACTGCAGTAGCCTACCAGCCAGCTCTCTTGCTCCAGTAAACTCGCTTTGCTCCAATGTACGAGAATATAATCGTACCTATAGGCACAGGCGTGGGGGCAGCAAGTGCCCGGATCTGGTACCACAGCCCATTCGACACAGCCTTTTGCCTTCTGTTAACCTGCAGCCTTCCTTCCAACACGTACCCCACTCTGAAAGACCCCAACAAATCATGACCTCAACAGAAAACAAAGAACATATAATAAATATATAATATCTTCACTTTGGGTTGAAACTGTGTTTAGGGAAATCCTTGTCCGCTAACCTTTTTAGTATCACTGAAATGGTAGTCACGCGGCAAAAAGCCTTATTCCACCACTGGCGATTCATGAAGAAGTAGCTCTGTGTTCTATGTTAGCGGGTGCAAGACCCTAACGGGCGCCTGGACAGGGCAGTGTGTGGCCCCGAGCATGGAGGCTCCAGAGGCCTCCTTTTCGCCACAGTTGTAGATTAACATGGCGGCCCTGTTAGACAAGGGCGCCGTACAAAGGACACATCCACACCAGTTTGCATTGGCAATGTTACTGCTGTTTATTTAACAAAGCTCGTCGCTTAGCGCTGATGGTCACATGGCCACCCCGGCTCCCGGGCCCACTCATCACGTGTCCCCTTACGGGCGATGACACGACATCACACTCTGTAGACGGTATGGAGACAGAATGGAGAGTCAAAGCACATTTTCAGAAATTACAAAGGAGTGTGGGAGCCCCTCTACTGAGAACGAACATGGGTCAAACACCCGATTCTATGGAATTTCTTCTGCTCTGGGGGGGTGTATTTCCACGCTCACAGCACCCTTCACAGAGGAGAAATAACTATTTGCATATCAGTCTTTGTCCCACCCACAAGGGCAGTTCAGCACCGAAATGCGAGGCAATTGTCCTCTGAACAAGAGAACCATCAGCAACCTCAGGCACGTGTTTCGACCTTGCTGGGCCTCCTCAGTGAGGTGAATTTGAACCTTTATAATGCACAGTGAGCAAGGGGCCTGAAACTCATTCTCTAATTAGTCAGTAACGGAATATATGCAGTGACTGCCTATAACATGCTACCCAAGTGCAATGCCTTGGGAATGAGCATTGTGAGGATGCTCCATGTAGGCTCTGCCATTTGAACCTCTGCCTTTAAACCATGTCTTTTGATGGCTTGAGCGTGGCTTTACTTGCCATAGCCTGACCGGGCACAACCGTTGGAATATCCATGAATAATGACTCAGAGTGCTACTCCATGCGTCCCATTCAAGTGCGATTTGTCTCTAGTCCATGAAGCATTGATTGTGCTGTAGCACGAAATATTTGTGCAGATATGTTCTGCTTCTATTAGGCGCAGAATAACCTGTTATTCTGTTATTGAAGACGCGTTTTAGTGAACTGGTCTGCTTCATATAAGCTGCAAAGAAACACATGTCTCTATTACCATGCTGTTCCCAATGTGCTCTGATTCTAGGGGCATTACTTACACCAGCACAAAAGCCATCCTCTTTTAGTCGCTCCAGTCATCCACAAATGCAATATTTTACTGAGCTGTTTACCCACAAAGCCCTCTGGTATGCCTTCCATTGCCAAATGAAATGCTGAAATCTCAATGAACAAACCATTCACAGGCTACTTACATGTGGGCATGTCGAAACATGATGATCAGTAATTACCTTTAAAGAGATGCAGGTTTATTTATAACCTAACACCTGCCTGTTTTCTAAAAGTGCTATAACTGGCAACCTCTAATCACTGTTTTCTGTTATGTGAGCAGACCTAAACATTGTGTTTGCAGTATATTTATAGCGCCCAACCTGCTTAGAAAACATAATGACGTCCTTGACAGCTCAGGAGTCTCCAATTTCATGTGGTATGAACGTCCAAGAAATAAACATGCAGGAAATAGTTAAATGGCGTAGTTCTCATGCAATGAAAGCTTTTATGTCCGAGGTTAATCAGGGAGTACGGTTCCTAATGCTACTGGGAGACCAAGCCAAATCTACACTTCAACACACCTTAAACGAATGGAAGAGAAACGACTCCAGCTAACAAGACTAAGGTACAGAATGAAGACGTCACCCTGAAACGCATACCTAATGATACACACTTCCCGCTGCAGATACGTTCTCACTACTCGCACAGTCCTCTAGTCAACTCCTACTCTCTGTAGGGGGTGCACTGGTCACTATGCATTTATCACATGCATTGCATCAGAACCGCCATGGACACACCACATATGTGGCATCACCCATCTCCCAAGCATAAAACACACTGCACCTCATTAAGAGTTTGGAGGTAGCCATGGCGTCATTACCTGTATGGCTACCACTAAACTCGTGTCCGGTCCGGGTCCCGAAAAAAGCGAATTACCGGGCCATTCTGACTTTTACGGCCCGGTAATTCCCATTTTCGGGGCCCGGACCAAATACTTCCCCATTTGAGCCCCCATAGGGCTCCATGGGAATGGGGAGGATGCTAACAATGGACCCGTTAATGACGGGTCCGTTACTAGCATCCTGGTCTGCTCACGGGTGCCGGTATGCACGTCTGGCCAGACCAGATATGCATACCACCACCCATGAGCAAACTCGTAATGTGGCGGCATGGTCTGAACTTTGCTGGTACCTTACTGGCACCATTAATACCGCGGCCACCAGGGTCATAATGAGACCCACTGTTGCTGAATTATTTTGGGCCTCCAAAGCCATCACCAAAGGAGGATGCGAGCAGGAAGCCAATACTAGAGACTTGTACCAGGCCGTCACCACATCAACTATTCATGTCACAATCAACCACAGCCCAATATAGACACAGTGTAAATCTTGCAGCTCCCAGCAAGCCTACCTTACATCTGGTAGTCATGCCACATGGGCAATACAACAGTTCTATTGTTCCTAACAAACCCTGGCTACTCCCCGGTGCATTCTTCATGGTACAGAGGTAGCCCAACAATCAATAATCAATTTCCCAAGAAGATTAATTGATAAAGACTTTCCAGATAAACTAGCTGGGGCACCCAAGAAAGTACCTTCCTCAAAGAAAAAGAAACCTTGCCATGTGGCTCAGATTCTGATCAAAATGTCCCAATTCTTCAGAAGAAATCTACCACAGCAGTCACCATCTGATGTACCTAGTGCAACCAATATACCGGGCCCGGTACCGAACAAGAAGTGCTTCTGAACCCAAGGTGTTGTCCAACTTGAACTTTGGGGAGAATGATGGGCTTCCTCAGACTAGTTCTGTGGTGCTGGAGGCAATCTTGGGTGGTAGGGTACAGTCACACGGCAGAGCTTTGGTTGCAGATAAGGCAGTTGGCTCTGAGGAAGGCGTGGATTGTGGTACACATGAAGATAAAGGCAATGGCAGGCATCCCTCACAATAACCCCTTTTAGGAGATGATGCCAGTGAGCCCCTATGAATCCCTGCAGTTCTGGCACAAGGATGATTTAAGAATGGATGAAACTTTCCAGGGATGCTGTAAGTGACTTCAATCCAGCAATCCAACTAATTCAATGCTTAGGATGGGATGCCCAATGGAAGCCCTTATTTATATATGTTTTTGTTAAAGTGCTTTAAATCTGGATGATGAACTCTTACATAACGCCCCTCTCTTTGAATCCCCCTGACCTCACTGAGCCAAGAAGTAGGTTTGTTTTGCAAATTGAAAGGTTTATTTGAATAATTAAACAATATATATACATATATATATCACACATTTATGAAGAAAAGAATATCTGAATAGCACACTTATGAATATGGACGGTAATCAACAAGGGGTAATATTACAAAATTGACAATCTCTTTAATCACTTAGGAGTCTGAATATGAAGGATACAGTAGCAGAGAATACCTTATATGATTCAAGGGAATGCAATAATGGGAAAGAATGCAACCCAGAAATAACTTGATATGATTTCAACAAAAGACAATATGGTCACTTTTTCCCCTGTGGCTACTCACTCCCTTTGGAATTGGGTGCTTCCAAATCCATTTCCCATTTGTCTATCAGTTTGAATGTGGGAATGGCTGGATCTTTTGGGAGTTGGCGGAACATGACTTCGCTGATGAAGCTCTTACCATTGTTCACACACATTCGGGCGAGAACAGAGTCCTTCTCATCATTTAACTGAACAGGGATGAACAACTGCTCTCCAATTTGCCGAACATCAGCCAAGCTCTGAGCTGATTTCACATATTTCTGGACAATAGGAGCGGGAATGTCAGAATGTGGATTGGTAAAAAATTTCAGAGTATTTCCTTCCAGTGTGGAATGCCACCTTAAACTGGAAGGAAGGTTGATTTCAGAAATAGAGAGGACCCCCCATCACCAGTTTGTTGTCCTACTGCTATTACTGTCACGTCTGGAATTTGGTTGTTCTGGAAGTGAAATTCTACTTGGTCTGATTTTTGTTCAACCATGTGGCATGTGCCGTTTAGACTAACATGGTTGACACTCTGTTTCAATTTTATGGGTCGGCTACTCTGGGTCCAGAAGACCTTGTTTACGCAATCTATTAGGGGTGACAACCTTCTCAGGAGGACATTCCCTAGTAAACAAGGGGTGCTCTCTGGGGTCACTACTATGACCGGGTGTTTCACCTTTTGTCGCCCAATTTTAATGTCCAAATCCGCAGTCCCCTCGATGGGAATTTCCTTCCCGTCAAAGTTCTGAAGTTGTCCAGGAAGAGAGGTGAGAAGGATTTGGTAATTCTCCCCCCTTCCAGAATTTAGTTCATCAAAGGCCTTTTTGGACAGAAGGGTAGCTTGGGATCCAGTGTCCACCAGTGCCAAAATTGTCCCCTTCCCCTGTGCTTGTACCGGGGCATAGTCTCTTCCCTCCTTCTCCGGAACGGGGCACAGATAATGCACATTCTTGGACAACTAGTGGGCTAATTTTCTGGTATTGGAAATGGAGAGAGAAGAGATTTGGGCAGAATTTTCCCTCTGTGCTTCCTGGTTGGTCCTGGAGTACTGGGTCAGTCTTTGCTGCAGGAGGGTTACCTCCTGAGTCCCATCCCTACTGGCCTGTTCCTTTCTTGCCAGAACATCTTCCACCCTCCTGGTGTGCTTTAACAAGTTTTGATGCTCTTTTTGGAGATCACCCAGTCCGTGGAGGGCCAGGTGATTTTCCTCCAGCTTGCCTTTTAAGTGGCAGACTTCCTGGCCTAAGGTGTCCCTTTCCTGAGCAGGAGCCTGCCTCTGTGCCAACAGGTCGTCCCTCTGCCTTTGAAGGGCATCAGCTTTCTGGCGCTCTTCATCAAACTCTGCCTGGGTATCCAGGTCTTTCAAAATCAATGTATTGCTCTCCTCTTTTTCTTTATCCAATTGGCTTTGCAGGGTGGCTACCTGCTTTGTGCATACCCTGTTGAAATCTCTTTGTTGCTCCAGCTTTTTCTGACTCTGCAGTAGGGAGTCCAAACCTTCTTGATACTCCTTCTGCAAGGCAGAATTCTGGTATCATGGTCTGCCATTTCCTGTTGCAGGATACCCATATCCTCTTTTATTTTAATTATATACTGCCTACTATCATTTTCTGACTCCTGACTCCTCTGCAGCCTCTGCTCAGAAGATTACAGATCAGATTGGGCCTTCTGTAATGCCAACAGTTCCCTACTTGCCAGATCTTGGCCTTCGGCACATCTGTCCTGTATGGCCCCCAGTACAAATATAAATATGCCGCTACCCTGGCAATCTTGTGCTCATCCTTGGCCTTAGGATCCATATATAGTTCACTCAGAGCCAGAAGTAAGGGACCCTGATCTCTCCAGATATCTTACCCAGTTGCAGTGACCTTTTGTGTGATTGCCTCCAACCACACATTCTGGTCCTGCTCAGTCCACTCACCTCTCACAAATAGCTTATGTAAGCGGTACTCTCTTGCTATCTTGATGTCTACCAGTGTGTCATTCTGGAAATTGACTTCCTTACTGACTTACAGAAGTTTATTATTTTATTTTGCAAAGCAGACCGTTTCCTTAGAGCGTTCCCTTTTGAGGGGTGCTTTTACAGTGTAACACAGCGTAGTAGCCCAACAGGACTTATGTATCCTGTCAGTTAGCACACTGTATTAAGCTGCACAAGTGGTAGATCTAATCCATAATCCCCGACTACCGAGCCCCCAATCTGTAAGTGACTTCAATCCAGCAATCAAACTATGTCAAAGCTTTGGATAGGGTGCCCAATGGAAGCCCTTATTAAGTTCTTTAAATCTGGATGATGAACCCTTATATAACACCTCTCTTTTTGAATCCCACTGGCCTCACTGAGCCAAGAAGTAGGTTTGTTTTTCAAACTGAAAGGTTTATTTGAAGAATTAAACAATATATATATATATATATATCACACTTTTATGAACAAAAGAATATCTGAAGAGCAGACTTATGAATATGGATGGTAATCAACAAGGGGTAATATTACAAAATTGACAATCTCTTTAATCACTTAGGAGTATGAATATGAAGGATACAGTAGCAGAGAATACCTTATATGATTCAACGAAAAGCAATAATGGGAAAGAATGCAACCCAGAAATAACTTGATATGATTTCAACAAAAGACAGTATGGTCACTTTTTCCCCTGTGACTACTCACTCCCCCCTATGCAATATGAAGAGATGGAAATGAGGGCACGCAGGTTTCAGGAAGACAATCAAGAATGCAGTTGAATCCCAGTTCCCCCAGCAAGCTTAGAGAAACAGGTATGATTTTAAAACAGGCAAAAATACTTTTGAATGTGATTGCAGTGAAAGTGAAAATATGCTAAATTGATTTTAATACACTAAAAGAGATTCAGGATGAGTGATAGTCACTTGAGATTGGTTCAGGTCAACACTAGCAATGATTCATGAATGATTATGAAATTGAAAACGAATTTCAGCAATTGAGAACAAGGAGCAGCTATTTTGACAGAAAATGAAATTGAGCCAAATTGCAATTCACAGAAAAACTATAATGAATTGGAATGTCGTTTTGGGTTTGTTGGAAAGCTTAGGATCTTAGCTTTAAAATGACAGTTAAATTCTTCTACGACGTTCGGTTCAAAAGTTACGGATGTTTCTGTGAAGGTAGATTTTGCCGAAATGAAATCAAGATTTCAGAAATGACAGATGCGCTTTACAGATTTGAAATCAACAGGATGGACACAAGATTCTATAATGCAGTTCTGGACAGGTTAAAATGGTTGGAAGAGGATTACTTTAAACTAAGAGATTGGTTATGGACAGTTCTAGACTAGATACTCACTCCTAGCTTTGGAATGGAATGGGCCTCGTCAAAGATCTGGTTTGGCTTCACTCTCGCCACCGGACAGGTCTCAGGCCCTCTGGTTTCTGCGTTCAGCACTGCACGGTGGTCTGCGGCCTCTTGAACTGGATCTGACAGGTCCTGGATACAGCTCTGCTTTCTGGGTCTGGAGCTTGGTTCTAGCACAGGGTTCTTGGCTAGAATAGAACAGCTCCGCCCGGCAGTTGAATGTGAGAATCAGGTTGCTAGATCCTACAGGCCTGATGAGAAGAGTTCAGCTTTTGGTTTAGGCCCCTCTGCTTCAAGGTTCTAGAGTTTGGGTTCTAGAGTTCTGGTCTCTGGATCTAGATCTGGAGTCTGGAGTCTCTGTCTGGATATTGTCTGGATCTGGTCTGGCAGAGTGCTTTGCAGGAATCAGTGAGTAGTGGAAAAAAGAGTGTCCCCTATCTGTCCTAAACAGTGTTAAGTGACCTCAATTCACCTCTCCAACTAAGTCAATGCCGAGTCTGGGATGCCCAAGGGAAGTCCTTAATTATTTATTTTTTGACAAGTTCATAGATCTGGATGATAAACCCTTGTATAACGCCCCTCTCTTTGAATCCCCCTGACCTCACTGAGCCAAGAAATAGGTTTGTTTTGCAAATTAAAAGATTGAAAATTTAAACAAGATATATATCACACTTTTATAAATAAATTAATATTTGATAGCACACTTATGAATATGACAGTGATCAACAATGGATAATATTACACTAGCACACTTTTTTAATTACTTAGGAGTTGGTATAGAGAGGATAAAGTAGCTGAGAATGCTTTTATGGGTTCAAAGAAATGCAATGATGGAAAATAATGCAGCACAGAAATAACTGAGATGGTTTCCACAAGAGATAATATGATCACTTTTTCTTTTGACAATTCACTCCCCCCCCTAAGCAATATAAGGAGATGGAAGGAGAGCACAGAATTTTCAGGAATACAATCAAATGTAATACCAATTCAGTTCCCCCTAGCAATCTTAGAGCAACAGGGATGATTTTAAAACACAGGAAAAAATACTTTAAATGTGATTTGCAAAGAAGTGAAAATATGCTAAAATGATTTTAATTCCCTATAGGAGATTCAGGGTATGTGATAGCTACTTTTAATTAGTCCAGGTCAACACTAGCAATGATTCAGGAGCGGTTATCAGGTTGAAAATGAATTTCAGCAATGGAAGCAAAAGACAGAGATTTTGACAGGTGGAGAAATTTGATTCAAATTGCAATTCGCGGAACTTTTTCCGAGTGTGTCGAGCGCGATTTCGGATAACTATAAAGAGTAGAAAGTTTAGGGCTTGTTGGAAAGCTGAGGATCTTAGCTTTAAAATGAAAGTTAAATCTCGCTCATAGGACGTGCGGTTCAAAAGATACGGACATTTTAGTGGAGGTTGATTCTCGAAATTAAAGTAAAGCTCAAAATGACAAATGACACTTTCACAGGTTCGAAATCACAGAATGGACACACGATTCCTATGCAGTTCTAAATAGGTGGAAATGGTTTGAATTAGATTATTTTAAACTAAGAGATTGGTTTGCACAGTTCTGGCTGGATACTCACTCCTAATTTTGGAAGGAATGGGCCTCGTCACAGATCTGGTCAACAGGTTTAGCTGTGGTTCTCTCTGCTCTGCTGGTCTGGATATCTGGTTCTGGCAAAAGTTCTGGCACTGCACAGTGGTCTGGTCTGGGTCTGGTCTTTTATCGGCACTGCACGGCGGTCTGGATACAGCTCTGCTTTCTGGGTTCTGGCACAGGGTTCTAGCCAGAATCAAACAGCTCGCCCGGCTGTTGAATAGTTTGGTTAGGTGGCTGGATTCTGAGGCCTGCTGAGAAGGATTCAGCTTTTGGTTCAGGCCTCTCTGCTTCAAGTTCTGGAGTCTATCTGGAGTCTATGGTCCTTCTGGATATTGTCTGGTTCTGAAAAGTGCTTCACAAGAAATTGGAAAGTGAATCCCTATCTGGGTTTCAGTGTTTCTTTTTATGTCTTTTGAAAGTGGGTGGGAAGGCTGACTTTCTATGCCCAACCCTCTGAGGATCCTGATAGGCTAGAAAATTCTCTGTCGCCTGACTGAGGAACTGACTTGTGAGTCATCCGGCATCCTTTTTATGGCATACAAAAAGAACACTCCCCTTGTCACTTTGCACACAAATCTATTTTTGACTTAAATGCATATTTATCTATGTACAATTTTTCTGATATTATATGTCCAGTTAACATATTTTCTGTAGCACCAAACCATCCGATCCCTGTCTTTGTAAGATGTTGTGTCCACTTCTGACAGAGTTCTTCTCTTTCCATCCAGAACACAACCTCTAAACTTTTCCAGAATGTACACAAATGTGTGCAAGGAATATGGGCATCAGATATTGAAGTGTCAGATTTTTAACATACATACATACATTTGCAATAATACCCTATTTTCCGCTACTACCCCCCAGAACATACCACAGAGTCCTAACACCTCTTAAAATGTGCACAGAAAAATCACAGGAATCATGATATCATTGATATAATTTTGTACATCTTTCTAAAATTATGCTCTAGCCCAGAGGAGTGTGGTTTCCCAAAGCACATGGGGGATTTATGGTTTGTGTACTTCCTCCGAGCTCAGCTGGCTCACAGAGGCAGCGCCCCTCCCATTTCCTTCTGGGAGGAAGCCATTTACGACCCCCTGATTTCGCATTTGCCTGAGCCAAGGAAAGTTCATTGTTCTGTTTCTTGCAGTCTCAGGTACCCCTCCCCTAATTCAATCAGAGAGGTGTGATCTCCTTTTGGTGGGGGCAGGAGAAGACAGGCCAGGCCTGTGAATGCAGTTGCTGGGCAAGTTTCAACTCCTGTCGGGGGTAGTTGCCGGGCAGAATTCAATCTCTTTAAGCCAGGCTTCAGCCAAATGTCACTTTTGTTCCCATTTTTCTTCATTCAAATCAAACTTACAATTTTGACACATGCAGCTAGAACGCTGATTCTAAGTTCAAAACTATGACATTTAAACAGTTGCAACCTATGTGACACTCCAAAGTAAATCACTCATTTATTTTAAACATTTTGATTTTAGTAGCTTTAAGTCCAATTTCACTTAAGCTGCTGACATCCACAGCTCAGCCAGTTTTGTTATGAACATTATTTTAGGCTCTTCATCTTTCCAGATTTTGTATGCACACAAAATTTCATTCTGCCAGATGTCTGCTGGTGTTCAGTAAAATTTTTGAATATCTTGCGATGTTTGAAATAGGCATTTTGAGCTTTCATTCCGAGAAACAAAGGTGATTTCAAAGCGCTTTTTTGAGCTAACAGGCACTGCTGTTTTTCCTTTGGCATCACGTGTCACTCATGGCGCTTCTGGCCCCTCACGCTCGCACTGGTGGGTGGCAGGTCAGGCAACCATTTTGGTGTGTGCAAAAACTGTGCGGTTTTCATGGATTCTGGCGCAAATGTGGGCTTTTCGGCCATCTTGGATTTTCTAAACCCACGGCATCAAATGTTGTAGCATAATGATTCAAATGTGGGTCAAGACACCTGACAACAGTCTCTTTTTATGTGTTTCCAAAGTGGGTGGGTAGGCTGATTCTCTATGCCCAACCCCCTAAGGATTTGATAGGTTAGAGGATTCTCTGTCCCCTGACTGGAGAAAGAATCAGCGTGTCACCCGGTGTCATGTTTATGGCTTAACTGAAATCCCTCCCCTTTGCTTTTACAGAGAAAATCAATTTTACCCCAAAAATTATTTCCCAGATACACACGTTGTTCATAATACATATACACACCACAAATTACTTAAGGTACATTCTTGTCCAACTCCGATCTTCCTAAGAGCTCTAGTTCAGAAATGACAACTTATTTGCACTTTTGGTGGGTTTCCCAATGTTGGTTCTGCACCAGATTTTACACAAACATACATATCCTCTCTGGGCACATTCCTGTGAATTCTTATGTTCATAGCAAAAACACTGCAGCTGCAATATTAATAATTCTGGGGTTTGGTCTCAGAACATCACACGGTGTCCCGCTTAGTCTTAAATTGTGGGTGAATTTTTCATTTTAAGAGTCCCAACGTTTCATATTTTTGTCAGCTTGGTAAAATTTGTTATACGCAATTTAATAAAACATATATTTGCTGTCAATTCAATTCACATCTCAGTCTGGTCCACCTCTAGAGCTGGCTTCACTCAAAGGTCACATGTCCTGTCTCTCCGAGAGCAGTTGTTGACAAGTCACACCCAAATCAGCATATTCCTATTCATCCCAAAGAATCCATTGTCTTGACTGAGAGCAACATTCCAGGGTGCCTTGGCTAGTTCCTGTTCACACCAGCTTGTCAATCACTTATCCAAGGGCAGGGGAGGCTTCCTTTGTCCAGGGAAAAGGTGTGAAGGGTTCTCATGGGAAGCAAGCCTTTTGGAGTTTTAACTGCATCAAGTTACTTTCAGATCAATTGTAACATACTTCCTTGTAAAAAAATATATTTATAAACTCACAATAAGCAACATGTCTTTAAATCAAGTCTTTTTCAACAATGAAATCACTGTGTGGCACTCTATATGGCATTTTGATGGAATTCTCTTCTTTGGCATAGTTAACTTCTGAAACAGCTCTCCTGTCAGAATTATAAATCGCCAGCATCTCACAGAGGCGAGTAACAGTACTACACCCATTTTGACAGCTGTCTTTCCATCAAATAACTTTAAAAGTGGATTTTGTTCTAATAACACATGATTCTTTCTGACATTGGATTTATGTGGATTCTTGCAGTATAATGATGTCGAACACCCAGCAAGGAGGTTGGATCTTTTTATGTGGTTTGTGAGCCATGATTTAGAAAATTTGACACCAAATAAAAACAGATTTTTGAGACAGCTCTGTATTCCTTGGCAGAGATGTTGCTCTGTGAGCAGCCAACGGATGGGTTTTGGCAGTGGTCTCTGGTGCTCACTAAGATAGGCAAAAGTGGATGGCAGCCTATTTTTCAGGTTTTCACTGCGCATTTTCTGGTGATTTCTGGCGAGCAGCATGCTTTCCAGTGGCCATTGTGATGTTTCTGCTGCCAGCAATGCCTAGTGATGTTGCAGGGCTTGGATGAGTGGGTTGAGACATCCCACAATGCCAGTGATAATGGTGATGTGGTTAGACGTAGACATGTGAAACCAAGTGCAACTGAGGAGCACCGCACAACGCATCAGGGTCTGTGTTAGCAATCAGCCACAACAGGGCAAGTAATACAAGTACGACCTAAGTACGGCAGCAGCAACAGAAAGCCGTCTAAACACCTCAGGGGTACCGGGTTTTCAAGATACACTATTGAATATGCTTGCATCATAGACAAAACATTATTCTTTTTCTCTGATTTTCCAAGTGTTAACAAGGTCACATCATAGGACTGGGATTTGCTTACCATCAATCAGAACAATGACACAGGCAATCTGCACAAAAGCTGTGTGTTGTGCCAGGCAGGCACACAATATGGCACTGGGGGACTGTGAAGTCTCTTGGAAAGCCTTCATTGAGGGGATTCGGTTGCTCATCAGCAAAAGAGTAAAAGTGGCTTACCTGGTGCAATCTCTTCGGAAGAAAACGTGCTTTTGTTCCAAGAGATACATGATAATGCTGCAGGAGCAGTCAGAAAAGAAATGTATTCAGTGTGCAGACTATCAAGCCGTCAAGAAATCAAGCTATCAAACTGTCAAGCTGTTAAGCTATCAAGCCTCATGACCTAACAGTGAGCGTCAGGTGGCACAGAGCTGTCACCCCTGCTCAATCACTTAGGAATCCTAGCACCCCAACATCAGCACACATTAATTTGTTTATTATTTTTTAGAAATGTGTTCTGGTTTAAAAGGAAAAACCTTTCACAATTTATTACAAAACAGCAATCCCACATGTATGTTTTATATAGCAATGCATACATACATTTCTATTGCCTACACATACATAAAAGATGAAAAGTGTAACACATATCATCAATATTAAACATCCCTACTCAAAGTTAATGTAATCAATTTAGAAGCTGTCAATGTCAGTGCAGTGTTATTCCCAGAAGCCGTTAAATATCAAAACTAATTAGAGAGCAAAGAATCTGCAGAATTGATACAAGCATTGATAATGCCAACAGTTTGGGCTTTTGTGTAGGCATGGGAAAGGCATTTGCCAGGCGCAGTCTTAGTGTTATTAACTGGGCATTGATGATGGCAGGTTCAAAATGGTGTGAGTACCTCGGCATCTAATAGCAGTGCCTGGCAAATGCCTAATACTTATACACAGGCCAAAATTGTTGGCTTTGCCAATGCTTGTTGTTAAGGGAACTTCACTGTAGGACACGCACAGTGCTTATAAAACGAGTGTCTCAAGGCAGACCTGATAAGAATTTTTTATTGCACCAGTAGTGGGTTTACAACTTTTTAAAATTTGTTTTATTTATTGTGATATAACCAAATTTAGTTTTTTTCACATAATATCAAACAAACAAAACAGTGTCATTCAATATATTCATTCTTTCCTACAACATAAAAATAAATAATAATAAAATAATGGGTTTACAACTTCAATTAAGTAATTAACATTCAAAAGTCTGCTTTGAAAAACTACTGCCAGGTACTTCAAGTGCAAAGTTTGATCGTAAGGCTTAATTAAAGCAAGCTCAAAGACTGCCCTTGAGGAGGTGTTTTGGGTGGGGATGGGCAAGAACTGGGTGGGAACGGTCATACGGATTAGCATGGCCATGGGCAGTCAATGGCTGGGCACATAACGAAACATCACCTACAACTATGTGTCCCTCTTCATATGCCATTGCTCCCTATCTGTACTCTTATAAAAAAGGTTTTGGCAAAGAGGTATCAGAAGCAACGCCTGTTAGCACAAACTGAAAAGGGCTAAATAAATGCAAGCTACAATGTAAAGGACCAGTACAATGGCCTACAAGATGTCTCCATGACTCAGAGATGCCTGGTTTCCTAAAAATTGACATCATTCTTCTGAGTTTCTCTAATTTAAATTATTTCTCCACAATATCAGATATTCATCCAAAATCTTAAAAAGGTTTCATGATGGTGAAAGATGGCAAATTTTCTTAAATACAGTGGACGAGACCCCAGTTTTTTCTCTTCCTCATATGAAAGGGTCTAAAGCTTATAGTTAAGCAATCGCATTGTGTGTACGTATACAGTCATGATGTCATAATTTATGGTTCACTTCATTCAGGTGTTTAATAAGTGTGAAAGAGTCAACATTTAAGTCAGCTAGATGAGCTTTGCTAGAGGGAGGCACTAAGGGCATTTAACCACGTACTTAACCCAACCACAAAAAAGAGTGTAAATCAACGTAAAGTGTATTCTCAGATGGAACCAAGAGTTTGGAGTAGAATATTAACATGTTCCATTGAGTGCGAGATCCTAGGGATTTCAGACCAAGTTTGAAATGTATAACAGGAACAGGAACACATTTGGGAAAGCGAAGGATTGACCTTCATATTAAAACTTCAAGTTTTGTCAGAAATGACCACCCCAACACATGCCATGTGTAATACAATCAGATGTACTGGCTTTCTCCCTATTATTTGGAAGGCATTTATCGTGATACCTATATTTAAGAAAGGGTCCAGTGAAAACCCACATAATTGTAGATTATTGGCCATGACTGACGCCTGTGCTAAGATTTTTTCACAGATTCTACTAAAGGAGGTGAATGTATGGATTTTTAAAAAAAACAATATACTGCACCAAACAGCAATCTGGTTTTCCCAGAGGCATAAGTCCACTGCAAAATGCGTGGACACTGATGTACTTGATAAGGGAAAACTGCAAAAAAATAGGATCCCTATTTATCTGTTTTATTGATTTAAAAAAAGCATTTGATACAGTTGACAGACAACTGTTACGGACTAAACTACAATTGTGGAAATTAGATGCTATTATCTTACATTTTATACAACAATTTTATATTGATACTATGGCACAAATACGCCTGAACCAGTAGGGGGCCTTGAGTGGAATAATTAAGGTAAACATGGGGTTAAAACAAGGTTGTTCTTTGGCCGGACTCGATATAATGTGTATGTATCTGATATGGGGACAGCCCTACACACTTGCAGAAACTTTCCACCTATGATAGATAAAGAATATCTAGCTTGGTTGGTATATGCTGATGCTACACTGTTGTTGGATAAAACTTTGATAGGATTACAATGTAGTGTGTATAGTCTTGTCGAGTACTTTAAGAAAAATAACCCTAATATTAACTATCATAAAACTAAAATTATGAGAATTGGGCCTAGTCATTATAGAAGTAAACAATTTAAATGGACAATGAACAAGGAAAAAAGAAAAATTGTACTCTCCTATATATATAGGGATATTTATATCTGATGCTGGAAGAGTGGCCCTTTTGGAAGAATACTATCGACAGAAAGCGGAAAAAATATTTTTGGGGTTGTGGAACTTTGTTCGAACTAAGAGTGGTTACTCCATTGAAGGTCTAGTCAAACTTCATAAATCATGCATTATCCCTTGCTTGTTTTATAGTTTGTAGTTGTTCAAAGTTAGGGAAACAAGTTGGTTGGAAAATGTGGAGATGAGTTTTGGGCATGCCCATTGGTACTCCGGTTGAAGGCATTGATTGTGAGTTGGAGTTGTTATCCTTAACTACCCAAAAAAGATCATCAATGGGGATTTTCTATATCCGTAGGTTGAAAAGAATTGAAGAACAAAACTGTCTATTCTCCACTTTTAGAAATAAGGTAATTATGAGCCGCTGTGAGGCAAATTTGAAGAAGTGGTTAAATGATATTTATGCATTCTTTGATGACATTGGCTTTGAAATCAAAGAAGATATGCATATTCCATTAATGGAGAGGGAATTTAAAAGCAAGGTGAAAATATGGGATAGAAATGCCAAGTGCCATCTTGGAACCTACCAAAAATAGTGTCATTGTGTAAGACAGCCATTCCTGATTGAAAAACCTTGTAAACACTTGGTTAATCATTGCCATATTAAGGTAATAAGATTTATCATGACACTTAGATTAGAATTACTCCCTACGTTCTCTAGAACCGGGGCATGGAAAAAAAATACCATATGCCCACTGTACTTGCAGTTTCTGTAACTGTGAGATTGAAACTTCCGGGCATCTATTGACAAAATGTATGAAAATGAGAGAGATACACTTGAAAGGCTTTTTTAATATGAAGTATAAATTAGAAACCTTGAAAGTGATCAAATCTAGAGTTTATTGTATTAAGGTGAATGTACAATTTTAAATTTCACAATGCATCATTTGTGGCATAAGATATTAGAGTATATCAAAAATGTAAACAGGGATATTTTATGAACCTAGTATGTGACTGGAGGAATTAATTGTATTACCTGAAAATATGTACTACATTTTTTATAATGTTTCTATAATGTTTTAACATGTATTTAAAATTGTATGTTTTTGAATTATGTCCTTATGTTCTTATGTGTTAAAAGGTTTATTTAACCATAATGACACAAATAAAAAATAAAAAAAATATGTGCCATAATTCTAAGCCATGAAGTAAGCTTGGAGCAAACTTAACAGTGTAAAATGTAATTCATGGCATGAACGAAAATCAGAAGTACTTGTGGTAAATGTGTTTCATTTCGGTTAAAAAAAAGGAGGGCTTTCTTCTTCAAGTGAAGATGGGGACAAGGTTTATCATAAATCTGAAAACCTAGGTAAGTGAACAACTGTACATGGTCAATTCGAGACCCCTCTATGGAGCAGGCAAATGTGGAAAGCTAGCCCTTTGCAACTTATCCAGAACAGTACTGCGAGACTTGTCCTTGGCCTCATGCCCAGGGATTGTATCTATCCAGGACTGATTAAGTTCAAAACCCTCTGCATTGTCCACAAGGCCTTCTGGGGCCTGGGGCCGAAATACCTTCAACTCTCTCTTCCTAAATATCTTCCTTCTTGACCTCTCCGCTCTTCCGGCTCCAACTCCCTCAGGGTCAGTCGCTTCTCCAAGCAATGAGTTGGTGGTAGATCTCTTTCATCGGCAGGGGCCTCCCTCTGGAACAGCCTTCCTGCCTCCCTGAAACTTGAGGAGAACCATCCCCAGTTCCGGAAGCACCTCAAAACCTTCCTCTTTGCTTCTGCCTTCACTCCCCCTCTCCCCTGTTGATTTTCCTGACAGATACTGCACTGGATACCTGGCCTCCCTTTTGATCTTGGGCCCAGGCCCGCCAGTTGCCCACCTGCACTGCCTCCCTGACAACCCCTGCACTTGGGGACTGTTTTCTGTATCCTTACAGTCCCCCTACCAGCACTTATGTTCTGCACTTACTATACACTTGCCACCTGCTGGCCGTTTTTATTTAGCTTTTTTATTGTACTATCCCTTGTATTGCACTTCTCCCCTCTCCCCCCCCCCCCGCACTTTTCCCTTTCCCCTTCCCATGCACTTGCGCGATCTGAATGACACCTGGCCTAGTAGGATCGTTGTCTGTCTTCCCTTTGTTCCCCCTCCCTTGCCTCGTCGCGCCTTGAAACACTTGTGTATATGCGCCTTATAAATGCCATGTCATATAACATCCAGTTGTTACATAAGTGTTAGGGAGATTTCTCATAAATGTGCTAATTTTCCTTACCTTATAGACCCTCAGCAACTTTGCTGGATTTTGAGGACTTGATTTTTTTTTTTTACCTGGAAAGAGTGTGGGACTTTTTTCCCACTCTTTCATGTATTTTGGTGTGTGTTTTACTTTTGTGTTATCCGAATATGGAGTTTTAGACAGCTCCATAGATATCATCTTTTCTTGTGTGTCACACAGTACCCTCAGTGCAATGGAACAGGGATGTCTTTCAGACTTCCCAAGGTTCAGTTACCTTCTCTGGGACTGACTACTGTCTACAGGTGAATGTAAAGTTAAAATAACTTTGCTAGTCTTTTTAAATTGCTAGACCCAGCACACACTGCCTTACAGCAGAGTGCTGGAGGGAATACCTAGTATTCCCTATGCCTAGAAAACTCCTGTAGCACTCAAATGCAACCCTTTCCTCTCAGAATGGCTGGTGGCGGTGGTATTACCATGATTTTCCAGACTGCGACCCGTTTAAACGCTCCGGTAGCTCAAATCCACCGGAGCCATGTTTTACAAGATGGCGCCTGAGCCCCCTCTGTAAAAACAGGTTCCGATCGACTTTTTTCGCCATTTCTTTTTGGAAAGGTCTTTCTAGTGTTTGTCTCTGTGCGCCAAACCAGGTTTGGTCCCTTTGTTCATTTGCTTTTGGCGGGCTTCAGTACTGAAGACTGCCTATGGCGCCTGAGTGTCTGGGGTGGACAGGAAGTGAGGGAGGTGCCCGAAACTCCCTGTGCTTAGTCTCCTTGGAGGCCTGAATGTACTTTGGCATGATTGGCTTGCTGACTGTCCGGCAAGGACAGCCACCCTACTGGGTGAGTGGCAGCTAGTGTGGAATGAAAGGGAGAAAACTGTTTAAAAGGCGGGTCTCTGGGACTTGGAAGTCAGAGTCGACCACTGGAACAAAAGAACTGAAGCTGAGCTGAAGGAAGACGACTGCTGCAACTCCTGGAGCATTGGTTTTCCGGTGAAGCCCTGCTGCAGGCCTGAATCAACAGAGAAGCCCCTTAAAGGACAACTTCTTCCATTGAGCTGGTGGGAACAACCAACTCACAAGCCACCTGGAGACCATCTCTATACTGGTTGAATTTTCTTCAGAGTGCTGTAGAAAACCGGATAGCCAGTGAGAAGGATACCAGCTTGTGGACTTTAAGGCACTCACACCTTAAACCAACATTTTCCCAAGCTTGTGAATCTGCCCCCGCTCAGTGCAGGAACCTCCCGACGTCCTCCCTCTTGTTCCCATGACTAAGGCCCAGGAACAGCGAGATCTACAGGAACTGCCAGGAACAATTGCCTCAGCTACAGCGTTTCTTCATTACCAAGGTACTGTGCAAACACAGTTGAGAAATCCTCTTTGCCGTGGTGAAAGTTTGTGAAACCTTCCCAAATTTAGAGTCTTGTTTGCTCCTAATCCGACATATAACTCGTTTTCGTGCAAACTACTTCTGAGAACATTGGCAAAGACTTAACCGTTTACTACCAGAACTGTGCTATCCTATGCAAGACACTGGTCCATTGACTTTGGCCCAGGCCTATTGAATTTAACTGCCTCTAATAGTGAACTGAAACTATTTGCCCTGCCTAAGAAAGTATTTGTGTTTAATTCTTATAACTTGTGTCTTTTACACCCATTTAAAGTTACTGAAGTGCCATTTTGCTAACACCTTGTACTGCTCACAACCCTCTTGAGATAAGCCTTGCTGCTCAGCCCGGCTACCACAAAACTGTGTAGTACAGACTTATACCAATGGTGAGATTGTGCCTACATCTGTAGTCTTAATTGTGTGTAGTGTTCCCTAAGGGTACTGAATGTAATTCTGCCTAACAATAAGTACGTTTTTAATGAAGGCAAGGTCTTTGAAGACCGATCTGGATGTAATCCATCACCACGATGTTGTTTGCAAGGCCAACCCCTGCACTCGCAAAGAGGACACCCTAGCCAATTGAAGAAAGGCTGTAGCAAGATCAGAGATGAGAAGGTTAAAAAGACAGGGTCCAAGAACACATCCGAGCCTTACTTCTCTATAGGCAGGTAAAAGAGGTAGACAAATCTCACAAATTGTTTAACCTGACTTTTATGGTAGTATGAGAATGGAGGTAAAGATGAATATTTAACAGACCTATAGGAAGACCCCAACTGACCAATGTAGACCAATGACGAGAGTGGTGTACCAAATCGAAAGCAGAGGATAGGTCAATGTTTCCAATAAAATAAATTGGGGATACGGAATCCCAGACTTCTTGTTGAAAACAGGACACGTTGGACCTCTTAAATGAGTAGCCAAAGCCTGTCTAAAACCAGTTTAAAATCTAGGTAGGCAACCAGACTTTTCTGCCTATTTTTTGTTTTCTCGCAGAATGATAGAGGGAAAGATCTTGCTACTAACATCTAACAATGCTATTGGACGATAGTTAAGAGGCAATTGTTTAACTCCTTTCTTAAAGATTAGGACGATATATGCCTCTGATAAAGTCTGAGGGAGGGTATGGTTATATACTGTAAGAGTGAAGAGTTTAAATAAAACCTCTGTCCAGACCGGCAGAGAACACTTTATGACTAGATTGGGAATTCTGTCTGGTCCAGCAGCCCGGGTGTTATCTTATCTCGGGCCCATGTCCGCTGCCCCACCAGTTGCACTCCTGCACTGCCTTCTGGCAAACCCTGCACTTGGGGGCTGTTTCTGTATCTCTACAGCCCCCACCAGCTCTTGAAACTTGATATCTGCACTTAGCACTGCACTTGCCACTAGCTGGCCGCACTTTTACCTACTGTTCTATTTATTTTATTTATTTACTGTTGATCCTATGTATTGCACTGCCCCCTGCCCCTCCCCCCGCACTTTCCATTTTCCCCCTCCCCTACACTTGCACGATCTGGATGTCACCTGGCCTAGTAAGATCATTGTCTCTGTCTTCCCTCTGTTCCCCCTCCCTTGCCTCACAGCGCTTTGAAACATAGCTGCATTATATATGCCATATCATATCATATAATTATCAGTTAACCTGCTTAGATTTAATTATATGATCTTTCTATGATTTATTCTTATCTGATACCTCTCTATCAAAGAAATCTGTATGTGTGAATATGGGCTGAGAGGTAACTCTTAGGCCAGCGACCGAGCACTTAACATCATAAGTTACTGGAAGGCACTAGGATTGAGAAAAAAAACATAACTCCTTATTACCCTTTTGGTTAGTGTGATCTGAAATGTTCTGATTAATGATTAATGTATTGAATATTCCTCATGTTCCAGACTATACTATTAGTTTTTGTAGGAACTGTAAAGAGCCCAGGCATAGAAAGCATGAAAGGTATCATTATCCCAAGATCAAGTATGGTCTGGAGAAAGTGATGGTCACTTAGAGATATCATGGTGACAGGTAAGCACTTGCACTGACCATGTAACACATTAGATGTCCAGATATAATCAATATGCAATGTGCTTGATCCATTCTGCCATGTGGGAGCCAGAGGTCAGTCACCCTCAACATTTCTGTTGGTTTTGAACCATCCCCAAGAGATGAGTATGTTTGTTAGGCTGATGCTCTGTCTTAACTTTAAGGACGATGTATTGGGAAGAAGGAATTTAAATACTGGATGACACTACTGATGATCATTGAATACTCACATCCAAGTGTGTGCCAATCAGCTAAACCCGTAGACATAGACACTTGGAGGTAATCAAGATCAACAAACACAGGATTCCAAGAGACGTTTATAATTAACAAGTCAGTAAAAACAGCCAAACGTTTGGTTTTGCTTTTGGTTTTAAGTGCTAAAATGCCAGTTGTAGATAAGTTAGAAATTGTCAATTCAGAAAATGGTGCATTGTCCAGTGCATTGAGGAGCCCGCAGAAGGTCTGCCCCTGCAACCACATCATCACAAATTACTGCTTGCATGAAAATAGTATATCCATTTATTGGTGGTTGGTCCAGTAACCATACCTCTTGGAGTAGCATGTGATTTAAAGAGGTAACATTAGGGGCTGACAATGATGCTGAAAAGTGATGGTTGTGGCCTCGAGTGTTCCAAGAGAACATTTTTAGTTGGTCATTGTTAAAGAGATTAAAACCCAGCACATTTGGTAAATGATTAGAATTTAAAGCTGATGATAACCAAGACAAATCTTGTACTTTTGGTATAGTCACACTAGAATTCCATGAAAAATGAACCATTGTATTCCCATATGCAGAGGTAGAACATTTCGGTACTGATCTGCCCTTGTGTGGTGGGCCAGACAGATTTGCAAACATATATATCTCCTCTACAAAGGGTGCAGTGAGCTAAAACGTGGTTCTAGACATGTCTGAGTGGGAGAAATTCTATAGAACAGTGTATTTGACCCATGGTTGTATATATTAGAAGGGCTCCCACATCATTGTTCAATTTGTAAAACACAGAATTTCATTCTATTTACTTCAGGGTAATCCAGACGTGGACCGCTTGAGGCTCAGCTTCATCTCACTCAGGAGAAGCAACAAGGCCAAAACACGTTTCCGAGGTTGCTTATGGTACTCTTGTTCAGGGAAGAATTGCCTAACATTTTGGTGCTGGACTGCCCTTGTGGGTCGTACAGACTGATATGCAATGGATCTTTACTCCCATGCTAAGGGTGCAGTGCGCTAAAATGTGGTTGTAGACCCACCTAAGTTGAAATACTATAGAACAGTGTATTTGACCCATGCTCGTTCTCAGCAGAGGGGCTGCCACACCTTTGTTTAATTTGTAAAACTTGGGGTTTCACCCTAAGTAATATAGGGTAATCCAGACGTGGACCCCTTGCTCATTGTTCCTTAGAGGGGATCAGATTCACCTCACTGAGGATGCCCAACAAGGGTTAAACACATGTCTAGGGTTGCTGACGGTACTCTTGTTCAGAGGAGAATTGCCTAGCCTTTTCGGTGGTCGACTGTCCTTGTGGGTGGGACCAGACTGATATGCAAATGGATATTTCTCCTCTATGAAGGGTGCAGTGAGCTAAAATGGGGTTGTAGACGCTCCCGAGTGAGAGCAATTCCATAGAACAGGTTATTTGACCCATGTTCCTTCTCTGTAGAGTGGCTCCCACACCCATGTTCAATTAGAAAAAAAAGGTTATATCCCAAGGAAATAAGTGTTTTGGATTCTCCAAAAGTAGTTCTACAATAATGTGTGACCTAAAATGCAAGCAGACCAAATCAGTGCGGTTGTCATTGAAGAATCTGTGAGGTTGTGTGAGATGATTTCACACTCAAGGATTTTGCAGTGATGAGGATGAAGGAGATGGAAAATATTCAACTGCAGGTTCTGTTGTGTCATAAAACAGAGAAAAACTAACATTTTCTTTCGATGAATGTCCAAATAAATGTGATTTTGGTTGGATCACTAGAGAGGGCTGACCCTGTTGTCAATTTCTTCTTCTTCATGGGTTTTCTATTTTTCTTGATTAAAGATCGTACCGTTTCTACATCATTAGGGCCCACCATGTCAGCTGTAAGTGGATCATCTAAGGAAACAGTTAGTTTGGATCTCAAATGTTGCACAAATGTCTGAGGTGATCCTTTTGGGTTTGTTTTGTAGTTTTTGGGTTTCTTGTATCTCTGGTCTTCTTTTTCTTTGCAGAAACATGAACCATTTGATTGGTAGGTTAAATATTTTCATGATGCGGGCAAAATATTATTAGTTGGGATTGAGGATCCACACTTGGGTTGTGTATCATCGACAGATGGTCTGTAAATGAATTGTTAATTAAATGCTACACCTTTTCTGATGGTTTGGGATACAATCCAATGAAGTAGTATGTTTTTTCAGTTCAAGAGAGATGTTCTCATATAATGTTTATAAAAACGATACTAAACATAATGCTACAAAGGTGTTGGGGCCTTGTTTAATGTAGTCTTGAAGTGACTCAAGCATTTCAACCAGAAAAATGTCTTCCCTTGGCGACCCCTGCAGGGCACCTCTGGGTCCTTCCTGAAACATCATAGGAGTTCCAGAGAGTATTTCACATTCTGGAGTTGAGGGTTAGGAAATGCCACATTTCTGTTTACTTACAAAGGGGAAGAGACAATCAGAGCATCGTTCTCCAAGGAAGCGCTTCGCAGGAGGACAGTGTTTCAGTAGAACGGTTCTCCAGGCTGTTTTCCTCCTCAGCAGACCAAACTTGTTCTCCCCCACTTCTGCAGGGCACTCCATGCTGGGAACAGTTTTTGAGCAGCACAGTGTTGCAAAAGAATTGGTCCTCCTTCAACAGTAGCCCATCCAGCCTGTGATCCTCCACAGCAGACAGCACTTGCTTTGATGCACTTCCTCACAGCGCTCTGCACTGGGAGCAGTTTTCAGTAGACAGTGTTGCAGTTGAAAGGGTCCTCCAGCAACAGTAGCTCCTCTACGCTGTGTTCCTCTACAGCAGACAACACTTACTTCACTGCACACCTGCTCTGTGTGCATCAACACACATTCACAATCACAGTCACTTAAATAAGTCAGGATTACTGCCTTATTCATCAAGTCTAAAATTTACAAGAGAAGTCACCCTTTGGGGGTGGGTTACAATAGAAAGCTTCACAAAACTTTAGCCATTCAACTACTGTCCTACTATAAGGTGGACACCGAAGAATTCTCCAGGAATTTGTAGAAGCTATTTGTTCAAAGCATCAGGAATCCAGCTATACATGTTTCCAGAGCTGCAGTTTGGGATCTCAGAAACACATTTTTAGTGACAATTGGAAAGCACTGATGGAGGATCTCGTGCACACCATTCATATGACAATAGAAATATGGACAGTCGAAAGACTACATGTGCATCACTGATTTTTGGGATTCATTTAAGGAACTGCTTACAAAGCGACAATAGCAGTAATATTGTGCCTGCAATGGTGGGTCGCAATTACTACCGTGGAGCCGATTTTAGGCAGTGCTTGAACTTCAGAGTACAGGACCTCTTTCAAAAACAGAGGTTGTCAATGTAATTGCCGTAGGTCACTAACAGTGTGGTCATTTCAGCCATTCTGCAAAGCCCACAAAACTCTGAGAAGATTGCTAGCTGCAAATTGCCTTCCCAGCTCAACCTCGTACAGGAGAATTCAACTGCATTTAATCCAACATTTCTTTGCACAACGCCAGGCTATCAACTAGTATGTGATGCGATGTAATACATGAATGATATAACGGAATCCTTTTAGAAGGCCCTGGCCCTCATTACGACCCTGGCGGAAATCGAAAAACGATGGCGGAAATGCAATACCGCCATCGAATAGCGCTCGGTGCGACTATGACCCGTCACCGCAAAGTACGATGCCATTAGCAACACCGTAGTGAACGCCAACGCTAACTGCACCAAGTACGCGCGCGCCATGCCAAACCGTAAATACCACCATGGCGCAAGGGTACGCGAATTCCGACCCTAGCGGACATGTACCTAACGCCATCAAGCATGGCGGAAAGTACCATTCCGCCATGGTGAGAAGTGCGGCATCGCGAATCAACCGTAAACGGCCCCACTGAGTGCCTGTACACCGCTCCCTGCCCACAAAGTATAACTCCCCGTAGGTGCAATGAAGTCACAATGCAACCAGTGAAATGTACAAGTCACCCATGCATGCCAACGAACAAAAGATTCACAAGAGGGGCCAATGGGAGCTGCAGGGCACAGATGGCACGAATACAGCAGCCATTCCAATGGACATGACCACAGTCCCCCCCCCAGAAACGCACGCAAACACAGGCACCTGTGACCAGCAATATTCCGAAAATCACATCATTCCACCAGTCCACCTGGCTGACCGGCATCTGTTACACAAAACCCAATCCCCCGCCCCTGAGCATGACAACATTCAAACTGTGATATTGGCAGCCCCCATCCCTGACCTCACTGGGCTTCGTAGGCAAACGCGCCCAGCACAGTACCACGCAACTAAACTCCGAAGCTGGAACCCAATGCACATCTCCTCACAATACATTGCTCCCCAAATAGGAATATGCCACATCACTCGCAAAGAAGAACGCTACACGGCCCATATCAGAATAGAAATTTAATGCACAACAAAATCACCAAGCCCATACAGCCATTAGGCCATGAACTCCAAAACACATTTCACCATTGTGGGCTGCATCCGCAAGAAATGACCAGCTACTACTTGTGTGACGCCCTGTTCCATCATGGTACACAGAGCCACATTCACGTACGAAAAGGCAACATGGAAGCGCACAGAACCGCAGGGCCGTCCCAATGGGGAGGCACTAGTCCAGCTGAAAGGCCGAAATGTTGCTCCGAGCCACTAGTACTGCGTAAGGGCATGTGGCCCATTGGCGATCGTCCCATAAGATCGTAATGCTGCTCCACTGATTAACACGAAGCAGCAGGTGTCGGGAGTAAAAGCCATCTGCAGGAGTGGCATACAGATGGCAGTGGCAAAAGGGGAGGAGATACCTGTCAACCAAAAGAAAAGAAAAAGAACAGAATGGCCATCAGAACTACATCGAACAACTCACTTCAATGATCACACTAAATCCACAGCCATATGCATGCTAGCCCACTCCAAAGGATCATCACCACCCCAAAACCACTTGCGACTCATAACCATCTATATCGAGGTGTAAACACCATCACAAACGAGTGTACCTGTGCATGCGTCTGTCAAAACAGAATCCATCAGATGGGAATGTTAACGTGCATGGACACAAGTGTCTGAAGGCGCGTCGAGAAAGGGAGGGCTCAACAAGGCCAGATAGACGATGGTCCCACTATGGCAGCCCTGCATCACATAGCGCAGGGGAGGCGGATAGATTCCAAGAAGCCCTATACATGGCAAACTCTGTATCAAATCATCTGCCCATGCATCCATTCATCATTCCCTCATCCCGGTATAAAAACGCCTGAATATTTACTCACATAACATTAGAAATATCCATTGAGTCTGTGCGTTATGCAGCCTGCAAAATCCACAGTGCCCCAGCCCGTAATTCCAGTGTTGTGAAGTAACATGTATTTGGGAACGTCCGGCCTCATCGCCCACGTCGCTATTGCGCATCCCAAACTATTCATATCAATCATTGCATCCTCGCCATGGCCCCTGTCTCAAGGACATTGAACAATAGAACGTTATATTTGCAGTCAGACCTGTGGGCATCTCCTCGCCGCTAGCTGAAAACCGAAAGCGCCGCCCTTTGAATTCCTCATTTGCAACATCACGTCGAAAAGGCATCTGTGGCCGTTTGAAATCACAAATTAATCCATCTAGTGCGGCTGTGTGTGAAAATGGCAACTGCCTTCACCCACAAATGGGACGCCCCGCCCGTCGGTGCAACTCGGTACAGTGATGCATGAGGGCCCACCGTTACTCGAGTACTACGTTCCACTGACCCTTCACAAGTCTGTTCGCGACTGCAAAGATTGTATGTGAAACAATGGGACCATAGCCGAATGTACATATCAACAAATGTTACACGGCCATCGGGTACAAATACATGCCATTACTCGAATTGCAGCGTTGTGTGCGGGACGTGCTCGGCCAAAGGGGAGAGCAGCTTGCACAGGTGGAATGAATCACCACAGGTGGAGGCCATACAGCCTGAAAACACATAAATTGCACACCCAGTCTCCTCCCACAACCACACCCACTCCGAAATGCTACCGGCAGGACTCGCGATGTTGGCCCTGGGGGACCTGATAGCACTGCAAGTACTCCAACTCCAAGAAGAAGACGAACACCAACTACAACCGGCCGCACGGAGGGGACGCAGGAGGAGGAGGAGGCCAAGGCAGGGCCAGCAAGGGCCGCCAGCACAGCCACTACCACCACGCAGGCAGCCCGCAATCCCACGCCTCCGAGCACATCCGTTCAACCTCACTGATGAGCAGATCCACACCCTCTACCGTTTGGACCGGGACACCATAGCCGCCATTGTGGACATGACACAGGCTGACCTTGTCAGCATGATAGATAGCCCAACCGCCATCCCACCCCTACTGAAGGTGGTGTCTGTACTCCACTTCCTGGCCACAGGCACCTACCAGCACACAGTCGGACAGTTGCATGGCATTTCTCAGCCACTGTTCTCACGGACACTATTGCAAGTGCTCGATGCCCTCCTACAGCAGGCAGACGACTACATCTCCCTACCACGCTCGGAGCAGGAAATTACAAACACAAAAGTGGGATTCCATGCACTTGCCGGCATACCGGGTTGCATTGGTGCCATCGACTGCAACCATGTGGAATTGGTCGTCCCACATGCCATGGAGGCCCAGTACCGCAACCGAAAACAATTTCATTCCCTGAATGTACAAATGGTGTGTGACTCCAACAGGATCATTACACATTGTTGTGCCCGATTCCCTGGATCAACCCATGATTCTATGGTCTTGAGGAACTCTACAATACCACGCTACATGGAGCGACACGCAGGGAACAGATCCTGGCTACTCGGTGAGTCTCATTACATGCATGATAATGTGGGGTATGTGATTCGGCAATGACCTGGCAGGAAGGGGGGGGGTGCGTACGTAGCAATGGCATTCCACATAATCCCTTTATCGTCCACATACAGGTGATGCTGGATATCCACTGAAGAGATGGCTCCTCACACCAGTCCGGAACCCACGGGACCAGCATGAGGAGGACTACAACCATGCCCACTCACGTACCCGTGTAGTCATTGAACAGGCATTCGGCCTACTGAAGACTCGTTTCCGCTGCCTCAGCAGGTCTGGCGGGGCACTCCTGTACCGCCATGAGAAGGTTGCAAAGATGGTGATGGCATGTGTCATGCTCCACAACATGTGCGTACGTAGAAATGTGCCCATGCCCCCTGACGCAGAACTGCAAGCACCTGATGATGGTCATGATGAGGGTGGGGATGTGGCAGCACCTCAAGGAGTCTGCGAGGCACCGGAGGGCCGTGACATTCGTCAGCATCTCATTGATGCATGCTTCTAGCACTCACGCCTGGTGGCTGATACATGGACACGGTACTCGTGGCACTGTGTGTGTCTGGTACATGCACAATATGGACTGTACGCCTATGATGGCCTAGTACACAAAGATCATTGTCCACACATCTCATTGGTTGATCGTGCACTGTTTATGGCATATGTGATATCATATTGAACACCCTATCGACCCGCCACCCAAGTGAGCCCAACACACCCCCTCCACCCTCCTACCTCCCCCCCGAACACCAGTGTCCAAAGATGCTCATTGTCAGTGGGCTGTCGCTATTGCAAGCCCCCTCTGCGGGTATCAGGGGCACCCCTGCCTGTGGAGCGCAGGTTCCTCCCAGATCTACGTTGGGGGCTGCCCTGGACGGAACTTGCAACGGATGATGTCTCTGCCTGCTCACGTCCATGCATGTCCCTAAGTGTTTGTGAGAGCTCAGTGAGCACACGGCGCACTGCGGCAAGTTCGGCACATACGTCTTTGGACGTCGCATGCAGTTCCCCCCTCAGGCTCTCGGTGCTACTCTCCATTTGGACTCTCAGGCTCTCGGTGCTACTCTCCATTTGTGCCCTTAGTGTCTCTGTACTTCTCTCCATTTCTGCCCTAAGTGTCTCAGTTGATGTTTCTATGTCTGCCTTAGTGCCCCCACACTCATCGGCATGGTCCTTGAGGAGCGTGGCCAGTTGCTGCTGTTGCACGATTAACTGGTCAAGGGACTGTTGCCTCTGCTGGGCCATGGCCATTTGCGGGGGTGTCACAGAGGGGCTGTTGACCTCATGTTGCCTTGCCACAGGGCTTGTGGGGGATGGCCAGTCGTCGTCTTGTGGGTGCCCCTGCGTGGTATCCTCATGTTGTACGGGATGGGACAGACAGGGGGATTGGGACAGGTCATGGATGGATCTGACTTCGACATCCCCGTCTTCTGTGTCGGAGCATGCTGCCATCAATGGGGTGTCACCTATGGTGCTGCTGCCACCAGAGGCAGTGCCTTCTGTGGCATCCGTTGGGGGGACCTGTGGTGGTGGTGTTGTGGGCATGCTGGCTGCTGGGGTGCCTGTTGATGTTCCCTCCTCTGTGCTGCCACCTGATTTGTGCTGCTGCCGTGTCTTGATGCGTGCAGCTGAGGTGGAGGGTCTTTGGCCGTTGGTCTTGGCCCTCTTTGCAGGTGTGCTGGTAGGGGTGTCCTGATGCTCGTCGTTTGGATCGGACCCTGTGGTGGAGTAAAGGAGGGCGAGGGTTATTAATGGGTCTGTGGGTATTGGAATGGCATTGTATCACATGCATTGGGGTGGTACCTGAGGGTGATTTGGGTCGGGGCCTTGGAGGTGCTTTCATTTGTGTGTGGAGTGAGGGTGCAGTTGTTTGGCAGCCTGCAGTTAGGGTGTGCCTGCTGCACGTGTAGTGGGTGTTTTAGGGGTTTTTAATTATTTATGTATTTATTGTGAGTTTTAAAGTGCGCTATCAGGCCGATGTGTGTGGACGTTCTCCTGGACATGTGTTTCTGTTGCACTATGTGGACACATGGTACTTCACATGATTGGACATTGTGGATTTAGCATTGTTTTATTTGGCCCACCTACCTGAATCTTCGGATGTCTGCACTCCTTTCTCCATCCCTCCGACTCCCTCTATGCTCTCCATTCCGATGGTGGAGGCACAGATTTCTTCCCAGGGGGTCAACTTGATGGGTGATTCAGGACCTCCCCCGGTGGCTGTGGCAATGTTGCGGTTGGCAGAAAGTATGCTGCGGACGCGTATCCGCAGGTCGTCCCATCGCTTTCTGCATTGCTGTGGGTTGCGGGGTGCGGTCCCCACCGCACTTACCCGCTGTGCCACCAGAGCCCATATGGCCTTCTTGTTCGCAAGTGCCGTCCTGGTCATTTGCGTAGAGAAGACGACGGCAGAATTCTCCTGGAGGGTCTCTGTTAGCACGGTGAGTTCCTCACGGGAGAAGTGGACCTGCCGCTTGCGGTCGCACGCTTTCTTCGCTACTTTTCCCATTTTTCTTGGTTTCGCTAGGGTGGATGACGGGTTGGGGTGTCTCTCAGGGTAGTGTTTTTAGTGGTTGTGTGGATTTTGTGGTTTTATAGGTGTACGGCGGGATGTTTCCCGTTCCGGGCCCATGTTTTTACTTCCGTTTCCGTATATTTACGGTCACCGTACTTTCCGGTTGGCGCTCACTGCGGTGTCCGCTGTGATGGGTGGCGGTATTGCACCTAGGGCGCCGTACGGCGGCGGTGTGGGCCGTTTTGGGGTCATTTCCGCCATCGCGGACTTTGCACTTCCGCCATGGCGTGGTGCTCGTGCCCGATGGGTCGGAATGGGCCGCACTTTTCTCCATCGTGCAATGGCGGAAACGCTATTTACGCTGTGGCGGTCCGGTCAGTCACTTTCCGCCAGGGTCGTAATGAGGGCCCCTGCCTGTCTTACCTAACAATGGGCAATCGTGACCTACATATTCTAACATGGATTTGTTTTTTCCTGCATCTTCCCATTTACCTTCGTCATATTCGTACTTGTGTACCTGAAAGGTGTGGTGGCACATCAGTCCTGGTCAGTCCTGGTCAGTAGGTGGTGCGAGATGAGCTTCCCTTTTTCAGGGGGTCATAGCAGGCTGCTGTCTCATGAGGTTCAATTCCTGAACCCATTCAAACTTCCTCTGCCTCAATGTCTATGTGCTGTTGAAAGATCCCAGCAAAGGATCCTGCTGAGTTCCACCCATAATATAGAGACAGGTATAATATGATATAACTATAGTACACAGCATAGGATAGTGTACCATAGTGTAATGTAGTATATTATGATATGATAGATTTACAGATTACAGTGTTTAGAATTTAGAGTTTACAGATAACAGATCAGACACAGTCTGGAGTTTACAGTTTATAGATTTGTTTTCAAATTTGAAACTACAGATTAAATAATACAGATTAGTTTCAAGTTTTTAAAATGTAATTAAAAGTCAAATTAGACACCTATTTCACAAGTGACTTGCTCTCACTTAGTATAACCTACTTCAGTTGCAGGGCTGGGATTCTCATCCTCCTGTACCTGAAAAACAAGGCCTGCAAATGGGTCTGTGTCTCTGTGCAATGCATTTTATCAGTAGTTAAGGACCTCTATTGGGGTGTGCTGTACACCAAGTTACATTTACATTTTAGTAAGCCCCTTCACAAACATGCCCTTACCTATGTGGAAAGGGCAAGCCCTCCCACATTCTGGGCATGACATTTGCCTCATAATGTAGGGGCAAACCACCACCTCCTCACCAAACCTTCTGATTGAAACAGGTGAGATCTATAAAATAGAACTGCAACTCGCCTGGGGCCAATCACCAAGAGAATTTGAGCACAGATAGCTATGCTGATGTCAGACTTGCTTGTGCTGTGTCTGTTCCTGGAGTTTCATTTCGACATATGTCATGCACTGTAAGCACAAATAGGATGGGACAAATGTTGCTATATGTCTTTTGTTTTATGGCAAATATAATTTTGCAAGTAATACACTTTACCTATGGGGTTATGCATCTCAATTCTGGAGCACAACTGTATTGTAGTGAACAACTTAATTCGTATATATGTGTGCAATGATTTTTAACCACAAGCAAAACTGGTGGAAAATGTGATCTTCTAAATAATGGTTCTCCAACTCCAAGCCTTGAGGTCCATAATCCTGATGGGTTTTCTGTGCACCCCTCATTAATATTCATGAGAAAAATGTACATACATTAAGAATCATTGTATGTACATTTATCTCATGAATATTAAGGAGGGATATTGCTAAAGAACATTGCTCTTGGCATAAGCAGAATAAAACGCAAAACCTTGCAACTTTGTGTAGCTGTACAGTTCGGAACTTTGAAAATCATGCCTCTGGTGTAAAACACTTTGCACGCCAGTAGTCCAAACCTAGATACAAAAAATTGCCTGTGCCTCAATTGTCCAAAACCAGAATCTTGCTTGTTGCTTTGATTGAATCCTCCTTGCTACTATTCACCTGGCCTGACCCCTTGGGAAAACCCCAACACCTACTCCTAAACTTACTACATGTGAGTAATATTTGATAGCAGCCTTTTCTTCAATGCCCAAATGGACATGGGTACAGAAGATGATTTCAACTACCTCTTCCAAATGAGTGGGATCCTTCCTTTTCCACCGCTCGCACATACAATCACCTTAACCCTCACTGTGGTCATGTTCAGACTAGATTACTGCAACAGCCTATATCAGACCCCTGTTAAAGTCACTATGTTAGCTCCATGCCTCCTATCAATTTATATTGCAACATAGAAACTACACCTCCCAGCACTAAAGGCCCTACATGTGTTCCCAATAAAGGAAAATCAAACCTCAGGAACCAGTGCTCGGTCCATAGACCTCACTCATCACATGTTTCCAAGATTTGTTCAACTATTTCATTATCCCAGATGCTGATAATCAGCAAATCTCTAGTTAGCCAACATTCAGCCAATCATATACACATATTTTGGCAGTCCTGCTCTATAATGTCAAGGCTACACTCTCTGGAATGCTGTCTTACCTCCATGTGAATAGATATGAAATATGGGGGTAAACCGTTAGGCAGTGCACTAGATCCTCACAGTTTGTGTATTGGCATGCTGCAGAACCAGCAGACTGAGGGTATACACCCACCCCAAATAATAATGCTCACAACTAGTACTCATAAATTGCGCTCATCAAAATAATAATGAATTGACTCAAATAGTAAGCAGTTTTGAGTGAATGCATTAAGTATTTTTATTGCAGTTTTAGAAATGTGTTCTCAGCCGACCCGCGTTTTGACACATTGTCTTTCTCAGGGCAATAATGTGATAATTTGCGTTCCTATGCCAGTCGATTATATCAATGTTTGGCATGTAATCGAATACTGTGGTTTCCCAAAGAAGCTAGGGTCACGCTTATTTAGAATGTTATTTATTAGATTATGATTATCTTGGTTGTCAGAGTTTCATTTGTATCCTCCTTTTTTAGGTTCATGTTATGGGATAGGATGTCCTGTAAGGAATGATCCACATGGCGGCCTGCTCGTATGTGGGCTGAGGCAGACTTTCTGAAATTCTGAAAGGGTGCGAAGACCTTTGGCCATGATTTGAGACACTACTCTTATCGTCTAAAACTGGAATTCCAACATCACATCAGGTCTGCTTCCCCCACCACCTATAGACTTAACAATCACTTTTGCTTGGATGCCCGCAGCATGGTCCTTGCCATTTGATCACATCTTCTTATTTGTGCTATTTATGCTAAGGCCATCTCAATGCCCCTTCCATCATTCTCTATTTATTTTCCCTCCTCCACTTTTAGAGATGCCACTGGGTGTGCGTTGTGCTACATCATGATTGAAACCCTCAACTAGGCCATTGACTATTAGGTTACGTAAAGCTTGCATTTTGTTTGATGCCAAATCATCCTAGGAACTCCGGCATTGCCACAGGTCTGAAACAAACATGGTCATCACTACATCACTACCATTCTTTAAAAAAACATGTGTTAAACACTGTATCAGGGTTCGAAATTGAGGGGAGCTGGGAGCTATTAAGCTCCTGCTTAGCTGAAAAGAGCCTGCTTAGCTAGACACGAGCTGGTACCAGGGGCTACTTTTGGCTCTCCAAGCCAACTAATGAAGTACAAACAGACTTATGTGACATTAACTCTGCACGTTTTGGATAATCTATAAATAAACATTAGGACACCGCTATACACTATCCTTAAAGCTTATGGGGTCATAAATAAGGGGAAAAGTGCTAAGTTTTCATCTTATGTAGAAGTTAGATTTGTGGAACGCTATGGACTAGCTCCTCGTTCCCCAGTGGTAGCTCCTGGCCACAATGTGCAGCCAAACAATCCTCATCTGGATTGCCTTTCAAAGAGCTTCTCTCATTATGTGGCAGGACTGGTACCACAGTGTGATCCTGCATCCTCCTCAACTATGTTCAACTTGTAACTGGTACAAAACATAGCTTAGCCATGAACGTGTAGACTTGGCAAATACCTAGATTAGGTGAGGGTCTAGACAACTATTGCAATCATTTTGTGCCAATCTCCAAAGATGATTAATGAAAACATCAATATTGTATAGCTCCTTCATAAAATGAATGCATTAGTCCAGGCAATATGCTTCAATTGTTCTCCATCCCAAGAACATTATGGCCTCTGTCTCAGCAGACAAATAATTCAATCAATAAAGTTCTGAGATGTAAAAGTCACAAAATGTTCTTTCTTTCGATCAAGCTTCTTCAACATTTCAGTAATTCGGCGCACCAGGAAGTGAACAGAAAGTGACTGTTGACTGTGTCACTCTGTTTGTGTGGAGTTTGTTTTTTCAGCAGGAGGAAGGATTTGACTGTGACACATCGTGTGCCTTGGACCTCCCTCTGATTGTAGCCTGCTTACTGGATCTGACGTGAGAAGCCTGCCCCCCACCCAACAGGAAGTGTCCCGAAATACCCGGACTGCAGCGCACCAGCATGCGCACCAGGAAGTGAACAGAAAGTCACTGTTGACTGTGTCACTCTGTTCATGTGCAGTTCGTTTTTTCAGCAGGAGGAAGGATTTGACTGCGAACATCGTGTGTCTTGGACCTCCCTCTGATTGTAGCCTGCCTACTGGCTCCGACGTGAGAAGCCCGCCCCCTGCCCAACAGGAAGTGTCCTGAAATACCCGGACTGCAGTGCACCAGCACGTGCACCAGGAATAGAACAGAAAGTGACTGTTGACTGTGTCACTCTGTTCGTGTGGAGTTCGTTTTTTCAGCAGGAGGAAGGATTTGACTGCGACACATCGTGTGTCTAGGACCTCCCTCTGATGTAATTATCACCCTTACATCCCCCGGACTCCCCTGCTCACTCCCCCTCCCTCCCTGCCCCTCCCTGCCTGTGCCCCTTCCAGGACATTAGAACTACGATAGTGTTTAGTCCGGCCTACTCAGTGAGGCCTCTCTAATACAGATCTTTGTGTGCTCTTTTCAGTGCAGCCTGCCTAGTGGCACTGATGTGAGAAGCCCACCCCTTGCCCAACAGGAAGTGTCCTGAAATACCCGGACTGCAGCACACCAGCGCGCGCACCAGGAAGTGAACAGACAGTGACTGTTGACTGTGTCACTCTGTTCATGTGGAGTTCGTTTTTTCAGAAAGAGGAAGGATTTGACTGCGACACATTGTGCGTCTTGGACCTCCCTCTGATGTAATTATCACCCTTACATCCCCCGGACTCCCTTGCTCACTCCCCTCCTTTCCCGTGCACTCCCCCTCTGTTCCTGCCCCTCCCTGCCCGTGCCCCTTCCAGGAAATTAGAACTACGATAGTGTTTAGTCCGCCTGCTCAGTGAGGCGTCTCTAATACAGATCTTTGTCTGCTCTTTTCAGTGCAGCCTGCCTACTGGCACCGACGTGAGAAGCCCACCCCCTGCCCAACAGGAAGTGTCCTGAAATACCCAGACTGCAGCACACCAGCGCACGCCCCAGGAAGTGAACAGAAAGTGACTGTTGACTGTTCACTGGTCGCGGCATCAGGTCCCTCGCCTTCCTGTGATTCTTGAGATCTCTTCCCTTTTCCTCTTAGATTACCTAGTCTAACCAGCGTCCAAACTTCCTCCACTGATTGTGATGGAATTAAGATCATTTAAAACTCCTCAGATAGAGCGTAATATTTCACACGATTTACACGTGGATAAGTCTATGTTAGCTTACCAAAATTATCCAGCTAAAATTAGCCGGGCAGGCAAAAGGAAGACTATCACACAGCCCGGGTTGCTAACTGAAGGTAAGCTGGTAAAAATGACTTCCTTTTTTGAACAAGTTGAAAATGTGCAGACATCATCACTTATATCTACTAAGACCAGTATGTCTGTCAATGAAGTTGGTAGCTGTGTTACAGAAATCATGGAAGATTTAGCAGTGGCCTTTCCATGTCTCAGTAGCAAATTAATTACACAAATTTTGATGCCCACAATACCTGAACCAGGCTGTACTATTGATGTTGAGGAATATGATTCCCATATAGTAAAAATACCAACAATTGAACTAATGGGAAGTAGCCACGAAAATGATAATAAGATTAAGCAAATCATAGACAGTGACACGCTTTTTAGCCACAATGTCGTAATGAATGAAACTGCTACTGCACTGGCTATCAAAGCGCAGCATGAAGAGGTCAAGGATAAATATGAGCCACTGAACCCTGGCGAAAGGTTTGAAATAGACCCAACATCAGGTTTGATTGTTATTGGGAAAGTACATCTGGCTATTGATAACAGCGTAAAAGAAAATCTGACTACGCAACCAGTTGCGAATAATGCTAGTGCCCATATACATGAAACTTCACAAGATACTAGTTTTGTAAGTATGAATACAGAAGAACTTTTTCAAGCCCTAGAAAATGTGCAAGTCTCTTTCGCTTTCAGATTTCTTGTTCCTCAGTTTGATTTGTTCTTTTGATTTGCATAGATGTTTCTTATTCGTATCTACCTCTTTCCTCATTTTTTGTTCATATTTTTTTTTTGGCATGTATATTTCTTTACATGTATATCCAATAGGTTCAAACTGGTGTCTATGGCTAAAGATGTATTCATGTATTATCTCGTCTTGGCACCATAAATTAGTTATAATTTTAGTGGCACTGACTACTTGATCGACAATTTTGAAATCTTCTGTGACTAACATCCTTAATGGGACTATTGACGCACATATTTGTAGCACATGGCTTCGATTGAGGACTAGCATCTTATTTGTGTCTATTTTTTCAATTTGCAGGGCCTTAATTGAATCTCTCATGTTAGGTGTTGTTGCGTTAGTATTATCGCAGGAGTTTTCACTTTTAGCAACTTTTTTTTTTTTACTTATTTTTTCACTGCATACCTTATTTTCTTCTTCATTTGTTGCACTTTCATATAGCATGCGTACATCTTCTAAGATCTCATATGCGTTATTCGCACTTTTTTTATTTACCTCAGCTTGTTTTTTTCCAGGACTCTTTGGTTGAATTAGAAAATCTCTTATATCAGTATCTGGGAGCTTTACTTGTTTTTTTGTTTTTTGTCTATTACCTTCTTTACTAAGTGGCCCATGTATAGCTACTTCATGTGTACCAACATAATTGGCTTCTTTATACATAGATATACTTTTGGGATCCCTACTTACCACTTGCGTATTATTTTCTATCTCTGTAAGTACTATATTTTTCAATTCTGTCAATATATTGGTATCTACTATACACCCATTCTTGGGTGTTTTTTCTTTATTTGTGGTATACATGGCCGCTTGGCCATATCTCTTTTTCTTGTTGGTCGTTTTCTGCTTCATCTTTCGTTTTGGTTTGCAGTTCACACTTGTTTCAGCATTTTTCTCTTCAAGGTTATTTTCTGTTAAGTTATGTTCAATGTCTTTATTAGCTACATCACTTGCTATATATTGTGTTTCATTTTTGCATTGATCAATTTTTTTTTTTATTGGGTTGTTCTTTCTCTGGATTCTTTCTAGTATCTGTATTCGTACTGCTATTGCAAAGTTTCAAGTTGTTTCTTTTACTAATATCGTATAGCAGCAACGAGTGGATGGCTAATTTATTATCCATTGATTCACATTTTTCTACCAAAGACCTGAGAAACCTATTAATCAGGAAATTGTAGATGGGTATTGCCAGTGGCTCCCCACAGCCTTTAAGCTCTCTTTGAGATAAGCTCCTGATGTTCCCGATATTATACTTTCCTGGAATACCTGGACTTTTAGATAATATAAAAACATTTAGAATTATAGCCCTACAAGAAACATGGCTGATCGCTGACTGTGAAATAGATGGACGCAGCAACCATGTAAGCACTGCTACACAAGGTCTGCGAGGCAGACCAAAAGGTGGGCTTCTTATTTCCATTAAACAGCCTTGGGAAGGAGCCAGACACCCCGAATCTACAAAGATGGTGTTAGCTGTATTGGTCTCATGTAAGACACCAGCAATTGATACTTTTGTTCTGATAAACATATATAACCCACCAGAAGCCAAATATAGCAAAGAAAATATTGCCACATTAACCAAAATTCTTGCTGAAGTTGGCAATACTTTACCGTTGATCATTGTTGGCGATCTTAATATAAGAATAAACTATAAATCTGAGGTGGCCATAGAGGAAAATTCATCTCAACCTATATCTCAAATCTTTGATAAAAATGCAAAAGATTGGATAAAGCTGCTAAATAAATTTGAACTGACAGTTTTGAATGGAAACACCCCAGGAGACTGGGAGATGAATGTGACACGGATATCTGGAACTAGTATGAGCACCATAGATTATATGATAGTGAACAAAAGAGCACGTTCATGGGTAAATGACATGGCTGTAGGATGTAGAGATGAGAGTGATCATCTCCCATTATATCTCCTACTAACCAGTAAAACCTCTCAAAATGTTAAATACCAATAAATGGACAGATCGGAGTAAATATAGCAGGAAACAGAATAAAATGGAATCCAAAAAATATCGAGAAAGGCAACACCATAGCGCAACCCCTGCTGGAACAGTTGAATTAGCTGACACAATTGAAATATATGACACAAACAGTATACTAAATATGTTCGAACAACTAACAGAGCAGATAAGAGAATCCATTAGCGGCCAACGAAAATATAAGACAACTAATGAAAGATGGAACTTAGATTAACAACAAATTTGATAAAACAATACAATTAAAAAGAAAAATCTTACGGAAAGACATCCGTAACTGCACCAAAGAGAAAGATGAACAAGCAACAAATAAGATACGTAGCCTTAAGACTGAATATCGAAGATGGCTGAAATACCATTTAAAAGGAAAAAAGGAAGAGACGTGACACCTGTTAGCCCAAGCATCTAACAATAAGAACAACAAAATGATGTGGGATACTATCAATGAGAAAAAAGACATAAATATCCCGATCAACTGTGTATCAGAAAGCAGATGGATTACCCATGTTACTAATACAATTGGTTCCTTAGCGGAAGATGAAATTGAGTTTAAACCTGTAAAAACTGAATGGAAAGGTAACTATACAGTAGACTTGCTAACTAAAATAATAAGAAAATGACCTAAATCCAGAGCTGCTGGCCCTGATAGCACCCGTAATGCGATAAAACATACATCTCCTGAAAAATGGGCTAAGGTCCTATACATTGTCTTCCAATGGATAGGAGTACATGGGATGATTCCTAACACATGGAAGAAGAGCATTATACTCTCTATTTACAAAAAAGGAGACCGTAAATAGCCTATTAATTACAGGATGTTAGCTATGCTAGATATTTCAGGAAAAATTTTTGGTAAAGTTTTGCTGAGTGAAATAAACCAGTGGATAACCAGAATATCAATCTGGCTTTAGATGCGGGTCATCTACGGCTCATAACCTAGCCATTTTAGTTAATGCAGTCGAATATTCCTGGAAAAATCGGAGATTGCCAATGTATGTAGCCTATATAGACTTCTCATCAGCCTTCGATACGATAGCACATAGTAAACTATGGGCCAAATTAGAACACTGGAAGATACCTAGCGGGCTACTGTATATGATCCAACTTCTATACAAAGATACCTCGGTTAGAATATGGTTAGATGCCGAAAATATTAAGACCTCACGAGGTGTAAAACAGGGATGAACCTTAGCTGCTACCCTGTTTTACTTATATCTCGCAGATTTCCTCAAAAATGTCAATAATACTAACATAAATGACATTTAATGAGGCAATCTTTTGCTAAAATGGTTAGGATACGCAGATGATCTTATACTGCTTGACTATACGCCCAAAGGGATACAGACAAACTTAATGAGCCTGAAAAGTCTGCAAATGCTAATAACATCATTGTTAACATTGGTAAAACTAAAATTATGAAGTTTGAAATACAGTCGTCTAATAAGAAAAGATATAATAGATTGAAGTGCTCCATGAATATAAATACCTAGGAGTTATCATAGATGACAAGCTCACATGGAAAAAACACTGGTTTGAAACTAAAAGAAAATGTATGATAGCAACTATGGTGTTAAGCAAGTTTATAAGCAATCAGGGCACTTATTCAGTTGCAACAGTTGTTAAATTATATTCAGCTAAAATTGTCTCATGCCTGATCTATGGTGCTGAAATCTGGAGCAGCAAATTAGGCAATGACCTTGATCAATTTGAAGCTAAAATACTAAGGATACTGCTGCGAATGCCAAAAACATTGCCCTTTGAAAACATCATGCTAGAATGCGAAATTCTCAGCAGAAGAAGTAAAGTGCAGCTGTCTTCAGCCATACTCTATGCGAAATTAACACGACTTGCTAACGATATATTCATGGTGCGAATGATGGAGCAATATGAGGGTATAGACTCCAACACTGATTTTAAAACAAAAGACAGATGGAGATTAATCTGCCTTAAATTGATAAAAAATGAGAGTCACTGTTGGTTGTTATATTCTGTGGCCCAAATAAAATGTAAATTGAAAAAAATTGATTTGCGAAATAGATAGAGAACAAAGAATAGTAAATCTGGCAACCAAATCCAACAGTGGAGTATTTGTAGAATACATCACATCAAGAGTGACGAAACCAAAATATCAGATGTCATACCCTAATTGCTCTACCATTCGATGGTATCTGTTATTCAAATTTAATTCCTGTGATTCATTAGAAATATTAGGGGCAAGAGTTGGAATTCCCTGAGAAATTAGATTCTGTCGCCTTTGCGGTATTAATGTTCTTGAATCAGCACATCATATAATATGCGAGTGCGAAAGTCTAGGTACAATACGAAAACAATTTCTGATAAAGTATGACAACTCTATGTATACGTGTGATATGCACAGTGTGTGGGCAAAACCAGTAGAAGGAAACGACTTGAATCTCATTTTTTATTTTATGAAATTTTATGTGATGATTTTAGCAATTTTAAAAGATCTGTCAAAAGATATTTTATATTATTAAATGTATGATGATTTTTGTGATGTGCATTTTAGAAAGAAACATCTATGTGAGATGTATTTTAGAAAGATATATTTATGCAATGAACTGTTAAAATATGTAAAACTTAATTGTTATATGCATATAAATAAATAAATAAATAAATAAATAAATAAATATTCGGCCACTGATGACACAAAGCTAGCTTGACCCCCTCAAAACACTGTTCTTGTGTTCTTCTCATGAAAACACCCCTTAGTTCATAAAAAATTCCTTGAAAAGGTTTCTTCATTAATGAAATCTCTGCCGTTGAAACCAGGGACAATACCCCTTCCAAGTCCTTAAGTGGAGGTGCTGCAACGTTTGGCAAGACTATAATAGGCCTGCGTAGTATGCCCTGTCACATGGCTCTGATTCCCCACCGCTTTAGTTTGGGCTATTAGGTGTTGCTTGCGACACCTATGAAGCCCAAACTATTGCATTCGAGTACACATTAAAGTACAGTTAGGGAAGAATGGCATATGGCGAGGTACCTATAGGAATGACATTTGAGGAGGGATACACAGTATATAGGTGCTGTTTAATTATGAGCCCAACCATTCCCTGCCCTTAGGTATGCTAATCCCTGTGGCCATTCCCACTCATTCCTGCCCCTCTGCTCCCAAAATACATCCCCCTGGAAACTCTTTGGGCATGCTTTAATCTAGCGTTACCATCAGACTTTGAACTCGAAGTACTGCTGGGTTTTTTCAAAGTGGCGCTAGCCACGTCTGCACCCTTGCACACCAAGAACCTAATAATGCTTATCCGTAACTATCAAGCATCCAAAAGTGCTGGAAACTGAGGTCCTAGAAAGCAGACAAGCAAGTTGCAAAATGCACCAACAATATTTATTGGAGTCAGTACTATTTGGAAGGGGACAATGATCATACATTATATGATTAGAGTTTTGAACATGTTTTTATTTTTTTCCAATTATCTGAAAATAAAGTGTAATTTAGTTACTGTGCTAGTGCATTACTTCACCATTCTAATATGTCGTCAGTTGTATTACTTTCTGGCTTAGGGAAGCAGACATTGTTAACCGTCTTCTATGTTTCCATTTTGCTGGCTCTGCAATTGGCTGAGCAGAACATGGGCGTGGCTTGTTGTCGGGGACAAAGGGAGGTGGATGACAGTACAATAAGGAAGAGCTGACGCCTGATGAGGCATGGTCTTTGCATTGAGTGTGCTGTCAAGTTACTGATCTGTAATCTCCTGCCTGAGCTGGAGACGTGTGATTTGCTCACCTGTAGTGTTATTATTATGATTATTAATTAGTTATGTATGTACCCCTTCTAAATGCTTGACCTGAGATTAAACCCACGTTGCATGGCATCTGCTGTTCCCAAGGCGAGCATGTTTCCCCTGAGCTATCCCTCTGGCTATCCTCCCAGCTAATGGGCCAAAGCTTGCGTTAATCATGCTGTGACTTTGAGTGCTCCGACTTCTACCTTTCAATCTTACAGGAAACCGCATGGGTTGAATTTGTTGCAGGAAACTCCTGGAAATGATAATTATTCACACCGAAGTGCCGTAGGAAACTGTGTGTCTGTTCCACCTTTTGCCATCCAGTTATCTTCCCCTGTTCATTTTTCCTTTTGCAAACCAAGGACTTGATACCTCTTATAGCGGTACAATACGCAAATCCAGGGAGAAACCAGGCAGGCTGAGGCTACTGTGCTGGTGATTCATTGTTATTGCTAAGAACAAGCATGTTAATGTAACTTTTCACACTGTAGAAAACGAGTCTTGTACCTGATAATGTTCTGTGATCTTGGGCAAACTGCGGTGCCTTATTTTTCTTATGCTCAAGAAGCAGCAGCATGTACAGACAGTTGAACACCAGCAAAAAGCCATATAGCAAACCTGGGAATGTACATTCAAGTGTAAGAGCAACTCGGGCCCGTATCTAAATGCTCCACAGACTGTGCATAGAGTACCATGGGTAATGGTGTTTACCGTTCATGTGCAATGCACGCTTCTTTATACTAGTGTGGGGATTAAGAACTACCTGGTATATTATGGCTAGCACTAGCTCATTTACTTTTGCACAATTACTTGAAGATTTAAAATCATTCAATATACTTTTTGGTTTTGGCACAAGGTGGCATAAGCCACCAATATTGCAAAAAGCATTGAAACTGTAAACTGTAAGAAAAAGAGAAATGGGAGTTTGGGAGCAGTGTAAGGCGTTGGCATGGCAACTTGCCAATGCCTGGCATTGAAATGGCCAAAGCACCATCGGTGAGGGGGCGTGGCCTGACGGCAAAGAAGATGGCCGTGTAGCCTGGTAGCTCCGTCTGACACCTAATTAAATATGGCATTTCCCCACACATTTTGCTACTTTAATTACCTTTTTCTCTGAGCACCATGGTCCAGAACGCTTCCTTGAACTGCTGAAGGAAATTCAGCGCGGCCTCTCGTTCTTCCTCGCAGTGTTGCGAGCTTCAGCATTCCAGCTCTGGGGACCGCCGCAGCTGCCTTCCAGTATCCGTCTTCACTGAAGTAAGTGTCGGCATCACGTGCGCTGTGACATGCCCTGTGACGTGCCGGCTGCGGTCTGGTCGGCCCTCCCTCTTCAAAATAGCTGCCTCTGGCGCCGGCGCGTAATAGCGCTCTCAGTAAAGTTTTCCTTCAGGAAAAAAAAAAGATACAGAGGCTGAACGAGATTTCATATGAAACTTGACTAAACACCACAACATTCAGAGACAATATATCTACACACAATTTCTCTACAATATCCCTCCTCACAAATGTTGCCCTGAATATTTCCATTCCACAATTCTTAAGACTATTTTTGATTAAATAAGGGAAAAAATAAACAAGGAGCACAGTTTTATTCCAAAGGATTTGTACCATACTTTGCTATCTGTGTGACACAACCTTTTCTATTTCTGTTCTTTTTTTTGTGGAGACAGCTAGTAAATATTTGATCGCCTTAACTATATGTGAACTACAAATTCAACATGTTGGAATACACATGGAACTGTGTACAACTATAACTCTAAATTGAACCTTCCTGTAACTGGATACCCATATTAATTGGAAGCATCTTACTACTATAAGGCGTGTGGTACTCTCAATTCCCGCCTAAGTTTATGCCTTATTATTTTATAGTGCTTCTATTAACCTCCTCCATCAGGAATAGCACTACCTGTATAATATGGACATAACAATTGTAAACTCTGGGATATAGAGCCTCACATATCAGCTGCTAAGAGACTCTATAGATCTGTGCTTACTACCACAAACCTTTCTCAAAACAATTTCCATCTGAAACGGAACCTACTATTGCTTCACCTTTAGCAGCTTTTATCATCTCTTTACCTCCAATCATTATTATATCTAGCCAAGCTCTTCGCATTTTTTCATATAACCATATATCACAGCTGATAACATGGCTGCGAACAAAAAAAAACAATACTTCCACTATGAAATAATCCAATACACCCGCTTCAAACCTCAAGAGAGCCAAAGGTGACTCACCTCCTCCGTTAGGCATCTCTGACCCTGCTATAGACGTCATTTTATCAGAATTAAGATCACTCAAACCCTTCATAGAGGCTACAAATCTAAAATTACAACAGTTGGACGACAGATGGAAAGGCTTTGAGAATAGAATGGATGAGGTTGAGAAAAGAGTTGGTCTAGTAGAAGATACTACACCTAAAGAAGCACAACTTGGAAAGTGAATCAAGGATCTTCAAAGACACAACGAAGATTTGGAAAATCGCAGCAGACGTAACAACCTCCGAGTTTCAGGTCTACCAGAGGGCTCAAAAGGAACTGATACCATTGTCTTTTTGAAAAGATTTTTAACAGCTCTGCATCACCTACCTTCAGATTTAATACTTAAAGGGATGATCTAGTAAAAATTTTTATTTAAAAATAGATAGGCAACATAAAAAAAAATACTAGCATTCTCCGTTTTAAAACTTCCTATGTAAAGTTTTGAGCTATTCAAGCTCAAAATTCGCAAAAGCAAGCACATGGGCGCATCCATTTTGTGAAATGGAGGCCCTCCTGTGCTGGCTTTTGCTTTTGCGGCACTAATGAAGGAAAAGCCAGCCAGCTGTAGTAAACATAGGCTACCGCTGGGTGGCTTTCCCTTCATTAGTGCTGTAGGCGGAGGACGGGGACCGGAGACCAGAGCAGGAAAGCTGCAGCTGAATCTCGGTAAGTGCTATTTATCTATTTTTTTAAAATAAGCACTAGCTGGAGGAGCCCGGAAAACTTAGAAATGAAACCGCAGCTTTAAAAACGTATTTATGTTTGCGGTCGCTTTTGAAGCGAACGCAAACATAAATACAACGTTATTGTGTTGGAAAACGCTGCGGTTTTTCTTTCCAAGTTTCTCAGGATCCTCCGGCTCGGAGGAGCCTGAGAAACTCGGAAAGAAAAACCGCAGCGTTTTCCAACACAACCGCGTTGTTTCTGCCTGAATCTGCTTTACCATTTGGGGCTCTCGGGCTCCCTCCCCGGGGGGAGCCCGAGAGCCACAAATGGTAAAGCAGATTCAGGCAGAAACACCACGGCATTGCGGAAAACAACCGCGTTGTTTCTGCCTGAATCTGCTTTCCCATTTGGGGCTCTCGGGCTCCCCACGGGGAGCCCGAGAGCCCCAAATGGGAAAGCAGTTTTAGGCAGAAACAACGCGGCATGGCGGAAAACAACTGCGTTGTTTCTGCCTGAATCTGCTTTCCCATTTGGGGCTCTCGGGCTCCCCACGGGGAGCCGAGAGCCCCAAATGGGAAAGCAGATTTAGGCAGACAACGCAGCATTTAGCATTTCCCATTTGGGTCTCTCGGGCTCCCCCCGGGGAGCCCGAGAGCCCCAAATGGGAAATCAGCTGCAGGTAGAAACACTACGCGGCATGTAAACATGACCCAAAGTGATAGCCACAGCAGGCAGAAACACACGCGGTTGTGTTGGAAAACGCTGCGGTTTAGAATCGGCCAACTATCTATTTCCACCTCTCCTCGACCTTTGTCCAGAACACTGATTTTTTATCTTCTAGAATACTCCAAACTTCAGCTCATCATATCTGCAGCAAAGGAACGCAAATATCTCATATGGAATGATATTAAGATTTTCATTTCACAAGATGTTGCTAAAAGCACGGTCCAGCGCAGGAAAGTATTTTTATCCTTCCTTCCAGCCTTGAAACAGCTCAATATACGTTATGGTCTATACCACCCTTGTTCTTTTAAAATAACATATGAAGGTCGTACCATAATGTTTGAAGAACCAGCAGACCTAAGAGCATTTATACGGTCCATCAAATCTGATAACATGGACACATCCTCTCCTGCAAGTACCTCCACTTCTTCTGTTACCTGAACGTTTTACTCTCTTCTTTCCCTTACTATTTCAAATATAATGCCATGAGTTTCCCCTATATATAAGCTGTGGGATGGGTGGACTTGTGACGTCCATCTTCCATCCTGAGTTGCTCTTTTTCCTTTTTGACGACTCAGCGGGTGTCACCCTTCCCTACAATTTTATTCTCCCCTAGCCTCCTTTTTTCCTGTCTGATCTGTGCTCTATTTCATATTTCCAAGCCATTGATAAACTTTTATGATCAGGCTCCCCAACCCTCATCCTATAACTGTCGTAAATCTCCCCCCGTCTCACCTGTGATCGGGATCTCCCTTGTTCGGCTGCAGGACTCTTCCTGTGGATGGTTCGGGTCTTGAATAGGCTCGCCCGAGCCTCGTCAGGTTGCAGGACACGTTCAGAGTTCCGGGAAGTTTGTGGTTCCAGGGTATCCAGGATTAGTGAAGAACGAGTAAGTAGGCAAGAAAGGAAGCAAGAGGATCAAGGAAATCAATGTAGAGAGTAAGCACACGTCGGGTCACTACCAAAGATAGCGTTGAGACGCGCGGACCCGCAGGGGCGTGACCAATTTATAGTACGTGCTACGACGTGAAAGCTAGTGCGGAGCACGGAGCTTGGTACGGCCATGTTGGGAGGAAGAAGGAGTACAAACCCTTCGTGACAATGACCATGAGGTCTAGAAGGGGCAATTTCGCCGGGTCATGACAGCATTCCCCCTCCGAAGACTGGTTCCTCCAGGCTTGCCTGGGTGAATAAGATGGAATCTTCTGAGCAAACGAGGGGTCTTTAAATTAGAAACTGGTTCCCATGTTCTCTCGCTAGGGGTGTAGCCTTTCCACTCGACCAGATATTGTAGTCGACCCCTCCTATACCTGGAATCACATATCCTGGACACCTCATATTCCAACTGGTCGTCCACAACCACAGGTGTGGGTTTGAAGGGTTTTCGAGTATAACTAACGTAGGGTTTCAACAAGGAAGTATGGAAGACTGGATGTATCTTTTTCCAGGAATCCGGGAGCTTAAGTCGGAAGGAGACAGGATTGATGACCTCCTTTATAGAAAATGGACCATAATAGCGAGGAGCTAATTTGTTTGGTCGTAGATGTCGAGGTAACATTTTTGAGGCTAACCAGACTTGATCGCCAACTGAATAGGAAGGTGATGTCTTCTCTTAGAGTCTGCATATCTTTTGGTTCGAGTTTGGGCCTGTTCTAACTGATCCTTTGCCTCTCTTTGTAAATCGATCAGCGTCTGAATCCAAGAGTCAAGGGTAGGTACCGGAGTAGATTCGGGAAGAACTGATGGTAAAACAGACGGGTGATAACCTTGACTGCAATGGAAAGGGCTGATCTTGAGAGCTGAATGATCTGAGTTATTGTAGGAGAATTCGGCTAAGGGTATAAGGAGAGACCAATCGTCTTGAACCTTGGTGCAAAACAACAAAGATATTGTTCCAGGGTTTGATTTACTCGTTCCGTTGCCCCATTGGTTTGTGGATGATAGCCTGAAGAAAGGGCACGTTGGATTCCTAGAACACGACAGAGATGTTTCCAGAATTGTGAAATATACTGAGGTCCCCGATCCGAAATAATCTTGGAAGGAAGGCCATGAAGACGAAAAATATGTTCCAGGAAAATTCCAGCAAGTTCCGAGGAAGATGGTAGTTTATACAATGGTGTAAAATGAGCTAGATGAGTGAACAAGTCAATGGTTACCATAATGGTTGTATATCCTCGGGAAGGTGGTAATTCAACAATAAAGTCAGTGGCAATAACTTCCCAGGGTCGGGTTGGCAATGTAGGTTGTAGAAGCAGACCCGCCGGCCTCTGATTATCGTACTTGTTCTGACTACAAATAGCACATGTCTTGATGTATTGAACTACACTGGACTTCATCCCTGGCCACCAGAACTGTCTTTGTATAAGACGGAAGGTGTTGGTTACTCCTCGATGGCCGGAGTGAAGAGTATCATGGCATAGATTCATTACCTTCTGTTGAAGTTCTTTTGTCGGAATGACCACTGAATTGTTCTTGAATAAATATCCTTCCTTGATTGTCAGACGCCAGGGATTTTTATTCGATATGTCCTTCCAGAGTTCAGATAATTGAGTCTGTGCTCTGATTTCTTCCAGGAGATTGATCGCTTGAGCTACAAAGATTGTGGGTGGAAACATTTTTGGATAGATCTTATCCTCCAAGGGAACATAGTCGGGATGCCGAGAAAGGGCATCGGCAATCAAGTTTTGCGATCCAGGAACATGTGAAATTTGAAATTGATATTGAGCAAAGAAGTAGGCCCATCGAGCTTGTCTACTGTTCCTGCACTCCATGGATTGTAGGACCTGAAGATTTCGGTGATCAGTACGGACTTGAACTGGATATTTATCACCCAGGAGTAAATGTCTCCATTCAGTGAAGACATGACGAATAGCCAATAACTCCTTCTCCAGAACTGAGTAGTGAGTCTTGCTGGTGGTCAGGGTCCGTGAGAGATAAGCAATGGGATGTTCCAACTTATCATCGGATTCTTGTTTTAAAACTGCTCCTATGGCGTAATTGGAGGCATCAGTTTCCACTAGAAAAGGACGATTTATGTCAGGTTGGGCCAGGATGGGGGCCTGGGTGAATTCTTCTTTCAAGCGTTGGAATGCCTTGTCTTGTGGTATAGACCAGTTAAATGGAAAGTCTTTCTTCAGGAGATTAACAATGGGTTGAACAATCTCGGAAAAGGTGGGAATAAATTTCCGGTAGAAATTGGCAAGCCCCAGGAAGGACTGTATTTGCTTAACAGATGTTGGGGCGGGCCAAGCCAGTATGGCCTTCACCTTTGAAGGGTCCATACTAATTCCTTCTGAACTGAGGACAAATCCCAGATAGTGAACTGATGTGACATGAAACAAACATTTTTCTGGTTTGGCTAAGAGTTGATTTTCACGGAGACGTTGAAGTACTGCTTTTACATGTTCTTCATGTTTCAAGGAGTCCTTGGAGAAGATCAATATGTCATCCAAGTAGACGATAACATTGAGAAATAACATGTCAGAGAACACCCTAGCCATAAAACGCTGGAAGACTGCGGGAGCATTGGTCAGACCAAAGGGCATGACTAGGTATTCAAAGTGACCAAAGGGTGTTCTAAAGGCTGTTTTCCATTCTTCTCCTTCCCAGATATGGATCAAATGGTAAGCACCTCGCAGATCCAGTTTCGTGAATATCACTGCACCTCTCACAGCTTCAAGGATATCCGAGATCAGGGGTAGAGGGTATCTGTCTTTCAGGGTGTATTGATTTAGGCCCCGATAGTCCAGGCAAGGTCTGAGCTCTTTAGTATCCTTTTTCGGAACAAAGAATAATGAAGCACCAGCTGGTGATTTTGAAGGTCTTATGGTGCCGTTCTCAAGATTAGTGTCTAGGTATTCCCGGAGGGCTCTCTTTTCGGGTTCTGAAAGGATAAACATCCTGCCAAAGGGAATCACTGCTGAGGGTTCAGTATCTATGGCACAGTCTTCGGGTCTATGTGGAGGTAAGGCTTGAACAATGGCAGTAGAGAATACATCAGCATACCCTTGATAGATCTCTGGAACTTGTACAATATTGGAAACCATGAGTGGTGTCTCTGGACACCTTGGTAGACTTATAGGAGCTGTGACTGAGGTATCCAGGTTTAAACAATGGTTCATACAGAACTCCGAGCCCAGGAATAAGGATCCGGCCGTCCAGTAAACATATGGATTGTGCCTTTGTAACCAGGGCATGCCCAGAACCAAGGGGTAATGGGCTGATTTTATAATGTCAAACACAATCCTTTCTTGATGATGATTTATGGAAAGATGGATCTCCCTTGTTTGCAGACTTATGGGTCCTGAGGAAAGAGGTCTTCCGTCAATTGCTTCCACTGGCTGTGAAAAACTTCTTGCTTCATATGGAATGTTATGACTTCTTACCCAATCTTGATCAATGAAGACTCCCATTGCTCCGCAATCCACCAAGGGCAGTATGGGTTAGACCTTGTCCTTGGATGGCGATAAAAAGGCCTGTAATATCACCAATTTGTTTTGTCCAGGAGAGTTCAAGGATGGAATTGATGTGGAGCAAACATCGCTCTCCCGAAACCTTGCTCCATTTAGGATCGGGAGCTGGCGTTTCCCGAGCGTCGGGGAGGAGCCAGAGGACACTCTTTAACTAGATGTTTATCTGAGGCACAATACATACATAAGCCTGTGTGTATCCTTCTTAACCTTTCCTGCAGGGATATTGGTCCACAAAAGGCTCCGAGTTGCATGGGTTCAGAATCAGTGCTCGGATTCTTGGCAGATTCGGTCCTTGTAGTATTCTCTGGGGAGTTTCTTTGAATTGAGACTTTATTCTTTTTCTTTTCGACCTTTCTTTCTTGGATTCTGAAGTCTATTTGCATAGACAAGTCCAGGAGGGCCTGGAATGAACTAGGACGTGCCACTCTGGCTAATTCGTCCTTAATCTCTTCGTTTAGACCTCTGCGAATAAGGTAAAACTGGCTTCCAGGGGCCAGTCCGCCTCTTTGGCTAGCTGTTTGAATCTGGTAACATAGGTCAACATGTCTTGGGATCCTTGTTGGAAGTCGAGTAACTTCTCTTGAGCACCGTGGACCAGCTCTGGACGTTCGAACATGGTCTTGAGTTCCGCGATGAAGCCTTCATAATCATCCAGGAGAGCATCCCCTGAATTGAGTAAAGGAGTGGCCCAAGTAAGGGCATTACCGGAAAGATGCGATATTATGAAACCCACCTTAGCCCTAGGAGTTGAGAAATAGTAGGGCTTGAAAGTAAAATGTACCAAACAAGAATCCAGGAATCCACATAAGGTCTTTGTTGAACCGTCGTATTTATCAACCACTCCTCCCAATAGTACGCTGTCCTTGTTCGCGGAGTCACGAGACAAGACAAGCTGTTTTAGCGCCGCATTCTCGGCTTTTAAATTCTGCATCTCTGTAGAAAGTTCTTGCATTCCGCGCATCAGGTCCTGAATAGCATTCTCCATGGTAGAATCCGTATTGATCGTTTGGCGTCTCAAACTGTCGTAAATCTCCCCCCGTCTCACCTGTGATCGGGATCTCCCTTGTTCGGCCGCAGGACTCTTCCTGTGGATGGTTCGGTTCTTGAATAGGCTTGCCCGAGCCTCGTCAGGTTGCAGGACGCGTTCAGAGTTCCGGGAAGTTCGTGGTTCCAGGGTATCCAGGATTAGCAAAGAACGAGTAAGTAGGGGGGGAAATCCGGGAACAGGATAAAGGCAAGGAAGGAAGCAAGAGGATCAAGGAAATCAATGTAGAGAGTAAGCACACGTCGGGTCACTACCGAAGATAGCGTTGAGACGCGCGGACCCGCAGGGGCGTGACCAATTTATAATACGTGCCACGACGTGAAAGCTAGTGCGTAGCACGGAGCTTGGTACGGCCATGTTGGGAGGAAGAAGGAGTACAAACCCTTCGTGACAATGACCATGAGGTCCAGAAGGGGCAATTTCACCGGGTCATGACAATAACCTTATGTGGTTTCCTTATGTGTCTTACTTTCATTCATTGTTATTCAAGAAATTGTTCTTTGGCACCTATTATTTGTATTTATATGGTTTTAGGCTATGGCTATATTACCATCATTTTTGAAATGTTACAATGATTTTCAAATGTGTCACATGGAACATCAAAGGTTGCAATAAACCCATCAAGAGATGTAAGGTCATCTCTCATCTTAACAAATCCAACCCCTACATAGCATGTATACAAGAAACACATCTATCTAACAAAGAAGTAATGAAACTGAAGTCCTGATGGGTTAAAGAAATGATTTCCAGTCCTGCTGTCACTAAGAAAAATGGTATAGCTATTCTAATTAGCAAGAAACTACCCTACAAAGTTCTTGATCAAGGTGCTGATACGGAAGGGAGATGGGTTTGGGTCAAACTAAAAATAGAATCTACATATGTTACCATTCTGAATATGTATGGCCCCACTAATCCTGATCCCATGTTTTGGATTTCCATAAAACAATTGATACTTCAAAACAACTTTACCAATCTAATAATGTGCGTGGATATGAATCAGGTCCTGGATCCTTTTCTTGATAGAAAATCTACTTTCCCGTTCAAAAACAACTAATCTCACAAATCCTTTTTAGGATGTTTAGCTGAAACCGGCCTTATTTATCAATAAGATAAATCTTACATGGAGGATATCTCACCCTACCCAACTTGACTACACTTTCCACTCTTCCCCACATAACACTCTCTCCCGCCTAGATTATATCTTCTCCACTAAAAACCTCACAGGCACTATCATTGATTCTGAAATAGATAATATCATTATTTCTGATCATGCCCCTGTTTGTACCTCTTTTAATCTTGTAGACGTGCATAAACCGTCATCTCGCTGGAAGCTTAATAATTTTCTCTTACAAGACCCTGTGAATAATTGGGATGCTTTTAAGGCTGCCTTGAGAGGTCATATTATGGCCTACTCAGGAAAAATAAAACTTTACGCAAAAAGCATCTGGATGACATTTACTCTCAGCTTACTATAGCTGAACAACATTACTATAGCGACTCCTACCCTACTAACCTTCGTCAAGTAATGACCATACGCTTCCTAATTAATAAGGAGATTACTGACCTTGCTGCGGGTACTATTCTTAAATATAAAACGAAAATATATCAAACATCCAATAAAGCCGGGAAAGCACTAGCCTCTTACTTGAAAACAAAAAAAGAGAAATTCTTTATCTCCCACATTAAAGACTCCTCTGGCACCGTTAAACACCATCCCAAGGATATTCTACATTGCTTCAAAGAGTTCTACACTAACCTATACACTCCTGAAAATTCTATCCCCCATAACGACATCACATCATTTTTTGATAATATAAACAGATCCTCTTATCCTCAATTAGATTTGTCCCATATAGATAACAAAATTACCCTTCCAGAAATTTCCAAAGCAATTAAAGGCTTAGGAAAAGGCAAAGCTCCTGGTCCTGATGGTCTTTCTACTGAGTTCTTCGATTGCCTGTCTCACTCCCTCATTCCCAAGCTTCAAAATCTATTCTCTTACTTTATTTCCCAAAAAGCCTCCTCTGGATCCTTCTCTGAGGCTTTGCTCAAACTCTTCCCCAAACCTGACAAGGATCCTTAATCACCCAGAAATGATCAGCCCATCTCTCTTATTAACGTTGAAAGCAAAATCTTTGCAAAAATCTTAGCCAATAGGATCAAGTCTTCTCTTCCTTCCCTAGTAAAACCTGATCAAGTTGGCTATGCTTAAGGGCGTAACATTTCTTCTAACGCCAGACTACTTTTAAATGCTATTCACCTATCAAACAAAAATAAAAAAGATAAGCAGGGCTCTGCTGTCATAGCACTAGATGCAGAAAAGGCCTTTGATTGAGTCAATTGAGACTTCATGTGTCAGGCCCTTCAATGGCACGGTTGTGGCGACGAGTTCATCTCTCTAGTTAGGTTACTTTACTCTTCCCAAAATCTTCAATATGTATTAATGGCTTTACCTCCCCATTTTTTCCCTTAGCAAAGGCACCAGAAAGGGTTGCCCCATCTCACCTATTTTATATATCCTCTCCTTAGAACCGTTATTAGAACTAATCAGATCTAACAAAAATATCCCTGGTATACCAAGTGGTACATCTAATATTAAAATAGCTGCTTATGCAGATGACATTCTCATTCTCATTAAGAACCCTAAAATACACCTCCCACATTTACTCAATGTACTATCTCAATTCAGCTCAGTATCAGGTTACAAACTTAAGAAAGACAAATCACAAATTATGCCCCTCAACCCCTACTGCCTTAAACATGACATTGACTCCCTTGGTTTTAAATGGCGTAGTTCCTCTATTAAATATCTAGGCCTAAGATTCGCTCCTACTATCCAGGATACCATAAAACCTAATACACAATCTTTATAAGAATTAACATCCAGATGGTCCCCCTTATATATTTCATGGTGGGGATGTCTTGATACGATTAAGATGATGCTATCACCAATAATCTTATACTATCTACAACTCCTTTTTGTTCCAATATGTCCCTCCTTTTACAAATCTATTTACTCCATATTACTTAATCTCCTTTGAGGTGAGGGCAAAAGCAAAAGAATAGCTCTAATTAAATTGAAAGCACCCTACGACAAAAGAGGAGTCAGGTTTCCTGATTTTAAAGCATACCACTCTGCCTTTCTCCTGAAACAATCCAGAGGTTGGTTTGCTTGTCCCATGCTATCGGATATTCCCACATGGTCTACCATAGAAAAGCAGTTGGTGTGCCCGCTAGAAATAACTGATCTTATTTATGTATTTAATCACTCCTCGACAGCCATATTAGACCCTATTAGAGCCACAATATCTGCCCTCCAATTCTTTTTATTTCCACATACAAACTCTCAAAGAAACCGCCTTTCCCCCTTGTTATGGTATAACAGTAAGATCCTGATTAATAATAGAACCCTAAACAGAAAATCCTGGTTGAAAGGGGTATTAGATTTACACAGCAAATCATAAATGGGTCCACTATTCTTTCTTTTCAACAGCTCAAAAATCAATTTCACATTCCCAATACAGAATATAATTTCTATAATAAATTAGTTAACTCTTGCTTAGATGAATTTCATGGCTCCTCCAATGATATCTTAACTCCGAATGCCCTAAGACTGCTACAACTCACAATGCTTTCAGACATTAAGGCTTCAAAATTTTACAACATTCTCATCACATCCCTAGAGATATGCACGATACGTCACAAATGGGAAGATGACTTTGGCAACACCTTAGATGACCATACATGGTCTATGCTTTTCTCCAGAAATAAGCATATCTCTACCTCTGCTAATATCTCCCAGCATTTCTTCTTATTTATACATAGAGCATTCATTACACCTGCAAAACTATTTTTATCCAAGATAAGTAACAGCAATAATTGTTGGTCATGTGGAGCTTCCTCAGCATCATATATACATATGTTTTTTATGTGTCCCTATACTTTTAAGTTTTGTCAACAAGTGTGAAAATACCTTAATTTAATTGTTTTCACCGATATCCCACTTTCTTTCATAAATATTGTTTTGGGAAGTCTTGCTATAACCACCCACTTACCGTCTGGAGCTTTGAAACTATATGATCTCTTTCTATGTCTCGCTATGAAAAGCATAACTGCTAATTGGAAAGACTCTCATTCCTTGTGCATCAGAAGTTGGTGGAATAACATATGTCTCACGCAAAGGATGGAATTGTGCATGGCAAATAATCTCAATTCTATACCTAAGTACAATGCCAAATGGTCATTTTTCATTTACTATCTTGATCACTTTAATGTAACCACACACAGAATGTGACTTTGCTCAATATCTAACACTCCTTGAATGCTTCTAAACTCTTTTTTTATTTCTGAATATTACTCTTGATACCTTACTGAATATTTTGAACATATACTAATGTGCCTTACTTCTTCACTTAGCCACCTATGACTCCCCTTCCTCCCCCTTCTCCCCTTCATCTCTTGTTTGTCATATGTCTGTCCTGTGTTTTACCCCACAATTTAATCCATTGTAATGTAGCAATCTTTCTATGCTATTTTGTGCACAACACATGGCTATATATTTCTTCTTGGCTTATATCTTAATTACAGAGATACATTGTTCCATAATTATATAAACAAAATAAGTTTATAGTGCACTCTTTTACATGTTCTCTAGATTGCATTTGTCTAATGATTGTTTATCAATTGTTTATATAATGGATTACTGCAATATGCTTCAGATGTAATGACTTTATTATTGTATACTATATACTTCAATAAAAAAATTATGAAAATGAAAAAAAAGCACCATCGGTGCCTTCACCCTGTTGCTCACATTTGCAGGCCTGCTGCTTTTGCCTGGTAGGTGTGCGCGCTGCGAAGTAGAAGCAAAATGACTGCACTTACAGAGATGCCCGTTATATTTTGATGTCTAGGGACCAATACTTTTTTTCAGTTCAACTCCTGTTGACAATGTTTAAAGTCCTGCACGGAGTGAAGACAGGGTCGGACTGGGACTAGAAATAGGCCCGGACACACAAAAAAAAGTGGCCCACCCCTCGCCTCAGAAAAGTGGCCCACCCCTCGCCTCAGAAAAGTGGCCCACCCCTCACCTAAAAAAAGTGGCCCTCAAACCATCATCCGTGAATCGCGTCAATTCACAACTTAACAGAAAATGCTACTTATGGAGGGTTCATGTGTCTGTTGCATGTTATGTTTTATGTAAAACGCCTGGGAAAGTGATAACCGGTCCGATAGCACAGCGAGTAAAGCACTATAAAAAAAAACAATTAGAATTAGAGCACTTGCTTTGACATTTGTGCAGAGCCTGCTGATGCAGGTTCAAATCCCGGCAGGATCAAACTCAGCCTTTCATCCTTCCGAGGTCGATAAATGAGCACCACACACCGTGGGTATTAATAAGCGGTGCTCAGATACCTGAGGGTTCGTAGCGCTATATAAATGCTAAATTATTATTATTATTATTTTATAACATTCCTTTTGTTCTTTTTAAAAAATAAAAACATCATCACTTAGTAAAATACTTATTTTGCAGAACCAGACTCAAAGCATGTCTACTCGTTGACACCAGTAATGAAAATAGAGTTGCATTTAATAAGCAGTACACAGCCAAATGATGACACAATAACAACACAACTCATAAAATAACATAACGTTGCATACAGTTCTGTGACAGGGTCCACAGCTCCTGGAAATCCTGCTTCCAGCTTCATGAAAATCCTGGAAATCACTCAATCAAGAGTTCCTGCAACAATGCACTTTTATGTGCAACCAGGTCGATTATGTCCGGATTTTGCAATTGGACAAGCACATTACGCTCCACTGACATGAGCATAAAGGCTTCGAGGTTGTCCTGGCAGAGGTGGTTTCTTAGGCGGGTTTTAATATTCTTCAATTTTGAAAAACTTCTTTCACATGCTACCTGTGTGCAAGATAAGGTCAAGATGAACTTGTATGCCAAATACAATTGCCGGTAAGCACTACTAAAAAGTTCATACCTTTTTAGAATTGCATAGCAACATATTGCACAGTTACGGCATGTATTGCATTTCTGTACTAAAGGTAGCTCTCCAAAATCTTGTAGTGCTAGATCTTCACTGTGTAGGGCTTCAAAGGCATACTCTTCTGGTAGTGTCCTCCTCAGTTTAGTCCACTTGCTTGCAAAGTCTGAGAGTTCTTCCCTTAACCCCTGTAGCGTTATGGAGTCATCCAGTCTTTCAAGCAAGGAGCACATATTTGTAAGAGCATTGTCGGGTAGACTTTCATTGAAATTTTTGGGATCCAGGCATGCTATATCTGCGGCAAGTGATGAGTGGGTTTTAAAACGACTAGTTAGGCTTTGAAGAATGTTGTCCATAATGGCATTATGTACAGTAACTCTAAACCGGTCTTTAGCCAAGGTGATTGGCTCATCCCTTGCATTCATTCCAGGCATCCTCTTTTTGTGGGCCACTCTCCCCTCTGGAAGTGCAGTTTCTACTCTTTTATCATAGCCTCTCTCTTCCAAGCCCACGTTGGCCCATTCTGCAAATTTTTCAGCTGCAGAATACACAGAATCAAAATTTCTTGACTGTGCAGCAAGCGCTTTTGTAGTGTCCAAGACCATTCTTTGTGCCTGTAGGATGTCCATTCCACTTGTCTGGAGGTACTTGGATAATGGAGTTGTCGAATTAAATACTCTGAGATATAACTGAGCTGTGAGCACTGTTTGGAATTTGCACAGAGATTCAGAAAAGTTTAAAGCTTGGTAACGGACGTTTGCATTGAATTTATCTGTATTTGAGCCAATATTATTGAGTGCAACAACCACATCAATGAACATTGCTTTGTTTGGGTTATTAAAGGAGCCAAAAACTTTCCGTAGTGCTGCATCCTTTGCCCACCACCTTGTTTCTCCTATTATTTGGATTGTGCGGCCTTCCACAGACAGCTCACGCCACACATCCATCCTTTTGTAGGACTCCCTGAAAAAAACGGCACAGGAGTTTAACAGGCCAAACAAAGCCATGGATTCATTTGATACTTGTGTCCCCTCTACAAGTACAAGATTTAATACATGTGCATAGCACCAGACATGTATTTGACCAGGGGATTCCTTACTGAGCCAGGATGTGAGACCATTGTACTGCCCCTGCATATTGGATGCACCATCGGTTGAATTCCCAATGCACTTGCGTAGGTCCAGACCATTATCTTTAATAACACTCTGCACCAACTCAAACAGCCCCTTTCCAGTAGACAAAGTGCAGTTGGTTACTGCTAGTAGGCGTTCATGTACAGTGTCAGTAACATATCTAATAATTATAGAGCACTGATCAGTAACACTCACATCTTGGGTTGAGTCTATCTGAATGGAAAATATCTCTGCTTCCTTTATTTCTTGACAGATTACCATTTTGATCAGTTTGGAAATGGCTTCAATCACATACCCAACTGTAGTCTTTGACATGAAGGTCACAGAAGCACCCCGGCCTTGCCCAGTTTTCTTTTTGGATTTGGTTTGAATGACCTCAATATGTTCCTTTAGAGGTCTGTCATATTTACTTAGGAGCAGAAGGATTTCAAGGAAGTTGCCATGATCCAGCTCTTCATTATCCAGCTCGGACATGGACTCTGATTTCCCACGAAAACTGAGCCCCCTTTTCCCAATGACTTTTACAACATCAATAACGCGCTCCAATATGTCTCTCCTTTTTCTGATTTGCTCACTTCGAGCTAATTTCTGTCGGTGAAAGAGTAAACCGCCTATGTCAACCCCTGAAAAGTTTAACATATATGAATCTGTGCACCTCCGGTGACCTTGGCCTGCCTCATGTTCTGCAATGCGCTGGTAAATACGCCTCCAGTTTTTCATCCCGTTGATGAAAAGACCCCTCTCTCCACGTTTAGTAAACGCTAAACAAACTGTGCAAAAAAGGGCCTTTTGTATTTCAGAGTAACTTAACCAATACCGTTTTGCCCCATCTTTCCTCCAAAAGGCTAAGCTGGCTTTGATGTGTCTATGTTTGGGAGGTTGAATTGGATGGTGCTGAAAGAAATAGGAAAGTTGATCTGGTTTTGGACGTTGAAACAAGTAGTCTGCCACCTGTAGATCATCTTTCCGTGCTCTGTGCTTCACACCCCCGTTCCCTGAGTCTTCAGTATGTTGTAAAGCAGATAAAGATTCTTCCGAATGACTAGTACCTGCCACTTCCTCTGGGGAGATGATGTTGTCTCCAATTATTTCTGGCAGACTTGATTCTGACACTTCCTCCTTGGGGGAATCTTCAATTGTTCGTGGCAGACTGGTGCCACCACTGGCTGCCTCTTCCTCGAGATGGACAGCCTCAATTATTTCTGGAAGACTTGATTCCAACACTTCTTCCTTGGGGGAATCTTCAATTGTTTGTGGCAGACTGGTACCACCACCGACTGCCTCTTCCTCGAGATGGACAGCCTCAATTATTTCTGGAAGACTTGATTCCAACACTTCTTCCTTGGGGGAATCTTCAATTGTTTGTGGCAGACTGGTACCACCACCGACTGCCTCTTCCTCGAGATGGACAGCCTCAATTATTTCTGGAAGACTTGATTCCAACACTTCTTCCTTGGGGGAATCTTCAATTGTTTGTGGCAGACTGGTACCACCACCGACTGCCTCTTCCTCGAGATGTACAGTCTCAATTATTTCTGGCAGACTTGATTCCGACACTTCCTCTTGGGGGGCACATTCAATGATTGCTGACATTGTAGTTGCTGAAGCATCTGCCTCTGTTGAGATGTCTCCAATAACTGCAGAGACTCTGGCTTCTAGTCTTCTCACATCTTGATCTCTTGTTGATGGGTCCAGTGAAGAACCAGGTTTAACACTTATACCTGAAGAAGATGGCTGGTCACCCTCATCCACTTTTCTCCCAGCAACACCACTTGACATTTTGATGGTCTGACCTGTAAACAGATCTTCAATTTTTTTGTTTTGCCGGATTTCCTCTTCAATTCGCCTTTTCTTCTTTTCTCTTAGTTTTTCTGCTCCTCCCTTTCTTTTTTTTGAATCCATTTCTCCCCTAAAAAATAAAATTAGCTTAATTGTGCATCGGATTCCTACCTTTATCAGAGTAGGTCTAAGTAACCTGGCTGCCAGTGCCAACATCCAAAATATAATTTCAGTAAGAGGAAACAAGTGCTTGTCAGCATTTTCAGATGCGACTGTCCCCAGCCTCACCATAACCTCCCTCCCAAAAAAGAGAACAATATCCAGCTGGGTCTATAAAATGCTGAGTCTAACAGTAATCCAGTCCCATGGCATGGTAAATGAACTGGATGCATGCATCTTATTTCTACAGGCGAGCAAGCAGTGGCCTGGACGTTGTATTATGGCATGACGTCTCAGAAAAAAATAGTACCCAAAAAGGAAAGCTGCATTGTAATTAACTTATGAAAAACACCAAGGGTGCATGCAGCAACATACATATAGCAAGTGAATGCCTGCTGCATGCACACAAATGCACACATTTGTGTAATCATCCTACCCTCCACCCCAGTGTTTGAGAGTGGTATAATCCAGGTTTTCCTTTCGCCCTAGCATACATTAGGCCTGGATGCAAAATTCACAATAACAAAACGTGGCCAGATTGAAAGAGGAGGAATAGGCTAGGAGTTCTGCCTGGTCACTGTTCTGCTTATATGCTGGACTGGAGCCTAGGGTGGCCGTGCATCTGTGGGGAGACAACAGGTGTGCACAATAAAGGCTGCCAAAGTAGTTTGAGTGTGCTATACAGGACCACCTTACATTGCACTGCATTGAATATGTACAGTCACTAGTGGTTACTTACCCACAGGGATGAGCTTGCCTGGCTGGCTGTTGGTAGCTCCGCGCTAAGGCCTGACTCGAGTGGATACTTGAACAGTGACCTGCCTGCAAAAAGAAACAAGGTAAAGATGACGAAAACCCAATAAACACAGTATATAGCATATAAATACAGTGCAGGGCTTGTAACAAAGATATGATGGGCACCGAAGCAAGCATCCCCCAATAGCTAGGGGCTAAACCGTAGTCTGTCACAAAAAAAGGAGTAGAGCATCCAGGTCCATAAAGGCTATATGCAAATTGAGCTAAAAAACAATAGAGGATGATTTGTGATGTGTTGATGTATTCCTTGTTTCATTTGGAGGATGCAAATTGCTAAAGCATTTCCAGATAGTAATGTGCTATTGCAGGGAACTGGGATTGCAGTAAACAGGTAAAGGTCATTTGAATATAAGCTCTAAACTAGACATCAACTACAAGGGCTTGTAAAAAACAATGTGTGTGAGTGAGACTTGATACAGAGTGAACACTGACTGAGGAATCTGTGCCCAGCAAAGCGCAATGCTATAGAAAGGAATGCATTGCCTACCACGGTTCTCACTGCGCAAACGCAGATGTTTCTACAGAATCAGTGCCATTAATGAAACACTACCTTTCACCCCTTGACAAAACAGGAAATGGCCATGAAATAGCATTGTTCCTAAGTACACTATGAAAAATATGGTTATGATTTCACTAATGTGATATACATTTAATACAAGAAAGGATCACCATATGTATCATTAATATCTGTGTCTATAGATCCATATTGTCAAATTACTGTGAATACAAGCAGACGTCCAAGGCCAAATGATAATGTTATTGTATAGCACTTACGCTTAAGCTCTTTTTTATAGAATAAATATGCATACAATATCACCCAACCTGTCTTGGTATTCATTTATCGCCCTCAGGATGAAAGGCTGAGATGACCTTGCTGGGATTCGAACCTGCAGATCACACACACATCACAGCAGCGAGCGCTCAACCCACTAAGCTATCATATCGGCTATAGTAAAATGAGCATCTGCAGGTCTGGTGCAAATTTGGCCGCATTTCAAGACTGTGTGCAATGCATCTACTTTTCAGGCTCTGCCCACAGTAGTGCTTGTGTGACAAGGGCCTCAGCAAATACAAGTGCATGCATGACACAAGGCAATGGCGCCTGACTGTTGAGGGTAGTTTCTAAGATCCCAACGTGCAGTCTCTAGTAAATCACGTCCATGACAAGCTGCCAGCCAATCCCAGGGCCTTGAGCACCTGATGGTAGGCTGATGTTGTTAGCTGGATGTCAAAGCCAGCCTGAAAACAACAACATCACGTCAGTAAAACACTGTCAGTAAAGGCCCTGTTTCTGGAACAAACCACCAAGGCATCTTTCTCCCTTTCAGCCCTACAAACTACCCGGCGCAGTGGAGCATGGTCGGGGAGACAGCAGGGTATGGTCATACATGTCAGCATGCCCCATTCCATTCAGAAGATGGTAGTCAGGTCAGGTGCTGCTTGTTTCTTAGCGTTCTGGGACTTGTAGTCTAGGATTGCCCCTTATGACTCCAAGACTACAAGGAACAGAAGGCAAAGATAAAAACAGGAATGGACTACCATCTCATAAATTGAATGGGTCCTACATGTTGGCATGTATGTGGTGGACATGCAGCAAAGCCACAACATGCTTGAGTGGTGCAACGACCATTGTGCAGATTGGGGTTTAGTCGCCCCCTAAATTTTGGGTTAAGTTGATTTGTCCTGGGTGATCTACACAGCGTTGGCAGAACAAGACACAGACAACGCCTGCAGCTGCACAGTTAACAAAGGCCTGCAATTAGTAACGCAAAGCATTTCATTGTTGGAAACTGCATTTGAATGCATACATTTTTAGGCAGTTGAAATCGTGATGGGGTGTTAGTACTAACATGTCAAGGGAGTGATTGGAAGGGTGGTGGGGGACAGGACACAGCTCATTCACACGGCAGTCTTTCTGCGGGCGCTTTCAGACTTAAATGAGAGAGTTAACTGCTTGTAACATTGAAGCTGAACCAAAATAGTCTCATTAGACTGTGTAAAGAAGTTAGATGCCAGCACACAAGTAAGTTTGACCCCTCCTACCTGTCGAATACCTATCGCTGCCCACATAAAAGCTAAAACTACCATAATGTCCGCTTCAAAATGGTGAAAGGAAAGCACCTGTTAACACTGATGATAGTGAAGTTGGCACCCAACCCAGGTGTTCAGATTATAGAGTTTGCAATGGACCACTGCTAAACATTAGGCAAACCAGCCAGCTATACACTTAGAAAAAGGCAAAGGAGCGCGGGAGCCCGATAACGTATGCGCAATTAGAATGCAAATTCCAGCAAAGTGAATTTTAAATGCGCCTATGCCGTTCTCCACAGTAAAAAGCGAGATGTACAGAAGTTAATCAACTGTATTTGTTAAAATAGTACACTAATGGCCAGTTATGTAAAAAGTTGACAACGCTCATGAAAAAGTACACTTCCATATCATTTAGATAGGGATAGATACTGTGGTGCATTTGGAGATAGGCAACAGCATATACATTACCAAATACAATTAAAAAGGCTCAGCGAGTTCAATGCTTGCTATTGCTACATAGACAAAGGAACATACACATTGCTATTTCCAGCTCAAGCCCCCAGCCCCGCACGCACACCCTGTTCCTTAAAATTGCACATTGCATCACATTTTAACAGAAAACTCCGCCTTGGGCACTATTCAAACAGTGCCACAAAAGGAAGTTAAGGAACCGTTCCAGCTCAAGCCCCCAGCCCCACGGCACACCCTGTTCCTCTTAAATTGCACAATTTGCATGATCACATTTTAACAGAAAACTCCCAGTGGCAGTGCCACAAAAGGAACACATTGTGGGCAGTGGCCCTGTTCCGGTGCGTGGCGTGCCCGAGTGAGTCCGAGAGAAATATGCCCCACTTCTTCGACTCGAGTCGAGCCAGCAGTGGGCAGTGGCCCCTGGCCCGCCGCCAGCACCCGCGGCGCCGGCCGGCGGCCGCCACCAAGAAGAGAGTTAGCTAAGCTAGTGCTAAGCAGCTTAAGCTCAAACTGGGCTCCAGCCTCCAGGGGCCCTACTACACCTCCCCGCCCCGGGCCCCGGCTGTAAAGGGGCGGGCAGGGGTCAGACTCAGAGCCCCAGTCCGCTGCGTCCCGCTGGGGTCGATGCATTGTGTACCATTACATGGGGATAACACACGTACTGTGTTACAGCGCTCTCAGCCTGGAAGAATCAGGCATGATGAGCTAGATGTCATGTACAAGCAACTCTTTTATCTGAGAAAATGTAGGCCACAGACAGTAAGATCAATATTTGGAGTATTTTTGAATACACAAAATGTTAGGGCAAAGAAACATTAAACAATCACGTTGCCCCTGGATAATCCCTGTGCCACTCAGTCTGTCAGTCCTATGTAGAGCACCTCTAATAATGTCTAGCTGCAGCCTTGAGAATATAGCACACCAGCTACTGAAAGAAAGCCAGAGCAGACCTGACAAGTGGAAGGCTTCTGGCAGGGAGCGGGGGCAATATCAAACTATAGCCCACATTCATTTCATTGTGTACCCGTTTCAGCTGACTGGACTGGGCAAGAAAGGAACTCATGACAATCTGAAGCTTGGCACAGTGTGTGTGTGCTCCACATGCCTGCCCAGTGCCGGCACGCCTGCTGCTCACTGCATGGGGGGGCAGATAAGGGGCGCAGGGGTTAGGAAAGGCATCCACTGCCCTCCCCCACCTTTAGAGGCACCACTGTGTATGCACACTCTCCAACTCCCCAGCTCTCCTTTATTTCCCAGCCCCTTTGAACTTTCCACCATCATTTTCCTCTCTTCCCTTCCCTCCCACCAGACATCTCCCCCTATGCACACCTCTTAGTTTCCCTTACCCCCCATCCATGCATGCCATTGCCAATAGGTCAACGCCCATCTACTATCCGCCTCTCGCCCAATGAATCCCCATTTGTTTGATGTCTAGCTTGTATTCCAAGACGAAAGCACCTGCCAGAGAGCCCAGAACCAGAAGCTGTGGACACTCTGCACCATTCACAAGTCCTCTTGGCTTGTGCAGAGAGCATCGCGGATGGGATGGGTCACGAAGGTGGTGGGGTGGGGTCCGGGGACCGTGGGGTACACAATGGATGAGAGCGGGCCGTGTATGGATGCCAGATCCAGAAATGCATGCTCAGTACGCCTCAATCACAAGTGGCGGCCGGGCGTGGTGCTCATTTTCAGATGATGTGCTGCTGCTGGCCGCCCCTTGCGCCTAACAGTGACGGCATCGGCATCACGGCGTGGCCAGCAGCAATCCATGATAACGAGGGGAAGTGCATATCACCATGACTGGCCCTTGCTATACAGTGAAAGGAACGAATAGTGGTGCACGTGCACCGTGCATGCATCTCTTACCTGAGCAGCCTGGCTCGGACGGTGGAGGGGGGCAGAGGGGCTCCTCCTGCTGAACTTCGTCTGCGGTCTCGCTGCTGTCTCTGTCTCTCTCTCTCGTACTCGAGTCGTCTCTGGGGGATGATCTCATGGTGGAGAGAGAGGCCCGCGAACGCCCATTTATTCTCTAGGTAGTTGCCGCGGCCCGCCGCCCGGCGACACAGAGTCTGGGACAGCGCCGCAGCCTGAGCCACACCATATTCCAGAGTCCCCGGCCCAGCCCCGCCCAGGCACAACAGTTGTTTCAACTTTGCACAAAGGGCTACACCTTCCTGAAAAGTTGAAAGCAACTTGTTGGGCCCGGGCGGGCGTGGAGGAGGCCGGCGCCAGACTGTGTGCTGTGCCCCCTGGGGGCCTGGGCGGCCCAAGTCCAGCCCCCGGCCCAGCCCTGGCGGCAGGAGGAGGCCGCAGGCGGCGCAGGCCTGCTAATTTCATTAGCAGAGCGACGACGGCGAGCCGGGGGGCGGCCCCCCCAGCCCCCAGGCCCACACCACCACTACGCCCATGCCACCCATGGCTGCACGGTGCATCTGCATGATGCATTAATTATAATGCACGATGGCATGGCATCATGCAATGAAAATTTGCTAATTAATGTGCTGCTTCCTCCTGCTTTATCAAATCATCAAAGCAAGGTAACAACAACGTGTGTTGTTACCTTGCTTTGATGATGCGTGACAGCCAGCCCTGCCCGCCCCCCCCTGCTGCAGTCGGTGTGTCAGTTTCCTGCGCGCGCCTGAAGTGCGAGTGCGAGCGAGGCAGCAGCAGCCAGCCTGGCCGGCCCTGCTGAGTCGATGCAAAGTTAATGTAAAAAAAAAAACACGGCCCGGGCCCGGCAGCGCTGGCACACTCTCACGCAAGCAGCGCAGCGCCCATGGCACCTGCTGTCTGCCACTGCTAGTGCTAGCCACAGTGCCGTGCAACAACAAACAGTAAATTTTAAAAAAAAAACGGCCCAGGGGGTGCTTCACGAAAAACCGGCCCCCCCAGTTCTCAAAGTACACCGGCCAGTGGCCGATCGGCCGATGCGGCCAGTCCAACCCTGAGTGAAGAGTCCTGTCCTGTGGGGGGCGTAAACTGCTCGAGGAGTACGTGGCCCTGGTGGACGGCGTCTTTCTGAGCGAGGTAATGCTGAAAATGTAAGTGCCCCCAGCTCTCGCTCGACTGTGCTGGGGTCTGGATTTGGGAGTGCAATGAATGCACTCATGCTGTCCTTTCTCTCTGTTGTTGAGTGGGGGGGGGAGAGCCTCTGACTGCCAGAGGAGACAGATGCACCAGCACAAAGCATGACTGATGTGTCCTGCCTGTTCAGGGCCATTTCCGAGCAGGTAAGTTTGCCATAAACCTTTCCTGAATTGAGAATGAACTACCTTTCAAAAATGTTTTACATCAAAGCCTTGACAAGATGTTGTACAGTAATAACGCACAATGACCGCATTCTTCGCGAAGCTTCTGTGATTTTGGAAGCCTATAAGCAATTTGCATTTATTGAATTACATTCTCTGCTGCAAGTCTCCCTTTGGTGTTTTTGGTGCAAATTTTTTAATTAAAGGTTTTCTATTTTTTTCAAAGCAATGAAAATGCCCAGTGTTTTTCAAGAGAAGCAGACAACGGACATGTTTGTGTTTATAAGACCAATGCATGGGTTTTGTTTTGCAAAATGTTTAGGAAACCAACTTTACTTCAAGTTCATCAACTTTCGGGCAGTCGTCCAGCAACAAAAGTGTTTTCTTTTGTGTAAGGGCGAGAATTAAAAATAATTTGGTATGTGAAAAGCAAATGACTTACACTTTTCCTTGTCTGTTTCCGTTTGAAAACTAATTGGTGGCCAACACCTGTTTTTTGTTTTTTTACCGTCTCCCCAGTGTGTCTATTATTGAAACCTAACAGCCTGTCTGTCCACCATGAAGCCCATTTTTTGTTTGTATTATTTTTGAGGGAGTGAGAGGGAAGAAGACTCCCTTATATATTCACTTACCATGATCTGGGACTGTAAAAGAACATTCAGTTTGTATTATACATCGTGCTTCTGTACTTTACCCCGGAGTGGTATGCCTAGTTCTAATTGCTCTAATGTTTTTCACCTGTGCACCTCACTGGATGAATCCAGGTCAGTGAAACTGAATAAGCCATCCTAGCCGATTGCCTGCATGGGACCATGCAGCCAAGATTAACTACAATATTTCGGCTAAACGTGCCCAGCAGGCTACTGTTTTGCAGTTAACGTCTGCTACATCTATTTCCTGCTGGGTGAATGTAGCAAGTTGTGCCAACTGCCATCCTTGTGGTGGCGAGCCTCGGAGGGAGGGCGGTCACAACGCTGCCTGCTTGTTGCACCCTAGCTCCTGCAGACTACGGGGGAGAAGTTAGGGTGCATCCTGCACATGTCCCTGGCTCTTAAAGCTCGTCATATTTTGTATTGTTTTTTTCGTTTTTTTACATTTATATCAGGCAGCCTTAATTCCTTGGGGAGAATCAGGACTACAACTCACATCGAGCGGATTGAATGTGGTTGTTCTGCTCTCGCTGGTCCCTTACTTGTAGTAGTATTATGATAATAAATTGGCAATTCATGCAGAGATTCATTCAGACAGACCACTTCTAAACACTGCAATAACTGGTGGTCTTTTTGTCCACTTGTGGTATTCGACATCTGAAGGATGACACAGTGAGTCGGCCCGTGTTGCATATCATCGTCCTGCTTGTGAGGCAATCTGGCTGTGCTTGAGCTAGCCATGGGCCAAATGTGTTTGATAGATATGTTGTGTACGCATGGAGACGCTTCCAGTTTTTCTAGTTAGTTGGGCTATTTGGTGTCAGGACCTCCCATTAACCTCTTCAAAAGGATAACGGTTTCGATTCATACGAGGAACCTGCCAACTGCCAGGACAAATCCAGCCCTCAAAAGGTGAGCCGGAAGGAGTAACAGCCCTGTCTTCCACCAAAGAGACCAATTCACGTGCATCGAGGCCCCTTCACTGCTCCCCAATGACAGGTCAGAGCCCGCACCTCTGTGGACATCGCCTGGGAGAATTATTCCGCTTGCCATTCCTCAAAGATTACTTTACCCATTAACTCTTCAGGGGAGCTCACCCCACTCCGGATATTCTCAGAACTTTACATCCTAGTGTCAGCTGATCCTGCTTCTGGCGTCATTTGAGCACGTACGACCACAACTGCAGCATTCAAAGCATTTTGCCTGCTCCGCTTTCGGGAACCTTTCACCATTTCAGACAGTGTACCTTACTCCCTCCATCCTCTCGCCCATTGTTCCATGGTGGCAGAGATATCCTCCTCCTCTCCCTGGTGCTTGTTGCAGGACTACGGGTCACAAAAAGCAAGAAAAAAAGCAAGAAATGGAGGATACAGCGCATGTATAAAGCTATTATTAAATAAAACACTACTATCTGGGATCATATTCTGTTTCCTTCTCATTCTCTTGCACATCCGGCCCCATATGGCATCCTCCTTTAAAACTTTGCACCCTCCTCCTTGCACCCCGGTACCTATAAATGCAAAATGCAAATAACCTCAGTAAAGGCCAAAACTATTGGCATTGTCAATGCTTGTTTTTAAAGTATCTGCAATTTAGTGTGCATGCCTGCACAACTTTTTAAAAGGGCTTTCCCTTAAGAAGCACCCATTCTAACCCGATAGATGAACGCTGCCAGCACCGGAACTTCCCAATTATACAAGAGGCTAATATTTTCCTGCTCGGACAAACTTTATTAAAAAAGCCAATGACTGTGGGAGGTCCCATTGCCAGAGATTTAATGACCACCATCTCAGACCTTAAAATGCACCGACTATTATTAGCTTGACTTCAAATACAGCAGTTTTTTTTTTATATGCCAACTGTTCCCTATCATGTGCGAACCTAAACACTTTCTCTTTCTCTGCACTCTTTCCCTTACTTTCTCTCCCTATTTATTTATTTATTTATTTATTTATTTATTTATTTATGCCATTTATATAGCGCACCCAACCTGGAGGCATCTGGGCCCTTTTCTTACATCAGTGGTTATGCATAGTTACATAAGTACATGTTGCATCAATACAAAATTGGTCATGGTTACAGTTACAGAGTTATTAGTTACAGGGTCTATGTGGATGAGACTTATGTTGTCAGGTGTATGTTTGCCCAAGCCACCTCAACTGTTGCTAACCGCTGCACGACCACGTTGAAAACAGATACCTTGAAGGGGGAGGTGCTATGTTTTTTGTGTGCAAAGCAACTATTACAAAAACAAAAAAGCAATTACTTTAATTGCATCAGCATTGTGAACTTGCTGTTGTAAAGTTCTACAACGTGTATTTTGTATGATCACCTCCAGCAGAGTTTGAGATACGATTTTGAAGTCAGTGTATTTTACTCCCTATTTTTAGTTTGGGCTATTAAGTGGCAGAGCCAACTATAAGCTGAGACTATTGCATTAGAGTACAGGATGGGAAACATTTGTATATGAGGAGGGACACCCACCCAGAGCACCTCCGCATGGGAACTCTTTCAGCTTGCTTTAATCAATCGTTTTCATCAAACTTGGCACTCAATGGGTCTCCTCATGTTTTTTTCACAGCAGTCTTCTGAGAGTTAATGGGCCTCATTAAAAGTTTGCTGGTCCAAAAAAATTGCTGGTAAAATTGCTGGTAATTCTGGCACTGGCAGTTTTTCCAGACTGCCAAAACCACGTTTGTCGGTGGGGGCACTGATTTACCTCCAGCCAAGAGTTTGAGCCAAATCAGGGCCCTAACAGCAAATAAACCCTGGAATTACCAGCACCAGTAATACCAGTGCCGGTAATTTCCGGCAATCCCCTCCATGGAGTCCTAAGGGACTCCATGAAGTGGGGATTTACCGCAGTTGTCAGCACCTAGAATATCCCAGTAATGACGGGATAATAAGAACCGGTAACGACAGGAGCAGTTTGCCAGTATCCCGCCAGAATTATCATGGGGATACCGACAAACATGTAATACGCCCCAATGACTTAATACTGGTGTAATAAAAATGTGAAACAGGTTTGGCATCAGCCGCTCGATTTATAAGCACTCCGTGTGTCCCTGCCCGAAGACCTGTTAAAAATAAGCACTGGCAAAGCCAACATTTTTGGCTTGTGTTACTGCCTGGCAAGTGCCTTTCCCGTGCTTGCACAAAAGCCCAAACCGTTGGCATTGCCAATGTTTGTTTTTCAAGCTTTCGCACTTGTCTGTCTCTTCCTATTTTTACACCTATATTGGCCAGAATGTACCATTCTTAAAAGTTCTTTCATTTCCCGCATTTATTTTTTTTCACAAAGAGATGACATTCTGGAATACAAATTCACCAGGCTGCCCATTATATGACCCTGCACAAAATTTCTGCGCCAGACTGACATTAGAATTGCATTAGCACGTGCAGCGTAACCTACTCTGAAGACACTTGGGGGGTAATTCATAGAATTCGGTGCACAAGTGGCGCATGCGGCTGGTGCACAGAGTGCGCGTGTGGCAGTCTGTGGCAGCCGCGTGCGTCAAAACCCATTTCAGCCCACAGCATATTCATGGATTTTCACATCCATAACCCGCCGTGACGCAAAGTGGCGCAGCAACCCTGCAGCAGCGCCAGTAACGCACCCAAACTCGCCCCGTGCGCCAAAAACATTGCACAAATCCCCTTCATGGCACAAAGGCCAGTGGACCAGCATACAGCCCCCCCAACCATGAAAATGCATGGAAAACTCCCCTCGCACCCCTTCAGAATACACGTACCATGCTCGCGCTATCGAAAACGCGTGTACAAGTCCATGCGCACCCCTCAGAATACACGTACCCCGCTCGCGCTAGCGAAAATGCGTGTAAAAGTCCATGCACACCCCTCGGAATACACGTACCCCGCTTGCGCTAGCGAAAACTCGTGTAAAAGTCCACGCGCACCCCCGGATTACACGTACCCCGCCTGCGCTAGCGAAAATGCATGCAAAGGTCCACGCGCACCGCCGGAAATACACGTACCCCGCCCGTGCTAGCGAAAATGCGTGTGAAAGTCCACGCGCACCCCCAGAATACATGTACCGCTTCCCACGAAGAGCACGTACAGAGCGATGGAAACCCACGTTGGATCTTCAACCCGTGGCGAGGGAAACGTCCACGCATGTTACGTCACATATGCGCTTACACGCTAAGGGCCTTTCCTCGAATTACACGCTGACGTGCTGTTTTTTCACGTGCCAAATCACTCCATATCAAGCTGGCCACACAACAACACGGAAGACCACGCTCCTGCGCAGAAGGCTGAATTACTGCCCCTCCAGAGCCCCAAGCAGCCTCCCACAAGCCATCTGCTGCTGCCTGCCTGCTGCCACCGTGCCCTGCCATTTGGTGCCTGTACATCTGCCATCTGGAGGGGTCCAGTTGCAGTGACCACCCCTGCTGGAACAGAAGACTCCCGACTGAAGTTCCATCACTCCACAGCCGAGCCCCAGGACCCAGTTGCCCACCCACACCTGCCTCGGGGGTTGCCATGTCTGACACAACACCTTCCGGCGCCAGTGGCAACCCCCCAACAGAGAGACAGAGGGCTACCAGCTTCAGTGAAAAGGAAGTTGGTATCCTGGTGGAGCAAGTTCTGGGGCATTATGATGCCCTCTTCACACCATTGCGCGCCGACAAGGAAAGACAGAAGAGGATCTGGAAGGACATAGTGGGTGCCATTAACGCGGAGTGGGTGGCACCCCGCGACATCAAACATGTCCAGAAGCGCTTGGAGGACTACAAGTCCAGGACACTCAAGAAGGCCCGGCACCTCTTGGAAGCATCGGATGCAGTGGGGTGCCGGGTCCATCTTACCACCCAGCAGATGAGAGTCCTGGAGAGCATTCGCCCAGTGCTTCACCACCAGATCCTCAGGATACAGGCCCGTCTGGAGTCGAGCGGTAAGTGGCCATGCATTCACGTTTTTAAAAGGGTATGTTGCAGTGTGCTGGTAGTTTTTTTTTTTTTAATTTCTTTTATTGATTTTATACAAACAAAAACAACGAAAACCAAACAAGCAGCATGATCATAATGGTTCAATTGCACATCAAGTGATCGTAGTCACTGCTCCCATTATCCCACCCTCCCCCCGTGAGCCTATTTGTCCATCTCTTACAGTGTTTGGCACATGCTGCTGAGTTTCGTCTTCTCCGGAGTCATTTGGGTTTGATGTTACTTCAAACAATTCTGTTATTAGCGCCTTCCAGGCCAATAGGGTGCCCACCTCCCCCTCATCAGCCCGGCTGCTCGCCTCTTGCCATGCCACCGTTTCAGCCTCCGCCCATTTCTGTAGATCCTTCCACCATACATCCACCTTAGGTTTGTGGCATTTCTTCCACCCCATGGCGATCCTACGTTTCGCCAGCACATATGCCAGATTTCTTAGTTTCTCAATATGTTTGAGTTTACGGGGCCTAGGGAACCCACCCAGTAAGCAGGCCCAAGCCGTGTCTATAACCAGAGTAACCCCTTTATCAGCTAGTTTCTCTGCCACATCACTCCAGTAGCATCTAATAATCGGGCACGACCAAAACATATCTGTCATGTCAGCGTTTTCTAGGTTAAATTTAGGACACACTTGTATGCCAGCGTTTCGGAACTTAGATATCCTCAAGTGGGTCATATATGCCCTATGCGTTACATACAGCTGAATTTGTTTTAATCTGGCATTTCTAGATATTTTTTTGTGTTAGCCAAGGGCACGCTCCCACATCCCGTCCTCCATCGGGGCCCCCACTTCCATCTCCCAGTCCAGTCTCAGATGCGTCAAATCTTTACCCACCTTAGCCATCACCATCTCGTACAGTCTCGAGATCTCATGACCTCCTTCAGACATGTCATACATTGTTTGCAAAACTGCATCTGGTTCTTCTATCAGAACTGTTTCTGGCCAAGTGCCCTTAATCATTCGCACCAATCTGATGTATGTGACGTATTGCCCCGCGTGTAGCCCCACCTCTTCGTTGAGTTCTATAAACTCCTAATAGATCCCTCCTGCCAGACATCGCCTAACGTCGCCAGCCCCACCGATTCCCAGTAGTTCCTAACAATCAACCTTAGCTGATCATCCCCCCCTGTTAAAGCAACCAACGGTACCTGCGGGAGGCACGGGTATGGGACCTCCATTTGGCGACAAGCCCTACGCCAAATTTTCCGCCCCAGCTTCAACATCGCAGGGCGCCCCCTCATGTCAGTTTCGGACAGCCAGATCATTTCTTTCAAATAAAACGGGGCACAGTCCTGCCCAAGTACCCTGTGCTCAGGGGTCACTTCATCGGAGAGCCACTTAGCCACATATTGCAAATGTCTTGCCAAACAATAAACCTCAAAATGGGGCAGTCTGATACCTCCTTTTTCGTAAAAGTTCTGAAGTTTCCAGAACGCCACCCTATTTCGGGTACCGTGCCACAAGAAGTCCCTACACATGCTGTTCAATTTACTATAAAACTTCATGTGTATTATGTGTGGGATATTGCTAAAGTAATGCAATAGCCTAGGCAGAACTACCATCTTGAGCATAGCCCCCCGCCCCATCATCGCTAAGGGCAATCTTGCCCAGAACTGCATGCTGTTTCTGATTTTCTCAACGGCTACTTCCGTATTGTGTCTGTGTTCGTCCTGCGCCGTGTGATATATATCTATGCCCAAATAGCGAAAAGAGCGCGTTGCCCACGGTACCTGTAGCACCGGCAGACCTCCTGCAGGGATCCCCCTATAGCTACCTAATGGGAACATGACAGACTTTTGGGGGTTTACCGAGATGCCCGACAACTCTGCATACCTTTCCATCACTTCGAGTATGTATAAGAGGTTTTCTTCTGGGTGTTGTAAATATAGCAACAGATCGTCCGCGTACAAGGATATCAAGTGTTGTTCCCCTCCCACCTCAATGCCAATCGTCTCGTATTGTGCCCTAAGGTATATTGCCAAAGGCTCCAGGGCCAAGATGTAAAGCATCGGGGACCAGGGGAACCCTTGTCTGGTGCCTCTGCCAAGTTGCCATCTTTCGGATATCACCGCTCCAGTTCGGACCCTGGCGAGCGGCTCACTATACAACATCTTGGCCCACCTGACATAGCACGGCCCCATTCCATACCCTTCCAAAGCAGCCAATAGCCATGACCACTTGACCGAGTCAAAAGCCTTGACCGCATCTAGAGACACTATTGCCATCTCACCCTCGTTTTTGACACCCCACTCGAATACCCGATGAAGTCGCCTATGGTTGTGTGTAATGTTCCTGTTCGGGACATAACCCGTCTGATCAGGATGTATGAGTCTACCAATCACTTTCCGCAATCGGTTCGCAAAACAGCTGTGAGAATCTTGCTGTCTTGATTGAGCATCGACAGGGGCCTGTAGGAACCAACTCTGTGCTCCGGTCTATTGGGCTTGGGCAGCGGTATTATAATCGCCTCTCTAAGTGACTCAGGCAACCGTCCTATCTCAAACGCTTCATTCAACATATCCAGCATGGGGGGGAGGATTTCCTCCTTGTATACTTTATAAAATTCGCTGGGGAACCCATCTGCCCCTGGGGCCTTACAAGTGGGCAGCTGCTTTACTACCTCTTCTAATTCTTCCAACGTGATTGGCTCATCTAACTCCTCCCTCTCTTCGTCGCTTATCTTGGGCAGCCCTATGTCTTCTAACCTTTCGTTTATCATGCGCTGGTCACCTATCTCATCATCTCCATACAGCACTTTGTAATATTCCACAAATTCTTTGTTAACACCCTCTTGCGTGGCCCTCCTCTCCGTCCTCCCTAATAATGGTCCTAATCGGGACTTAGGGGTCTCGCTTTTGTATAGCCAGGCCAAAAGGCGGCCCGTCCTGTCTCCCCCTGCGTGCTGCCTCTCGACATATTTTTTATAATTAAGATTGCAGAGTCTTTCCCAGTGCCCTACGCATTGTTGCTGTAGTTGGAGTACCAGTTCCGTGTCTACCTCTTCGCTCTTCAGCATTGTTTCCAGCTCAGTTTCCGCCCTCTGTAGGTCAGCCAAAACCCCACCCTGTAACCCTCTTGACTTAGCAATGGCCGCCCCCCGCATCACCACTTTAAAAGCTTCCCATAGTGTGCCCGCAGAGTCAACACTCCCAGTATTTTCTACAAAAAAGTTGGCAATCTCCTCCCTTATATCTTCTCTAAAGATTGGGTCTTTGAGCGCCTCTGCCCGGAGGCGCCATGTAGGGATTTTCGCCCTCGGGGGGCAATATTGACAACCGAGGGTCAGGGGCGAATGATCCGAGAGGGCCCTGGCCTTGTATTCGGTTTGGGTAATCTCGGCCATCACATCTGCTGTAACAAAGACATAATCGAGCCTAGTGTGCAGTTGGTGCGGGGAAGAATAGTGTGAGTATTGCCTCTCAGTGGGGTGTTTCATCCTCCACGCATTTGTAAAACCAAAATCTGTTAGCAGCGTCCGCAACACTCTCGCCGCTGAGCTAGGCTTATTTACCCTGTCATCTGACCTGTCCACCGCCGAATCCAACACACAATTGAAGTCCCCTCCCCAGATCACAGCGCTTCCCATACACACACTAAGATTGGCACTCAGGGCTCTGAAATATGCTGCTGTGTTTTGGTTGGGGGCATACGTGTTTACTATGCATACCTCCCTGCCCTCTACCAGCCCTCGCAATATAGCCATCCTTCCATCCGTTTCCACCACCTCCTGTGTCAGTTTGAACGGGACATGCGATGCCACCCAGATTAGCACCCCCCGGGCATATGCAGAGTATGGCGAGCCCACTACGGTCCCTTTCCACTTTCTCTTAACTAGGTCCAACTTCTCCCGCGTCAAATACGTTTCTTGTAGTAATGCAATGTCTATTTTCTGCCTTTTCAGATACATCATGATCTTGTTCCTTTTCAGGTAGCTGTTAAGGCCCCTGACATTCCACGTTATTATCCTGAGGTCCCCCATAGGTCGTTAATAAGCACCCACCCAATCCTCCATCGATTATGTCCCTTCATGCACCGCGTGTGCCGCAAGCTGGTTCTCCCAAATAGGCTCAACTCAAAATGTATGCTCCCCATAACCACACACACACTCAACTCCCCATCCCCCAACTTTCTGCCCTCCCACCCCTCCCCCAACAGTAACCTCCCCAACAGTTGCCCAGCACCATTCCTGGATCTCAGGCATCCCCACATCTAGCCCTGCCGAGTGCTAGCCTCTACTCAGGGCTCAGTAGGATATAGCTGCCCTAATGGCTGCTGAAACTAATAGTCTATTGGGGTAGGTCGTCTGCGTTCTGTTGCTCCTCCCAAAAAAAATTACACAATCGATTGCCAAACCGTTACCGATTACAGGTACACTCACTATATTCCAGTCTGAATCGAGCACCAGGCTCGGAGCGTGTAAAAAGTTCAGTTAGGCACCGCTTCTCCATACAATCAGGGTCCTTTTCCTTACTGAATGTTCATTTGGTGTGATCCTGCCAATCCCGATCTGCTTCTTGTTCCGGGCAGCCCTGCAGGTCCAGCCATGTGACAACATCCTCGGGGGCATCGAAAAAGAGCGCTTCGTTCAAATGTAGCACTTTCAATCGTGCCGGGTACAGAAGCATATATCTGATTCCTGCTGCCCTCAGCCTCCTTTTGACGGCTACATAGCTGTACCTCTGCCTCTGTACCAGCATCGTGTAGTCCAGATACGCTGTGATGTTAGTGGATGCTCTCTTGATCGTGCCGCCCTTACGAAAGTATTCGTAGGATCTTCTCTCTATCTCTGTAATTTAGGATCTTCGCGATGATCGGTCTTGGTGGGGCCCCCGGCCGGGGTTTCCTCATCAGGGCGCGGTGCGCCCTCTCCACCGTAAATCCCTGCGAGAGATTACCAGCTCCGATCTCTTGCAGGATCATGTTTTCAATATAGTTTGTGGGATCTTGGCCTTCTTCTCCCTCCGGAAGGCCAACCACGCAAATGTTGTTTCTCCTCGCTCTTCCTTCCGCCTCTTCCACCCGATTTTCCAAGTTAGCGACCTGTTGTTTTAAGACATGGATCTCCTTCGCATTGCTCGTGCCAACATCTGTATTAATCTTCACCCCACTTTCCAAACCGCTGGTCCTTTCTGCAAGTGCCCTAACATCTTGGCGAAGCAGGGTGAGTTCTGTGCCTACGGCATCGATCTTATTCTCCAGAGCTGTGCGTAGCTCCGCCATTGCCAAGTCCCATTTGGCGCTTAGCCCCGTTATAGCTTCAAGGATCTGGTGCTTGTCCCCTTCAGGGGCATCCTCCGCGGGGGTCTCGATCGCGCTCTGCACAGATGTTGAGGGGGTCCGTTGCGTTCTCGTGAAAGTCTCCATCGTGGGTTGCTTGGTCTTAGCTCTCAACCCTTTCGCCGACATGGCGCTTTCTCGCTGCTCCTGTGCGCCTTTGCTTTAGTGCTACTGTCGCACCGTCCTCGGTCCGGCAATGGTCAGGTTTTCAGGTCGCCAAACGCACATTAGAGATGGCACATCGGATTGTCTTGTGGATGGGCTATAGCTTCGCACTCCCCATGCAACTTCCACAGGCCTCGTCACCCAAGCATCCAATGTCATCCCCTCTTACGGTCAGATCGCCGAGGCTCCATTCGCGTATATCAGGCCAGGCGCTTTCGTGAGTTCGACCACTCTGCCATATCACCCAATTGTGTTGCTTCTCCAGGCATTTACCGCAGCCGTGTCCCACAGGTCCAGGGAATCAGTTTCGTTTCCCCTCGGAGGCCTTTCCTTTGTTAGCCGCCATCTTGGTGTCGCAGCAGCCCCACAATCGCACCGACAAAACCATGTATGTCTCACGATTCTCGGGGGCTATGAGCTTCTCCAGCGAGCTTCACGTATCTTGCAGCTTCCGACACCTGACCCTCAAAGTTCTAGGCGCTCGTTGCAGTTTTAGTAGGTAAATTCGGCAAAAATAGAGTCGGATCATCAGGAGCTCCTCACGCAGCACGTCCTATTCCATGGCCAGTTAGCCACGCCCCCCGTGTGCTGGTAGTTAGCTACTTGGCTGCATGTGTGACATGGGTCATGTTTGGATGTGTGTGTGCAGGGACATGATGGTGCTGCATGTGAGTCCAGTCAGGCGTGACCCACATGGATGGTGTATGTGTTACAATGCATCATGCAGAGCAGCATGCGGAATGCACACACATATGCATGCCTGTGTCTGTACTTTGACATGTTTGGGGTTTGAGAGATGTGTGCTGCTGTCATGGACATGCATGATATACATGTCCATGTGTCTGAGTAGTGTGTACGCCATGGATGCATGACACATGTCCGTGACGATGTGTTCATTCACTGATACAGCCTAGTCATCCTTGTATCCACTGTGGCTGGGGGTGTACCGGGCCAGATACATGACCCTCCAATGATGTGTGTGCATGTGACCAGCATGTCCCATGATGCATGTGAGAATCAGCCCACCATTGGATGCAACTACGGTGCCTTGGACATGGATGCCAATGTATGTTGGATGTGCCATGCCTGTTCCTGCATGTGTGTTGCCTGCACTAACCCATGTGTTGTGGAGGGACATGATGGAAGTGATGTTTGACAGTGCCAATCATGTGCTATTGCTTTCTGTCTAGTGGACTATAGTTCAGTACCCTGATGCTTGTGTTCAATGTCTCCCTTTACACAGCGGCGAGTGAAGAAGAGGGCGGAGACGGCGCTGTGGAGGAAAGCGGCAGGGATGCCTCCACCGGCCGGCGACACAAGGCTCAGTCACCCTTCCAAGAAATACCCACCCTGAGCCTGCTGCTGCCATGCATGTGCCCTTCTGGTCGATGCCTGCACGTCCTCCTCTTGCTGGGGTCCAGTTGTTGGGGTGGCCACCCCTGCTGGACCTCCGACTCCCGTCTGTGGCAGGGATGTGTCCTCCACCAGCCTGGCTGCTGGTTCAGGGGCAGCTCCACAGGGTGCCCAGGTGATACTTGGGCAGGAAGATGGCACGGAGGATGACTGGCGCATAGGGGGGTTCAGTTGAGGAGGGGGTTGCTAGAAGATCCAGCACACGGAGGAACCCAGCCTGGGTGACTCATCTTAGTAGGCCGACATGATCATTGAGGTATTCGAAATGGCGTGCATTGTCCTCACGAGAACCCTGCATTTCATCCTGAATACCACATTGACACAAGGGAGAGGAAGGCCAGTTGTTGTTTGCGCATCCCCTCCCTGAAGACGGGTCTGGACGAAGGCATCCCTGCTGGTTCAGGATGATGCAGTCACAGGATCGGGGACAGGATTACACACAGGCATCTCCGTGATGGCCTGTGCTGCCTCCTGTCCCTGCCCCTGGACTGCACCACTAGCACCAGTGGAATGCTCCCCTCCAGGCCCCATGTGATGGCCTTCCACGGCCTCCTCCTCAACCAAACTCCCCACCAACCTGGATGACTTTGTGCCATCTTCCTCCATAGGCCCCTGTGGGGGCTCAGCTGCCCCTACTGCTGCCGAGGAGTCCACCTCCAACCTCCGCCTCTTGGACCTTCCGTCGCCAGCTGCGGCCAGGGACGTGGCACCAGATTCCTCACTCCCGGAAGAGATGACAACGTGGGAGGAGAGCTGGGTCTTGCGTCTCCAGCTAGCGGTGGGATCCCTGCCTCTGTGCACCACAGCACTGTTTCCGCCATCTTCATCAGTCGACGCTGCAGACAGGGAGAGACAGAACACAGGCATCAGGGCACTGTACAATGGTCGGATACACATTTAAAAGTTGCACATGAGTGGCAGTGTCAAACTTCACAGATGCCATCACACTCCCCAACACTCATATCATTTGAACCCACACACAATCAGAATTTGACAGAAATCGTGCAGCAGGCAGCAGCATCCATACGCACACAACAGCATGAACATCCGAAGGTTGGCATGACATCACAAGCAACATGGGGAGTGCCGAACACATGCACACACGCCAACAGACAGACATGCATCTGTACATATCCACCACCTGTCACAGTGCAATCATCGGCAACTATGTCACATCTGCCAATTGTGTTCCTACGTGTCTGTGTCACATGCATCCATGGTGTTTCACAGTCACACACATGTCAGACAAACTCATGCACATATATGCTGTGCACGTACATGAAGGTGGAACCAGCATCCATGTGTCACACACCACCCATGCCATAGTACATACACAGCAATGCAAACATGTGTGCATCTCCACATGCAGTTGTGCATCATGCTTTCAAACACGTACACCATTGATGCACATCACACATGACAGGACTCACATGCAGCACAGTCATGTCCCTGCACATACACATCCATACATGGGCCTTTTCAGACATATGTCCAAGCTGCACACCCCTGGCACACCTCAACATGAACTGTGTCCAATAAGTACGCATGGACACTTACCGCTCGACTCCGGGCTGCTCTGCCTCTCGAGGATCTGGTGGTGAAGCGCTGGGTTAATGCATTCCAGGACCCTCATGTTGTCAGTGGTAAGGTGGACCCGGCGCTTCACTGCAGCGGGCTGATGACATGAGGCACCGGGCCTTCCTGAGGGTCCTTGACCTGAAGTCCTCCCAGCGCTTCCGGACGTGTTGTATGACACAGACTGCCACCCCCTCCACGTTGATGTCAGCGACAATGTCCTTCCCGATCCCCTCACGTCCATCCTTGTTGGCGCGTCTTCTTCCATAGGGGGCATCATAATGCCCCAGGACTTGCTCCACCAGTATACCAACTTCTGTGGCACTAAAAACTGGTAGCCCTCTGCCTCTCTGGCTGGGGGTTGCCAGTGGTGTCTGATGGTGTTTCCCCCGACATGGCAACCCCCGAAGGCAGGTGTGGGTGGGCAACTGGGTCCTGGGGTTGACTGTGGAGTGATGGAACTTCAGTCGGGAGTCTTCTGTACCAGCAGGGGTGCTCACAGCAACTGGACCCCTGCAGATGGCTGATGTGCAAGCACCAAATGGCCGGGCACGTGGCCAGCACGCAGGCAGGCATCAGCAGATGGCAGGTGGGAGTCTACTCAGGGCTCTGGGGGGCAGGAAAATGGCCTTCTGGGCAGGGGTGTGGTCTTCCATGTGTTGTCGCGTGGCCAGCTTGATACGGAGTGATTTGGCATGTGAAAAAACAGCACGTCAGTGTGTAATTCGAGGAAAGGCCCTTAGCTCGTAAGCGCGTATGCGACGTGATACGCGCAGGTGTTTCCCTCGTCACGGGTGCATGGTGATTCTGCACGTGAAAAAACAGCACGTCCGCGTGTTAATGCGTGTAATTCGAGAAAAGGGACTTAGCGCGTAAGTGACGTGACACGTGTGGGCTTTTCCCTCAGCACGGGTTAAAAGTGAGTCGGGCCAGCAGTTTGCTGGGCGTGCCTTTCGTGGAGAATGACGTGTGTTACTACTTCTGGTTGTTTCGCGTGCCATCACAACTTCACAGCTGATCAAGGACGTATCTCTTCTTTTGGCTGGGGTATTGGCTATGTGGGTTTTTCATTATCACGCTAGTCAGACGGTGAGTCGCGCACGCTATTTTTCCCACTGCGGGTCCCCCTGTGTACCGCGTACCCGTTTTCGAGGTCATAGTAGCCTGCGTGTCCCACGCGTAGGTGTTTTTCATGTCCCTGGGTGCCACCGCATGCTGCGCATTGCGTGACCTGTTACATTATCACTGGTGTCACATACAACCTTGCAGGTGCATAGGGGTGCTGTTAACATCCTGTATCCCACCCCCTTCACCCCAATTGGCCAGGACAATTGTCGTGTACACCTCCCATTGGCACTACTACATCTGTGCCATGGTTGGGAGGCCACAAAAGGTGTACTCCATGTGGCGGGCGTGGTCAGGGACGTGGCCGGGGTGATCAGGGAGTAGGGGGACTCCAGGGTGTCTAGGGTGGCTGCAGAGGGGGAAGAGGCAGGGGTGGACCACTTCGGCACGATGTTGTGCCACGTGTTGGTGCAGTCATGCCAATAATGCCTGTGGTTCCGGGAGATGCAGCTCTTGCATCTGGCACTGGTGCCCATGTGACCCGGCAGTCCATTTCATCGACTGCCATGGGCCCAAGGGTAGTGGTAGCTGCAGGTACAGCTGTGGACACCACCACCCAGGCTCAGGGTCGGTCAGTGCATGTTGTTTTGGCACCTGAAGAGTCCAGGATGATTTCCAGGCGGTCAGGAGGCACACAGTAAGTTCATGCAGGGCTGCCCTGACCGAGGCACATGTCCCTGGGGCAGTATTGTCATCTGCTGCCCTGAGCCGGGTGTTGGCAAGTTCATAGGCAGATGCAGCTGACACCACCCCGGCTGTGAGTCTACCATCCAGGACAGTCCCGGTCAATGACCTTGGCACAGCACATGTTGCTGCGGAGGGTCAAGTCAAGGACACCCAGCAGCCACTGACGCAAGTTAGGGCTTCCGTCCTTGTTCCATCTGCCACTCCCTCAGTTCAATCCACCAGCTCCACTGCCCATACTGATCAGGGCAGTAATTGCAAGTCAGGGTCCGGACCACTGTCCAAGAGGAGGAAGGTTGCATCTGCAGCAGAGGCTGGGACCCCAGACACGGCTCCATCATCCGGCATGTCGAGGAAGAAGCCTTTCTGCAAGCAGGAACTGGACTTCCTTGTGGACTACGTGTTGGGACACGACCGTGATATGCTAGTGGGCCTGGGGATTGTGGCAAAGGAGGATGCATTAGGAATGTGACCCAAGAGGCACAAGTCAGGGTCCAGTCCAAACCTGAGATGTCCACCTATACTACTATTAAACTCTGTTCCCTTTGGACGGCACGTAGTGTCTGTCTTCCCTCTTGGACTTTGATGCTGCCTGAGGGCGCAGATTTCCTTCTGGACTACTGCTCTTTGACTTGTTTTTCACACTCTGGTGCCTTTAGTCCCTGTTCTGTCTGTCCGCCTGTCTGTCGGGCTGTTATGTCCACATACTCTTACACTGCCTAGGTTTGCCTCTGTAGAATTCTGTTCAACAGCATCTTTCTGTCACTCCTCCTGTCTTTCATCTATTACATCCATGCCTTTATGTTGGCTATTGGCTTTTACCAATGCTATTCAACTGTTGTGGCTCTTGACTTGCTGTCAGCTGTTTCCGGTTATCTCACATTCTCTGTGCCTTTCAAGACTCCTGCTGTCTCAGCCTTTCTTTGTTCACACTATCTATGAATGATTGGGTTTCAGGGCATCCATCCTGTTGTGCCAATCTCCTTGGTTATTTTCGACTCAGGTTCCAGCTCTACCTGTCAGGGTACAGAACCTGGGGTTGTGTGGGAGAAGGTGGGATGTAGGTCTCAGACATGGCCCATTGACAAGCAACATGAAGACACACACAGTAAACGTTTAATACTTATGATGCCTTTTATGCCCTTTCTGCAGGAAAAAGAGCATCCAGACTATCCTTTGCCAGCAGACACCGGTCCAAGAACTATTAAACCCTTGCCACATTGGGTGGGGCACACATGCGCATGCGCGCACAAGCAGAAGCACAGGGCTTGTGCTCAGATGCCCGACAGAAGCAGACGTGTTTCCAGGAGCTCCAAGCAAGGTGAGCAGCATGAGGGTCTATGACCCAGCTGACGTTCCTCCAGGCCCCTGACACATGCAAGCTGTGCCAGTGCTGGGGAGGTTGGCCAGGCATTGGGGAAGATGCACACAGTACAGCTAAGCTGCGCTGAGGACAAAATGCCAAGAAGCTTTCCCTGTTGTCAGGGGCACACGCAGGGGCCGTCTGCCATATCCTCGAGTCCACCCTGCTCCATGGAAGCTAAGTTATTGGCGCAGTAGCGTTCCTAGACACAAACTAATACAGCGCAAGGGGGGGGCACCCAGCACCGCACAAACTCAAGTGCAGTGCATATGATTAGCATATGCAAATTGCCACGTGCGCTACCTATAGAAATCCACGGCTGGCAGAACGCAACTTGTACTGAAGTCACAGCTCACCACATGCGTCTAGCAGCTCACCCAAGGACCATTCTATCATGTGTGATTCTTACGACATGGTCTTCCATTTTCCGCGGGGCCATGTGTGGCTGCCATAACGCATTAACAGTGTATGAAGGATCACAGGAGCGCAAGAAAGAGGATACAAATGAAGCAGCAGACAAAAGTGCTTGTTTGTCTCGGCTTTGGGTCATTTTGTACAATGTGTATGAGGAACATGGTTTCTCTGATTGAGTATGTGTAATTGTCAATAGTAGGATTTTGTTTTTTGCCTACTTTCCCTTGCCCATCCACCTCCCCTCTCCTGTCCCTCTTTCCAGTTATCCTGAATACCGATGCCTATCCAAACAATGGATCCCTGACCCTCTTTCCCCGCCGGGGTCTCGGAGGCCTGTGTAAGTTTGAGTTTTCAGGCGCCCAGACCGCAGAGGCGGTGGTTGGTTTGTGTCACTCCTGCGCCTGGAGACCAGAGCTGTGACGCTACCCATCAGTAGTTGCATCCTCATTGATTATTGTGTACTGAAAATGCTACCCATCCTGTTGATCCATTCTTCAACTGTGCTACCTTGGTAGTTCTTCTGTCATTCTGCTTGGACATGTGCTTGGCCATATTCAGCAACTTCAAGTCATCTCCTGGAGACTCTTCCAGGGTTTTTTGTGGGCTACAGGCTTTTTCCCAGGTTTGGGGGTTTGGTTCCTTGGAGTTCTCTGCGATTTGGCATTTTTACCAGTCAAGGTGGCCTCTTAGGGGGCTGGACCCTATTTCCACTCTGGGTAGAACAAGGAAACCAAGGGGTAGGGGGATCCTGAAGACAGGTAGACTAGAAGGAAGAAGCCAACGGTCCCCAGACACAGTTCTTCTGAAGGTCATGGTGATGAGTAAATGAGGGAGGGGGTTTCATTGTCAGACAGTACCCTTGGGCTACAGTGTTTGGGCACTCTCTGACATTGTCATTGTGGGGTACTATGTACATGATGTGTTCTGCTGGTCAATGGCTGTTCCTGTGTTGGGTTTACTTTTCAGGTGTCAGGGGATTGTTGTGGTTTGACATACTGGGGTGTACACATGGGCAATGTTCACATGTGATGTGTACAGGACACTGAGGGTCACTTGATTTCACATGCATGTATTGCGTGCATGTCCCTACTGACACACACACTTCCACAATGCTCCACCACACATACAACCACCCCTCCATGCCCAAATTTGCACACAGATTACCTTCTCTGGCATGCTCTGTCCCTGCAACGCATGATCACTTATCATTTTGGGATCGTGTACATGCGTCAATGGGTTATTTTTGTTGCCTGTCCTTTTCATTTGATGCTCAAGGTGTATCCTAACAGAATGGCTACTCAATGTGCTGTGTGCTAAGCGATGTGTTGCAGGAGACACACACAGCACACGGGTTAGGGATTTGCGACTTTGGCTTGGCCAATGTGCATGCCAACAAGCATTCTGTCTTTTGTTGATGGTACCGCTGGTGGCATGCATTTGTGGATGACTTTGTGTGTGGGGGGGTTGTTGGTCAGTCATTTGACCTGATTCCATGTCAGGTGTGATTGTCTCAGGCCTGTTTCCATTTATCACATGTCACTTCGTATGTAATTGGTCATGTGTTGGGTTTTTGGTTTGCTCTTTTTCTGTAGCATGCCATGTCATGGTGTGGCAGACAAGGGTGATGTGGGTTGGGAGGGTTTGGGTGACATACCAGTGATTGTCATGGCCTGTTTTGCAGGGGGTGGTGTGATGTACACCTTGCATGTGTTCCTTTTGGTCACACTGGATTGGTTATGTTTAAGTAGCTAGGGATGCACACAATGTGGCACTTCCGTGGCAACATTCTGAGGGTGTTAGGGTTGTGACAGTTGACTGTCTCTTTGTCATCATCGATTGTCACCTGGTATGCGCCAGGCCTGTGTGCACTCTGCAGGGGTGGGAGTTTAGGTGAAAAATGTGGCCACAAGCTGGGTGCGGGCTGCCTCGCCACGTGCCCTTTCCCCTCCCATGGGCAGCGCCTGTGCCTGTGATTGGGGATGTGGGGGCACCACCATGTCCACTGGTACGCCCTGCCATGTTGCAACATTGTGCAGGACACATGCTGCCACAATGATCCTGCACACTACTGGGGGTGCATATAGTAGCTGCCCGCCAGAGCGGTCAAGGGAGTGGAAGGGTGACTTGAGCACTCCGAATGTGTACTCCACCATGCCCCTGGTTGCAATATGGGCAGCATTGTATCTTATCTGGGGTGGTGTGGTGGGGTTCCTCATTGGCGTCATCATGTGGTTGCTCAGAGGGTAGGCACTGTCCTCTGGGGAGGTGATAATGGCTGTGATTAGTTGGGTTTGTGTATGTCTGTGTGTGACATGCATGCATGTGCACAGTCATTTGTACTCACCTAGGAGCCATGTGTCGCCATGCTTCCCAGCTTCCAGGGCCCGGCTCAGGGCGGACATTCTGTATATGAAACTGTCATGGATAGACCCAGGATAGTTTGCATAGACAGAGGTGATGATTCCCTGGAATGCCAGTGCTTGCGGTTTCGATAGATGTGCTCAGTGGCCCTAGGTGGACATAGGGCCACATGGGTACAATCTATGGCACCGAGCATTTAGGGGAAGGGTGCCACCCTGTAAAAGTCCCGGACCACAGCCTGCCTTTCTGCGGGTGTTCTGGGCATTTATATGTGCCTGTGGACTGAGGGGCGCACATTCATGATTGCCAACACCTGGTGTAGGCCGCATGACTGTGTGGCCTGTGAGACACCCCCAACTATGGCAGTTGTCTGCTGAAATGACCCAGTGGCCAAAAAATGCTGGACATTGAGCACCTTTTCCAAGGGGCTCAGTGCTTGGGAGCACAAGGTGGGTGATGTGAGGTCATCCTCCCACTCCCTGACCAGGTCTAGGATGATACAAGGTAGAAACCTTTACCTGCCATAGACTTGGTCATCAGGCATCCCAAAAAGGCTGGTCTTGGGCAAAAAATGCAGGACCTGGCTATTCTCCTCCTCCTGCGGTGTCCCACGATCAGTGCTGCGACAAATGGGGCATTCATTGTAGCTGTGTATACGTGTTTGTTGTTTGCGCGCACTTTTATACTGAGCGGGGACGCTTCCGCCTGCCTTCGTGTGGTGGACGTGTTTACGCCTGTGCGCGTCTTTTGGCATGCGTGGTTTTCCCTTATTCGATTCCATGAATACGTGTTGTCCGCGTGCGTGTGGGCGTTCTGTGTATTTCCCTGCAGTACCTCCCCAGTTATGCCTTCCTTTTCACGCGTTGTTCCCCATTCCGCGTGTTCCGCCCCGTGTTCCGCCCCCTTTTTGGTGTGTGCGCTGACGTTGTGCGCTTTCGCTGTGCGCATCGCACACGGCATTGTGGATGTTGCAATGACGTGTGTGCCCATATGCGCCACCAGCAGATTTGATGTACATCCCGGGGAAAAGACGCACAGTGCCTTCCATGAATCACACGCGCATGCGCTTGCTTTTTCACACTTGCGCCAGCTTGCGCCAGCTTGCGCCACGGATTTCGGCGCACATTTTTCCCATGAATTGGCCCTATAATGTTTGTAAGGTCTATGGCATGTCTCTCAACACACTCGCTGGTATCTCCGTGATAGAATACAAAATACAAACCGACCTAGAAATAGCACACAGATGCAATCTTCTCTCCTTAAAAATTAATTTAGAGTGGATATAACAAAGTAGCTTGGCTAGACCATATTATTTCAAATCGTTTCAACAGACATATTTGTGTTGGTGGCACATATCACAAATTCAATGTCACAACACTGCAATTTCACCACACATCTCGGCAGCATGCTAGCCTAAAGCCTCCCTTCTTGACCCCTTGTTCAAGTCTTCTTGCATGTGAAGTAGCTTGGCTAGACCATATTATTTCAAATCATTTCAACAGACATATTTGTGTTGGTGGCACATATCACAAATTCAATGTCACAACACTGCAATTTCACCACACATCTCGGCAGCATGCTAGCCTAAAGCCTCCCTTCTTGACCCCTTGTTCAAGTCTTCTTGCATGTGACCTCCCTTAAGACACCATGGGCCGATTCATCGAATGGGGCATATAAATGGCGCAATGTCCGCATGCTGAGACGGACCCTGTGTGCACCGTGACACAGTCTTTTTTGCACCCAATGCGTATTCATGGATATAAAGACGCATTACTAGCTGTCACGCAAGTAAAAACAAGCTGTGCGAGGAACGGCCAGAACACGCCCCCAGCACACCAAAAAGCAAGCAAAAGGACAAACACGGCGCAAGCCTACATGGCACCCCTGACCCACCATCCAGTAACCCTGTGAGAAGGCGTGCCTCACCTAGCAAGCCCAGGCTGCACCCCAGCTGAATCGCGTGCCTCATCTCACAAGCCCAGACTGCACCCAGCTAAATTGTGTGCCTCACCTCGCAAGCCCAGGCTGCACCCCAGTGAAAACGCGGGTCCTTCCTCGCAAGTCCTTGCTGCACCCCAGCAAAATTGCGGGTCCTCCCTTGCAAGCCAAGAATACACCCCAACAAAATCGAGTGCCTCACCTCGCAAGCCGAGGCTGCACCCCAGTGAAAAGGCGGATCCTCCCTTCCAGGGACGTCATTTCACCAAAATGCCAGGGGTAGCGGAAGTGACATCACAGTGCCACACCCCCAAGAGTGACATCACAGGAAGTGATGTCATTTGACCACACCCCCACAGGAAGTGATGTCATTAGAGCACACCCCCAACAGGAAGTGATGTCATTAGACCATGCCCCCACCATGACATCACAGGAAGTGGCCTCATAAAGCATTATCCCTCAGTGCATTAAGAAAAAAATGGTTACAATATCAGTGTATTGTGACATTTCATACAAGAATGGATCATCATATGTAGCAGTGTCAAGGTCCGTGTTGCCACGTGAAGTGCATGAACCCCAATCCCCTCTTTATGTGGATCTGCCCTGTTATTTCAACAGGACTACAGAGCGAAATCACATTCTGGGGGGACAGGGACGGATAGGCGGGCACAGGGATAGGGGAAAGCCAGGATAAAAGGGGAGAGGGAGAATATTTCACCAGAAAACATGTATGGCATCCTCAGTTTTTAATGACTTTTGCTTGTGTTACTTTGGCTGCCAAAAGATTAGTTCAAAATGTGTTCAAGACATACAGTGCATTACCGAGTGATACAAACTTCAGTACCAAAAGCCTCATCAGTCCATTCCCCATATTTTATGGGGGAAAAAATCCTGGCTCCATTTTGCATTACTCCCACACTCACCAACACTCTTTATATGCCTAGGTTTCTGTTCCTAGCACCCATTCAAAAAGATGTTATATCCATGATGTCTACTTTCTTAATATGCAAAACTATAAAGTTGCTAATCAAGTTGTTTCAACATCATGTATAACAAGAAGCTGGAAGTTTGGGACAAATAATTTGCACATCTATCTTTGTTATTACACAGCTTCATTCATTGCATGTTTTAAATCACTGAAAACACAGTGAAGATAACTAGATTTTTCAGGTTGGCATTATCTTGCATTCTGGGACTCATAGTTCATCGTTCAGGATGTGAAAATGAAAGCCAAAATAATATTATTTTGGCTTAACATTGCTATAAGTATTTACATGTTGTCATGTGGCTTTATTGCGCTGTGCTTTTTGCAACTTATAAGTACACTCTAAGACATTATTACTGACGTAACAAGTGTTAAAAAACACATCAGTTAAAAACTGAGGCTGGCATCATTATCATATAGTCTGCCAAACTCTAAGGGGACCTATTGGAACTCCTAAATTGAAACAGCTACAGCTGCTAGCCTATGCTATGCACGCTCAAAAATGGTGAGAAGGAAAGTGTACATTCAGTTTCTCCGTTATTTGAGTGGCAATGGGAAGCCTAATGTAGCGAACTGGCCCCAGAAAGAGTGTGTTCAGAAACAGGATTAATTACCACAAGTAGCACTGTAAAAACAAGAGCAAAGTGCCACAAATTTAGCTAAACTATAATAGTTAAAGCAGCAGATCAAAAAATTGTAACTCATCATTGCCATGCACCTCATTGGTGGTGAGTCAAAGCAGACTGAAGACATCACCGTTTTGTAGCAAAGAGCCACATATGTTGTGATTGTAGGGGATGCTTTCAATGAAGAAAATGGGCCCCTGCTGCCATAATGTGAAGAAAACCAAGCACCTCAGAATTAGTAAGTAAGGTATATATAGAAACAGTGCAATATCACATGTCCAGTGAGTGACACAATCTGCTCTTGTCTTAAGTCACCACTCCTTGTGTCCTTGCTTCTGCCTCGTGCTGGGTGGGTTGTGTGACTTCAAGTGGCCGAATCCCAAGCCCCAGGCTCACCCCACACCATGTGCATGACTGGACATTTGGTGCTGCGTCAAGGCCGGCTAGGCGCATGACTGGCTTCCGCAGCAGCCTGCGGTAGTGGCCTAGAAACAACAGGTAAGAGGCAAGCCCTGGGCCCCTGCTCCAGCCCCAAGGGTCAGCCTCAGGAGAACCCTCTCAACCCAAAGCAGCAAACTTACTTGATCAGCACGAGCTGAGAGAGCGAGAGGCACAAGCTCAGCCTGCCTCACTAACCTCAGCACCGGCCCAGACCCACCCCTACCCCCTGCCCAGAACAATTTGTTGCAAGTGCACCTGTTACTATTATAATGATGTGAAAACCAATAGGAGCCGCTGCCTCGGCATCCTGATTGGCACCACGTTGGCGCTGGCGCAGCGGATGGCTGGGGCACTGCCAGTACCAGCACAACCTAGCTATGAAGCATTCATCAAAGGAAAGGTAACACTTAGGTGTTAACTTTCTTTGATGAATCCATCCGCTCTGCCACCTGGCTGCTGGAGGGCCGCAGCCTGCAGACAGTGAAACAATGTGCGTAACGTGCTGAAAGTAACACGAGTTACAGTATACACCTCAAAACCGGCCCCAGGTGACTAATGAAACCGGCCCAGCCAGGGCCTCCAGAGCCTCCAATTGTTTCGGCCACGGGCCGAACGGCCGATTCCCCAATTATCCGACCCTGGAAGATGTGTGAGCTTGCACTTCAGGCACAGCACCGAGACGGAATGAGGGCAGCCGACGCCGACAACGGCTGGCTCCTCCGGCAAGGAAAGCCCCTAGTGGGCCAGCATCGTCTCGCTGTAGGATCCTCCTTATAGGTTTGGCAAGTTAAGAGCTGCGCTGTGCACGTTCTTGTCCAGGTAGGAGCAACACTCCAGTCTTTACACTTGTTTGGCAACATTCCAGTGTCATTAATCTGTTATATCGTCCACCCATCGGGTCATTACTCGCATAGCTAAGCTGCATCGCAGAGAAAGCGAACCTTCTTTCATGATACGAGCCTACGAGATCAAGAGCTGCACTATTTGTACCGATACACCCAGCGAAGAGAAAACGCCCACAATAACAACATACCAGGGGCAACTTGCTCGCCTTGGAAGCAAGACAACAAGGAGCACCAGAGCTTCGATCCCGGGTCCGCGCTTAGAAACTTCGGGTGTTAAGTGCGTTATAAATAACCAATCACATCATACCGTGTGCATTTGCTAACGGATGCACGTACTTAAAAGGATATCAATGGCTTGAACGAAGTATACTGAACACACACCCCTCTCTCTCACTGCTTCATGTTACTGTTGGCCATTTACGTAGCGCTTCATGCAGGGCTCTTCTAAGCGCTGCGCTGGGCGGGGACCGAAAGGAGCTCATGTTGCACGCCGTCGGCCTGCCCACACAGTGAGCTCATGTCTCTTATCTATGCTCGTCAGGCTTACTCTCTACGAGGGAGTTTGTTCTCTGAGGATCAGACCCCCAATAGCTCTCAGCGTCCAATCGAAGGGACGACCAATACACCTGACCTTCCGGAAACTCTTGAAAGCCCAGGTGTTCAAACGAGACTGCTCGGTGGTGAGGCAAGTAACAATGAAATGTCACATAGGGGACCTGACGACCTGGGCTCTTAACTGACTTAGCCCAAGGCGCCCTGTCTTTGTCTGCAAGCCTCAGTTGCTGCCCTTATGACGCACAGGGGAGGGTATATCTTAGAAGGGGGAGGGGGAGTATGTATGGCATTTCTAAAGTGGCTGGAGTGAAGCCTCTCCTTGGATTGACCTGAGGGAGAGCACCTGCATTAATCCAATAATGTTTTGGGTAGTGCTTCCCCCTTAGTATTTGTTTATAATAATGGGTTGAAATCATGCTTTTTGTGTTTTTTTAAATTTAAAAAAGTCCGAAAAATGTGGTAAGAATGGAGAATTTACACTCCGTTCTGCCGGTCCACACATGAAACACCCCAATTGATGCAAAAAACAAGGGAGTTCCTGGGAATCATCTGCTAGACATTAGTCCTGGTAAGGCAGCCTTGCCCACTATCTTTCACACAGGAGAAATATCTAAAACATGTCAGTCTATGCCCTGCCCTGGGGCAGTCCAGCAGGAAATGCTAGGCAATTCTCCTCTGAACAAGAGTACCAACAGCAACCCCAGACACGTGTATGGTTGGACCTCATCATTAGGGTGGAGCTGTGCCTCTCTAAGAATAGTGAGCAAGGGGTCCAAGTCTGGATTCCCCTAGTAACTTAGGGTGAGACCGAAAGGTACTTAAATATGCAAAAAACAAGGGGGTCCTAGGAGTCCCTCTGCCAGACATTAGTCCTGGTTGTGAGAGACTTACCCAGATTCTTTAGCTCACCATCTTTCACAGAGGAGAAATATCCCAAACATATCAGTCTTTGTCCTGCCCTGGGGCAGTCCAGCACCGAAATGCTAGGCAATTCTCCTCTGAACAAGAGTACCAACAGCAACCCCAGACACGTGTTTCGGTCTGGTTGAACCTCATCAGTAGGGTGTAGCTGTGCCTCTCTAAGAATAGTGAGCAAGGGGTCCACGTCTGGATTCCCCTAGTAACTTAGGGTGAGACCCAAAGTTACTTTAAATATGCAGATAACAAGGGGGGTCCTGGGAGACTCTCTGCCAGACATGAGTCCTGGTTACAAGAGCCTTACCCAGAGTCTTTAGCTCACTATCTTTCACAGAGAAGAAATATCCCAAACATATCAGTCTTTGTCCTGCAATGGGGCAGTCCAGCACCGAAATGCTAGGCAATTCTCCTCTGATCAAGAGTACCAACAGCGTAAATAAGCTGTGTTACGGAAACTTACTGAAACTTTTCCATGCCCGTCACTTAGACGGCGTTGTCACTCACATGATCTGTCATCGCTCCGAGATGTGTCATCGCTGCGAGCACAACCGCAAAGGTGGGCAGTGTCTATCAGCTGTCACTGAAACTGTAGAGATAGCATTGCCATCCAACACAGTCATTAAAGTGCAAATTCCCCATTTCATTGATCTTTTCATCACCGGAAGGCGAATGGAGAGCGGCATCACTTCTGCGCACAATTCTCATTATATGAAAACTCCCACCTCCAATGACATTTAAAACGTTGAACTTGTGCCAAAAGTGGCACGTTTTAATGTTTCTTCTGAATAGTTTTATATATGTTTTTTGAATAGCTAACTTGTTTTTTCAAATGCTAGTGAAGAAATGGTCTCTAAACAGTCCTGTGCAACTTTTCACGAAGAAAAAGCTTTAAAAAAACGTTTTTGTTTTGTCTACTAAAAAAAAAGTAAAACTGCAAGCACCGAATGAATGCCCTTTGGGCCAGCAGTCACTGGAAAGGGTCCCAGCCACCTGTCAAATGAGTCATCCCCGTGAAGGGTCCATGGTAAAGTCCTTCTGCTGTGTCACATTTGCGCATCAGGGCGGCTGAGCTCTAAGAACAGGTCGCGCACCAGGATATAGTGATGTGTGTGAATTTTGAGAAATAATTAATGGGTGTATTCAAGCATGCGTGTGTGAACGGATGATTGAATGCATGCATTTCGTGCATGGATACATGAGTGAGTGCATGAACAGACATGCTTTCCGCTTTAAGAATGAATATTTTTTAAATGATTTGCTAGGCACAGATATAATACAGAGATAAGTGTCGATGGGACATAGAATGTGTGCGGCAGGTGGTCCCACCGCACATGCAAAACATAAAAAGAAGAAACAAAGAAATCAGGACTCCCGATTTCTTTGTTTCTTCTTTTTTTGTTCGGAGAACGAAAGGCTGCTCCTCCGGGGGAGAAAAAAACAGAGACGCCCTGGCCCTGCCACATCACAGTGCCCTCCTGCTTGGGGGAGAGAGGTGCGGCAAGGCACCACAGCGATGCCAGTGGCTCAGGCCCTGGGGAGGACGGCGAAGCACAGACCGCTTTGGTGCTGCGGCTGCCGTCGGCACCAAATTAATTTTACTAACGTGCAAATATGTGCCGGCGGCAGCGTGCAAGCTGCCACCGGCACATATTTGCACGTTAGTAAAATTAATTTGGTGCTGCCTGCCGTCGGCACGACGGCACTGAATTAATTTTACTACATTGCGAATATGTGCCGGCGGCAGCTTGCAAGCCGCCGCCGGCAAATATTTGCACGTCAGTGAAATGAATTTGGTGCTGCCTGCCGTCGGCGGCGACCACCACTCGACTCACTGACTCACCTGCTCGAACGAAGTCACTGGCCTGGCCTCCTCTTCAGGGATGGATCGACGTGGATGCACTGCAGCCTGCCTGGTCCGCCTGGACACAACAAACTCAGCCTCAGCAGCGAGACGATTTCGCACGTGCAATAAATAAAATGGAGGCCAACACAAGCGTCGCAGCACGCTGTGGCCACGCCCCCTCCTCCTCTGATTGGTCAATGGCCAGAGGTCGCAAGAGATTGACAGGGGTCGCTGGCCAATCGCCAGCGGTCGCTCTTGCGACCTCTGGCGACCCCCAAATGACGTCCCTGCTCCCTTCCAAGCCCAGACTGCACCCCAGCAAAATCACGCACCTCACCTCGCAAGCCCAGGCTGCACTCCAGTGAAAACGCGGGCCATCCATTGCACACACAGGCTGCTCCCCACAGATAGCCCCGTCCAGACTGGACACCCCCCCAGGCAGCTCTCTCCAGACTGGACCCCCCCAGGCAGTTTACTCCAGACTGGACACCCCCCACAGACAGACCACTCCAGACTGGGCACCACCCCCAGCCCCCCTCAACTGTGACATCCCCCCAGGCAGCCTACTCCCAGCACCCCTCACCTGTGACACCCCCAACAGGCATCCCCCTACAGACTGGACAACCCCCAGGCAGCCCCCTCCGGACTGGACACCCTCCCATAGGTAGCCCTCTCCAGACTGGACACCACCCCTCAGCTTCCCTCACCTGTGACACCCCCCAGGCAGCCCACTCTAGACTGGACACCACTCACAGGCAGCCCCCTCCAGACTGGACAGCAACCCCAGCTCCTCTCACCTGTGACACCCCCGAGGCAGCCCACTCTAGACTGGACACCGCCCACAGGCAGGCCCCTCCAGACTGGACAATCTCCCAGGCAGCCCTCTCCAGACTGGACAGCCCCCACAGGCAGCCCCCTCCAGACTGGCCACAACCCCCAGCCCCCCTCACCTGTGACAACCCCCAGGCAGCTCACTCCAGGCTGGACACCCCCCAGGCAGCTCACTCCAGACTGAACACTCCCTACAGGCAGCCCCCTCCAGACTGGGCACCGCTCCACAGCCCACCTCATATGTGACAGGCAGCACCCCAGCGAAAATGTGGGCCATCCGTTGCAAGCACAGGCTGCACCCCACAGACAGCCCCCCAGACTGGGCACAACCCCCAGCCCCCCTCACCTGTGATAACCCCCAGGCAGCCCACTCCAGACTGGACACCCACCAGGCAGCTCACTCCAGACTGGACACCCCCCACAACCAGACCCCTTCAGACTGGGCGCCAACCCAGGCCCCCTCAACTGTGACATCCCCCGAGGCAGCTTACTCCAGACTGGACACCGCCACCCAGCGCCCCTCACCTGTGACACCCCCAACAGGCATCCCCCTACAGACTGGACAACCCCCAGGCAGCCCCCTCCGGACTGGACAACCCCCATAGGTAGCCCCCTCCAGAGTGGACAACACCCATCAGCCCTCCACACCTGTTACAACCCCAGGCAGCCCCCGCCAGACTGCCCCCCCATAACCACCCCCCTGTGAAAACGCGGGTCCACCCTCGCAAGCCCAGACTGAGCCCCAGCAAAATCGCACGCCTGACCTCGCCAGGCCAGGCTGCACCACAGCGAAAATGCTGGTCCTCACTCGCAAGCCCAGACTGCACCCCACTGAAATTGCATGCTTCACCTTGCAAGGCAGACTTCACCCCAGCGAAAATGCGGGTCCTCCCTTGCAAGGCCAGACTGCACCCAGCAAAATCACCCATCTTACCTCCCAAGCCCATGCTGCACTCCAGTGAAAGCGCGGGTCCTCCGTCGCAAGTCCATGCTGCACCCCAGCGAAATTGCGGGCCTCACCTTGCAAGCCCAGGCTGCACCCCAGCAAAAATGCGGGTCCTCCCTTGCATGGCAAGACTGCACCACAGCAAAATCGCGCAATTTACCTCCCAAGCAAATGCTATACTCTAGCGAAAACGTGGGTCCTCTCTCACAAGCCCAGGCTGCACCCCAGCAAAAACGTATGTCCTCCCTCACAAGCCCAGGCTGTACCCCAGAGAAAATGCGGGCCATCCCTTGCAAGCACAGGCTGCACCACACAGGAAACCCCCTCCAGACTGGGCACAACCCCCCACACCCGTCACCTGTGACACCCCCCCAGGCAGCCCACTCCAGACTGGACACCCCCAAAGGCAGCCCCCTCCAGACCGGGCACAACCCCTCCTGCCCCCTTCACCTGTGACATCCCCCAGGCAGCCCACTCCAGACTGGACACCCCCCCCAGGCAGCTCACTCCAGACTGGACACCCCCACAGACAGGCCCACCCAGACTGGGCACCAGCCCCAGCCCCTGACACCCCCCTAGTCAGCTTACTCCAGACTGGACACCACCACCCAGCCCCCCTCACCTGTGACACCCCCAACAGGCACCCCCTACAGACTGAACAACCCCCCAGGCAGCCCCCTCCAGACTGCACCCCCCCACAGGCAGCCCCCTCCAGACTGGGCACTGCCCCCAACCCCCCCTCATATGTGACACCGCCCAGGCAGCTCACTCCAAACTGGACACCGCCCACAGGCAGACCCCTCCAGACTGGACAACCCCCCAGGCAGCCCCCTCCAGACTGCACCCCCCCCACAGGCAGCCCCCTCCAGACTGTAGATCACCCCCATCTCCCCTCACCTATGACACCCCCCCACTCAGTGCACTCCAGACTGGACACCCCCCCAGAGGCAGCCCCCTCCAGACTGGCCACCCCCCACAGGCAGCTCCCTCCAGACTGGGCACCACCCCCCAGCCTCCCTCACCTGTGATACCTTCCCAGGCATCCCACTCCAGACTGGACACCCCCCCAAACAACCACCTCCAGATGGGGCACCAACCCCCCTCACCTGTGACACCCACCAGGCAGCCCACTCCAGACTAGACCCCCCCACAGGCAGCCCCCTCCAGACTGGACACCACCCCATCTCCCCTCACCTATGACACCCCCCCACTCAGCGCACTCCAGACTGGACACCCCCCCAGAGGCAGCCCCCTCCAGACTGGCCACCCCCCACAGGCAGCTCCCTCCAGACTGGGCACCACCCCCCAGCCTCCCTCACCTGTGATACCTTCCCAGGCATCCCACTCCAGACTGGACACCCCCCCAAACAACCACCTCCAGATGGGGCACCAACCTCCCTCACCTGTGACACCCACCAGGCAGCCCACTCCAGACTTGACCCCCCCACAGGCAGCCCCCTCCAGACTGGACACCACCCTTCATCCCCCTCACCTGTGACACCCCCCAGGCAGGCCACTCCTGACTGGACACACCGCCAGGCAGCCCCATCCAGACTGCCCCGCCATAGGCACCCCCCTGTGAAAATGCGGGTCCTCCCTCGCAAGCCCAGACTGCGCCGCAGCAAAATCACATGCCTGACCTTGCGAGGCCAGGTGAAAACACGGGTGCACACTCGTAAACCCAGACTGCACCCCACTGAAATCACGTGCCTCACCTCGAAAGCCCAGGCTGCACCCCAGCGAAAATGCGGGTCCTTCCGTGCAAGGCCAGACTGCACCCCAGCAAAATCACGCACCTTATCTCCCTAGCCCAGGCTGCACTCCAGCAAAAACGCGGGTCCTCCCTCGCAAGTCCATGGTGCACCGCAGCAAAACTGAGTGCCTCACTTTGCAAGCCAAGGCTGTACCCAGTGAAAACACTGGTCCTCCTTTGCAAAGCCAGACTGCACCCCAGCAAAATCACACACCTTACCTCCCAAGCCCAGGCTGCACTCCAGCGAAAACACGGGTCCTCCCTCGCAAGTGCATGCTGCACCCCACCAAAATCGCAGGTCCTCCCTTGCAAGTCAAGACTGCACCCAAGCAAAATCAAGCGCCTCACCTCACAAGGCCAGGCTGCACCCCAGCGAAAACGCGGGTCCTCACGAGCAAGCCCAGACTTCACCACAGCAGAATTGTGCACCTCACCTCGCAAGCCCAGACTGCACCCCAGCAAACACGCAGGTCCTCTCTCGCAAGCCCATACTGCACCCCAGCAAAAACGCATATCCTCCCTCACAAGCCCAGGCTGCACCCCAGTGAAAACGCTGGCCATCCCTTGCAAGCACAGGCTGCACCCTACAGACGCCCCCTCCAGACTAAGCACAACCTCCCAGCCCCCCTCACCTGTGAGACCCAGGCAGGCAGCCCACTCCAGACTTGACACCCCCCTGGCATCCCACTCCAGACTGGACAACCCCAGACAGCCCCCTCCAGATTGGACACCACCCTCCAGCCCCCCTTACCTGTAACACCCCCCCCAGGCAGCCCCCTCCAGATCGGGCACCACCCTCCAGCCCCCCTCACCTGTGACACACCCCAGGCAGACCTTTCCTGACTGGACACCCACTCACAGGCAGCCCCCTCCAGACTGGACAACCCCAGGCAGCCCCCTCCAGATTTGCCCCTTTAGGCAACCTCCTGACAGTCTCCCAGAATGCCAGTACAATGCATATCTGCCGCTTACCTGAACTTCTGTGGTCGGCCAGCTCCATTAAGTGGAACACCAATTTGTCCACTGCGAGCATGTTCAACAGGAAGCACCAAAGATCCATCCAGGACTGGAGCATCTGCTGATACACCCCTCAAGACTTACACCTACCCACCCCATACACATGTGACAAGTGAATGCAAGTGGCATGTGCATGTTGGACATGGCACATTGCCAAGCCAACAAAGCACACTAACTGAATGTGTGCGCATGACAGAAGTAAACCTAATAAGAAATATGAAATATACACAAACAATGGCCAGACACGTCACCACCTGAGCATCAGTGACCTGGGTGGAATGGGTGGCAAGTTACCCAACAGGGAACAATAACATGACAGGGCCATGCATGGGTGATGGAAGGTCACTCAGAGAGTGCATGAGTCACAGAAACCGGAGAATTGTACTGCCACTCAGAAAGAGCAAACATGGCTCACTACTGCATTCCAGTGTCCGAGGTGGAGCAACACATAAGAGAAGGCAGTGTGTGACTTCACATGCTGGTGGGCGTGTCTGCATGACATGTGTTTAACTGAGCAATGGCAAACAAAGGTGCCATTAACGGGACCATGGAACACCTCCACAATGAGCCCACCTACCTCCACCCCAACCACATTGATGGCAAACACACAGTGATGCTGCACAGCTAAAAGCAAATGAAAACATATAGTGCAGACCCAGCCGTCTGATGGACCCACCCCACATGTCAGGCACATGTGCATCCTTCCAGCTGCAACCATCACAGCAACAATAACACACATGCATGCATGCCACAAGACACATGTCTTGCAATGGAGAGAGGTACTGGCTGAAAATTGAACTATCAAAGTTGTCAACACACAAATGAACTGCATGAAGCATGGAATTTAACAAAATCAAATATGTATTGCATATAAATATTTACATTAAAAACGGGGAATGAAGGTGAAAACAGTCCAGGGGAAAATAAGAAAATGAATAAAAACCCTACGTCTACCAAACTATATACAAGAAAATCTGGGAAGGAAAGTCTGCCAAGTCCGGGTAAAATAACAAATAAAAAAAGGAAACCTATAAAATAACTATTTACAAAGGCAGCGGGCTAGTGCTCCGCACAGACCTCAATTGCCTTTCCCCCAGGGCTGGGTCCCACACCATGTCTCCCCCCTCTGTTGTCCAGAGGGCTAGCAAGTCGGCCAGCATCCGTGTCTCTATCACTTGGGTCTCCCTGCAAGTGTCCTCCATGATGACAGCCCGCCTCCTTGCACGATGATGCGCAATCCCAGTCCTGGCCATCACCACACCTGCTTCATGTTCCCGCTACCTCTCTGCCATGATCTGCTGTCCATAACGCCGGAACACGGATGAGGATCTGTGCCTCATGCATGCCCCCTGCGTCACTCTTGCCATCTGCCTCCTTTGGGTGGTCAGCCCTGCAATAAATTGCCTCCTCCTTGTTGCCACCTGCTGGGCCAGTGCCCGGTGCCTGCTACATTGGTACGCCCTCCGAGCTGATGATGATAGCTGGGGGAATACGGCACCTGCACCGCTCAAAGGGGCCTGCTGTTCCTTCATTGCCTATGCCCCTGTCAGTGCCTGGGTAGGCACGGTGGCCACCTCAGCTGCTGTGCCTTAGACTCCCAACGTGGGCAGGGGTGTGATCTCCACGAGATGGGGTGTTGTGGGTGGGACTGGTGCATAGGGGGCCCTGCTGCTATCTGGGCCGGAAAGCACCTTGGAGTATGACTGGCGAACAGAGGTGGAAGATAAGGAGGTGGTCGCAGCAGGGAACATCCCATGAAGTACAACACGGAACAGGGATGTTGCAAGCCAGGACATGAGGTGGTATAGCTCATTGTAACGATGTGCAAGCAGACTATAAGTACCCTGCAGATCATCATGAATGACACCTGTCTGCCTACTCAACCGGACCAGCAGGGGTAGCACATAATCCCGGATGTACACATCACATGGTAATGGGGCGTTGGTCTGGGTGGACATACCAGCCAACAACGGGGCATGGGTCTGGTTGGAAGCATCCTGGCAGGCGCACACTGCTGCATTCAATGGATATGGGACAGAATTCTGCACAGGCACCTCTAAAGTGGCCTGCACAGCATCATACCTCTGGGACAGGACTGCAGTATGCACAACCACCTCAACACCCCCACCTGACCTCATGGGCTGGGCTTCAACGGCCACCGCCTTCAACTCCCCCTCCATCAACCTGGATGGAATGACTATAGGGCATCTTCCACTATGGCACCTGTGTGGCATCACCTAGCCCCACCACTGCTGAGGAGTCCACTCCCACCTTCACCTTTTTGAACTTACCCCCAGTAGCCATGCCCAATGTCACCGGTGCTGCCCCAGCCACATTGCTCCCCGAAGATGAGCTGTCATGGGGGCGTGGCTGTGGTCTGCACCTTTGTCTGGTGGAGGCATCCCTGCATACCTGCTCCACAGCACTGCTTCCGCCCTCTTCATCAGATGAAACTGTGGAAAAGGAGACACAGAACAGAAACATCAGTACACTGCACAAAAGCCAGCATGGGATCACCAAAACATGACTTGTCAAGGGAACAACCATAAACCTCCACACCCACACACATGGACATGCAATCCACATCCATGCAGTCACTTTCCTGTCCATGACTCCAGACAACACATCACACTACATGCCACTGTCACAACCAATCTATAGCGGATGCCATACACACATGCATTAATTGTACATACACATATGAGCATGCCATAGCAACAAGCACATACCCATGTCATGCACACACACTAACTCAGAGGGCCCAAGCAGTGCCATGACCAATCACATCTGAATCCCATGAACTTCAATGCCTCAACGTGACTAAGCCAGACATCCAAATGCACATGTTGCATCCAGGTGTGAGTGATGCACAGTAACACATTTCCATTCTGGACAAATACACATGAGCATCATGCATGCTCACAACATGGCCAACGCTACCTCAACTTCACACTTGCCATCCTGGAACATCACAGACACAAGTAACATTGCATGTGCACGGTCTGCAAGACAGCACTACAACACACAATGCAAGTAAGAGCACATTTCAAATCAAAAGATGTCTGAAGGCACACATGGAGAACAATGTCTGGGGCATGCATGCAGACTTCTGTCCCAGAAGGATACTTGCTTCAAACCTAAGGGGGGTCACTGCCAACATGCTGGCACATGTTCAACACACATGCACCATACAGCAGTGCACCACATGGCTACTCACCAGTGGATTAAGAAATCTAGATCCTCATGGACTAAGTGACCATTCACCACCATGGCATGTGCCAGCAAGCCGGGAGCACACATACACCTACTCATCGTACGGTGCATTGGCAGAATATCACAGATGAAATCAACGCCTTAGGGTTTCAAAAGCGCACCGCTGCACATGTAGTGAAGTGATGGAATGAACTCACCCGTTGCACCAAGTCCAAGCTGGGTGCCAATCTAGCCTCTGCTCTGGCAAATGGAGGGATGTAACCAGAAGAGGTGGAGCTGACCGAGCATGAAGAGGCTTTGAGCCAATTCATTACACTGGAACAGGTGCAAGGAGTGGGAGGCATGGAGAAATATGAGGACACGTCCGGTGAGTGCCCAACATTGTGCATCCTGAGTACATGAAGTAAAGCATCACCAAGATGTCTAATAGTGGTGCACATCAGACCTGCATTGGAATGACTGCACCAGGTGAATTATGTCATGTGGTGTAGTGACTCCTGTCAACTCTACACAAGAGTGGCTACAGACCATTTGTTCAAAATCAGTTGAACATGTCCGTGTGACAGTACTCATCCCCCACTAGCATACCCCCACAAATTCTGCAACATGATACCTCTACGCGAACAGTTGTTTGCTTCATCCTTGATGTCAGTGATTCTTCTCTGCTAGACATGTGCATGTGTCCAAATAGGAGTTACACTTCATGCCCTGGAGGTTATAGAATCTCTTTTCACACATGTACCTAGGTGCTTCCATCCTACATAGAACATCCAAGATGACAACCAACACACCTTATGGCGCACCCTTAGTGTGCATATGTCTAGACTGTGCACATCCCCACTGTCCCAATGCGAATGACTCCAGAAGCAAATCATTGTGAGGCCTTCTCTCTGTTAACCTCCCACACTCAGCCCACACTCCATGGGTCCATGCCCCTCTCTCTCTTGTAGGCCATTGTACCTTGTTCATATATACAACTCCATTGACTTACTCTCTCCACTTCACAGACCTTTCCTAGGTTGTACTCTTACAGCCATACATGAACTGGGACTGTTTCCTTTTTCACACACTTACGGCATGTTCCCATTGTGTACAGTCCCTGTACCAGGATAACACTGGTGTGGAATGTGATGGATGCTGACTTGGATGTGGATATGTGTGTCTGCCTGTTGCCATATGATGTAATTGCACATCGCAGAGCCACATTTCCATGCCCATTTCACTGATATTAGTCAACAGTTAGCTGTGCCATGGGCCATTATGTGCTTCTTAACAACCCTGTTTGTAGGCAATGTGTCCACTGACAGCATGGCCCTGAGCTGGGAATTTTGTTGTCAGTCTGCATATGCCATGCTCAGATAGCTTATTGTACATAGTGTGTGGATGCTGTATTTGTTATGGTGACGTGCTCTGCATTTTGTAGCATGACAACAATGGGATACACATGTTTACTGTAGACACGTTGCACATGACTCCACATGTCTTTTCTGTCCATGTGCAGGTGAGGAGGCACCAGATGCAGAAGAGGAGGAAGAAGAGTCTGTGGAGCTTCAGACCACCAGTGGAGGATGTGGTGTGGCACACTGTGAGAATCCACTGGTGCTACAGACCATCCTGACCTGTGCTGCAGACACTTCTGACTCTTTGGACTCAAGTCGCTCTGATGTTGAACCGGATGTGCAGTCCTCAATGCTGGCAGAGGTAAGTGCACCAATTAGTGGAGCAGTTGGGTCCCATGAGTCTGGAGGTGGCCAGGTGCCTTCACAAGGTCAGTCAGTGGTGTCACCCCTGTCTGTGGTGGTTACGGCTACAAGGGCACAATCCCATACATTGGTTTCTGGTCCTGGGGCAAATGTTCAAGGGAGCGTTGCAGTCCTGCAGCCATGGACAGGGACATCACAGCAAGGGCCATGATCCCTTGGATCAGGCAGGAGTGGGCCTAACACATGTGGGAGACGTGTGCAGACGGAACAGACAGAGTGGGCGCAGCAGATGTTGCGTTCCACACACCGACATGGTGCTGCCTATGAGAGTTTGGCTGAAGGCATGAATTGTGTGGCCACTTCAATGATCCTCCCAGCTACAAGGGTGGAGCAACAGCTGAAGATCATACGGTCCACATGCCACTCCCACAGGCTGCGCATGGAGGCCAACATCATGGGCCGACAGGCAAATCTGCGGTGTCTGCAGTCAACCCTGCTTGAAGAGGATCAGGCACACAGGGAAGCCCTAAGGCTTGAGTTGTCGTCCCGCAGAGCTGCAATCCATGAGGAAGAGGCAGCCAGCAGAAGACTGTTGCACCAGGAGATATTATCATTGAGGCAGACCATCTCATAGGAACTCTATGTAACCCGTTAGCTGGTCCATAGTGACCTCCAAGCCCTCAGTGTGCTGGTGCATTCATCAGTGTCATGCATGGGCGCTGCCACTGAGGCCATGCCAGGGCACTGCGTGGTAAGCCTCCAGACCCACTTCCACCTTCAGATTAATTGCAGGATGGGGGTGCCAGCATAAACATTCTTCCAAGGTCCTCTGTAGCCATGTGGTCCATGTGCCCATGGATTTTTTGTGTTGGTTGACGTTGACATGCACACTGACATGCACCTTGCCGGCCCAGTCTATGATGGACATTTTAGATTTTTTTGTTACTTTTTTTTACCCCTGTGCCGGATGATGGCATGCAATTTTTGAGGTGCCCTTTCAAGTTGACCGCAGCTGGGTGCATGGTACCTCTGCTTTCAATTGAATGCACAATTGTACCAATTGTATGCTGTCACAATGAAGTCTGCATTTGCATGCAGTGTGCAGGTGTTGCTGCATGTGTGCTGGGGCACATGCTAATGGTTGTCTTGTGAGTTGTTGTTTTAATGTGTTGTATGTCACTGTGGGGCCCGTGGGTCTTGAGTTTTTGGGTGCATGGATGTGTTAGCTGCACTCTGTTTCATTTTGTTCATTGTCTGCAGATCCTTCCATCAAGCAATGATGGCTATTTCATGGGATAACATTTGACTGTCGACTGCATGCCAAGGAGACAGGTAAGATGTGCATTTATCTTGATCATTATGGAATGGCTACTTTAGTTGCTGCATGTCTGGGTGTGGAAATTCTGGTGGGTCGCCCTCTTTGTCACAATTGTCTATTACCTCGTGTTAATTGTTGGTTTGGGGATGGGGTTTATTGTGGTCATGTTGCCAGGTTGAGGGACATGTTGGTCGATAATGCAATGTTTTTCTACACCCCACAATAGGGACCTGTTTGTACGCATCATGCACATTCTAGGACATGTGTGCAGCTAAATGCCATTGTGCTTGTTGTATTTTGCGTCCATGTTAATTTTGAGGGCATGTATGGCTTGCAGCTCAGACATGATGTTTCAGGATTGATCACTTCTTATACATTTGACATGTATGTTAGTCAGATCAGCCAGAGTGCCAGGGGACCGGTACGTGGTGATAGTGTGTGGTATAAATATCCTTTAAGTTTACATATGGGTTGTTTTTGGTGCCAAAGAGGTGATTTCATTAAATGGTTGGCATGGTGGTAGTAGTGTCTTCCCTCTTCATGTGTTTCTTTTGGAAACACAAAATGAAATGTCTTTTAGTTCTAAGGGATGCACACAAAATTGCACTTCCAAGGGCCCTTTCTCAGGGTGGTTTTGTGGGCACAGTGGTTTGGCACATTGTCATCATTGAATGGCATTTGGTATTTTGCGGGATCGTTTGTGCTCCACAGGGGAAGTTCTTTAGATGAGAAATGATTGCACAACTGGGTACGTGCAGCCCCTCCACAGGCCCTTAGCCCAGCCATACGCATGTAGTGTGCCTCTGGGTACAGATTGTGTTGCACTGGTGGTGCATATAGCAACACACTAGCAGAGCGGTCAAGAGAGCGCAAATGTGATTTTAGCACTCCAAATGTGTGCTCCACTATGCCCCAAGTTGAACTATGGGCAGTGTTGTAACTTACCTCGGGTGGGGGTGCTTGGGTTGCATATGGGCATCATCATGTATGTGCTAAGGGGAAGGCACAGTCCCCTGTGAAGTTGAGAATGTTTGTCATTGTCATTTGTTGACAGTGTATATTGGTCTGTGTGCAACATGCATGCGTGTGCATGGCCATTCATACTCAACAATGAGCCATGTGTTGCCATGCTTCCCAGCATCCGGGGCCCTGTGTAGCAGGGACATCCTGATGATGTAACTATCATGTGTGCTACCAGCATAGTTGCATACACATCAGTAATGATGCCTTGGCATCACACACAACATGAACATTGATGGAGTGCCAATGTTTCTGGTTGCGGTAGATGAGCTCTGTTGCGCTAAGTTGACATAGAGCAACATGGGTGCAATCAATGGCACCTAGCACTTTTGGGAAGTGCACCACCCCATACAAATCCTGGACCACTGCTTGCCTTTCTGCCAGTGTTCTGGGCATATAGATATGCCGGCGGACAGAATGAAGTGCAGTTATGATTGGCAACACCTGGTGTAAGCAGTGAGACTAGGTGGCCTGGGAGATGCCACCTACTATGGCGGTGCTTCACTGGAATAAACCAGTGCCCAAAAAATTCAGAACAGTGAGCACCTTTTACAAGGGACCCAATGCTTGGGAGCACATGGTGGGTGATGTGAGGTCTTCTTCCCACTCTGTGACCACATCTAAGATGATATGGGGGGGGACCTACACCTTTCATAGACCTGGTTATCAGGCATCCAAAAAAGGGTGGTCCTTGGGTGTAAGATCCAGGCCCTGACCATCCTCCTCCTCATGTGATTGCTGCAGCAAATGGTGCATTCATTGTGGCTGTATCCATGCCTTTGTTGGTCATGCATGCTTTTTATGCATTCATTTGTGTGTATGTTGACATTTACACCTGCTATCACATGGCGTAGGTGTTTCTGGATTTGGGTGTGCTTTTTAGTGCGCCGGCATTCCCTGTTCAATTCGATGAATACATTTGTTTAGCGCGCATATTGGCGGTGCAATTGTTCAACAGTGGTAGGGCCCTCGTAACGCCCACATTTTCGCCTGTTCTTCCTCATTCCAAGTGTTCTGCCTCCTTTTAGGTGGCTGCACTGGCCTGGCCGCCCCTTCTCTGGAGCCTCGCGCAAGGTGTTTGTCAGGTCGCAGTGACATGGTGGACCGGCACAAGTACCCTATTTTCAGCGCAGATTATTCCATGAATCAAGCCCTGTGAGGCTCCTTTTACAAATGTCTGCAAAGTACACAAATGGGACCTGCTATGTTTGTACATACAAGAAGGCCACTCCATGTAGTTTCCCTTTGGCAATTGTTCTCCCACATGCATGTCGAATGGACCATACATGGCTGTTGGAGCTTTGCTTACCCAACCTTGATTGGTCCGTTGAGGATGCAGCCTGCAGAACTGCACATTTTAATGTGCACAGGACGTCCTGCACCTACAGACTGAATGTATCACTGACAAAGTGGCATTCCGGCGTTTGTGCGCATGTGCCGGAACCAGAAGCACTGTGTGCTTCCTGGTTCCTGTTCTTGAATGCAGTAACTCGAGGGCCCTTGTCGTGGAAAGCGGTGTCTCGGCAGGAGCAGTCCCCGACAGGGGCTGGTGGTAGGTGTAGAAATGTGTATGTATATATAGTGTGTATGTCATTGGTCTTCACTCTACGCTCCTAGAAAATTCAGAAGGGATGACACACGCTCTTGTCACCTGATTTACTAGTCCATCAGTGGTTGGTCTCTGACATTATGCAAAAAGAACACAAAAAGTGGTTATACTGAGCCAGGTATTTTGCACTGTTGTATGTGAAATCCCACTCTTGTGATTGGATCATAAATTCTGCACATGCATATTACAGTTTTATTCATGCGTAAGTTGAACAGACTCTATGTCACACATACATTAAAGACCTGTGTAAATAGTCAGTTACATTTAGTTGGCCCCCATTACTGTCGTGCACTATATCATTATATTTGAGGCGTTACAGTGCAATGTCTGAGGCAATTGAAAGTATTTCGGGCTGGACTTGGTTTCTACATATTCCCATCACCTAGGAATCCTTGCGGACCCTTCTGAGTTATCGCTGTCTTTAGACCTTGTGAACAGCAGCAGCTAAAAACTCAACACTGTAATAACACAAATGCACACACACAAACATATATTACAAAGAAAAGAATTTGGGAGTTAAGAAAAGGTTTTCATCCTACTGTCACACAGCATGTATTTGTGGCTCAGAGCAATTTTACTGTAGTGTTAAATATCACCAGTCTCTATTAATGCTGATTGACAGAGAAAGAAACCCCAAAGAGAAAGGAATTCTCCAAAACTGACCACAATGTCCTTGTGACCCTGACATGAAAACATGAGGTAACATAGCCTGCATTATAGCTGTACCCTGTGGTACCAGATCAGGGTTTGGGGGTCTGCGAAGTGTTAGGACCGTTTCCTTAGTGTAAAGCTGTTAATCAAATAAACCAGTGGCCAAACAATTCAGAACAGTGAGCACCTTTTACAAGGGGCTCAATGCTTGGGAGCACATGGTGGATGATGTGGGGTCATCTTCCCACTCCGTAACCACATCTAAGATAATATGGGGGGGAACCTACACCTTTCATAGACCTGGTTATCAGGCATCACAAAAAGGGTGGTCCTTGGGTGTATGATCCAGGCCCTGACCATCCTCCTCCTCATGTGATTGCTGCAACAAATGGTGCATTCATTGTGGCTGTATCCATGCCTTTGTTGGTCACGCATGCTTTTTATGCATTTGTTTGTGTGCGTGTTGACATTTACACCTGCTATCACATGGCATAGGTGTTTCTGGATTTGGGCGTGCTTTTTAGTGCGCCGGCATTCCCTGTTCAATTCGATGAATACATTTGTTTAGCGCGCATATTGGCGGTGCAATTGTTCAACAATGGTAGGGCCCTCGTAACTCCCACATTTTTGCTTGTTCTTCCTCATTCCAAGTGTTCTGCCTCCTTTTAGGTGTCTGCACTGGCCCGGCCACCCCTTCTCTGGAGCCTTGCAAGGTGTTTGTCAGGTCGCAGTGACAAGGTGGACCGGCACAAGTACCCTATTTTCAGTGCAGATTATTCCATGAATCAGGCCCTGTGAGGCTCCTTTTACAAATGTCTGTAGAGTACACAAGAGGGACCTGCTATGTTTGTACATACAAGAAGGCCTCTCCATGTAGTTTCCCTTTGGCAATAGTTGTTCTCCCACATGCATGTCCAATGGACCATGCATGGCTGTGGGAGCTTTGCTTACCCAACCTTGATTGGTCCGTTGAGGATGCAGCCTGCAGAACTGCACATTTCAATGTGCACAGGGACGTCCTGCACCTACAGACTGAATGTATCACTGACAAAGTGGCATTCCGGCTTTTGTGCGCATGTGCAGGAACCAGAAGCACTGTGTGCTTCCTGGTTCCTGTTCTTGAATGCAGTAACTGGAGGGCCCTTGTCGTGGAAAGCGGTGTCTCGGCAGGAGCAGCATCCGACAGGGGCTGGTGGTAGGTGTAGAAATGTGTATGTATATATAGTATGTATGTCATTGGTCTTCACTCTACGCTCCTAGAAAATTCAGAAGGGGTGACGCACGCTCTTGTCACCTGATTGACTAGTCCATCAGTGGTTGGTCTCTGACATTATGCACAAAGAACACAAAAAGTGGTTATACTGAGCCAGGTATTTTGCACTGTCGTATGTCAAATCCCACTCTTGTGATTGGATCATAAATTCTGCACATGCATATTACAGTTTTATTCATGCGTAAGTTGAAAAGACTCTATGGGCCTCATTACGACCCAGGCGGTAAGTTACCGCCTGGGTCGTACCCTTACCACCATGGTGTAAACTAAGTTTACATCATGGTGGATGGCGGATTTACCGCCCCATTCCAAGGTGAGTGGGGCGGTAAATCCCCATTTCCCATTTTTGCCCCATAGGGCATAATGGGAGTGGGGAAGGCGCTAATTACGCCACCGTAAATTACGGTGGCGTAATTAGCACCATGGTCCCTTAGCGCCATGGATTTTAACGCCTGCAAAAAGCAGGCGTTAATATCACCATGGCGCTAAGGGACCTTGTAACCAGGCGTTAAGGGTCGGCGCCGTTTACGGCGCCGTTAACCCCTTAACGCCTGATTCGTAATGAGGCCATATGTCACACATACATTAAAGACCCGTGTAAATAGGCAGTTACATTTAGTTGGCCCCCATTACTGTCGTGCACTATATCATTATATTTGAGGCGTTACAGTGCAGTATCTGAGGCAATTGAAAGTGTTTCGGGATGGACTTGGTTTCTACATATTCCTATCACCTAGGAGTCCTTGCGGACCCTTCTGAGTTATCGCTGTCTTTAGACCTTGTGAACAGCAGCAGCAAAAAATGCAACACTGTAATAACATACATGCACACACACAAACATATATTACAAAGAAAAGAATATGGGAGTTAAGAAAAGGTGTTCATCCTACTGTCACACAGCATGTATTTGTGGCGCAGAGCAATTTTACTGTAGTGTTAAATATCACCAGCCTCTATTAATGCTGATTGTCAGTGAAAGAAACCCCAAAGAGAAAGGAATTCTCCAAAACTGACCACAATGTCCTTGTGACCCTGACATGAAAACATGAGGTAACAAAGCCTGCATTATAGCTGTACCCCGTGGTATCAGATCAGGGTTTGGGGGTCTGTGTAGTGCTAGGTCCTTTTCCTTAGAGTAAAGCTGTTAATTAACTGTGACCACAGTAGCCCTGTCTGTGTGATATGTAAAACGAGGCTGTCGCGTTCCGGAACACATGTTTTTCATATGGAAATAGTGCACTTCTTGTGGGAGCTTATTTTAAATAAGGACTGTGTTTCCAGCGTCTGGGGACTTGCCAGCTCCTGGGTAATATTAGGTCACGGTGATACGGTGCCGCTTGTAATTATTTCTGTCACTGGTCACATAGAGAAGGCAACAGCCTATCAAGAACTCCTTTACATCATTCTAGGAAATGGAACTCTATAAATCTAGACGTGCTGGCCCGTAATTATGCGACCTTGGATAGCATATAGAACTATTTCGATTTTTTTTTTCACGCTGAATAGTTCAACACTTCCACCATAATTTTCCGTTCTAACGATTGACTTTCACTGCATTGCAGGAATCTTACCCAGCCTCTAGTCAAGAAACACAGGGGTGACGCCTTGCTGTTTTCAAACTGCACAAGGGCATATTAAGTGGCAGAAACATAGAGACATAGAAGGTGACAGCGACCGGTTCCTAGAAGGTCAATGCCGTTCTATTACTAATCAGAGAACAAGGCTAGTATGCTTCCCGGGCTAACTAAAGGGCGACACTAACATAAACATGAGTTAATCCCCAACTCTGTACACAATTACATATGACTCTAATTATATAACAGACATGCACCATAGGAGCTGGCTGACACCTTGAATTTACAAAGAGGCCAACATAGCTGCCATGGCACCCATGTGATTCTACTTGACATCTCCCTTTTTCGCTTTCACTGGCCTCGTTGTTGACCTGAGTTAGACCAGGGCACTTTTAAATTATATCGAAAGACATGCTTGTCTTCACTCTATGGGCCTGATTTGTAAAATATTTAGCGCTGCACAAAGCGACTGTGCGTCACATAAAGCGACTTTCCGAAGAAAAGTTAAACTTTGGGGAACGCAAAAGCTCTAAATACTACACGTTCTCTAATGATGTATCTTTCTGTTATTGGCATGGGGTTGCCCTTGCTCCACTGATTGTTTGGGGTCCTTATGGCCTTCTTAATAACATACACAGCTATATGCCCTAACGATGGACCACTGGTCCGAAATGCATAGGCTTTGTAGCTTGTTGGCTTTGTCTGCAGTATAGTTGTCAACATATTGAATACAACATTATTTTTTTTCAACAACTATCTCCAGTTATGTATTTTTTTCAACCTAAAACTACGACAACATCACCAACATCATTAACATACATTGCTCTCTCTCTTTAGCTAGACTAAGGATGTGCAACCCACACTGCTTGTTTCACTAGCCAAGGTCCACAGTTCCGCCACATGCCTCATGTGAACGGCTGCTCGAACAAGCCCTGCATCTTTGCCAGACACACTGCTGCCCAAGACCTCACTGTGCTGCAGGACCATGGAGAGGCATGTTCTAGTCTCCCCCGTGTTGGGAGCATGAGAAAAGGGACTCATCTTGTCCCTGCGACCCTGGAGTGGGACTCACAGCTCCTCAGAGCCAAGACAGCCAGGATCCTTGCCATTTCACCATTGAACAATTGGTAGCCTTCATTAAAGCGTGTATGGCCCAGATAGAACCAGCAGGACCCTCTGGAGCTGGTTTTTGTGTTCACTGTATTTCGAACCAGAGTCTTTACATTCAAACAAGTTCACTGTTGCACCTCGCCAGCTGAAGCGCGCTGTTGCCTCGAACAGAGAAATGCAGCTGCATCTGCATTGCCGAAATGCCATTCGCCCGATCAGCCTCTTCATCAAGATCGAATCGACGACCAAACCACTGCTGGTGTTCCTGCCAAACCGCATCCTTTTAGTTGCATCGAAACGTATTGCCTGGGCCTTCTGTCATCAGCCTGTCCGCCGTCCAACTTCGACAGTCGAACCAAACCTGGTGACCTCTATGATCTTCATCATTCCAAAAGCTTCAAACCGCATTCTCCTTCCAGTTCAACCTCTCTTTGACACCTGTTCACCACTGGATGACTGCGACTGCTGCACCTTGAACTGGCTCAAGCTACCGAAGAACGGTGAGAAGCCTGGTTCACTGGTGTTGAACCGCATAGACATTGCAAAACGTACTATTGGTTGATAATTGCCCCAATTGTCAATTTTGGGCCCTAATCGCTGGGTAGGTCACCTTGATCCCTCTGTACAACCTCAAGAACATATCCTTTTAAACATTGTGTTTTTTCTTGCCTTTTCTCTGCCTGTCTCATTAACTAGAGCGCTGCATCTATTCGATCTTTGCATACGCTGTGTTCCTTCTAAAGGGGTGGGTTTTGGCAGTGTTTTCTTGTTAGTTATTTTGGACTGTTATACTTCGATGTTTGGGTTGCTAGTGAACCACATTCACACCCCTCTTGAGAGTATAGCCTTCCCTCTACTCACGTTACCGCAAAGGAGGTATATATCTTAACTGTGCCTTGTTTAACCTTTATGATTGTGCTGGCTCTTGGTTTGTAGAGGTGTAGACACTTTAGCCTCTACTCTACTTAAGCCTCTACTTACCCTTATACACCTGCAGGGCAGAAGTCAATTTGTTACACCTGCCCCCTATAAAAAACACGTTTTGCTCTGCCAGAATGCTGTTTTCTCTTGCCTACAGGTACCTCAGCCTCCACACTCCACTCTCGTTCTATTCTGTTCTTCATTTCATTGTGAAGACCCACCTCCAGTGGTGCTGCATCACTCTGTCCTTGCACCTCCTCTAAACCTGGTGAATATTGGTTGAAGGGGGCAGAGGGAATGTCATTTGGGCCGGGGTGAGAAGACTTTTGTGGCTTCTGGTAGAAAGCAGAGTGGATCCCTAGGAGAACGAGTAGGGATTTTGTCCCATTTGCAGACTGCCTCACGAAAAGCTGACAAAAAACCTTCTAGCCCTGCCTAAGACAGGCCCTGCTCTTGACATGCAGTATTCCTATGAGGCCACTGAGTGCAGCACCTGAGCATGCCAGAGTGAGGTTTGAGGCATCCCTCATCCTGCCAAACAACTTACTAAGAAAGGGAAAATCGGCAACTTCAGCCCAACATTTGTATTACACCTTTCTTTGTCTTTTTTATTGTGATCTAGTTTGACTGTAAACTTTTTAACACAAATCAAAGTCAAATTCAAGGATGAAGAAAAAAAGATAGAAGAAATGTATCCTTAATTGTTCGTGTCATTAAAATGTTTTGTTTCCCCTTTGGGTAATCCATCTTTTTATTCCAAAACAATGTTACCCATCGACTTTACTTTGTGTCCGATATGATAGGTAGCCTGTGTTTGGTTAGTTATTCAAGGTTTTCCTGGTCTTCTAATAATTTGTCCAAGAAATGTATTCCTGCGCATGTAAATTGCTGGTTCCTTGCTAGTCTAAAATCTTCGACCAGTCAATGATGGATTTGACTTTGAAGGGTTCCATATAACTGTGTAGGCAGCGTTGTCTCTCGTCCGCTACAGCTGAACATTCCAGTAGAAGGTGCCTTGTTGATATCAAGTAATGGCATCTCTGGCAGAGTCTACACTTTCCTTCGTTGGTTCCTCTTTTCCCTGTATTATGTTTGTATTCATTTGTTGGGTATACACCTAGACAAATTTTCATCAGTCTCTCTCAGAAATGTTTTGAAGGAGATTTCGACAAGTCCCTCTTTCGAGACTCATTTGCCATGTTGATTTGAGTTTGGAGTGCAAGTCTAGCTTCCCTTGTTTGTATCCAGTCATTCCTCTTCAGTTTTTTCTTTACACTGCCTGGGTTATTTATTAGTTCTTCTATTGATGAGTCAAGCTCGTCCAATTGTTTCTTCCACTCTTCTTTCCAGTTGCTGAGTATGGTTGCACTTTTGCCGCACTCGTTCGTTGCCAGAATTTTTTAGCCGAATGTCGGATTAGACACACTAATTTTTCTTAAGAGGGCTAGATACTTCCATTTTATTTTAGAATGTAGGCATTGCAATCCTAGCTTCATTCTTATCGTGATGATCGGTGTATATCTGGGAAGTTTTAAGATTGGTTTCCAAAAGAGGCTTTCGAGCGTTGCCCATGTTCTCCAGGACGGGCTCAGACCAGCCTCTCGTCCGTAGGTTAGAGTAGGTACAACCTTCTGCACACAGAACAATCATACTGGGAGTAAGGACAATTTCCCAAATCTTCTGTTTAAGATGGAGACTTGGCCGCTTAAAGTTCTCGCTTTGGAGAAAAGCTCTTTTTCCCAGCTCTGTTCGGCTATTGATTGACTAAATCTTATTCCCAGGTATCTTATCTCTGGGACTTTCTCTAGAATCTCTTCACCAATCCTCCAGAAAAACTTTTAGTTGATTCGTTTTTTTGTTCCTCCTATGGAGACAATTTTAGATTTGCCAATATTGATCTCCAGGTTGTTTAGATTCATGTATGTTTGCAATTTATTTAATAGGCGTTGTAGTCCAATCTGGGTTTCGTCTATGATGACTATGTCGTCAGCATAGCAGATCATCAAGATCTCTTGCTCATTGATTTTTGAAGGAAAATGCCTTGTGTATTTTAGTGTCTCCGACAGGTCGGCAATGTACAATTTAAAGAGTGCTGCCGCCAGTGAACAGCCTTGTTTGACTCCCTTTTTGATGGATATTTCCGCAGTTAGTGTACCGTCGTCGTTAATTCTTATCTGGGTAGTAGTATTTTGATGAAGGGCTTTTATTGGCTGCAATAGTTCTTCAAGGCAATTCCACTTCTTCAATTTTTCCCATAATATTTGATGATTTACTCTGTCAAAAAGCTTTACTTAAGTCTATGAAGGCTAGGTGTAGACTCCTTTTGTTCCTGATGATGTTTAGTTTTAAAATTGATAGAATGAAGAGGTTTAGGTCCGCACCAGTACCCTTGGTGAATCCTGTTTGACGAGGATCGATGATGTTGTTATTGTCTGCCCATTCTGATAGACCTCGTTGCAGATCTGCTGCAAATAATTTCCCAATTATGGCAAGTAGCGAAATCGTCCTGTAGTTTCTTGGGTCGTCCCGTTTCCCTTTTTGGAAGATTTGGACTGTTATACTTTTGGTCCAAGGTTTGGGATTTGCTTTTTTTTCAATGGTTTTAAATACCATTTTTTCCATCTCAGCCCATTTTGCAGGATCCATTTTCAAATGTAAGTTTGTTATTCCGTCCGGACCTCCGGCAGAGGAATATTTCAGTTTTCTTATTGCTTGTTCAATTTGTTGTTCGTCCATCATTCTTTCCATGGATAAATTGAACAAGTTGAATTGTCTTCTTTCATCCTCTCTAAGCTTCCGAAAACTTTTTGTAATGCGAGGTCCAAACGAATTCAGAGACTCCAGTTATGAGACGTTTTTGCTGATTTAAGGTTAAGTTGTTAATTATGTCCCATGTGTTTGTTGTAGTTGCTTGAGCTAAGGCAAGTAGCATCTTTTCCCCTTGCTCTTGATCTCTCTGTTGTCTGAATTTGATTAACCAGTTCTTGTAGTGTTGTTGTTTCTGTTTAATTTGTGTTTGTAGTGTTTCTCTATTCGAAACTTTCTTTAAGTACCGAATTTCTTTCCTCAGTTGTTTCCTTTGTTCCACTACCTTTGTACTATATTGATGTTTTGAAATAACTGTGTCATCTGTAAGCCTGAGTTTCGTAGATTTTTAAAAGCGAGTCGTAAGAGACCTCGGGATTGTCACAAGTTATTTGTGATTCATATTTCTTGGTTAATACTGATATATCACTTTTCCTTAGTCTTAATCGGTTTCCTCCTGGGTTCAGTTGTATTCTACAACTTTTTGCATCCTTTGTCGATTTTGTTTTCATTATCCAAGTTAGTTTTAAGATATTGTGATCATTTTCCTCTTGTGATAGCACTTCAAGACTGGCTCCCTTGTGTAATTGACTTTTTTAAACCCATATGTAGTCAATCGTTGATCTAGAGACTCAATTTTTCCAGATTACTTTGCCCAGAATGTCGCTGTTCACTTAGCCATTTAACATAAATACATTGTTTTTGCTTGCCTTTTGTACCCATCTAATGATCGAAGACTTAGTTGATCAAGGATTGGGATCCCTTGTTTGTTGAGACATTTGATGTTCAAGTCTCCACATATGATTAGATTCAAGTTGGGAGTAGAAGCTGATTCGGATTTTATTAATTCTGTAATTTTCCTTAGCATCTAAGTTGTCTAGATTCATACACGGTTCCAATATATGTTAAGCAATAGAATTGTTTGCAGTGTATCTCTGTCTTGCCCATTTAATTATGGCCCATTGGATAGATCGATTTGGATTCCCTTTTCTTAGGATTGAGGTTCCTGTTTTCTGTCTTATCAATGTCGGCAGCCCTGCAAAGGGTCTTCCGTTGTTACCTTTTTGGGCAGTGTTTGTTCATCTGAATGTCAACATATTCACAAGTTGGTTGCTCTTCTAATCAAGTTTCCTGGAGGCATATTTTAGAGGACTCCCTTAAATGTGAATTCCCGTTGTTCACCAGGTCTTTAAAACCTATTGTGTCCCATGATATCATGGTGTCCTGTTCACATTCAACATCTTTTTTCTGCTAGTTGGTTCTTTGGACTGTAAGCGATTTGGCTATCCAGGACTAGTCTTCTTTTTTTAGTTCGATGTTCTTTGCAAATGTCTCGTCAGTATGGGGTTCTTTTTCTTTAAGTTTGTTATCAAATGTGATTTTGATTGTCTCACTTCCAATACCCCATTTCTCACTTCTGCTGGTGCTTTCTTCTTTATGTTCACCAAGTTTTTTCACTGTTTTTTTTTGTTACCTCTGTTTCCAAGGTGCTGGTTCTATGGTCGCACATTTCATAGCTTAGTTTTGTTAGTTTTGCCCCTTCTTTTAGCAAGATGTTCTTTGCTTTAAGAGAGTTCAGATGTAGAATCACTGTGTCCACACATTTTTCATCCATGTATTCAACCACTGCTATGTCATCCGAATGTATTCCTCTTAGAGAAAGTATACAATGTAGAAGATGTATCACGTTTTTTACAATTTAGGTTTCTGTCGTCATTTTCAGAAAGGAAGATTTCGATCCTTATTCTTGGTTTGTTTTGAGCATTGAATTGCTCTTTTGGTTCACTTTTCGTCCTTGGGTAGTGCCTTTGTGAGTATCCTGCTGTTTTTTTAATTCCATTTTTTTTAAATAAAATCTCTTTGTTTTTGATTGTCTGCTCTTTTTTTTGCGTTACCTGTTTCAACTAGTCTTTGTTTTCTTTTCTGCTCCATCGTGGTAAACACTGTTTCCTGCTCTGAGTCATCCTCTTCAAGAGCTTTGGCTCTTTTATCAATCACTTTTGCCCTGGTCAGGGGGCTTTGTGGGTTCCCCTTCTGAATCCTGTTTGATATCTTCTTTGTCTTCTGTTTGTGTGTTGTCTTCAATTTCGTCAATGTAAAAGGATGTGTCTTCTTCATCTGAGTCCCGTCTGGTCTCATTTTCTTCCTTGTTTTGAGTTCCCACAATTGCAACCTGTATTATTTTTTGATCATTGTTGAGTTTGTCATCAATTTTTTGTTGAGTATCTTTAGAGACCATGCTAGAGACCATGCTTTGTTTAGATGGCTGGATGTTTCCCAAGAAGGCACTGGATCCCTTTCCTCGGTTGCTAAGACTAGTTTTTATATTCTGGGTTTTCTTATTTCCTTTCTCTTTAATAATGGGTTCCTTTGTATTCGTTGATATCAATTTTGATCTAGTCGACTCCTCTATTTCTAACATTTCTTTGTTCTGTCCTTGAGGCGGTGCAAATACTGGATACATACATTTGTTCTCATTTCCAGTGGACTTTGTGGACTGCTTTCCAGTTAGTCTGTCAACTCCTTTATTAATGTTTACTTGCCTTTCAATAAAATTTAGTGCCTCTGACTCATCCTCTATAGTGAACAATTTGTTCTTGTTGTTTCTTTTTTGTGTATTGAGGTGCTTTGTATCCCTGCCGCATCAGTTGTTCTTTCATCTTCAATGTTTTGCAATCTCAATGTTTTAGTCGTTCTGGAGTGGGACTTTGCCCCTGTTGGGGCTTGGTTGCTTTCTTTTTGTCTTTCTATTAGCCTCTCATTTTCATTATCCAGGGTTACTCTTATATTTCGTTCTCTAGCCTCTGCCATTTTCCTCATCCATTTTAGTGAGTCTAGTAGGGCTTGTGTCAGCATTGTTTTTTCATCTTGTTCTTCACTTGCCAAACCGTATGGTCTCCTTTGCCACGCGGCAGAGGTTTCTGCCTCATGGTTTAGGCGTTGCACAAGTTTTGTCATAAAGACTTCTTGGGTGGCTATCTTAGAATGGATCAATGCTAACAAGGTGTTGTTGTCTTTTAGGTTGTCGTTTATTGTTTCATAAAATTTGGTGTAGGGAGCTAGAGAGATTGTTAGAGCTGCCGTGGCATTATTGTGGATCTGGATACCAGCCGCGATGGAGAGTTATTTTTTTTTCTGAAGGTTGAGTGGTTCAATCTTCATAACTGTTTTCTTCATTTACATTGTAGTTCTTTTTTTGGCACCAAGTTCTTTGGGCTGGGCTTGATCTGTTGGGGCGTTTGAGTCACAATTTTCGTGTGGAAGTTTATTTTATGGTGTTTGATCTGGGGACGTTGTTGCCTGAGAGGCCACTGATTAACTGTGGGAATTCCCTCCTTTTACCTGTCTTGTTGCATTATTTGTTATATGTAGTATATTGGGCTCACTTGCATTCAAGAAATATTGTTTCTTTTTATTGGTCAACTTGTGGCAATTGTGTCCTTTCAACCATGTGATATATTGTTCTTTTTTCCCGAATTTCAAGTCCTTCTACGTCTGACATATCTGTCGTTTGTGCTGCACCGAGTGTTTCTCTTCCTTTTTCCATCAAATAGTGATCGTTTAGTGGTTGAGTCCGGTTCTCCAATAGCTGGTCTGTTGTCAATGGATTGGATCTTGCTTTCAAGATAAAGTTTTCCCGCCGTTCGAGTTCCCTTATTTCTTCCACAATTGAGGTTACGTGAGCAGGGTCGACATTTGTATCCTTTGATGGTATATTTGCTGTTTCCCCAGCTTGGCTCCTCCCAACTGCCAGTGCGTTCCGTGTGTAAGGATTGTTGATGTCTTGTCGCCTTGTGCTTATGGCTGTTTTTGTATGCCAGGACACATCTTCCGTTGTTACTTCATTTTCTGAGGCCATGTTCAACTCGTGTGCCACATGTTCCATGATGTTTTCTGAGTTTGCGGTTGTTGGATCAGACTCATAACTTATGTTATTTTATGATTGCTTATAGAGGGCACCGTCGCCCAAAGGCATCATGGCGCTGGGGAGAGGGGGCACATCCCTACAGGAAGTCACCAGTGGTCAGCCACCTTAATTTAACAGAAAATAAAAGTTTTCAAGGCCTTCCTTAAGGCCAGTTGGTTATGAATCTTTTTCATTTTAACAGGAAGCTTGTTCCATAACTGTGCTGCAGCCACAGAAAATGCACGTCCGCCAAAAGGGGAGCAGCGAAAAGATGCAACACAAAGCAGGTTAGCTGACTTGGAACTCATGGAACGTCTAGGAAGGTAATGAGAAATTTTGGCACACACATATTCCGCTCCTATACCACGGAGTGCCTGAAGCACAATACAAAGTGCCTTAAATTCAATACGTTGTGGCACTGGTAGCCAATGCAGGCGACGAAGGACTACAGAGATATGGGCACCATAGGGTGATCCTGTTGCCACCCGAGCAGCAAAGTTCTGAAGGCGCTGTAATCGATGGATCAGCCCCTTTGGCTGTGCAAGATACAGGGAATTACAATAATCCAGTCGACTAGCAACCATTGCGGATACAACAGGTGGCCGCAATGCTCAAAGTATAAGATGTAGAATGTATCGAAGGATTTTCAGATGGAAGAACCCAGTCTTACAGACTGAGGATATCTGGACTTCCATCGAGAGCGTAGCTGTCATAATAACTCCCAGATTCTTTACCTTCACTGCAGGGACAGGAAGGGAGCACAGAGAGGAAGGCCAGGAGGATGAAATCCAAAGAGAGGGGTCCGGAGGGGAACCCACCACCAACACCTCTGTTTTGTCGATATGTGTATAGTTGTTATTCTTATGTGGAAAGTTTATACCTTCAGTTCCAAAGGTTATGTTTCCATTCTGTGCGTTTGGAGTAGATCCATTTCTGTCCACCATTGTCTTACTTGGACGCTTGAGGACCTGAACAGGCTGAACACCTGTTGAAACTAGCGTAGCTTGCACTTTTGTTACTATTTCTCTCTGGGCTCGGGGGATATTTTGTTTAATGATGTTATTTGGTTGATGCTGAGTCTTTTGCAATTTTTGCGTTTTTTACGTGTCTTGCATGTCTTGCATGTCTCAGAGTTTCTCTTTTCAAACTTGTCTTTCAGTAAGTTGTGATCATTCTGAATGCTCGGAATATTCAAGAGATTCTGAATTTATGGAGTATACTGAATCGTCATGATCAACAAAGTTCTCAGAGGCATATTTGCCTTCATTAGTTTCCATTATTTCCGTTGTTTCCTTTATGGGTGTTTTCACTTTGTAATTTGTTTCGGGATGTTTGTTGCTGTCAAGTCTGGCGTAGTCGTTATCGTGGGTACCTTGATGACGGCTTGTTACATCCTTACATCCTTACAGGGGTTCTTGCATCGGCACCAACACCGATCCTTGGCTGGCACCAAATGCTTGAGCAGGTGGAATCTGCCCCTTGTTTATGTCATTAGTTTCAGTTGTTTCTGCAACTCTTTAACTTGTGTTGTTATTTCGTGTTGGGAGGACAGTTCTTGTGCCTTTGCTAAGTTGTAATTGTTCCTTGAGGTATGCAGGTCTTGCTCACTCCCTCGCACTCCCCCTCTCGCTGTCCCTCCCCCTATCCGTCTCCCACTCTAGGGCAGCTGTCATGTGTTCTCCCGCATTCGGGATTTGTATCCACGCTTGTTTCGGCGTTAGTGACTGTAGTGATTGCATGGCTCCAATACGGCTCGAGGCGGAGTCCTACCTCATTGAGCTCAGTGTCGGTCACATTGAGGGCAGACTCCTGCAGCTCTTCGTGTCTGACGCACATGCTAAACTTGCATGGGTAAGCACGGAAATTTCCCACATTATCTGTGATACCTGCGGCAGCCTTTGAAATTGCTTTTGAAGTGTTATTGTAAATATGATCATGACTTAAAGTCTGTTCCACAGCAGAAGCGCTCACCACGCGCCATCGCAGTCTTTCCTTACCTTTTTGCTTCCATGCCGATTCAGGCAGCAGTGAGTCTCGTGTGGGTAGAGGGCGTAACTTCACCCTTGTGTTGGGTCTAACAAGTTGATCAGGCGAGTCCTCAGTGCCCCCAGCCTCAATGATTCCTCCTGGAATATGTCTGCAATATGCCTGGACTCGCACCATGGACTCACGCGTGGCGCTATGCGCCACAAAACAGTTTTTAAAGGCAGTCCTTCAGGGTTAAAGGCACAGTGTCAATTTCTCTATCTGGGTGAATTACACTGAAAACAACGTTCCTCTGTGGTAACTGGAATATGACTGGACTTGCACAACAGGCTCACATGCCCCTTTCTCTGAACCAAGGTTTCTTCACTCCCATAACCCTTAGCATGTAGCTTATGGTAATTGCGTGAAGTTTACAGATTTCCCACTCCCGTCATCTACCATTTCTGACATTCCTGTTTGTTGCACAAGGGATACAATGTGTTGATGTGAGAGAATGGAAGTGAGAGACAGATTGACAGTGGCAATGCGAGCTAGTAAATTGAGGGAACCTGTCCGTAACTTTGATTGCTCAACATTCCTATGCACCTGGAAGCTACTAGCCTCATGCAGCAGGAGGTAAGTGGCCATTCACAACATTGCTTGAAGTACTAGGCCTGGGACAGTACGGCCATGTATTGCAGATACATCTGAATTCATACCTGACTTAGAGGTTTCCTGATGCCGCAGACGCCTAACCGGGGAGCATAGCTTCTTTGGCAGGAGCAGGTAGGCTATCAGGGAATGGGAGGCCTCTTTCCAACCAACGGACACTCGCACAAACCCCCCTCTACCCTGAATATCCGATTAGCACCCACAACACTAGAATGCAGCTATACCCCACGATCAATTCAGCCTAGCTGCACACATAACACTATACCACCTTGCACTCTGCAACAAGCCTTACAGTTCAGCTATCCCCCAAAATAAATGTGGCCTAGCTGCATGCATAATCTCACATACTAGCGTCACCTCACTAGAATGCCGCTGCCCACATGACAATTTGGCCTAGCTGCACACATACTACCTGTCTCACACACCCTGCACACTAGTTCCAGCATTAGAATGCAGTTATCCCCCACAAGAAATTTAGTCTAGCTGCACACATACAGAATGCACACACGCACTATTTACTGCTCCGACTATCTCCACTGACCTGGACTCCGGTCCCCGAGAACATTCAACCTACATCGCATTTAGACCATACTAATGGTGAAAGCAGCTATACAATTTCACATTAACATAACATAAGAGGCCATTTGTGGGAGTAGAGGGTTCCAGGTTGTTTTGCCTTGTGAAGTCTACTTCCCCGTTCTTCTGACTGACCAACTTCCTTCTAAGATCTCCCACTTCCTTATACTCTACACACATACTGCCCACAGAGGACCACCATAGACCTAACTATTAGCACATTAAAATTAACTAAACCATAACTAAGCTCTCCTCTTTTGCCCTTTCACACATAAACAGTTAACCAGACCGAATTCACTTTAGTCAGTTCTTGGGCCATTCCCTATGTAATATATAATCCCACATTTGTCCGTCAAAACCACACAAAGCAGAATGTCATACAAGAACGGAATACTTCTGACCTACACCCATCAACACCATAGATTTCACATCTGCCTATCCAACTCTCCCACTACTGTCCAACCCTCCTCCCCATTTTCTTACGGAGACAAGCAAAGCGGGGCCACCAATAGTGGAAGAAAGACCCTACGTGGACAACTGTGGACTTGCTTTTCAAGTACTGTTATCACATGCTCATGAGACCAGTGTTGCAAATACGCAGTGAGGTGGGCTGCAACAGCACTGCTGAGACAAGATAAGACATCTACTAAATGTGTCTTGCACGTGGCTGTATATCATTCACTTTGCACCTATGCTGCATGTAGCACTCTGCCCCATAGCATACAGCTGAGTCCTGTGAAAATGTGCTCCAGCTGTCACATAGTTTCTATCATCTTTAATATACTACTTGCCTCTTCTCAATTCTGTCTTCGGCTTCCAACATCTCCACACTGAATGTTCTGTATAGTGCCTAAACTACACGTTCTGCTACGTCTTTTGCTGGTCCTCTCTAATTTCTTTTCTGACTATGGTTTGTTGAAGGGTCACAAATCACAAATGCACCTCCTAAAGAAGAACTGCATTGACAACAAAACACATCACACCAGCAGGCATCCCAAATACGACCCTCAATGTCAACACGCCAGGAGGGCATGGACAAACAAATAACATGCAAACCACATGTAAGCCAATCCGGAAGAGGCAACATGTTCATGGTTACTGGAAACCACAATCCAGTGGTGCACGTTCGACTGGGAGACCACTGAAACCACACAGTGCCAAAGTCTGAGCCTCTGTTGCCACAGCAAATCCAGACAGAGAGGCTTGCAACAACACATCAATGTCAGCTATGCACTGGTGCATGTTGCCCCTCAATACCTCCATATACTGGTGCACGCTTTGCCTTAATGCCACCATGACCTAGTGCATGCTTTCCCTCAATGTCACCATGCCCTGGTGCATGCTTTCTCGCGATGTCACCATGACCTGGCGCATGCTTTCCCTCAATGTCACCATGTCCTGGTGCATGCTGTTTGTCCCGCATTGCAGACATGTGATATCTTGTCAATAAAAGGCCCAAAAAGTCTGATGGTAGAACCCTGTCACCTACATCATCATGCTCCAGCTGGAAAGGAGAAGTGAGGGCACCCCTAGCACTGGACCATCTGCACTCACAGCACCTCAAGGCTACTTTACCTGTGGATATTGGAAACATATGAAGGGAGATCTCATCTGCAATGATAGACCCAATCTTGCCGTAGTTAGCGCTCTGCTCCTGGAGGAAGAAGGAGGAGATAGTCAACGTGGAAATGTAGTGTGTCTCCCACTGATGCCCTGGAACACACTAATAGAGCGATCTTTTTAGACAACATGTTCATCAATGGGAGCAAAGACCCAGCAGTTTGATGACAGTGGGTGCGAGAGGACCAGATCATCCTTGGTCCTCCCAGACTAGTCAGGCAATAAGATGGTCTCACCCGATGCCCACTGGCTATCAGTTAGGTTGAAGGAGGAAATCTTTCAATGATATGTAGTTGTCAAGGATGCCATTCTGTTAGAAAACGATAGACCTGATGCCAACATCATCCTCACTGTCACACGATTGAGGTCCAAGGAAGCAGCTTGGGTAGCAGCCCTGGTAGCCATAGTCCCAAGGGCTCTTCTGGCTGATAATGGCAAAATATCTTGGGAGGATAGCTCAGGGGCAACGTGCTCGCCTTGGAAGCAAGATGACACGGAGCAACACAGGTTCGATCCCCGGGTCCGTGCTTAGAAACTTCTGGGTTTTAGGCACGTTATAACTAACCTATCATATCATACTGGCTCTGATGGTACCACCCAGTTCAGATCCAGAGTCCACAGAGATGCCTGCTCCTGCCGGAGAGGGTCTAGTGACCACTGAAGTGTCTGCTGCTGCAGCACCCGACTCAGTGACCTCAGGGTTGCCTACAGGCATAGAACCGGAACCTGAGGTGGAGGAAATTGTAGCTTCAGACCTTGTGGTTCTCCACAAGCTAAATGACTTGTTCTGACCTGGGGGCCCAAGCCAGGCTGACATTTGCCAAGCAGTGCATGACTGTTCAACTTTGGCAGATCTGCATAAGTGGGCATAGAAGCAAGCCCAGGGGGAAGTTCCTGGGGTGTGCAAGGTGTACTGGGAAAACAGATTCCTGAACAGTGAGTCCAAAACTTCTGAGATGGGAGCCAGCCAGCATATGTTGATCCCCCACTGCCACCCAAGGTTGATGTTGTACTGGGCTCATGACCTTCCATGGACAGGTCACCTTGGGCTGACAAAGACAGATGATTGGCTGTCGGCACATTTCGACTGTCCTCAGGTTGGGTCAAAAATAAAAGCATTTGTCGGGTCCTGCTGCACTTGCCAAGATTCCGGTGGCAAGATGGGTGGAGCCACCAAGGCCCCCATAATTTCACTATCTGTGGTTGGGCAGCCTTTTGACAGAATAGGGATGGACAGTGTGGGTCATTTGGACCCTCAATCCTCCTCAGGAAAACTGTTAATGTTGGTTGTGTTTGATCATGCCACCCAGTACCCCAAGGCTGCCCCCCTGAGGAGCCTCAAGGCATCTGTGGTCGCAAACATTTATCATTGGGATATTCTCTCATGTAGGATTCCCGAAGGAAATTATTTCCGACCAGGGATCCAACTTTCTATCCGCGCATATGAAGGTAATGTGAGATGAGTGTGCATTTACCTACAAGTTCTCCAAAGCCTTTCACCCACAAACCAACAGGCTTGTTGAGCGGTTTAACAAGATCCTAAAGAGCATGACAGGTGGCTTGGAAGAGTAATTCAGGGTAAAATGGGATATTCTCCTGCCATGCCTCATGTTCTTCTACCCGGAGGCGCCGCAGAACGGAGTCGGGTTCCGTTCTTCCTGTTTGGCCAACCCGTTACGCATCCATTAAGCCTTGTGCAGAAAGGGTTGGAGGGTAATCCCTGAACTCCTTCCCACAACATAGTGGACTATCTGCATGGCCGAACCTGGGTGGCCAACTAAAGCAAAGAGACCACCCAGAACCTAAAGGCCAGCCAGGAGCTCATGAAGCACTGGCATGACCAGAAGGTGACCATCACGGAGCACCGCCAGGCCAGATGGTCTGGATCATGGAACCAGTCAAACTTAGTGCCTTATGTGACAAGTGAACTGGGCCATACTTGGTACTGGAAAGGGTCAGTGAGGTTAACTACCTCATTGACACGAAGTCCCCGGGGCAGACCCCTGAGCTGTTTCAGGTCAACTGGCTAAAACCCAATCACAGCTGGGATTACTTGGTGATGGGTCTGGTCACTGATGATGAGACGGAGGAGGAAACAGAACCCTTCCCCGACTTGTTAGATGCAGAGGACACTGGCGGGTCTCTTGAGGGAGTTCAACTCTCCCCAGAACTCACTGAACAGCAGAGGTGAGACTGCCAGCAGTTGCTGGATCAGTATGCAGGCCTGTTTTCCCTGACTCCTGGGAAGATCGATTGGTGCATCCATGACATGGAAACCAGAGCCAGTAAGTCTGTAAAGAGTAGGATTCACTGGATGTTGGACAAGGTGAAAGATACCATTAAGGAGGAAGTCTCCAAGATGTTGGTCTTGGGGGTTATTGATCCTTCCTGCAGCCCGTGGGCTAACGTGGTGGTACTGATTGCTAAAACATCCAGTAGCGCGAAGACCAAGGTCCACTTTTGCGTGGACTATCGGAGGCTCGCTGTGTCAATAAGACAGATGCACAGTGGTTAGGCTCTGCCTGGTTCATGAGTACCATCAACCTCACAGCCGGGTCCTGGCAGGTTGGTCTGATCGATCCTACCAAGGGAGGTCTGCCTTCTCCACCGTGGATGTGCATTATCAGTTCACTTTGATGCCGTTCAGACTAAAGAATGCCCCTGCCACCTTCTAGAGGATGGTAAGCCAGGTCCTAATGGGGGTGGAATAGTTCAGCATTGCCCACCTCTACATCATTGCCGTATTCAGCAACAGATGGGAAGACCATCTATCCCACCTGGAACAGGCACTTCTAACCATGCGGAAGGCTGTCTTGATTATCAAGGCATCCAAATGCCAGATGATGCACGGTACTGCAACACACCGAGAACACCAGGTCGGTGGTGGTAAGAAACAGCCTCTCCAGGCCAAAGTCCAGGCAGGATGGACTGAGGCATCCCCTCCACCTAGCCTCAAGTGAAGGCTTTCATGGGCTTGACAGCATTTTACTGTCTTTCTATTAAGGGGTATGGGATTGAATGATGTAACCACAAAGAAGCCGCTGGAAAAGGTCACTTGTACCCACACCTGTCAGTCAGCCTTCCAGAGCTTGAAGGATGGTCTGTGCCAGGCCCCTGTTCTGAACGGCCACGATTTCAGAAAAGAGTTTATCACACAGACAGATGCTTGAGAATTTGGCATCAGTGCAATGAGTGCAATGCTAGCACAACTGCACTCTGAAGGGGTAGAGCAACCTTGTGAGTACCTAAGAAGGTGCTTGACCAAGTTAGACAGCAACTGGGCCACTGTAGAAAAGGAGGCATTTGCGGTAGTTTGGGATGTACGCAAGCTGAAGCCCTACATGTTTGGGTCTCGTTACACTGTCCAGACCTCGAAAGTGGCTTATGGTCATTAAGGGAGAGAACCCCATGTTACTGCATTGGGCCATATCCCTACAGGAATTGTACATGAACAACCAACACTAACTGTTGGCACATCACTCAAATGCAGATGGTGTCAATAGGTACTTTCGGCCAGGAGGATGAACCAGACCCTTAAAAGAGTGAGTCTCAACCTACTTGGCTGGAGGTTATGTGAGAAATGTCTATCTGGCAAGGGCACAAAGTCCTGTTTTTTTATTTGTATTAGTAAATAAAATGATGTGGGCGATTCCTTCTCCAAAGGTGTGATCTGCTAACCAGATGTCCCTTTGTCGCAACACCATGCCAACATCATAATGTACTTGTGCCCTGCTGCATCAGTAGCTAATCTGCAGCACCCGCTCTGCTCATGGCACAGAACAGGTTCAAAGGTCACAAGATGCCCACTCAGCTGCCGCAGCAACAGCACAGCTCTATAAAAATAACACTTTATTCTCAGTACTAAGTTCTGCCCTACTGAGGTCCCAGTAGCCTCAAACATGTTTTCTCTTTTTCTCTCACCTTGTTCAGTGTCCAGAAGAATACATTTGGGGAAGACTATTGAATGCTGCAGGGGTCCCCTCATGTAACACTCTCCCCATCAACATGAGATCACTCGATAAACACCTACTGTTGATAAACAAGTGGATGCCTTTTCTGATAAACAATCATTTCACTCATGAGTCTCATTGATGGTGATTTCGTTGATCCGGTTGCCTGGACACGATGAACACATTGATTTTTCAGTCACTGGAACTCATTGTCAGGTGGCACTGCATTAAACTGTTTCTTGACCTGCCTCTGACGTACCCAGCTGCACAAATTGTAATTGTCGTGACCTATCTCTCATGCATTCACCTGCACTTGGTGTCATGTTAGGCTTATTTGGTACGAATCACACCTTTTATTTTTGCCAACACTTAAATGATCTGAAATATTCCATGTTTTATCGGCCCTCCTCCTCCCTTTCCACACAATGTTCTCTCTTTGATTTTGTATTGGTTGAAAGTGGCTGCTTTTTCTAGCCTCCAATAGTCAAACTTCTAGTTGTCTCTTTTTAAAAAAATCTGAACCAAGTACAACAACACACCTTACTGCATATTGCCAAATCATGCCTGAGGCACTAGACAGTGATTGATTCTAATTGTGAAGGATGCCACCACATAAGGATAGACAATAAAATGGGGACCTCACCCAATGATATTCCCAGTTATGGTCATCGCTTATTCTATGCATTGGTGGAGACTAGCTCATTGAAAGATTTTGAAAGGGACACGTTTAAAACAACCATTCTGAGGTATTATTAGATAGTCCAGGCTGTTTCCATTCCAAACCACTGAGTCAGGGCGCAAGTCAAGGGTACACGCGGGTGGACAGAGTGCACCCACTTTTTTCAGAGGGTGGACTCAGTCCCCCCGAGCTAAAATGAGAAACATTGAATGTTCTCTTTGCATTTATTAATTAAAACCGACCTCAGAGATCAAACGGTGGTCATCAGGTTTGCATGCCAGACACTTCACCACTGCACTGATGAAAAATAACAAATAACTAACAGTAAAATGTCGCATTTCGGTACTGCAAGTTCCAGGGAAAACATTTGTATTGGTTCTTGGAGTTTCAAACATGTACACCTTTTCAAAAACACTATAAGAAGAAAATATCCACTCTTGGTTTTGGGTGTGTGTTGATTTTATGAAAGGCAAATGCCATTCGTCCTGTGCAATTTTGGTGGTTATGCAGAGCCAATTTAATGAAATGTGCATATTTCACCTTGATATGCTAATTTCTGCCAACGTCACATCTCATTGTATTTGTTGATAAATCCCCCCACTTGAATTTTTAGGACTTGACCCCTGCATTGAGTGGCTCCCCAAAACTGGTCTTTCAATTGTTATTACCTCTGGAAACCCACTTCAATAAATCTGCAGAGTACAGTCTTTTAATAAACCCTAATTAAAATCATATTTGCCCCACCTGCTATCCAGACAATAGCACTAATAATACCGTAAAACTCTACCTCCTATGAACAATCTGAGCACTTTCCCCTTATCAGGGTTGCAAGTTCTGTATATGCCAAGTATTGTCATCTACCTGCCATTGACAAGCATATGCTCATAGCTCAGTAAATTACCCTCCTCTGCCACTGGACAACTTCTCAAGGTAACAACAACCTGCCATCTTCCTGTCTCTGCAAGAACCTAGGGCTTCTCAGACAAAAAGCATTGCCCCAGATTGCCAGCTGACATTTATTAGATTTAACCCAAACACAGGGAGGATAGCTCAGGGGCAACGTGCTCGCCTTGGTAGCAAGACAAAACGGAGCAACACAGGTTCGATCCCTGGGTCTGTTTGGGTCCGCGCTTAAAAGTGTGTTATAAATAACATATCATAAGTAACATATCATATCACAACCAAAAACCTAATGCAATACGTGTGCAAGCAAACAAGCTATTTCAACATATCAATAGAAAGTGTATTATTATTGTGCCAATAAAATACCTACACCAGTTAAAAGATACAGATCGACGCTTACGTCCATATCTTTAGAATCATCCCATTTCACCTCTCTCACCCATATCTGTCTGCATGTGGCTGCCAGAATGATCAGCCACATAGTGGCCAGGTACCATTTGCATAACAAGAAACTACACATTGCAGCTGTGCTGAACTGTGATATAATTAGTGCTCGGCAGCAACAATCCTCCAACTCAAGCGGACGTGGCAATGTAGTTAGTGTTCAGCAGCCAATTCGATGGCTCAAAAAGCGGGAATTATTTGCTCATTTGAAGACCCCTGTGCGGCACGCTGTACCTCCATGTGCCATACACATTCACCTCTCACATTGTCGTCCTTTTTGCCATTGGCCCCCCCACATTCCACCCATCAGTCTTTGCTCGTTTTCTTTCCCTTCTTCACTGGCACCTTCCTTCTACAACACGGTGTATTGCGGGTCTGCATTTCCCCCTTTGACGGCCCTTCCCTCCTCTGAATGTGCAGGCTATTAGGCCAGCTTCTGCATTTTACCACTGCCACTCTCTGAATGCACAACGTTCGAAAAGCACACTGCACTCTGCTTTTGCTCTTTCCTCCCTCTTCTATGCAGCATGCTAACTTTTTCTGAGCGACCACTGCAGATAATCTTGGAAATACCCACAGTCTGTAGTGGCCTGGTATCCGCTCACCATGTAATACGATTGTTGCGCTTGGGCAATTGCCTCGGGTACTGGGCCAATACCACCCAGTGCATCCCGTGCTTGCACCCATTATCACTTAGTTAAGCAGCAAGAGCACTGCTTCACTGCCCATCCATGTCAGTACAATTTCTGCAGTGGGGCGTGATACCTCTTTGGAAGTGCAAGTGAGACTCAAAGGAATACTTCAAAGGATGTACAACAACCTCTGGTTTATGCCATACTGTTGAGGCAGATGAATATGCCATCCATAGCTTTGGCTCCTCCCAAGGCCCAGTGTCATAAAGGTGAGAAACGTTACTCACTAAGACAACCTGTAGGGGCTGTAAGGGAACCCTATGGTCCCTTGATCTCTATTGCCCTACCTCTGGTTGCACTTACTCAGAGCATTGCTTCCATGTGTTGCCCTCCCCTCTCTCTTGCACTTCCCCCCTTTCCCCATAGTGCATGTTCTTGTTCTTGCACTTGCATGATCTGTGTTAGGAAAGATTTCCATGTATGTTTAATTTTCCCTCCAGTTGTGTACCCTACATTATTTTGCTGTTGTCTGACCATCATAGCCTGACTTTTGCCAGTGGATCCAACCCCTTCTGCTGCACTCCCCTGGGCTTTTGCTCATTTTGTTATGGGGAAACTGACATGCCCTCAAGACAGTCAGTACTGGGAGACTTTGTTTCCCTTAGTCTTTCGCTTTGTTGCTGTTTTTTAGCAACATTTTATCAGTGCACACAGTACCTTATGGTACAGTGCACTGGGGTCCTCTTTTCATTTTTAAGGGCCTAGACACCCTCAAAGGATTTTTCTGTGAATGTACAAGTGTGCCTTGGACAGAGCTGTTGACAGCTGTTACTTTCCATGTGTTTTCAACTATTTCTACTGGTCCATACCGTGTTTACTGTGTTTGGCCCAGGACAGTGGCCAGTGCCTAAAATGGCCATGCCACAAGGTCCTTTGTTCTGTCCTTTGGTCCTCATGTCCCTTTTCCTTCCCCAAGTCAAGCAGGCCCGGGAAATTCCTTATTTGGTCATGCAGACTATCTCGCAAACCAAAGCTTTCGCTGGCTTCTGCATGCCTTGTGTGCGTGCCTCCAGAATGTGGGCTGGAGCTGTCTACTTGCAATATACATCCTGGGTGCCAGGATGTCTGGTGTGCTGGGATGACTCGGACCCCTGTCGTCCATGATTGGTCCATGTCTGGGATGACAATATGTGAGCAGATCTCTCTTTGGTTTCTCTTCGTTTTGGCGCAAAGGAGATTTTGGATAAGAGAAGGCATCTTACACCCATTCCAGGTCGATCTTCTTCTTTTTTTTCTTTTTATTGTATACGGTTACAAAATATAACCTTTCATAAATATGCAGACAAATTCATATGTATACCAAAAAAAAAAGAAGTTTCAACTAAAAAAATGTAACTCCAAGCCAGATAAAACAGTATTTAAACAGTATTTAAAAGAGAAGCAAAGAAAAAGAGAAGGAAGGAAGGATAGAAAGAAAGAAGGAGAGAAGGAAAAATGGAAAATAATAAGGGAGCAAAACGTTGAGGGGAAAACAGTAGAAACTCCCACAAGAAATCAGATTGACCACGATATGAAACCCCAAGAGAGCAACATTTTTTTTCTTTTTTTACCCTAATTTTTCCCTTCCCCCTTCTCACCAGAACCCGAAGCAGACATTTTACATAGATTTTATAGTTCTAGCTTACAGTCCTCCAACATCTTAACAACAGCGATCGTCTTTTGATGGGATTGACCATCTATCAGACTTTCCCAAAAATTGTCATGTACCCAATAAGTTGATCCAGAGATAAACCTGCTGAAAAACTGCTGTCTGGAGTTTCTAGTGCCCTCACACTCCATCATCAGATGTTTGATTGATTGATTTTCTGGATTGGCACATGCATGACACAGATTCACTGCTGAAGCCCCCAATCCTCTTCTCGCTAGGATTTCCCCAGTATGTAATATATTTAATCTCAAGCTCAAAAATGTGGTCCTCAGTCTCCAATCTGGGAATTTTATTAAACATTTGCTGAGGAAGCCCAGTTTTCTTTCCGACATTTGCAGAGGACTCGGATATGGCCCTAATCTTATTTTCTCAAGAGTCATGATCCAGTCCATTTCCTCCCATTTTTTTTGGGCCTTTATTGGGTTTTCCTCCAACAATTTGGAGTCTATGTCCACGTTCCCTCGCCACTCCTTCACCAGCGAGTCTAGCCTACCCAAATGTTGAGAGTTACCTGCCTCCAGATGTTTTCTCATGTTTGTATACAATGAGAGGTCTTGGGTTGTCGTGATACGATGATACAATACCATCAGTTTCCACCCCGCTTGAGATTTTAGTGATCTAAATCCCAGTTCGAATCTGAGGTTGTCCATGGAAAGACTCATTGGTAGACCTAGGGCATGCTTCCATACGAGACCTTCCCATTTTTGCCAAGACCTATTCCATAGCTGGGGCTTGGCTTCTAGCCCATATAATAGAACAGGGATGACTTTGGCCTGGTAAAACATGAGGACTGGTATGATCGAGAATTTACCATATTTCCAGAGAATTCTTTTCACCTGGGCAGCTAGAGGTTTTATTTTTGCCTCAAGATCTAGTTCTGCCTTAGATATTGCTGGAGTGGCATAGATTTTGTAGCCCAGATAGACCAAGTCCTCCACCCTTGTGATCACCTCCCCCCCATTGACCACCTGGGGAAGACAATCTTTTTGTTCTTTTGCTTGAAGACCAACACCTTTGATTTGTTTGGGTTCAAAGAAAGCCCATGTTTGACTGCATAGTTGTGAATACTGTTCAATAAACGCTGCAGGCCGATGGCTGTCTTATCCAGAACCACCACATCATCGACGTAGGCCAGCCAGTGTATTTTCTTTCCATTTACGGAAAGACTGTCAACACATAGGATGCTAGAAAGTCCCCCATGTCAGATGTATACAAATTGAAGAACAGCGGGGACCCGAGACAACCCTGTCGCACCCCCCAGTTTACTCTCACGGGTTCTGACAGATGACCCTCTGCATCTAGTCTAACTCTGATGTCATTTTCATTATGGAATTCAATGAGCATCGCCAAAAGCGCCTCTGGAATGCCTTTCGCTCTTAATTTCCTCCAGAGCCTCCCCCTTTCCACTTGGTCAAAGGCCCTTGAGAAATCTACCCAAGCACCGTAGAGTTGTTCTACCCCATTTACCTGTGTTTTTTCACTCAAGAGATTCAGAACCATGCCATTCACTGCCATTGAGAGTCCCCTCATGAACCCAATTTGACACTCGGAAAGCATTCTGATTTTTTTTCCATGCTTCCAGTTCCCCCAGCAAGATTTTCATAAAAATCTTGCTGTCAATATCCAGCAAGGCGATGGGGCGATAGTTTTTAGCCCCCCTTGAATAGTGGGATGACTGTGGCAGTACGCCAAGATGACGGTAGTTGTTTCTGAGTCAGAATTTCCCTAAAATGCCAATTAAGCAGTTTTGCCCATAGAGCCGGATTGTCCTTCAGGACTTGTTAAGTCAAGCCATTTGGCCCTGCCGCTTTCGAGGAGGAGGCCTTCCTAATGAGTTCTTCGATGTTCGAGGTATTGAAATAAAGACGCCAATCAGCCTTAGTGTTGTAATTACACACTGGTCTTGCCGGTTGACCAAAGACTGAATTTAGGTATTTAATCCGATCACTCTCGGGTACCAAGTTACACAGTTGAGTTGTTTTCTCCCCCTCCATCTTGTGCATGGTATCCCAAAACCCCTTTGCATCCCTCTTGCCAAGAACCTCCAGGATATGCTCCCCATCCTGTTGGAACCTTTTTACATTCCTTTTTACATTCCGTGCCACTGACCACTGTTTATGCATGGTTTTTAGCAGTCTTATTTGCACCCCTTGTTCAATTTTGTCAAGAGATGAGTCTTTTTTTATGAACCTCAACCTTCTATTAAGATCTTTTTTCTTTGCCATTGTTTCCTCATCGTACACGTGCCAGTGAGTTTGTTTGGGCCCACCCCCATTTGGCTTTGGAGGACAAGTTTGCCAAATAAATTTAATAAAACCTGAGGGAGAGCAATTCTCCTTTTGCACATCTTCTGATAGGGCTGACAGCCTTTCATTCAGGTCAGCTCCCCCAGCTTTATATTTAAGCAGGAAAACTTTACCTTTCCAGGCTGCTAGCCTCTGTGGATTGCGTGGCAGAATTTCTGAAGTAATTTCTGGGAAAAAGAGTTCCAGCCTGAGATGGTCTCTGCCAACCCCTTCTTTTATGTTTAAATTTACTTTATGTTCAAAGAGACCACCAGACAGAAAAAGACACCCATTTGACATTTTCAATCCCCAATCATTCAACCACTCTACCCATAGGTGGCCTTTTTTGGTGGTTCTTTTTCCCATTTGTACTCTCTGGTTTCTTTGGAGATCGATGCATTGTGTGTTTAAGTCGCCCCCCAGGATTATGTCTGCCCCTGGGAAGGCTAACTTCATATCTCCTAAGGCCTTGGCTAACAAATCTAGGAATGCACGGAGCACCAAACTTAAGGGGTTCCAATAAATATTACAGAAAATCATCACTCTATCACATCCCCCATTTCTAAGTGTAGCTTTACATAGTTGTAACCCTTGAGTATTCACTTCAGAAGAAACAACATCCTTAAATTTTGAGTTTTTGAAGGCAATAAGCAGCCCCCCACTAGGCTTGCCTCTTGCTTTCTGTGCAGCCCCTTGAACATCAATAAGGTACCCTTCTACTACTATTGGGTTTACCAGCCAAGTCTCCTGCAACATTATGACATCTCCAACCTGAAAGAGATATTTCTTTATTGCTCTTGATGTGCAATTGTTTGGCCACCGTGTATTCCAACAGATAACTCTCAGCCCATCATTTTCAAAGATGTTGGGAACCTAGACCCAACTTCTGAAAAACCTCTGTTAAAATACTCGGAAGTAGGGCTAAGGTGTTATCCTTACTAGAGGCATTCGTCAGTTCACAGTTGCCCACAGTCTTCCGGCTTGGGGATTGAAGTTTGATGGCTCCCTTTTGCCGATGAACATTCTTTCCTACTGCCGGGTTCAACTGCTGCAGGGGTTTTGGTTGGGTTCTTAAGACCAATAGGTCCAAGTTCTTTAAGTCCGATTTTACTTCATCAATTGCCAGGAAAACTTCCCTGGAGGCACAACCCACTTCTGCCAACAGAGGATTGTTGGGATCTGGGAATCTTACTGATTCTATGTCTATGCTGTTAATTAAGAACAGACTCTGTACTTTTTTTAGCAGTGAAAGTTTAGTCCCACGGTTTAGAAATTTTGCATGATATTTTGCAGTTAGAGATAGCCAAATGATCGGCATCGGAAAATTTGAACCCATAGTGATTTTTTCGCCACCCGGCAAAGGCATTTGTTCCAATGACACAGAGGTCGCATGGGACGAGCTCTCATTTTCTTCCAACAATCTTGGCTTTTCTGGAATGGGGACTAGATCCTCCAAGCTCCTGAATTTGCCTTCACCCAATTTTATTTCCACTATCGTAGATGTGGTTTTCGTCTGGATTTGAGCGGAAGCTTTTTTCAGAAAGATGGGGGCGATCTTTACATTGGTTTTTGGTTCTACAGTGTTCCCATCCTTGACTAGGGAAGATTTCGGCCCCAATTTCGATCTGACTTTGAGAAAAATGGGAGCTAATTTGATGCCCTTCTTCACATTTAATGAGGCTGAGGCCATTTCCTGTTTATTCAAAGTTTTCTCTGTTTGGGAGCCTCTTGATGACACACTAAGTTTGTCCTCATTTTTGTTGGGGCCAATTTTCCTTACATCTTCTGTAGCACCCTGGGCTGGTCTTTCCTGGTTATTTTTCTTATTTACACCCCCCCTTTTTTCCTGAATGCTGTTCAATAAGTAAAGTTCTACTATTTCTTGGTCATCCTCTGCAACCGATGGTTGGGACTTTCCAACATTCTTCAAGAATGAATTGGTTTCTGAGTTCTTGTGTTTTACTTTCAATTGTTTCTTTGATTGTTTTCTTTTTCTTTGATTCTTTTCAACCTTCTGGCTTCCCTTTTTTGTACTTTTTAACCTCCAAGACTTGCATTTTGGGGACAGACCTCTTTGGCCTCTACTCATTTGGTATCCGTTTGATCTGTGGGAATGGCTGAGGGTAGTTTACCAGCTGTTTGCTCATCTTGAAATCCCTCTCCCACATTTGCCAGTCTCCGGAAATCTTCCAAAACCGACTCTGACAGAGGTGTATCATCAATTTGTTGATTATCAACCTCTTTTGGATCCGTCACAGCCAGGTCCAGCTGGTTCTGATTTAACAATTGGAGTTAAAACAATAAAGCTTGATTTAGAGACCTATCTGTCTCTTCCGATTTGTTTTTGGCTGCTAAGGACCTTTGAAGCGCTGAAATGTTCAACCCTTGTTTAACTGACTCAAGCTGCATCTCCTGCAGTTTTGACAGCACATTTGTATTAATGACGTTACAGCAGCCCACTATTGAACCATCTAGTATGGTCACCTCTTTTGTTCGTTCCATTAAGGAGCCAGATTGGAGTTGCACTTCATCTTTCAGGAGTTCAAAAATGGAGACTAACAAGTTCAACACATAGTTCACTGCACTCAAAGTGTTTCCGTTAGACTTGACCCTCTTTTCAACAATTTCCCCCTTGGGGTCCCTTGAGTCTAGGGCTGATGGTACTTCTGATGGTAATTCTTCCTGCACTGAACCAGCAGGCTCTTGATTATTATCTATGCCAGATAGATTTAGTTTGCTCATCGTATGATCACTTGAGTCCAAATCCAGAGAAGGCCTGTTGGGCTCGTTAGGCCCTTTGCGTCTTCTAATAGGGCTTGAATCCTTGTCTCTATGAGTTTCCGATTCGCACAACTGACTTTTTTCTCCAAAATGTTCCTCAGTTTTTTTTTGTATTTTGGTTGTAGTTATTGTGAATTCGAGAACCTTTGTCCAATTTTCCACCAATGTAGGTTCTGCTTCCTGCCCCCCCCCCCGAAGGTCTCACTGGTGTAAAAAGGGGGGAAAGGGAGGGGTCTGCATGCACTTGCACATGGACCTGCTGAATCCCCTCCCCAGGAACCTGGTTCTTCCTGGTAACTTCCAAAGACCCCCTCAAGCCATGTGTTAGAGGGCTACTAGTCGTTTTAGACTCCTCCCATTCTGGGGCTCTGGGATCATCCTGAAGCGAGTTGCTCCGCAGCTTCATTGCCCTGTAAAACCCTGATTTTTGACCAGTTCTAGGTTGGTGCACCACCCGGGTACAAATAAAACAAAGGTCTGTGCGGCTCAAAGGCCAGTTGGCCGCAGACACCGCACAGACTCCAGGCAGCCCCCGTTCACGGAGACAAACCTATAGTTTGAATCCCTCGCGCGGGTACTCAGGAAGCAGAGATCCATGCGGCTCAAAGGCCAATAGCCCGCAGTCGCCGCACAGACCTCAAGCGGGCCCCCCTAGTATGGGAACATACTTCTTGTGGACAGCTGATTCTAATTCTGCTCGGGATTACTGACCCCGCTCCGAGATTCAAAGGATTGAGGCGGTCGTGAGGGAAAACTTGTTTGCTAATCAGCCTCGCCGTCAAAGATCAAATTTACTGAATGAAATTATACACAGTCCCGCCATAATAATAACTGCACTAACGTTTGATTTGTTCAGTTTGCTCAATCCAACAAATGTAAATACTGGAAAGCGTCCAGAATGCAAAACGAACTGGATGTTACCTGGCAGTGTAGAAGCAGTGAAAAGGCAGAGGCAATGTAGAACTCCTGGCCTTGTCTCCGCCGGCTGCACGGACTGCAAAGACTGCTTCCACTCGCACACCACTCCGCGGTCCTGTGAGTTTTTAACTGTTCCACCTCCAGCAATGGTGAACAGTGAAGAAGGACTCCAAAACAGGGTAGCAGCACCAGTTTCCAAGCACAAAGAGTCGGGGACTGCAAAGACTGCTTCCACTCACACACCACTCCGCTCCGCGGTCCTGTGAGTTTTTAACTGTTCCACCTCCAGCAATGGTGAACACTGAAGAAGGACTCCAAAACAGGGCACCCATTCCAGGTCGATCTTTTGAGTTCACACCAAACTTTGTAAAGGAGCCAAGTATCCTGAATCAACGACACAGATCCCTGAAACCGCTGGTGACCCGCTGGAAGGGTTGGCACCTTAAGCCCCCTGTTGTCCGGTTGGACCACCTATTTCTGACAGAACCTAGATGGCCTGCAAGGGCCTTTTGTCCCATTGGAAAAGTGGGACCAACTATTCTCAGCACCTCCGACTTAACCTGAAAACGATTCTCTTTGGAAGTGTTCCTGGACTACCCAGTGAACTGACCAGCTCGTACGGTCCCTTCGCCCGGGAACCGCTGCCATCTCCAATATTTCTTGAGCTTTTGGAGACTGTAAGCACTGGGTATAAGGCACTCTCCTGCTGAGTTTTGTACACCTAGCATTCCTTTATCTGGAATTAGGAGAGTACGCCTGAACCCAAGCATATGCGGTCACTGTGTCACTCAGCTATGGTGATGAACTTCGTAGGTGCCTTTCACATGTGCCCCCTGTGCCCTTAGACTCGCTGCAGAGGAACTGGCCTTATCCCTTCCTCAGGAGCAGAGAAATCGACACTGTCCCACCAGGGAATCATCCCTGGAAGGCAGCCCTGAAAGCTGCAGAGCTGTGCAACTGCAGGATTTGAACCTGCGACCAAAGTGGATCTGGATGTCGAAGTTTGGTCCAGAGTGCACTGAGGGTCAGTGAGTACTTGCAACCCTTACCAGTGGCCCCTGGCGCATCCATCCATATTTACGCACAAGTGTCCCCTGAGGGCCAATCTTGTTTATCGAGGTAGCCTTTGCTACTGAGCTATTTCCAATTCTTGCATCCTGTTCTGCCTTCTAGGGGAGACCCTCCTCAAATAGTGGGAATTTATTCTTCACTGCATCAACCACTTCCTGAGTCGTTGCAGCCCGTGAAAGAGACCCTGTTTTGATTTAACCACGCAAGCGCATGCGCCAGCACCAGCATCAAAAGGACTTTTGAACCCAAGGCTCCACTCATCACTCATCTTAGGGACTGGACTGCCTCTCAAGTTAGGGTTTGAATTTTGAAGGGCTGCCACAGAGATAGTCGCACTGTATATCCCCTTTGTTTACAGGTTGCGGAATTGTACTAAGTGATTTCCCTGTTTGCCATTGGTTGATGTATATATGTTTGCTAGATTAGTGTTGCGTTGGGTTTGTTATTACTGCTGAATAATTACTTTGGGCCTCATTACGACTCAGGCGGTAAGGGTTTTACGGCGGCGTAAACAGCGCCGACCCTTACCGCCTGAGTACGAGGTCCCTTAGCGCCATGGAGGTTTTAACACCTGCTAAAAAAGCAGGTGTTAAAACCTCCATGGCGCTAAGGGACCATGGAGTTAATTACGCCACCGTAATTTACGGTGGCGTAATTAACGCCTTCCCCACTCCCATTATGCCCTATGGGGCAAAATGGGAATGGGGAAGGGAAAATGGGTAAATGGGGATTTACCGCCCCGCCAAGGTTGGAATGGGGCGGTAAATCCGCCAACCACCATGGCGTAAACGTAGTTTACGCCATGGTGGTAAAGTCACGGCCCAGGCGGTAACTTACCGCCTGGGTCGTAATGAGGCCCTTTGTGTTTTACTTAGAAAGGCCTTTAATATGTATCTATATTTTAAATATACACCTGACTGAGAGTAACTTGTGGGATTGTTTGCTGTGTGTGCTCATTGTGGACTTTCAATCACCCTCACCCCTCCTGAGACATAGGGCCTCATCACAAGTCTGGTGGTAACCATTAAATGCAGCGGTAGCGCTATTACCGCCCCATTTAAGGGTCCACCAGATCATGGCCCTGGCAGATTTCTCCCCAGCTCTGAGCTGGGGGAAATCCGCCAAAATTTTGCGCCCTTACCGCTGGCGGGAAATCCACCAGCGGAATGAGCGCAAAATTTCCCCATTGAGCCCAATGGGGAATGGGGAATTCCCGAATGGGCTCAATGGGAAATGGCAAATACCCCTTCTGCTGAACCCATGATCCAGCGCTATTAGCGCCGGGGGGTTCGGCGGTAGGGCTATTAGCACGGCGCTAAAAGCGCCGGCGTTACCGTCCGACTTGTGATGAGGCCCAAAGTCTTGACCACCTCCAATGCTACCATGATTGGTCTGGCTTATCCAGAAGTTTCCCCTGTTCCAAGAAACTAGGCTGGCCATCTGAACCTCTGCCCACCAGGTCAGAGTTCAGAAATTCATCTTAACAATCTGAATGATACAAGACCTAGTAATATTGTTTGTCTTGTCCTCCCTCTGTCTTCCATCCCTTGTCTTGACGTGCCTACAAACACTTGTTTACAGGCACGTTATAAATGAGTTATCATATCATATCAAAACCGTACCATCCTTATCCTAGGCAGGTAGAGGAGGAGATTGACACAATCTAAGCTAAAGATGGCAAGAGTAATACCACTAACATTGCCACAATACATGTGCATGCATTAGGCACTTAGTAAATGTGCACTCAACATGAAGAACGCATACATTTTGTGAAATATGCAGCTATACATGAAGAATATTAATGTAGCATCCACAAGAAATGAAGACTACTAACATAAGCAATGCATAAGCTAAATGCAACATGAACGACACACGAATATAGCTCACTAACATAGAAATGCAATAGTAATGGGCAGCCATCTTGTCAAAAATGAAAGCCACAACATGCTTTTAATTAAACAAAGGGCCTCAAGGCTTCACAAGAACACCAAATGCTGAAACTACAGAAATACAGGTACGTGCAGAGCTCAGGCAGGAGCTGGCAAAATCAGCTAAGGTTACCGCGAATTAAGGTAGGGTCAGAACGTTACAGTGAAAGCACGAGATAGCAATTCCTAGGATGCAAGAAGGATACTCCCAGATTAATTAAGCATTTATAAGAGTTCAACCAGCCTTTGTAAGCCCGGCACAGGACAATTATAAGCCAAAGGACTCCATGAAGAATAACTCAAGCGTGTCCCCAATGGCAAGAGTAAACATAACATTCACATTGATATTAGCTAAACTCCCAATAAATGAAGGGTGAAATAATTCCAAGCATGGTCCATCACAAGTGTCCCATCATTCAAGTACACTGTATATTCATAAGCAACGAGCACAGAGAGGACAACTGCCTTACTCCCTACATGTATCCCCAGACATGAGACATCCCATAAGGCTAAATACAAAGAGATCATCTGGCTCGTGGCCTAGAAATTAGGGATTGTATATTCTTTTAATTGAAAGGAAAGCAGTCTGTGGAATTCTCTCCCCCTGCTCCTGTCTTTTCTCCTGTCAGTTGTCCAAAGCTAGCCAGTAAGAAGCCGACCAATGAAAATCTCCAATGTTACGCCGCCCATGAAGTAAGGTAGCAGCCAATCACATATTGCAGAGATGGTGTCTTTTTACCTTGATCAATTTAGTGGTGGTTGAAGGAGAAGCCATCAGACAAGTGTTACCCAATTAGAAATGTAACCCCTATATAATGTATATGTAATCACCACTATTAGCCAATCTCTGTTCCCCATAGGTTTTTGGTAACTAAGATTACAGTATGATGTCATTTATAACAAATGTTGAATATCTAAACCATTGTTTTTTTATGTAACTGGCAAGAGCGCCAATAATTCAATGCTTTCTTTTGATGATAATAAAGCTAGGTTTTGCCTTGGAGTTTGGTTCCAACTGGCTCCAGAACCTCTGTGTAATTTGGGACTTTTCAGGCCATCTTAACAAGACAAGCAATACTTGACTGACTTGGTCCCTCAATTGTTTAACATCAAACTATCCCAAATCCCGAATATGCGTTAATTTGACAGGCAATGCCATAGAAAGGGTCTGTGCATACAAGAGTTTCACAACCATATTCTACAAATATAGTTAAAAAAATTATCTGCTTTGCAATGTGCACTCCGTCTTCTTCAAACCTCCTAATAAACAGGCAGCGAGGCTCCCACGCCACAGCAAATATCAGAAGTACAGTGACCATTAATGGTTGGGGCTCCTTCCAAATTTCAACCTTATGGAGCTAGAGCCACTCATCCCAATCCTGGTAGGTGCAGGTGTATATAACAACAATACCCAGCCAGCGTATGCCAGGCCCAACCCAAGCATTGTAAAGGCTCCATAGGCAAACAATCAGTGCAAACGAATTCCTTTTATGCAACAAGGCTCACAGTCACACATTGCTGTTGATGTGAAGTTAATACTGTGCAGGGAACAACTCCTACTTGATTGCCATGCATGAACAGAGAGAACCCCAGAGAGATGCCCACCTATCACATTAATCCACATCCTGATACTCACTTTAACAATGGGCAAAGGACGATAGGCTCTGCAGTCCTGAATGTCCTTTCCAGGCTTGGGAACCAGCAGCTCTCATTGACCTACAAAGTACCCTTCCCTACATAGATGTTAAGGAGTGAGTAAATCAATATACATGTATTATCCGACAGGGAAGCCAACTACACATGGTATCTCCGAAGTGAATTAACAAGGATGTATTGTGGGTTATTTGATTTCTGTTGAAAAACCCTTCTGTCTGTTTAATTTTAGAGAACATAGAACATAGAACATTGACAGAGGGGACAGGATTTCTGAAAAACGTGTTTGTTCTTTACTACATTTTGGATGAAAAGCAATGCTTGCTGCAATTATAAACTTTGACAAATACATTGAAACTTGTCTTTGTTGTTGGATTTGACTGAAATTATCAGTATTTAAATAAAATAGCCAGAAACACTGTTTCCAGTGAATTGCTTCTATCTACATTCATTGGTTCCCCAGGCAGTTTGGGGTATCCTGGCCACGTGGTCAGAGGAACATTGGAAACTAAGCTGAGCTATTTGAAGTGACTGGTGGTGCTTTCAATGCAAACTGCCTAATGTCTTGTTATATTGTTATATTTGCTGTATTTTCTGAAGAAATATCAAAATGACTACATAATTTATGGGCAGAAGAATATGTTGATAAATTAAATCCCTCGTCATGATAGGACACTTTCCTGTCAAATCAAGTTAATCTTGATCCTGTGTGGGACCCTGTTATCAGCATTTAATGAACACTCACTGGCGTGTGATCTATTCAAGTCTGCACAAATGCCCTTAAACCCGACTGACCAGATCCAAACATAGCTGTGAGAAGGGTTTCTGAGCAAGGAAAGACTTTTGTGTCATCAGTGTTTGAGGCGTAGGGTTTCCCAAAGTACTACTCGCCAACCCAGATATCTGCTCGCCATGACCATTGATACCTTGCCAGCTGTGACCAAGTGAAAGGGATGCCCAATGGATGGTGTTCCCAACAAATGTCATCGTCAGAACACTGTTTGAAATGGACGCTGTTTTACAAGATGGCTGATGGCATAGTTGTTGCACATAGGCACCCTGGCCGTTTAGAGGCCACACATGGGTGCATGCAGACTCGCAGCAGACAGCTGGGCCGAGACGGATGTGCCTGAGAAGGGAGAAAACATGCAGGTTGCAGGGAGTGTTGGTCTCAGGTGCATCCAGACATGCCCCAAGCAGGTGTGATGGGTTAAGGAGTTGGGAGTGGGGAATGAGTGGTGGGGTTGCCGATAGTTGCCGGGTGCCAGCAGCATCAAGTGGATTGAGGGAAACTAGAAGAGTGAGGGCAACATGATTGGTATAACGGAATGGGGGGATGGAAAATGGCGACTGGAACAGAAGTAGAACTTCCAGCAATGTATTCTTCTTTGGTTTCCAAGAATAACCAGGGTGAACTTACTGATTACTACTATTTATGCAATGAAGACTGAAGCTGCGGGATTTCTAGCATGGAAACCAGCTCTGAACCAAGTTACCGCCCTTACTGCAGTGTGGGACTAACTGTTAGGCAGAATCCAGTGCAGTTCCTTTAGGGAGCACTACACCAGATTAGGACTACAGGTGAGAGCAATAAATCCCCTTTGGTATCAGTCTGTACCACAAAGATTTAGTTAGTAGCTGTGGCTGAGCAGTCAGTCTTATCTCAAGAGGGAGATGAGCAGTATTCAGGGTTTACACAATAGGTCTACTGTACTATGGCACAAGGAAACATTGACCAAAGCTTTGTATTTAAAAAAGTAATTATATATTTATTTTATACACTTCTAATTAAACACATGTATCACAGTCATCAAGCAAGTTAAATTAAGTCAAAGGAGGGGGGGCGCTGTTGCGCACGTAGAAAATGGCCACCTAAACCCGTCACTCCTCCATCACCCCAAGATCCTGCGCTTGAAGACCCGTCCTTAGGCCGTCTTGAGGGCTGAAACCTGCTGTAGCGGTTGCCGGTGTACTTGTCCACGACTTGTGAAAATCTGGGCCCGCTGCGGTACCGGACTCCTGAGATCTGGCTGTCAACAATTCCGCTGACGCGAGCATCGGTGCCGTGCCGACGCACGGCTCCAGGGGAATCTACCCAGGGGCCGTGGTTGCTGAGTGCTGCAGGCCACGAGTGGGCGGAGTCTATGTTGGAGGCCGGCGTCCTGCCCTGCTGTCTGGCCTGCTCTCTTCACGTGGTGGCGGTTGGAGGCGCCTGTCGATCCTTGGAAGCCCTCGGCTCTCGCCTGCCCCTACACCGGCCTTCTTGACACTCACTTCCCCTTGATCCCGGAGTAGCATGGCTTTCTCCCGCTGGCGGCTGAGCTGGACAAACAAGTAAGCGGCCAGCAAGAGGTTGGGGGGTGTTGCTGTGCAAACATTTCATCGAGATCCTCTAATCGGGGCTGCGGTCCTCCTGATCCCCACCTGCCTCTTTAGGCCTGTAAACTCTCCGCTAGGCCGAGTGGAACATGCCGGGCAGCGCGGCGACTTGATTGAGGTGGTGCCTCGCTGCCCCCATACTGCGGCTACGCGGCCCTTCTTTATACGCCCTGCAGGCTTGGCCCAACCTCTTGATTCACCTTTACGGACTCTGACGCTTGGGGGTGCGCTGGCCCATGGTCCGAGGTTTTGACCCTCCGGAGATCCTTGGACAAACTCACTTTGCACGCGTGACTCGCTGTGGCCATGGGGGAACCAAGTAAGTCAAACAGGGCATCCAAAACCCCCGTCGGCAGGAAGAAGGGCCCTATGGACACGTTTAGCAACATGACTGTGCTGGGGGACACACATCCGGACGAGGGTGCTCGGGGCGAGCTAGAGCTGGACGTGGTGGACAGAGAAGATAAATTGACCGCACTAGTTCAGAACGGATTCCTTGCAGTAAACACTAAACTGGACGAAACCATTGGCTCCTTGAGGGCCAGAATAGACAAGGAAAGTGCGCGTGTCACGGAGACTGAGAGCAGGATAGGTGTAAACGAGGATACTATTTCCCACCACAGTCGAGATATATCCTATATTAAAGACACAATGAGCAAACTACAGAGCAAATGTGAGGACCTCGAATTCAGGTCGAGGAGGAAAAATGTCTGCGTGGTCGGAGTGGTGGAATCCCTCGGCAGGGGCCAAACGGAGAAGCACATGGAGGAACTTTTCAAAACCCTGTTCGGGCGCGACTCGCTCTCTGATCATTTCCTGGTGGAGAGGGCGCACCGTACTCTAGCACCGGTACCCAAACCAGGAGCCCCGCTACGTACGATAATTGCCCGCCTTCTGAATTACAGACACAGGGATACAATCCTTTGGTTGGCAAGGGAGGCTGGTACATTGCAATATGAGGGAAACCCTATACATGTATATCCAGATTTCTCCGCCTCTGTCCAGGCAAATAGACACTCTTATGAACCGGTTAAGAAACTCCTCAGAGCACGACAGATCCTGTACGCCTTGATGTTCCCAGCTAAAATGAGAATTCAACATGCAGGGAGGGCGCACTTTTTTGAAAACCCGTCTGAAGCCCAGTCTTACATCCAGAATTGATTAATGGTTTATTTCCCCCACTATGCTTGCTATGATAAAGTTGTGTGAAATACTTCCCTGTACACTCTCTGACCACTCCCCGATAACACTTGAGGTTTCAATTCAGAACTGTCCTAGATCTCCCAGAAGATGGAGGATGCCCGGGGGGTTGCTGAGTGACCCAGGGGTGGTGGAGGGGCTACACACCAAAATTGAAGAGTTCCTCGAAATCAACATGGGCTTGGTTGCTAGATGTTCCACGGTATGGGAATCCTTTAAGGTCTGGGCTAGGGGGACACTTCTATCCAAATCCGTGGGTCTCCTGAAGGGGGTTAGGGCTGACCTGACCCGAACTGAGGGTGAACTGGGGAAACTTGAAGACGAGTACTCTCGTACTCATGATAAGACTATACTGGCTGGAATACAACAACACCTCCAGGAATTTGGCAGACTAGCGGTTCGGGAAGTACAGTACATGGCGGCCGCGGTCCAAGCCCGTAGGTATGGAGAAGGTAACAAAGCGGGTAGGACACTGTCTAAATTACTGAAACAGGATAGACACCCTAATCGAATTACCAGTATACAAACGTCTGGCGGAGAGGTTGTGCTGAATGAGAGTGGAATTAATGCTGAGTTTGCTACATTTTACCAACAACTGTATAGCAATAAAGACACTAAGACACTCACGGAAATCAGGGCGTACTTGGAGACGCTGACAATACCAAAACTCCCTGAAGAGACCCGCCTGGCAATGGACCTGTGGCGGCTCCTTATGTAGGGCGTGGGGGCGCCGCCCCCCCCCTCAACCCCCAGAATGCAGAGAGAAAAGAATCAGTTTGTGGCAACAACAGCTTGTATTTATTTAAATTTGCTGCGTGGGAGCAACATGTAGTCATAAATAATGACATTCCCTCGTCTCGCTCTGCTCGTGTGGCTGGCTGGGCCTGCACACAGGGGCGCGTCCCATTCAACGCACTTTTCTTTTGTTTATACTGCATGGAGCTCGTAGCTCCACGCAGTTTACGCAGCACTGACTAATGGCAGCTTAATTAGGAGCCTGGCGGGGCGCAAGAGCAGTGGCCCCGGCCCAGCCAGTATAAATCTATGGTCTATGCGCAAATAGCGTAGTAATCGGCGTGTCCGAGTCTCTGCACAGAAACAAGAATGTACAGTTTTGATTGGCTGTTTAACAGCCAATGAAATTCATTATTGTAATGAGTGTGGGGTGGGTGATGGGCACAGCGCACTTGTTGCTGAGCCCAGGGTGTGGGCGAGACTTCCTCCTCCTCTACCAGCAGAGCCTGCCTGAGCCAGCCCAGCATCCTGCCAGCCACGTGTGGTGTGTGCTGCGGCCTAGTAGCCATTTCTGTTAGATTGTGGCCCTGGCCCACCCTGACATGAATCGGACAGTGCACTCGGTTGACTCCCACAAAGGTAAGAGCTGTGTGTCTGGGGGGAATCGGGATGAGCAGGCTGCCACCACTAGGGTCGGGTGGGTGAGACATTCACATTCTACACAATACGCGATTCAAAATATGCCATATTTGCTCATCTTTCTATGAATCGGTTTATATTTTACTTCATAAAATGTGGAAGGTTCTGTGAGAAGCGGCGTGTGCTGGCAATGCTGAAATATGTCTCTAACGGCCCCCATATCAAGCAGCTATTATTGCGCCATGTATACTTTGCACTCGCTCTCACCCTCGCTTTTTGTACTAGTCGCACTAGGCATTCTACCACAGTGGCACCTCTGACGCACGCTGTCTCTGCTGCAGAAGCCTCCAGTGAAAGCAACAGTGAGAAATGTATTTATTTTACTGAAAATGAGTCGGCGACAAACAGGGGCTTCATTATTTTACCAGTGTGTTTAACTCCCTTCTCTCACCGATTCACAGCACCCTGTCGGTCTACCCTGCTCCCTCCTGCAGTGATCAAGCTGCTTTAGGGGCAGAAGGTATGTCTTACCGGTGTGACTTCTGTCAAGGCCTGCTGCTGCCTGAATAGTGTGTGTCAACTCCCTTGCCCATTCCCACGCTCGCGCCTCTCCCCCAAGGGATGCCTTAATAATGTCAGCCCCTTCAGCTCCAGCACTGCAGGTGTTTAGCCTACATCCTCCTCGGCATGGCAGGGAATTTAATTGCAAGTCACAGAACATACGAAAAGGAAAAGGGCAGATTAAAATGGGCTCAGATGAGTCTGCTCCTTTAAAAAAAACACTGTTATAAATAATAAAGAAAGGCGTTGAATGTGACAAAGTGTGTTTTATCTACCATGGTGTGTCGGATGGATCCTCTGAGCAGCGAGTGCCCGCTGATCTTGCGAGAAGACCAGTTAATCAAAGCCTGCATGTCATAACGTATCACCTTATTTGTCTTGATGTCACGTGCTTTATTTTTGCTACCACTCGTTCTACTCTTTCCATTCACCTTCCAACAGATCATTTCGCAAGTGACGCCACTTGAAAAGCAGTGTTAGTGCTTCAAGTTACAAGTGTGCGCCAGGCCACCGCGAGACAGACAGTTAGGTTACAGTGGGCAGAACACACGCTTCATGCTCACTTGGGATACTGCTAGTATGCCATATTAGAAATTAGCATTAAGCGTATATTCTCTCCACCCAATTTTATAAAGACACTTGTTAGGGCTATTGTTCCCGCTGAGACGTAGAGGAGATGACTCACTCCAATGTGTTACAGGAGTCAAAACTGAAAGCCCTAGCATCGTGGCTGTCTGGCCCCTCGAGTTACTGGTAAAACGTTCCCTTTCTTTGACAGACGGGTCTCACGGCTGTCAGCTACTTTTTGTTAGTCAAAAAAGTATACATGTTTTAGATCATATGAGTCGGGCGGGAAGAGTGTGTGCCTGTTGCATGCACAGTGGGCGAAATAAACACTTAATGAGGGTAGGACTTTGCCATTCCTGTAGTTCCCTTAGAAACCCTTCACCCAGTCACCCAGACTCACTAATTGTCCGGTGCAAACTGAAAGGCATTTTCTCTTACACGTAACACTAGTAGAAAGTATCTACAAGTGTAAAGAACTTTTCAAATCTCTCGCCATTCCCTGCCCCACCTTCAACCTGACGAAATCGGTCTTGTTCATTGTTCTGGTTACAGCCCTTGAGTGTGCACAAATATCAGGCTCCTTTAAATGCAAATAAATTAGCCAGCACACCTGAATTACATACATTTTGCACTAGTACTGTGCAATTTTTCACCCCATATGAATTGTTACAACAATGCATTAACGTTAACGCTATCCGTAAATACAGCTGGGCAATATTTGTCGCTTTGCAAATGTGGGTGCAAAATTGCACTGCATCAGTCCAACCTTTATCTAAATCTGAAATGTTTTTGGAGAGAGCCATTGAATATTAGGGAGATTAGGAATATAAACGGCACCCGAATAAATCAGAGTTCACTGTTCGCTGGTAGTGGAAAAGCGCCGTTTGTGCATAGGCTGGCACAGGCTAAATCCTATTTTTCACTAACAGATTTGGCACAGCTTTGTGTGTAAATTGAGGAGTAGAGGAAAAGTTACTTCTGTTAGCAGCCTGCCACCCACTCTCCAAATTCCCTTTTTTTTCTTGACATACAATGCTCTGCAGTTATGCATTCGAAAGGTCAGTCTCCCCAAGCTTGTTTAATGTACCTACTTTTCAAAAAGGCAAAACCTAAAGAGAAAGCCTATACACATACACAAGTTGTTATGGTTTGGATGCCTGCAAAGAGTGGAGAACTGGTTAGGAGCCCTTTCCTTTCGTACTTGATAACTGGGAACAGAGCAGGATGAGGTAGGACAAATGTTGCATTAATTAAGTGGTAAATAATATTTTACCTTAGTTTCTCCCCTTTTAGATAATGCCAAAAATTACACCTTAGTAAGAGGATCAACACATTTGAATGCCACTAACAGCATAACAAATGATATTTTTCCATCATTACTGGATATCTATATAATGAATTTCATAATGCATACAAAATAGTACCAGCGATTCTCAATACAAGCTGCTGCAAAATACACCATCACACTTGCACATGTAAGAATAATGTACAACCATTAGTACCTAAAACCTAATGCTTTTCAGGCCCTATTGATGTGTGTTTGGACAGTAAATTGCACATTTTAGAAGCCATTTTTCCAAAATTTTGTTGGGGGGCATACCCCCCGCACCTGCTGGTGCTTAAGCTCGCTCACTGCGCTCGCTCGCTTCCAAATTCGCCCTGATTGATTTACGCCCCACCACTTTTCAAAGTGACCAGCCGCCACTGCAATGGACCAACCTCTCACTACTGACGAGATTATTGAGGCGATTAAGGACTTGGCATCCAATAAAGCCCCAGGGCTAGACGGCCTGGGTGCTGAGTTTTACAAGGAGTTCAGTGCGGAACTTGCACCATTGTTATTGCAGGTTTGGGAGGAATCCCTCCAATCCAAAATACTGCCCCCGTCCATGAGAGAGGCCCTGATAACTGTTCTCCCCAAGCCGCGCCGGCCACCCCAGGACATGTCGTCATATAGGCCACTATCTCTGATCAACACAGATGCTAAGATATTTGCCAAGGTGCTGGCCAGTAGGCTTCTGCCGGCAGTTCCTACACTTGTACACCCTGACCAAAATGGGTTTATCCCCACTAGATCTACGGCTCTCAACCTTCGTAGGCTCTTTGGTATTATGGCCCAAATAGACCCGGCCAAAAACGCAGTAGCCATATCATTAGATGCAGAAAAGGCCTTCGATTCTGTGTCCTGGGCCTACTTGCTGGCAGAGCTGGAGGCATTTGGTGTTGGCCCTAAATTCATTAGATACGTGGAGTTACTCTACACTGAACCTGGGGCCCGGGTACTGACCAACCAGTCAATTTCTGATTCGTTTTTATTGGGAAGGGGCACCAGGCAAGGCTGCCCATTCACGCCCATACTATTTGTCTTGACAATAGAGCCAATGGCTATAGCGATCCGACTCCGACACTCTAATAGGGGCATTAACCTTAGGGGGGCTACTCAGCTTGTCTCGCTATACGCTGACGACACACTCTTATATATTTGTGAACCTGAAAACAACCTAGTACCTATTATGGCCGAGATTCAAGAGTTCACCGCACACTCGGGGTACTCTATAAACAGAGACAAGTCGGAAGGTTTTCCCCCTCACACCGTCAACAGGCCGTCCCGGCTCAATGTGTGGTTTGAAGTGGTCTGGGGAGTCGATCCGATATCTGGGGATACTTGTCTCACGTGGGAAGCACACGCTGTACAAAGACAACTACGATGCCACACTACAGGCCTTGAAGACTAAATTTCTGTTGTGGGACCGCCTGCCGATATCCTTGCATGGTAGGGTAGCGGTCCTAAAAATGATAGTCCTGCCCAAATTATTGTACCTTTTTCGTGAACATTCCGATATAGCCGGGACGACCCTTCTTTAATAAACTTAGATCCATGGCGACGACCTTTCTTTGGAATGTGAAGACTCCAAGAATAGGATGGGAAAAGCTGACTGAACCGTACTCTGTGGGCGGCTTGGCAGCACCTAACTTTGAACTTTACTACTATGTGTCCCCGGCCCGGTTCTCCAAATATTGGTATTCCAAGGATGAGGGTCCCCCACATGTGGAGGTAGAAGAGCTCACCACTTCCCCCACGAACATACAGTCCGTAATCTTCGATACACACTACAGGGACTCATGCGACTTCAACCAGTGAGCTGTACTATTGGCGCATGGAAAGCTATATTTAAAAGACTGGGAGTACAGGCCCCATATAACCCTGATGTTTCCCTCTGGAATTACCCTAATATGATACCAACACATGACGCTAGCCTACGATAGGCCTGGGATCCCAGCGGAGAGATGAGACTGGGGGATATGTTTATAAATGGGAAATTTGCGACCCTTCAGCTGTGCATTGGGGCACTTGGCGGAGGTCCTCTTAGGACACTTCAGTACTATCATATGAGATCGGCCTTCCAGAAATGCTGGGCGTCTTTCCCTGATGAACCCCCTACGCACCCATGCGTGCAGATGATAACAGCGGGCGTTCAACTGGGGGTGTCCAGTATATACACTGTCATACAGGCACATACACCCTCGACTAACCTGATCAAAGGTAAATGGGAGAGCGATCTCCAAATCCCCATAGACGATAAGACCTGTGAAAGGTACTGTTCCCTCACCAAGAGAGTTTCCCTGAACGCTGGGCTACGACTTATTATACAATTTAAAATTAAAAACAGATTGTACTACACTCCGGCCAAGATACCAAAGTTTGTTCCAGATAGTCCACGCGAATGTCCCAAATGTAGGGCGGACCAAGCTGGTTCATTTCATATGTACTGGAGCTGTCTGTTGGTGGCTGGCTTTTGGAGGGAGGTGGCAGAGTTCCTTGAGGAGGTCACACAAATCCCCCGTCATTGACCCCACAGAAATATCTATTCGGAGACATAGGCAAGTGCACCGAAAAAACCAGAAGATTATTCAATGTCTGTGTGTAGTTGCCAAAAAATGTATACTGAAGCAATGGAAGAATGTTGCGCCACCCACTGTAAATCAGTTCCTCTGGGAATTGACATATGTAAACGAAGCTGAGGAACAATTTGTCCTGACTCGCCCATCGGCGACTAGACCTAAAGACATTTGGGGGCCCTTCTGAATGTTTCTGTGTGATATGGTCTCCGATGAAGATGAAGCTATGTGGATGTACTACCTTGATGAGATGTATGACACCTGTATTGCTTTTCTATTCTGTCATGTTTATTTTTAGCTTTAAGGTAAAGCTGTAATTGTGTTATGTATCTTCTGGACCACCAATAAAAAAAAGTGTTAAATTAAGTCAAAGGAAAAATATACACACTCCCAAGTTGAATTGTAGACCAAGTGCACCAAAGTGAAAACTGAGCAAAACGGCACAGTGAAAACTACACACAAGGGATCCTCTAACAATTCCTCACAAGGGAAAGAAAGCACAAGTTATCTAGAAATATTTTCTTATACACCCTAGCAACACTTCCCATTAGTTTGTGAACCAGTTCAGCAAGAGCAAAGTGGCATTTCACAATGTTTAAGAATGGGAAGGAAAGGGTAGTTAAAAGTAATAGGTGTGCCACACAGTTCTCAGTGAGAATCAATCTAAAGAAATTAGATCTAACAAAATGTGACCAGAGTCAGTAGGCCTGTGCCAGAGTCAGTAGTACAGGGCAAAGGCCCAGGAGCAAAAATGATCTTGTAGCTGCAGTCAAGTCTTTGGTTAACGAAGTTGAAAAGGTAGTTGCAGAAGTTGAAAAGACAATGTTAAGAGAGAGGGCCGGCCAACCCAACAGGTAGGTAAAGGATTTAAAACACCTTTACAACTACCACGAAGAAATGGCGGTCTGGCGGAACAATGTACCTTAAAATGAAGAGGTGGCTCCTGCGGTGGCGGTTGTTCCTGGTAGTTCCTGCAGTTTGGGTGATCCAGCAGAGGAAGAGAGGCTCTCGTCGTGGAGGAAGGTTCGAGTTACTGCACTACCCAGGGATGAAACCAGCCACGGTGCTGCCCGGCGAATAAAAGGTACGCTCCTTTAAATCGCGGTCCGGGTGGACTGGTGCCTGGCTATCCGGCCTCCGAGTACAGGGTACGGGAGATTCAACCAAGGCGGTCCGGGAAGGCGATTGGCAAACTGGTTGGCCCCACCAGCTCAAGGGAAGGAGGCTCTTGCAGGTGAAGATCTTCTCTCGTCGTGTGGAGAAAAGTGGTGAGACGCTGCAGCAGGGCTTCACTGGTGGTTCAGTCGTTGCAGATGTCTTTGGCTTCTCTCCTCTTCGGCTTCTTAGTTCCAGTGGTGACGTCTTGCTCGTCCAGTCCTCAGGACCGTGCATTTATGCAAAAACATCCCCATTCATACAGCCTAGCTGTCACTCACACAGTGGAGTGGTCATCTTGGCGGGAGACCCTCCAGCCTATCAGGATAGAGTGCGACATGGGTTGCTGAGGCAACCCTGTCCAGGGGTCCTACTCCCCCTCCCACACAATGGACCCACCCCAGCCTCAGTGGCGCAGAAAGGAGGGCTTCGGTAGAAGCCCACCAAAAGGACGAACAAAGGATCCCTGACCTGGGTTAGGAGTTTAGAGAAAGACACAAGAAAGAAGTTATATTAAAGTTCTGGCAAATATAACCTACCAGAGCAAAGTTAATATTAAAATGCACCAGCGGTATGTTAGAGGCTGTCAGAAAATGTGGTAGCCTCAAACAATGGGAAAATCCCGTAGGGAAATATTCGCGGTTGAATATTTATGGTAGTAACCACTGCCACCAGCCAGAAACTTTTGAGAGAGGGACTGTAGGGTACCCTCTCGAAAATGAACGTAGGGGAAAAACTATTAACCCCTTCCAGTACCTCCATAGCAAGATGGGTTGTACTGGTTTAGTTCATAGGTTATGACTACTAAAGTCAATGGGGACTTTACATGCCCTGGGAGACAGTAGTCAGTCCCAGGATATGAAGTCTATGTTTGGGGGTCGCTATGACACCTCTGTGTAACTGCACTGAGGGTGCTGTGTAACACATGTGAATAAAGATGGTTCCTATGGGGTTGGGAAAGATCCCATAGGCATTAAACACAAAAATAGCCTAGAACACACATAGCAAAAATGGAGGAGTGGGGAAAAGAGTCTCACTCTTAGCAGGTAAAAAGAAACAAACCCTTCAAATCCAGCAAAGCTGCTGGGGGACTCTATAAGTGAGGGAAATTAGCCATAAAATGAGAATTCTCCCTAACACTCGCCCCCCCCCCCCCAGACCAAGGGACAGGAGGATCTAATCCACTACTGGATGAGTCTCTTACCTCTAGTCGGTTATAAACATCCTAGAGAGACCATCAGCATTTTGGTGGTGACATCCTGACCTGTGCTCAATGGTAAAATCAAACCCTTGAAGGCAGATTGGCCATTTTAGCAGTTTGGGGTTTCCCCTTTCATTTGCATTAACCATCTCAAGGGTTGGTGGTCTGTTTGAATGATGAAAGTAGATCTATACAAGTATGGTCTAAACATCTTCAAAGCCCACACAATGGCAAAACATTCTCTCTCAATAGTTGCCCACCTTGTTTCAGGTTCCTTCAGTTTCCTACTGATGAAGCAAATGGGGTGTTCCCTACCTTTCTCGTCCAGTTAACTGAATACTGCACCTATACCTATATTGGAAGCATCTGTTTGTACAATGAAGGGTTGGTGGTAGTCAGGAGCTCTGAGAACTGGAGCTTGACAAAGGGCTTTCTTCAGGCTTTCAAAGGCCTGATTGCACTCCTCATTCCATTTGATCTTTTTGGGAATTTAGGAGAATAGGTTACATTCAGTGGAGAAGCTATGGATCCAGGGTTCTTAATGAAATTCCTGTAATACCCTAGGAAGGCTCTCACCTGGGTTTGAGTAGAAGGGGTGGTCCAATTTTGCACAGCTTCAATCTTGCTGAGCAAAGGCCTTATTTCGCCACCTCCTACCTCATGTCCAAGGTAGACCACTTTACTCTGAACAATTTGACATTTGCTTTCCTTTATGGTCAGATGGGCCTGTTCCAGAGCCTGCAGAACATATCCTAGGTGGTCAACATGTTCTTTCCAAGTAGGGCTGAACACTGCAATGTCATCCAAGTATGCCATGCAGAAGCCCTCCATCCCATTCAGAACCTGATTAACCATCCTTTGGAATGTAGCAGGTGCATTCTTTAATCCAAAAGGCATAACCTTAAATTGGTATAAGCCAACTGGGGTGGAGAATGCAGTTTTCTCCTTGGCATGTTCAGTCAGGGCTATTTGCCAATAGCATGACTTGAGATCAAATGTGCTGAGGAACTTGGCTGAACCAAGTCTATCTACCAGCTCATCTGTCCTTGGCAAAGGATGGGCATCAGTCTTAGTGAGTGCATTTAGAGCTCTATAGTCCACACAGAATCTCAACTCCTTGGATCCTGCCTTTGGTACTAATACAACTGGGCTAGAACATGGACTAGTAGAGGGCTCTATTACCCGAAGATCAAGCATCTTGTTGACCTCTCCTTTGATGTGGGTTCTTACATTTTCTGACATCCTGTAGCCCCTGCTTTTGACAGTTAAACAGTCACCAGTTTGAATATCATGCTGGCCCCAAGGGGCCAAGCCTGGTGCTAGAGAAAACAGGGAGGCAAATTGATTCAACAAAACTTTGCACTCCTCCTGTTGCGCAGGTGTCAGATTAGAAAAGAGATTAACTCCTTTTATTTTCTCATACAAAGGTTTGCCTCTGAGGAGGTCAGGCAGAGGTTCACTCTCCTCCTCCTCTTGAGCTTAAGCTAGAAGCAAAGCTCCCAGTTCTGGTCTCGAGACATAAGCTTTTAGACGGTTGATGTGAAAGACTCTAGGAGCCTCCTAAGGATTGCCTTAGTCCACCAGATAGTTCACCTCTCCACGTTTCCCCACAACCTTGAAGGGTCCCATCCATTTGTCCTGCAAGGCCCTCTGCCTTGTTGGGACCATAACAAGAACTAGCTGGTCTTGAGCAAACTCAACTGTGTTGGCCTTCTGGTCATGCCAATGCTTGACCAGAGTCTGACCTGCTTTCAAGTTATCACTTGCCTCAGCCATCATGTGTGACATTCTCCTCCGGAGTCAGTGACTCTGACTGGCGTGGGGGAAGGAGCACTCTCCAACCGTTCCTTTATCAGGGCCAATGAACCTCTGACCGGATGGCCATAGGGAAGTTCAAAGGGACTGTAACCCACTCCCTCCTGTGGGACCTCTCTATATGCAAAGAGAAGGCATGGCAGTAGAAGATCCCACTTTTTCTTAAGAGGGTCTTCTAAAGCTCCTATCATGCTCTTCATGGTTCTGTTAAACCTTTCTACCAATCCATTTGTCTGAGGGTGGTATGCTGTTGAGAACTTGTAGGTAACTCCACAGCTTTTCCACATGGCCTTCATGTAGTGGGACATAAAATTTGACCCCCTGTCGGATATTACATCCTTATGAAACCCAACCCTGGTAAAAATCCTAAGAAGGGCCTTAGCTACAGCCGGAGCTATAACAGTCCTCATAGGAATTGCTTCACGGAACCTAGTAGCATGGTCTACTACAACAAGTATAAACCTGTTGCCTAAAGTAGTTGGAGGATCAAGGGGACCAACAATGTTGATTCCCACCTTCTCAAATGGTACTCCCACCACAGGGAAAGGCACTGGAGGTGCCACATTCTTGGAGCCACTTTTACCAGAGGTTTGGCAAGTGTGGCAACTCTTGCAATACTTATCTACCTCAGCCCCAATTGTAGGCCAATAAAAGTAGAGAGAGAGCCTTTCCTTGGTCTTCTTGAAGCTCAGGTGACCAGCCAAAGGTATCTCATGGGCTAGTTGTAAGAATTGGAGTTGGTTTGCTTGGGGTACTACCAGTCTTTTGTAGTCCCCAGGGAATGGCTCTGTTGGTTCACTATAGAAGAGGCCAGCTTCCCAGTTTAACCTGTACTTCCCAGGCTCTTGCCCTTCAAGCTGAGAAGCTGCCTGGTTGTGAAGACCTTCCAGAGTTGGACATTCTCATTGTCCCTTACTGGAGTCTGCCCTTTGGGGTCCACCTCCTGCCAGTAAAGACTGCAGCTCAGGATGGTCAACAGGGTCAAGATCTCAAATGAGTTCCTGGCCTCCTACATGGTCTGAATCTTCAGCCTCTATTTCAACCACACAGGGTTGTACCTCATTCTCAGCCTCAGCTGGAGAAGGAATCACAGGTGTGATTTTTGACAACCTAGAAGATTTCCTGTTTGGCAGCACTGGAGTGCTTTCTTCTGGTTTCTTCTTTGAAGTCGTGGGTTTCCCCTTTGCTTCTGATTGCTTTGAAATAGCAGTTAGTAACTCCAGTGGAGTAGGAGTGATTTCTTTTTCTATCATCTCCTCAGGAGAGCCCCCTCAAGGTCCTCTCCCTTGCAGGTCTGGCAAGCTCCTGTAATCTCTTACTAGGAGGTCTGAGAGTACTTGACACTACTCCCAGGTCTTTCAGATCATTGCCCAACAGCACCCTTCCTGGTACTTCATATTGTACACTCACAGGTATCCTGACAGTCATTTCATTGCACTGGATGAGAGCTGGTAATTGGGGAAGCATCTGCACAGGCCCTCCAGCTAACTTGGTGAGGCATTTGGGTGCCTTAGCAACATCCTCCACCTTGAAAAAAGATTTGTCCACCATGGTTATGCTGGTCCCAGTGTCTCTAATGGCAGGAGGTTTCCTGACCATTGACTAGGACACTGTCTTTATGATACTCTTTAGTATTAGGAGGGATAGAATTATACACATCTAAATTCTGTTGTTCCCACAACCCTAGAGATACTAAATATACACTAGCTGAGACGCCAATGGGATCATCAGCTAGTAGTTGAAAGTTTCCACTGACCACATGTACTTCCTCCTCTGGAGCGAAGGCTAAGGAGACAGTGTGGATCCCTGAAGGTTTACTCTTACATCTGGGATCCCCTTTCACATGACCAGTAGAGCCACAAACATAACATTTCCCAAATGTCTTTATGAATGGTGGCTTGTTCTGAGCTCCTTCTGGTCTGGGACCAGAAGGTACACTAACCTGATTAGGTTTCCCTTGTGGCTTACCCTTAGAATTTTGTTTGGGGCCCTCTTTGGAAATGGAATTATTTGAATTGTCTTTGTTGTCTTTCTTTGGCTGCTTTCCCTCATCCTTTTTCTGAGTTACCCCTGAATCCTTGTGAGTGGCCCTGTTGGCAACCCACAAGTCAGCAGCCTTAGCTAGTTTCTTAGAATCTAATTCTTTTGAATCAGCCAAGTGCTGTCCGAGCTTAGGAGAGCAGGCATCATAGATAGACTCCATCATGATAAGATTTTTTATTCCTTCATAAGTGTTAACTCTATAACCCTTAATCCATCCCTCTAAATTCTTCAAACACTCATTCACCCAAGTAGCCCAAGGGGTACTATCATGCTTTTTGAGGTTCCTAAACCTCTTAAGGTACTGGGAAGGAGTCTTCCCAAATCTAGCTGTCAAAGCTAGCTTTACACATTCATAATCCATCCTATCCACCTCCCCCAACTCCATTACAAAATCAGATGCAACAGGGGGGCCTAGAGAATAACCAGGGAATCAACTGATTTCCTGTGATATCCTGGAGCACGTGATTATATTCAAACAAAGCAATCCAATCTAATACATCAAACTTAGGTTCATACATACCCACAATCTCTTTAGGCATCCGGGGTATTTTTGGACTGGAAGATCTAGAAGATTCGGGGAGAGAAGCATTTTCCAAAGACAATTTCTTCATCTCAAGCTCATGGTTGAGCTCCATTTCTTTGAGCCTTATTTCTTGATATCTCTGTTCAGTTTGGGCACTAATTCTTTTGAATTCAAGTTCAAGTCTCATTTTTTCTAGTGAGATAAATTCAGGACTTAATGTGGGACCTGGTAAGGGTCCAGTAGCCACAGGTTGAGGCCTTTGAGCAGAGAGAGGGCCAGAGGGGGTGACATGGTAATCCTCCTCTTCCTCATCTGTCTCAACAATAACATCTTCAACATTATCCTCATTACTGTTTGCTACATTTGCTGGAGTAGTGGGCACTACAGCACAACTATCCAGACTTTGTTTCTCTAACAGACTATCAATCATTTCTTGTTTCTTGCCTTTGACAGGAAGACCTTTCTGTCTACACAGATCCCTTAAATAATCAGCAGTATTGGTAAGGAGCATCTCCTGGCTGTAACTTTCCATAATTTTGACTTTTGTTTAAAATAAACTGTTGTGATAGTTAGCCTTGTGGTTATTTGAAGCAAAGCACTAGCAGAACTCTAAAGTGTAAATCCAATACTATTATCCTCACCGCTATACACCAGTGTTTGGCAGAATCCAGTGCAGTTCCCTTAGGGAGCACTACACCAGATTAGGACTACAGGTGAGAGCAATAAATCCCCTTTGGTATCAGTCTGTACCACAAACATTTAGTTGGTAGCTGTGGCTGAGCAATCCGACTTATCTCAAGAGGGAGATGAGCAGTATTCAGGATTTACAAAATAGGTCTACTGTACCATGGCACAAGGAAACACTGACCAAAGCTTTGTATTTAAAAAAAAGTAATTACATATTTATTTTATACACTTCTAATAAAACACAAGTATCACAGTCATCAAGCAAGTTAAATTAAGTCCAAGGAAAAATATAGACACTCCCAAGTTGAATTGTAGACCAAGTGCACCAAATAGAAAACTGAGCAAAACGGCACAGTGAAAACTACACACAAGGGATCCTCTAACAATTCCTCACAAGGGAGGGAAAGCACAAGTTATCTAGAAATAGGTTCTTATATACCCTAGCAACACATCCCATTAGTTTGTGAACCAGTTCAGCAAGACAGTGCATCAGTAAAGGCAATACTTAAAATGAAAACTGAGAAAAATGGCATTTCACAATGTTTAAGAATGGGAAGGAAAGGGTAGTTAAAAGAAATAGGTGCACCACACAGTTCTCAGTGAGAATCAATCTAAAGAAAGTAGATCTAACAAATGTGACCAGAGTCAGTAGGCCTGTGCCAGTGTCAGTGGTACATGGCAAGGGCTTAGGAGCAAAAATGTTCTTGTAGCTGCAGTCAAGTCTTTGGTTAACAAAGTTGAAAAGGTAGTTGCAGAAGTTGAAAAGACAATGTTAAGAGAGAGGGGCGGCCAACCCAACAGGTAGGTAAAGGATTTAAAACACCTTTAGCACTACCGCGAAGAAAGGGCGGCCTGGCGGAACAATGTACCTTAAAATGAAGAAGTGGCTCCTGCGGTGGCAGTTGTTCCTGGTAGTTCCTGCAGTTTGGGAGATCCAGCAGAGGAAGAGAGGCTCTCATCATGGAGGAAGGTTCGAGTTACTGCACTACCCAAGGATGAAACTAGCCGCGGTGCTGCCCGACGAATAAAAGGTACGCTCCTTTAAATCGCGGTCCGGGTGGACGGGTGCCTGGCTATCCGGCCTCCGAGTACAGGGTATTGGAGATTCGACCAAGGCAGGTCCGGGAAAGCAATTGGCAAACTGGTTGGCCCCACCAGCACAAGGGAAGAAGGCTCTTGCAGATGAAGATCTTCTTGCGTCGTGTGGAGAAAAGTGGTGAGACGCTTGAAGTGGGAAAAGGGAACAAAAGGCTCCCACCAATCCCCTTTCACCCCTGGCCTAGAGGATCACGGCCCAGACACCCGCCACGAGAGGAGTTTGCCCATCTACCAGACGACCAAATACCCTGGTACAGGAACATACGGATGTGCCCACTCGCGTGCCACCCGCCTGCCCACCAGCCTGCCCTGCACATGCCGACACCTGCGGCATGGATGGACTCGACTGAACCATCCAGCACTAAATCAACACATCGTTAGAGATGCCATGACGACCTAGCCAACATGCACACTGGACACTCCCACACCAATCCACACGAAGAACATACTCAGTGCTATGACGTAGGTGACGGACACACCCACGGACGTGCATCTTTATTATTTTTCACATAGGCTTTTCAAAATGCAGAAACGCAAGACGCATAATGAACTCATCTAAAAAGCTTGCTCACGCTTCTCCTAAACCCATGCGCCATAATGAGAAATATAACGAAGGCACGATACTGGGGATGAAGCAATATGATACCATAACCTAAAGCGCCTGTGTATCAAATGGCTCCACCTATGCACCAGACCCAAGTAGGACGCAAGCAAAAGCTTCCATGAACATTGAATGAGCAAGAGTTTGGTTGCTGACCCTGCAGAATGAGCCCGGCGAAAGCAGACAGTCAAGGGCACAATGTTGCAAACTCGCATACCGCAAGCCGACGCCAAGGTCACACCTGCAAATTAAGCCAGGCACACAGTGGAAAATGCAATATTAATTGTGCAGAATTCTGCCTCAACCACGGTCCCACCTCACGTGACCAAGCCGACCCTGACAGGGTGCCAAGGGAGACGGGAGGCGCCTGGATCCCCCGTCTTAAGACACAGGCAGATACAATTAAGCGACTCAATGGACGTTATGGCAGGCACTGAGGGTACAGTATCCAGACACATCAGACATAGGAGCAATTACCTCACGCAAGATGCGTGAGAACGAAGATCCTGTTGATTATATCCAGGAAATTCAAGAGAAGTGGCGCATGGAAACCAGAGAACAATGGGACAAGACACCGGCAATATTCTACCATATACTAGTACAAGGGCTCCCAGAAGCAGTTCTGAAACAACTGAAGAAAGTAGTGGGGATGGAAGCAAAAGCATGGCCAGAAATACAACTGACAACAGTGCATCATTGTAGGACATGGCAAGAAAAAATGAAAAAAAAGGAAGAGGATAGGAAAACGGAAGAGGCTAAACTAGTACAGAAAAAACTTACTAAATACACAATGGAAGGCGCACTAATAACTACACCTGCAACAATGACTCAAAGCCCCACACAAGTAGTGGCTGCACAAGATCCCTCCCAAATACAATCATCGCAGACTGTAACACAACAGATACCGCCACTCCAACCACACACGACTAACATGGGAGGAGGATACTCAACGCCAGGAGCTGGGTATTATAATTACAACAGGGGAAGGGGAGGAATAATGAGAGGGAAAGGATACGGATATAACACACAACAGCAGGTGGGAGGACTTAGAAATTCCTACCCCACCGGGCAACCAGTATACCAGGACAACACAGGAAGTTTTACATGGCAGAACAGGGAACCACCGGTGTGTTGGATTTGTGGATTAGTAGGGCACATGTCACGCACGTGTAGAGTGAGACCAGGCACACCATCATGGAGTGAACAGGGACAACAAAGGCCCACACAGGAACAGCAGAGCATCCAGCAACAGAAGACATTTCAACAGGGAAATGAACAGCAACAACTAGTAACACAACAACAGGTAGCGATAACACAACAACCCCAAGCACAGCAAGTACAGCAACCTGCACAAATCCAAGACCATAACATAACCTCTACCAATACACAACTACAGCGAACACAACTGGATAGGGTGACGGTCCTGGGACACAACCCTTACACAGGAAGTGGTCAATCATTATACCCTCAATAGGACAGCCCACAGACGGCCTTGGTGTGTCCCATCCTGTCGGTAACACCTAATAGTGCGGAGGAACCACGCATAGAGGTAACCATAGGTGACAAAAAATTATCATTCCTTGTTGACAACAGGGCGACCCGGTCTTGCATAAGGGAAGGTAGATTTAAGATGTCAGGTGAAGCCATGAACACCCAAGGATTCTCTGGGGCTAGGGGGTTGGTTCCCTTTACTGATAACATTCCCTTATCAATAGGGGATTATGACATGTCAGTCCCACTTTTATATTCTAGGGCCTCACCAGTAAATATACTGGGGAGAGACATAATGAGCAGGTTGAATATGACGATCTCCTTTACGGAGGACGGCATAATTTGCTCCACTCCAGGAATTAACATGCTCACTGCACGACAAATTATGCAAGCATACTGGGGACAGACAGTGATTAGGGCTGAGCCAGTAGATGGTGAACTGTTCCAGTACGGGACAGACATGGCATTTGCATGGATGCCAGGGATAGAAGGAAAGATCTGGAGGAGGCCAGCAGCCTATTTGTTTAGACCAGAAACACCAGCCAATGAACCAGAAGGAAAGGTGATTTTAGTGAGCATAGAGAGCATTATAGCAACCGCTGATTACATTGCAGTACATGCCCAAGACAGAGAAGGAAGAGCATGGAGGGCAGTGATAGCACTAGCAGAGGGATGTAGACTCACCCAGGTGTCAGATGAGGAGCTCTTCTCAGGAGAAAAGGAAGAAGGTGAAATGGTATTTATGATGAGTGTGGAAATATGGCTATGGGTGACGTACAAACAAGTGGCACAGAAAATTGCAATGGCACTTGAGGCACCCACATCCACCCCAGTTCCCGTCTTTGAGGAGGATATGGCAAAAGTACCCACATCATTATGGACTACTAGCCCCTATGACGTGGGGTGCATAAAAAGCATAGGGGGAGTAAGAATAAAATTGAAAAAGGGTGCAATACTCCCCATAGTGAAACAGTACCCACTATCAAAAGAGGCAGATGAGGGCATATATGAAACAATAACGGCCCTTATAAATAATGGCATATTGGTCCCATCAGAATCACCATGCAACACAGCTGTATACCCAGTGCGCAAGGCTAAAGGGGGGTCTTGGCGCTTCATACAGGACCTCAGGCCTTTGAACAACATAGTGGAAGCAGAATACCCCATAGCAGCAAACTCGGCCACAATATTGTGCGGCATTCCAGCAGAGGCATCACGGTTTACAGTGATCGACCTTAAAAATGCCTTCTTCTCAATACCACTGCACCCAGACTCACAAGATCTGACAAGCTTCACTTACAGAAACACACAGTGGAAACACACCAGATTGCCACAAGGGTACTGCGAGTCACCCTCAATATTCAACAGAGTAATACAGATGGATTTGGGTAACATTGAAGTGGAAAGCACAGTGTTGCAGTATGTTGACGACATAATAATTTGCAGCACAAACGAAAGAAGATGCAGAGAGGACTCATTAAAGATGCTGACAATATTGGCTGAAAAAGGTTACAAGGTAGACAAGGAAAAGTTACAGTACTGTCAGGAACAGGTACTTTACATTGGTCAGCTCATATCCCAATATGGAAGAAAGATTGCACCACAAAGAGCACAGGCCATTTCAAAAACGCCATTGCCACAAACAGTGAGAGAACTACAGCAGTTCCTGGGTCTGTGCAACTACTGTAGAGCATGGGTATTTGATTACAGCTCATACATAGGACCCCTACTTGAGGCGTTAAAAGAAGCTAACAAAGGGGAGAAAAAGTTGGGGTGGACAATGGAAATGAAAGAGGCTTTTGATGAACTGAAAGATGCAATATCAACCGCTCCGGTACTGGCCACCCCAGATTATGAACGACAATTCTTTATATTTTCACATTGCGACTCAGCAGTAATGAAAGCAGTGTTGGCTCAAAAAACAAGCATGGGCTACAAACCAGTAGCATTTTACAGCGGCCACTTGGATCCTGTGATGTTAGGTCATTTCCCTTGCGAACAAGGTCTCGCCGTAGCTGCCTTTGCGGTAGAGAAAGCATCAGCAATCACCATGGGGTGCCCAACCACACTATTTGTGGAACATGCACTATTTGCAATATTGAACAAGCCTAAGTCCACACTAACCACGCAGAGGGCGTCAGGTTATGAGATCATCTTATCTAGAGCTGAACTATCAATTGTTAGATGCAGCACGGTCAACCCTGCAAGGTTTATAGCAGAAGTAATTGAGGAAGGAGACTATGCACACGATTGTACGAAGACTACTGAAATGTACTCATGTACTAGAAAGGTTGAAGAGAACGCACTAGATGGAGGTGAGCTCTTGTTCATTGATGGGTCATCAACAATTGACCAAAGTGATGGGATAAGGAGAACCGGGGCAGCAGTGGTAAAAATGACGGAGGTACCGGTGTGGGTGGCGATGAAATGCGTACAATTACCACAGCATTACTCTGCTCAAGCAGCTGAATTAGTTGCACTGATCTTGGCGTTGAAGGAAAGCTTTGACAAATGAGTGACCATATATTCTGACAGCGCATATGACACGTCTACTGTCCACTCAGGATTGTCCAAAGGGAGGAGAAGAGGGTTTAGGAGAGCTGACGGCACTCTAGTGCAACATGCTCTCTTATTGGCTGAACTAATTGAAGTAATAAATGACCCCCAAGAATTAGCCTTGGTCAAATGTACCGCACACACTAATGGAGAAGATCATATCTCAAAAGGGAATGCAGCAGCAGACGCACACGCAAAGTATGCTGCATATTTTTGCGAGATATGGAACCCCCCAGAGTCAGAGAGAGGGAGAGGGAGGGGAATAGCTAAGGAGATGTTGATAAGAGAAGGGTACACCCATCTCCCAGCCACACAGATAATGGAGCTACAAGTGGCTGCACCAATGGCAGAAAAAGAAATATGGGTAAAAAGAGGATGCACAATGTCACCAACTGACGCACTATGGCGCCAGGGTAACACTGGAAAGATGGTAATGCCACTGGCACTATTGAACACCGCCCTGAGCCAACTACACCACCCAGCCCACACAGGCAAGGAAGTCATTGCAGCACGAATTAGGGAAGATTGGTTCTGCCCCGAGTTAAATTTCCATGTGTCAAATTTTATCAGCAATTGTCTCACATGTCAACAGTTCACGGCCGGTCACACGCTGAAGGTGATAAAAGGTACTATACCCCGGCCAGAGGGACCCTTCCGACACATCCATATTGACTATGTTGATATGATCAACATATGTCAAGGAAATAGGTATATGATTGTAGTAGTATGCCATTCTCGAGGTGGATTGAGGCAGGGCCCTGCTCACACCCAGATGCATTCAGAGCAGCTAAATTCCTAGTGAGGGAGGTCTTCCCCAGGTGGGGAGTGTGCGAAGTACTGCGGTCAGATAATGGCCCGCATTTCGCCAATGAAATGTTCCAGCACATCACATCCTTACTGAACATCAAGCATATATTTGCATGTGCATATCACCCGCAGGCCAACGGTATATGCGAACGCCTGAATGGCCTACTAAAGGAGGGAATTGCAAAAATACAGCAAACAACAAAGAAGAGTTGGTTGTATTGCCTTCCGCTAGCCCTATTTGAGCTAAGGAATAGACCAGGCTCCGACCACCACCTCACCCCTCACGAGGTGGTGACCGGACGTCAAATGCACCTTCCTCTGACGCCAACATCAAGAGCATTCACTGACTATGAAAACACTGCAACTGTTCTTGGTGATGAAATGTACCAATATGTGTCTTCTTTGATTACTAGTGTAGTGTTTGTGTCTCAACAGCTCGAGCGCACGCGGGGCGGGTCTAAGAGTGATCAACAAGAAGACGCGGATGAAGAATTGGAAAAGGGAAAACTGTGCAAAATTGCTAAAGGTGACAACGTACTACTCCGCAATTTCAACAGAAAGTGGAACAGCCCACGCTTCACTGGCCCCCACCTGGTAGAGGAAGTATCAACGAGAGCAGTAAAGCTACAGGACAAACGTGCCTGGAATCACCTACACGACGTAAAGATCTGCAAACTCCAGAACCGCCCTAGCGTCACCGACAGGGCCATTGGAAGAACAGCAACAGCGTCACCAACGGAGGAAGGGACTTCTACCACAGCTAACGGCCTAAGTGTCTCCATACCCTGCCACCCCCCTGATTCCCCAGAGACAACTACTGAAATAGAAAGGGGTAATTACCATACCGCCCACCCCATGGTCACACGATCAAAGAGTAAAGAGACTTACGCCAGTTGAGCCCCAAACCCTCTGCCCATCGTCCCCCTACCCACTGCAGTAATAACCCAACTGAAGTACATTGTCTTGCACATATACACATGTAAACACTTGAATGTTCTCTCTTTTTTTTTTCTCTTGCACATGCAGGTACAGTGTATTATTGTACTGCTAAGAAAACAGATAACTAACAAAGTTCACTGCCCAGGAGTAGATGATACCCTCAGACGATAACTACCCTCAAGAATTATCACACCAATTTGTCTATTACATAAAAAGGCCAAAGTACCTGAAAAGGAGGAGGGTATGTGTCTACTACACAGCATTTCTCTTGGCCATAGAACAATCAATGCCCCACCTCCACCCATACTTGCCTGTCCTAAGAGATAGATAGCTTAGATTGGCGTGGGAACTGCTCTTCGCCTGGGCACTGAACGACTACTTGATAGGGAGAGCTTGAAAACAACAACTAACACTAATAACAAGCATATTGAGAATTTTCAGGCGGGCAACTTTAACATCGCAAGAATTAGCTGCCGGACTGCAGCAAGGTAAGAGCAAAATGCCGGTGAGATTAGCCTCTGTAATAAAGATGATAGGGATTTTGATGATCACCGGGTTCTTGGCTGCCTCTGTATGGCAGAACAGTTATGCTATCAATATTTTTGCTGTACCCAAACCTAATATACCCCCACCCCCGGCTGCAACAGGTGTTACGTCAGGTGGTACTAGCAAAATTCCACACAAGGGAAATAGAGTTAAACGCAGCACATACTCAGACAATAAAGATATTGACAACTACATACAAAATTCAGCACACGTCTAGAACAACATGTGGTACCAACACATGACTCAAATAGGTAAGCAAACAACAGAAGACAGCTGCTACGTCTCCTCATTGATCCCATACGCCATGAGCGCTTCCTGAACTTTCGTTGCCACGGAAATAGATGAAAAGACAGCACGATGTATAATATACCTGGCACTGTTCCAAACGAAAGGGAGATTTCAAGGGAACACGGTGCACCTGGTATGGAAAACACGAGACACATACCCGTACGAAAATAACTTCCTCAAGGGTTATTTGAGTTACCACAAGGCCAGTTTACATGCTGAAGCATTCAGATACATAACAAGTGGCCCTGAAAAAGGAGAAACAAAGAAAGTAACACTACAGTACCTACCATGTGATTGGTACGCCACTGAAGTTCCTGGTAAACAAGGATGTTGGGAAAGACCACTGATAATAATAACAGGGAAGGTGTACATGGGTGACAAATGGGACACAGGAGTGGTTGGCAGCACATGGTAATGAGAGAGGATACTACAACTATTGCTGAACACAACAACAGATGTTGGATGACTTGGGTCAAGTACGTACCCATGCTAACGTGGATAGAGAAGGATGAAGACCCAATAACAATACTGCCGATGACTGCACCTAAGGTATGCTACCAACATAAAGGAGAAGTGGACGTGGGATACAACACCAACTGCGCAAGCATGACAGAGTTACCTGAGGGGGGAGCAGGAACAGCAGTAGTAATGGACCATTACTGGGCCTGCGGAGACAAGGCATACCACACACTGCCCCCTCTGTGGAATGGTATATGCACAATGGTACATGTTAATGTACCATCACTAGTGGTGCCCCAGAAACATGTGAATGTGGCGAACTTCCCCAAAATGGATGAAGGAAACAAGAGGAAGAAGAGATCTGTACAGCTTCAGAAGGGGCCAGAGAACCAAAACAACGGCAACAACACTGTCTTGAATAGAAAGAAAAGACAAGGAGAACCTCTGACAGGAAATTACCTATGGGGAAGGTCGGAAACAGAACTCACTTCAATTCCGCCAGAACACAGACTATTCAGCAGAGCAGCAATGTTCTTCTCCTCAATAATACATCCGGGACTACAGGCTTACGCAAACGCAAAATGGCTCCAGATAACTAGATGGGAACTAATGTTAACTCTACAGTAAATGGATTCAACGCAATAAAAGAGGAACTGCGAGCAGTGAGGATGGTAGCACTACAGAACAGATATGTACTGGACCTCCTCACAGCAATGGAAGGAGGGGTTTGCGCAAAGATAGGACAATCATGCTGCACATTCATCCCTGCTAACAATGCTGACAATGGTACACTGACAGAAGCAGTGTCACAATTGGCCCAGATGCACTCCAAAATGATGGATGAATGTAAAGGTGTGAAAAAGGATGAGAGCTGGTTTTCGATATTATGGTCATGGATGCCATCTTGGCTGTCAGATGGACTGAAGATTATAGTTGGATGCATTATTTTGGCTGGAGCTGCACTGATCGTAACAAGATTTTGGAAGGCCCGGAAGGCACGCACCACATACGAGATGATCGAAATGGTCAGTATGCAACCCTTGATGCCAGCAGATTGCGGCCAACACACAGGCACAATAATAAAAGAGAGAGAGAGGTTGCGCAACCAGATCATCACAAACCACCTGGACCCACCATCTGTGAAGCTCGAAAACCCAAGAAACCCAAGGAGCTACATAGGGAAATGGGTATACTGCACACCTGGAGGAACATGTGTATATATGTATTGGTCATTTGAAGACCATGTTAACCACTATGGGCATTTGGGAGGAGTAACTAAAATATAGAGAGTGAGAGGAGATAAGGAAAAGGATATGTTTGTGGTCTACAAGTCGACCAGAGGGTGGACTGAAGTGGGGAAAGGGAACAAAAGGCTCCCACCAATCTCCTCTCACCCCTGGCCTAGAGGATCACGGCCCAGACACCCGCCACGAGAGGAGTTTGCCCATCTACCAGACGACCAAATACCCTGGTACAGGAACATACGGATGTGCCCACTCGCGTGCCACCCGCCTGCCCACCAGCCTGCCCTGCACATGCCGACACCTGCGGCATGGATGGACTCGACTGAACCATCCAGCACTAAATCAACACATCGTTAGAGATGCCATGACGACCTAGCCAACGGTCAGCACACCCGTGCAAACATGCACACTGGACACTCCCACACCAATCCACACGAAGAACATACTCAGTGCTATGACGTAGGTGACGGACACACCCACGGACGTGCATCTTTATTATTTTTCACATAGGCTTTTCAAAATGCAGAAACGCAAGACGCATAATGAACTCATCTAAAAAGCTTGCTCACGCTTCTCCTAAACCCATGCGCCATAATGAGAAATATAACGAAGGCACGATACTGGGGATGAAGCAATATGATATCATAACCTAAAGCGCCTGTGTATCAAATGGCTCCACCTATGCACCAGACCCAAGTAAGCCGCAAGCAAAAGCTTCCATGAACATTGAATGAGCAAGAGTTCGGTTGCTGACCCTGCAGAATGTGCCCGGCGAAAGCAGACAGTCAAGGGCACAATGTTGCAAACTCGCATACCGCAAGCCGACGCCAAGGTCACACCTGCAAATTAAGCCAGGCACACAGTGGAAAATGCAATATAAATTGTGCAGAATTCTGCCTCAACCACGGTCCCACCTCACGTGACCAAGCCGAACCTGACAGGGTGCCAAGCCCAGGAGGAGGGAGGCGCCTGGATCCCCCGTCTCAAGACACAGGCAGATACAATTAAGTGACTCACTGGACATCTGCGGCGGTGGGAGTAGTCGGCCTTCCAGCATATGAATAAATCCTCACATTGTCTGCACATACCCATAGTGAAACATTGTTGCAAATGACAGGTGCACCGCGAGCTGGGAACAGCGATGGTCCCAGACTGGGGGGCTCGCGGGTGGACCAATCAGAACATGGGGCTCTTATCACTGACGCCATTAACATTGACCAATCCTCAGGGGTCTTCAGGTAACAATTTTTATGTATCAAATTGAAGGGACAACCCAAGTATACCACCTGACTGACCCTCAACCACTAACAACATTCTCTATACATATGCTATACTAACCCTACCACTCGGGGAACCAATCCAGAGTGGCGATAGGTTTTTTGCTAACTTTCCCAGGTGACGCAAGTAGCGCGTCATACTAAGGTAAAAAGGGCCTGCGAGCCCCACGAGGAGAAGAGAGTGTCAGGACGGACGCGTACGATCCTTGACCCATCCCTGCCGTTTTGTTTAATAAACAGCAGAACCACCTTGCTTCTTGCTTGTGTCTCATACTCTATCTTTTTTTGGGATATACGGGAGGAGTTGGGGCCTCCCTGCCCGGAGGTCCGCGGACGGCCCAGCCGACCCCGGGAGAATTTCCCCCGACACGCTGCAGCAGGGCTTCACCGCTGATTCAGTCATTGTAGATGTCTTTGGCTTCCCTCCTCTTCGGCTTCTTAGTTCCATTGGCAACGTCTTGCTCATCCAGTATCAGGACCCTGATTTTATGCAAAAAGATCCCCATTCATATAGCCTAGCTGTCACTCACACAGTGGAGTGGTCATCTTGGTGGGAGACCCTCCAGCCTATCAGGATAGAGTGCGACATGGGTTGCTGAGGCAACCCTGACCAGGGGTCCTACTCCCCCTCCCACACAATGGACCCACCCCAGACTCAATGGCGCCGAAAGGAGGGCTTCTCGGTAGAAGCCCGCCAAAAGGAAGAACAAAGGATCCCTGACCTGGGTTAGGAGTTTAGGGAAAGACACAAGAAAGAAGTTATATTAAAGTTCTGGCAAATAGAACCTACCGGAGCAAAGTTAATATTCAAATGCACCGGCGGTATGTTAGAGGCTTTCAGAAAATGTGGTAACCTCGAACAATGGCAGAATCCCATAGGGAAATATTGCCGTCGAATATTTATGGTAGTAACCACTGCCACCAGCCACAAACTTTTGAGAGAGGGACTGTAGGGTACCCCCTCAAAAATGAACATAGGGGAAAAACTATTAAACCCTTCCAGTACCTCCATAGTAAGATTGGTTGTACTGGTTTAGTTCATAGGTTTTGACTAGTAAAGTCAATGGGGACTATACATGCCCTGGGAGACAGTAGTCAGTCCCAGGGTATGGAGTCTATGTTTGGGGGTCGCTACGACACCCCTGTGTCACTGCACTGAGTGTGCTGTGTAACACAGGTGAATAAAGATGGTTCCTATGGGGTTGAGAAAGATCCCATAGGCATTAAACACAAAAATAGCCTAGAACACACATAGCAAAAATGTCAAGGAGTGGGGAAAAGAGTCTCACTCTTAGCAGGTAAAAAGAAACAAACCCTTCAAATCCAGCAAAGCTGCTGGGGGACTCTGTTGGTAAGGGAAATTAGCCATAAAATGAGAATCCTCCCTAACACTAACCATGGTCCCTGGTGCCATAACCCGGCAGTCATTCCCCCTAGTGAGGGTCTTAGATTGATTAGTACCTCAGAACAATCGGGAAAGAGTGGAGGATCCCAGTACTAATGGGAGGAAATAGGGGAAAGTCAGATCCGTGAAGGCCTGAATTTGAGAAAGGGCAATAGAAACTAAAGAAGGATGAGGCAGTGTATGGCACATTGAGGTTCAATCTGATTGTAGTGTTTCACAATCTTGGTTTCTCCATAATTATCAATTTGTCCAGGGGGCAGGATGGTGATGTGGACTGGAAGAGGGACGAGCAGGGCAATAGGACGTGGTGGAGAGATACCATTGGTGGTGGGTGAGGAGGACCCGCACAAGTGACAGGTAGCTGCTGCGCAAGGAAATGGGAAGTGGGCGTGAATAATGAGGAGAGAGAGAGTGAGACTGAGAGCACGACATACATCTCAGAGTTCTGGCAGTGGATGATAGAATCAAGTTTAAGGTGTTCCGTTTGATCTTTTAGAGTTTGAAGGGTCCACCCCATTATATTTATTGCACAAACTTAGCCGGTATCAACCGACCAGGTTGTTACACTCAAGGGATCAATTGTCGAAAATTCCTCAAACCTGCTGTGTTACAAGGGGAGACAGAAGATTTACTGTATATGTCAATTTGTCAAATAGCATGCACCAAAAAATGAGAGCCCTGGAATCTTTTCACAAGTTTCAAAGAGCCCTTAAAAGGGCTGTTACAGGCTTTTCTAGTTTTTCTTCTATCTACATTCCTGGTTGACAATTGGCCCTTTCGACTGTTTCTTTGCTCTGTTTTGTATTTTATATACCACCTGCGCCTCTACCTTATTCAGTTCGTCCTTGTGCACCTTTATAAATCCCTCAAATCAAATCAAATCAGTTCGAACAATCAATGAACGGAAAGCCAAGCACCAGCGTACAAATAAGAAATGCTGTCTATCAAGCACTTACCAAGTCAATGAATGGACTGCGCGAGATCTATGCATGGTTATGGTCTTGGGCTGTTGGTATATGACAGCACGTCAGTGAAAACTACTGTCTAAGCTTATATAGTGGTAAGCTCTCTAATTATGATTGTGAAATGGGTTTTAGTTGAAATGGCCACAGGCATGGTAAGCAGAGGTACCATTCCCTTAGCTATCATGTATGATCCCTTTTACAGGATGCGAGGTTGCAATGTCTGTGGCCTGCCGTCAAGAAATGCCCCCATCCATATGGCATTGCATTCACAGTTACATCACTGTTATAATATTCATTACTAAATAAATGGCTCATGAAGATTAGCCATGTGCTGTGACGCGCATGATAAAAATGCTTTGATGACACAGCTCATTAGTAAATTGTTATAGGCTGTAATAGCCAACTACATACTTTAAACTTGGAGCCATAAATCCTTTTCAAACAACACGGTAACGTTTTAATTATAAAACCAAAACATACACAGGCAGCCAGAGAAATAAAAGGATCATATGCCATTAGCAGAGTACTTTCCAAGAAGCGAATCCTCAATATTTAATCCATTACTGTCCAAAGCTTGGCTCCAACGCAAAGTAATAGGCGATCCTGCATGGTCATTTCAAGAAAGAATACATTTTTGGAAATGCGCCGTTGACAACTGGAGTCAGCCCAGGATTCCAGGCCAATTCAAATAGAAGCATTTTCCAGATTCTAATCGGATCCAGGCAAAAACTGGGTAATCGCTGTGGAGTGTATACAGTCGGCCATGTCTGCTAAAATGTTGAGGAGGGGGCGAGACTTCAGCTTGGTTGTTTGAAGGTGCGGGTCTTTTCCCCTTCAGTTGCCATTTATAGACTGTGTCAGCTACTGGCGAACTAATTAAAGACCTCAAGCTGAGTGCTCAAAAACCGCATAAGGATCCCCTTATTGATACTTTCAGGAGAGAGGTCACTTTATTTTGCATATGGAAATCAAACTGGAATCACTACCTACATATTGTGTGCAATGCAGGGCAGCCGAAGTATCTGTGAGCTCCTTGTAACAGCAACTTGCTTTCAAAATCAGAGAACAATGAAACTAATTAGCCACAAGATCTCCGGATGCGGGCACTAACACAAATATTCCTGATAAAATGATGCCCCGTTCGGCAAGTGTACAGTTAGAAGTTGTTGCATATATCGAATCAAAAAGTATGACATATCAAAACTAATCAAATCAATAATCATGGGCGAGGCACTGTTTAAGGGCACTAATTAAGGGCACTGTTTAGATAAAAATGGCATGCAAATACCCGCCACATAAGACAAAATGTCAACTGAACGAAAATAATATTACATGTAATGAAACAAATTAACCATGAAGTATGTACGCTGAAACGTAAATATATAAAACTAAGAGCAGTGATACAGTGACGCTGATGCAAGAAAGAAGCCCATGGGAAAAAGGCTTCATACTAAAAGGGAAAACACACAACGTATGTAAAAACACACTTTGGGGGGCGTTTTTGAATTCCCCATCAATTGCATGGGGTACTCCCAAACATGTGTACTTCCGTGCACACAGTCCCTTTGTTGCAATGTTGATTGTTACCTCTGCTATGTATCTATGTATGTATGTATGTATGTATGTATGTATGTATGTCTTTATTTATTTATTTATTTATTTATTGGGCATCTGCTAGTTTACAATAAATCAGTCAACTCCTGTCTTGATGCTCGTCATCACTTTTGCAAAAACATCCTCTCACCTGATGTTCTTACACTTTGGCAGCTAACCACATCCTCTGACCTCAACCCTTCGAAAATCTATAAAGCTCTTACCACAAAACCTGTTGTTCAACCAGCCCGTTCATCATGGGAAAAATTTCTGTAGCAGCCAACATTACGCAACATTTTATTTTTTTCATTCATAGAGCCGTTATCACTCCATTCAAACTATCTCAGTCTAAAAATGGTTTGAGTGACGGCTGTTGGACCTGTGGTTATGGCCGAGCCTCTTATTTACATGATGTATCCCGTCCTTGGGATTACCTCCCTGTTGCCAAAGACGACATAGCTCGTCTTTGGCACTTAAGGGGTTAATGAAGGAGAACGTGTTCGAAAGCATTGAATGGTGAAATACCTAAATCACCAAAATGGCCTTGGCACTTTAGGAGAAAACCCATGGCAGTTATGTCCCTTTGTCTTCTCGTTTTGGCAAGATGTTTGGAAATACCTTAAACTTATATTTCTGATCAAAGTTCCTTTATCCTTTTTAAATATTGTCTTAGGTAGCCTTGCTATTGAATGCTGTGACATGCATATCTCCAAACAACTATGTGATCTATTCATTACTATTGCTTTAAAACTCATAACTGTTAATTGGAAGAACACACATTTACTCTGCGTCAGAAGCTGGTGGAACAATATCTGCAACATGCAAAGAATGGAACAATGTATGGCCAATTCCCAAGACTCTACTCCTAAGTATCATGCAAAATGGTCATTCTTCATTTGCTACTTGGACTGTTTCAATGCCTCCTCACATGATTCATAAACCCATTTTGGTACATTCCATGTACTGGCTACATCCTCGAGTTATAATTAATATGATGTCATGCCTTATAAATAATACATATACAGCAATATCGGGAAATGGATTTTGTTACGATATGTCTTATTTTAAAGGTTTGTAATTAAACCAATAAAATTATTTAAAAAATATTAATAATAATACTATATTGCTATTTATAATCCCCTCCCCTCTTGCCCCCCTTGTCTTCCCTTCTGATCCTCTGACTTCTTGTTTGTCTCCCTTGTCTGTCTTCCCTATTTTATAAAATATCTGGTCTATGATAGCATATTTCATTGAATAGATGCATGTTTTATCTTGTCTCAGCATTGTTTATCGTGAACCATTTATTCTCCACTTTATTGTTATCTAATGTTCACTTGTCCAACCCATATCTGAATGTTTGACCAGATCTCTGCTTTATATTACTATTGACCTGTTATTATAAATCCAATAAATATTATTGAACAACAAAAAAAAAAATCAAGTACCTACAGAGATTCTTAACCATTCTACTCTATGTAGGCGGAGAGCTACATGGGAAAGAAACAAAGCACTGTGCAAGTGCACAAATGGCTTGCACATGCGCATGGTATAGCAGTTTTCTGTACTATGGTTGGCTGCTCTATCTTTTACAGAGAAAACATACTACCATGTCCTGTGGGAGGGCGGAGGGGTTGTACCTGCTGCAATTTGGGATGTTGCAGCAGGACACATTAAGAACATGCTTCTTTTCAGTGGTTAAGAGTCTCTTTTTTTCGATTTCGGTTGGACGATGGAATTGCTAGGAGTTTGCGTAAAGAAATAGCAACACAAATACTGAACAATAAAAGATGGCACAGGGCTATGATGGAATGTTTTGTTACCGACAACCGCTATTTAGTCTGTGATGTCCCAAAGGGTTCCGCTCTGTTACCTCTTGTTCAAAATGTTTATATGTCCCTCCAGGTGAAAATAATTCAAAGATGGGGAAGTAAGTGACAGTTATTTAGAGATGATACCCGCATTTTGGTAGTTCTGCATGAGAGGCAAACAGGGGCAGAGCGATAAAAGAATGCCTAGGCACAGTACAAGGCTGGACACAAAATAAGGACCTGCCTTTTAATGTTTAAGATTTCTGTTATGGTGCTGACTTTCTAGGTGCTGCATCTACCACTCCATTCCACATCTCCTATGCCTGGCATGTGTATCGGCCATGACTATGCACTGTCGATTAACGATGCATGACATAAAGAAACATTTCTCATCTCATGCTTTGTTGGCTTACTGGTAGGACAGCAGTACTGACTGCCAGCTTGGACTCCCAGTCAGGGAGCAATAATCACCAACCAGAAAGGCCTTAATTGAGAACAGGCCTTTCATAGAACTTCATAAATAGACACACAACATAAAAGCAGTTCTATAACTGGAATCATAAAGGAACAAATAGTCTGTGAATGTAAGAGATCTGCCTGTAGGAGGTGTATATGCTGGTTCAGACGGCCATTCAATGAAGTTCAACTGGCAAGCAAATAGCACACTGTGGATACAAACCAAACCAAACCTGGATCAAAAACAAGCAGGTGGGGGATGGTGCATGTGCTTCTTTTAGTCTGTAAAGCCTCACCCAAAAAGATCCTCTAAAGCTGCAGCGGCAATAGAGTCAGATTTTCATTCTATACCACTGTAGAGAAATGGACAGGAAAACCAGAAGCCCCCTTCCAAGAAAATGACCCCAAGCACAGACTTCTAAGGGTTTTTATAGGGTTTTACAAAGTGACATTCATACATAAAGCATTCAGATACATTTGGTCAGTTTCATCAAAACAATACACTTCCTACCAGAACATTCTTCGACCTTGGGAGGCATGGCTCAACAAAACGTCATATTTATGCCTGTGCAATCCCACTGCTCCTACCCATGTGACACAATCTCTGCCTGTGGCAGATCATTCCACTGTATTTGATGAGCCACAGTCCGGTGACTAGCACTCACCTGCCATCAGGCCCCCACTCATGTCCCCCTGCACCCCCACCCCCCAGCAGTCAGGGGTACCTGCCATCAGGGCCACACTCATGTCCCCCTGCACCCCCACCCCGCAGCAGTCAGGGGCACCTGCCATCAGGCCCCCACTCATGTCCCACCCATGTGCCCCTGCACCCCCACCCCCAGCAGTCAGGGGCACCTGCCAGTAGGCCCCCACTCATTTCCCACTCATGTCCCCCTGCACCCCCACCCCTTATCAGTCAGGGCACCTGCCAGCAGGCCCCCACTCATGTGCCCCTGCACCCCCACCCCCAAGCAGTCAGGGGCACCTGCCAGCAGGCCCCCACTCATGTCCCACTCATGTCCCCCTGCACCCCCATGTCCCAGCAGTCAGGGGCACCTGCCAGCAGGCCCCCACTCATGTCCCACACATGTCCCCCTGCACCCCCACCCCCCAGCAGTCAGGGGCACCTGCCAGCAGGCCCCCACTCATGTCCCCCTGCACCCCCACCCCCCAGCAGTCAGGGGCACCTGCCATCAGGCCCCCACTCATGTCCCACTCATGTCCCCCTGCACCTCCACCCCCCAGAAGTCAGGGGCACCTGCCAGCAGGCCTCCACTCATGTCCCTTTGCACCCCCACCCCCCAGCAGTCAGGGGCACCTGCCAGCAGGCCCCCACTCATGTCCCCCTGCACCCCACCCCCAGCAGTCAGGGGCACCTGCCATCAGGCCCCCACTCATGTCCCCCTGCACCCCTACCCCCCAGCAGTGCGGGGCACCTGCCATCAGGCCCCCACTCATGTCCCTCTGCACCCCCACCCCCCACGAGTCAGGTGCACCTGCCGGCAGTCCCCCACTCATGTCCCCTGCACCCCCACCCCCCAGCAGTCAGGGGCACCTGCCAGCAGGCCCCCACTCATGTCCCCCTGCACCCCCACCCCCAGCAGTCATGGGCACCTGCCAACAGGCCCCCACACATGTCCTCTGCACCCCCACAGTCAGGGGCACCTGCCATCAGGCCCCCACTCATGTCGCCCTGCACGCCCACCTCCCAGCAGTCAGGGGCACCTGCCATCAGGCCCCCACTCATGTCGCCCTGCACGCCCACCTCCCAGCAGTCAGGGGCACCTGCCATCAGGCCCCCACTCATGTCCCCTGCACCCCCACCCCCCAGCAGTCAGGGGCACCTGCCAGCAGGCCCCCACTCATGTCCCCCTGCACCCCCACCCCCAGCAGTCATGGGCACCTGCCAACAGGCCCCCACACATGTCCTCTGCACCCCCACAGTCAGGGGCACCTGCCATCAGGCCCCCACTCATGTCGCCCTGCACGCCCACCTCCCAGCAGTCAGGGGCACCTGCCATCAGGCCCCCACTCATGTCCCACTCATGTCCCCCTGCACCCCCACCCCCCAGCAGTCAGGGGCACCTGCCATTAGGCCCCCACTCATGTCCCCCTGCAGCCCCACCCCCCAGCAGTGTGGGGCACCTGCCATCAGGCCCCCACTCATGTCCCCCTGCACCCCCACTCCCCAGCAGTCAGGGGCACCTGCCAGCAGGCCCCCACTTATGTCCCACTCATGTCCCCCTGCACCCCCACCCCCCAGCAGTCAGGGGTACCTGCCATCAGGCCCCCACTCATGTCCCCCTGCACCCCCACATCCCAGCAGTGCAGGGAACCTGCCATCAGGCCACCACTCATGTCCCCCTGCACCCCCACCCCCCAGCAGTCAGGGGCACCTGCCAGCAGGCCCCCACTCATGTCCCCCTGCATCCCCACCTCCCAGCAGTCAGGGGCACCTGCCAGCAGGCCCCCACTTATGTCCCACTCATGTCCCCCTGCACCCCAACCCCCAGCAGTCAGGGGCACCTGCCAGCAGGCCCCCACTCATGTCCCCCTGCACCCCCAACCCTCAGCAGTCAGGGGCACCTGCCAGCAGGCTCCCACTCATGTCCCTTTGCACCCCCATCCCCCAGCAGTCAGGGGCACCTGCCATCAGGCCCCCACTCATGTCCACCTGCACCCCCACCCCCCAGCAGTCAAGGGCACCTGCCATCATGCCCCCACTCATGTCCCACTCATGTCCCCCTGCACCCCTACCCACCAGCAGTCATGGGCACCTACCAGCAGGCCCCCACTCATGTCCCCCTGCACCCCCACCCCCAGCAGTCTGGGGCACCTGCCATCAGGCCCCCACTCATGTCCCCCTGCACCCCCACCCCCCAGCAGTCAGGGGAACCTGCCATCAGGCCCCCACTCATGTCCCCCTGCACCCCCACCCCCCAGCAGTCAGGGGCACCTGCCATCAGGCCCCCACTTATGTCCCACTCATGTCCCCCTGCACCCCACCCCCCAGCAGTCAGGGGCACCTGCCATCAGGCCCCCACTCATGTACCCCTGCACCCCCACCCCCCAGCAGTCAGGGGCACCTGCCATCAGGCCCCCACTCATGTCCCCCTGCACCCCCACCCCCCAGCAGTCAGGGGAACCTGCCAGTAGGCCCACCCCATGTCCCACTCATGTCCCCCTGCACCCCCACCCCTCAGCAGTCAGGGGCACCTGCCAGCAGGCCCCCCTCATGTCCCACTCATGTCCCCCTGCACCCCCACCCCCAGCAGTCAGGGGCACCTGCCAGCAAGCCCCCACTCATGTCCCCCTGCGCCCCCACCTCCCAGCAGTCAGGGGCACCTGCCATCAGGCCCCCACTCATGTCCCACTCATGTCCCCCTGCACCCCCGACCCCCAGCAGTCAGGGGCACCTGCAGCAGGCCCCCACTCATGTCCCCCTGCACCCCTACCCCCCAGCAGTGCGGGGAACGAGCCATCAGGCCCCCACTCATGTCCCCCTGCACCCCCACCCCCCAGCATTCAGGGGCACCTGCCAGCAGGCCCCCACTCATGTCCCCCTGAACCCCCACACCCCAGCAGTCAGGGGCACCTGCCAGCAGGCCCCCACTCATGTCCCCTTGCACCCCCACCCCCAGCAGTCAGGGGCACCTGCCATCAGGCCCCCACTCATGTCCCCCTGCACCCCCACCCCCCAGCAGTCAGGGGTGTTAGGCGGAAACCTGTGCAGTTCCCTCTGGGACCACTGCAAAAGATTTAGGACTACAGGTGTTTGGCAGTAAACCCACTTGGTAGCAGTCTGCACCACACAGATTCACTTGGTAGCTGTGGCTGAGCATTCAGACTTCCCTCAAGAAGAGTTAGGCAGTATGTGGAGTATACAAGATAGGGCAATTTACACAGTAAAACAAGCAAACACGGAACAGAGCTTCGGTGTAAAGATATATTGTTATTTATTTATGAAAACACATCTATGAAAAACACACTGGCACTAATACGGCAAACAACTTCAATCACAATTACTATAAGTAAATCAATCCCCCTAACAATAGTTCGACAAGTCTAGGTTCAACAGCACCACTTATTTGCAGACAGAGGTGAATGCTTTAACCTAGATGGCACTCTAGTATTCGTTAGGACGGGAGAGAAAAGGCAGGGTATGAAATCAACTCGGTACCAACATTTTTACGAACAAATGCAAGGCAAGTAAGGCAGGGTCTACTGTAGATCGCAAAGTTCAGAGGCCAGGCCCACTCGGAGAGAGGCAAGGCGATATGTCCCAAAAAGTATCATAGTGGAAATGCACTTCGAGTCTTTGTCGCAAATTGTTATCGAAAGATTGGACCAGTTCAGAACAGAAAGTTAAGAAAGCTTGGAGTCGACCCAATGGAGAGGCGAGGATTAAGACACCTCGCGCTAACCGTCACGAGGGAAGCCAGGCGGACACGGTACCTTGTATGTGGAGAGACAGCTCCGGCGGGGGCAGTTGTTCCTGGTGGTGGATGCAAGTCGGGGCTTTGCCAAGAGAAGAGATGATCTTGTTGTCGAAGGAAAGTTGAAGATCATTGCACCACCAGGGAAGAGACCAGCCGCGGAATGCTCCGTCACAAGGCACCACCTTTTGGTCGCGGTACGGGTTAGTGGCTATCCGGTTGCCCGGGTGCTCAGCACGGGCAATTCGACCACTACGCCCTGAAAGCGAAGAAAAAGCAATGGGGACTGGTTGTTCCCAGCAGTCAGGGGAAGAAGACTCTCCAGCCGGGAGATCTCCTCTGTCGTTGGGAAGTGGTGAGTCGGTTCAGCAGGGCTCCACCGGAGGTGTCGTCGTTGCAGGTCGGCTCAGCTTTACCCTCGTCGGATTCTTAGGTCCTGTGGCAACTTCTGAAGATCCAGTCCCAAAAGCCCTGCTTTTATGCAGAAAACCCCCATTCATTCAGCCTAGCTGTCAATCAAAACACACTAAGTGGTGAGCCGGGTGGCTCACCACTTGGGCCAATCACACCAGAGTGCGACTTGAGTTGGCAAGGCAACTCAGTCCAGGGTGCCTAAACCCCCTCCCACACCCCCTGTGGTACCCGGCAGAATGGCAGCACTTTGGAGGGCCTCTGTGCAGAAGCCCGCCAAAAGTGGAACAAAGGTTTCAAGCTTTGGTTTAGGAGTCACAGAGACGAACATAGACGCCATTTTAAAAACCGAGTTCTGGCAGAATATACCAACCGATAGATTTATTTAAGATAAATAAACCAGTGGTATGTTAGAGAAAAAGTATTAACCTCCAACAATGGGAAGAATCCCATAGAGTTATATTCGGGGTCGAATATAACAAGTAGTTTCCACTGCCACCAGCCAAAACTCAACGAGGGGGGACGGGACAGTGCCCCCTCGAATAACAGACCCAGGGGCAATCGAATTACCCCTACTAGTATGTCCACAATAGGATGGTTTGTACTAGTTCCGTTAGTAAATGTAGGTCTAGTAAAGCCAATGGTGACTTTACATGCCCTGGGAGACAGTAGTCAGTCCCAGGGTATGGAGTCTATGGTGGGGATCCTCTAGGACACCCCAGTGTTACAGCACGGAGGGTGCGGTGTAACACACATAGTAAAACATATGAGACCCTATGGAGTAAAAGACCCCATAGCCCATACAACACATTGACATTTAAAGGAATTTACCACATTCATGTCCAAGAGTGGGAGAAAAGAGTCTCACTCTTGGCAGGATGGAAAAAAACAAACTCCAGAAATCCAGCAAAGCTGCTGGGGGACTCACTAGGATAGGAAATTCAGCCTAAACAGAGAATTCTCCCTAACAAGGGGCACCTGCCATCAGGCCCCCACTCATGTTCCACTCATGTCCCACTCATGTCCCACTCATGTCCCCCTGTACCCCCACCCCCCAGGAGTCAGGGGCACCTGCCAGCAGGCCCCCACTCATGTCCCACTCATGTCCCCCTGCAACCCCACCCCCCAGCAGTCAGGGGCACCTGCCAGCAGGCCCCCACTCATGTCCCCCTACACCCCCACCCTCCAGCAGTCAGGGGCACCTGCCAGCAGGCCTCCACTCATGTCCCACTCATGTCCCTTTACACCCCAACCCCCCAGCAGTAAGGGGCACCTGCCAGCAGGCCCCCACTCATGTCCCCCTGCACCCCCGCCCCCAAAAGTCAGGGGCACCTGCCAGCAGGCCCCCACTCATGTCCCACTCATGTCCCCCTCTACACGAAATAAAGATGCACTGTCATGGCCCACTTCTACACCAAAAAATACCACATCACGCCACCCCATTCTTGAGACGCAATGATTTCCCAATCCACCCCACACTGACATGCCTATCTCAAGACACAAACCAAAACTCAACTATGTACATCAACACATGTCCATCACACACATACACTGTTTGGCATTGTTTGTGTAAACCCACAATTTCACATGCATCAACCCAATGAGCAAATCCCACACATGGAACTAAAATATGAAAATGTATTATGTACATAAATAAATAAATGAAATGAAAGCATACCAAAATATCAAACATGAAATGAAAAGCATGTGAAAAAGATGAGTGAATGAAAATGATAAGCAATGCAAAAAAATTTGAAAGAAAAACAGTCCAAACTCTCCCTCCACCAACGCAAATCCAAAAAAAGGTAAAAAAAAGATATCCATTGTTTCATGTTCATAATGATAAATAAAAATGCGAAATCAATCCATAGTCCAACTATTTACAATACATTGTCCTGAAAAAAAAAACATTACTCCATGTCTATAATGAAAAAAAAATCCAAATGAATCCATGATGTAACTATATACAATCCATTGTCCAAAATAAAAATCCATTAATCCATGTGCAAAAATCCAAAAAATAAATCAATCCATTGTCCAACGATGTAAAGGGTCCATGAGCCCAACTAAACAAATTAAAGCAACCTATGAAACTACCTAAAAATATAACTATATAAAAATGTGTGTGGCATTGTCCATTGACCACAAATAAAAGGAAAACGAAAAGGAAACCTAACTCTAAAAACTATTTACAATGGCAGGGCTAGTCCGACGTCTTACTTGTGGATGTCCCGGGCCAGGGCATCTTCAAACTCCTGCTCAATGTCCTGGAGGCGGTCCTCTTCCATGGCCCTGAGGGTTCGCAGGGACGATGACATGTTCTCCCCCAACACCCTGCGAATTGCCTCGAGGCACTCGGCCCACCTCAGGGCGCTCCGCATGGAGTTCTCCACCCTGACCATTGTGAGCCGTGCCTCTTCTGCCCGCTGCTGCTCCGCATCTATAGCATGGCCTAACCGCTGCCACACGGAAGACAGTTCCAGTCCTGGGTCCTCCTGCCCTCTGGCCGATGCCTGCCCCTCCGATGACAAAGGCCCCGAGCCATCATGGCTCCCACCTTGTTGCTACTGCTGCTGTGCCTCTGCCTGTGCCCTGGCTGTTGCTGCCTGCACATCCTCCTCCGGCTGGGGTGCAGTTGTTGATGTGGCCACCCCTGCTGGACGTCCGACTCTCAACTGTGGCAGGGATGTGTCCTCCACCAGCCTGGCCACAGGGTCAAAGGCAGCTCCACAGGGTACCCAGGTGATACATGGGTGGGAAGATGGCATGGAGTATGACTGGCACATAGGGGGTTCAGTTGAGGAGGGGGTCGGAACAAGGTCCATCAAACGGAGGAATCCGGCCCTGGTGAGCTGTCCCAGTAGGTCAATGCGGTCAACGAGCCATTCGAGATGACGTGCAGTCTCATCATGAAAAGACTGCAGGTCATCTCGCATGGCCCGTTGATGCAGCGCCACCCCACCCAGGAGAGGCTCAACCTGGTCCCGGATAGCCACGTCCACAGGGAGAGGAAGGCCAGTTGTTGTAAGCGGATCCCCTCCCTGAAAACGGGTCTGGAGGTAGGCATCCCTGCTGGTGCGGGATGATGCAGTCACAGGATCGGGGACAGGATTACACACAGGCACCTCCGCGGAGGCCTGTGCTGCCTCCTGTCCCTGCCCCTGCACTGCACCACTAGCACCAGTGGAATCCCCACCTCCAGACCCCGTCTCTGTCCCTTGCACGGCCTCCTTCCTCCACCAAACCCCCCACAAACCTGGATGATTCCGTGCCATCTTCCTCCGTCAGACCCTGTGGGGTCTCAGCTGCCCCTTCTGCTGCCGAGGAGTCGAACTCCGACATCCGCCTCTTGGACCTTCCCTCGGCAGATGCGGCCTGGGACGCGGCACCGGACTCCTCACTCCCCGTCAAGATGACAACCTGGGAGGAGAGCCGGGCCTTGCGTCTCCGGCTGGCGGGATGATCCCTGCCGCTGTGCTCCACAGCACCCTCTCCACCCTCTTCTTCAGTTGACGGTGCAGACAGGGAGAGATAAAACACAGGCATCAGGGCACTGCACAATGGACTGATACACACATGACAGTTGCACATGAGTGGCATTGTTTAACTACAGACACGGCATCACACTCCACGACACACATGTCATTTTAACTCACACACATGAACATTTCAACAGCAATATTGCAACAGGCAGCACCATCCATACACATACAACAGCATGAACAGCCAAAGGTGAGCATGACATCACATGAAAAACAAGAAGTGCACTAGACATGCACACACGCCACCACACTTACATGCATGTCTACATCTCCTCCAACTGTTGCAGTGATGAGATCGCCATACATGTCACATCTGCCATTCATCCTTCTACATATCAGTGTCATGTGCATCCATGTTGCATCACAGTTGCACACTTGTCAGATACACATACATGCACATGTACACAGTGCAGATACATGCATTATGAACCACCATCCATGCCACAACCATGCCAATGTACATACACAGAAATTCAAACATGTGTGCTCCCACACCTGCATTTGCCCAGCATGCTTACCAACACATACACCATCAATGTGTCTCACAACTGAAAGAACTCACATGTGGCAGCCTCACGCCCAAGTTCATACACATCCCTACATGGCCCTACATAAACACATGTGCAACCTGCACACTACTGGCACACCACGACACGCACAGCGTACTAGCAACATGCATTTACACTTACCGCTCAACTCCAGACGGGTCTGCCTCTTAAGGATCTGGACATAGAGGGCTGGGCATATGCATTCCAGGACCCTCCTTTGATGGTTCGACAGCTGGCCCCGGCTCCCCTTGGCATCCGCTGCCTTAGCAAGGCGCCGGGGCTTGCTGAGGGTCCTGGACCTGAAGTCCTCCTAGCGCTTCTTGACATGATGCAAGTCGCGGACTGCCACCCCCTCCGCGTTGATGGTAGTCACAATGTCCATCCAGATCCTGGTCCGTCCTTTATTGTCAGCGTGCAAACTTCCAAAGAGGGCATCATACTGCCCCAGGAATTGCTCCACCAGGACACCAATTTCGGAGGCAGTGAAGCTGGTGGCCCTCTGCCTCCCTGGCTGGGGGTTGCCAGCGCTGCCAGATGCTGTTGTGCTGGACATGGTAACCCCAGAGGCAGGAGTGGTTGGGCAACTGGGTCCTGGGGCTGGGCTGTGGAGCGATGGAATCCCAGTCAGGAGTCTTCGGTTCCAGCAGGGGTGGTCACAGCAACTACACCCCTGGCTGACGTGCAGGCAGCAAATGGCAGGGCACGTGGGAAGCAGGCAGTCAGGCAGCAGCAGATGGCAGGTGGGAGCGGAGTGATTTGGCACGTGAAAAAATTGCATGTCAGCGTGTAATTCGAGGAAAGGGCCTTAGCGCGTAAGCGCGTCAGCACACGCACACGATTTCATTGGACCAAAGGCCCTTAGCGCGTAAGCGTGTAAGTTACATTACGCACGGGGGCGTTTCCCTCATAGCACGTGATGACAGAGCACACATGGAAAAACTGCACGTCCGAGTGTCATCGCGTTTAATTGGGGGAAAGGGCCCGCGTACACACGTATCAGACGTGTACGTGTGGGCCGGTTTAAAAGCTACGTGTAGGACACCATTTCCTTGTACGTGCTTTTCGTGGAGAGCGAGTGGGTGAAATCTGTACTTCTTGTCGGTTCACACGCGATTACTTCACAGCGTTTCTAGTTTGTACTCCCTGTTACCTCTGACAGCCCTTTTCTGATTTTTTTGTTGGGCCTGTTTCCTCAAACAGAGTTCACTTCTCCTTTTGCCCTGTCTCCTCAGACAGCGTACAATTCTTCTTTTGGCGGGGGTGTTGCCAACGCACACACACACGTATTTTTCACGTTCTTTTTCCAGGCAGACGGTGAGTTCCGCACGTACTTAGCAACTGTGCTTGCCCCATGTGTCGTGTTCCCCTTCAGAGGTCATTGTAGGCTGCGTGTATTACACGTACGCTTATTTTTGTGTTTCTGGGTGCCACAGCGTAGTGCGGGTTCATTTTTTCACGCACGTGGTCTACGAGGGGTTGCGTGCACGGTAATGTTTGATTTTGGGCTGCCTGTGCATTGCGTGACCCGTCATTTTCCCCCAGGGGTCACAGACAGCCTTGTTAGAGCACTAGGGTATGAATTCCATCTAGTATCCTACCCCTTTGACCCTCAATTGCCCAGGACAATAGTTTACTGCAACTCCCATACGCACAACAACATCAGTGCCATGGTTGGGAGGCGACCAAGCGGTAAGGGAGGCAAAGGAGGCCAACCTTCAAAAGGTGGGCATGGTGGGCGCAGTACCCTCATGTGTGGAGGAACAATCAGGGACACCCATGGTTGAGGGAAACGTGGCTGACACCATCCCAGCTCAGCCCCTGTTGGACCAGCCCATTATGGCACCTGACCTGGCACAGGATGACTCCCAGGCTGACTTCCAGGTCAGCAAGTCTAGGCCATGTGTGGCGGTGCAAGTTGTTGTCACCAAGCCACGTGGATCTGGGGCAGCTATGTCATCTGCTGCCCCAAGTATGCAGGGTGGGGAGGCTGCAGGGGCAGCTGCAGCTCCATCCGCCCCAGCTCTGACTCTCCCAGCCAGGACAGTGTCAATCCAGGTCCATCAAACTGACGTTCCCCCTGCCAACATTACCCTGCAACCAATGCCTGCATCAAGACCTATGGTCATTGTGCATTCCCATACTCCTACTACCCAATCCACCAGTGATTCTGCCCCTACTGACCAGAGCGGCGAAAGCCACTCTGGCTCCGCTCCACCTTTAAAGGAGAGGAAGACAGGTGCTCTAGCGCGAAACCCAGACACGGCTGCACACTCCGGCACGCCAAGGAAGCCTTGCTTTAATGACGCGGAACTTGATGCACTTGTGTCCTATGTGTCGGCACATAGCCACGAAATGCTGGTTACTGCAGGGTCCAAGACCACAACTGGTCAACGTAAGGCACACTGGCAGATCATCGCCGACCGCATAAGTGCCCTTGGATTTGTGAGGCGCATAGCTGATGATTGCTACAAGCGGCGGAAAGACCTGAAACGCAGAGCAAAGAACAAGCTGGCCTCAAATTATGTCGCTACTCTGGTGACTGGCGGTGGGTCTCCACAAGAGGACAACAAACTCACTGAACATGAGTCTGTTGCTGAGACCTTCATCACAGAGGAACAGATCCAAGGTGTGGGAGACTACCTGATTATGATGCATTGTCCGTTGAGTGCCCATGCATGTGTGTGTAATGCATGTGTATGTTGTTTGGGTGACGGGTTCTTATTGAGTGCCAAGTGAGGGTGTGTGTGCCTGGGTGGTATGGGTCTCCCATGTGCTTCATACAAAACATTCAGCGGCCTTGGATTTGGATGTGACAGTATCCGTTCTGCCCACAGTAGTAATCTAGCGCAACATTACGGCAGTTGCCCTTGAAGTGGCATCTTGCAACAACATTGTTTGTATTTTTCAGTGTTTGTTCAGGCTGATTGTTTCAATTCTCCCACTTTTGCTACGCATTCGTCAGCACTATTGTCACATTTGTGACATGCTTCTGTCATTGATTAACCCCACATTGGCCCACATGTGTTACCTTGTTAGGTGAATGATTTGACCATTCAGGCTGATTAAGTATTGGCCTGATCACATAAACTTTTGGGGCCTGTTTGAATGTGGAACATGATAGTTGTTTCCTGTCATGTTGAAGTGCACAACCATTGATGTGTACATCGGCCTGCAATCACTGTATTTTTGTACACTGGATGTGTTGCAATGTGTGGCACATGCGTATTTTGTCACACTATGTAGCATTTTTCATCTCATCATGTCCATCTCACATGGATGGCTGACAGTACTCATTCACTGACATATGGATGTACTTGTGGAATGTACCATGGCTATGGTACATGCCATCTGTGTGTTGGCATGTGGCATGTATGTGTATTGGACATGCCACTCACAGGCCAATGTGTGATGGCAGTTCTATCCAGCATGCAGCAAATGTGTTGCTCTACCATCTTGGTGTCATCAGTGTCTGCCTTTTGCCTCCCCTTCCAACTCAGTGACAGTGCATGCATGGGAGGGTTATAGTCATGTGGGACATGTGTAAATCATGTACTGGTTCTGTAGCTTGTCAGGCCTATTTGTGTGCTATGTTTCCATTTTTTGTCTTTCATGTTTTTGCAGGGGATGACACACTTGATGCTGTTGAGGTTAAGGTGATGGTGCAGACCCAGGAGGAATCTCAGGCACGAACGGGCACCAGTGGGGGACGTGGTGTGGTGGTGGGTGAGAACCCAATCTTGCTGCAGACCATTCTGTCCAGGGTTGTCTCTGGGTGCACCTCCCCAGACCTCTATTCAGGTGCTGATTCGGATGATGAGACCTATGTGCCGTCGCAGGTAAGTGTTTCTGGCAGGGATTCTGTACTGTCCAACCGACCTGCACCAGGGGTAGACCCCTCTATGGGGAGTCAATGTTGGTAAGTCCGCCTTTGGCGGTTACGGATGCAGGGTCACACTCCACAACATCTGATCCTGTTCCTGGGCCAGCAGATCAGAGGGGGAATGCAGTTCTGCAGCCTCAGGCAGTGCCGGCACAGAAAGGCGCAGATCACCTCGCCCCAAACAGGTGTGGTGCCCGCCGACGCGGTGGGCGTACGCCACCAGGCAATACCGTATGGGAACAATCCATGTACGGTATGGCAACCCAACAGGCAGTATCAGTTGAGATGATGACTCAAGCAATGGAAAGGGTGGCCATTTCCATTGTCCCCCCTGAAAGGCAGATGGAGCAACTACAGCAGGCAACAGACTCCATTTGCCAATCAAACAGGGAAGACATGTTGGCGTCCAACAGGGACCGTCAGGCGGCACTGGAGACTCTACACCAATTGATATCAATAGAGTCCCAGGGCCACAGGGAAGCCCTGAGGGTAGAACTCCATCACCTCAGAGAGACTCTTGTTGACCTTGAGGCTTCCACTAACTTGAGGACAGAACAGCAGCTGGAGCGGCTCACACGTTCGCTCTCAACTGAGATGCAGGCAACTCGGGAGGAGATCCGGGCATCACGTCATGTGCTGCATGGGGATCTCCGCACTATAATCCTCCAGAAAGAGACCTTCCACACCCGCATGCTTCCTGACATGGAGGACCATACCAGGGCTTTGCGTGGGGTGCCTCCCATAGCACCACCACCTCCTGATGCAGCAGCAGAGGGTGATGAGAGCGGGTGATGAGGGTGATGAGAGCGACAGCAGCAGTTCTCCCACATTGGCATAGCCGTGCAGGCCATGAGCCCTCCCCCCCCCCCCCCAGACCCCACATGGCCATTTTTTTTTTTTTAATTTTTTTTTTTAACAGTGTGTTGCCTTGTGTGGCTCCCGTGGGCATCCACTGTATTCCGGCTGGGCACATGCAGGCTTGTCCTGAGTTTGGGTTAGATGCTTGGGTTCGTGAGACACACACCCCTCCTGCTTCCCGTTTCCATGGGCTTGCAAAGGGTGTGCCCAAGTGACAGTGAATTACACAGTGACGTTGGACTCCCATGAGCTGTGTGGGCAGTCTGTAGTCAATACTGTGTATACATTCCTAGTGGATATTGTTGTTGTATTGTACACTGCATGGTGTATTGATATGTGCTTGTGCATCCATGTCTTCCTCCTAATTTGCAGGTTCATTCCTCATTTCTTCACAAGGCCGTCTACTTTGGAGATGGAGTTCATGTTGTAAGCAGTGCACTTACACATTTGCGTGGCAGCAACACTGTAAAGTTGGAAGGGGTCGATGTGCTGGCATAATCAGGTTGTAAGACTACCACTATTTTAACTTAGTACTGTCATGCTTTTGCTATGTTTGAGGTTGTGTAGCTACATTGTATTGTTGGTAAGTATTTGGTCATGTGTGTTGTTAGTTCTACATTACTGGGAGCATATTGTGTGTGGCCAGTTTCCATTAGGGACACTGCACTTTGTGACACTTGTGTCAGGTTTTGGGGATTGCTTTGTTTGCTCTCACATATCATGACATGCCATGGTGTGTTGGGTGGCGGTGCTGGGGAGGGGTTAGGGTGACATGGCACTGTTGTCATGTTGTATTTTGCAAGGGGGTAATGAATTTAGCAGCATAGAAGTGTGTCTTTTGATGACACAGCATTGGTGGCGTTTGTGTAGGTAGGGATGCACACAATGTAACACTTCCAGGTGACCAATCTCAGGCTGGTATGGTTGTGACAGTTGACTGTACCTTATGTCATCATCATTGATTGTCAGATGGTATGTGCCAGGGCTGTGTGCACTCCACAGGGGTGTGATTTTAGGTGAAGTAATAAGCCACCATCTGCGTACGGGCTGCCTCACCCCGTGCCCTTTCCCCTCCCATGCGCAGCGGCCGTGCATGTGGTTGGGGATGTGGGGGCACCACCATGTCCACCGGCAGGCCCCGGCGTGTTGCAACGTTGTGCAGGACACATGCTGCCACTATGATCCTGCACACTACTGGGGGAGCGTATAACAGCTGCCCGCCAGAACGGTCAAGGGAGCAAAAGCGTGACTTGAGCACTCCAAATGTGTGCTCCACTATGCCCCGGGTTGCAATGTGGGCTGTGTTGTATCTTACCTCGGGTGGCGTGGTGGGGTTACGAATTGACGTCATCATGTGGGTGCTCAGAGGATAGGCACTGTCCCCTGGGGAGGTGGGTATCATTAGTGGGGTTGTGACATTGCTCAGTATCTGACATGCATGCATGTGCTGTGGCATTCATACTCACCGAGCAGCCATGTATCGCCATGCCGCCCAGCTTCTAGGTCCCGGTTTAGGGTTGACATTCTGTAAATAAAACTGTTGTGCGTGGACCCTGGATAGTTGTCATATACTGAGGTGATGATTCCCTTGGCATCACATACTACCTGCACGTTGATGGAATGCCAGTGCTTGCGGTTTCTATAGATGTGCTCTGATGCCCTGGGGGGACGTAGAGCCACATGGGTGCAATCAATGGCACCTGGCACTTTGGGGAATTGTGCCACCCCGTAGAAATCCTGGACGGCAGCCTGCCTTTCTGCAGGTGTTCTGGGAAGGTATATGTGCCTGTGGACTGATGGAAGTGCAGTCATGATGGCCAAGACCTGGTGTAGGCAGCATGACTGTGTGGCCTGTGACACCCCCCCACTATAGCACTTGTCCGCTGAAATTATCCAGTGGCCAAGAAGTGCAGTACATTGAGGACCTTCTCCAGGGGGCTGAGTGCTTGGGAGCACAGGGTGGGTGATGTGAGGTCATCCTCCCACTCACTCACCAGGTTGAGTATTATGTGAGGTGGAAACCTGTACCTCCCATACACCTGGTCATCAGGCATCCCAAAAAGGCTGGTTCTGGGTGTGAAAATTCTGGGCCTGACTATCCTCCTCCTCCTCCTACGGTATCCCATGACCACTGCTGCTAGGAACGGTATATTCATCCTGGCGTCTGAGCTTGTTTGTTGTTTGCGCACACTTTTATGCTGCGCGGGTCCACGTATGCCTGCTTCCTTCTGGTGTACGTGTTTCCGGATTAGCGGGTCTTTTTTGGTGCACGCGTTAGCCCCCTCAATTCCATGAATACGTGTTTTGAACGTGTGTGTGGGCGTTCCGCGCATTTGCCTCCTGTACCTCCCCCGTGATGCCCACATTTTCATGCGTTGTTCCCCATTCTGCGCGTCAGGCCCCCTGTTCCTCCTACTTTTGTTGTGTGCACTGCGCTATGTGCGATTTCGCTGTGCGCGTAGCACACGCTGTTTGGAGACGTGTGCGCTTGCATGCGCCACGCAGAATTTTGGCATACATCCTGGGATTTACACGCGCACGGATTTCCATGAATCGCTGTGCGCGGGTTTCGCTGCGATTTTCGCACTGGCACTGCGATTCGCACACTTTCGCATGCTTTCGCACGCTTGCACCAAAAATTTCAGCGCACATTAATTCCATGAATCGGCCTGAAAATGTTTTTGCAATGCACTCTTTGAAAAATAAAATAATGAATTTAAATATGTAAGGTGTGCTATTATCTCAAAATAAATGTGCAAACATTTCTTTCTGTGTTAAGTGATTGATCATCAAGACATGTCCTCCAGTGCTCCTGAAAAACCTTACCCTTTCCATCCTTTCCTTTCCATCAAAGTGTGCAAATATATTTGGAAACAAATTCAAGTGTTTGTGTCAGCTCTTGCTCTAAACCAAGTTGTGTTTTATTCTGCATGCAATCAAGCCACTCCAGCACAAAATATGCACGCACGTTGGTGAAGGAACTGGCAAAGAAGTGAAATCAGTCCCAAACAAAGTACCAAAATGGTGGCAAGGATTGATTAGGCTGGCTTTATCTATGAAATGCAGATCATTCCTTTTAAAGATGTTTTCAAAAATGAAAAAGAAAAATGTCTTCAGTTCAGCACTGCCTAAAATCACATCTAAAATGAATGCTTGAAAGCCCTGCGTGATGTGAAATGTTCTAGCTCTCAAACAAACACCACAATCTCTCCTCTCAGAAAGATTCCCTGTGGCTGCTGAAGAGCGCCAGCAGTAAGTTACTTAAATAAACAGGCAAACTGGAGTGCCTGAATCTCTTAAAACTTTGAAAGGTTCTGCAAATCCCAAATACAAGGGAAAGAAGGGAATTTGTGGTTTGTCAAATGTATTCACCCAGGCTTAATGACAAGCAGAGAATGTATTTTACAGTGAATTAGGGGGGTGTACCGACTATTGAAATTACTATTTGGCTGAATATCGAATTGTTGGCACAAGTATTCAGCTAAAGCCAAACAGAGAGCCGTATAGTTCATTTATAGTTCTAGAAGCATGTTGCCTCCAGCAGAATATTGCATTTTAATAAACTGCTGGAGACACATTAGAGACATGGGAAGCTTTTGCCTATGGATACATGAATATATTCTGAGTGTGTTAAAGAAAATGCTCATGTATCCATAGGAAGACGCTGCACGGTTCCTATCATGTTCCTCCAGTAAGTTATGGAAATACATTTTTCACACCAGAAAAGTTGGAATTATTTAAATATCACCCTCACTGGTATGCAGAGTGTGTTTTGCTCACAGTGTGTCTCCAAGGATTTCCTTTGCAGACTCTCTATAAGCTATGTGAGCAAAATCCTACCGGGGAAAGGCTGTAGCAGCCAATAAGAAAATAGCTTATTCACTGCTGCAGCCTGACCCCAGCAGTTTTTTTGCTCACATAGCGTCTTCAAAGGCAATCATTTGAGATTCTGTGAGAGAAATGCATTCTGCACACCAGAGAGGGTGGCTTTTTGTAAACACCACCGTCAGTGGGATGCAGAGTTTATTTTTTCCTTACCGAGAGTTTCTAAGGATTTTGTTTGAAACATTCTGTTTGCATAATACTTCAGAGGGAAGACTGCAACAGCCAATGCGCACATAAAATAGTAGCTTTTTGGCTTATAGGCTGCTTATTGGCTCCTGCATCCTTCCCCCAGCAGATTGTGTTAAAACAGGGCATCGCCAAAATAAGTTCTTGAGACTGTCTGATTCTGCACACCAGGGAGGGTTGTGTTATGTAACGCAGATTGAATGATGCCATAGAGATGTGTTGCTGCGGGGTAGGTATCACTCTCCACTGATACTGTAATGGCCCCTGTCTTCAACCTTCTTATCCTGACTTTGAACTTCAAACTCTCATGCATGCAACTTCATCACCATTGACCTCCCCATAGCCTTTCATGCCAATGACCAGCCGTCCCTTCTTACACAACTTTACAAAGCATCTAAAACACTGTACTTGCCTGGATTGCTTCATATCTTTGCAAATGCTCATTTGCAATCTCCTGAGACAACCATACTCCTGTTTCCACCCATCTCACAGTGAGGTTTTCAAAGTTATGTCCTCAGACCATTTGTCTTCATCCTCCACAACTCCCCTGCTCCTTGCTTCACCTACCATCTACATGCTGATAACACCCTTATCTACTTGTTTTTCCCCATCTTTACCCACACCCTCTTCTCTTATATCTCGAATTGTCTTATTGCTAACTGGCATTTGGATGGCTTTTTTTTGTCTTCTGCTCAACTCTTGCAAAACCCAAGTAGGACCATAGCAGGACTTTATGGCATGGTATTATGGTTTTAAAAATCTGACAAATCCTGAAACAAAGAACACATAAAGTGATCCCACAGAATGCTGAGAAAAGATTAAGCCAGTTAAAATTTGATGACCTTTTTTGGGAATGGAAAATCCTAGAGTTTACACCAGAAATTGATATTTTTCTAAGTAGTTCTAGGAACACGTGGATTACAGCTCCTAAACTAAGCAGCCAAAACAGAGAATATGCTCTACCCCCGACAAGACAGCATGGTCTGTGTAATCATGCATTATCACCCCTCTAAATGCATCTGACCTTTTTCCATCGTCCTAATCGTTCCACAGCACTTGCCTTCACTTTCCCAACAATTCATAACTTCAACTGTGGCTGTAGTCAATTTAAACCTATATACATAAACAAAGTGTGCACCCTCCTCAACTACCACTCCACTAAAAGGCTGATTGTTACTCTTATACATAGTCGGCTTGACTACATTGCCAGTCTTGTGGCCCCTTCACTACTCACTCAATTCATTAAATTGTACATTCAGATAAATTCCATAAACAACAATAAAACATAAAATCATACATCATGAAATAATGATAGTATACATGATATAGTTTCATATCCATCAATCGATTCACTTTGTACTTCAAATCCCTAAAATGCTTGAATCCACCTGGTAATAACTAACATAGACTATAAAATACCATCACTCACAATGCCAAAACAACCAAACAAATGACACATCCAAGATGAACATTGTACAATATATTACACAACTTCATACTCTACTGCCTGTCCCCCTCAAAAACGTGGGCAACTTTGCAACCACATGATATGCACCCCCCTCCCCTCCCCACTGCTCTACAGCATCAGCCCACTGACTTTGAGGCAGATGGTGCTCCATATATTATTTGTCATTCTTTATATTCCATCTACTTATCTTTAAAACTGTTCATGGCCTCTGACTTAAATTGTCAACTTTTACTTCCAATGAGTTTCTCTCTCCACCCTTCCTTCTGGGAACTACCCACCACTTGACATCAAATATATCAGCACTATCCTAGCTTTCAAGTCTGCCCTTGTACTCTATCTCGACCCCCCTGGTAGGGCACTATGCTCAAGCACACGCTGTTGCCACACATTAGCTCCTCTCCTCCACTGTACTCATCATTAATTGTTCTGTTCATTTTGATTCCAGCAAATATATATTTTACACATTTTTGGTCAATCTCTGCTTTCAACAGTATTTAGCCTCACTGTTATCTTTGTTTGTTCCCACCGCTAGTTCATTCAAAACCTGACTATCTACCACTACTACCCTTTGAATAGCATGCTTCCTAGGGATTGCTCCACTTTCAGCTGTTGTTACCCTGTATGGTGTTTCTGATTAAATCACTCATCCCCCTGTTCAATGAATACAAATAAATACAAATATTAATCATCCACAATCCAAGAATTTGCATAAAGCACATATGAGAGAAGATACTGTACACAGAGGAAACAAGTAATTGATGCCATTCTATTTCAACATTTGAAAGTCCTGAATGCCAAGCCCCTGTGGTGGATGAGAGATGGCAGATTTTTAGGAGGCAAAACTAGCCTCCCATGGGTCACCAAAGCAGGGGGGTCAGATTGCTACCACTAGCAGTATAGGTTGCTCCTTTGTGGTAGAGGTGGCAAAATGGCACTCACTTTGTGTCACAGAAAAATCCTTATGCAAACCATGTTGCTTTATGTGAAGGTGTTGAGGTCTTGATCTTTCCTGTCCCAATAATATTTCACCTTCCGTCAATATTCCAAAAAAGTATTCCTGATTTACATTCTCTTGGTCCACATATGTTCAATATATTGTGTCAATCATGCATTCCATGTTTCCTATTATTAGTCAAATGGTCTCAGTTGAGGCTGAAAACGGATTATCATCCATAAAAATGTTCTCAATCAGACAACGTTACAAATGTGTAAAAACCAAGAAAGAAATGCGATTGGGTGAACTGCATGAGTACATGCATTTATATTAAATGGCTATTTATGGAAACACCAGGGGCCAGATTATGGAAAATGTTGCCCTATTTTTTAAAACACTGGGACATATAAGAAAACTATCGCACCATGACAAGTACAGTTTGGCATTGTATAAGCACCAGGGCAAAAATTGACATAGTGCAAAAAAGATACATTTTCGATGCATTTTTTCACCAGGGCAAAGTTTGCTCTAGTGCTAATACCATTCCGTATTAGCACTAGTGCTAATACCATTCCGTATTAGCACTAGGGCAAACGTTGTCCTGTTGCAATAATGCAGTGAAAATGTATCTTTTTTGCCCTGGTGTTTTACCATGCCAACTGTACTTGTCATGATGCAATAGTTTTCTAATATGCCCCAGGATTTTTTAAAATAGGGCAAACGTTGCCCTAGTGCAAATACTGTACAGTTTTGCACTTGCACTGGTGTAATGTTTCTGTAATCTGGCCCCACATGATCGGTCAGCTGTTAAACACGTGATCTGATTGAACGATCTGAGGTTAACATTGAGTCATATATTATGAAGTGGAAAAAACTATGAACCAAGAATGTCCTATTTCTCTCTGTGATATCAGACCAAACACAAAATCCTCACATATGCGAACACAGTGATGTGGTCGGACCTGTTTAAGAGCTCTTGAGACAAGGTACTTGGCTTTCCGAACCGACAGATGCTAAAATTTACCACAAAAGAGAATTGCTATCGACTGCAGACTAATGGAACAGAAACAAAGCAATTTCAGCAAATTGCTTTCGTCCTTTGCAATACGATTTTGGAATGTCCAATAGCACAAATGAACAACATAAGAGTTAATATTATTTCATTCACATGACCTTTTCAGACCCAAATTATATTGCAACTACGACATGCACCTTTCAAGCGCATTTATTAAGTGGCACTAACCTACATACGCAGATTGTGATCAAAATCAGTGTTGTGCATGATTTGAGACAAACTTTGCTCAAACCTGGCTTCCAACAATCTCTAAAAATCAGTTCTCTTTTTGGGGGAAATGTAATCTATGCTGCCAACCCATATCAAGCCCAGGCTATAAGGCAGCCCCCTCAGGCACGGCTTTGGACAACCGCCATTCTTGAGGAACACCATCCAAGAACTTTGGATTTCTTTGAAAACGGTTTTCAATGCATGGAAAAATCCTTGAAAAAGTGCCAAGAGGTTTCTAATACATGTTGAATTAGTGCTACAATCATTTTAAAAGCATGTATTTGATGAAAATACATGAACAATTAAATGCTGAATACAACTGAAAAATAAATACAGCACACAGAAATTGATGAATTAATCGGTTTATTAACAAAATGCGGTGGGTCAGGTGAAGGGCATTGTGATGAAGTGGCTTCTGCTCTGCAGGGGTACAAAGGTGAGTTGTATTAAAAAGACATGTGGGGTTCAACAGAAAAAGGGGCTAAAGTGAGCCGTATCTGATGGAATGCCCCCAAATCTGTGGGATATGGTCCCTGATATCATTGCACAAGTAATCCATAAAATAAACCTGCCAGAAAAGAAAGCTCTAGCAAATCAGGAACTAAGATGTCTTTCCTGGAAAACGAGGGACTACAATTCTTTTTCTAAGCACATTCAAAACAATTTATTTTTCATAATTTTCACCTGGTCTCGATTTCAAGAAACGTGATTGATGGAGATACTGAGTATTGAGGGCTTCTCTGTATTCCAACAAGTAGCTAAGTATCGAGGGTGTGGCCGACCTAGTGGCGGTTTATTGCTGTCCTTTAGTAAAGTTGCCTTTCATGAATGCTCACTGATCTCAAATACAATACAAGGTTTGTTGGTATTTAGAGTGCAAATGAGTGAAGATAGGGTTATTGCATTTTGGGTGGTGATCACTATGTACTGGAATCCATCGTTTTGTGCATTGGACATGTTCTTGCAATTCCTGTCGGATCGGCTGGGGGTAACTCTGTCACAATTGCTTACAGGTGAACTAGTAATACTGGGTGATTTTAATTCACAGTGTATTAATACAAATTGGGCATTATTTACCCCTAAGAAGAAAACAAACAGCGGTCAGATATGGGTTGATTTTATGGCTGATTGGAATCTAACAATGTTTAACGATAACGTAAAAAATGATATTAGAGGTGCTCCCACTTGGGGGAGAGGATCTGCTTTCTCAATGATTGACTATATTTTTGCATCTGTTAATATTTTTGAAAAATGTTTGTCCTTGAATTTAATCAAAACCAAGGTTAGTGATCATGTTATGTTGGATTTTTTTTTTTAAAGAAACTGTTGTTAGAAGCTTACAATATTCTCAACGGATTGAGGTGAATGCAGCAGGGAATAGAGTGGTGAAGTTCAAACAGGGGGGACAGACCCTTACACAGAATTTGGAAAAGGCAATTGATATCTTGCCTAATTGTCAGCTGAGGAGTCACTGTAATCCAGCAAACTATATTAATTTTCTGTGGGGTTTGGATGCCCCCTTATTTGGAAATAAGAGGTCCACTAATACACATAGACATTTCTTCGATAATGAAATTCATGAATAAAAGAAAATAATGAGAGCAGAAAAGTATAAAATTAAGAAATTGATAAGGGACAGGAGGATATGTGCGACTTATCTGAAGAGGATTAGTAATACATATAAAAACTGGGTCAGATCACATAGATTTATGCTGTTGCATAAGTATGGGGAAGAAATGCTAAGAGTGGTCTTGATGCAAAATTCTAGAAACTTCTGGTTGATTGCTAATGCAGGATTGACCCGAAGTGATTTACTGCAAACCTCATGTATTGATGAAAAAGTCTGGTTTGAATATTTCTCTAAAATCTATGCCCATGATAAAGTGACAGACCTGTACTCCAAGACTGAGTCTAAGTGGTCGATGGATTTTGCGGTGGATGACATTATAGACTTAATTACCAAATCTTCCAACTCAAGAGCTCCAGGGCCTAACGGCCTCTCTAATTCTGTCTTGGAGAGAAATTCCTCGATATGGGCGATTTTGTTTATAATCCTGTTTGACAATATCTTGGAATTTTGGAGGAGGGCAATTATTATTCCAATTTATTAAAAGGGAGACAGTCTGTTGCCAACTAACTATCGCCCAATATCCCTCCTAGATGTGGATGGTAAAATCTTTTGTGGCCTACTGTTGGGTGAATTGGAGGTTTGGGCGGCAGTTATGGGTATTTTACCGAAAGAACAGACAGGTTTTAAATATCTTGGCCTTGGCATGTATCTCTTCTGCTACAAGGGTAAAGGGTGGCCCGGCTCTTTTCTGTGCCTGGGTCGATCTCTCGAGGGCCTTTGACACCATAAATAGGAGTAAATTATGGCTCAATTTTAAAAAAATGGGGCCTTCCAGATCGTCTATTGAATATTTTGATTCATCTATACCAAGATTTGACTTTGAGAGTAAGGCTGTCAAAATCAGGACAGTTATCGAGGACTATTCCTACTTAGAGGGGTGTTTGACAAGGATGTCTGCTGGCCCTTGTTTCTTTTTATTTTATTTATGGCAGATTTATGTGAATGGTTGGCTGGGAAAGGTCTGGTGGCTCCAAAATTTGGAAATGTGTATATAAAGTGGTTGGCGTATGCCGACGACATTGTGGTAATGGACCACTCTCAAGTCAGTGTACAGTGAGAGTTGAATGCCTTAGCTGAATACGCATTTCTGAATGATCTGATTATTAATCCGGATAAGTCCAATATCGTGATCTTCAAACATCCTAAGAAATTGACTAAATTCTATCCATGGACTTTAAATAACTCAACCATCCCTGTTATTAAAGAAGTGATCTTTTTGGGCACCCAGATCATGGACTATCTGACACAGATTAATTTCCTGGCTAATATGGAGACCAGACTAAGAAAGCTGAGAGCTCAAATGACGAGATTATACCACAAATACTGTTGATTCTCATTACAACCTTTGGTAAAATATTACGTGGAGAAGGTAGTGCCCTCATTAACATATGGTCTGGAAGGGAACGGTCAGGATTTTGAGGCGAATTGGGATAGATTGGAAAGCAAGATTTGGAAAAAGGTTTTGGGTCTCCCAGCTGCAGTTCCAATTGCATGTGTCCGGTTTGAACTGGGTCTTGGTTAAATGCTGTCAACTTTGAAATGGAAATGGATGTCAGTATAGGTTGATCTTGGCGCCATCTAAGAATTCACTATTTGAAGATGCTACATATCTTTTGAAATGCAAAAATAATCTGTTTCTAAAATCACTAGCTTTGAGGTGTAAAGAAATATTAGATGTGTCAGATAGCTCTATTGAAATTCTTATTCCGAATTCACTGAAGGTTAAAGAATCTCTTAAGAGAATGGACTGGATGAGAACAATTACAAAGTTGAGAGAGGCTAAACTATCATCCTCTTGGTCAGAATATGATAAACCAAGGGGTTTGATTCCGGCTTACCTAAACAAGTGTGCAAACACAAGAACTAGAATGGATTTTATGAGATTCAGGTTAAACTTGGTATCAACATTGGAAATTAAACATAGTAGAGATCCGATAACATTTCCGACTAATACATGTAATCTATGCGAAGAAGGGGTGAAACAGTCAATCGCCCATCTGCTATCAGTATATGCCAGAATGCTAAACTCAAAGATGTTTTGGCAGGGAATGAGTCAGGGAGAGGAAACCTTTCTAACGGCAGAAGTAATATATTTACTAAAAGATTTAGATGTACTTGGTGCTATTACCTAGATAAATTAAATATGGTGCAAATATAATTGATTATAAGATGAATTATGCTTTTTTGTTTTTAGGTTTTATTGAGAAATTGATATGTTTTGTTGCGTGAGATGTATTTCTTTTATTGTGTAGGTTGTTTCTTTTTATGTTTTAAGTTTTATGTTTTGTGTAAAAAGTCAAATATGTTTGACTATGATTCACAATTAAAAAAAAAATTAAAAACACATATTCAGCCCTCAGACTTCTACAAACCAACAGTGATCCCAATCATAAATGTAAAACATGCAGTTAAGAGATATGTCTGCTTCGTCTTTTGTGGTAGCACGTGCTGAGAGAGGGCTATACTCTCAAGAGGGTGTGGATGTGATTCAATAGCAGTGTATTTAACACAAAGCGGACGTTCAAGGAAAAATGTGTCGAGTTGTTAAGTAACTGCTGGTTCGAGACAATGAGTGACACTCCAGCGATTCAAGTCGCTTCCAGCGATGATGGGTTGATTCCAGCTAAGCAGGTGATGAGCTCTGTAAGGACACAGTGCAGTATTAAGCTGGTTTGAAGATGCAAGCTCGTAGCTTTGAAGGTTTGGTTGAGTAACAAAAGCAGCACCTGCAGGTCCTGAGAGTTGAAATGTGGTGAGCCGGGTTCAAAGGAAGTTTCATCGGTTAGAGCCAATGAAAACTAGGGATGCTTGCTGTCTTCTATCTCAGGATGCTATAGGTCCCACTCTGCAGTCTCAGGGACAAGTTCAGTCCTTAAGCTCATGCTTCCAAGCAAGGAAAGCTAGACCACATGATCAAAAGTCTATCCCCATGATGAGGTCCTGTGCAGCAGTGTGGCTGGCAGAGATGTAGGTCTTGTTCCAGCAGGAGGTCACCCACAAGGTGCCCTGGGGAATGGGTAGGGAACAGAGCTCACTGCTGCCTTAGAGCCTTGTACACTCAGTATTCACCTCACTGGTGAACAGCTTTGGAAAATCAACTCTCCCAACGGCAGTCCAATGAATTATTTCTCAGGTGTTTGTTTCAAAGTAATTCCAAGAAGAAGTGGAAGACCCCTTCTTTTAAAGGCATCAGTTCACAGGTGAATGGACTAAAGCAGGCCTGCTTTAAGGGTCCAATCCCTGTGCTTGAGAAAAGTAGTCTTTGTCTGATAGCATCATACTGAAAGTTCTTTGAGGAAGTAGGTGGGACAGTAAGAAAGTTTAGAGAAACAAGATGGTGGAATTGTTCTTTCCCTGGGAGGAGCACCATATGTCTACATCAACTCTGCCTCCTTCCCTTGTCAATTGTAACAAATATCCTTTTGCTATGCAGTACCCTGGTGTGAAGGTAGTCATTTTTGGACAGGTGTGCCCTATGATTCCTGTTTCCCAAGGCAGCTCCTTTTGGAGCGCTGTCTTGTTGGGGAGAGGTGTGACCCAACCTCACAAAGGATCAGAGAAGAGGCATAGCCATCCAGTCTCGTGCCCTGCCAGTTGGGGGGGGGAGTCAGACAGTCTGACCAGAATACACATAACCATCCACAGCTGAGGTGAACTCACAGGGTAGACAAATGTGTGACATCAATTTGATGTGACTTCAATAAGTATGAGAGATGCTAGCCGCCATACCTTAAACTCAGGTATGGCTTAACATTCACAACTGCCACAAGAATAATAACTCTCATAGTTATGTATTATGGGAAAAAGATGTTCATATCTTAGATGCAGCCCCTGTGCTGCAGTAATTTGGCTGTCATTGCAGCTGTAAAGAGGGCACCTGTGTGACCCCTGAACCTGATCTGTGCCACTGTAGCAGGCACTGCATATCAGGATACTGATAGAAATGGTATGACCACTAAGCACTCCCTATTCAATTATATGTGCTATATATAGATATGGGTTTGTGCATTTCAAAAAAAGTCTGAGTGTGATTTGAGGTGCAGAGGAGAGAAAGACAGCCTTCACATCTAGGCTGTACTGCAAATATGAACAAGAAAAAAGTTCCCAATTAGGGAACTTACGTCCCCTGCACACTATCATTTGTCTGAAAAACCAGACTAACAATTTGAGGTAAAGTTCAAAACATGATCATATGCTATTCAATAGATTTTACCAAAAGAGATTTAGTCAAACATAAATTCAAGAATGACAATTTTACAATTATTGATCCGAGAATCTTCTTTTTTATTCATTCGTGATGATGATGCAGAGAGGGCCCAATGTGTTTCGAATGATAGGTCACTCTTCATCAGGGGCATATTAGAGGCTATAGAAAAAGTGCATATAAAATTGTTATTAGTGGGACTTATGTAATATATCACTGTAATTCAAACATACATAACATATGCAAATTTACATGTCTCTAGAAAAGTATATTATTATCTCAGAAACCCGGAGTGGAGGGAAACAATAGACATCATGGTGCTCACTTGTATTGCATGTGCATATAATCCAATTGGTCCACTCTATAGACAGAATTCAAGTGGTATTAAGTTGACTGAAAATCCATTGGACTCAGAAGGATCAAACAAAGAGGCTAACCCTGCGTCTTTTTAGAAGTGAAAACCCTGCAGCAAAGCTGCGGCTGTGATCCCTTTTGCTGTAAAGTAGCCAATGCTTGTTAGACTGCACAGGTAGCTAGGTTAGTCATTGGAGTCCAAGCTGGCTCCTGATCAAAGAAATATGATATAGAGATATAAGGAATAAAACTGCTCAGTCGAAACTCATAATAGTATGAACTGATTGAGAAACAGTGTCAGAAAATGCACATACTGTGGCCTTCCACATACAGCAGATAAGGATTCTAAGCTGCTATTGTGGCAGGTCTATGATGTAACACCTCCAGGAAGGTACATCTGACTATTCAAAGGAAAGAAAAATATTAAAAAATATTCTTTACCATCTAAAACCTCAAATAAACGCCTTGTTGCTAGTGTAGCGTGGGGCAGGGGTCCCACCTTAAGGTAAAAAGGGCTTACTTGGATGAGGGTAGCTGTTCATTGCATGAATGCTCACTCGCTTGGAGCCTATGGCTCTGTCCTAGCCACCATTACGGGCCATTAACATAAATACCAAGAAGTTGGCGAGTTGGTGAGTCGACCAAGAAATTGAAGAAGTTTCCAACTCTCCAAATTGAAATCATCTGCAGAGTTACAAAAAATCCTGGAGAACACCAACAATAAACTTGACAGCTATAAGAGGGACATTGAACAGTGGAAAATTCGCAAATCTCGACATGACACTTTAGGCTATGCAAGAGAGATAGTCTACTCTTGGCAAGAGTATTACAGGAACTACAAACCGAGACCTGGAACTTTGGGGCCTCCTAGGAAACCAACTCCGAATAGTAACACTAACAGCAGTGAGGTAACAAGTGGGGAACTAGAATAACATTCAAGTACAAGTTCAAACATTGCAATTATTCTGGCACCCAGCAATTTACCAACAGAACAGCCTGTGCTTTGGGGGACACAGCACCCACTGCTCTACCTTTTTTAGGAGGAAGCAAACCAGACGAGGGCAAAAGAAAACCCAGACAAAAGAACAAATAACATCCCGCTTAATTACCAGCATCTTATCTAAAGTGTTGTCTAAAGTCCAATTGGACACACTTAACCTTGGAGTCTCATTTATTCCCACCAACTCTAAATCTTTATTTGAAGAAGAGGTAAACCTATTCAAGTTAATTCACAAGATGGAACTTAAAATCTTTTTTGACAACCTGGATAATCTTGCACCTGGCAAATCGCATGACTTTCTTGAGATGAAAAATAAGAGTCATTTTCACTCGCAAGTTAACAATGCCTTGGTCAACCTGTTCAAAGCCAAAACCACAATAGACCTAAGGAGAATTAAATATGACATACCACGGAAACAGAAAATTCGGAAACACCAACTCAAGATAATCAAAGATCTAGCTGAAGACGTTTCATTGACTATTAAACAAGCAGACAAGGGCGGAGCTCTGGTTATCATGGACACAACCTTGTTTTTGAAACCTAGACTTGGCACTGTCTTCCTTCTGAATATTTCTAAAGCAAACAACCTTGTACAACACTGGATGCTTACAACTTCTGAATGACAGGCAGACCTATCTTCCATTAGACACTGACCCTACCAAAAGGATCATGGACCTAATCAACAAAGTAGTTGATAAGGCACACTCTTTGGACTGGATTTCTGACAGAACAGAAGAATTTTTGAACACCAAATTCCCAGTGATACCTGTATTCTACGGGTTACCTAAAATACACAAGAACATCAACGACCCAAATTTTAGACCCATAGTTGTGGGTCCTAATAGTATCTTTCAACAGTTGGCAGTCTACTTGAGCACAGCCTTACAACCTCTTATTCAACAAATGCTGACTTATCTCAAAGATACCACACATTTTCTACAAACCGTAAGAGCATTAGAAATCAACTCATGAAAATCTACTGCTATTTTCTATGGATGTGAGCAGTCTATACACATCAATTCCTCATAATAATGGCATAATTGCTCTAGAGTGGTTCCTATGGGGACATGATGAGATCTGAATACACAAAACTTTCGCAATTGAACTAATCAATATCCTCCTGTACAATAATTACTTCAGATTTAATGTAAAATGTTATCTTCAAACCTCTGGAACCGCCAAGGCTCCGCTGTTGCTCCATCGTACGCGAACATCTTTATGTTCCATTTTGAGAACACCTTTATCCTAGAACATCCTCAATGGAAGAAGAAGGTTTTTTGCTGGCTGAGATATATAGATGACATATTTGGCATCTGGGAAGCGACCGAACAAGAACTACTTGAATTTTTTCACTATATCAATCAATGCCATGGAAGGATTAAATTCTCCATTGAAATTGGTAGACCTATGATACATTGGGCCTCATTACGACCCTGGCACTAAGGGATTACCGGTACCGGTAAGGGTACCCGTACTGGTAATCGCTTAGTGCCTGATTATGAGGTCCCTTCGCGGGTTCCCACCTTAACGGCTGGTTTTACGAGCCATTAAGGAATGGACCTTGGTGCTAATTACGGTACCGCAATTTGCGGTACCGTAATTACCGCCTTCCCCATTCCCATTATGCCCTATGGGGCAAAAATGGGAATGGGGAAGGGCCATGGAGGAAGGGGGAATTACCGCTCCACCAACCTTGTAATGGGGTGGTAATTCCCCCTTTCTCCATGGCAGAGTCGGTAAGTTACCGGCATGGACCATGGTGCTATTAGCACCATGGTTTTCCGCCTGGGTCGTAATGAGGCCCATTTTCTAGTTGTCGCGGGGGAATTGAATGAACAGGTTTCAACACATCAATCTTCAGAAAACCGACGGATGTAAATAGCTCTCTCCGCTTCAACAGCTTCCATCCCAGGCATTTGAAAGAAAATGTACCTTAAAGTCAATTACTACGACTAAAACAGATTACCTCCAACGTTGCGAATTTACAATCAGAATATGAGACCATGAGATCAAATTTATTAGCATAGGTTTTACAGAAGAAGTTGTAACGACTGCTATATCAAGAACGGATTCACAGACACGTGAAAACTTATTGGAAAATAAAAACAAGAAAGTCAAGTCCGATCTAATCTATACGTTGAAATACTCAGGACAAAGTTTCCACATCAAGAAAATGATTCATAAAAATTGGGATTTAATCCAATCTGACCCAAATTTGCACCAGCTATTCCCACAGCCGCTGATGTTGGCTTATAAAAGAGGGAGGAACATATCAGATGCATTAATTAAAGCTGAGAGACCTAAAGGATCTACACAAACGAGTCTAACCAAACAGAATCTGGGCACATTCTCGTGTCTTAACTTCCAACATTGTTCGAACATCATTAAAGGAGATTATATTTGGCATCCTAACACACAAAAGAAGATACCACTGAAGAATTTGGCCACTTGTGATTCCAAGAATGTTATCTATGTGATTAGGTGCCCATGCGGCAAATACTAAGTGGGAAAAACAGCCAGACGGGCAAAAGATCGCTGGACTGTACATAAGTCACAAATTAGAACCTGCAACATTAAATCACCAGTGTTTTGACATTTTAAGGACAATAACCATAATATTTCACAAATGAGGTTTGCAATAATAGAGCTAGTACACCCCTTATCCAGAGGTGGTAATTTGCCTAAACTACTCTCCCAAAGAGAACTGTTATGGATACATAGGTTGAATGCTATGGCTCCTTTGGGTTTGAATGAAGATTACTACTTAGGTCCTTTCCTTTAAAAACCAATCATATTGCCAACACAGGGATAAACATCAAAGAGAATCATTAAGTGTAAGAGATTGTAAACCCACTGAGGGACAGCTGGCTTGATATGATTAGACCAAATGTGATTCTGGTATAATGCTATACTACTATGCTTGACAGTTGAATAAGAATCCACAATAGGCTTTTAGGCCCTACTATGTTCAACATTTATATGGTCAACAGGTGTTTGTATCTACACACAGGTATAACTAAGTAACAACACCAACTTCAATTTAGTGATTGGGTCATACTATGTTCCAAATCTTGTTCCAAATCTGGATTGTGAACTGTTGTTTGAATTCACACACAGATGTAATTGAGTAATGATGCCCCATCTCTAATTAAGAAGATGTTACTCTCGATGATAAGCATTGATTTTATAAATATGTAACTCGGTTCTAACTAGTCCTTTTGATAGATGGCGACAGATTAGCCCGGCATTCCCTTGCAACTTAGGTCAGAGCGTTATGACTCCTGCCGATGCATATATATCAGTATTATTGTATTACCTGTACATCACTCACACCTGAAGAGTTTTGCCCTCTCTCATTTGTTTTATACTTGTATTTCCATCTTGCAATGGTTGGATACACACTCGTATAAGTTATGTGTAACTTAAATATGAGATGGTACCTTGTTTCCAGTTGCCATGTATTCTCATTTTTAGGAAATATCCTTCATGTCTCCTCCACCACCTTAACTAGATTAGCACTCTTGGGTGCTGCCCTAACATTCGTGAGAGACGTCATTTTGCGCATGCACATGATGACATCACTGCATTCACAATAGGCATTAGTTGTCCTAAGGTTCAGCCTACAGCAGTTCCTGCTGCCTTCCAAATGATCCACATAGCGGCTCTCATTCTGAGCATAGTTTGTGATTTTTTTAGCCCTAATGCACACTCTTGTATAAGCCACCTGACTATGACGTCATTCGCACATGAGTGCGGGGACGTCTATATGTCATTTTCTTTGTATTTATGTTGCACAATCACAATGGGCATTAGTTGCCCTAAACCTATTTTTCAGCAGTCCCTACTGCTCTCCAACTGATCCACATATCAGCTCCTATTATTTGGCTAAATTCAGTTTCTTAAACCCATAGTAAGGTTTTTGCATAAGCCGCTAGACTATGACGGCATTCGCACATGCGCGCGGTGACGTCTACTCACCAACTTCTTGGTATTTATGTTGCTGCCAGTAATAGTGGCTCGGAGAGAGCTGTAGCCTCAGAGTGAGTGAGCATTCATGGATTGAACAGCTACCCTCATCCAAGTAAGTCCTTTTTACCTTAAGGTGGGAACCCTGCCCCTCGCTACACTAGCAACAAATCGGTTATTTGAGGTTTTAGATGGTATACAATATTTTTTGATATTTTTCTTTCCTTTGAATAGTCAGATGTACCTTCCTGGAGGTGTTACATCATAGACCTGCCACAATAGCAGCTTAGAATCATTATCTGCTGTACGTGCAAGGTCACAGTAAGTGCATTTTCTGACACTGTTTTTCAATCAGTCCATACTATTATGAGTTTCGACTGAGCAGTTTCATTCCTTATATCTCCGTAGACTGCCAAAACTACCCTGGACTAGGGTTCATCATATTTCTTTTGACAGGAGCCAGCTTGGGCTCCAATGACTAACCTAGCTACCTGCATCTATAGAGTGGACCACATGCATTAGATTGTTTTTAGAAAACATTAATATGGGTTATGCACATGCAATACAAGTGAGCACCATGATGTCTAATGTTTCCCTCCACTCCGGGTCTCTGAGCTAATAATAGACTTTCTAGAGATATGTAATTTGCATATGTTATGTATGTTTGAATTACACTGATATATTACATAACTCCCACTAATAGCAACTTTATATGCACTTTTCCTATAGAATCGAATATGCCCCTGATGAAGAGTGACCAATCACTCGAAACGCGTTGGGCCCTCTCTGCATCATCATCACGAATGAATAAAAAAGAATATTCTTGTGATCAATAATTGTTATATTGCCATTCTTTAATTTATGTTTGACTAAATGTCTTTTGATAAAAATCTATTGAATAGCATATGATCATGTTTGAACCTTAAATTGTTAGTCTGGTTTTTCAGTGCAGGGGACGTAAGTTCCCTAATTGGGAACTTTTTTCTTGTTCATGTCAGGATACTGATCCAGCTGGTCACAGGTGTGCACTATGCTTTTGCCATGCAGCGTTTGAAAGGGAGATCCAGTTGGAGGTCACCCTTTCGAGATGGAATTAGATCATTTCATGAATATATATATAAAATAAAGCAATGCAGGGCATCTATCCCCTTTTGAAGGTTGCAATTCCTCATAGAGCAGCATGCGCACATGTACTGTCCCACACAAACATGGTACATGCAATCTCAATTTCAGGTGACTTGAAATACACATATGACACATAGCAGTGTGCTATTTTTCAAGAGCAATATTTACAGGAACATGAAGGTCTGGGTTATAATATAGGGATTATACTTTTTAATAGACACCATTTGATCTTTCTCAGTCTACTTAAGATCCTCCATAGCCCTCCTACCCTCAGAATATTGCTTGTTTTGCTTACTAGTTATATTCTTGTTGTCAGACCTCTTCAGAGGCAGGTTGAAAAAGCATGGGGCCTTTGCAATGGACATATTTTATGCCACATTCTTCCAGTTTTACACAATTTTACAATCCAACCGAGTAAAAGTTTGTTTAAATACTGTGCAATGCTTTGAGACAGTTTCAGAAACATATTCATGTTCCCTGGGGGTATACATTTGTTTGACTTAAGAAAGCAAAAGCGTCTCCTGTCCAACCAATCACATTAGATAAAATCACATTGATGCAGTGACCAGCATGTGTTTGACTGCTTAGTGTGACCACAAGAATGTTAAAGTCAATCTGCAAATGTAATGTAGTGCTAAAGTCGCCCTCTTCTCATGCCTCCTCCAGTCCCAGGGCACATGGTCATTGGAGGGACTTCAGATGCTGCACCTCAAAGGCTGCATTAACCTAGTTCCACTGCAATGGTTTTCCTATGACTTTGGGACAGACGTTAGTTGATAAAAGAAATTGCGACCAGGCCTCCGCATCCTCTTTATACCTAGTCAGGAAGGTGTTGGGGAGTGATCAACTCTTATTCCCCAACTCAAGAAACTGACAGGATATATACCCTCTGTACAACTAGCTACCACTAGCTAATTTGCCCTTGGCCTTGACAATGCTAAAGAATGCCCATTCCATGATACTCCTCACCTCTTCAACCATGTGCCACTTCAGTGCCCGTTATATTCCAACAACCCCCTTCAGGCGCAAAGTGTTCCACTGTTGCCACGCAAAGACTCTTTGATTCTCACCAGCCCTATTTGCCTCCTGCTAGCATCCTAATGCTCTTCCTAGATATTACTGAGCTTATGTCAAGTTTCTCTTCTGCATTGAGTCTCCCCTGGGGGCAGAACCAGTCTCCTTTTGGCCTTCACCTATCAGTCAATTACTGAACTGAAGAAAACTTCCAAGATGAAAATACCATATTTCGAAAAGCACATTTCCACGCAATTATATGTGGGTGGTTATAATGCAATAAAATATATAAGGGGAGCATGGGAAGATTGCAAGGGGTCTCCCCCTGATTATAACTGCAGGGAAATGTGTGGTGAAACCATTGGTATTTTCGTATTTTAATTTTTTTTAATCAGTGATCACATACATCTCACCTATCACCGGTGCGGCACACTAGCCCTGCAATGCTCCCGATCTTTCCTTATTAATGCCGATTTTGCTTACCTACATCAGAGCTGCAATTATCAGCCCACCCATCTTTTCCCAACAATGCTTGCACTCGGCAGTCCTCTGTGATGCACAAAGGACCTAAAATTATGTCCAGTCACCTTCAGGCTCATTCACAAATACGTTATGGTATGGTCACTATGATTTTTTTTAAAAACAATAATATAACATAATTATAATATAATTATAATACTCATGACTTACTGCTGGCTACAGACTATTTGATTCACGAAGAATTTAGCAGGAGTAACAGTCGCTTAATCTTGCCTTTCACCTGAATAGACACTATTTGGCTGACAAAGAAGTTGCCGAAAATACTGACTTACTGATGACTTACTCCTGAAAACCAAACGAGTAAATCAGGTGTAAGTCTGTTGGGGGGCTGTATCTGCGCCCCCGATGCGGTCCCGCCAGCCCCGTAACACATAGCACACGGAGACACGGTGTTGCTAGTTCGGGCTTCCCGGTCGCTCTGCCGCAGCCGGGAACGCCCCCTTTATTTAAACACCACGCGGCGGCGTGACATGTCACGCCGCCGCGTTCGCCCGTCATCGGGCAACGCCACACTCCTCCTTTTCCGGGAGGATCAACAAACAACACAAAACCTTCAACTTTATTAACCCAATAACCACACTTATGAAAACTTCACTGCACACCCAGAAGAGCAGAACCCCTTTAATTGCAGCCACCCCCATTAGGATCCCCAAATTCACTGGCCATCTGTCCAACAATATAGTCACTGAGGTAGTCGGGTTTCCCACGCCCAGATCGCTGGGGGTACCTCCGGCCTACCTCCGGCAATTGATGTCCCTCGGTTGCTTCACCTCGGAGGGGAGACTCCGGCAACTCGTCCTGGAAGCTGTCGTTGAACGATGTGTAGGGAGGATCAGGTTCAGGGGGGGTTTCAGTTCGCGAATCACCCAACTTCTTGAAGAAGCTGACGTTCCGGGTGACGGCCGACCTGCCATCAGAGGCCGTGACCATAGAACCTTTCACCGCCACAACGTCCAATGGTTCGGGTTCGTAGGGTAGTGAGAGTTTGCCCTGGGGATGTCTATTCCGGATTAGAACCTCATCCCCTGGTTCGAGCCTCTGAGGTTGAAGGCCCCGTCGTAGATTTTCCTGCTCAATCCGAAGCCGTCTTTCAACCTCAACTCGCTGATCATCAATGACCCCTGGTTCCCTGTCCCCCGCTTCCGGCAGCAGTCCTCGGGGGCATCTCCGGAACAGCACCTCCGCCGGGGCCACTCCGGTGGCGGCATGTGGAGTGGTACAGTACACACGGAGAAACTAATAAAGGGCCCGTTGTAAGGATTGGCCTTGTCCCTGAGCAATCCGGAATGTTTTGTTCAATGTCCGCATCAGTCTCTCGGCATCTCCATTTGCCCGGGGCCACAGTGGGGACACCTTCCTATGATGTATTCCACAGCTCTCCATCAGCTCAGAGAATCTCTCGCTTTGAAACGGCGAACCATTGTCGGAACAGAGTGTGTGTGGAAAACCATGGGCCGCAAAGATCTTCTCAACAGCGATCACCACATGCTCGAATGCCACGGACTCCACAAACTCAACCTCTGGATATCTGGAGTATTCATCTATTATCACCCGGAAATGAGTCCCCACTGACGTCGAGCCAAAGTCCGCATGAACGATCTCCCACGGCCTCGTGCCCCTAGGCATAGCCTCAATGGCAGGCTCCCGTTGGAGAGGGGAGGCCGCTTGACAACACACACATGCTGCCACGAACTCGTCGACCTTTCTCTCCAGCTCGGGAAACCAAACCTTCGAGCGGAGTCGCGCCTTGGTCTTGGCGGCCCCTTGATGTCCATGGTGGGCGAGACTGATCACCTCGAGGACTTTTGATTGTGGAACAACAATGCGGTCCCCCCGGAGCAGCAGCCCGGAGTTAGAGAACGATAACTCTTCCTTGACCTTCCACAACTGTTCCAGCGATGCTCTAGCTTCTGGTGTGTGTCCGGCCACTGCCTCCAGAATGGACTTCCAGGATCCGTTGTGCATCGATTGTTTCAATATTTGAAAACACTCATCTCCTGCTGCTGCCACCTCCAGTTCCTCTATGGACATCGCATTTGGTGTTGCCGCCTCCACGACCATGCGTATATGACTGTCCGCTTCCTCTTCACAGGTATCATACCCCTCTCCCCCACTCGCTCCAGGATGGCGGGATAAGTAGTCCGCCGCATTGTTGGCTCCTGGTCTGTAAACAAGGGTGACGGAGTATTCAAGTAGGGCAAGCATCCATCTCTCGATTCTTGCCGGGGGTTTAGATGAGGACCCTGCCAGTATTGGAATCAGTGGTTTATGGTCTGTTACCACAGTCACCGGGCGCCCCAGCACGTAGAGCCGGAAGTGGCGGCAGCCCCATAACACCGCCAAAGCCTCCCGTTCAATTTGGGAGTATCTCTGTTCCGTGTCTGTGAGAGCCTTGCTGGCATACGCCACAGGTCGAATGGTCCCAGTGATGTCTATTTGGGTCAACACAGCACCCAGCCCGAAAGGGCTCGCATCGACCACAATTTCCGACTCCAGTGCTGGGTCGAAGAATGCCATAGTGTCCTCCCTGGTGAGAGCACCTTTGATGTCTTCGAAGGCAGTTTGTTCCAGGGGGCCCCAGTGCCACAGTGTGTCCTTCTTGGTGAGCGCCCGAAGAGGTTCCGATCTTGAGGCCAGATTCTGGATGAAACGCCCACAGTACGTGACCATCCCTAGAAAACTCCTCACCTCCGTTACCGACTCAGGTGCTTTCGCCGCCTTAATGTCTTGGACTTTCTTCGGATCTGGCGACACCCCACCCTCCTCAAAAATGAACCCAAAGAACTCAATAGACGAGCGCAGGAACTCACATTTCTCCCTGTGAAGGGTGAGGCCCAGCGACAGAAGGCGTTCTAGAGTCTTTCCCAGTCTCTGCATATGGTCCACCTCGGTCTTGGCAAACACCAGAATATCATCGCTGATATTAAGGATGCCTTCCAGATCTGCCAGGGCGCCCCTGATGATATTCTGGAATACCTCGGCGGCCGACGACACTCCAAAGCTCAGCCGCTTGTACCGATACAACCCCCGATGAGTAGTAAAGGTCGTGATGTACCGGGACTCAGGGTGGAGTACGACCTGATGATAGCCAGCTCGGAGGTCCAGCTTGGAGAACACACGAGCCCCTTGGACCTCAGCAATAATGTCATCAATGGTCGGTGTGAGGTGCCGCTCCCTCCGGATGGCTTTATTGGGGAGCCTCATGTCCACACAGATGCGTACTGAGTCAAGTTGCTTAGGTTTTCTGGCAACCACAATCGGGGACACCCAGGGTGTCGGGCCCTCCACTTTCTCGATGATATCGAGGTGCACCAAATTGTCCAGTTCTTTGTCCACCAGTTCTCTGAGATGGAAGGGCACTCTGCGGTGTTTCAGCGCAACAGGTTGCACGGACTCATCAATATGCAGTCGGATCGGTTCTCCTGTCATCTTACCGATCCCATTGAAGAGTTTAGCGTAACGGTCCAGGAGGTCATTTATGTCCTCTCGGTGCACGGCGTATGCAAATCTTACGATCCCCAAAGCTTCCGCAGCCGCACAACTGAGCAAGGTATTGCTACTGACTGGGGTTACGTAAAATCGAGCCTTGATGTGCGACCCATCATGCTCCACCTTCGCTACAAACGCCCCATCCAGTGGTATGGGATCTTGACCACCGAACGCAAATATACGGGCCCTCGGCGTTACCAAACCTGGGGGGGGTCTAAGAGAGTCATAATGTTCCCTGGCCATCACATTGACAGAGGCACCTGTGTCCACCAGGACTGGGACCGGGGCGCTGTTGATCTCTACGATACACCGTGGCTGCCTTCTGCTCTTCCCTTTGAGCATCTCCACACTCGAGACAAAAAATATGTTTTCCTCGTCATCTTCATCAGCCACCTCCGCCTGAGGATCACCCTCACCCTGTTCCACCTGGGCTACGCTGGGCTGCTGGTATTGGCGAGGGGCCCATATCCGAGCCTGACCTCTCGGTACCATCACGGGCAGGGCTGCACAGCACACCCTCAAGAAGTGATCTGAAACAAATAGTTTCTCTCCATGCGTCAACTCAGAGCTGCTCCTAGTAACTGCTCTGTGAGGCGCCTCCTCCTTTTCACCAATATGCTCTTCTCGGCAGACACTCATTGAAACGCACTAGTTTGAAAGTTATTGAAATAACAAAATTGTGTTCTGAAAAATTGTCACCAAACTGCTCACTGTGCGGGTCATAAATGCAGCATCCATTACGTGGCCTTTTGGTCGCCTTTTGTTTCAGATCTGAAACACATTAGCCTACTCCTTTGAAGCCAGCATGCTGGAGAAATCTGAACATAGTTTCCTTCTTTCCTCTATATGACCCCTACAAATAGAGTTAGCTTCCTATTAGTATTCACCCTGCTTATATTGTTTACACTTCGAAAGCCTTCCTGAAAACCAATTTTACCGTTTGCATTTATGCATTTACATACATTTTCTTTCATGCTCATTTTCGAGTTTTATTGATATTCCTGGAAACCTATTTAATTCAATATTTTATGGCTTCAAGATCTTTTATATTAAATTATCTAGAAGGCTTTGAATATATGAGCTGAAAGAAGACAGGTATTGGCAGGCAGATTCGGTGGTTATAGAACACAGCTGCAAAATAACACTCCTTCCCTTTTGACATATTCTGCCATTGACCATGCCCCCCGAGTTCAAGTTCAGAATGATTTGTGTTCTGTGTTCTTGTTTGTTCCATGGACAAATGAGCTGCGAGGCAAACCGTTGCGGCTCACCCTTCTTTGCCCACAACCAACATAAACCTTAATATATACGCAAAGGCTTTATAACCTCCATCTTAAGCAACTAGTGAAACCAGGTTTACACCCCATAGAGTTAAAACAATGAGTTACACAATTATCAACGTAATTGCTTGATTTTGTTGTGTTTTAAACAGTGAAGGCAAATGAACGCAAACTAAACAGGATATACACAGTGGTAGAACTGTACGGAAAAAAGTAGTGGAACTGTGGTCTCGGCAGGGTAGAGGGGAGTCATAAGCATAGCGCAACATGTGACAAGGTGTTGTGGCTGGGGCATTGCAATAGTCTACGTGACTAATAGCTAAGGCTCCTATTACAACTTTACACTTGCACAGGGACATGAATGGACAAATCCTCAGTATAGAATGGTGAATATGGTCGTGAATGGTAAACAACTAGTGGAACACCGCTGTTGACCGTTCCCGCTCACTTCGATCACTGGATATGCATGTCTTTGGCCTCTTCTCCTTCCTCTTGTGCAGGAAGGTAGCTTCCCAGGCAGACTTTAGTGGCTGCAACGGCTCCCCACTTGGATGGTTCTGGTACGCTGCATTGGCAACCTTTTCAAGTGTTTTGGTTTTGGGAAATGTTGTGGCGCAAGCCACGAATTTTCTGAAACCATTGTTACAAAAGAGAGGGAGAGAGAAATGAGGTTGTGAACTGAGAATATATGGTTGACATAACATAACATATGCTTCTGACTCCCCTCCACCCATGGCCTCTGCCTGACTGATGATAACACAGAGATCCTGATTCTCAGCTCGGCCAATAACTTAAAAAAAACTTGACACTAACTATAGAGCCTTCAACATTGATGGGAACATAATTACAGTTGCCAAAGAAGTGAAGACACTTGATTTCTATCTGGACTCCATGCTAACTCTAAAAAAACAGGTAAACTCCCTGGCTTCATTCACTGCTTACACTGGCAAACTCATTAGAGCATGCAGACCTTTCCTCTTACTAGTTGCATTATCCTAGCCAGTGCCCTCATCCTATCAAAATTGAACTACTGCAATGCACCGTACCTAGGAGCCAACAAATATATAATTAACAAACTACAGACACTGCAAAATAATGCGCTCAGAATGGCCTTGAACATCCCCAGTAGAGAGCATATTTCCAATGCCAGGAGAAACCACCACTGGCTGAGAATCAGTGATAGGATACTCCTTAAAACTGTGTCATTAACTTACAAATGCCTTAACAATGCAGCCCCTCTGTACTTGAAGGAAAGAATAACTAGGAAAATCTCCACACAACCCTCTAGGATATCCAACTCTTACTGCCTCCAAATACCCAGATTCAGACTAAAAAAAACAGGAGGCAACAGCTTCCCAGTAAAAGCAGCCCAACAATGGAATGCACTCCCAGTTGAGCTCAGAAGGGATCAGTCTTACTTCAGTTTCAAGCGTAACACCCGCACCTGGCTACGAAACAATGACCACTAGGTCCAATGAATGTGTAATAAAGACGAATCCTCTCAGGTAAATTCCTTATATATGTCTTTATTGTCTCCAGGTAGAAGTTAGTAAATAGGAGAAAAGACACTGGCTTCTCCCACCCGGCAGGCACTCACCAACTGACCAGTTCAGAACACATGCACGTCACTGCATACACATGAACAATTCCAACCTGAACATAGTGACGTGCATTCCATTCCATTCGTCAACACAGATCTCCCTCCTCAGATTAATCAAAGATCCAAAGAGGACAACGCCAAACCCCCAAGAAGGCACAACATGTGGCCACCACACTGTGGACTCCATCATGAATTCACTGAAGATTCCGTACCTCCACAAACCGAATGCCGCAAGAAAACTCTACACGGGTGTGAGTGAAAGCTATATGCTAAGCCATCCACCATAGCAACAACCCGCCTAAAGCGAACAACCGAAGATAATATACCACCCGTAAAATCACATTCACCATACCAGTTCCTTCCCAAAAACACTTACACAAACTCCACCACATGAACACCAGTACTAATCAACCAGCACAAGAACACCAGTACCAACCAACCCTTGTCCCTACTGTTCAAACCCAAGGGGCAAACCCACGAAAACACTAACTCTAACACTAACTCCAACTCCGAGCTGCCGCTCGGAGCACAGGCCTGCCACACCTGACACCCAAAAACCGAACTAACGCTCACAACCAACCGTGCCCTTTACACCTTCCGCCCGGGCTGCCTCCAGCCTGCCACACCGAAGCACCACCCACAGGAGTTGGATCCACCCGGCCATCCAAAACCCAACAACAAGCACTACACACAGTTCATTCAACCACAGGGAAAACATCAACCAACCGACCACAGGTAAGTAAACCACCTGCACCGACATTACCCTCAAGCAGATGTAATAACTAAGTGCAACCAACACTACGCGAAACACTGACACTTAACCCAACGACACCTACAACCCTACTCTGCCGTCAAAACAATGCCAAACAGAAACATGCATACGTAAATATGCAAAAATCCCAACTCCACCAGTATAACACCCAGGGCCCGGCCGGTACCCCAGACGCCATGGAGAAACACACCATCACAACACCTAAATAGACCCACCCGGCCATCTATATGGTAACAAGATAAAGTGAAATTGCTCAACACCCAAATAGACCCACCCAGCCAACTATTTCGTAAAACATAAAATTGCTCATCAAACAGCAAAAATCACTACACACCTGGCGAAACTCATCACCACTCGCCCCAATAGATCCACCCGGCCATCTATGGCATAAAACAACATGCGCAAAACCACTAATCCTACCGTAGAAACAAATACCACTGTAGAAACTCTGAAACAACAACCACAGTACAGCATAAAATAGCAATGACCCAAACTTGCTGGCATTTATAACTCCAAACACCAAGAACCATGAACCCGCCGGCGCCCATGAGAAAAGGAGTAGCCGCTCAGAGACACTCACAAACCCACACGTCCCAAAAGGGACATATGCCCGTAAACTTGGGAACCACGCACACTCAGCATAACACACTGATGATGTTCGTATGACACATAACAATTCATGAAGGATAGAAACTGTTAAATTCTTGGAACCATGACCCCATTGTCATGCATAACTGTTAAGCCCTCAGTCCACGGCCTGACGGAACCGTTTATAAATCGAAAACGGTAACACCATGAAAGCAAGAAAAGGCTCAACAAAAACCCTCGTTGCCCTCGAATCCGACCCTTCCCAAAAACTTTAAACAAAAATGCATTTCCAGTGCACCTGTAAAACAAAATAACGTTACATGTAACCCTCAACAGTAAAACAACGTCAGAGGGAATCCTAACAGCTTTGGGGCAACGGAGAAATACATCTTGGTTAGCATTGCACTTTAAAGCAAAAATGCACACAACACACGGCCACTACACGTACCAACACACACACACTTTATACAACCTACGCACCAAAACGGCCCACACAAAGACACAACAGAGGTCCACGAACGCTACCACTCGTACACACCCACACTGGCCTCAACAATACAAATGGTATTAATCCTCAGTCAAAGTGAGATGTTTTAATCTCACGTAAAAATTATGCAGATCTTGTTCTAGTTCCTGTAGAATGGAGAGGAAGGAAACGCATCCATCACAAAAATGCCCCTCGTGACAACCTTCCTTCCCACATAACGTGCAACTGCGATCACATTCCCTTTTTGCATGAGAACAGTACTTGTCACCGCAGTCTTGATCAAAACTTCTCTTACTTGCAACATGAACGACTTCAAAAACTTCACCATGTCGCTCAGCATTACGCCCATTTAGATGTTCCAGTTCGTCCATTCCGCAGTCACAATACGGCGGCTTCCCGTCGACTTTACTCCCCATGCGCTGCCGTAACCCAAGCTCGCCAGTCAAGTGGTTACGCATCACAGAGGCACCAAGCCTGTGTTTCAAAACAGGGCATGCGTTACGCTCCACTTGAACGCATGCTCCCTGGCCGTTCAGCAATTGGCTCCTCTCCCCACAGCAGCCTAGCTCGATACTCAATGAACGGCCCCCAGTAAAACTGTTCATCTCTGGGATCATTACAGCCCTCCGCAGCAGTCCCCATCCTCGTTGCCAGTGTAATAAAGACGAATCCTCTCAGGTAAGTTCCTTATATATGTCTTTATTGTCTCCAGATAGAAGTTAATGCATAGGAGAGAAGACACGGCTTCTCCCACCCGACAGGCACTCACCAACTGACAAGTTCAGAACACACGCACGTCACTGCATACACAAAAATACATTCCAACCTGAACATAGTGACGTGCATTCCATTCCATTCGTCAACTCGGGATACAACAGAATGCAATTGTATGTTCTACCGTACCTTTACCTCCTAACACTTGTATTCCCTGCACCTGACTATATAAGTAACTGTATCTTTATATATATATCTGTATCTGTAACTAAGCTGTAAGTATTCTTATGATGTTGTGCGCCCAGCTACCTAAGGGTTTGGTGCGCCCTACAAATAAATAAACAAACAAACAAATCAGAAATGCCATGGCCTGAAATGGCCAGCTCACTAAAATGTTGTTTTGTTATGTTATATTATGTTAGTGGGACTTGTACAGCATCCGGCATGCCATTTTTCATGGTCTCCAGTCTCTCAGGGAGACCTGAAAAAGAGGGGTGGCTGGGGGGGTTATTGGGGTTGAGACGGAAACACGCAAGAGAGCTTTGATGTGCTGTTGGTAGCTTCAGTTCGGAAAAAACAATCACTTTGTGCTGCCATGATTTTGTTTTTCAAAAATCCTACTACGTATACCTAATGAGAATCTCTCTAAAAAGATTTATTACAATCACCAGTGTTAAAAGACGCAAGTCAGCCGGGCTTTCCATTTCCCAAGTGATTTGCTTTATTGAGCTATTTCGGGCTGTTTCAAAAACAATTAGGCTATTTTTGGGCTTCTTTCAGCTGCAATCTTTTTTTATTCCCCCAAAGGCTGCTTCTCTACTACCACACACCCACCCCATGCCCACTGTCTCTACCTCCACCAACCCCACCCCATTGCATGTGCTTGGTGTGTTATGGTTGGGCCACTTTGGGCTACATTTCACAAGGCCTCCTGAGGCTGCTTTTTGTTAATGTTTCTTGCCCCAACCAACTACTACCACTCAGCACCCCAACCCCCCACTCTTGCCAACTCTATCCACTCAGCCACCCCACATCCCACTCTCTGTCCCCACCCACCCTATGGCCAATAGCTTTGAACCCACCCTGCCTTCACCGCTCTCAACCGTCACCCACCCTATCACCTTTCTCTCAACTCCTACCCCCTACACACCTGACCCACACTCTCTCAACTCCACCACCCTATCCACCCTAACCCCACTCCCTCTACACCCACCCTACCACCATGCTCTCTAACCACGCACCCACCCTTCATCCCCTCTCTCAGCCACACATTCTTCATCCCCTTTCTCAACCAACACCCACCCACCCCATCTCCACTCCTATAACCCCAAATCCCCACTCTCTCTACCCCCACTTTCTCTATACTTCACCCACATACCGTACCACCATTCTCTCTATCACAACCCACCCGTCTACCCCACTGTCTCTACCCCAACACCTGACACCCACTCTCACTACCCCACCCACCCTGCACCCACTCTCTCTACCCCCACCCAACCATGATACCCACACTCTCTATACCACCACCCACCTTAACCCCACTCTCTCCACCCCCAAGAACCAACCCACCCTACCTTCACTCTTAGTACCCCCACCTGCCCTACCCCACTCTCTCTACCCCACCCACCCTAAGCCCACTCTTTCTACCCTCACGGTGCGAAGGCTGGGAAGGAGATCCACGAGGTGAAGGCACCAAGCCACGGAGATGCACATGCAGCATACAGAGTAGGAGAGGGACCAGGCAAGGTAGCGGGAGAGGCGTGGGGATCAGTAGGGGGTGGAGGATACAGGATGCAAAAACCTTGTACACATATAACAAGCAGGACAATCTTCCTTGTGCCAGTACTTGGCAAACAAGGCAGCCAAGGGGACATTAAAGAAAAGGAGAGAGAAACCAGAGTCAAGGACCCAAACCAAGAGAGCAATAAGAGTCATCTTCGTCGTGGCAGTACTTGGCAGGGAAGAGAACCAAGTGGGCCAAACTAAAGAAGAATAGAAACCCGGGTCAGAGACCCAAACCAAGAGAGCGATATGAGTCATCTTCCTTGTGTCAGTACTTGGCAGGGAAGTGAACCAAGTTGTCCAAACCAAAGTAGGGGCTGGAGGGTACAGGAAGCAAAAACCTTGTATGAATATAACAAGAAGCACAATCTTCCTTGTGTTAGTACTTCGCAAACGAGGCAGCCAAGGGAACATTAAAAAGAAGGAGAGAGAAACCAGTGTCGAGGACCCAAACCAAGAGAGCAAAAAGAGTTATCTTCCTCGTGGCAGTACTTGGCAGGGAAGTGAACCAAGTGGGCCTAATTAAAGAAGAAGAGTAGCTAGGGTTGCAGACTCTCCTAAGACTTTAGGTTTTGTTTTAGGTATGAAGGCTAAGGAAGAGAAGAGCAGGAGAAGGGAGACATTCTCCTGTTAACTCAGTCAAGGAAGAAGGTCCAACAGGCCTGGGCAAGGGAGTCATTCCTCTGGGCTTTTGAGACGGAGACCGAACGCCAGGAGTAAGAGGCATTCTCCTGGCCCACCGAGAAAGCATTGTTTAGAGCTTTGTGGCCTGGGGAAGCAAGTCATTCCCCTGGGCTATTTGAGACGGAATGGCAGGAGAAGGGAGGCATTCTCCTGGCCCACTGGGAAAGTATTGTTTAGAACCTGTGGCATGGGGAGGGGAGTCATTTCCCCAGGCTCTTTGAGATTGAATTCCAGGAGAAGGGAGGCATTCCCCTGGCCTACTAACTAAATATTGTTTGGAACTTTGTGACCTGGGGAAGGGAGTCATTTACTTGCCCTAACCCCAATCTCCCTACGCCCACCCAGCCTACCCCCACTCTCACTACTGGCTTCCACCCACCCTACCCCCACTCTCTATATCCCCACCAACCCAACCTATACCCACTCTCTCTATCTCCACCCAACCTACCCCCACTCATGCTCACTATCCCCAACCTCACCCACCCTACTTCCACTCTAGATGCATTGCTGGGGGGGATGAGCAGGCTATAGCCCCAGGTCTTTTGGTTGTCTCCCTGAATAGAAGCTCAGGGCTACAACCAAAAGGCTGTCTAGCCCTGAGTCCCAACGGTCCCAACAATAGCATAGCTCCAGATCTTTTCCAGACCTAGGAACACCCCTGCCCCACTCTCTCTACCACTATAAAACCATCATACCTGAAATATCTGTACCCCCACTCTCTGTAACTCCAATCCACCCACCCTACCAACACACTCTATACTCTTACACTTTCTACTCCCACCCACCCCCACTCTCTCTAAATACCCCCATCTCTCTACCTTATAAGGGAAAACAGTTATGGAATGGGTTAGGTGTACTTGAACTATTGAGAATGTTCGGAGAGGACTGAGTGGAGCCAGATATGAAGGAATGGATGGTTAATCAGCATGTCGATGGGTGTATAATGCCCACAGCTCCTCCTCCTCCTCTCATGAGCACTGATACATCCTCAACTGCACAGGCATTATACCCAATACGAGTATTGAAAGCAGTGTCATCGTATACTAATCCCACATATGCACCTCCCGCATATAGCTTTGCAGACAAAAAAAGCAGACTATGACCACTGTCCACAAACATGGAATATGACAAGCATCATGACTTGCAAGCAAAGCTAACAGAAACTGAGGAAGAAATTCAGAGAGAAAGAGGTGGGGAAGATGACAGGGTTGAGACAGCAATGGTACCAAATTAAGTTAGACAAAGGCAGAAGCAAGAAGAAGAAAAATAAGTGGAGGAGGAGGGAGAAGAAGAGCAAAGAGGATAAAAGAGAGAAATGGAGAGACAAATACAAGATATGGAAAGGGAAGATAGATGAAAGGAAGAAACAGAAAGACAAAAGACATGGGAAGAGTAGGAAAGAGAGGACATATGAGAGGAAGACTGAGAAAGGCAAAATAAATGGGATGAGAAAGAAAGGGAAAGGAAAAGAAGGGAACAGAAAAAAAGAGAGACACAGCAAGGTGAAGAAAGGTAAAGAGAGAGGAGCTTAGAAAGGAGCTGCAAGGAAGTTGATGACATTATGAGAGATATGTTATGTCAAATAAAGGGGAAGAAGGTGGTGTGCGAAGGAGAAGTTACAGTTAAACAGGAAAAGAAAGGATGACATTGGTGCAATAGGAAGTTGGAGAACAGACCAGTAAGACAACGGCAGGGACATAACGAAAGATGTGATGAGTGGGACGTATAGAACAGATACTCTTTGGAGACTAGATTTTGGGGACAGAGAGGATGAGGAAGAGGATGACATATTGAAAGAAGAGGACAAGGATGAAGAGTGTGGGGAAGAGGAAGTTACACGAGCACCATCTACGGTCCAGTGCCAGACAAAGAAAAATTACAATAGGGCCAGGAGGAGGTCCGATACATAGGCCAGCTAATATCAAAAGAAGGGAGGAAAGTGACACTTAAAAGAGCAGAAGCAATCACCAAAACACACAGTCCAGAGACATGAATTAGCTCAGTGGCAACATGCTCGCCTGGGAAGCCAGATGACACAAAGCAACAAAGGTTCGATCCCCAGGTCCACGCTTAGAAACTACTGAGTATTAAAGTGTGTTATAAATATGCAACTAAGACAACAAAAACAAAAAAATTAATTAATCTGTACCAGCGCCTCGATGCCAATGGGCTGTGTGAGCGCTTTAAAAAGTCAAATAAAAAAAAAGAATTACAGCAATGTTTAGGCTGTTGCAATTATTGTAGGGCATGGGTCTTTGAATAAAGTGTGTATCCAAGGCCACTCTTAAAAGGACTTAAGGAAGTGCAGAAAGACTAAAGTGACATAGCCTGGACAGGTGAGATGATAGATGCCTTCGATGAATTGAAGCTAGAAATTAGCACAGCTCCAGTGTTAGGGATCCCTGATTAAAATGAAGACTTTTTTCTGTTTTCCCTTTCAAATGGTGTAGTGATGACAGCTTTCATTGCACAGAAAACTACTTTGGGATACAAACCATTAGCGTTCTACAGTGGGATCTAAAATCCTGTAATGAGAGGTCACTATGCCAGGCCACTCTTAAAAGGACTTAAGGAAGTGCAGAAAGACTAAAGTGACATAGCCTGGACAGGTGAGATGATAGATGCCTTTGATGAATTGAAGCTAGAAATTAGCACAGCTCCAGTGTTAGGGATCCCTGATTACAATGAAGACTTTTTCTGTTTTCCCTTTCAAATGGTGTAGTGATGACAGCTTTCATTGCACAGAAAACTACTTTGGGATACAAACCATTAGCGTTCTACAGTGGGATCTAAAATCTTGTAATGAGAGGTCACTATCCTTGTAAGCAAGAATTTCTGCAGCAGCTTTTGCAATCGAGAATTCTGACAGAAAAACTATGGGTTGTTCACTTACATTATATGTTGAGCATGCTCTTTTTACCATCCTTGAAAAACCCCAAAGTACACTTGCCACTGTGAGAAACCTTAGGGGGGCCTCACATATACTCCTGTTGGATCGTCTTATCAGGTGGCCAGGGAAAGGCTATCGCTTTTGGATTCTGACCCTGGGGTTGGAGAAGTGAGGGAGGGTCACTGGGTTGAGGGTCCTTGGGGATTGGGGAAGAGACACCTTTAGGTGAGACGTGGTATCCCACATTTCCATTTTAGGAAGAACCCTCTCTCTTTGACGCAGTTGTGGGGTATTGATAACCCTGTCCTACTGACTAAGAAAACATCAGGGAATATTACCCATCTAGAAGTGCCAGGAAGAGGATGGACAAGAGAAGATTTAAGGATGAGTCTTGGTATCCCCCTTTTAACTGTGAAAAATACCCCAGCCTTTATTGGCTATTGTACAACAGTTCCCCATACAATTTTCCACATTCAACCTATTAAAGTACTGGGATGTGGATGAGACGACTAGGAGTAAAGTACACTAGTAACCTATTTCACCACTCTAGTACTAAGAAGAAGAAGATGCCTGCAGAGTTTTGTGAAGGTCTGGAATGTCTCTCTTATTGTAGTCAGGCAAGTCTAACTGAAGACTTACACCTGCAACCTATCAAGTGGTTGCCGGTGTATAAGACGGCATGATATACTATGAATCGGGCCTATTCTCCATTAAATTGTACATGCTTTGGAAAAGCCTCTCTCTACTAAGGAGTATATGGTGTGCGGAGGAGGGTGGTATCCGTAATATCATCACCATATGTATGGTCACCATACATATGGTCGCCAGAAAGGAAAAGGCTGTGGTGACTTTATATATGGTGACCATATGTATGGGGTGAAGGGGGGCGGCGGTTGCAGGGGTGTCTCCCACTCCTCTTCAAAAATAACTGGGTTAGGAGCTTGTGGGGGTGTCCTCTGAATGTTCAATGTGATAATGCCCCTGCAAACCACGGCCATTTTTTGGCGACATTTTTGTCTGATGACATTTCTGCAGGGACATTATCACATGGAACCAGGAGGGCTCAATCTGATGGGAATTAAAGTTTTTGCTGGAAAACAAAACTTGGGCCTCCTTAAATGAATGGAAGAAACAATGCAATGCCATTTGTGGGAAGTGTGGAGTCTCTAGGGAGCTGGTTTTGCAGCACCCTGCCAAAGTGACAAGAAAACTGAAGGAATTAGACTGGATCCATACTATCGAAAAGGTTAAAACCCACGGCTTGTACGTGGATCTGTTAAATGATGTATAGGCAGTGGGTGTATATCCAGAATATTTGAGTAAATACCTGAGTAGCTCGTGGCATGCCCAGGTGATGAGGCTAATGCTAAACCTGCTTCCTACTAATGAACTAATGGGTTCCAGGATTAAGACGCCTAGAGAACTAAGGATATGCAGGTTTTGCTCCATGCCTGACCAGGTGCAAACAACATGTTACATTCTATTACACTGTCAGTCTTTGGAGGCTAAGCGTATTCACTATTTTGGTCACTTATTGCAATACTATGACTATGTCCCCACTGACTTTGATTTCTTATGGTCGCAACCATCGGATGGTTGCCCAAAACACTTCCGAAAAGAAGTTCTAGAGCTGTGATAATGAAGCTGCTGTGTTTAGAAATGTCAATGTATTTATTCATTTTGGTTTTTTAAATGTACTTTGAGGTTTTAATTACTTTTTCAATGATATTTCTTTTCTCCTTTATTCTTAATGGTTTTAAGACTATGTAAAATTCTATTGATGGTTCATTTTCTATGAATTTGTTGAAGGTTATATTTTTTAACCATAAAACAATAACAAAATAAAAAAATATGAAGGGAGGAAACTAGCAACACACAGACCAACAGAGAGGCCTGTGTGGGAGCGTCTAGCAGGAAGTCCAGTTTGTGAGGAGGCAGCCATGGTGGGTCCTGCAGGGAAACTAGGACAATGGCAGATGACCAAAAGAACTTTTGGTGCCCAGGAGCAGACGGGCCGTAAGGAAACCACAAGTTTGGGACCCTCTATGGCCAGAGAAAGGCAGCCAGAGCTGAGAACGAAGGAGCAGAAGAAAGGCAGCTGCCACCATCCACGGAAGCAGAGCAGAGCTGATGGCGAGAACTGAAGAGCAACAGGAGAGTGAGCGGAGCTCGCGGCCAAGGAAATCCAGCAAGCATAGTTGAAAGAAAGCAGCACAGCTTCCCAGAGGCAACGACAAGGATCTTTGAGTGAAGGGAGGAAGTCACTCGAACTGGGGCGTTCCTGGGGGCTATGGTGAAAGCAAGGTAAGCACCAAATAAGTGAAACAGCATGAAATTAATTAAACAAACACTAGGCCACGGGTCAGGTGAAACCTAAACAAAGCAAATAGTAACAAGTATTGACTACCGCACTGAATGAAACCTTTATGAGTAAAGCGACAAATGCATTTGAACTGCAAACATTGTTTTGTGAAAGCCAGGTAAGCAGCAAGAATGGAAGATTGCGAGAGAGCATGGCTGCAAGGTGGTAAAGGAGTAAAATAACCACTAAGGGAACTCTTGTAATTGAACACAGTGTGGCAAGGCCTAGGATTGGTCCAAGTTGTGTGGCACAGTCTGCCAAAGCCAAGATGCTGACAAGGAGAAGCCAAGTGAGTGTAAAAATCCACAGACTTTCCTTAATAGAAAGGAAAGTTAGGCCTTCAATCAGCCTCACATTTGAGTTAATAAACCATTTTATTTTGAACTTTGAATCTGTTGTCTGTTTCCTGCTTTGTGATGCCTTTGCACTACACAGAGAGCATGGGGCTATGAAGTGATTATAACGCCAAATCCATCAAGCAAAATTGTTAAAGTGTCAAATGGTAAATCCTGCCAGATCCAAAGAAGAACCAGTGGAAGAGGGCGATTATGTGCATGATTGTATTACCTACACTGAGTATTATGATGGTGTACCGCATGTCAAGGAAAATACCTTAGCAGGTGGGATAACTCTCTTCATTGGCATGTCATCATCGACAGATCAGAGTACTGGCAAGACGCATAGTGGAACAGCATTGGTAAAGGAAGGAGAGAGTGACGGCTTTGAGATGGTTACAAGCGCAAGATTGCCAGTGCAGTTTTCAGCACCAGCAGCAGAGTTGATAGCCTTGATTGTGGCGCTTTAAGCATGTGATTATGAGGCAGCAACAGTGTATTCTGACTCTGCCTACTTGACAGCAACAATGCATGCATGACTGTCACATTAGAAAAGGAAAGGCTTCCTGCACACAGATGGCACATCAGTACATCTTGCACCATTATTAGACAGGCTAATAGACGGACTTGAACTTCCATTGGCTACCACCATATTGAAATGTGTTACATACACTAGAGGGGCAGACATGATTTCCCTCTGCAACGAGGCCGCTGTACTAGAAACAAAAAGGCCAGCATATTTCCCAGAAGTATCTGACATCGTTACTGCGCCCAATAAATATACACATGCACGCAACCTGATGATGAAGGAGGGCTTTAATACACTACCCATAGAGCAAAATATTCAGATGCAGGGGAGGGCACCACTAGAAAAACACGAGTTATAGAAGATAAGACAGTGCTCATTGACCCCCACATAAGTAATGTGGTGGCAGGACTGCAACAGGAAACCTGTTATGCCCCTGGGGCTGCTTACAGTAGCACCAGAACAGTTGCACTATCCAGCACACATAGCAAGGGAATGTCTTGCAATACTGATTTTGGAGGAGTGGTTTGTTCCTAACTTGAATTAGCATGTCACAAGTTTTGTTATTAACTGTGTATGTCAACAATTCACTGCTGACCATACTTTGAGAACGGTGAGAGGAGCAATACCCCATCCTACTGGGCCCTTTCAGCATTTGCATATTGATTATGTAGACATGATCCAAATTTGTAACGGCTGCAAGTTTATGATAATAGTCGTATACCCCTCTTCCTGCTGGATTGAAGCAGGTCTAAAATATCACACAAAAACAGAGATAGGTATACATCACTATTTCATTATTTAGTTAGCCAATTAATGTGTCCACTACACGCTATCCCTAACCAGAAGCACCCCCTATCCTTGTGGGGTGCGCTGTCCCTAGACAAGAGGTGGTGCACTGCCTATCTAATAGGATAGATCAAAGAGAGCTATCCTACCACTACAATGAATCTGTTGAGGATAAGCTAAAAATAGCTGGGATACAGTCCCATTGCCTTTCACACACTGGATATTTCATGTGGGAATATTTCTTTGTCGGATCAATGCCGTAATTTATTCAGCCTTCGTGAGGTGTGTACCATTTTGTGCGAGAGAGAAAGGTTCTTTAAAAAAGTAGAGGTTGGACACTAATACATTTGATTCATTTACAGCTCATAGATCGAGTTATTTGGTCTTCCTAATAGTCAAATAGAATATGGTATGAAAACTTTCTAACACATGGGAAATAGCCGGTATAATGTCAAACAGACAAACGGCACTTATAGTTGATACTTAAACTACATATCCCAGAAGCCACTCAGGAATATGAACACATTCACATGGTTGACTGGTTTCGATGATGCTCTCATTATGGCCATCTTCTTCTAGACCTATTTCTTGTGTAAATGCAGTCCATTAGATAAGATGAGGCATCGAACCCAGCCTAAGAAAGACATTTTAATAAAAATTATTCACCCAGCTGTAGTGGTATGAATAGCGTTTTTTAAACACATTACATGCTATAAGAATCTGTTTGATGACAGTAGTCATATGATTGACTAGGCACTGTTTCCACATATAGGGCTCGTACCAAGTGTGGACCCACATGAAAGGAGCAACACATTTGTGCTCCCTGATGACATCTCCCACTGATACTTGTTTATAAAACATATTCACTTAGAAATGCATTCTCAAGCGGAGGCAGGCTAGTAGGCCGAGATTCCACAGGGCCTATGGCCTGTATATACATTTACCTGGTATCATGTTCCAAGGCTTGTGCATATAATTAATGAGGGTAATTGGAGCAGTCCCTTTTTTTGTTTTTTCCATCTCACTGGCTTCATATAAATGAAGCAAGCACCCACATAAAAAAGAAAGAGAAAGAAAATGATATCTCTTTTAATTTCTTTTTATTTATGTTCTACATTTTGTGTTCTTTTCTTATGTCTGTCTGTGAGATGAACACCACTCACTCGTTTTTGCACATTTGTTATTTTTCATATTTTTTACAGCATGCATCAGAAAGTATATAATTGACTCCGTGGAAGTCATGCCATGTGTCCCTAGTCAATATTAGTGCAACTGGCTGAACAAGCGGCAGCCGCAGCACCATTTTAACCCATTTAACAGCCGCTGAAATGCGGCAGCGTGCATATGCACTCGTCAAGCGGTGCTATGAAACACTTCCAAGAGCGCAGCCTCGTTAGTGCGCGGCCGCACGTTATGCCCATTTTCAAATGTCTCTCCTTCGAGAGATTTCTCAAACACGAGTATGTGTTGTTTTCAGCTAATCCTTACCTTCCAGTGATTCGGCTTCACATAAACCGCGGGGGAAGGGAGTGAGGCTCCAAATGGAATCTCACACATCGTGCTCACAAGAAATTACTGTGGAGACACCCGTGCATATTTATGATGTCAATGTGGTCACTCAGCATGATGGGTGATATGCCTGTGTAATTTTATGTCAGCCGAAAAGAACTCTAATGCATTCTGTCTGCATGTGTGAATGTTAATAAAGGTGGTTCTACCTATTAATGAAGCAGTGTTTGAAGCCACAATGTGTACGCTATCCATAGTCATCATTCTTGTGAAAGATGAACTCCACAGTGATATGGTGTTCATAAAAGTAAATTACTTGTGGATTGCAGCACACATTGCTGGGGCAATCTGCACACAGTGTGGATGGTTATAGCTGAACAAAGTCAGCTCCCGAATATCCTAGGAGTGGCTGAAACTTAGACAAGCTAACCCTGTGGTATTTTATAGAATCGGGTGCCTGGCCACTTATGTTGGTTTGTTCACTATTATCTCACAACACAATGAAGTCAACACTGGAAATAACTAGAGCAGAGTCAATTGTACTTGTTACATATTTTAGATTCTCAAGAGGTGCTAGGGAGACAAAGTGCCCGTTGCTTGGGTAGATATTTACTGATATATACAACTGTTCCCTGGAGTAATGGATCTCAAGTGTCACAAGCTGTTTTGGAATATTCCGTAATATCAGTGCTGTATTAATATCTATATTGCTTACAGTGGCAACAACTTAATTAATCCTAACTCGTGCCACTGTATTTCCTCACTTAGGCCTTTTCTAACAGTATCCAAACAGAAGATCCACTGTTGTTCCCTTTTGAGGAGGAGATGATGGAAATTCCCACCTCTATGTGGGGGGTTAAGGGTTTCCAAAATTGTCCATCTGAATTGCTCTGCTGTATGTCCCAGTGACTTAAAATGAGCTACCAAAGAGCTGTTCTTCTCGTAGTCCTGATACATGATTTATGCTCTACCAACCTCTTTTTAATGGGTTGGGATTTCGTCCCCACATAGTTGAGACTACATGGGCAGCTAATCAACTAGATAAACCCTTTACTGTTACAGTTGGTTAACACTCGTTGCTGCCATGGGGTATTCCAGTCTATGGGGGTCATTACGACCCTGGCGTTAAGGGTTTAACGGCGCCGTAAAAAGTGTTGGCGCCGTTAAACCCTTTACGCCGATTACGAAGTCCCTTTGCAGCTCCCCACCTTAACGGCTGGTCTGGACGAGCCGTTAAAGAAGGGACCCGCAAAGGGACTTCCAAGGTAATTACGGTGCCGCAATTTGCGGTACCATAATTACCGCCTTCCCCAGTCCCATTGAGCCCTATGGGGCAAAAATGGGAAAGGGGAAGGGCAAATGGTAAATGGGGAATTACCGCCCCGCCAACCTTGGAATGGGGCGGTATTCCCCATTTACCATTGGCGGACTCGTTACAATACCGGCAGCAACCATGGTTCTAATAGCGCCATTGGTTACCGCCGGTGTTGTAATGAAGGCCTATGTCTATACTTGTACTCCTTATGGTTTGTGCACACATGACATGACTGCCACATGGGATATGACCCAGTGATGCACTAGTCCCCAAAATCGTGTTAGAATTTTGTTGATCGTTTGTCTCTTTTAGAATATGTACCAGTCGGTCTCGAAGATTTTGGGCCTCATTACACGGATGGCGGTGAACCATAGCGCTATTAGCGCCATGGTTCATGCCGGTAAAATACCGGCACCGCCTTGGTGGAAAGGGGAATTACCGCCCTATTCCAAGGTTGGTGGGGCGGTAATTCCCCCTTCCACCATTGCCCTTCCCCATTCCCATTTTTGCCCCATAAGGCTCTATGGGAATGGGGAAGGCGCTAATTACGGTACCGCAAATTGTGGTACCGTAATTAGCTCGGTGGTTCCTTTGCGGGTTGGTTTTCAACGCCTGCAAAAAGCAGGCGTTAAATTCCCCAACCCGCAAAGAGACCTCGTAGTAAGGCGGTAAGGATTTACTGGTACCGGTAAAATACCAGTACCGGTAAACCCTTACCGCCATCCGTGTAATGAGGCAATTTGTCTTTGTTTTATTGTAAAGGACGGTTGAGCCAAGTTACTCTGGTCAGTGTTCAATATCGGCCATAGTTTTTTAATATATTTTCGAGGACATTAAACATAGGGGAATAACTGAATTTCACTGTGATATTCTTGATTGGGTTCTTCCTCGGATGTTGTTGAAGTGTGATGTCCCGAGGGATGTTCCTGGCTCTCTTACATGTGCTATTTACAATCTGTTTTGGATAACTTCCTTGTAAGAGTTGCTCCTTCAGTGATGAAGCCTGTGTGTTTTAGTCTGACACACCTGTGCCCATATGTCTATAACTTAACAATTGCCCAAAGCGTAGGTTATCACATAGTGCTTTTGGATGGTAGCTGGTGTAGATGAGAAGGGAATTTCGATCAGTACCCTTTTTGGACACTTTTGAAGTCAGTAGTACATCCTGCACTATGATGTGTAGGTCCAGGAAATGTGTCTCTTGTTTATTTGACTTGATAGTGAATTTCAGGTATATGTTACAGCCATGCAGCCATTGATGAAAAGCTTCCAGGTCCTCTTTTGTACCCTTGAAGATCATTAAAATGTTGTCTATATATACCTATGCCATAATATAATCCCTTGTCCATATGGGTTGGTATGCAGGTATATGTGTTCAATTTTCAGCTATTTGACATAGAAATTGGCAAGGCTAGGGACAAACATGGTGCCCATTGCTGTTCCTGAGATTTGTAGATAGAAAGATTTTTCACATATGAAAAAGTTTCTATATGGCAGGGTCACGGGCTTCACAGATAAATACCGTAAATCAGTCGCCATGGGAGTGGGCTTGACCCGAGAAGCCCTGGTTCCGCTGTGCCCAATACACTGGTCGACCAAAGAACTTAGCTACTTGGGAGTTCAGATCCCGGCCAGTCCAAGCGAAACTTATCGGGCTAATTTTCCCCCATTATTTACGAACTTGGAGGCAGATTTGAGACGCTGGGCAAAACAGGAGATATCGCTGATGGGCCGTATTACAGCCTGCAAGATGAACTTACTGCCGAGATTTCTTTATGCATGCTCCACACTACCTGTGCCGGTCCCGGCGCCAGCCCTTCAATGCTTACAGAAGAAAATGTTGCAGTTTATTTGGAGGGGGAAAAAACCCAGGATCCCTAAATCCACGATGCTGGGCAACGCGAAACTGGGTGGGCTCAGGGTCCCTGACTTGCAGAAATACCAAATGGCGGCTCACCTGTCTTGTATCCAATCATGGCAAGTCCTTACCAACCGCCCTAGATGGGTAGACCTCGAACAAGCGCAGATGCCCCTCCCACTACGCTTTCTCCCACATGTCCCCCCTCCGGAACGGCGACAGTGGCGGAATCTCCTGGCATCCACCAAACACACTATTTCAGTGTGGGACAAGGAGTTGAAACAGAAGAAGATCCCGAAGGGGCTCAGCCCCCTCTCCCCAGTGTTCATGAACCCGACCTTCTCTCCTGGTCTGTCTCCCTGGAATTTCAAGGCCTAGAGACCCTGGGTCAACTTTTTGAAGGGGACCAACCCTGCACCTTTGAGCGATGCAAAGAACTTTTTGGGATCCAGGAACGAGATAGGTTCACATATACCCAGCTACGCCACTGGTGCACTCATCCTCAGACGCGCCAGGTGGCTACTCGCCCCCCCACACCCATCGAATTGACCATTAAGGAGCTTCCGCCTTGAGGGAGAATCTCCACTCTATGCAGGCGCCTCCAAACGGACTGCCTAACCTCCAAGACCCGGTATATGGCCCTATGGGAGGCCATCCGATTGAAGACCAACAGTGGGTCGACATCTGGTCCCGGGCTCACACCTCCTCATCATGCATCATGAATAGAGAGTGCGCCTACAAGATCCTCCTCCGGTGGTACTACCCTCCCCTAAGACTCCACCACGTGAACTCCACGATCAACCCACAATGCTGGAGGCAGTGCGGCCAAATAGGCTCCTTCTTCCACATGTGGTGGTCCTGCCCCAAGGCCCAAGCCTTTTGGAAACAATGCCTAGCGACGATAGCAGACATCACTCAAGTGCGACTGCCGTTGGCCCCCGAGCCTATCCTCCTTGGAGCACCGGTCCCAGGGATCTACCCCAGGTCTGGCCCCAAGGCCAAACTATTGTCACAATGCCTACTTGTGGGTAGGAACGTGATAGCCCGCACCTGGAAAACAAAGGAAGGCCCTCTCATGCCTTTCTGGTGGGTGAAGGTCTGGGACACCCTGACTGCCGAGAAGGTGACGGCTGCGGAGCAGGCACTTTGCATCGCTTTCGCAACATCTGGGGTCCGGTATTGGAGTTTGACCAAAGGTTCCCAGCCCTGACTTTCAAATCCCAACTGGCCAGAAGAACTATTCGGATGGAGACCCCCTACAGGGAGGTGAAGAAGGAACCTGAGCCCGAGGGGTGGGGTGGGAGGAGCGTCAAATGGGATTACTGTATGCTACATGTCGCAAGTGATTAAGCTTTGTGTTGCCATAACCTGCCTGTTTAAAATAAACATGTTTAAACTTAAAAAAAAAAAGTTTCTAGTTAGGGCGATCTCTGCTAATTCTCTGATAAAAGCAGCTTGGCCACCTGCCAGTGTGCTGTTTGCATCTAAGCGTCTTCGTACCATCTTGATAGTCTCTTGTTGAGGGATACTCTAGTAGAGCGCTTCTACATCCATACTGACTAGCCACTGAGGCTCGGTGTCAAATCGAACAGTCCCCGGTAGGTTGAGAATCGTTGTTGTATTTTTTACAAAAGATTTCATCTTGGGAATCTCGTCCTGAATAAAGAAGTCTACATACTGGGAGAGTGGCTCCAAAATCGAGTGTATCCTCAAGACCATAGGTCTATCCGGAATAGGTACCATGCCCTTATGCACCTCAAGAAGGGCATAAAAAGCTGGAAGCCAGGGAAATGGAGGCATTAAAAATGCTGCTTCTTTTTCACTCACATATGCCTCGGCAAGTGCTTCTTCAATGATCATCATTCGCAAGGTATTTCCATGGTGGGGGAGTCTGCAAAGTGCTTCGTTTCGACAATAGACCACACTTTGTAAATTAGGTATTTGAGCACATCACACTTCCCTTGGAGATAAAGGACACATTTTCATTGCCCTACCATCCGCAAGCAAGCAGAATTTGTGAGCAGCTAAATGGCCTCTTAAAAGAACGAATTGACAAACTAAAGTAGTCTTTGAAAAAGAGTTGGTTGCATTGCCTTCCTCTAGCTCTATTTGCCTTACATAATCTACCAGGCTCTGACCATCACCTGACTCCGCATGAGCTGGCGACGGGACGCAGAATACATACTCCCATTGTACCTTCCACACAAGCTCGCCCTGATACAGATGAAACACATGAACAAACTGCCCCAGACAATTTGTTGAAACCTCTCTTGTCGTATCCAGGAGACAAGGTGCTGTGCCGTAACTTTGTTTGAATGTGGCACAAGCCCTGTTTCCAAAGCTCTTTCATTGAGGAAGCTGATGCACTATCTGAAGTCAAGATTGAAGGCGGAAGTGCGTGGATCCATCTCAGCAACATCAAACTATATAGAGGTGAGACCCCCCTGTACGCAACATCTGAACCGAACGTGAAGAAGTTTGATGACCCAAGACATTGGCTATGACCAGAGCCAATCAACAACAGAAGCAACAGCAAGACTAAGAGACACATATGTTTTTCCAACATGAGAACATTTTTCATCTAACATTCTTCAAAGACGTTTGTGCCACACGGAGTGTGGTTTTTTACATTCCAAAAGGAGCATGGAATATTCCTTATAGTCATTTTGTTTCTTTGGTCCTTTCATTTCTCTTGAAATGTATTCTTTTTAGGAGCTTCAAACATTGGCTCTATAGTTCTATTGTTTGAAAAAGAAGGCATATATCATCTTAGAAAACTATTTTCTCGCATGATCAACTAAGGCTTTTTCTTGCAAACACGTATTGCTTTAAGAAGAAGGAAGAACCATTTCCTTTGGTAGAACAATGCATTTACTGAATGAGATTAGATGTTCTCTTTTAGCACCTAGGAGGAATTGTATCCCTAGTTATCTGCAAAAGGTGGTCACATTAGCTATCATGATTATAGCAACATGGTTAACATTTTATGATCTTTATTTTATTATTTTCATTGCAGTAAGAAAACTGGTCATTAATAAAATAGCTTAACCAGTAAACATGAGCATAACTACTGCGACAATGACAAATTAAATGACCCCATAGAAATTCCCTGAAGTGAACACACACATTAAAATATTGAAAAGAGGTGTGCGAGATGACAAGTGGGCAAGTATATTGATAATTCTGTCCATGTCAACAACAGTATGTACAAACATATGAGTGAAATGTGGAGAGAGACATCTGATGAGAGCTGTTTTGTGTGTTCCCTCATCCCCTATGCCCTGAGTGGCTCCAGAAAATGTATAGCAACATAAAAACCCGCACACACAGCACATTGTCTTACACAGCTCGCACTGTGTATGACCTAAGGATTATTCCAGGGTCAGACATTTTTCCCAGAGTGGGTCACAAAAGCAGATTCTCCACAGAAGGATAATTTCATAAAACTAAAGAACATGATGATCAGTGTTAAACACAACAAAAGGTGATGAAACTCCTACCAGTAGAATTGAGTAGGACGGGGATTAGAGTAGAAGACCATGGGCCTCATTACGACCCTGGCGGTAAGGGGTTAGCGCCAGCGTTAGCTGCGCCGACCCCTTACCGCCAATTACGAGGTCCCTTAGCGCCATGGCGCTTTTAACACCTGCTTTTAGCAGGTGTTAAAATCCATGGCGCTAAGGGACCATGGAGTTAATTACGCCACCGTAATTTACGGTGGCGTAATTAACGCCTTCCCCACTCCCATTATGCCCTATGGGGCAAAAATGGGAATGGGGAAGGGTAAATGGGGATTGGGGACTTACCGCCCCGCCGACCTCGGAATGGGGCGGTAAGTCCGCCAACCACCATGGCGTAAACGTAGTTTACGCCATGGTGGTAAAGTCACGGCCCAGGCGGTAACTTACCGCCTGGGTCGTAATGAGGCCCCATATATGCTGCAATATAACAATGTGCAATGGAAAGAAATAGATGGGTGCTGGAACAGAGGCCAGTTACAAATTAAAGGAAGTGTACTTACTGCTGAAGGATGAGTTGAAGGACTGATAGGGTGGAAAGCATTAGCACTCCTAGGACAGCCTGAAGAGGTAGTACAGCACGCAAACAACCAGCGCCATAAAGAATGGTCTGAAAATACAAAACTGGTCACCTTTCTTGAAGATGAGGGGGGACCGGTACCAGTAATACCACTGAAGAACGCTACCATATGCTTCCTAAATAATGGCACAGTGAAGGTTGGAATGAATACAGGCTATGGGCACATTTTTGACGTATTATGATTGGAAGTAGGTACAGCAGTGATAATGGACCACTATTGGGTTTGTCGTTCAAAGGCCTACATGCAGCTTCCCCCAATTTGGGGAGGCCTCGGGTCTCTAGTAATAATAAGCACACCAGCTTTGGTGGTGCCTCAAAGTGAGTTACAGATTTGAGATTTCCCCCTGATGAACAAGAATGCCCGCAATAAAAGGTCTCTCATGCTAAAACAGAAGAAGAGAGAAATTCCTTTCGTCAAGGTCCATATAGGCCTATGATGACATACCAGACAAACATAAACTGTTCGGCAAAGCAGCAAAAGTGTTACTTCCTGCTTCGCCCCAGTCTTACAAACAGGGGTAACCACCAAGTGGTTACAGACGGGAGTTGCTGTAAACAATAAATGTAACTACAAAAGAGTTCAATGCCGTTAAAGAAGAATTGAGGGCAGTAAGACTAATGACCCTTCAAGACAGGTATGTCCTTGATCGGATAACAGCCATGGAGGGAGGGATTTGTACAAAAATATGTCCATCTTGCTGCACAAACACACCAGCAAATGATGATGAGAATGGGACCCTATATTCACACATTGAAGGACTCAGGTGAATCAGTTTTATGTGTTTTTTTTATTATCTAAGATTTTTTTGGTTCTGTTATTGATTTGCCCTCTTCTCAGTGTTTGAATCTCAATCATTAAAACTGCTTCACAGATGGAACAAATCCAAATTGTATTCCATTTCTCTGTTCACAGGGTTTAAAATGTCCGGCCAAAGAACAATTCTTAATTGCCAGAATAGGTCTGTGTTCCGTTTTAGAGACACAGTAAGGCAAGATGCTGTAGTTGTTCATTCAATTCTCCTGTACTCTGTACTCTATGAACAAGTCCTGCACTATGATGTGTAGGTCCAGGAAATGTGTCTCTTGTTTATTTGACTTGATAGTGAATTTCAGGTATATGTTACAGCCATGCAGCCATTGATGAAAAGCTTCCAGGTCCTCTTTTGTACCCTTGAAGATCATTAAAATGTTGTCTATATATACCTATGCCATAATATAATCCCTTGTCCATATGGGTTGGTATGCAGGTATATGTGTTCAATTTTCAGCTATTTGACATAGAAATTGGCAAGGCTAGGGACAAACATGGTGCCTATTGCTGTTCCTGAGATTTGTAGATAGAAAGATTTTTCACATATGAAAAAGTTTCTATATGGCAGGGTCACGGGCTTCACAGATAAATACCGGAAATCAGTCGCCATGGGAGTGGGCTTGACCCGAGAAGCCCTGGTTCCGCTGTGCCCAATACACTGGTCGACCAAAGAACTTAGCTACTTGGGAGTTCAGATCCCGGCCAGTCCAAGCGAAACTTATCGGGCTAATTTTCCCCCATTATTTACGAACTTGGAGGCAGATTTGAGACGCTGGGCAAAACAGGAGATATCGCTGATGGGCCGTATTACAGCCTGCAAGATGAACTTACTGCCGAGATTTCTTTATGCATGCTCCACACTACCTGTGCCGGTCCCGGCGCCAGCCCTTCAATGCTTACAGAAGAAAATGTTGCAGTTTATTTGGAGGGGGAAAAAACCCAGGATCCCTAAATCCACGATGCTGGGCAACGCGAAACTGGGTGGGCTCAGGGTCCCTGACTTGCAGAAATACCAAATGGCGGCTCACCTGTCTTGTATCCAATCATGGCAAGTCCTTACCAACCGCCCTAGATGGGTAGACCTCGAACAAGCGCAGATGCCCCTCCCACTACGCTTTCTCCCACATGTCCCCCCTCCGGAACGGCGACAGTGGCGGAATCTCCTGGCATCCACCAAACACACTATTTCAGTGTGGGACAAGGAGTTGAAACAGAAGAAGATCCCGAAGGGGCTCAGCCCCCTCTCCCCAGTGTTCATGAACCCGACCTTCTCTCCTGGTCTGTCTCCCTGGAATTTCAAGGCCTAGAGACCCTGGGTCAACTTTTTGAAGGGGACCAACCCTGCACCTTTGAGCGATGCAAAGAACTTTTTGGGATCCAGGAACGAGATAGGTTCACATATACCCAGCTACGCCACTGGTGCACTCATCCTCAGACGCGCCAGGTGGCTACTCGCCCCCCCACACCCATCGAATTGACCATTAAGGAGCTTCCGCCTTGAGGGAGAATCTCCACTCTATGCAGGCGCCTCCAAACGGACTGCCTAACCTCCAAGACCCGGTATATGGCCCTATGGGAGGCCATCCGATTGAAGACCAACAGTGGGTCGACATCTGGTCCCGGGCTCACACCTCCTCATCATGCATCATGAATAGAGAGTGCGCCTACAAGATCCTCCTCCGGTGGTACTACCCTCCCCTAAGACTCCACCACGTGAACTCCACGATCAACCCACAATGCTGGAGGCAGTGCGGCCAAATAGGCTCCTTCTTCCACATGTGGTGGTCCTGCCCCAAGGCCCAAGCCTTTTGGAAACAATGCCTAGCGACGATAGCAGACATCACTCAAGTGCGACTGCCGTTGGCCCCCGAGCCTATCCTCCTTGGAGCACCGGTCCCAGGGATCTACCCCAGGTCTGGCCCCAAGGCCAAACTATTGTCACAATGCCTACTTGTGGGTAGGAACGTGATAGCCCGCACCTGGAAAACAAAGGAAGGCCCTCTCATGCCTTTCTGGTGGGTGAAGGTCTGGGACACCCTGACTGCCGAGAAGGTGACGGCTGCGGAGCAGGCACTTTGCATCGCTTTCGCAACATCTGGGGTCCGGTATTGGAGTTTGACCAAAGGTTCCCAGCCTTGACTTTCAAATCCCAACTGGCCAGAAGAACTATTCGGATGGAGACCCCCTACAGGGAGGTGAAGAAGGAACCTGAGCCCGAGGGGTGGGGTGGGAGGAGCGTCAAATGGGATTACTGTATGCTACATGTCGCAAGTGATTAAGCTTTGTGTTGCCATAACCTGCCTGTTTAAAATAAACATGTTTAAACTTAAAAAAAAAAAGTTTCTAGTTAGGGCGATCTCTGCTAATTCTCTGATAAAAGCAGCTTGGCCACCTGCCAGTGTGCTGTTTGCATCTAAGCGTCTTCGTACCATCTTGATAGTCTCTTGTTGAGGGATACTCTAGTAGAGCGCTTCTACATCCATACTGACTAGCCACTGAGGCTCGGTGTCAAATCGAACAGTCCCCGGTAGGTTGAGAATCGTTGTTGTATTTTTTACAAAAGATTTCATCTTGGGAATCTCGTCCTGAATAAAGAAGTCTACATACTGGGAGAGTGGCTCCAAAATCGAGTGTATCCTCAAGACCATAGGTCTATCCGGAATAGGTACCATGCCCTTATGCACCTCAAGAAGGGCATAAAAAGCTGGAAGCCAGGGAAATGGAGGCATTAAAAATGCTGCTTCTTTTTCACTCACATATGCCTCGGCAAGTGCTTCTTCAATGATCATCATTCGCAAGGTATTTCCATGGTGGGGGAGTCTGCAAAGTGCTTCGTTTCGACAATAGACCACACTTTGTAAATTAGGTATTTGAGCACATCACACTTCCCTTGGAGATAAAGGACACATTTTCATTGCCCTACCATCCGCAAGCAAGCAGAATTTGTGAGCAGCTAAATGGCCTCTTAAAAGAACGAATTGACAAACTAAAGTAGTCTTTGAAAAAGAGTTGGTTGCATTGCCTTCCTCTAGCTCTATTTGCCTTACATAATCTACCAGGCTCTGACCATCACCTGACTCCGCATGAGCTGGCGACGGGACGCAGAATACATACTCCCATTGTACCTTCCACACAAGCTCGCCCTGATACAGATGAAACACATGAACAAACTGCCCCAGACAATTTGTTGAAACCTCTCTTGTCGTATCCAGGAGACAAGGTGCTGTGCCGTAACTTTGTTTGAATGTGGCACAAGCCCTGTTTCCAAAGCTCTTTCATTGAGGAAGCTGATGCACTATCTGAAGTCAAGATTGAAGGCGGAAGTGCGTGGATCCATCTCAGCAACATCAAACTATATAGAGGTGAGACCCCCCTGTACGCAACATCTGAACCGAACGTGAAGAAGTTTGATGACCCAAGACATTGGCTATGACCAGAGCCAATCAACAACAGAAGCAACAGCAAGACTAAGAGACACATATGTTTTTCCAACATGAGAACATTTTTCATCTAACATTCTTCAAAGACGTTTGTGCCACACGGAGTGTGGTTTTTTACATTCCAAAAGGAGCATGGAATATTCCTTATAGTCATTTTGTTTCTTTGGTCCTTTCATTTCTCTTGAAATGTATTCTTTTTAGGAGCTTCAAACATTGGCTCTATAGTTCTATTGTTTGAAAAAGAAGGCATATATCATCTTAGAAAACTATTTTCTCGCATGATCAACTAAGGCTTTTTCTTGCAAACACGTATTGCTTTAAGAAGAAGGAAGAACCATTTCCTTTGGTAGAACAATGCATTTACTGAATGAGATTAGATGTTCTCTTTTAGCACCTAGGAGGAATTGTATCCCTAGTTATCTGCAAAAGGTGGTCACATTAGCTATCATGATTATAGCAACATGGTTAACATTTTATGATCTTTATTTTATTATTTTCATTGCAGTAAGAAAACTGGTCATTAATAAAATAGCTTAACCAGTAAACATGAGCATAACTACTGCGACAATGACAAATTAAATGACCCCATAGAAATTCCCTGAAGTGAACACACACATTAAAATATTGAAAAGAGGTGTGCGAGATGACAAGTGGGCAAGTATATTGATAATTCTGTCCATGTCAACAACAGTATGTACAAACATATGAGTGAAATGTGGAGAGAGACATCTGATGAGAGCTGTTTTGTGTGTTCCCTCATCCCCTATGCCCTGAGTGGCTCCAGAAAATGTATAGCAACATAAATACCCGCACACACAGCACATTGTCTTACACAGCTCGCACTGTGTATGACCTAAGGATTATTCCAGGGTCAGACATTTTTCCCAGAGTGGGTCACAAAAGCAGATTCTCCACAGAAGGATAATTTCATAAAACTAAAGAACATGATGATCAGTGTTAAACACAACAAAAGGTGATGAAACTCCTACCAGTAGAATTGAGTAGGACGGGGATTAGAGTAGAAGACCATGGGCCTCATTACGACCCTGGCGGTAAGGGGTTAGCGCCAGCGTTAGCTGCGCCGACCCCTTACCGCCAATTACGAGGTCCCTTAGCGCCATGGCGCTTTTAACACCTGCTTTTAGCAGGTGTTAAAATCCATGGCGCTAAGGGACCATGGAGTTAATTACGCCACCGTAATTTACGGTGGCGTAATTAACGCCTTCCCCACTCCCATTATGCCCTATGGGGCAAAAATGGGAATGGGGAAGGGTAAATGGGGATTGGGGACTTACCGCCCCGCCGACCTCGGAATGGGGCGGTAAGTCCGCCAACCACCATGGCGTAAACGTAGTTTACGCCATGGTGGTAAAGTCACGGCCCAGGCGGTAACTTACCGCCTGGGTCGTAATGAGGCCCCATATATGCTGCAATATAACAATGTGCAATGGAAAGAAATAGATGGGTGCTGGAACAGAGGCCAGTTACAAATTAAAGGAAGTGTACTTACTGCTGAAGGATGAGTTGAAGGACTGATAGGGTGGAAAGCATTAGCACTCCTAGGACAGCCTGAAGAGGTAGTACAGCACGCAAACAACCAGCGCCATAAAGAATGGTCTGAAAATACAAAACTGGTCACCTTTCTTGAAGATGAGGGGGGACCGGTACCAGTAATACCACTGAAGAACGCTACCATATGCTTCCTAAATAATGGCACAGTGAAGGTTGGAATGAATACAGGCTATGGGCACATTTTTGACGTATTATGATTGGAAGTAGGTACAGCAGTGATAATGGACCACTATTGGGTTTGTCGTTCAAAGGCCTACATGCAGCTTCCCCCAATTTGGGGAGGCCTCGGGTCTCTAGTAATAATAAGCACACCAGCTTTGGTGGTGCCTCAAAGTGAGTTACAGATTTGAGATTTCCCCCTGATGAACAAGAATGCCCGCAATAAAAGGTCTCTCATGCTAAAACAGAAGAAGAGAGAAATTCCTTTCGTCAAGGTCCATATAGGCCTATGATGACATACCAGACAAACATAAACTGTTCGGCAAAGCAGCAAAAGTGTTACTTCCTGCTTCGCCCCAGTCTTACAAACAGGGGTAACCAGCAAGTGGTTACAGACGGGAGTTGCTGTAAACAATAAATGTAACTACAAAAGAGTTCAATGCCGTTAAAGAAGAATTGAGGGCAGTAAGACTAATGACCCTTCAAGACAGGTATGTCCTTGATCGGATAACAGCCATGGAGGGAGGGATTTGTACAAAAATATGTCCATCTTGCTGCACAAACACACCAGCAAATGATGATGAGAATGGGACCCTATATTCACACATTGAAGGACTCAGGTGAATCAGTTTTATGTGTTTTTTTTATTATCTAAGATTTTTTTGGTTCTGTTATTGATTTGCCCTCTTCTCAGTGTTTGAATCTCAATCATTAAAACTGCTTCACAGATGGAACAAATCCAAATTGTATTCCATTTCTCTGTTCACAGGGTTTAAAATGTCCGGCCAAAGAACAATTCTTAATTGCCAGAATAGGTCTGTGTTCCGTTTTAGAGACACAGTAAGGCAAGATGCTGTAGTTGTTCATTCAATTCTCCTGTACTCTATGAACAAGTCTCCTAGGTTTTTTAGGACTCAGTTCAGGGTGTGGAGTCATCCTAATGTTGTACTCTTTGAGAGGATCATTGTCCATCCTTCCACCGAGTTTCTAGTTTATCATTCATCGGTTTTGTACAATCGGACTGAAAAAAAAGGCCTGACCGTACAAAACGACCAAAAAATGGTACCACCAAAGGTTCGAACACCAAAAGTATGAACCTTTGGTGGTGGCATTGCAGGTAAGTAAAAAAAAGAAAGAAAAAGACTGCGGGGGCTGCGGGGGTGTCCCCCGCAACACCCCGCTCACTATGCTGTGTGGCATGATGAGTGGGGTGTTGCCGGGGACAGCCCTGCAGCACCCCCGCAAAAATAAATAAATAAAACGGGGGCTGCAGGGGTGTCCCCCGCAACACCCCGCTCACTATACTTTACAGTATAGTGAGCGGGGGTTGCAGTGTCAGTCTAGAAAAATGGATACCTCTCTTGATTGACGGAAAACGTAGTTTGGTGGCTGAAGGCCAACCGTCTCATGCACGGAACAATAGAAATACAGGTTTCTGAGTTTACAAATGAATGACCATTTTGATGTAACAAGGATCGCCATTTTGTTTTCTAACAATTGCTCATTGCTTTCTGTTCAAATTGCTTCGCAGCACATTTTCTGCTTACACTGCTCGACTGTTAAACATTGTTGTCTGAATGTAAAAGGACAAGGCCGCAGGGCCGCGAGGCTAATGAGAGTTCGTTGAAACACAACGTAGGCAGCTCCAGGGAGGAATGCCCGGCCCCCTCCCGACTGCAGCCTTGAAGCAGAGCCACAGGGCATTTAATCATTTCACAGCTGCCAGCCAGTCTCGTTATATGCTGGAATATGTTAGAATAAAGCAGCTAAAGGCTTGAATTATGCTCTTCTTATGGCCGCCCTTTACCGCGCCCTGTAGAGCGTGTCGGCTCCCAGGACACGAATAGCACCTCATAGATAGCAAGGTCTGGAATGTGACTGTTCCCCCGTATGTAGCTTGCTTCCAAGAACGGTAGCACTGTGTTCTGTTCAACAAAGAAAAGATGTCTCTGCACTTGCAAAGTTGCATATTGTTACTAGAATAGACATTTGAAGGTGTCATATTCGTCGAAAGTGTCCATCATCAAACTGAGTTCAAAGAAACCCAATAAAGGGGGGTGTTAAACATGTCACAGCTGATTGTATGATATGCATTTTGTATATATGTAACTGATGTACGTAATTTGCTCTCTTGCGTCCCTCAATGTCTAGAGATACATGTCGCGGGGAGTGAGACCAAGTTGGCCAACTGAGACTATTTGCTTTGCAATAAACCCTAGCTTTGGGAATACAACCTCGTGTCTGGCGTATCTATCGTGTGTGGTGACCTGCCTTGTTCCCATAGATGTCGCTTTCAAGATGGCGCCCGAATAAGGACCCTCCCCCACTTGTTCCATCGTGTACGTTGTAATTGAGTAAAGGCGGAGAACGACGAGGACGGGACGATCGAGCCGGGATCAAGAGGTGGCGTCCTGTAGAAGTGATGAGAGATTCCTTTGCAGATCTGCACACACCTGATCTCTGATCGACGTATCTGGATAGAGAACAAGGAGGCGAGGGTCCCGAAATGAGGCGGAAGCCGAGGAACGCAGACACAACGTCATTGGTTGTGTCAGTATACAGAAGAATTGTGTCCTGGAGGACAAATTGATTTATCAGGTGAGTCATTCCCCGATTCAAAAAAATCCTGATATTGGTTGAGAGTTGACTTTGCAAAATCTCACTCCCTAGGTAAGGTTGATTAACCAGGGGGAAGGTTGAAACATGCCTGGGGTATTGTCCACCTTAGCGGGGTTTTTCCGCTGTGATAGACAATCTTTGGAAGATGGCCAAATTGCACCACCTGGGGGAACGCCGGCGTATGAGATGTATGTGAAGTATGGTGTGGGAGCGATAATATTCTGTGAGACTTGGCATAGGCAAACCAGAAAGCAACAAGACCATCAGTGGCCGATAAATGGTAGTTTTGAGATAACGAGAATAGATAACCTGGAAAGGGTGTTGATAAGAAAGAAAGCGCATCCCGCAGCATTTGATATTGTTAAGGACTGGAGAAGGGAAGCAATGCTCCGATTTAGAAGTAGAGCAAAGCATGCGCGCAGGCATAAATCAAAAGGTGAGGTAGCGTAAGAAAAGGAGGAGGAGGAGTGGACTGAGAGTCTAAGAAGGTCAGGTAGACGTGACCAGTTAAATATAGAAAAAATATACCCACAACGAGAATTGCATATAGCAGATGAAGTGATGGAAAATATATTGATCCATACAAAACAAGGCCTGAGATCAGAAGCGAGGCCAAACACGTCAGTAACTGCGCCCAACCCCCTCCCATAACTCAAACTCTCCCTCCCACAGCCACAGACCGCGCACGTAACAATTCCTATTAGCCAACCAGGCCCACAACAGACACTCCCCATTCCCATTGTCCCATCCGCACCTCCCGCCTTAGATACAGACTCGGTACCGTCCGTCCCTCCAGGGGTTGAAGTTGAAACCGCGGGGGCGAGAGGCGGGACTGAACAAAGTGGATGCACCAGGGTAACTCCCAGTGCGATCAGCAAAGATAGGAAGGTGGAATTGCAGCAACAGGCAGAAATGCATATAGACGGGAATGATGGGACGGCAGTATTGGCTTTGATGTATGACTTCCGAAGAAGCAACGAAAGACAGGTAATGTTGGAATGTATGGGTGAATATTTGGTGGAGAGATGGAAACAGTTAATTGGGAAATTACCACTGCAGCGATTGTTAGACTTGAATACATTAGCACGTTGTAGACAAAGAGATGAAGAAGTGAAGGAACATGTGTATGGACTATTTGAACTGAAAAATGAATTGGATAATGAATATGCTGAAATGTTTACTGCACCTGGGTACAGGGGTAAGGATATCGGGAGAAATAGAAAGGAGGCGGTAGAGCCATATATACAGCAACGCCATTCGATGTCGTCAGTACAGAGGGGCGACAAATTGAAAGTATGTATACGAGAAGCGTTCAGATGGATGTCGGATCTCAGTATCCCCACAATGGAGATACATGAGATATTTGATAAATATTCCCTGCCCATGAAAAGAAAAGCACTGCAGTCGATGGCTGAGCATTTACTACACAAAGATATAAAAAAGGACAAGGCCAGTCCCCCAAAATAATGGCAGTATATAGGAGAGCACTAGAACGAGGGACAGGAGAGACAGCCCTATTACTTGATCTGGGAATATTATTACATATGAGAGAAGGGGGGGCAGTAAGTGGGCCATTTCCTATGAGGGAGGTTCACCCTACCTTTGTGCCAAAAGCAGAGGTTCCCACAGCGGGCAACGTAGTGGCGCAGGTAACGCCAGCCCATTATACCGCCCAATATGTGCATGTCCCCTTTTCCAGACAGTAGGTGAACAACATAAAGCAGACGATTCCCGATATAAGAAAGAATCCTGCAGGATTTTACAAGGAAGTAGAGTCCTGCCTGCAATCATCCGTGCTTATCATGGGTGACATAGACCTAATATTCCCAGTGATCCTGCCAACAGACATATGGAAGCAAATAAGAAAGGTGGATGACGTAACGACCTATGGCGCCACGTGGGCGGACTTGGTAATGGAAGACAGGAATAAAGCGGTTGGAGGGACACCAGGAGCGAACATGGTAGCACGCATAATACACAAATTGAAAGAAATTGTCCCAGAGAAAAGAATTCAATGGGACAAGTTGACTGCATGTGTGCAAGGCAAGGATGAGTTAGAAACAGATTATTTCAATAAATTCGAAGAAGTATTTGCATACTTCAGTGGGCAGGATGTGAGCTCGGAAGCGGGGAAGAAGCTATTTGTTGATAAATATGTGAGGGGGTTGAGACTTCCAATTCAGAACCTAATAATGACATCAGAAAGTGCATTGCAAGCAAAAACGCTGGGTGAAGTACTGCACATGGCCCAATATTACGAGACGAGAGTGAATGCGGGAAAGGACCAGGAGGAGAAAGATAGAGTAAATCTGAAAACAAGGGTGTTACTGCAGCAAGTAACAGGACATAATAGAGGAAGAGGGAATGCACAAGGGAGGAGTAATTTGAATATGCATGGGGGGCCATTGGGACCAAATCAGTGTGCATAATGTAAGGAGGAAGGACACTGGTGAGCGCAATGTCCACATTTACAGAATAGAAATGGATTTGGTCAGAGAAGACAACACAGAGGGCACCAAGGAGCGAATGGACCAAATAGGAATAGTATGCAGCAGCACCATATTAATGAAGGTAATCAAAACCAAGCCCAAAACCAAAGTGCTCCTAACCAGAGTCAGGGTCAGCAAAACCAACAGTATGGGAATCAGAGTGGGGGAAATAGAGGAAAGAGTGGGAACATGTTCAATACGCAGCCAAATACGTATTACAGTAATAGTAGTGACTACACATCGGACGATGTGTTATTTCCCCAATAGGACAGCCCAGGGCAGGGGTAGGAACCAGTGTCTATTCCCGTGAATCAGAGAGGACCCTACGTAGAAATGGGAGTCGGGAATAAGGAGCACCATTTCCTTATAGATACAGGAGCGCAAAAGTGTTCAATAGACCATCACTTGGTTCGGGATATACCACTGTCAGGGCAAAAGAATGTTTCCGTAGGGTTCGCAGGTACACCAGTCATAAACCCAGTGTCCCAACCAGTCCCAGTTAGTATAGGACCATTCACTGAACATTGTCCTTTCCTTCTAACAGACAATTGTGGTGAAAACTTGTTGGGATTGAACTTGTTGAAAAAGCTGGGTGCGATTATACATTGTACGTCAGACGGGGTGTTTCTAACGATTTGGCCACAAGATGCCCCTGTGTCAGAATTCATGTCAGAAACCTTGCCAGGAGAGTTAAGAGAAGTGCCAACCTGTATATGGGCGATGCATGACAACCATGTAGGATGCTTGAAGATAGAACCAGTGAGGATCATTTTGAAAGAAGGAGTTACACTGCCAAGAATACCCCAGTATAAAATTTCGGCTAACGGAGAGAAAGGATTGAAAAGTATTGTTTCAGATTTGTTGAAATTACGGGTTATTGAAGAAATTACAGGTAGTACATGTAATAGCCTGATTCTTCCAGTGTTTAAGAGAGGAGGCAATGAAGTACCATATTGTTTCATAATTGATTTGCGCGCGCTAAACAAAGTAGTAGATTCACAATTTCCTTTGGTCCCAGACGTCACTACAATATTGACAATGATACCTGCCTCAGCAGAATACTTTAGCGTGATTGATCTAAAAAATGCTTTCTTTAGCATTCCGGTGGACAAGGACAGTAGATATTTGTTCGCGTTCACATTAGGGGGACGATCATTTACATTCACGCGCATTCCACAAGGGTATACGGAAAGTCTGAGTATTTACAGTAGAGCGTTAAAAGAGCAGCTAGACATGCTAGAATTACCAGTGGGGTGTGTACTATTGCAATATATAGATGATCTGTTGATCGCTGCTGATACAGAAGAGATTTGTAAAAAGAGCACCATATTACTACTGTCACACCTAGCGGCACATGGCCATAAAGCTAGTTTGAAGAAGTTTCAATATAATCGAAAGGAGGTAGCTTATTTGGGCTACCTACTTTCGAAAATTGGGGAGAAGGCTAACGCTAGAACGCATAGAAAGTATTTCTTGTATGCCTATTCCAAAGACACAGAAAGGAGTCAGAGCCACAATAGGCATGGCTTCTTATTGCCGGCAGTGGATCACTAATTTTGCGTTAATTGTGAAGCCAATGGTGTTATTAACTAAGAAGGATGCGGTGATGCCTTTGCAATGGAATGAAGAATGTCAGAGAGCGTTTGATCAATTGAAAACTGCATTATGTTCTGCTCCAGTTTTGGGCACGCCGAATTATGAAAATGTGTTTAGATTATTTGTATGCGAGAATGAAGGATGTGCATTAGCTGTTTTGACACAGGAACAAGGTGGAAGAAATAGGCCGTGCGGCTATTTTTCTTCTGCGCTGGACCCTGTAGCGCGCGCACTACCACAATGTTTGCGATCTGTCGCGGCGGCTGCTGCATCAGTGAAACAAACGAAATGGATGGTATTGGGGCATACTTTAATTCTGATGGTGCCACATGCCATAGATGTCCTATTAAATAGGACACAGACGCAACACCTCACCTTCGCTAGACTGACAAGATACGAGATTATCTTGTTCGCGCCCAATATCCAAATTATGAGATGTAGCGCTTTGAATCCTGCAGAATTAATGCCACTGCCCATAAAAGAAATTGGTGACAACGAATCACTGCCCCATGATTGCTTAGTGGTCACTGAGGAAGAAACGAAGGGGAGAGTTGATTTAAGTGACATCCCACAAAAGGAGCCAGATGGAGAGTTATTTTGTGACGGCTCTTGTTTTAAACTACCTGATGGCACGACAACTGCCGCTTACGCTATCACTACCGTAGAGAGCGTTGTAGAAAGCAAAATAATTTCCTACAACTCTGCACAAGCCGCAGAAATAATAACATTGACCAGAGCCTGTGAGATTTCTGAAAATTTGAACGTGAATATCTATACTGATAGTCAGTATGCTTTTGGGATGGTTCATAACTTTGGTCGACTCTGGGCTGAGAGAGGTTTCTTGACATCACATGGTGCCAGAATTCAACATGGCCCTTTGATTGTACGATTGCTGTCTGCACTCACGTTTCCAAAGCGCCTAGCAATAGTGAAATGCGAGGCACATAAAAAGGTAACATGCAAAGTGGGAGAGGGAAACGCATTTGCAGACAGAATTGCGAAACAAACTGCCACTGATTTGAATAATAAAATGATGACAGTTCAGACTGAAGAAGTACCCTGTATGATAGAAGATGGAATTGCCACTGTGAAAGAGATGCACGCCGAAGCCACGGCCGATGAGATACAAGGGTGGGCAGAGGGCTCTGATGAGTTAGATTTAGAGGGTTGTTGGGTGGACAAGGAAACTAAAAACTGGATGTTGCCAAATTCTTATGTGACTGCAATGGTCACAATGGCTCACAGCCCTACTCACATCTGTGTGAAAAAAATAATACAGCACCTATCTACAGTATGGCAGAATGTAAACATAAAGAAGAATGCAGAGAGGTTGGTGCAGAACTGTATCACGTGTTTACAACACAATGTAGGAAAGGGAACAGTGACTCCAATAGGCATTTTTGGCCCGCCCTCTATGCCTTTTGAGGTAATCCATTTTGATTTCATAGAGATGGAGAGGTGCCAGAACTTAAAATATGTCTTAGTTGTGATCTGTGCATTCAGCAAGTGGGTGGAGGCATATCCCTTAAAAGACTGCACAGCAATAAGTACGGCAAAAGTAATGCTTAAAGAATACTTTTCCCATTTTGGTTTGCCCCGTGTCATATGGTCAGATAATGGTCCACATTTTGTGGGCGCTGTGGTGTTACAGATATGTGCAGGTCTTCAGATTGATAAAAGATTTCATATTTCAAGACATCCGAGTTCGGCCGGTCTTGTTGAGAGACACAACGGGATCCTCAAGTCAAAAATTAGCAAGATATGTGCAGGGAGCAAGTTGAGTTGGGTGGATGCATTACCGATAGCGCTGTTGTGCATGCATACATCTGTACAGGCTAGGATGGGCTCTCCCCGTACGAGATTGTGATGGGGAGGCCGGCGAATGTTTGGTGCGCACCTCAGCCAAAGCGACTGAGTGAAGTGGAACACCTCATCAACAGGTGCAGGAGTCTCTACCCGTAAGATATACTGGTCCAGGGCACGCGCTGGAGCCAGGCGACTGGTTGCTGCTAAAGAACTTTGAGAGAAAATTGTCGTTAGCACCCAGGTGGCGCGGTCCCTATCAAGTGCATCTGGCAACGCAGACGGCAATACGGGTGGATGGGATGAATTCGTGGATCCATGCCACCCATGCCAAAAAGATCCCATCTCCACTGAAAGACTTGTCCAATCCGGATGACCAAAAAGAGACAGTGGTCCCAGAAACGAAAGAAACTGCTGCCAGTCCACTGCCGCTAAATCTGTCCGAGCGGAAAGTGAAACTCGAAACAAAGCCTGAAAAGATTGTCAAAAAGGGGGAAGGGCACAGAGTGCCCCAACATTGCCAAGCAGAACCTACATCACTGCTGGCCAACACGAAATCTGCATTGCAAATAACGTCAGATACAAAACGTGTACCCCTTTGGCGCCCACCAGCACTTGCCATTGCGCCAGAGTGAAAGACCGAATCCACATCACTGTTGCGGCGCACACCAGCATCTGTCATTACGCCGCAGGCTGACGCTGAGCCTGGATTTGAAAGTGCATCGGCACTGTTCACGGATCACACAATACCAGGAGTGAGGCGATAAGATTTGCGGCCTCGAAAGGCAGAGTGATCCACACTTCTTTGGTGTTTATGCTAACCCCTGGTTCCGCTCATGGACGGAGAAGGAACTAGAGGTGTAGCGGAGAGAAGCGTGAGAATTGTGCAAATCGGACAATTCAAGACTCGCGGCTCCTCGGTGCGATCATAAAAAGTACATGTGTCCTGAAACAGAGCGGACAAGCTGGGCGCACATGGTACTAAGGCAATAGAGAACTGTTCAGAAGTCCTCTGAGCAGTATGAGAGAGAATAACTGATCTTGCCTAGAACTACTAAGCAAACCAGGCTGCAAAGGGCTGGCAGACTAAACTGTTGACAATTCCTTTGAACTTATTGACATCGGTACAAGTGCAACAAAGAGAGATATCCACGACGAACGTTGTTAGGAAGAAGAAGGACGGTGAGAAAAATGTCAGGACCGGTTTCAGCCTCCTCCTGCACCATGGCTGAGAATGAGTTAGTTATAAAGACTGTAAACTTAGGGAAAACGCATGGTAAAAAAAATGGAATGCTGGCTTTGACGATAATAATGTGCTTCATGAGTGTGGTAGCGCCAATAACGACAGCGTTGGTGTTATGGTATGTGGAATCTATACACCCATTGGGAATGTTTTTACCAATAATTAATATATCCACTGCTGAAAGCCCGGTTCAGGTGATTACTTATACCTTGTCCCCAATGGAAGAAAAACACAGAGAAGGGTATGGGAACAATACACTGTTAGTTATCATGAATATGACGCATGCAATTCTATAGAAAAATAATTGTTGGGTATGCGCCCTTTTACTGCAGCATGCGGGGAAAGGAATAGGGTGGTATGTACAACCATTGCCATTGACTTCTGCATGCAGTGCATCTTTAAGTGCAATGTTTTATTGGAAGTGGAACAAGAGTATTATGGGTCAATTAGAAAGAACAAACATGAATGAGTTTGAGGAAATAATTATGAGGCCTGTGGGTTGTTCCATATTCCACAAAGCACAAGTGATGATCCCAGAACCTACGAAGAAAAGTACGCGAAAAATAACACAACAAAATAGACAAAATAGATTGTCCCCACCAGTTAAAACATCTGTGATGACGTTTCGTGTAGGAACCGACAGGAATTAAAGATGCAATTCCCCCTTCTTACACGGTAAATTACAACCCTAGAACTGTCCCCTTTTGTCTAAAAAAGAAAGGCTCCTATTCAGTAGGAACATTTACTGGATGCATGAATACAGTGGTATTAAAATGGGAAATAGAACCAGTATATGTAGGAGATCCAGTCTATTTTATATGTGGAGAGAAAGCATATCCTTGGTTGCCCAGAAACTGGGGAGGTACATGTTACCTAGGTCTACTGTTCCCGGGAGTGTTCCTCTTAGAAACAGCAGACATGGCCAGACTATCCAAATCTAGAACCAAAAGGAGTAGCAAAGGTGTTTTGATAGCGACGGACGTAGCAAAATCATTCGTTCCATTCTTGTCCCAGATAGTGAACTCCTACAACATAAGTCAGCTGTCCAGAATACTAAAATATACCATAAACGCAACAACATATATACTATTTAACATGATGTTGGAAGAGAAAGGAATTAGGTTAATGACATTGCAAAATAGAATGGCTCTCGATGTAATCCTGGTTGATCGTGGGGGAATTTGCAAGATTGTAGGATCAGCGTGCTGTGTATTTGTAGATGACTATTCCCCTACGATTTTTGAAGCAATAAAGAAAATGCATGTCCTAAGCTCTGAACTCCCTACTGGAGAAGGGGGCTGGGGAATAGAATCCTGGTTTTGGGGAATACTGCGTTCTTGGGGATGGAAGTTGATCTCGATATTAGTAGTGGTGTTTGGAATATTCATAACGTGCTGTTGTTGCATACACTGCCTGCCGTTAGTTTGCACTGAAGTAACTGAAGGATGTACTAAGGGATGTATGCATATGATGACAAAAAGAAAACAAACTTATGGTCGGGATGACAGAGACACACATGAAATGAAAACAGTGAAAGAATTAATGGCTATAGATATTAATGAAGATGATGATGCTTATAATAGCATGCAAGATTCAGACACAAGTGCTTCAGACTTATCGTCATCAGAGGAGGATACATTAAATGAATGAGACGTTTGGCATACGGCCAAAGGAGGGTTTGTCAGTCTAGAAAAATGGATACCTCTCTTGATTGATGGCAAACGTATTTTGGTGGCCGAAGGCCAACCGTCTCATGCACGGAACGATAGAAATACAGGTTTCCGAGTTTACCAATGAATGACCATTTTGATGTAACAAGGATCACCATTTTGTTTTCTAACAATTGCTCATTGCTTTCTGTTCAAATTGCTTCGCAGCACATTTTCTGCTTACACTGCTTGACTGTTAAACATTGTTGTCTGAATGTAAAAGGACAAGGCCGCAGGGCCGCGAGGCTAATGAGAGTTTGTTGATACACAACGTAGGCAGCTCCAGGGAGGAATGCCTGGCCCCCTCCCGACTGTAGCCTTGAAGCAGAGCCGCAGGGCTTTTAATCATTTCACAACTGCCAGCCAGTCTCGTTATATGGTAGAATATGTTAGAATAAAGCAGCTAAAGGCTTGAATTATGCTCTTCTTACGGCCCCCCTTTACCGAGCCCTGTAGAGCGTGTCGGCTCCTAGGACACGAATAGCACCTCATAGCTAGCAAGGTCTGGAATGTGACTCTTCCCCCGTATGTAGCTTGCTTCCAAGAACAGAAGCACTGTATTCTGTTCAACAAAGAAAAGATGTCTCTGCACTTGCAAAGTTGCATGTTGTTACAAGAATAGACATTTGAAGGTGTCATATTCGTCGAAAGTGTCCATCATCAAACCGAGTTCAAAGAAACCCAATAAAGGGGGGTGTTAAACATGTCACAGCTGATTGTATGATATGCATTTTGTATATATGTAACTGATGTGCGTAATTCGCTCTCTTGCGTCCCTCGAGGTCTAGAGATACACGTCGCGGGGCGTGAGACCGAGTTGGCCAACTGAGATTATTTGCTTTGCAATAAACCCTAGCTTTAGGAATACAACCTCGTGTCTGGCGTATCTATCGTGTGTGGTGACCTGCCTTGTTCCCATAGATGTGAGGGACCCCTAGGGGCCCCTTTCAGTGGAGGACACCCCTGCAGCCCCCGTAGTATGTAAGTGTGTTCGCATGAGAAAGGTGCAAACTTTTGGTAGTTCGCACCTTTCTCATGCAAACTTTCCGGCTGCGGCAAAATCAACCGTGGCTGGATCACTTAGAATCTCACTCATCTGCTTGGTTGGAGAAAAAGCCATGAGAATGGGACCCTTACAGAGTCAATCACAGCCTTCCAAGATCTGCACACAAAGATGTTGACAGCGGTGAAGTAAATTGACAATTATGACTGGGTCCAAAACCTGTTTTCATGGATACCCAGCTGGTTAGCAAACACATTAAAAATACTATTGGCCATACTGGTACTAGTACAACTAGCTTTCTGTGCCTTGAGAGTAGCAATAAGCCAGTGCAAAAAGCCAGTAGGAATGAAAACATTTATAAACCTGGGTAACCATGTGCATGAGTATACACAAACGGATGACTTTCCTCATACCCAAACAATGGAAGACCTATCACCACTCCATGGTCATAATGTACATATCATCAAGATCCTGATAATTGCACAGATCACTCGGTAAATTGTAACTCCGCTGGAGAATGTTACTACATGTTTTAGAGTCCAGAAGAACTGGGAGGGGTGAGTAAAATATGGCTACCCAAAGAGCCCTATCTGGGGTAGAGGACTTGACCAGAGGGGGGATGGTTGGGTGGCTGATGAATATGTCATCCATAATGTCTGCCCCTCCCCCAGCCCTATACTGCAAAGGTGAGAAACGTTACCCACTGAGACAACCGTTCTCCCTGTATCCCATGCAGGTACAGCCAGATGTGGAGACAATATGAGCTTGAAATGGCAAAAACATTCAAGTTGAAGATATAACAGTAACAAGAACATCCCGTTGAGATGAAGCAGACATGCACTCCACATGAAGAACACACAATAGGTAATATATGCATTTTATAGCAGGAATATCAACATAGCATCCACAGGCATGAAGAACACTACCATGTTCAATGTATAACGTGAATGCAACCTGAATGACACATAAATATAGCTCACTAGCACAGAAACAAGAGTGTAATTGGGCAGCTATCTTCCTAAAAATGGAAGCCACTGCATTATTTTTTTTTTGAATGAGAAAAGGCCTCATGACTTTGTGAAAACTGAAAGAGCTGAATCCCAGAAATACATACGCGTGCAGAGCTCAGACAGAAGCTGGTAAATACTGCCAAGGTTACAGTGAAATAAGGGAGAAATGTAACTGCGGAACGAAGGCACAGGATAATAATACCCAAGATGCAAGCAGTATGCTCCCAGATGTATTTAAGGTTTTGTAAGAGTACATCCAATCTTTGTTAGCCAGGTACAGTAAAACATTAAGCCAAAAAACTCCATGAACAATAAATAACTCACGGGTGTCCCTGGTGGCAACAGAATACACAACCCATTAATATTAACTAAAACCTCAACAAATAGAAGGTAATTCATTTTTATGCACAGTCGTCTAGCACATGATCAATAACTGGAGAAGACTGATTATTCATTAGAAGTCAACATAGATAGGACACTTGCAGTACTCCCCAAAAGCACACGTAGATGTAATTTGCCACATAATTCCAAGTATAAAAAGAGTGCCCAGTCTCATGGTCTAAGAATGTGGGATGGTAACTTTTAATTGAACAAAGAACAGTCCATCGGCTCCGCTCCTCCTACTCCACGTCTGACTCATATCTTGACGACCTGTTAAGTGTCCAAGGTTGGCTAGCAAGGAGACAAACTATCAGAACCCCAAGTGTCATACTGTCCATCAGGTAGTATGCCAACCAATCACTTGTCGTGGCGATGATGTATTGATAGGGATGGTTCCAGATGGATCCATCATATACATGTAACCCAATGAAATGTTTAACCCCTATGGAACCTATATGTAGCCAAACCCACTAATCTATCCATGTTCCCTGTAGATTTTGTAAACTGAGATTATTTTATGACGTCATTGATGTCACATTTTTAGTACTTAATCAATTGTTTTTTATTAACATGTCGAAAGCGACAATATTTCAATGCTTGTATGCTGTCCCAGGTTTGTTTTGATGATAATAAAGCTGGGTTTTGCCTTGCACTTTATCTACTCCATCATTGAGTGTGGTTTGGACTGGGTCTAATTCCTCTGGGCCTATTTGAGATGTTGAGACCACCTTCATGCCACTCTCTCAACCTCCAGTTACCCTGACCCCTCTCTCTCTACCCATAGACCCATCCTACTCCCTCTCTTTCAACCCCCACCCACCCAACACCCACTCTAACCACCACCACCTACCCTCCTTCTTCACCCACACTACCCCTTTCTCTGTGCCACCTCCTAACCTACCCCACTCTCTCTACCCACCCAACCGACCTCCTACCCCCCACCCCCACCGTCTCACTACACCCTCTCCAACCCATTCCCCCAGCCACTCTTCTACCCCGATTTCTCTACCCCCACCCACCCTACCCCCACTATCTCTACCCCCACCCATCCACCATACCTCCACTCACCCACACAACTCCCACTATCTCTATCCCACTCTCTCTACCACCATCCACCCAACCTACCCCAGTCTCTTTATCCCCACCCAACCTACACCAACTCTCTATATCCCCACCCAACCTACCCCCAACCTCACCCACCCTACCCCCACTCACCCACCCTACCCCCAACCTCACGAACCCTACCCCCAAACTCTCTACCCTCCCACCCACCCTACTGCCACTCTCTGTACCCCAACTCTATCTAACCTCAATCCACCCACCCTACCCCCACTATCTCTACCCCCACCCATCCACCCTACCTCCACTCACCCACCCAACTCCCACTATCTCTATCCCACTCTCTCTACCACCACCCACCCAACCTTCCCCCACTCTTTTTATCCCCACCCAACCTACACCCACTCGCTATATCCCCACCCAACCTACTCCCAACCTCACCCACCCTACCCTCACTCACCCACCCTACTCCCAACCTCACCCACCCTACCCCCAAACTCTCTACCCTCCCACCCACTCTAATGCCACTCTCTATACCCCAACTCTCCGTAACCCCTATCCACCCACCCTGCCACCACTATCTCTACTCCCACCAACCCCACACACTCTCTACCCCCACTCCTTCTACTCTGCACTACTCCCACTCTCTCTACATACCCCCCTCTCTCTACCCCCAGCCACCTTACCCCCTCTCTTTACCACCACCTATCCTACCCCCTCTTTCTCTACTCAACCCTACCCCCTCTCTCTTTAGCCCACCTCACACCCTACCCCACTCTCTCTCTAGCCCCACACAACCTACACCCATTATTCCTTACCCTACCCCTCTATTCCACCATTGACCCACCTTACCTCCTCTTCTTAGCTCCTCTCATCCTTCCTCTCACACTGTCACTTTACTTCTTACCCTCTCACTCTCACACTTTCTCACTCATATTTCCTCTTGTTCATCATCAATGGCAGCCTCTATCAATGGCTTCCTCCCTTGCTCTATTGCCCTTCTCAATCTCTTGCAGACCTGCACCCCTTATCGCATTGAAATGTTGCACACCCCTCCTTGCACCCTGGGGCCTATGAATGCAAAATGCAAAGAAAAGCAGCAAACGCTGAAACTATTGACATTGCCAGTACTTGTTGTCTCTGTTGTTGAGGACTTGGCAGGCTCGTTAGTGTATCAGTGGATGAAGCACTATTCATGGAGGTTAGGGGCCTGCCAACATCTTATGAAAGTCAGTTGTTAAGGCCTTGGTGCTGAGGTAGTGCTGGAAGCTTCTACTTAATGGTGACTCAATTGGCAAACTCTTTACCACGGATGCCAATTAAACATAATATACATTGGGTGAATCAAGTGGGCTCATTACAAAATTTTTGCAGCAGAACTGGTGCGAGTTTGGAAGGTATTAGAACAAATTTAGATCTGCTCCTTTTCATGATTTGCAATTGGCGGAAATGATTAGAGATTTCGAACTTGACATCCTCTTTCTACTGAAACATGTTTCCCCAACATCTATAACGTTCCTTGATGCCTTAATAGTTCCAGGTTACAGCATAATCCATCTTAATAGTGACATTTCCAACAGTGGAGGGGTGGCTATTGTCCACAAAACAGAATCCCTGCAAAAGGATACCAACCAAATTACTTACTTCCTTTGAATGTTTGGTCGTTGAAGTTGAAACTTCACTCTCTAAAGTTCTCACTATTTACACAATCTACCACCCTCTTAAGCTATTTTTACACAACAGTGCATTGACCACATTGGTACCCAATGAATGGTATGAAATGAAATCCTCCTCCTGGGACACTGCAATTTGGAATTGGGTGCTCACCAACACTTGAGAAACCCTACCAATGAGAAGGGGTCAGTCTTGGAACTCTCCATCACCAAATCAGGTCCTGTATAGACCAGGGAGCCCATAGAAGTTTAATGGTCTGTTCATCTCTTAAATCCACTTACAACAAAATAAAAATGAAAGTCGCCTGCCAACTCAGAAGGCACAGGTTGAGGAACAGAATCTTAAAAATATCGATTTGAACATATTAGGCAAAGAGGTAACACCCTGAATACGGCCTGCACCATGCCACAAGTTAAATAAAACATGTTAAAATGGCTGTTCCTATCTAGCATTACCAACTTTTAATGTACTTAGGACCCACTTGTTTTTCCCACTTGCAGGTTTCCATTTCACTAACAAAAAATAGTCCATAGGTGCCCCTCTGTGAGAATGAACAGGGCCCATTGACCTGTTATTTGGGAAGGTACCCACTCGAGAGTCGGCAGGCACACTTTAGCTCACTGTACCTTTTACAGATGGTAAATAACCATATGCATATCAGACTTTGCCCCGCCCATATGGGCAGTCCAGCACCAAAATGCTATGGCAATTCCCCTCTAAACAAGAGTACCAACAGCAACCCCAGACACGTGTTTCATTATTTTTGGGCCTCATCAGTGAGGTGGAGCTGCGCCTCTCTGAGCACAGTGAGCAAGGGGTCCACGTCTGGATGACCCAAGGAAACTTACGGTGACTAAACCTAAGTCCCTTAAACAATCAGAAAATAGTCCTTAGGCACCCCTCTAGTTTTCCTGCCGTCGTCCCCTTGCTCACTGTGCTCAGAGGGGCACAGCTCCACCTCACTGATGAGGCCCAACAAGGCTGAAACACGTGTATGCTTCACCTGGACACACCAACGATGTGAACTAACCAAATGGAGAGACAATATTTCTTCCGATTTGCCCCAAAGATCTGGAACGGAACTTGTGCCATCTGAAAGTCCAATGTACCCCAACACTCATCGTTTTCAGAAAATAGCTGATGGCCTTTCTTTTCAATATACACATATGCTAATTTGACACAGTGTCTAAATCAGATATACACTGACACCTCCAAACATCTGCTTAACTATTCTTGACAAAGACAGATGCCTCCCCTTTGTTGAAATGTTTCAAATCCTCGTACAAACTTTCCCTCAATTGCGGACAATCCCTTATGCCACATTGCATAGTGTGGCAGATGCTGGACCCCTCTTTCCCACGACCTTCCGCTGCTGTTTGGCCTCAGCCTAAAAACACTTGTGGCTTAACTGAGAACTTTTGTGTTGGGGTTTATTTCAGCAGATTTGGTTAAATATCCTTCTCTTCCTGGACTTCCATTTAGTGGTTTACTGAGGCAATGCATGACTCTTGACACCTTATCAAGGTAGCTTTGATGTCTGCCCCCTGTACTCCTGGAATTACTTCAGTACTTTGCAGGGTGAGTAACCACTCTTCATTCCCATTCGTCCCCCTTAAGACCTCCTCTCTCTAATGCCACCTTCTTGAACTGCTTTGCTCACATAATTATTTTGTGTTTCGTTGTTTGTTTGCTGCTTCATCCGTGCTTTATAAAACGATGTAAATAAATAAATACATAATGCTAATACTGTGCTGTATTAGGTCTATGAAAAACATGTTCCTGGTGCAAAAATGCATTGTATGAATATTCTTTTATACTAGTACAATTTTTGCCCTATTGCTCTTACTGTGCAACATTATTTTACAACACCATTAAGGAGGGCAATCAGACGATAAGATTCAGAGTGCTTCCTTTTGCTTTTTTAATAATCTGATATACAACCACCATATTCCCTTTATCCAGAATTCTCCCAGATTCAATTACCACCATAAAAAGTCTGTGCAAGACTGGAACCAATATTAAAATACTCTGCATACAAATATCTATTCAACAGAAGTCAGCTCTAGGTGCTTTACTCTTTGCAAAACCTACACCATTACCTTATCTAGAGTCAAGGAGATGTAGGTAAGCCAAGCTTGATTATTTGCAGTTGATTTCATGGGTATCACTGTGAAGTATAGAGCATTAGAAAGTAAAACGCAAACACAATGTGAACCATTAACAGCTGCCGCCTCCTTCAATTACTTTGCTAATTCGATGCATAGTTGTTACTTATGCTTATTGCTGGCCAGAGTGTACACTTTGCTAGCTGCTGTAGTTCTTTGTAATTTATGAGGGATAGTATTTAAAGCTAGAAGATGAGTGTTTCTTACCTTTGAGCAATCAATATCAAACTGATGAAAATTGTGCCACAGTAGCCCGCGGCATTATTGACGCTAAAATCGATTATTGCTCAAGTCTGCTGTTGGGTATTTCTAAGCAAGATTTGACTCAGCAGCAGGTAATTCAAAATAAGGAAAGGTTTACTCCACACAAACTCAATGCGCCACAGAATACTTAGTTAAGGACTTAAAGACATTCTTTCTTGACAACCGACGCAAGACGAGACAGAACACTGAATTATCTGGTGGGATTTAGCCCATGACAATATTAACTTCTTTGGAACCACGGAGAGAGACTAATTTACGGAAGAAAAGGATATGCCCTGATTTGAAGAAGGCACATGAACGTGCCGAAACATGTGTAATCCCAAAGGGCCAATAATAAAGAACTAAAGAATACACAACTTGAACATTGACATATGGTTATTAGATTTACAAGTCCTTAACTAAGTATTCTGTGGCGCATTGCGTTTGTGTGGAGTAAACCTATATACGGAGTTGAGGGACTCTATGTCTCTGTTTACCTTTCCACACTCATGCGACACCGGGTTGAATTGCAAATAAATTAGGGCGCAGAGGTCACCAAGTTGATATCCCTAAAAAGTCCCTCAGCCAAAGACATAATTCAAAATAAGGCTGTGCGTATCGTGGCAGGGCTTCAAAGAAGAGACCATATTACATTAGCTAGGAGAACTTTACATTGGTTCCCTATTCGCAGCCACTTTATTTTCTGGGTGAAGTGCATCACGCATAATTACCTGTAGGGGCAAACTCTGAAGTACCTGGCCTGTCGCATTTCTCTGCACACAGAGTTCTCAGGTCTAATGCCAGTAGCCTCCTGGAAACACAAAGAGCATACCTGGCCTACATGGAGCAGCAATCGTTTCCTCATGCAGCACTACGGCTGTGGAATATGCTTCTGCTAGATGTGAGATCATGTTCTAATCGGCAACTTTTTAAGAGCAGATTAAAAGCACATCACTTTGAATACATGCTCACCTATTTTCTGCCTCTGTACCCCTTGTTTCTGATCGTATCTGCTCCGCCTTCCGCTTTGGTGCAGTAAATGTCCTGTTGCCTGTGTGTTCGTTCACGTGGTGTGCTATTATGCCTCCGTGCATGTCTGCCAGCGCGGTATGAATAAAATAAATAAATAAATTAGATGTTGTTTTGGGACATCGGGATCTAAATGTGCACATTTTAAACATCTTCCATGCAAACAAATAAAGCCTAAGAATTCATTATATTGTGATTATAAAAAAGATTACACACACATGTAATATTCAACATCAACATATTATGCTTACTGTCCATGAGTTCTGCTATTGCCCACTGTTTTGTGCAGAGCATACTGGGTTCTTAGATTTAACTTTTCCATTAATATAACAAAATCCCTCAGATATTACATTTGAAGAAAAATATGTGGCTGATTGGTTCAGAAAACGAATCAGCAAAATCAGGTGTGGACATGCCAAATATAACAGCTTCCTCGTAACAATAGTCATCTTCCAGCTCTACATTTAGAATTCTGTGGTTAAGGACCCCTCCAACTAATAGAAAACTAGTGGGTGAATTATTGCACCATTGAATTTTCCTCCACTATATCAAGTACATCCCTACATGGCCCCCCTAATGTCAAGCCAAGGAAGGAGTAATACAAATTTAAAAAAAATGGTGTATTGTTCCCCGAGTTCATTAACTTGAGGCCTGATATGGTACCAGAAACTTCTTAATATGGATGTGTCATCATTTCCAGCATAAATCCGATTAGATGTTGTTGTTAACCATGTTTTCTGGAACAAAAATATGCTATGCTCGCAGGAATTAAATGCACCCAACATACATTAGAGTCAAACTCGCCACATTCCATGACTGTCTTTAGGCCCTTTTTCACTCTTTGCATAATAAAGCTGTAACATACCCTTCCCAGTTGCTTTTCTGGGTCTGACTGTTTCCAAGCAATCACTAACAGAGCACATTCAACAAAATAATTTGGAGGTTTCTCAGGTGCATAATACATTTTTGATGGCCATTTCCTTGTTATTCTTTAAAACTATTTTTTGAAGATTCCTTAGATACCAGTGTGCCAACCGCTTCAACACATCATGCAAAAACTGTAGACATGGAGTCATTACTTAAGACAACCTGTCCTATTTAAGAAGGGACATCACATCCATTACTACTAGGGAACATGATCAGAAGTAAAGTTCCAAAGCGAGCTCCTTGCTGTAACAATAAGCCAGTCTTAATCTGCCCGTAGGGTCATTGGTTCACTATTGATGATGGATACAAAAGAAATAGTAATACTTGTAGTTAAAAATTGGTGTCTTCACAGCTCAGCCACCCAATATGCATTATGGGTATAACTAAAGGTTACAGTGATACAGTTACATTGGCGTGCTTTGTTACCTGGGCCAAACCATGAGAACCTTGTTCCCATCAGAACATCAGGATTATTGTTGCACATGTTTCTTCCCGGGTGTATCAACCAGTGATATATTTTGCTAATCAAAGATTATACCTCCTCTTGTTTATTATCCCTTCAGGAGGTACAAGAAAAGTATCTTGTGGGGGCAAGCGATAAACTATGTAAGGCTTAATTTAGTTGGAGTAATTAGGTTTTTCACGGCTTCATAGTGAATTATTTTGGAAACTAAAGGTTGCCTTCGAAAAACATTCACAGTTAGAATACCCTTTTTTTCCATCCCTATTTTGAAGGAACTAATTTCCTTAAGGTTTTAAACTGTTAGGATACACATTGGAACATTCAAAGATTTGGAACTCGATTTCTTCAAACCATTAAATTAAAGCTTATAAACATAGTTACAGGGTAATTCATAGAAATTCGCACAAAAGTGGCGCACGCGACTGGCGCACAGCGTGCCCGTGCGAATGTCTGCGCCAGCCGCGTGCGCTAAAATCGATTTCCGCGCACAGCGTATTCATGGATTTTCGCATCCAAAACCAGCCGTGGCGCAGCGTGGCGCAGCGACCCTGCAGCAGCGCCAGTTACGCCCCCAAGCACGCCCTCGCGCAAGGAAAAGCCTTCAAAATCCCCAAATAATGGCAAAAGGCTGCGCTAACCCTGGACCAGTTCACAGGGCTGGCAAACAGCAAACGTCAAGAGGGGAACGTGTATTTCAGGGGTGCGCAGGAAGTTCCACACGCGATTGGCCCTGTGCGAGCAAGGTACGTGTATTCCAGGGGTGCGCGGGAAGTTCCACACGCGATTTCAGCAGGGTACGTGTATTTCAGGGGTGCGCGGGAAGTTCCACACGCGATTGGCCCCGTGCGAGCAGGGTACGTGTATTTCAGGGGTGCGCGGGAAGTTCCACACGCAATTTCAGCAGGGTATGTGTATTTCAGGGGTGCGCGGGAAGTTCCACACGCGATTTCAGCAGGGTACATGTATTTCAGGGGTGCGCGGGAAGTTCCACACGCGATTTCAGCAGGGTACATGTATTTCAGGGGTGCGCGGGAAGTTCCACACGCAATTCCATCAGGGTACGTGTATTTCAGGGGTGCGCAGGAAGTTCCACACGCGATTGGCCCTGTGCGAGCAAGGTACGTGTATTCCAGGGGTGCGCGGGAAGTTCCACACGCGATTTCAGCAGGGTACGTGTATTTCAGGGGTGCGCGGGAAGTTCCACACGCGATTGGCCCCGTGCGAGCAGGGTACGTGTATTTCAGGGGTGCGTGGGAAGTTCCACACGTGATTGGCCTGTGCGAGCAGGGTACGTGTATTCCAGGGGTGCGCGGGAAGTTCCACACGCGATTTCAGCAGGGTACGTGCATTTCAGGGGTGCGCGGGAAGTTCCACACGCGATTTCAGCAGGGTACGTGTATTTCAGGGGTTCTGGGGAGTACTACACGTGGATTGGCCGTGTGGGTCCTCCCAGGTGTTCGCTCTACAACCTCCACGGCCCCTGCAGGCAGCCCACACCACGGGGGACTACCCTGCACCCCTGCTCATGTCCCGCAGGCAGCCCATCCACCATGGGCATGCGCCCCAGCCAACCCACATGTCACCTTGCACTACTGATCAACAATGCATGTCTCCCAGCACCCCCACCCCCCAGCAGTCAGGGGCACCCTCCACCAGGCCCCCACTCCTGTCTCCCTGCACCCCTTACCCCCCAGCAGTCAGGGGCACCCTCCACCAGGCTCCCACTCCTGTCTCCCACCACCCCCACCCCCCAGCAGTGCAGGGACAGCCTCCATCAGGCCCCCACTCATGTCTCCCACCAACCCCACCCCCCAGCCACCAGGGGCAGTCTCCACCAGGCCCCCACTCATGTCTCCCACCACCCCCACCCCCGAGCCACCAGGGGCAGCCTCCACCAGGCCGCCACTAATGTCCCTACTACCCCCACCCCCCAGCAGTCAGGGGCACCCTCCACCAGGCTCCCACTCCTGTCTCCCACCACCCCCACCCCCCAGCAGTGCAGGGGCAGCCTCCACCAGGCCCCCACTCATGTCCCCTATTACCCCCACCCCCCAGCAGTGCAGGGGCAGCCTCCACCAGGCCCCCACTCATGTCCAACTCATGTCTCCCACCACCCCCACCCCCCAGCAGTGCAGGGGAAGCCTCCACCAGGGCCCCACCCATGTCTCCCTGCACCCCCACCCCCCAGCAGTGCAGGGGCAGCCTCCACCAGGGCCCCACCCATGTCTCCCTGCACCCCCCACCCCCCAGCAGTGCAGGGGCAGCCTCCACCAGGGCCCCACCCATGTCTTCCTGCACCCCCACCCCCCAGCAGTGCAGGGGCAGCCTCCACCAGGGCCCCACCCATGTCTCCCTGCACCCCCACCCCACAGCAGTGTCTGGGCAGCCTCCACCAGGGCCCCACCCATGTCTCCCTGCACCCCCACCCCCCAGCAGTGCAGGGGCAGCCTCCAACCGGCCCCCACTCATGTCCAACTCATGTCTCCCACCACCCCCACCCCCCAGCCACCAGCGGCAGCCTCCACCAGGCCCCCACTCATGTCCCTTATTACCCCCACCCCCAGCAGTGCAGGGGCAGCCTCCACCAGTCCCCCACTCATGTCTCCCATCACCCCCACCCCCCAGCCACCAGGGGCAGCCTCCACCAGGCCCCCACTCATGTCTAACTCATGTCTCCCACCACCCCCACCGCCAGCCACCAGGGGCAGCCACCACCAGGCCCCCACTCATGTCCCTTATTACCCCCACCCCCCAGCAGTGCAGGGGCAGCCTCCACCAGGCCCCCACTCATGTCTCCCATCACCCCCACCCCCCAGCCACCAGGGGCAGCCTCCACCAGGCCCCCACTCATGTCTCCCACCACCCCCACCCCCCAGCAGTGCAGGGGCAGCCTCCACCAGGCCCCCACTCATGTCCCCTATTACCCCCACCCCCCAGCAGTGCAGGGGCAGCCTCCACCAGGCCCCCACCCATGTCTCCCACCACCCCTACCCCCCAGCCACCAGGGGCAGCCTCCACCAGGCCCCCACTCATGTCTCCCACCACCCCCACCCCCCAGCAGTGCAGGGGCAGCCTCCACCAGGCCCCCACTCATGTCTCCCATCACCCCCACCCCCCAGCCACCAGGGGCAGCCTCCACCAGGCCCCCACTCATGTCACCCACCACCCCCACACCCCAGCCACCAGGGGCAGCCTCCACCAGGCCCCCACTCATGTCCCCTATTACCCCCACCCCCCAGCAGTGCAGGGGCAGCCTGCACCAGGCCCCCACCCATGTCTACCACCACCCCCACCCCCAAGCAGTGCAGGGGCAGCCTCCACCAGGCCCCCATTCATGTCCAACTCATGTCTCCCACCACCCCCACCCCCAGCCACCAGGGGCAGCCTCCACCAGGCCCCCACTCATGTCCCCTATTACCCCCACCCCCCAGCAGTGCAGGGGCAGCCTCCACCAGGCCCCCACTCATGTCTCCCATCACCCCCACCCCCAGCCACCAGGGGCAACCTCCACCAGGCCCCCACTCATGTCTCCTACCACCCCTACCCCCCAGCAGTGCAGGGGCAGCCTCCACCAGGCCCCCACCCATGTCTCCCATCACCCCCACCCCCCAGCCACCAGGGGCAGCCTCCACCAGGCCCCCACTCATGTCTCCCACCACCCCCACCCCCCAGCAGTGCAGGGGCAGCCTCCACCAGGCCCCCACTCATGTCTCCCATCACCCCCACCCCCCAGCCACCAGGGGCAGCCTCCACCAGACCCCCACTCATGTCTCCCACCACCCCCACCCCCAGCAGTGCAGGGGCAGCCTCCACCAGGTCCCCACTCATGTCTCCCATCACCCCCACCCTCCAGCCACCTGGGGCAGCCTCCACCAGGCCCCCACTCATGTCTCCCGCCCCCCCCACCCCCCAGCAGTGCAGGGGAAACCTCCACCAGGCCCCCACTCATGTCTCCCATCACCCCCACCCCCCAGCCACCAGGGGCAGCCTCCACCAGGCCCCCACTCATGTCCCCTATACACCCACCCCCCAGCAGTGCAGGGGCAGCCTCCACCAGGCCCCCACTCATGTCTCCCATCACCCCCACCCCCCAGCCACCAGGGGCAGCCTCCACAAGGCCCCCACTCATGTCTCACACCACCCCCACCACCAGCAGTGCAGGGGCAGCCTCCACCAGGCCCCCACTCATGTCCAACTCATGTCTCCCACCACTCCCACCCCCCAGCCACCAGGGGCAGCCTCCACCATGCCCCCACTCATGTCCCCTATTACCCCCACCCCCCAGCAGTGCAGGGGCAGCCTCCACCAGGCCCCCACCCATGTCTCCCACCACCCCCACCCCCCAGCAGTGCAGGGGCAGCCTCCACCAGGGCCCCACCCATGTCTCCCTGCACCCCCACCCCCCAGCAGTGCAGGGGTAGCCTCCACCAGGCCCCCACCCATGTCTCCCTGCACCCCCACCCCCCAGCAGTGCAGGGGCAGCCTCCACCAGGGCCCCACCCATGTCGCCCTGCACCCCCCACCCCCCAGCAGTGCAGGGGCAGCCTCCACCAGGGCCCCACCCATGTCTCCCTGCACCGCCACCCCCCAGCAGTGCAGGGACAGCCTCCACCAGGCCCCCACTCATGTCCTCTATTACCCCCACCCCCCAGCAGTGCAGGGGCAGCCTCCACCAGGCCCCCACCCATGTCTCCCACCACCCCCACCCCCCAGCCACCAGGGGCAGCCTCCACCAGGCCCCCACTCATGTCTCCCTGCACCCCCTACCCCCCAGCAGTCAGGGGCACCCTCCACTCATGTCCAACTCATGTCTCCCACCACCCCTACCCCCCAGCACTGTGGGGCACCTGCCAGCAGGCCCCCACTCATGTCCAACTCATGTTCCCCTGCACCCCCACCCCCCAGCACTGTGGGGCACCTGCCAGCAGGCCCCCACTCATGTCCAACTCATGTTCCCCTGCACCCCCACCCCCCAGCACTGTGGGGCACCTGCCAGCAGGCCCCCACTCATGTCCAAGTCATGTTCCCCTGCACCCCCACCCCCAGCACTGTGGGGCACCTGCCAGCAGGCCCCCACTCATGTCCAAGTCATGTTCCCCTGCACCCCCACCCCCCAGCACTGTGGGGCACCTGCCAGCAGGCCCCCACTCATGTCCAACTCATGTTCCCCAGCCAACATGTCATCACAATCTAGATCCCTGGTCCCTATGGTCAGCCTCCAAATGCAAAACACCCACCCGAGTATTGCATCCACCCACTCAGAAATTGCAATAACATGATAGAACAGCAATTGCAGGTTTGGAAACGAACACATGTCCCTCACATACACCCAATGGGTGTCAGTGAATCTCAAAACCCATATCATCATATGCATGAAACCAATGAGATGATACTAAACCTTGAAGTTTGATCAAAAAATATGTATTAAAGGAAACATGAATTGAATCAAAAAAAAAACTAACAGAAATGGGAATGTAAAAAAAGTAAAAAGAAGCATGTCCGTGAAAAAATGCAAAACCAAAAATCAGAATCCAAAGGAATGGTGTCCAAAGTCACAGTCCACAAAAGAAAATCCAATGGGAATTTATAATTGAAAGCCATTGCACCATGGGTAAATTGTAAAAAGAAAAGAAAATCCAACAGTGAACTATGTACAGGTGAACAAGCCAGGGTCCGTGATCCCAACAAAAGAAATGAAACCTATCTAACAACACTACCTAATAAAAAATAACTATATACAAAAATGTGGCCCATAGTCCAAAAGGTCCAAAGAAAATGCAAAAACAAAGGAAACCTAACACTAACTACATAACTATTTACATGGGCAGCGGGCTAGTCCAACGGCTCACTGGATGTTGTCATGGGCCAGGGCATCATCGAACTCCTGTTCAATGGCTTGGAGGCGGGCATGTTCCCTGGCCCCGAGGTCCTGCAGGGATAAAGCAGTGTCCAGCTCCAACTCCCTGCGAAGACCCTCGAGGCACTCAGCCCGCCTCAGCGCCCTCCGCATGGAGTTCTCCGCCCTGACCATTGTGAGCCGTTCCTCCTCTGCCCGTTGCCGCTCCGCACCTATCTGCTGGCCCAACCGCTCCCACACGGAAGCCACTCCCATTCCAGGGTTCTCCTGCCCTCCGGCCGATGCCAGCACCCCTGATGTTGATGGCCCCGAGCCATGATGCCTCCCACGTCGAGCCTGCCGCTGCCTCCGACGCAACTGCCTGTGCCAGCACGACAGCATCCAGGCTGATGGAATCCACCGACGCCGTCGTGCACGTGCCCTGCCCGATGATGCCGTCACATCCTCCATCTGCTGGGGTCCAGTTGCTGGTGTGTCCACCCCTGCTGGACCTCCGACTCCCGACTGTGGCAGGGATGGGATCCCCACCGAGCCGGCTGCATTGGTCGGGGCAGGTCCACAGGGGGCCCTGGTGGCATCTGGGCCGGAAGAGGGCATGGAGAACGACTGGTGCATAGTCTCCACAGAGGAGGAGAGGTTCGCCAGATTGGCCGTCACATGTAGGAAACCCCCGACCATGGCTGATCCCAACTGGGCCACGTCGGCACGGTGCTCTCCGTGATGAAGTGCATGCTCCTCCCGGGAAGCACGCACCTCATCCCGAATTGCACCTGTGCGCAACGCGACACCAATCAGGACCTTCTCCATACGGCCATGGGTCCCCTCGTCCGCAGGTGGAGGGGAGTCAGATGACATGGACATCCCCCCTACCTGCGGACGGGCCTGGGATGGGGCATCCCTGCTGGTGCATGGTGGTGCAGTCACAGTGTCAGGGACAGTGACATGCACAGGCCCCTCCACGGCGACCTGTGCTGCCTCCTGCCCCTGGACTGCAACACTTGCACCAGCAGGGATGCCCCCACCAGGCCCCATGTGCGCCTCAGTAGCGGCCTCCTCCTCCTCTGTGGAAACCACCAACCTGGATGGCTCCACCCCGTCTTCCGCCGTTGCAAGCCCCTGTGGGGGCTCACCCACCCCTTCCGCTGCAGCTGTGGGGGCATCCCCGCCGCTTTGCTCCACAGAGCCGTCTCCGCCCTCTTCTTCACGTGGCGCTGTGTAGAGGGAGACATAGAACACAAGCATCAGGGTACTGTACAATGGTCCCCTAGACAGGAAGCAATAGCAGATGAGTGGCACTGTCAAAGATCACTTCCATCATGTCCCTCCACAACACATGGCTCAGTGCAGGTAAAACACATGCGGTAACAGGCATGGTGCATGCTATGGACATTAGCATACATGTCCAAGTGATTCTTGAAACATACACTGTTGTTTTGGAACTCACATGCATCATGGGCCATGCCTATCACATGCACACACTTCACCCTAGTTTCATCCATCTGGCCTCGTACACCACAGACACAGTGGATACAAGGATGACTAGGCTGCATCAGTGAACCTGAACATTGCGACAGACATGTGTCATGCATCCCTGGCATTCACAAGTCACAGACACGCAGGTCAGACACACAGACATGGACAGCATACATGTACATGGCATCAGCACCCATCCCTCACCCATGTCCAGGAACAGAGACTGGCATGCTTTCATGTGGCCATTCCGCATAGGGCAACCCATGTTGCATTTGAACACATGCACCAACCGTGTGGTTCACACATTACTGGTCTCACATGCATGACGTCCCTGCACACACACATGCATACATGGCCTGTGTCACACATACAGGCAAGTATCAGACAACTAGCACGCTGCGACATGGCCTGTCTCACACAGCAATGCTTGGCCACTTACCGCTTAACTCCAGACGGGTCTGCCTCTCAAGGATCTGGGCATGGAGCGCTGGGCCTACGCGTTCCAGGACCCTCATCTGGATGTTACTCATGCGGCCCCGGCCCCCCCTCCACGAGGCGCCGGGCCTTCAAGAGGGTCCTGGACCTGCAGTCATCCCAGCGCTTCTTGACATGTTGGTAGTCGCGGACTGCCACCCCCTCCGCGTTGATGGCAGTCACGATGTCCGTCCAGATCCGAGTCCGTCCTTCCTTGTTGGCACGCTTACTTCCGAAGAGGGCATCATACTGCCCCAGGACTTGCTCCACCAGGACACCAACTTCGGTGGCAGTGAAGCTGGTGCCCCTCTGCCTCTCTGGCCAGGGGTTGCCAGTGGTGCCAGATGTTGCAGTGCCCGACATGGCAACCCCAGAGGCAGGAGTGGGTGGGCAACTGGGTCCTGGGGCTGGGCTGTGGAGCGATGGTATCCCAGTCGGGAGTCTTCTGTTCCAGCAGGGGTGGACACAGCAAATGGACCCCTGCAGATGTCTGATGTGCAGGCACCAAATGGCAGGGCATGGTGGCAGCAGGCAGGCAGGCAGGCAGCAGCAGATGGCTCGTAGGAGGCTGCTCAGGGCTCTGGGGGGCAGTAATTCGGCCTTTTGGGCAGGAGCGTGGTCTTCCGTGTGCTTACGCATGGCGAGCTTGATACGGAGTGATTTGGCACGTGAAAATCCTGCACGTCTGCGTGTAAATCGAGGGAAGGCCCTTAGCGCGTATGCACGTCAGCACGCATATGCGATTTCATTGGACCAAAGGCCCTTAGCGCGTGAGCGCGTCTGTGACGTGAGGCGCGCGGGTGTTTCCCTCATTACACGTGATGACAGAGCACACGTGGATTTCCACCAATCGCGTGTGGAACTTCCTGCGCACCCCAGAAATACACGTACCCAGGCCAATCGCATACGCTCACTTCCCTCCGATTACACGCGATGACACTCGGACGTGCAGTTTTACCACGTGTGCTCGCATATGCGATTTCATTGGCCCAAAGGCCACCATGCGCAGCTGTGACATCACGCGCATGGCCGTAGAGAATGGCGCGTGTAAAAATGAAGAGATACACGTCCGAGTGTCAAAGCGCGTAATTGGTGGAAATGGCCTCATCGCGTATGCGCGTCTGTGACATGTGTATAAAAGGTACGTGTAGAACGCCATTTCCTTGTACATGCTTTTCGTGGAGAGTGAGTGGGTGAAATCTGTACTTCTTGTCGGTTCACAGGCGATTTACTTCACGGCGTTTCCAGTTCGTACTCCCTGTTACCTCTGACAGCTTTTTCTCTTTTCCTCTTTTTCCTGGGCTTGTTTCCTCAAACAGCGTTCCCTACTACTGTTGTCCTGTCTCCTCAGACAGCGTACAATTCTTCTTTTGGCGGGGGTGTTGCCAACGCGCACACGCGCATATTTTTCACGCTTTTGTTCCTGGCAGACGGTGAGTCGTGCACGTATTTAACATCTGTGCTTGCCCCGTGTGTCGCATACCCCTTCAGAGGTCATTCTAGGCTGCGAGTGACACGCATACGTTCATTCTTGTGTTCCTGGGTGCCACAGCGTAGTGCAGGTTTATTTTTCCACGCACGTGGTCTAGGAGGGGTTGCGTGCAGCTTACTTCACTTTTTTGGGGTGCCTGTGCGTTGCATGACCCGTCATCTTTCCCCAGGGGTGACATACAGCCTTGCTAGAGCACTAGGGTATGATTACCATCTGGTACCCAACAGCTTTGACCCCCAATTGCCCAGGACAATAGTTCACATCGACTCCCATACACACAATAACATCAGTGCCATGGCTGGGAGGCGACCAAGCCGTAAGGGTGGCAAAGGTGGCCGAGCCCCAAGTGGTGGCCGTGGTGGATCCAGTAGGGGACGTGGCCGTGACTTGCAGGGTGCCCCTAGCCCCCATGTGTGGAGGAGCAGTCAGGGACACCCATGCCCCCCCCGGTTGAGGTTACCGTGGCTGACACCATCCATGCTCAGCCCTTGTTGGACCAGCCCACTGTGGAACCAGACCTGGCACAGGGTGACTCCATGGCTGACTTCCAGGTCAGCAGGTCTAGGCCACGTGCGCCGGTGAACATTGGTGTCATCAGGCCACGTGGATCAGGGGCAGCTAGGTCATCTGCTGCCCTGCGTAGGTAGGCTGGGGAGGCTGCAGGGGCAGCTGCGGCTCCATCCACCCCTCCTCTCACACACCCATCCAGGACAGTGTCGGTCCAAGTCCATCATGCTGACATTCCCCCTAACACCATCACACTTGAGATAATGCCTGCACCAACTGCCATGCTGAGTGTGCAATCCCACGCTCCTGGCCCTAGTGTCCAGAGCGGCGTAGGACACTCAGGATCCCCACCACCTTCCAAGCGGAAGAGGAATAGTGCTCGTCCAGTAGAGGCTGATGCCCCAGACACGGCTACACAGTCCGGCCCGTCAAGGAAGCCCAGCTTCAATGAGGCCGAACTGAATGCACTTGTAGAGTATGTGTCCGCACATGACCGGGAAATGGTGATTGTTGCAGGATCCAAGACCACACCTGCACAACGTCAGGCACACTGGAAGACCATTGCGGACATCATAAGTGCCCTTGGAATCGTGAGGCGCACAGCTAATGAATGCTACAAGCGCTGGAATGACCTGAAGTGCAGGGCAAAGAATAAGCTGGCCTCAAGTCATGCCGCAACTCTAGTGACTGGAGGTGGGTCTCCAGCAGACGACATAGAACTCACTCCACATGAGCAGGTTGTTGGGACCTACGTCACGGAGGAACAGATCCAAGGCGTGGGAGAACTGGCAGATTATGAGGCATTGTCCGGTGAGTGCACATGCATGTGTGTGTCATCCATGTGCATGGTGTGTGTGGGAGGGCTTCTGTTTGGGTGCCAGGGGAGGGTGTGTGTGCCTGAGTGGTTCGGCTCACCCATGTGCCTCTTCCTATACATTCTTGGCAGCAGCATTTGGGTATAGCAGCATCCCTTCGGCCAACATTAGACATCCAGCCCAACACCACGCCAGTTGCCCTTGGAGTGTCATCTTGCCACAACACTGTTGCATATTTACCTCTGTTTATTCAGGCAGATTGTTTGCATACCACCACTTTTACTGGGGATTTCTCAGTCCTATTGTCACATGTCTGACATGGCTATGGTACAGTGGACTGGCTCGGTTTCGTGGACATGATTAGTTTGGACATGTCCCTGTGCTATAGGACCATTTTTGACTGGCAGCTGCAGGTTAAACATTTGAACCATTACAATGAAAATAATCAATTATATGAACAAACTGGACTGAATTAACAATTGGTGACCTCCTCTCCCTCTTCACTTCATGGCTAGGGTACATGCCATCTCTGTGATGGCATGTGTATTTGACCTGCCAATCACTGGCCAATGTGTGATGCCACTGCTAGGCAGCATGCAGCAAATGTGTTCATCTTCCATCTTGGTGTCATCAATGTGTGCCATCTGCCTCCCCATCACACGCAGTGACGGTGCATGCATGGGAGTGTTTTAGTCATGTGGGACATGTGTCAATCAAGTACTGTTTCTGTAGCCTCTCAGCCCTAATTGTGTGCCATAGTGCTAATGCCTGTTTCCATTTGTTTTCTTTTATGTCTTTGCAGGGGAAGACGCACTTGATACTGCTGGGGTTGTGGAGATGGTGCAGACCCAGGAGGGGTCTGAGGGCCGACCGACCAACAGTGAGGGACGTGGTGTGGTGGTGGGTGAGAACCCACAACTGCTGCAGGTTGTGCTCTCAAGGGGTGTCTCTGGCTGCACCTCCCCCGAGCTGTACTCAGGTGTCGATTCGGATGATGAGACCTACGTGCCGTCGCAGCTGAGTGTTCCTGGGAGGGATTCTGTTCTGTCCGACCCACCTGCACCAGGGTTAGAACCCTCAATGGGGATGTCAGTGTTGGCAGGTACGCCTTTGGTGGTTACGGATGCAGGGTCACACTCCGCGACATCTGATCCTGTTCCTGGGCCAGCAGATCAGAGGGGGAATGCAGTCCTGCAGCCTCAGGCAGTGCCGGCACAGCAAGGCGCAGTTCGCCTTGCCCCAGACAGGTGTGGTGCTCGCCGACGTGGTGGCCGTACGCCACCTGGCAATACCGCATGGGAGCAATCCATTTACGGTATGGCAACCCAACAGGCAGTATCATCAGAGATGATGGCTCAGGCCATGGATAGGGTGGCCACTTCCATTGTCCCCCCCGAAAGGCTGATGGAGCGACTACAGCAGGCAACCGACTCCATCTGCCAGGACATGTTGGCGTCCGACAGGGACAGGCGGGCAGCACTGGCGACTCTGCAAGAAGCCATCTCCATAGAGTCCCAGGGCCACAGGGAAGCCTTGAGGCTGGAACTCCTTCACCTCAGGACGACTCTTGTTGAGCTTGAGGCTTCAACAAACCGAAGGACAGAACAGCAGCTGGAGCGTCTCACCCGTACGCTCTCAGCTGAGATGCAGGCAACTAGGGCGGAGGTCCGGGCATCCCATGAGTTGTTGCATGGGGACCTCCGCACACTTATCCTCCAGAACGAGAACTACCACACCCGCATGCTTGCAGCCATGGAGGAACAGACTAGGGCTTTGCGTGGGCTGCCTCCCATAGTGCCACCACCTCTTGATGTAGCTGCAGATGGTGAGGATAGCAACAGCAGTGATACTCCCACAATAGGGTAGCCGTGTAGGCCTTGAACCCATGGAGGTGTTTTTTTTTCGCAAGATCCACACAGGTGGGTTTTGGTATGCACCCTGTCCTCGGACCTCCTGGGTGGCCTCCCCCATCCCCCCCCCCCCGGGCTCATTAATGGCCATTTTTTTTTTTTTGGACAGTGTGTTGCCTTGTGTGGCTCCCGTGGGCATTCGCTGCATTCTGGCTGGGCACATGCAGGCTTGTCATGGATTTGGTTCAGATGCTTGGGTTTTTGTCACACACACCCCTCCTGCTTCCCGTTTCCATGAGCTTGCAAAGGGCGTGCCCAAGTGACATTGACGTACATGGTGACATTGGACTCCCATGAGCTGTGTGGGCAGTCTGTAGTCAATACTGTGTATACATTCATAGTGCATATTGTTGTTGTATTGTACACTGCGTGGTGTATTGATATGTGCCTCTGCATCCATCTCATCCTCCATATTTGCAGGTCCATTCCTCATGTCTTCACAATGCGGTCCACCTTGGAACTGGAGTCCATGTTGTAAGCAGTGCACCTACACTCTTGCGTGGCGCTAACACTGTATACTTGGAACTGTTCGGAGGGCTGTCATCATCAGGTGGTGAGGCTAGCTAATTTTTAAGTCTGTAATGTCATGTTTAAGGTAGGTTGGAGGTTGTGTAGGTGATTGGTATTCTTGGTAAGTATTTGGTAATGTGGGTTGTAGGTCCTGCATTACTGTGAGCATTTCATGTGTGGACATGTTTCCATTAGGGACACTGTAGCTGCTGACACTTGGGGCATGTTGTGGGGATTCATTTCTTTCCTCTCACATTGCATGACATGCCATGGTGTGTTGTGTGGCCGTGCCGGGGAGGGGGTGGGTGACATGGCACTGTTTTCATGTAGTATTTTGCAAGTGGGTATTCATTTCTGCAGCATGGAAGTGTCTTTTCATGACACTGCATTGGTGGTGTTTGTGTAGGTAGGGATGCACACATTGTGACACTTCCACAAGAACAATCTCAGGCTGCTATGGTTCTGACTGTTGGCAGTCCCTTTGTTCGTCTTAATTGTCAGGTCGAGTCATCATGGCTTATCAGATGGTATGTGCCAGGCCTGTGTGCACTCCACTGGGGTGTGATTTCTATGTGAAGTAATTAGCCACCAGCTGCGTACGGGCTGCCTCACCCCGTGCCCTCTCCCCTCTCATGCGCAGCAGGCGTGCATGTGGTTGGGGATGTGGGGGCACCACCATGTCCACAGCGAGGCCCCGGCGTGTTGCAACATTGTGCAGGACACATGCTGCCACTATGATCCTGCACACTACTGGGGGCGCATATAACAGCTGCCCGCCAGAACGGTCAAGGGAGCGAAAGCGTGAATTGAGCACTCCGAATGTGCGCTCCACTATGCCCCGGGTTGCAATATGGGCTGTGTTGTATCTTACCTCTGGAGGCGTGATGGGGTTCCGAATTGGCTTCATCATGTGGGTGCTCAGAGGGTAGGCACTGTCCCCTGGTGAGGAGGTGATGGGTATCATTAGTGGGGTAGTGACATAACTCTGCATCTGACATGCATGTATGTGCAGTGGCATTCATACTCACCAAGCATCCATGTATCGCCATGCCGCCCAGCTTCTAGGTCCCGGTTTAGGGTAGACATTCGGTAAATGAAGCTGTCGTGGGTGGACTCTGGATAGTTGGCATATACTGAAGTGATGATTCCCTTAGCATTGCATACTACCTGCACGTTGATGGAATGCCAGTGCTTGCGGTTCCTATAGATGTGCTCAGATGACCTGGGGGGACGTAGTGCCACATGGGTGCAGTCAATGGCACCTAGCACTTTTGGAAATTGTGCCACACCGTAGAAATCGAGGGTGGCAGCCTGCCTTTCTGCAGGTGTCCTTGGCAGGAATATGTGCCTACGGACTGATGGGCGTGAAGTGATGATGTTCAAGACCTGATGTAGGCAGCGTGACTGCGTGCCCTTGACACCCTACCCACTATGGCACTTGTCCGCTGAAATGATCCTGTGGCCAAGAAGTGCAGTACATTGAGGACCTTCTACAGCGGGCTGAGTGCTTGGGAGCACAGGGTGGGTGATGTGAGGTCATCCTCCCACTCACTGACCAGGTCCAGTATTATGTGTGGGGGAAACCTGTACCTCCCATACACCTGGTCATCAGGCATCCCAAAAAGGCTGGTTCCGGGAGTGAAAATTTGGGCCCTCACTATCCTCCTCCTCCTCCTTTGGTAACCCACGGCCACTGCTGCTAGGAATGGTATATTCATCCTGGCGTATGAGCTTGTTTGTTGTTTGCGCGCACTTTTATGCTGCGCGGGTCGACGTACGCCTGCTTCATGCTGGCGTACGTGTCTCAGGATTGGACCATTTATTTTTCGGCACATCGTAGGCGAACATGTGAATCTTCCCGCCCACCCCAGAAATACACGTAGCACGCTCTAACAGGCACAGTCGCGGGTAAATATTCCCGCCCACCCCTGGAATACATGTACCCCACTCTCAAAGGCCCAATCGCGTGTGGGACTTCCCGCGCACCCCGAAGTACACGTACACAGGCTAATCGTGTGTGGAAGTTCACGCGCACCCCGAAGTACACGCACCCAGGCCAATCGCGTGTGGGACTTCCCGCGCACCCCGAAGTACACGTACCCAGGCTAATCACGTGAGGAACTTCCCGCGCACCCCGAGGTACACGTACCCAGGCCTATCGCGTGTGGGACTTCCCGCGCACCCCGAAGTACACGTACCCAGGCTAATCTCGTGTGGAACTTCCCGCGCACCCCGAGGTACACGTACCCAGGCCAATCGCGTGTGGAACTTCCCGCGCACCCCGAAGTACACGTACCCAGGCAAATCGCACGGCTGAGGGGTGGGGGTGCAGGGGGACATGAGTGGGGGCCTGGTGGAGGCTGCCCCTGCACTGCTGGGGGGTGGGGGTAATAGGGGACATGAGTGGGGGCCTGGTGGAGGCTGCCCCTGGTGGCTGGGGGGTGGGGATGATGGGAGACATGAGTGGGGGCCTGGTGGAGGCTGCCCCTGCACTGCTGGGGGGTGGGGGTAATAGGGGACATGAGTGGGGGCCTGGTGGAGGCTGCCCCTGGTGGCTGGGGGGTGGGGGTGATGGGAGACATGAGTGGGGGCCTGGTGGAGGCTGCCCCTGGTGGCTGGGGGGTAGGGGTGGTGGGAGACATGAGTTGGACATGAGTGGGGGCCTGGTGGTGGCTGCCCCTGCACTGCTGGGGGGTGGGGGTGGTGGTAGACATGGGTGGGGGCCTGGTGGAGGCTGCCCCTGCACTGCTGGGGGGTGGGGGTGGTGGGAGACATGAGTGGGGGCCTGGTGGAGGCTGCCCCTGGTGGCTGGGGGGTGGGGGTGATGGGAGACATGAGTGGGGGCCTGGTGGAGGCTGCCCCTGCACTGCTGGGGGGTGGGGGTGGTGGGAGACATGGGTGGGGGCATGATGGAGGCTGCCCCTGGTGGCTGGGGGGTGGGGGTGATGAGGGACATGAGTGGGGGCCTGGTGGAGGCTGCCCCTGCACTTCTGGGGGTAATAGGGGACATGAGTGGGGGCCTGGTGGAGGCTGCCCCTGGTGGCTGGGGGGTGGGGGTGATGGGAGACATGAGTGGGGGCCTGATGGAGGCTGCCCCTGGTGGCTGGGGGGTAGGGGTGGTGGGAGACATGAGTTGGACATGAGTGGGGGCCTGGTGGTGGCTGCCCCTGCACTGCTGTGGGGTGAGGGTGGTGGTAGACATGGGTGGGGGCCTGGTGGAGGCTGCCCCTGCACTGCTGGGGGATGGGGGTGGTGGGAGACATGAGTGGGGGCCTGGTGGAGGCTGCCCCTGGTGGCTGGGGGGTGGGGGTGATGGGAGACATGAGTGGGGGCCTGGTGGAGGCTGCCCCTGCACTGCTGGGGGGTGGGGGTGGTGGGAGACATGGGTGGGGGCATGATGGAGGCTGCCCCTGGTGGCTGGGGGGTGGGGGTGATGAGGGACATGAGTGGGGGCCTGGTGGAGGCTGCCCCTGCACTTCTGGGGGTAATAGGGGACATGAGTGGGGGCCTGGTGGAGGCTGCCCCTGGTGGCTGGGGGGTGGGGGTGATGGGAGACATGAGTGGGGGCCTGATGGAGGCTGCCCCTGGTGGCTGGGGGGTAGGGGTGGTGGGAGACATGAGTTGGACATGAGTGGGGGCCTGGTGGTGGCTGCCCCTGCACTGCTGTGGGGTGAGGGTGGTGGTAGACATGGGTGGGGGCCTGGTGGAGGCTGCCCCTGCACTGCTGGGGGGTGGAGGTGGTGGGAGACATGAGTGGGGGCTTGGTGGAGGCTGCCCCTGGTGGCTGGGGGGTGGGGGTGATGGGAGACATGAGTGGGGGCCTGGTGGAGGCTGCCCCTGCACTGCTGGGGGGTGGGGGTTGTGGGAGACATGGGTGGGGGCATGATGGAGGCTGCCCCTGGTGGCTGGGGGGTGGGGGTGATGAGGGACATGAGTGGGGGCCTGGTGGAGGCTGCCCCTGGTGGCTGGGGGGTGGGGGTGATGGGAGACATGAGTGGGGGCCTGGTGGAGGCTACTCCTGGTGGCTGGGAGGTGGGGGTGATGGGAGACATGAGTGGGGGCCTGGTGGAGGCTGCCCCAGATGGCTGGGGGGTGGGGGTGATGGGAGACATGAGTGGGGGCCTGGTGGAGGCTGCCCCTGGTGGCTGGGGGTGGGGGTGATGGGAGACATGAGTGGGGGCCTGGTGGAGGCTGCCCCTGGTGGCTGGGGGGTGGGGGTGATGGGAGACATGAGTGGGTGCCTGGTGGAGGCTGCCCCTGCACTGCTGGGGGGTGGGGGTGATGGGAGACATGAGTGGGGGCCTGGTGGAGGCTGCCCCTGGTGGCTGGGGGGTGGGGGTGATGGGAGACATGAGTGGGGGCCTGGTGGAGGCTGCCCCTGCACTGCTGGGGGGTGGGGGTAATAGGGGACATGAGTGGGGGCCTGGTGGAGGCTGACACTGGTGGCTGGGGGGTGGGGGTGGTGGGAGACATGAGTTGGACATGAGTGGGGGACTGGTGGAGGCTGCCCCTGCACTGCTGGGGGGTGGGGGTGGTGGGAGACATGAGTGGGGGCCTGGCGGAGGCTGCCCCTGGTGGCTGGGGGGTGGGGGTGGTGGTAGACATGGGTGGGGGCCTGGTGGAGGCTGCCCCTGCACTGCTGGGGGGTGGGGGTAATAGGGGACATGAGTGGGGGCCTGGTGGAGGCTGCCCCTGGTGGCTGGGGGGTGGGGGTGGTGGGAGACATGAGTTGGACATGAGTGGGGGCCTGGTGGAGGCTGCCCCTGCACTGCTGGGGGGTGGGGGTAATAGGGGACATGAGTGGGGGCTTGGTGGAGGCTGCCCCTGGTGGCTGGGGGGTGGGGGTGATGGGAGACATGAGTGGGGGCCTGGTGGAGGCTGCTCCTGGTGGCTGGGGGGTGGGGGCGATGGGAGACATGAGTGGGGGCCTGGTGGAGGCTGCCCCAGGTGGCTGGGGGGTGGGGGTGATGGGAGACATGAGTGGGGGCCTGGTGGAGGCTGCCCCTGCACTGCTGGGGGGTGGGGGTGGTGGGAGACATGAGTGGGGGCCTGGTGGAGGCTGCCCCTGGTGGCTGGGGGGTGGGGATGATGGGAGACATGAGTGGGGGCCTGGTGGAGGCTGCCCCTGCACTGCTGGGGGGTGGGAGTGATGGGAGACATGAGTGGGGGCCTGGTGGAGGCTGCCCCTGGTGGCTGGGGGGTGGGGGTGATGGGACCCATGAGTTGGACATGAGTGGGGGCCTGGTGGAGGCTGCCCCTGCACTGCTGGGGGGTGGGGGTGATGGGAGACATGAGTGGGGGCCTGGCGGAGGCTGCCCCTGGTGGCTGGGGGGTGGGGGTGGTGGTAGACATGGGTGGGGGCCTGGTGGAGGCTGCCCCTGCACTGCTGGGGGGTGGGGGTAATAGGGGACATGAGTGGGGACCTGGTGGGGGCTGCCCGTGGTGGCTGGGGGGTGGGGGTGGTGGGAGACATGAGTTGGACATGAGTGGGGCCTGGTGGAGGCTGCCCCTGCACTGCTGGGGGGTGGGGGTGGTGGGAGACATGAGTTGGGGCCTGGTGGAGGATGCCCCTGGTGGCTGGGGGGTGGGGGTGGTGGTAGACATGGGTGGGGGACTGGTGGATGCTGCCCCTGCACTGCTGGGGGTTGGGGGTAATAGGGGACATGAGTGGGGGCCTGGTGGAGGCTGCCCCTGGTGGCTGGGGGTGGGGATGATGGGAGACATTAGTGGGGGCCTGGTGGAGGCTGCCCCTGCACTGCTGGGGGGTGGGGGTAACAGGGGACATGAGTGGGGGCCTGGTGGAGGCTGCCCCTGGTGGCTGGGGGGTTGGGGTGATGGGAGACATGAGTGGGGGCCTGGTGGAGGCTGCCCCTGGTGGCTGGGGGGTAGGGGTAGTGGGAGACATGAGTTGGACATGAGTGGAGGCCTGGTGGTGGCTGCCCCTGCACTGCTGGGGGGTGGGGGTGGTGGTAGACATGGGTGGGGGCCTGGTGGAGGCTGCCCTGCACTGCTGGGGGGTGGGGTGGTGGGAGACATGAGTGGGGGCCTGGTGGAGGCTGCCCCTGGTGGCTGGGGGTGGGGGTGATGGGAGACATGAGTGGGGGCCTGGTGGAGGCTGCCCCTGCACTGCTGGGGGGTGGGGGTGGTGGGAGACATGGGTGGGGGCCTGATGGAGGCTGCCCCTTGTGGCTGGGCGGTGGGGGTGATGAGGGACATGAGTGGGGGCCTGGTTGAGGCTGCCCCTGCACTGCTGGGGGGTGGGTGTATTAGGGGACCTGAGTGGGGGCTTGGTGGAGGCTGCCCCTGGTGGCTGGGGGGTGGGGGTGATGGGAGACATGAGTGGGGGCCTGGTGGAGGCTGCCCCTGGTGGCTGGGGGGTGAGGGTGATGGGAGACATGAGTGGGGGCCTGGTGGAGGCTGCCCCTGGTGGCTGGGGGGTGGGGGTGATGGGAGACATGAGTGGGGGCCTGGTGGAGGCTGCCCCTGGTGGCTGGGGGGTGGGGGTGATGGGAGACATGAGTGGGGGCCTGGTGGAGGCTGCCCCTGGTGACTGGGGGTGAGGGTGATGGGAGACATGAGTGGGGGCCTGGTGGAGGCTGCCCCTGGTGGCTGGGGGGTGGGGGTGATGGGAGACATGAGTGGGGGCCTGGTGGAGGCTGCCCCTGCACTGCTGGGGGGTGGGGGTGATGGGAAACATGAGTGGGGGCCTGGTGGAGGCTGCCCCTGGTGGCTGGGGGGTGGGGGTGATGGGAGACATGAGTGGGGGCCTGGTGGAGGCTGCCCCTGCACTGCTGGGGGGTGGGGGTGATGGGAGACATGAGTGGGGGCCTGGTGGAGGCTGCCCCTGGTGGCTGGGGGGTGGGGGTGATGGGAGACATGAGTGGGGGCCTGGTGGAGGCTGCCCCTGCACTGCTAGGGGGTGGGGGTAATAGGGGACATGAGTGGGGGCCTGGTGGAGGCTGCCCCTGGTGGCTGGAGGGTGGGGGTGGTGGGAGACATGAGTTGGACATGAGTGGGGGCCTGGTGGAGGCTGCCCCTGCACTGCTGGGGGGTGGGGGTGGTGGGAGACATGAGTGGGGGCCTGGTGGAGGCTGCCCCTGGTGGCTAGGGGTGGGGGTGGTGGTAGACATGGGTGGGGCCTGGTGGAGGCTGCCCCTGCACTGCTGGGGGTGGGGGTAATAGGGGACATGAGTGGGGGCCTGGTGGAGGCTGCCCCTGGTGGCTGGGGGGTGGGGGTGGTGGGAGACATGAGTTGGACATGAGTGGGGGCCTGGTGGAGGCTGCCTCTGCACTGCTGGGGGGTGGGGGTGGTGGGAGACATGAGTTGGGGCCTGGTGGAGGATGCCCCTGGTGGCTGGGGGGTGGGGTGGTGGTAGACATGGGTGGAGGCCTGGTGGAGGCTGCCCCTGCACTGCTGGGGGTGGGGGTAATAGGGGACATGAGTGGGGGCCTGGGAGGCTGCCCCTGGTGGCTGGGGGGTGGGGGTGATGGGAGACATGAGTGGGGGCCTGGTGGAGGCTGCCCCTGGTGACTGGGGGGTGGGGGTGATGGGAGACATGAGTGGGGGCCTGGTGGAGGCTGCCCCTTCACTGCTGGGGGGTGGGGGTGGTGGGAGACATGAGTGGGGGCCTGGTGGAGGCTGCCCCTGGTGGCTGGGGGGTGGGGGTGATGGGAGACATGAGTGGGGGCCTGGTGGAGGCTGCCCCTGCACTGCTGGGGGGTGGGGGTGGTGGGAGACATGAGTGGGGCCTGGTGGAGGCTGCCCCTGGTTGCTGGGGGATGGGGGTGATGGGAGACATGAGTGGGGGCCTGGTGGAGACTGCCCCTGCACTGCTGGGGGGTGGGGGTAATAGGGGACATGAGTGGGGGCCTGGTGGAGGCTGCCCCTGGTGGCTGGGGGGTGGGGGTGGTGGGAGACATGAGTTGGACATGAGTGGGGGCCTGGTGGAGGCTGCCCCTGCACTGCTGGGCGGTGGGGGTGGTGGGAGACATGAGTGGGGGCCTGGTGGAGGCTGCCCCTGGTGGCTGGGGGGTGGGGGTGGTGGTAGACATGGATGGGGGCCTGGTGGAGGCTGCCCCTACACTGCTGGGGGGTGGGGGTAATAGGGGACATGAGTGGGGGCCTGGTGGAGGCTGCCCCTGGTGGCTGGGGGGTGGGGGTGGTGGGAGACATGAGTTGGACATGAGTGGCGGCCTGGTGGAGGCTGCCCCTGCACTGCTGGTGGGTGGGGTTGGTGGGAGACATGAGTGGGGGCCTGGTGGAGGCTGCCCCTGGTGGCTGGGGGGGTGGGGGTGATGGGAGACATCAGTGGGGGCCTGGTGGAGGCTGCCCCTGCACTGCTGGGGGGTGGGGGTAATAGGGGACATGAGTGGGGGCCTGGTGGAGGCTGCCCCTGGTGGCTGGGCAGTGGGGGTGGTGGGAGACATGAGTTGGACATGAGTGGGGGCCTGGTGGAGGCTGCCCCTGCACTGCTGGGGGTGGGGGTGGTGGGAGACATGAGTGGGGGCCTGGTGGAGCCTGCCCCTGGTGGCTGGGGGGTGGGGGTGGTGGGAGACATGAGTTGGACGTGAGTGGGGGCCTGGTGGAGGCTGCCCCTGCACTGCTGGGGGGTGGGGGTGGTGGGAGACATGAGTGGGGGCCTGGTGGAGGCTGCCCCTGGTGGCTGGGGGGTGGGGGTGATGGGAGACATGAGTGGGGGCCTGGTGGAGGCTGCCCCTGCACTGCTGGGGGGTGGGGGTGGTGGGAGACATGAGTTGGACATGAGTGGGGGCCTGGTGGAGGCTGCCCCTGCACTGCTGTCGGGTGGGGGTGGTGAGAGACATGAGTGGGGGCCTGTTGGAGGCTGCCCCTGGTGGCTGTGGGGTGGGGGTGGTGGTAGACATGGGTGGGGGCCTGGTGGAGGCTGCCCCTGGTGGCTGGGGGGTGGGGGTGATGGGAGACATGAGTGGGGGCCTGGTGGAGACTGCCCCTGCACTGCTGGGGGGCGGGTTTAATAGGGGACATGAGTGGGGGCCTGGTGGAGGCTGCCCCTGGTGGCTGGGGGGTGGGGGTGGTGGGAGACATGAGTTGGACATGAGTGGGGGCCTGGTGGAGGCTGCCCCTGCACTGCTGGGGGGTGGGGGTGGTGGGAGACATGAGTGGGGGCCTGGTGGAGGCTGCCCCTGGTGGCTGGGGGGTGGGGGTGATGGGAGACATGAGTGGGGGCCTGGTGGAGGCTGCCCCTGCACTGCTGGGGGGTGGGGGTAATAGGGGACATGAGTGGGGGCCTGGTGGAGGCTGCCCCTGGTGGCTGGGGGGTGGGGGTGGTGGGAGACATGAGTTGGACATGAGTGGGGGCCTGGTGGAGGCTGCCCCTGCACTGCTGGTGGGTGGGGGTGGTGGGAGACATGAGTGGGGGCCTGGTGGAGGCTGCCCCTGGTGGCTGGGGGGTGGGGGTGATGGGAGACATGAGTGGGGGCCTGGTGGAGGCTGCCCCTGCACTGCTGGGGGGTGGGGGTAATAGGGGACATGAGTGGGGGCCTGGTGGAGGCTGCCCCTGGTGGCTGGGCGGTGGGGGTGGTGGGGGACATGAGTTGGACATGAGCGGGGGCCTGGTGGAGGCTGCCCCTGCACTGCTGGGGGTGGGGGTGGTGGGAGACATGAGTGGGGGCCTGGTGGAGGCTGCGCCTGGTGGCTGGGGGGTGGGGGTGGTGGGAGACATGAGTGGGGGCCTGGTGGAGGCTGCCCCTGCACTGCTGGGGGGTGGGGGTGGTGGGAGACATGAGTTGGATATGAGTGGGGGCCTGGTGGAGGCTGCCCCTGCACTGCTGTCGGGTGGGGGTGGTGAGAGACATGAGTGGGGGCCTGTTGGAGGCTGCCCCTGGTGGCTGGGGGGTGGGGGTGGTGATAGACATGGGTGGGGGCCTGGTGGAGGCTGCCCCTGCACTGCTGGGGGTGGGGGTGGTGGGAGACATGAGTGGGGGCCTGGTGGAGGCTGCCCCTGGTGGCTGGGGGGTGGGGGTGATGGGAGACATGAGTGGGGGCCTGGTGGAGACTGCCCCTGCACTGCTGGGGGGTGGGGTAATAGGGGACATGAGTGGGGGCCTGGTGGAGGCTGCCCCTGGTGGCTGGGGGGTGGGGGTGGTGGGAGACATGAGTTGGACATGAGTGGGGGCCTGGTGGAGGCTGCCCCTGCACTGCTGGGGGGTGGGGGTGGTGGGAGACATGGGTGGGGGCCTGGTGGAGGCTGCCCCTGCACTGCTGGGGGGTGGGGGTAATAGGGGACATGAGTGGGGGCCTGGTGGAGGCTGCCCCTGGTGGCTGGGGGGTGGGGGTGGTGGGAGACATGAGTTGGACATGAGTGGGGGCCTGGTGGAGGCTGCCCCAGCACTGCTGGTGGGTGGGGGTGGTGGGAGACATGAGTGGGGGCCTGGTGGAGGCTGCCCCTGGTGGCTGGGGGTGATGGGAGACATGAGTGGGGGCCTGGTGGAGGCTGCCCCTGCACTGCTGGGGGTGGGGGTAATAGGGGACATGGGTGGGGGCCTGGTGGAGGCTGCCCCTGGTGGCTGGGGGGTGGGGGTTGTGGGAGACATGAGTTGGACATGAGTGGGGGCCTGGTGGAGGCTGCCCCTGCACTGCTGGGGGGTGGGGGTGGTGGGAGACATGAGTGGGGGCCTGGTGGAGGCTGCCCCTGGTGGCTGGGGGGTGGGGGTGATGGGAGACATGAGTGGGGGCCTGGTGGAGGCTGCCCCTGCACTGCTGGGGGGTGGTGGTGGTGGGAGACATGAGTTGGACATGAGTGGGGGCCTGGTGGAGGCTGTCCCTGCACTGCTGGGGGGTGGGGGTGGTGGGAGACATGAGTGGGGGCCTGGTGGAGGCTGCCCCTGGTGGCTGGGGGGTGGGGGTGATGGGAGACATGAGTGGGGGCCTGGTGGAGGCTGCCCCTGCACTGCTGGGGGGTGGGGGTAATAGGGGACATGAGTGGGGGCCTGGTGGAGGCTGCCCCTGGTGGCTGGGGGGTGGGGGTGGTGGGAGACATGAGTTGGACATGAGTGGGGGCCTGGTGGAGGCTGCCCCTGCACTGCTGGTGGGTGGGGGTGGTGGGAGACATGAGTGGGGGCCTGGTGGAGGCTGCCCCTGGTGGCTGGGGGGTGGGGGTGATGGGAGACATGAGTGGGGGCCTGGTGGAGGCTGCCCCTGCACTGCTGGGGGGTGGGGGTAATAGGGGACATGAGTGGGGGCCTGGTGGAGGCTGCCCCTGGTGGCTGGGCGGTGGGGGTGGTGGGGGACATGAGTTGGACATGAGCGGGGGCCTGGTGGAGGCTGCCCCTGCACTGCTGGGGGTGGGGGTGGTGGGAGACATGAGTGGGGGCCTGGTAGAGGCTGCGCCTGGTGGCTGGGGGGTGGGGGTGGTGGGAGACATGAGTGGGGGCCTGGTGGAGGCTGCCCCTGCACTGCTGGGGGGTGGGGGTGGTGGGAGACATGAGTTGGATATGAGTGGGGGCCTGGTGGAGGCTGCCCCTGCACTGCTGTCGGGTGGGGGTGGTGAGAGACATGAGTGGGGGTCTGTTGGAGGCTGCCCCTGGTGGCTGGGGGGTGGGGGTGGTGATAGACATGGGTGGGGGCCTGGTGGAGGCTGCCCCTGCACTGCTGGGGGTGGGGGTGGTGGGAGACATGAGTGGGGGCCTGGTGGAGGCTGCCCCTGGTGGCTGGGGGGTGGGGGTGATGGGAGACATGAGTGGGGGCCTGGTGGAGACTGCCCCTGCACTGCTGGGGGGTGGGGTAATAGGGGACATGAGTGGGGGCCTGGTGGAGGCTGCCCCTGGTGGCTGGGGGGTGGGGGTGGTGGGAGACATGAGTTGGACATGAGTGGGGGCCTGGTGGAGGCTGCCCCTGCACTGCTGGGGGGTGGGGGTGGTGGGAGACATGGGTGGGGGCCTGGTGGAGGCTGCCCCTGCACTGCTGGGGGGTGGGGGTAATAGGGGACATGAGTGGGGGCCTGGTGGAGGCTGCCCCTGGTGGCTGGGGGGTGGGGGTGGTGGGAGACATGAGTTGGACATGAGTGGGGGCCTGGTGGAGGCTGCCCCAGCACTGCTGGTGGGTGGGGGTGGTGGGAGACATGAGTGGGGGCCTGGTGGAGGCTGCCCCTGGTGGCTGGGGGTGATGGGAGACATGAGTGGGGGCCTGGTGGAGGCTGCCCCTGCACTGCTGGGGGTGGGGGTAATAGGGGACATGGGTGGGGGCCTGGTGGAGGCTGCCCCTGGTGGCTGGGGGGTGGGGGTTGTGGGAGACATGAGTTGGACATGAGTGGGGGCCTGGTGGAGGCTGCCCCTGCACTGCTGGGGGGTGGGGGTGGTGGGAGACATGAGTGGGGGCCTGGTGGAGGCTGCCCCTGGTGGCTGGGGGGTGGGGGTGATGGGAGACATGAGTGGGGGCCTGGTGGAGGCTGCCCCTGCACTGCTGGGGGGTGGTGGTGGTGGGAGACATGAGTTGGACATGAGTGGGGGCCTGGTGGAGGCTGTCCCTGCACTGCTGGGGGGTGGGGGTGGTGGGAGACATGAGTGGGGGCCTGGTGGAGGCTGCCCCTGGTGGCTGGGGGGTGGGGGTAGTGGTGGACATGGGTGGGGCCTGGTGGAGGCTGCCCCTCCACTGCTGGGCGGTGGGGGTGGTGGGAGACATGAGTGGGGGCCTGGTGGAGGCTGCCCTGCACTGCTGGGGGGTGGGGGTGGTGGGAGACATGAGTGGGGGCCTGGTGGAGGCTGCCCCTGGTGGCTGGGGGTGGGGGTGATGGGAGACATGAGTGGGGGCCTGGTGGAGGCTGCCCCTGGTGGCTGGGGGGTGGGGGTGATGGGAGACATGAGTGGGGGCCTGGTGGAGGCTGCCCCTGCACTGCTGGGGGGAGGGGTGGTGGGAGACATGAGTGGGGGCCTGGTTGAGGCTGCCCCTGGTGGCTGGGGGTGATGGGAGACATGAGTGTGGGCCTGGTGGAGGCTGCCCTTGCACTGCTGGGAGGTGGGGGTGGTGGTAGACATGGGTGGGGGCCTGGTGGAGGCTGCCCCTCCACTGCTGGGCGGTGGGGGTGGTGGGAGACATGAGTGGGGGCCTGGTGGAGGCTGCCCTGCACTGCTGGGGGGTGGGGGTGGTGGGAGACATGAGTGGGGGCCTGGTGGAGGCTGCCCCTCGTGGCTGGGGGGTGATGGGAGACATGAGTGTGGGCCTGGTGGAGGCTGCCCCTGCACTGCTGGGGGGTGGGGGTGATGGGAGACATGAGTGGGGGCCTGGTGGAGGCTGCCCCTGCACTGCTGGGGGTGGGGGTGGTGGTAGACATGTGTTGGTGATCAGTAGTGCAAGGTGACATGTGGGTTGGCTGGTGGGCATGGCCATGGTGGATGGGTTGCCTGTGGGACATGAGCAGGGGTGCAGGTTAGTACCCTGTGGTGTGGGCTGCCTGCAGGGGCCGTGGAGGGTGTAGAGAGAACACCTGGGGGGACCCACATGGCCAAATCACGTGTAGCATTCCCCGGCACCACCGAAATACACATACCCTGCAGAAATCGCGTGTGAATCTTCCACGCACCTCGGAATACACGTACCCAGGCCAATCGAGTGTGGAACTTCCCGCGCACCCCGAAGTATGCGTACCCAGGCTAATCGCGTGTGGAACTTCCCGCGCACCAAGGAACACGTGCACATGCTATTTTTCACACAGCGGGTGTCCGTGTTTGTCGGTGCCCCTTTGCACCTCATTTGTCCTAGAGGGCCACTGTATGGGCCATTCATCATGGCTGTATATGGGTGCTTTTTGTTAGCGCACATTTTGGCGCACATTTTTTTCTGTCGCAGGGGCGCTACCGCCTGCTTTCTTGTGGCATACTTGTTTGGCCCTGTGCGCGTCTTTGACCGTGCGCTGGTTTGCCCTATTCGATTCCATGAATACGGGTTGTAGGCGAGCTTGTGGGCGTTCCGCGCACTTGCCTCCTGTACTTCCCCCGTGACGCCCATATTTTCACACGTTGTTCCCCATTCAGAGTGTTACGCCCCATGTTCCACCTACTTTTGTGATGTGCGCCGCACTATGTGCTATTTCGCAGTGGCCGTGGCGCACGCTGTTGGATGACCTGTGCGCCGGCATGCGCGGCGCACATTTTTAGCGCACATCCAATGTTTTTCTCGCGCACGGACTTCCATGAATCGCTGTGCGCTGGTTTTCCTGTGATTTTCGCACTTGCACTGCGATTTTCGCACTTTTCCTGCGATTCGCACCTTTTGCCACCTCTGCGCGGGAATTTTCGGCGCACATTAATTCTATGAATCGACCTCTTAATTTGATCTTGTCTACTTTCTAAGTTAGTCCTGTCAGCAAAAGGTAATCATTTCTACTGGTTTAAATATTGCCATGCCGAGATACAAACCTCCCGGCGTATATTCACCATAACTGCATGTACATTTTGAATATCTGCTGCCCGAATTTAGCCGTATTGAATCCAACAAACTTTGAACTTCAGCCACTTACCACTCAGAATCTACTTATTTCAAATGCTGCCAAAAATTGATACCACCACCTCTGAATTGAATCCCCCCAAACAGTGCCACCACAGAGTTTTGTCACTTCCCTTGCACCTCCAAACCTAGCCACCTGGAATTCTGCTGTCTTTAAATTTAGGTGCTTTTATTTTTTCATGCTTTGCATTTAACCACCCTTGAATTGCTGCAACCTTTGAATTAAGTCACCCTGAACCCAACCACCTTGGATACTGTCAAGACTGAATCCCTGCCACTTCTGAATTTAGCCACCCTGAATATGACCACATTGAAACATGCTGCCCTTGACTGCAACACATGAAAGGTTGTACCACCTTGAAATCTACCATCACAATATTCTACCAACACTGAATGTTGAGATCTCAATTCCAATTCCCCTGGGTGTATAATCTCTCATCACTGTAAACTCAGCCACATCCAAATTTCACCACTAAACATCTGAAATCCACCATAAGGGTAAGTACCCATGCAAAACCAACACAAGGAGACTTACATCCTTTGAAATCCAATCTCACTTTCTGTAAGCTCAAAAGTTTCAAAACCTTATCACTACGAACCTCTGAGAACTCCAGACCATGAGGGCTAGCGACCAGGAGTCATCCACCACAGGAAAGCCCTCTGGGAATCTAACCTTCATCACCGTGAATAATTTGACCACTGCAAACGCTTAACAATCTGTCCACTACAAGGCCTTGAGAGTGAGAAACAATTCACCACAGGAGGGCTTTCACTCCGGGAAACAATGACAATAAGAGGCCTTGAAAAATGTGATCCTCCCCATCGGTAGCCTATAACCACAGCGAGGCATTCACCATTGTGTAGCCAAATAAACGCAGTTTACCCTGTCACAGAAATTTCCCAAAACTATGGTATAACCACTGGGATTATAACCAAATGGAACTACCAACAACAGCAAACTTTCCCAACTAGAGAGCCTACCACCGAAATAGCTTGACACACTGCCACTGCATCAATAGACCAACCACCCACAACAACAGTCACAAAAAATCCACAAGCACCAATTTGCACTAATACATGAAGGATGAATTAACACGAATGGAAAACAGAACAAGAAAGACAAAATAAACCACACCCCCACTGAACAGCAGGAACCACCTACCAGAATTCACAACACCTCTAAATCCCCAACAACCCCACTAAACAAACTAAAGATTCTGACAAAGAAAAGAACAAAGACATCAAACATTTCTCGCAACCTCGCTACCTACAAGCCAGCCACACCAGAAATCAGACAATCTACAAAAAGGACCAAGTGGATACTAGAGGAGACCCCACTATACTTTCAAACTACCCACCCCAACACACAGAACCCAGCAATGGAGAAAACAGTTTAGGAATGAGACCTATAAAAACAGAGATAAACTAGAATCCCCTGCTGCCTACACTCCTTATATAACCATAAATTGGAAAAAGAGCCAACAGGACAACCAAACACCTATCTACAATGGCTTAGAACAAAGAAACTCATTGTGCAACCGAATGGAACTCCTCAACAAAGGGACAGATGATATAACCACACAACCGGTAACAAACAGGCCTGTCCAACAGAGAGCCGAAAGTCTTATTGATGCCAGCACCATCAAAATGAACCAGCCAAATCACACAGACTACACGGCAGGATACTCAACATACAATCTATGGCAAAGCACAAAACGGAAATGTACAGCCTTCAAAGCGAACGCGGCATGGATACTCTCTTCTTCATTCAAACATGGCTCTCAGACAACTACAAAGTAATCGATCATGAAGCCATACCCAACAATTACAAACTAATTCACTCTAACAGAGAAATGGGAAGAGGAGGAGGAATCTCTGTAGCACACAAAAATCACATCCACTCCACGTCCCTACCCTCAACTGACATAGAAGATTGCAAATCACTCCTAGTCAACCTCAAGCTTAATGATAAATTCAACTTACTCTTCCTTCGGCTCCACATTTCACCCTCATACAACCCTAACTTCGACACAAATCTCACGAATACCATACCTAACCTTTCCACAAATCACAACATAATTGTTTGGGAGACTTCACCATCTGGTTTGAAAGAGATAATGAAACCACAACAAACTCCTTCACTGCCCTAATGGAAACCCTTCATCTAAAACAAATACAGACCCACTCAGAGAGATCGACACAAACTAGACTTACCAGTACCAATTATATATGGAGCAACCATCATATGATCCCTTTCGCCATCGCAATTTTGAGCTGCATGATGTTCGCAAACATAAAACTCCCAGTGATAAACAAAGGAAACTGGAAAAGACTTGGCCTTGAAACATTAACAAAACTATTACAAACTAACAAATCTGACACCTTCCTGCTAAATGAAATGACACCAGACACAGTTAAAGAGAAACTTCACACTTTGATCACAGATGTGTTAGACCAACATTCACCCTTAAAACTCTTCAAAACCACATCAAAAAAACATGCAGCACGGTGGTTCGTAGAGGAAATGAGGGAACTCAACAACAAATCAAACTGTGACCTAGAAAAGCAATGGAGGAAACTCTAAAACCAATTGGACAAGACATACTACCAATGACCAATTCAGCCATCCTGACAGCTAAGAAAGCATACTATACTGTGAGAATCCAATCAGCAATAAACCCACAAAAGTGAAAGCGAAAGTGACACTGTACAAAAAGGTTAGAGAAGAATAGGTACAGCTAAAAGTAAAATAATAGTTGGGGGATCTGACAGACCAAGTCAGTTCAGGGCAGAGTTTGGCGTATGAGACAGTGAATCCTCACTAGGGATCAGTGAGATTACTGGAGGAACAGTTAGGGTTGAAGTTTCCCAAGGAATACATTCCCAAAGCAGGTAGGTCATCTGATGACAATGGAGACCCTAATTCCATCCCCAGATATTGGAATGGCAGACTCCTGGGAAAGGCGATCAATCAATACCTCAATCTCTTGGAGGAGACCATCAGATTGCTCTGTGAAAAAGAACTGTTGGCCGTGAGGACCTATACACATAGTTGCACCTGTAGAGAGTTCAGGAACCCTGGAAACCTTAAACCTGAAGACAAACCCAATTGTAATCTGCTGGACTTTGAAACTGGGATAAGGAGCAGCACATCTGAAACCGGGTTAAATATTCTTTCTTTAATACCTCCGTGCAATAAGGTTAGTTACTGAAGTTGAACATTATTTTGCCCCGAGTAAGCAAAGGTTTTAAGTATCATATCATTGGCCCAACCTCTTGGTGCTCCCACTCCTGCAGCCCATTACAACAGTTTAAAAAAAACATACATCAAAGTTGGAAAAACATATCATAAAATACAGTACACCCATCGTGGCACTTTACCTAATTATTCAGATTGTGCCACTTCAAGACAAGTCATGGTTACATGGCATATTCAAAAATAAATGGAAGCATTCCAAGCCTTAACCTTATTTAATTAAGTAGAAGGAATTTTGAAAGACATCCTTTTGAATTCAACCCACCACTGCTACCCAGCATTATAAACAAAACCATCCTGTGACCCTTAAAGAAAGGAGTCACTCTTTCACCCTTGTGTATGATGAAATATTTATTTAAAAATATATTAAGACACAATATCAAGCAATTACCCCCAAAACAAAGCTCACCTGATATAATTGATCTGTCACACACACAGCAATTGGCCAGACAATATGCAAGATTCATGTTAACCATAATGTATTAGGGACCTGTCATAGTGTTGGTCCAATTGATATGATATGATATGGCACTTATAATGCGCCAGTACAAAAGTGTTTGAAGGTGCGACGAGGCAAGGGAGGGGGAACAGAGGGAAGACAGACAACAATCCTACTTGGCCAGGTGTCAATCAGATCACGCAAGTGCATGGGAAGGGGGAAAGTGGAAAGTGCAGGGGGAAGGGGAGGGGACAGTGCAGTACATGGGATAATAGAATAAATAAACAATAAGTAAAAGTACGGGCAGCAGGTGGCAAATGTAAGGGTAAGTGCAGACATCAGGTGTCAAGTGCTGGTAGTGGGACTGTAGGGATACAGAAAACAATCCCCGAATGCGGGGGTTGCCCAGAAGGCAGTGCAGGTGTGCCACTGGCAGGGGAGGGGACCTGGGCCCGAGATCAGAGGGTGGCCAGATAACCAGTGCAGTTTCAGCCAGGAAGTCAGAAGGGGAGAGGAGGAGAAAAGGCAGAAGCAAAGAGAAAGGTTTTGAGGTGCTACCGGTACTGGAGATGAATCTCCTCAAGTTTCAGGGAGGCAGAGAGGCTGTTCCAGAGAGAGGCCCCAGCCGAAGAAATAGATCTACCACCAACTCGTTGCTTGGAGAAGCGACTGACCCTGAGGGAGTTGGAGGCGGATGAGCAAAGAGCTCAAGAAGGAAGATATTTAGGAAGAGAGAGTTGAAGGTATTGAGGCCCCAGAAGGCCTTGTGGACAATGCAGAGGGTTTTGACTTATTCCCCGAAGCCACTGGGAGCCAGTGCAGAGATTTGAGTCCTGGAGGGATACGATCCCCAGAATTGAGGCCAAGGACAAGTCTTGCAGTCCTGTTCTGGATGAGTTGCAGAGGGCAGAGAGTAGAAGCATGCAGATTTAGAAAGAGTCTGTTGCAATTGTCCAGTTTAGAGAGAACCAGAGCTTCCGAGACAGTGAGCTTGTAGGGGAAGGAGAGAAAAGGAGGAATACCTCTGAGGAGGTGCAGCTGGTAGTGTGACTTCTTAGAGACATCAGAGATGTGAGGAGAGAAGGAGAGTGTAGAGTCAAAGAAGACCCCAAGGGATTTAGCCTCACAGGTGGGAGTAGGAAGAGGGCCAAGAGATGCCGGCCAGAGAGTGACAGGAAAGGAGGGAGCGGGTGTGCCAATGAGGAGAATCTCTGTCTTACTGGCATTAAGGGGGAGATCATTGGTGGCACACCTCTCCTGGATGGCGAAAAGACAGTCAGAGATGAGAGAGGGAGAAGAGGTGGCTGAGGGTAGCCTGAAAATGAGCTGAGTGTCATCCACATAGCACTGGAAGTTGGGGCAGAGCGCAGCAATGCAGTGGACAAGAAGTGCCAGGTATTGGTTGAACAGCCAGGGAGAGAGGTTAGACACCTGGGGAACACCACAGGTAGATATAGAGGAGGGGAAGTACCCAAGTTGAACCTGGGAAGGTCGATCAGAGAGGAAAGAAGTCAACCATGCCAGGGCCTCACCAGTGATCCCCAGGTTATCACAAAACGGTTAGGCAGGATGGCATGGTTGACCGTGTCAAAGGCAGAAGAGAGATCAAGTAAGATGAGGACACAAGGGGTGTTGAAATCAATGTTGGAGAGCAGGTCTTCACGGATGTTCAGGAGAACAGTTTCCGTGCTTCTGGCAGCTCTGAAGCCAGACTGATGATCATGGAGACAACCAACACATTCAATGTGAAGATTGAGCTGGGAGATGGGCAACTTTTCCAAGAGTTTGCCCAGGAAAGGAGTGATGGAGATTGGGCGATAGTTAGCCAGGCAGGACGGGTCGGCGGAGGGTTTCTTAAGAAGAGGGTGCACAAAGGAGTGCTACGTGGGGGAAGGGAAGACTCCAGTAGGGAAAGAGTGGTTGCAGAAGTCGGCCAGGGCAGGAGCCAGGGAATCAATGTGGTCCTTGATGGTTTTGATGGAACAGGGATGAACCTGTTTTGACAAGACTTTCATAGATCAGACTTGTCTAGAAACCTTGTCTGGGAGAACAGGGGAAAGGCAGAGAAGGAGGGAGAAGAGGTGGCCGAAGAAGGGCTAGAGGAAGAGCAGGGAGTAGAGGGAGGAAGGGGAGAGGAGGAGAGAGAGGGCAAGATGTCCTGAGTTTTAGAGATGAAATGAGAAGCTATTGCCATGCAGAGGGCCTGGGAAGGGACAGGAGAGGTAGGGACTGCGGCAGGATTGGCCAGTTCTTTGCAAATTGTAAAGAGTTCAGCCGAGTTGTTAGATGCCGCAGAGAGGCAGGCTTGGATGTGAGCTCTCTTCTTGGTGAGGACAGAGAGTCGGTATTGCCTTTGGAGCAGGCGGCAGGCCAGTTTGTCAGAGGATGTACATGAAGCACGCCATTTCCTCTCAGCCACCCTGCACTTGTATTTAAGGGTGATGAGGTCTGAGTCGTACCAGGAGTTGCACTTCGCTTTGGGCTTCAGGCGGATCCTCATGACAGGGCAAGTACATCGAGAGTATCAGATATAGCAGAGTGGAGAATGGAAAGGGCTGTGTCAGGGTGTGAGTCAGTCAGAGGGGAACAGGGGGTGAGAAAGTGGCAGCAAAAGCCTCAACTGACACACGCTTCATGGGTCAGATGACCGAGAAGGTGGGTGGCAGTGATGAAGTTGGCTTGGCCTGAGGGGTAGAGAGGGTGAGCTGGGAAGAAAGGAGAAAGTGATCACTCCAGGAGAGAGGAGTGGTGAGAGGGATAGAAAGGGGAAGGTCTGAGGAGATCAGAACATCCAGAGTGTGCCCTGTAGAGTGAGCCGGGCCAAAGCGGAGAATAGAGAGTGGGAGAGAGTCGAAGAGGTTGCGAAAGAGTCCAGAGGAAGGACAGGAAGCATCCAGGAGGATGTTGAATTCTCCAAGAAGGAGGAGTTGAGTGGGCGAGACCAGGTGGGAAGAGGAAAGGTCTGCCCACTCAGAGAGTAAGGAGGAGATCTGACCAGGTGGCCGATAGATAGTAGCCACAGTATGGGAATAGCTAAGAGAGAGAGCCTGCAAACGAGGCATTTGAAAGAGGAGTAGGCCTGCGTAGGAATGACAGAGGCAGGAATCAACTCTGGGAAGATCAGGGCTACACCCCCGCCAGAACGGTTGGACCTGGACGCGGGAGGATCTTGAAGCCGTCAGAGAGGAGAGTGTCAAAGCTTGTGACAGAGCTGGCTGTGAACCATGTCTCGGTGTGACCGAGGACATTGAGGTGAAGTTCCTACAGAAGTTGGCAGATGTCAGAGGAGTGTTTGACATCTGAGTGAAAGTTAAGAGTGGCAAAATGGAGAAGGTTGTCATCCTTGAAAGACTTCCGCGGAGGGGTGCAAATCAGAGGTACGCCCTGTGGAGGTGTAGAAGAAGCCCGAAGGGGGGCAGAAAGGGAAGGAGGAGAGGGCAAGGTAGCCATGGGGGAGGCAGCGGGGAAGGCGAGGAAACAGTGGAGGGAGGAGAGGGGACAGCAGGAGAAGAATGAAAATTGATGAGGCATGGGAAGTGTCGGGGGGAATTTCTGCCGGGGTCGGCCGGGCCGTCCGCAGACCTCCAGGCAGGGAGGCCCCAACTCCTCCCGTGTATATCCCAGATGAGATAGAGTATGAGACACACACAAGGAGCAAGGTGACTCTGCTGTTTATTAGACAAAACGGCAGGGATGGGTCAAGGAGCGTACGCGTCCGTCCTGACACACACACAATCGTGGGGCTCGCAGGCCCTTTTTACTGTATTATGACGCGCTACTTGCGTCACTTCAGAAAGTTAACAAAAAACCTATCGCCACTCTTAATTGGTTGCTCGAGTGGTAGGGTTAGTATAGCACACATATAGAGAACAATGTTAGTGGACAAAGGGTAGTCAGGTGATATATCTGGGTTGTCCCTACAATTAGATACATGAGAATTGTTACATGAAGACTCCTGAGGATTGGTTAATATTACTGTCGTCAGTGATAAGAGCCCCATGTTCTGATTGGTGCGCCCGTGAGCCTCCCAGCCTGGGACCACCGCCGTTCCCAGCTCTCGGTGTACCTGCAATTTGCAACAATGTTTCATTATGGGTACGTGCAGACAATGTGAGGATTTATTCATGGCTGGACGGCTGACCGCTCGCACTGTCGCAGATGTCCATTGCCTTTCAAGTGTATCTGCCTGTGTCTCGTTAGCGAGGGATCCAGATGCCTCTTTTCTCCTGGGTTTGGCACCTCGTCAGGTTCGGCTTGGTCACGTGGGGAGGGACCGTGTTTGAGGCAGAATTCTGCACAATTAATATTGCTTTTCCACTGTGTGTCTAGTTTAAGTTGCAGGTGTGACCTTAACGTTGGTGCGCGGAGTGCGAGGTTGCAACATCGTGCCTTCGATGCTTTGCTCTTGGAATGTGGGTTTGCAACATTGCGACCTTGGCTGGTTGTTCCACCCGGCTCTTTCTGCAGGATCAGCAACTTGACTCTTGCTTTGTTAATGTCCAAGGGAGCTCTTGTTTGAGGCCTACTTGGGCCTGGTGCATAAGTGGTCCGTTTGGTGCGTAGGTGCTTTAGGTTATAGTCTCATATTGTCTTATGGCCAGTATCGTGTCTTTGTTATAATTCTTATTACGGCACCTAAGTGTAGGAGAAGCGTAAGCAAGCTCTTTAGATGAGTTCATGATGCGTCTTGCGTTTCTGCATTTCTGAAAGCCTATGTAAAAACAATAAAGATGCACGTCCGTGAGTATGTCTGTCGCCTACGTCATAGCACTGAGTATATTCTTCATGTAGATTGGTGCGGGAGTGTCCAGTGTGTATGTTGGCACAGGTGTGCTATCCGTTGGCTATGTCGTCATGGCATCTCTAACGACGTATAGTTTTAGTCCAGTTGATCCATGCCGCAGGCATCGGCATGGGCGGGGCGGGCTGCTGTGCAGGCAGATGGACACATCCGTATGTTCCTGTACCAGGGTATCTGGTCGTCTGGTAGATGGGCAAACTCTTCTCGTGGCGGGTGCTTGGGCCGTGAACCTTTAGGCCAAGCTCGAGAGGTGAAGGACGGGAGCCTGGTCTTCCATTCTCCCATTTCAGTCCCCCCTCTGGTCGACTTGTCGACCACAAACATATCCTTCTCGTTATCTCCTCTTACTCGCCATATCTTAGTTATTCCTCCTAGATGTCCATAATGGTTCACATGATCTTCGAATGACCAATACATATATTCACAGGTTCCTCCAGGAGTACAGTATACCCATTTCCCTATGTAGCTCCTGGGGTTTCTTGGGTTCTCGATCTTCACTGATGGTGGGTCTAGATGGTTGGTGATGATTTGGGTGCGCAGCTTCTCCCTCTCCTGTATTATCACACCTGTATGTTGGCCGTCATCTGCTGGCATCAAGGGGTTCATTCCCACCATTTCGAGCAACTCGTCAGTGGTACGTGCCTTCTGGGCCTTCCAAAATCTAATTATGATCAGCGTAGCTCCAGCCAAAATAGTACACCCCACTATTATTTTTAGTCCATCTGACAGCCAGGATGGCATCCATGACCATAATAGTGAGAACCAGCTCTTATCCTTGTTTACACCGTTACTTTCATCCATCATTTTGGAGTGCATCTGGGCCAATTGTGAAACTGCTTCAGTCAGTGTACCATTGTCAGCATCGTTGGCAGGTATGAACGTGCAGCATGATTGTCCTATCTTTGCACAAACTCCTCCTTCCATTGCTGTGAGAAGGTGCAATACATATCTGTTCTGTAGTGCTACCATCCTTATAGCTCGCAGCTCCTCTTTTATTGCGTTGAACCCATTTACTGTAGAATTGATGGTCATCATTAGTTCCCATCTAGTTATTTGGAGCCATTTTGCGTTTGCGTAAGCCTGCAGTCCCGGATGTATTATTGAGGAGAAGAACATTGCTGCTCTGCTGAATAGTCTGTGTTCTGGCGGTATTGAGGTTAGTGCCGTTTCCGACCTTCCACACAGGTAATTTCCTGTTAGTGGCTCTCCTTGTCTTTTTTCTCCTATTTAGGACAGTATCATTGCTGTTGGTCCTGTTCCCTTGCTCCTCCTGAAGTGGTGCAGACCTCTTTTTTCTTTTGTCCCCTTCATCCATTTTGGGAAAGTTTGCTACATTGACATGCTTCTTAGGTACCACTAGTGATGGTACATTGACGTGCACCATCGTGCATACACCATTCCACAGGGGAGGCAGTGTATGGTATGCCTTTTCTCCACAAGCCCAATAATGGTCCATTATTACTGCTGTTCCTGCTCCCCCCTCAGGTAACTCCATCACACTTGCACAGTTGGTGTTATATCCTACGTCCACCTCACCTTTATGCTGGTAGCATACCTTGGGCGCAGTCAACGGTAGTATTGTTATTGGGTCTTCATCTGTTTCTACCCACGTGAGCATTGGTACATACTTGATCCACGTCGTCCAACATCGGTGATTGTGTGCCTCGATAGTTGAGATAGTTTCCTTTGTTACCATGTTGCTGCCAATCACTCCTATCTCCCAGCTGTTGTCCAGATACACCTTTCCTGTTATCGTCACCAGCGGCCTCTCCCAGCATCCTTGTTTACCCGGAACTTCAGTGGCGTACCAATCACATGGTAGATACTGCAGTGTTACTTTCTTTGTTTCTCCTTTTGCGGGGCCACTTGTTATGTATCTGAATGCCTCAGCATGTAAACTGCTCTTGTGGTAACTCATATAGGTCTTGAGGAAGTTGTTTTCATATGGGTATGAGTCTCGTGTTTTCCATGTCATGTGCACTACTGTCCCTTGAAATCTTCCTTTCGTTTGGAACAGTGCCAAGTATATTATGCACCGTGCTGTCTTTTCATCTATTTCTGTGGCAACAAATGTTCGTGAAGCACTCATGGCATATGGTATTAATGAGCAAACGTAGCAGCTGTCCTCAGTTGTCTGCTTACCAATGCGGGTCATGTGTTGGTACCATATGTTGTTTGTGACGTGTGCTGAATCTTGTATATAATTATCAATACCTTTATTGTCTGAGTATGTGTTGCGTTTAAATCTATCTTGCTTGGGTGCAATGTTACTACTATCACCTGACGTAACACCTGTTGCAGCAGGGGACGGGGGTATATTAGGTTTGGGTGCAGCAATAAAATCAATAGCATAGCTGTACTGCCATACAGAGGCAGCCAAGAACCCGGTGATCATCAAAATCCCTATTACTTTTATTACATATGCTAATCTCACCGGCATTTTGCTCTTACCTTGCTGCAGTCCTGGCAGCGTATTCTTGCGACGTTAAAGTTGCCCGCCTAAAAATTCTCAAAAATGCTTGTTATTTAATGTTAGTTTTTTGTTTCCTTTAAGCTCTCCCTATCAAATAGTCATTCAGTGCCCAGGCGAAGAGCTGTTCCCACGCTACTCTAAGCGATCTGTCTCTTAGGACCGGCAAGTATTGGCGGAGGTGGGGCATGGAATATTCTACGGCCAAGAGGAATGCTGTGTAGTAGACACGTACCCTTCTCTTTTTTAGGTATGTTGGCCTTTTTATTTCGTATACAAATTGGTGTGACAATTCTTCTGGGTAGTCATCGTCTGGGAGTACCATCTACGCCTGGGCAGTGAACTTGTTATTTAGATATTTTCTTAACAATACAATAATACGCAGTTCCTGTATGTGCGAGAGAAAAAACAGAACATTCACATGTTTACATGTGTATTTGTGCAGGCAATGTCTTTCAGTTCAGTTATAACTATACTTGGGGGTCAATGGGCGGGGGGTTTGGGCTCAGATGGCGGAAGTATTTTTACTCTTTGAGCGTGTGACCATGGGGTGGGCAGTATGGGGATCACCCCTTTCTTCGTTAGTTATTGTCTCCGGGGAAGCTGGATAGTGACATGGTAAGGGAACAATTGGGTCGTTGTCTGTGGTAGAACTTCCTTCCGCTGTCAGGGATGTTGTTGCTGTTCTTCCAATGGACCTGTCGTTGGCGCTGGGGCGGGTCTGCAGTTTGTAGATCTTTACATCATGTAGGTGATTCCAGGCACGCTTGTCCTTCAGTTTTACTGCTCTTGTTGATACGTCCTCTACCAGATGGGGGCCAGTGAACCTCCTATCGTTCCATTTCCTATTGAAATTGCGGAGTAGCACGTGGTCACCTTTGGCAAGTTTGCACAAGTTCTCCTTTTCCAATTCTGTACTGGCGCCTTCTTCTTGGTTGCTGGTAGACCCGCCCCGTGTGCGCTCGAGCTGTTGAGACACAAACACAACACTAGTAATCAAAGAAGACACATATTGATACATTTCATCACCTAACACACTTGCTGAACTTTCGTGGTCAGTGAATGCCCTTGACGTTGGCGTTAGGGGAAGGCGCATTTGACGTCCAGTAACCACCTCGTGAGGGGTGAGGTGGTGGTCGGACCCTGGCCTATTCCTTAGTTCAAATAGGGCTAATGGAAGGCAATACAACCAGCTTTTCTTTGTTGTTTGTTGTATTTTTGCAATTGCCTCCTTCAATAGGCCATTCAGGCGTTCACATACACCATTAGCCTGTGGGTGGTATGCACATGCAAATTTGTGTTTTATGCTCAGTAGGGATGTGATATGCTGGAACATTTTGTTTGCGAAATGCGGGCCATTGTCTGATCTTAAAACCTCGCACACTCCCCACCTGGGGAAGACCTCCCTTACTAGGAATTTGGCTGCTCTAAATGCATCTGGGTGTGAACAGGGCCCTGCTTCAATCCACCTAGAAAATGGGCATACTACTACAATCATATACCTATTACCTTGACATATGTTGATCATATCAACATAGTCAATATAGAGATGCCGAAAAGGTCCCTCTGGCCGGGGTATGGTACCTCTTATCACCTTTAGGGTATGACCGGCAGTAAACTGTTGACATGTGAGACAATTGCTGATAAAATTCGACACATGAGAATTTAACTCGGGACAGAACCAGTCTTCTCTAATTCGCGCTGCAATTATTTCCTTGCCTGTATGGGCTGGGTGATGTAATTGGCTCAGGGCGGTGTTTAAAAGTGCCAATGGTATTACAACTTTTCCAGTGCCACCCTGGCGCCATAGTGCGTCGGTTGGTGACATTGTACATCCTCTTTTTACCCATATTTCTTTTTCGGCCATGGGTGCAGCCGCTTGTAGCTCCATAATCTGTGTGGCTGGGAGATGGGTGTACCCTTCTCTTATCAACATCTCCCTAGCCATTCCCCTCCCTCTCCCTCTCTGTGAGTCTGTGGGGTTCCATATCTCACCAAAGTATGCAGCATATTTCGCATGTGCATCTGCTGCTGCGTTCCCTTTTGAGACGTGGTCTTCACCATTGGTGTGTGCGGTACATTTGACTAGGGCTAGTTCTTGGGGGTCGTTTATTACTTCAATTAGTTCAGCCAATAAGAGGGCATGTTGTACTGGAGTGCCATCAGCTCTCCTAAACCCTCTTCTTCTCCATTTTGATAGCCCTGAGTGGACAGTGGATGTAACATATGCACTGTCGGAATATATGGTTACTCGTTTGTCAAAACTTTCCTTTAATGCCAATATTAGTGCAACCAGTTCCGCGGCTTGAGCAGAGTAATGCTGTGGTAATTGTACACATTTCATAGCCACACACACCGGCGCCTCCATCATTTTTACCACTGCTGCCCCAGTCCTCCTTATCCCATCTCCTTGATCAATAGTTGATGACCCATCAATAAACAAAAGCTCACCTCCCTCTAGTGCGTTTTCTTCAACTTTTCTAGTACATGAGTACATTTCAGTTATTTGGGTGCAGTCATGGGCGTAATCTCCCTCCTCAATTACTTCTGCTAGGAACCTTGCAGGGTTAACCGTGCTACATCTAACAATTGCTAGTTCAGCTCTAGACAAAATGATCTCATAACCTGATGCCCTCTGTGTTGTTAGTGTGGACTTGGGTTTATTCAGTATTGCAAATAGTGCATGCTCCACAAACAGTGTAGTTGGACACCCCATGGTTATTGCTGATGCTTTTTCCACTGCAAAAGCAGCTGCAGCAAGGCCTTGTTCGCAAGGGAAGTGACCCAACATCACAGGGTCTAAGTGGCCACTGTAAAATGCTACTGGTTTATAGCCCATGCTAGTTTTTTGGGCCAATACTGCTTTCATCACTGCTGAGTCGCAATGTGAAAATATGAAAAATCGTCGCTCATAGTCTGGGGATGCCAGTACTGGAGCAGTTGATATCGCGTCTTTCAATTCGTCAAAAGCCTCCCTCATTTCCATAGTCCACCCCAACTTTTTCTCCCCTTTATTTGCTTCCTTCAAACCCTCAAGCAGGGGTCCTATGTATGAACTGTAATCAAACACCCATGCTCTACAGTAGTTGCACAGCCCCAGAAATTGCTGCAGTTCTCTCACAGTCTGTGGCATTGGAGTGTTTGAAATGGCCTGTGCTCTTTGTGGTGCAATCCTTCTTCCATGTTGGGATATCAGTTGGCCAATGTAAAGTACCTGTTCCTGACAGTATTGTATCTTTTCCATGTCTACCTTGTACCCTTTTTCAGCCAATATCGTCAACATTTTTAACGAGTCCTCTCTGCATTTACTTTCGTTAGTACTGCAAATTATTATGTCATCCACATACTGTAACACTGTGCTTTCCACTTCAACGTTACCCAAATCCATCTGTATTACTCTATTGAAAATTGAGGGTGATTCACAATACCCCTGTGGTAGTCTGGTATGTTTCCACTTTGTATTTCGGTAAGTGAAGCTTGTCAAATCTTGTGAGTCTGGGTGTAATGGTATTGAGAAAAAAGCATTTTTAAGGTCAATCACTGTAAATCGTGATGCTTCTGCTGGAATGCCACATAATATCGTGGCCGGGTTTGCTGTTACTGGATACTCTGCTTCCACTATGTTGTTCAAGGGCCTGAGGTCCTGTATGAAGCGCCAAGACCCCCCTTTAGCCTTGCGCACTGGGAACACAGCCGTGTTACATGGTGACTCTGAGGGGATCAATATGCCATTGTTTATAAGGGCCGTTATGGTTTCATATATGCCCTCATCTGCCTCTTTTGACAGTGGGTACTGTTTCACTCTTGGTAGTATGGCACCTTTTTTTAATTTTATCCTTACACCCCCTATGCTTTTTATGCATCCCACGTCATAAGGGCCAATAGTCCATAATGATTTGGGCACCTTTGACATATCCTCCTTAAAGAATGGGACTGGGGTGCATGCTGGTGCCTCAAGTGCCATTGCAATTTTCTGTGCTACTTGTTTGTGAGCCACTCTTAACCATATTTCTACACTCATCATGAACACCATTTCACCTTCCTCCTTTTCTTCTGAAAACAGCTCCTCATCTGACACCTGGGTCAGCCTACATCCTTCTGCTAGTGCAATCACTGCCCTCCATGCTCTCCCTTCTTTATCTTGGGCGTGCACAGCAATATAATCAACTGTTGCAATAATGCTCTCAATGTCCATTACAAACACCTTTCCTTCTGGTTCATTAACAGGTGTTTCTGGTCGGAACAGATATGCTGCTGGCCTTCTCCATATTTTCCCTTCTATCCCTGGCATCCATGCAAATGCCATGTCTGTTCCATACTGGAATAGCTCGCCATCTACTGGCTCCGCCCTAATCGCTGTCTGTCCACAGTATGCTTGCATAATTTGTCGTGCTGCGAGCATGTTAATCCCTGGAGTAGAGCAAATTATGCCATCCTCTGTAAAGGAGATCGTCATATTCAACCTGTTCATTATGTCCCTCCCCAGTATATTCACTGGTGAGGCACTATAATATAGAAGTGGAACCGACAGATCATAATCTCCAATAGATAAGGGAACGTTATCAGTAAAGGGAACCAACCCTTTAGCCCCAGAAAATCCTTGGGTATTCATGGCTTCGCCTGACATCTTAAATTTACCTTCCCTTATGCAAGACCGGGTTGCCCCGGTGTCAACAAGGAATGATAATTTTTTGTCACCTATCGTTACCTCTATGCGTGGCTCCTCCGCACTATTAGGTGTTACTGACAGGATGGGACACACCAAGGCCGTCTGTGGGCTGTCCTATTGGGGGTACAATGATTGGCCATTCCCTGTGTAAGGGTTGTGTCCCAACACCGTCACCCTACCCAATTGCGTTTGTTGAGTTTGGGGTTGTTGTGTTAGCGCTACTTGTTGTTGTGGCTGTTGTTGTGTTAAGTGTTGTTGTTCGTCACTTCCTTGTTGTAGCGTCTGCTGTTGTTGTATGCCCTGCTGTTCTTGTGAGGTCCTAGGTTGTGCCTGTTCATTCCATGCTGGTGTACCTGGCCTGACCCTACACGTACGTGACATGTGTCCTAATAATCCGCAACTCCAACACACGGGTGGTTCCCTGCTTTGCCATGGGAAGCTCCCTGTGTTATCCTGGTATACTGGTTGCCCTGTGGGGTAGGAATTTCTAAGTCCTCCCACTTGCTGTTGGGTATTATATCCGTATCCTCTCCCTCTCATTAATCCTCCTCTCCCTCTGTTATAACTATAATACCCAGCTCCTTGCAATGGGTACCCTCCTCCCATGTTTGGTGCGTGTAATTGCAGTGGCGGGACTTGTTGTGTTATAGTCTGTGGAGGTGCTATTTGAGCGGGATCTTGTGCAGCCACTACTTGTGTGGGGCTTTGGGCCATTGGTGTGGGCGCAGTTATTAGTGCCCCTTCCACTGTATATTTAGTAAGTTTTTTCTGTACTAGTTTAGCCTCTTCTGTCTTCCTGTCTTCTTCCTTTTGTTTCATTTTTCCTTGCCATGTCCTGCAATGATGTACTATAGTCAGTTGTATTTCTGGCCATGGTTTTGCTTCCATTCCCACTACTTTCTTTAGTTGTTTCTGAACCCCTTCTGGGAGCCCTTGTACTAGCATATGATAAAATATGGCTGGTGTTTTGTCCCATTGTTCTATAGTTTCCATGCGCCACTTCTCTTGGATATCCTGGATATAATCAACAGGATCCTCATTCTCACGCATCTTACGGGAAGTAATTGCTCCTATGTCTGATGTGTCTGGGTACTGTACTCTCAGTGCCTGCCATAGCGCATGTCTGCAGTTTGCAAATGGTGCCCCATCATGCGATGTGTTTGTTATTGTTACCCCATGGAATCCCGCTCTCTTCCAAATGTCATCCGCTCTATCCCCTAATATTGATATTAACAAGCCCTTCACGTCTCCTACTGCTAGTTTCTGTCCTGCGGTGTGTTTTTCCATTTCATATATCCACTTACCCGCACCTCCACTTAGTGATGGGAGCCTACATTTTATATTTTCTTTATCCGTATGCTTCCAAGGGACGTACTGTGGTCTAACCCCTCCTCTCTCCAACAATGGCATTAAGTTGTGTCTTGTGTCACCCTTTATGTTCCATAATATCGAGTCCTCACACCCCTCCTCTTCTTCCTGTTCCTTTACCTCTGCAATCTCGTCCTTATTACCCCTGCTCCTAACTCCTTCTCCATCCTTTCCCCTCTTTTCGTCATTTCCTGTGTTTAATGCGGGCGTGTTTATTTGTCTGTCTTGCCTGCGACTAGGGAGGTCTCTAAGCCGACATGCATAAGGTGTCAGTCCGTCCATGAATGGCGCGAGCTTTATTCTGTGCAGCGAGCATGCAGTGGTTGAGCATGTAGGGTGTGATGGGGGAGGGCGTGATGGAGATGGTGATGGTGTGGTTTCATGGGTTTGTCTTTCCACTAGTCCTTTCACTCCCTCCTCACTTCTCTCCAGTTCCTCCCTTCTCCTACTGATCCATGGCGAGTCTATGTTTGTTCGAGTGAGGTATAGCTTATCTAAGCTTTCCCTTTCACTCTTCCTTCCTTCCCTCTCTACTCCCTCTTCCTCCTCACTACAAAAATCATTCATAAATGGTACCCCCCACTCTGCCTTTTTCCCTTTTATTGTTACGGTTTCTAAATCTATTAGGTCTATTTCTCCTTTTCCTTTGTTACCGACTGCTCCCCCTAGTGCTGATGTTGTTGCTACTTCTTTACTTCTATATACATCCCCCCAATTTTCACTCTCCCTACTCCTCCCTTCTCTTTCCCCTTCGCTTCTCTCCTCCATCTCCCTACTATTTTCCTCCCTTTTCCTTTTCAATTCCTCCATTACTTCGTTGCTCATCTGTTCCAGTATCCTTTCATCCTCCTTCTTCCTTTCCCATTTCACCCTTTCTCTTTCTACTATACTTTCTATTACTTTCCCCTCTTCATATTTCTTAGCTGTCTCTGATAGTACCCTCCTCTTCCATATTTCCATTTCCTTTTGCTTTTCTTCTTCTTCCTTCTTATTCTCTCTCAGCACTACTCTTGATACCCTGTCTGCTGCTGCTTTTACCCTTTCAGCTTCTCTCCTTTGCTCCGCATTTCGTTCCCTTAATTTTTCCAATTCGTTCTTACCTTCTTTCCTTTTCCTCACTCTCTCTCTTTCCTCCCTCTCAAGCTGTTTGATCAATTCATTCTGCTCATCCCTTAGCTTTGCTAATCTTTCCTCCAAAATCTCTTCCCCTTGCCGTAATAGCTCCTCCCCCTCATTTCACTCTCTTTTGCACTATCCTTGTCTGTTCTCTTTACTACCTCCCTCTCTTCTCCAGTTAGTGAACCTCGTAATTTTAATAATATTTGTGCAGCTACCCACTCATCATTTCCTATCTCTACAGTCTGTTCTTCTCCAATCCTCCCCTTCCCCTCTGGCATCTTCCTATGAGCCACATATGGTGGAGGGCTGTATGCCGGGTTCGAGTATCCTTCAGCCGCCCTTAACTGTCCTTCTACTTCTCCTAATTCTCTTAAAGGGTACAACCCTCCTCCCTCTGTTTTCACTCCCGGTGTTATGGGTATCTCGTTGCTTGGTTCCTTCTTTATGTCTTCTGATTTATCAATCTTTTCTCCTCCCTCTCCTCCGTTCCCTGTATTCTTTGTGCCTTCACGCCCCTCTTTCCCATCCTCTCCTTCTTTCTTAATCTCCTTTTCTTCCGGTGTTTCTCCCATAGTGAACATTCCATTTGGTCCTGGTCGGGACCCCTGGAACATCCTCCATAAGTTAAACACCTCCACATGGTTTGCCAACTTCTTCCCCTTGTATGTATTGTGCAGATGGTTTAGCAGTGAATGTTGGGAATATGGATCGAAACTACCATTAGGCGGCCATGGTGTTAACATTTTGTTATCCGTCCCCTGGGTCCACTCTATGCTGTACTTAATTAATTTCTCCCTATGGGGTGGCAGTGTGGTGCATATGTGTTGTAGTGGGGTAGTGAGGGTGTTCCCCCACCCTCCCGACCCTGTCCCGTGTGACATAGTGGCGCTCCACTTGTTACCCTTCCCTTCACTAGCAGTTTACAATATACAACCTTATATTGTTTACCTGGCCCCTCAAGTGTGGGGACTTACGACAATCCTTTGACAGATTATGCAATACAAATTATTAAAAAAAAATAAAAAAAATAAAATATGTATATATGTGTATGATTTTATTTTGTATATTCCTTCCCTTACGGCCCCCTGCGGCCGAAGCGCACGCAGCCCCCTTCCGCTACGTACCCTTTACGACGCTCTTATACAGTCGTCCTGTTTTCCCGTCTCCTCTCCCTTTTACACTTGCCGTGGCCGGCGTTCTCCGTGCGCAGCCACGCCTCTCTCCCCTTCTCCTTTTCCTGATCCACTCATTTATCGTTTATCTCCGTGTCCGCTCCCTTATCATATTTCTCTTCCCCACTACTCCCAAAACCAGAGTTCCTCGTGCTCGCGATATCCTATTAAAGCCCTACTGGTGACGTCACCGATTTCTTCGAGCTACCAGTACATTCTTCATATGTTCTTTAAGTTCAAAAATACACTTGCGACCTACCCCCGCTAACCCTACAGCTGTCTTCCTGTCACTCCTGGAACAAGGTAATCACATCAATAATATAATCGGACTGCGCACGCTGCGTCGCCTCGCGTGTGATACGCCCCTCAACAGGAGGGCTTAACCAGCCAATTATCTTCCGTATTGGGCAACTAGGCAACTAGCCACCGCCTACAGGGAAACGTCATCTACCTATCAAGTTTCTTGCTCGAACAATAGGGATCCTCGTCTACTCATTGATCAATAAATGCCAAATCGTAGGAAACCACACACACCCACCCTTACACGTAGTCGCGATTTAGGCCAATCAGTGTCTTACGAGCGGCCGCACGTGATGTTTTCGTGCTCCGCCCCCCTCTTCCGCGTAACGTAGCCGACTGCTCTCGCACTCGTTTCGCTACCATTCATTCCATTGGCAACACTAAGTTGTTAGACATTCGCCGTGCATCTGTACAACACCTCCCTCCTCCCTTATTTACTTCCTCCCCCTCCCTCACAATTTCACATTGCTTGTTGTGCGTGTCATGCTCACCAAGTTCTCTCGATGCAGGGCCGCTCGACTGCGTGCACCCCTCCAAGCGGCTCGCCACCTCCCCTCGTCTGGACCACGTCTGGACACTCGCCAACCGCGGGCGGGATACTTCTCAACCGGCTCCCGAGGGCCAATATCCGGATTGCGCTGTCCGGTCTTCTCGCAGCTCCGCGATGGTCCTGTAGTCCTCAGAAGGGGGCAACGGCAGAGGGGGCCGCGCCGCCGGGCCTCCTCGCAACGGGAGTGCCTGGAAAAAGTAAAAAATAAAAAGTCGATCTTAAACAGATCTCAGCAGTGCCTCCAACTTGTCGGGGGGAATTTCTGCCGGGGTCGGCCGGGCCGTCCCCAGACCTCCAGGCAGGGAGGCCCCAACTCCTCCCGTGTATATCCCAGATGAGATAGAGTATGAGACACACACAAGGAGCAAGGTGACTCTGCTGTTTATTAGACAAAACGGCAGGGATGGGTCAAGGAGCGTACGCGTCCGTCCTGACACACACACAATCGTGGGGCTCGCAGGCCCTTTTTACTGTATTATGACGCGCTACTTGCGTCACTTCAGAAAGTTAACAAAAAACCTATCGCCACTCTTAATTGGTTGCTCGAGTGGTAGGGTTATTATAGCACACATATAGAGAACAATGTTAGTGGACAAAGGGTAGTCAGGTGATATATCTGGGTTGTCCCTACAATTAGATACATGAGAATTGTTACATGAAGACTCCTGAGGATTGGTTAATATTACTGTCGTCAGTGATAAGAGCCACATGTTCTGATTGGTGCGCCCGTGAGCCTCCCAGCCTGGGACCACCGCCGTTCCCAGCTCTCGGTGTACCTGCAATTTGCAACTATGTTTCATTATGGATACGTGCAGACAATGTGAGGATTTATTCATGGCTGGACGGCTGACCGCTCCCACTGTCGCAGATGTCCATTGCCTTTCAAGTGTATCTGCCTGTGTCTCGTTAGCGAGGGATCCAGACGCCTCTTTTCTCCTGGGTTTGGCACCTCGTCAGGTTCGGCTTGGTCACGTGGGGAGGGACCGTGTTTGAGGCAGAATTCTGCACAATTAATATTGCTTTTCCACTGTGTGTCTGGTTTAAGTTGCTGGTGTGACCTTAACGTTGGTGCGCGGAGTGCGAGGTTGCAACATCGTGCCTTTGATGCTTTGCTCTTGGAATGTGGGTTTGCAACATTGCGACCTTGGCTGGTTGTTCCACCCGGCTCTTTCTGCAGGATCAGCAACTTGACTCTTGCTTTGTTAATGTCCACGGGAGCTCTTGTTTGAGGCCTACTTGGGCCTGGTGCATAAGTGGTCCGTTTGGTGCATAGGTGCTTTAGGTTATAGTCTCATATTGTCTTATGGCCAGTATCGTGTCTTTGTTATAATTCTTATTACGGCACCTAAGTGTAGGAGAAGCGTAAGCAAGCTCTTTAGATGAGTTCATGATGCGTCTTGCGTTTCTGCATTTCTGAAAGCCTATGTAAAAACAATAAAGATGCACGTCCGTGAGTATGTCTGTCGCCTACGTCATAGCACTGAGTATATTCTTCATGTAGATTGGTGCGGGAGTGTCCAGTGTGTATGTTGGCACAGGTGTGCTATCCGTTGGCTATGTCGTCATGGCATCTCTAACGACGTATAGTTTTAGTCCAGTTGATCCATGCCGCAGGCATCAGCATGGGCGGGGCGGGCTGCTGTGCAGGCAGATGGACACATCCGTATGTTCCTGTACCAGGGTATCTGGTCGTCTGGTAGATGGGCAAACTCTTCTCGTGGCGGGTGCTTGGGCCGTGAACCTTTAGGCCAAGCTCGAGAGGTGAAGGACGGGAGCCTGGTCTTCCATTCTCCCACTTCAGAAGCATCTATCAAAGAGGAGAGGCCGCCCACCGGGTGCCACCATTAATGGGAGAGGAGGAGAAGGGAGAGAGCACAGAGACAATATATAGGGTCCATAGGTCTGGTGAGGAACCGACAAAGAGGATGTCAATGAAAGTTTGCCTGGAGGAGGCACTGGTATAGCTGCCAGCAATAGGGAGGCCTGGGTTGGAGACCAGGATGTCCTTTTTAAACTTTTCCTACCAGATTTAGTGAGGAAAGCAGGATAGTCGATAGAGAAGCAGTTAGAGAAAATAGGAAAGACACAGAGCACCATAGAGTAGGTAGAGAGAGGAGAGAAGAGGAAGGGAGAGGGAAGGGGAGAACACTAGGGAAGGACAAAGGGTACGGTGCAAGCAGATGAGACAGAGAGGCGAGACAAGTTGAACAATTGGACAAGACGACAGACATTCAGGTTTAAAAGACTATCACAATGCAATTTTAAAAAACAGGAGAAAAACACACCTAAGTTTGAGAGTCCTGAATAGAGTGGAAAAGTCCTAGGTTTTACAATGCAATTTTAAATACTTTCACAATCCAATTTTAAAAACAGGAGAAAAACACACCTACGTTTGAGAGTCTGCTAGGTGGACAGGGGTAAGCAGGGTAGTGTATGGGTCAACCCTGGAAGATGGCTGGCAACTGGCTTCCCCTGCAGACACCTGCAGACACAACTAGGAGCCACCACTACGGGATCTGTCCTTTGCCTAAGGGCCCTTAGCCAAGGGGCTGCCGGGCAGGGGCTGCCCTAAGAAGGTCAGTAATGAAAGAAAGGGGCGGCCAATCAGGGTCGTGGGCGAGCTGGAAAGCGGGGGGGAGGGAAACAACCACAACGAAACACAGAGGGGAGAAGGGAAGAAGGGGTCGCAAGCCTCAGTTGAGGCTCCTCACTTCAGGATGTTCGCCGGCAAGTGCCTGATTCAGCGGATGCACTGGAGTGTATCCTGTTCACAGCTGATGGGCTGGGCCCAATCAGAGGCTCGGGGGGCGGGAGCGGCAGGCAAGTGAAAGGAAAGCAGGAAGTGGGAGGAAGATGGGGCAGGGGAGAGGGGACTTAGCACGGAAAGTAATGAAGAAGGGGTCACAAGCTTCAGGGGAGGCTCCTCACTCAGTATGTTCACGGGCAAATGCCTGACCCAGCGACCTAACAAATGGAGAGGAAGAACATCTCCACTAAAGTGCCCAGATTGATGCAATGGTCACAACTAAAAGCTCAAGGTAATCTAAAGTGTTACAGTGACATTCGTCCAGTATCAAATTCCCTTCTTGGTAGGACTCTTGATGTAAAGTCTCTAAACTAATATATTGAACTGTAACTTAAATCAAACATTACTAAATATTACTAAAGATTAGACTTGCTTTGCTCCAGCATTGGTGCTCTCGAAGGAGAAGCCTTGCAATAAATGTCTCTGTCACAAGATCAATTGTTATGAAATGCCTAGTTCCCATGTCCTCCTGGGCAGCTAAGGAAGGTACAACCAGCAGGTCCTCTCTTAGGAGATATCTCTTTGACCTTCTTTTTAGTTAGCATTGGTTCCTGATCTCTCCAGTCCTGCATTTTATCCATCTTGACAAAAGAACTATGGCTTGCCTTTCACACATCCTCTGCTCTTCTGTCTCATGGTCCCATAGTCAAGAAACAGGAGCCAGGTACAGAAGCCCTTGAAGGCAAGGTCTGTCAGGCAACCTGAGAATGTGGCCAGCTGCTCTACAGATATATTTCCTTTGTCTAGAGTTTGTTCACTTCAACCAGTTCAGGGCCTTTAGCTAATCTGCTCACATCCCCCACCTCCTGCTGAAACCTCTGTGGCCACTCCCCTCAACATTTAGATTCATTACTTCCTTGCAGTAGTTCTGAACATCAGTCTTAAAACCCTAATACCGCAACTCAAGTCAGCTAAGCTTTAAATCTCCTCCCTGATATTTTAGAGGGTTTCTATCTGATTCTTACTCTCCGACCTTTATGTTATACATTTATTATTCAGAAAATCGTCATTTCCATCACAGAATACATAAGATAACAAACAATACCATTAATTACACGTTAAGATAAAACAAGCTATGATTAAAATGATTATATGACTGACTACGCAGTTGAAGACAACTTTCAATGTATGGTTAAACACACTGTGCAGTTAACAAATCTGAAACAGATAAAATAATCCTAAAAGCTGACACAGGGGGCCTCATTAGGACCCTGGCGGTAAGGGGTTTGCGCCAGCGTTAGCTGCGCCGACCCCTTACCGCCAACTACGAGTTCCCAGAGCGCCATGGTCACTTTTCCGCCCGCTTTTTGCGGGCGTAAAAATCCATGGCGCTATGGGACCTCGGTGTTAATTACGCCACCGTAGTGTACGGTGGCGTAATTAACACCTTCCCCACTCCCATTGAGCCCTATGGGGCCGAAATGGGAATGGGGAAGGGTAAATGGGGACTTACCGCCCCGCCGACCTCGGAATGGGGCGGTAAGTCCGCCATCCGCCATGGCGTAAAGGGACTTTGCGCCATGGCGGAAAAGTCCGCCGATGGCGGAAAAAATCTGCCAGGGTCGTAATGAGGGCCAGGGTGTCTTTATCCATGTTCCCCTAATTAAAGAAGAGGAAATGTATTCCTCAGTGCCATATAGGCAAGAAAAACAAAATGAAGTGCTGGAGATCATCTGCATCACTTCCGGTACAAGCCATTTACGCTTACTAACATTGCCACCCGGAAATGGTGGCACCACATCATTTAGGAACAATAGATTTGTTCTGAAGCGAAAAATGAATGCCCTTTTACTTGGGTTTGTAAACCACTGTACATAACCTATTTTTTCAAGAACAAGAGGAATGTTTCCATGGTAAAATTGCAAAACCTTTCTTTTTACATTCCTGCTTCTGCCTTATATTCTACTCTACACGAGAGGAAATCACTCACCAGTTGACTTCTTTCATAATCACTGCCGAGTGATTCCTCGTCATAAAAACGCCAAGAATTCACAAAGTGTATATGATATAATTTAACCTGGGGGGAGGAGCTTCTAATATTTGAGGAAATGATGTCCCTCCCCAAGCTTCTAGTAAGTGAACGGTGGGGATTTCCCCATAAACGCAGCCAATAAGATAAAGGTTATAATAATATACGATCTTCAATACAGGTCACGTTACATTCTTCATGCAGCAAATACCCTGAGTGACTTTGCAAGACTCCCATGACTTTCCTTAAAAATGTGTTGCTGCTGACTTGCGCAGTCTTTGCTGAGTGGTACCCCCAGACAGCAGCACCATAGGTCCGTAGTGGTGCTGATTTGGCCTGGTAGATTTTAACACTGTTGTCCAGTGGTAGTCCACCTAGGTTCCAGCCATACCTCAAGATTAAGCCATTAATTTGCAAGGCTTTCGCCACTTGCTGGTCTATATGTGAAAACCATTTCAGGTCAAGGGAAATCGTTACACCTAAGTAACGAAAAACGGTTACCCAACCCAATTATTCCCCTTTGATAGTTATAGGGTTCACCCGGAGCTTGCTGTTACCAATACATGTTACCTGAGACTTCCCTACATTCATTTTTAAATCTTTTTGTTCCATATAATCATTCATTATTATTATTTATTTGTATTACTTCTCAGAACTTCTATAAATACACAAAAACACACAAACATACAACCATAAACAGCAAACATATGTATCAATATAAAGAGAGCCTTGACAATCATCATATACATCTGGAATCCTTACTTATTAAAAACATCTCATTTGGCTAGTCAGGCCACAAATGCGACAGAATCTTCTTCCAATCGGGAGGTTGGGATAGGCACCCTTTACCACCAGCAATGGTAGCTGGTTCATCCGGAGTCATAACATCAACTGCTGCAATGCTAGACTTGAACTCAGGAGTAAATATGACTGGGGTTTAAGATAACTATGAGTAACATTAGCTGCATACTTATAGTTATGCAATGTGGTCAAATGGGTGTAATTCTTTATCCAATCCCATTGCTGTACTTTGTTCTTGTATAATCCTTTTAAATCCTTTTAAAGTTTCATAGTCCGTGCCCCTTTCAAAATCAGGGTACCAGTCTATCCTCCTAAAGCAGTCAATATTCAAGTTTTCATAGAAGCAGCCCTTCCCTCTTGCCTCAGGCTCAGAAGCATAGCCACTCCCAATCTGATTCTGCAACAGGCATTTCGGTTTCAATTTAGATGTAATATACAGAGCTACCCTCCTAATCAGCATCTGACTGCTTAGTGACCCCAACCCTACTTCGAGTCTGAGATACTCAATGGAAGTGGAAGATGATAGTTTCAATAAGTTATGGCAAAATAAACCCTCCAACACATTAATCCATGTCAGGTCCTGTATAGTCAAGGCCTCTAAACCATTTACAATTGCAGGGCAGAGGCATTGCTTGTACAACATGATAATTCCCTGTTCGGAGTATCCCGCTGTATGCTTTACACATTTACTTATAAGGTACGTCAATTGCTTCCTTGACGTTAGAATAGTTAAAGCAGGCAGCCGTAACTACTATAGAGATAGCTGGCCACATATTTAATAGTCACTGACAAGAACCCCAGTGCCACACGATTTACTCTTTTCCCCGAGACCAGCATGCATTTGGTTTTACTCATATTTATTGTTAAACCATTTTCTGATGCAAATTTAAGCAGTATTGTGGTCCAATACAACCAAATCATCAGCGTAAAGCATGCAGAAGAAGGATGAATTTCCAATGTCAAGTGCCCATGGTGATTAGCGATAAACGAGGGGGAAGGTCTGCCAAGTAGAGGTTAAACAACATGGGGGCCAACATGCACCCTTGCTTGACCCCCAAGTTAACCATCAACTGGGCAGACAAAGCTCCCTCATCGTTCAACTTCACTCTGAAACCAGTATTCAGATGGAATTGCCTTAGTTTGGACAGGAACCACACCGAGCATCCCAGTCCCTCCAATTTCTGTCATAATATGTTACGATCCACAGAATTGAAGGCAGCATGGACGTACACGTAAACTACGAATAGCGCCAGACTCCCCCTAGTGACTGCCCCTTGCAGTATGTCTAGCAATCGGATATTATGGGTGGTAGATGAACCGGGGCGAAAGCCAGTCTGGAGAGGGTACAATACATTATTCTCTGCCACCCATGCTTGAAGTGCAGTTAAGACAAATGAGGCAAATAGTTTGCCGGTAACATCTAATAGGGAAAGGAGTCTGTAATTCTCCACAGAAAATCTCCTTTTCTGTATACCGGGATGAGAATGGCCTGTTTCCATGATACCAGCACCTTTCTGGTAATACATACCTTATCGAAAAGGATCTTTAAAATCCTGGCCCAACCGCTGGGATTACTTTTCAGAACCATGTTAGAAAGTCCTTTGAGCCCAGGCGCCCTAGAGCTTTTTACGTTTATTATAGCAAGCGCGATAGCATCCAGGAAAACCACCAAAGGCCAAGTCGCACCACCATGCTCCACTTTATGTGTTACCTGATCATCTACAGCTCGAGGTAACTTAGCCAGTCACCTCCACTAATGGTATTGACCATTTGCGTTGTTTTATTTCCTTTTGCCATTGCCAACGTGTGCCATATGATGCGAGATTCTCCTCTCCTCAAAACTCTAATCATCTGTTGCCTTTGCGAGTTCTTTACTGACCACCGCCATCTTCTCAGCCAATTCCTATAGTCTTGCTTTACCTTTTTACTTTTACTAATGATCTCACCCCAAAGAGGCCCAGCTTTATTTATCTGCCTTAACGTTCTCCTCATATGCCTTTTTGCACCTTGTATAGCAATGTCAAAGGTGCTGGTCTGTTTTTTTGCATCTATGGCCAAAGGTCTCCTTGACACTGTACCGGAATCAGATGCTAACTATTTCAGTCATGCTTTGATATCATTCACATGATCGAGAGTTTGAAAAGTCAAGTCACTGCCAGCTAAATACGAGGAGACGGCAGTGATTTTGATGATGTTGGCATGTGTCCAACATGGGCGATTACCCATATGATTTACATCAATTCCACTAACTCCACTGAGGCAGCTGCCACCCTCAAAATCTTCCATCGCTAGACCTAGTGTTGTATGATCACAAAATACCTTTGGAAGAGCATGCATTTCTACCATTGTATCCAAGCACGCACTACTTCCAAAGAAATAGTCCAACCTTGCCCTCTTTGGACCCATGCTCCACGAGAATTGTCCACAGAAGTCACCCCTACACCTACCATTTAAAACACGAGGTCCCACTCTTTCAGGAAGGATACCCATTGCCTACCTTTTAGGTTTGTTCTAATTTGCATCATCTTACAATCTTCCAGCACATTTTTTTATCATTAAATCCAAGCAGTGTTTGGTGCGTGCTTCATTCTGGCTATCAGAAACTACATCATCAGCATAAAGAAATACACCTATCTTTTGGCCGGCCATCCTAGGGACATCACTCGTTAAGTTTAATACTGCATTCAGCAATCAGTTTATATACAAATTGAAAAGCAGCAACGCTATAACGCACCCCTGTCTTGCGCCTTAGGAGATCCTAAAGAATTGGGGTGTTTTACCTTGGGTTCCCATCCTGATTCAAGCTGTTAAATGTGCATGCATACTGACTAAACTTGCAAAACCTCTCCTGGCATGCCTAGTTTGTGCAAACCTTACCATAACTTTCTATGATTGATGCAATTGAATGCTGTCGAGAGATCCATGAACCCCTGGTATATAGCACTCTTGTAGCCACTACTTACTTGTCTATAACTAGGCTCAGATTTAATATTTGGTCAACTATGCCTACACCCAACCGGAAGTCATACTGGTATTCTGAGAGGATGTGATTCTATGTTGCCCACTCCATATCTTAGCATGTAGGACCCAGACAAACTGTTTTGCCGTGGTATGAATTAGGGAAATTGCCCGATAAGATGGAGGATCATATTTATCGCCCTTTTTAAATACTTGGGACTATAATTGTCTCCTTCCATGAGGCAGGTAGACCTCTCTGATAGTGTATTATTGAATATCAGAGTAGCTTCTGGCACCCACATTGTCATTTCAGGCTTAGAAAATTCGAACGGGATAGAGTTTGGTCCTGCAGATTAGCGATTAGCCATCCTCAGAAGATCTCGAGTTACTTAATTTCCTGAAACCAGCAAACTGGATCCACTGTGCTTCCACTGATTATAGTCTAGGCTACGTATCTGCAACTTGCCATTCATTTTCTTATATATGCCGATGAGAAGTGCTGAGTCCACTTAGTTTTACCCACATTAACTTTGTGCTCACTGAAAAGTTGATGATTAGCGCTTAGTCCAGTGGAAACCGTTTTGCAGTATGTTTTCAAATTGCCTTGGATTGCCCACCTAAATCCCACCATGCTTGCTTCACTACCTCCAATTTTCTAGTTTTTAAAACCTTCTTGAAGGCTAGCCTGGCTTTTGCTATATCCTCCTGAGATTGATTTTGAGCTTGCAGCACAGAAAGAATCAGATTTTTAGCCAGTTTACATTTTGCATCAAAGCATATATATCTCTCTATCATGCATTTCCCCGTGGAAGGCTTACTCCTAAATGCTTGGCTAATTACTGCTATTGCATTCCCCAAAGCCCACCCCTTGGCTTCACCTGTGGTACCATCGCATAAACACATCTCTATATCTTTTACGATCGTATGCATGAACTTGGCTGTCAATAGATCAGGATCTGTACTCTTCCAGTGTAACGTTTTGTATTCGCCTTGATCGTCCCCCTTATCTCCCGAATGGAGGATTTACTTCCCTACCCCCACTTTCAACACAAGGGGGTCATGGTCACTTTCAATCCTAGGGATCACTTTGAAAGCTTTGACCCAAGGCCAAGAACACATGTGGAGGAGTAACGTTGATGTATCTCTCACTTTTGTCACTGTGATATTGTCATCCTGCTCCATATCAGTGGTCTCCAGAGGTGTTGCTACTGCCTGTACTCTGATGGGGATAATATGTATCTAGATCATCATGGTCCTTATTATCATTACTCCCTGTTGGTGATTTTAGAGACTAAGGACTTTGAATATCCCTCCTGCTCTACAATGTTTGTTGGGTCTTCTGGCTCATAATGCTCTTCTACAATGTGTGTTGTTTTTCCCGGGTCATCGATAACTGCAATCTGCACCTGTCCTCTCTCTCCCCAAGAAACAATGGAGTGATGCTCCTAAGACATCAATACCAGTGAATGCATTACCATTTCTTGGACCAAAGGCTACAATGATGCCTTCAATTTGGCACTCACAATGCTGGCCGCCCTGCCTAGAGCAGCTGCTGCAGATGTTGTTAAAAGCCCCCTAAATCCATGCTACACTCTCTCCCAGCAAGTGTAGATGTTGCAGACATGTTGGCATTCAAGATGGTTATTTCTCCCTTCTGATAAGAAAATGTCATGAACATATATACTACAAAAGATAGTTACTTAGATTATCTCCTCCCTAAAACTACTAGTTTTGGAACCACTTTACAATGGCACATTTGTTGTGATTTCAGCTACATTCATTGCCTCTAAACAATTCTAAGACTTTTCTATGCAACTACTAACGATGGCACTTTGTCTCAGCTGGTGAGTAGACTCTCCTGCCTTCAAACAATGTTACACTATTTTTCCCTCAACTATTGTTCTGTCTTCTCACAAATCGTGGCTACTGCAATTGTCTCTCATTCATCACAAAATTTGGAACACCCAGCACAATCAGTAAATACACGTGTCTCCCTCTGAACGATATATTAACTTTTTTGCAATTATCATTTTGTCTTGTCACAAAACAATGGTACACTCAGTTATAGCGATCCAATGTATTTTTCTGCCTCCAAACATGGACACCAAAACACAATGACTTCTTTGACTAATAGCAATCAAACGGTGAACTCAGTTACAGCCACTGAATGTACTTTCCTGCCACCAAACAATTCTAAGATTATTTCTCCAGCAAGACTATCGTTTATCACAGCAAGTTGGCACAGCCAGTGAATGCTATTGCCTGTTCCAAACAACTCCAAAGAACAGTAAGACGTTTCTTCATAACGACTGCTTTGTTTCATCAATACAAGATCACACACTGAGTTAAAGTCTCTGAATATACTCTCCTCAAGCCTAAAGAACTCTTAAACATGTCTAATCAACCAGTATTTGGTCTCACTACAAAACAACGGTTCACTAAATTACAGCGACTGAAAATAATGTACTCCTGCAAAAAATTAATTACAGGAGGGCTTCTTCACAAATAATAATGTGTCTTGTCACAAAAAAATGGCACACTCAGTTATAGCCACTGAAGACATCTCATGCCAAACTATGCACACTTCTGGAACATTCTTCTCAAACCCTACTTACCAAGGGCATAATTTCACCAAAATGCCAGGGGTAGCGGAAGTGACTTCACATGCCCCTTGACCTTTGATGACATCACAGGAAGTGATGTTATATGACCCCCCACCCTGAAGTGACATCATGAGAAACGATGGAACACGACCTTTCACCCCTTGACAAAACAGGAAGTGGCATCACATAGCATTATTTATAAGTACACTACGAGAAATACGGTTACGTCATCACTGCAAAGTGATATACTCTGCATTCAAGAATGGATCTCCATGTGTATCGTTAATAGCAGTGCGTATAGGCCCATATTACCAAATTACTGTGAATGCAAGCAGAAGTCCAAGGCTAAACGATAATGATGTGTTATTATAAAGCACTTAAGCTTAAGTGCTTCATATAGAGCAAATACACATACAATATCACCCAACCTGTGTTGGTACTTATTTATCAAGCTCAGCAGGATGAAAGGCTGAGTTGATCTTGCCAGGAGTTGAACCTGCAACCTGCAGATCACACACACATTGCCGTAGCAAGCGCTCAACCCACTGAGCTATCTTACCGGCTATAGCTACCAGAAAACCAGCCACTCCAGAAACAAAGCGCCACATGCTGCTGGCCACAGCCCATGAGCCGCAATTAAAATAACAAAAGTTGTTTTTTTTAGTTTGTTTTATGGGTAGCAAGGGAGACCACAGGAGTAGCAAGGGATACTTCAGAGGTCGCAGTTGTGACCCCAGGCAACCCCTAAATGACGTCCCTGCTATACTTACTCTGAGGATATGTTATGTGAGTGTGTGTATGTCATGCAAGGTGCTCACCTGGATTCTCTCCTCCCCTATTAATAGTCAGTAGTAGCCACAAACAGACATACCTATGCTAATTTAGATTGTGTACCCCCTCACTTAAATGTTCCCTACATTTCTACCATTTATTTAAAGAAGCCTCAATGTAATGTTGTACTTCTCCCTCAATTAAAAACGATATTAATGTTGTACTCCGTCATGCATCGCCTCTTTTAAATGTCTATCCCCACTCAACTAATGCCTATTTTAATTTTCTTCCACTCCATGAACTAACCCTATCTTACATTTCCACTGCTCTCTCTACCAAATCCTATTTTAAATGTCTCTCCTTAAATTAAAGCCGACATCCATGTTGTACTCTAGCCCTCAACTGAAGCCTGTTTTGATTCTGTGCCTCTCCCTCAGCTTTCCCAGCAACCTCATGCCTCTCCTTATATGACTGATCCTGAAATTGAATTACGCATTCACTACTTATACAATTTCAGCCGAAACCTACTGGCACACCCAGCACAAACCCAAAATATATTTTGGGAAAGCCTTATTATATCAAAATGGGCAATGATTGGGTTATTTGGAATGTGCTGAATAAGTTTGCCCTGGCATACAAACTACCTCTTCCTCGGTAAAATGATTAAATCAGATTCACAGGGACTCACAGGGAATCCCTACCACAACCATTCCATCGTTATTGGGACTATAGGTTGTTCTCACCTTTACCAATTATCCAATGCAGTCATTTAAAGTCTTATCAAAAATATTTGTAAAACAATATTTGCTTTTATAGTTTGCAAACCTTTAGCAAACATTTGCAAATGCTTATCAAACCAAACCAAAACACATACATACACACAACACACACACCAACAAACACGCACCCACAAACCCCCATCTCTCAGTCCAACTCCCCCACCCCCACCCATACTCCCTCAAACCAAAACACATACATACATACATACAGACAACACACACGCACCTACACACTTACCCGTTCTCCTGTTCCTGTGCTTCCGGGTCCCGACCTGCCTGTCAGCCCCTGCGTGCACTCTTGTGTGGCAGTGGTGTGACAGTTGGATTTACAAAGACTGCTTCGTACGGTCACAGAGCGGTCTTTCTAAATCGGTATTTAAGTGTTAAGATCTTTTTTTAAAGTTCTTTTCACTTAGGACCACCTAAACACACCTGTCTTGCTGCTCAAACCACCTCTGCTCTCTGTTACTCCAAAGAGAAGGAAGCGTCATGAGAAGAGGTCTCCAGAAGTGACTCGAGATGCATAGGGAACTATGAAACAGCATGGAAGGTCCAAGAAAGGGACCTCAATTGATCAATCATAGAACATATATTGCTAATTACCTAGAAGGTTGAGCGTAGCGTATCCTGACGCAGCATGGCGTCCATTTGCAAGACGCAGAGTTACTGGTTCCTTTCTCTGAAGCAGTGATCAAATCATCCAACATCCAACTTGGTGACACCTTCTCTCCCCGGTAATAGTGTTCCCCAGTTCTTCTGGACACCAGTTTAGATGTTTTTTTGTTAATGTGCACAAAGCGACAACAACATTGTAAAATGTACATCACATTTCTAGCATTACTATTTGACTGAAATAATAAAGTACACCTAAGTGAGAGGGCATGAGACACAATTGTCACAATTAAATGCCTTTCTATCGCAGTAAATCGCATAGTTGCGGTATGCACATTTCTACTGGTTCTCTTTTAGTGTGTACTAAAGGTTGTATCACGTTACAGCCTTATGGAGAACAAATAGTAGATATTTAGAGGTCAATCAATTTAATGTCTTAGATCAAGTGTCAACTGGTATTGATGCATTTGTGTATTTGATGTCTCACCTTATAGTTTGCAGTCATGCAGATAGGTGTGGGGCAGGGTATTGAGTAAGTCAAAAGGAAATCTTATCGGATTCCTACCAGCCTCGCAGAACCCCATACATAAACATATAAAGAATTCATGCTTCTAGAAAGTGTTGCTTCCCAGCCTGTATATTATGGGTGGCAATTCAAAAGAAACATGCTCATGTCACAGACCCTTGAAACTCGTGCACAAAGCCTGTAAGTCAGGATGGTTCAAATGGGTGCTGGCCTAGCTTTTCAGAGGTATTCATTGGACATAGAAACACATTATTTTTCTGCACTTATAGGGGAAAGAGATGTTAATGTTAATGTTAAAGGATATGGCGCTCTGGTGGATCTGAAAAAAAGGGGGGGAGGGTTGGTTGGGGTACGTTAGTAGGGCAAAGTTTGGAGAAAGAGCAAGGGAGCTGTGATGTGTTGTTGGCAGCTACAGTTCGGTTCACACCGTTCACTGAGCTTTTTGGTGTGGTATCCGGTCGGTATCCGTTGTGTGCTGTTTAGTAAGGCTATGTGCGGTTTGCTAGTGTAGTGAAGTGCGTGCGGTTTGCTGTGGTTTTAGAGGTTTGGTTGTGTTTAGTTAGAGTTTGAGAGGTGTATGCAGTGGGTGAGGTTTTAGTAGTGTTGGGTATTAGCATTGTTGTCTGATGAGACGCACACTCATTTTGTGGGTCCTCTGTCGGTGTGACTAAAGGTAATATTCACAATCCTCTCTGGATGAGATGCAGGCTAATATTCACAGTTGTATCTTAGTGTGGCATAGGCTAGTAATCACAGTCCCCTTTAGGTGTGACTCAAGGTAATATTTGCAATCCTCTCTGGATGCGACACAGGCTAATATTCACAGTTCTATCTTAATGTGGCACAGGCTAATATCCACAGTTCAAGCCGAGTGTGGCACAGGCTAATAATCAGTTCTCTCTAGATGTGACTCAAGGTAATATTTACAATCCACTCTGGATGCAGCGCAGGCTAATATTCACTGTTCTATCTTAATGTGGCACAGGATAATAATCACAGTCCTCTATAGATGCGACTCAAGGCAACATTCACAATCCTCTCTGTATGCTACAGAGGCTTATATTCACAGTTCTGCCTTAGTGTGGCACAGGCTAATGATCACAGACCTCTCTAGATGTAGCTCAAGGCAACATTCACAATCCTCTTTGGATGTGACGCAGGCCAATATTCACAGTTCTATCTTAGTCAGGGTCGGACTGGGAGCGAAAAGTGGCCCTGGACAATTTTTTTCAAAGTGGCCCCATATTCTGCTGAACGAGCGAGCACAGCGTGTGAGCCCAACCCTTCTATGAGGGTATTGGGAGTATCCTCCAAGAAAATGTTGAATGCAATTAGTCCAAATGAGTGCATTTAAAGCATGTTTTAAAGATATATGGATCAAAAAGTGTGTTTTAGAATAAGTTCAAGATCTCTCAAAGTAGATCTTCAATGATAGAGGGACCTGGGATGTTACACATTTTGCAGAAGAGAAAAACGAATTCTTCTGGTATTAAAGGTGCCCAGACAACATGCATCCATAACCCATTTCACCCTATTCCTGGGCTGGGAATTGCACACAGATAAAAGGCATTCTTAAACAAGCATTGGCAATTCCATCAGTTTTGGCTTTTGTGTAGGCAGAGGAAAGACTTTTGCCAGGCACTTCCGTAGTGCTATTAACTCTCTATTGATGGTAGCAGCTGCAAATTGGTGAGAGTACCTGGGCATATAATAGCACGGCCCGGTGAATGCCTTATATTGATACACAAGCTGAAACTGTTGGCTTTGCCTATGCTTGTGTTTAACAGGACTTCAGTAAAGGACATGCATAGTACTTTTTATTTCACCAGTAGCGCTTTTACAGTTCCAATAAAGTCATTAACTCTCAGAAGACTGCTTTGAGAAAACACTGGCAGGCACATTAGGTCACCGTTTGATGTAAAGGCTTGAGAAAGCAAGCTCAAATACATCCTAGGAGGACGTTTTTTGGGTGGAGAGGGGCAGAAAGCAGGTAGACGTGGCCATAGGGATTAGCACAACCATGGGTAGTCAATGGGTGGGTAAATAACCAAACAACATGTACAAGCTTTGTGTCCCGCCTCACATGCTATTTCTCCCTAGCTGTACTCTAATGCAATAGTTTCATTTTATAGATGGCACTTAGCCAAAACTAACAAAAAGGTTGACTTGGTAGGAGATCAGTGAGTCATGCCAATGAAGCGCCCACAATGTTCAGACAAAGTGGCTCGGCACCTGCGCCTTCAACCATAGTGGTTTGCTTTTCGGTGGCTCCACTTCGCGAATATCAGTGTTTGCATGTTGCACTTTTGGTTAAGGTAAAACCCATATTGAGAGTTTGGGGCCTCGTTTAGCACCATGCATGCGGCAAAGGGGGTGTATGGCTTACCTGTGCCTGTTTCACCTTTTTGATTCCGATCACTGTTGTTTTGTAGAAGGGAGAGGACCGAGTAGACGGGCTAGACACTACTCATCCTTGTACTTCTGCAGGGCAGTAGTCATTTTGTCACTAGCGGGGAAAGTGCAAGGCTGCTCTGGCCTCTGGTGGAACGAGTGGTGTAGAAAGGTCAGATGCACAAAGCAAGGTGATGAGTCAAAAGGAGCAGTACGAGGTCGCTCTCACCTCCCAGCAGTTGGACGACACAAAATGTGAGAGCTTGCAAACCCCACATTCAAACAATAGCTACATTTTTCATTATAAGAAATGTATGTTTTGGCAGACTGTCACACCGGACATCCTGGTTTGTGGTCCTAGCTTCACGTCCACTCTATTCTGCCTTTTCCTATATTTATCAGGGATTTTGGGTCCTAGTGATTACAGCGAATGCAAAAGCATCGAATGCAAAACCATTGAAAAAAATGCATCGAAAAATGCATTTTTTTTAATGGGGGTCCCCCCTCCAACCCCTGTTTTTTTCCCGTAATACTTTACCTACAAAAAAATCATTTTTTGATGCATTTTTTTCGATGCTTTTGCATTTGATACTATGTATTCAATGCAATGCCTGGATACCAGGGATTTCACCAACTACAAAAGCAGCGAGACAGGACAGTAGCTGCAAGAATACTTTGATAACGTTAGGCCTAGCACAAACATAACTATTTACTAAGTCAGACAACTCATCAGACAAAAGATGTGCACAGATGCTAGGTCCACTCTAGTGGGCAATTACACAACTCGCACCATCAACCTCCACAGCCCACTGACTCATACCTGCATTGTACACAGCAGACAAATCGGTGCATTGCAAGCCGCACACTCCCAAATTGTAATTCCCTGCACAGGACACAAGGCTCCCTGTGAAGTCTCTTCCTGTGAACAGTATATCATCCATGCAAGAATATTGTGCAGTGGCACCAGGCCAATAACTGCCAACATGGGGCCCCTTCCACTTGAGTACAGTTGAAATTACCAAAGCCTTCTGTGACAATCTCTTTGCTTTTCATCCGAATGGTTTCCGATTGCCTTTTGTTCTCTGCCTCCCGCTGCCAATTGAAACGTGTGGCCCAATTCCTTGCCCCTGGAAAATGTGTCCAAAAGTTGCTGTTTATCACCCTAAGCGCCAGCCCTTTAAACCCCAAGTTTTGCCCCTTGCCAAGGTCGAAACATGTGTTTGCTGGCTGTACAAACAAAGTGTACAACACAATAAATTCGGTCTGAATCTAGAATACTAACTATTGTTATTATATAGTGCATCAAGTTTTAAGGTAGTGGTGCAGGTGGCCGGTTAGTCCACTAGTTTAAATAATTTCAAACAAACCTGGTACGTCAAACAATAGAGCTCTGATAAAAGCAAGATTCCTAGTGTCACCTAGTCACAAACACATTAAAAAACAAACTTGTGCCCTGTAAATGCAAAAGTGTGTCCAGGAAAACCACTGTATTGGAGATCTGCACACCGTAATAATGAAAATAGAATTTAAATCCTTTGTCACCTTTAAGGAGCAAGCTGATGGTCAGCCTATAGGAGGGTTCGCCTGTGAACCTTTTGTGACACTGCAAGGTTTTGCAATGGCAATCATGTATATTTCAAAACGACTGTCACTTCGCTGGGGCGCTACATGTGCTTAACTGGTGTTGAGGCTATGAACATCCATCTACTGGGGAGAACTCACGTTGGAAGAGTCCAACAGCGAGCAAGCCACACACTCTCACACAGGGCCAGGGTATCACCTCTCTGTGGAGCCCCTGTCCGGCGCTGCCTATTTCCGAAAAAGGAAAGAAAGATTGTGGATAACTGTGGCCGGCACCATACAGGACGCCTCCAAATCCCCTTCAAACGTGTGTTACTAGACACCTAGAAACCATACCAATCCCAGGCAGTCTCCAAAGGTCAGGAAACTCACCTGCAGAAAAGCCTAGCAGAAGATGGATGCAGACCACCGGATGCTGGAGGAGGGCGACGACAGTCAGCAAAGAGGCCAGGGATCATGCAGGCTGTGCCACCAGGGGTCAGGTAAGCGGTCGGAAGTAGGTGATAAGCTGGAACACGGACATCCAGGCAGAGGCACGCAGAGAAGCTGGCATGACGGCTTCCATTCTAGTCCTCCATTACTTGGAACATTCAAGTATGGACTTTTCAGAGCTAGGGGGAGGAGGTCAGTCGGCCCAAAGCTGTAGAAGCTCCAGCAGTGGCCTCAAGACTTCAACTTTGAGTGCGTCACTGGGGAAGAGCTCAAACTCTGGGATCTGTGTCTTGAAAACTGCCATCAGGTTTGGCATTAGAAGGCACCAAACGGTACTTCTTCGGGATGGCCGTCCAAATACTTAATACTCTCTTTGTTACCAGCTCATCATTTAAATGGAAAGGACCGTTGCGTTAGGCAGAACCCAAAAAATGTTAGTGTGATCACAGTTGCTTCTGAAAGCCCAAACAATGCTCCAATTAAACTGAGCGACACAAAATAACGTTTATACTTGGTCTCTTATTTGTGCGATGGGTGATCTTTAAACACAAACAAAAAAAGTGTGCATTATTTTTTTGGAACATCATCATTATCCTCACATTATATATAATAATGTAATTTATTTGTATATAGCTCTTAAACTTTTACAAATTAAAAACATCAAAATACAAAATGATACACATAAGAATAAAGTCGACAGTGCAAACTAAAATACAAAATGATGCGTCATGTTGTCCATATGACATACAAGGCATTATACAGTATTCCAAATAGAACAGGCAGTCCACTCTTACCTGTAAACGAAGTCCAATGATTGACTTCCCCATCTATGTCGCACACACATTTTTACAATGTGATAGCTAGAAAAGCTCAGAGGCAGGATATTGCGGTATCCATACTGCGACCCGTCTTCACGCAGAGCAGCATGGATCTTGCTCTGCATCCGCAGGCCAGGCCTCCACAATGAAATCTACATCGAGGACTCAAATCCGTTTCCCGGCTCGGCAGTGCACACAGAGGCCGCACACCTTCAAAACAAAGGCAAGACTCCACTGACAGACCATTTAGAAAGCCCAAGAAGGCTTAAAATGCTCCTGAACAGGGACCTGTTAACCAGCTATGTCGCCTGCTGCACCCCCTTATGGTCTCCGATGCTGCCTTTTAACTTACAAAGTCCTTCCCTGATAAGAGGAACGGGCCTAGAGACTGTCACAAGTCCCAAAGTAGTCCTTTCAGGGCACGTGCGATTTGCTTCATGCCTGGCCCCAGGCAACAACCTAAATGCGCAGACGTGAGCCACACAGCCGCATGTCCCGTGGAGAAATGCAGCAGCCTGCTGAAGCCAATCCACCCAGGCTGGCCGGATAATGGATGATGTTCATACAGTTCTTTCCCATTATGTATCCTTCCCCCAAGCAGGAAAAGAGGCCCTATGCCTTGAGGCCTACCGGGGAAAGTCCCGGTGTCCCGGTGGGCCAGTCCAGCACTGATCTTAGTGTGGCACAGGCTAATGATCACAGACCTCTCTAGATTTGACTCAAGGCAACATTCACAATCCTCTAGATGTGAATGTTGACTGTTACCAGGCATTTTGTCTCTATAATTGGGACTGGATGTGGAACTAAAACCTTAGGAGCCCCTGACGCATGTGGGATAAGGGTACACATGTAACAGCTTTCATTGCTCACATTCCTTCATGCAGTATGCATATCAGAGTACCAGCTGTTGGATGATTCCAAATACTGAATATCAGAAATAGCGTCAAAGCCCAATCCCTTAAATAAATCATACGTCATCCGTGCTTCCCGTTTTATTCATCTAAGAAAACTTGTAGGGCTGGCCGGCATAAAGTGAGACATTGTTGGATTCCTTTTTTATCTTAGACATATTCATACTAGTATCATATAACTGTCCAACCCCCCCTTTATATGGTCACCCCATATAAAAGACATACCTTCATACACTCCAGCAACCACGACCAGTGTCATAACAAAAATAGAATACCAAAAAAGTATAATGCATCATTCCTAGAACAAATTACATTCTGATTAACATTATCCCTACATAACAGAGAGATTTGAACACTCTGTTCTTTCAACAAAAACTGCACTTCTGACTAGATCTGTGGCCTGCACCACGATTATAAGAATGTACGCATTTTTAACTGTGTGTTCTTGGCATGGGCAAAGGTCATTGTGCCATTTGGAAAATTGCTGAATGTGAAAGAAATATGCATGCAAAGCATTGCAGTGCCCTCAACTGCAATCAGTTTCTACACACTGCTCACTCCAACTTTTAGTGCAGCATCGCCATATCAATTGGCTGACTGAGTCCCGAATCAAATTCGGTTATCAAGCCAGCAGAGACATATTCACTGGCATAGGAAATCACACAGCAGCTGTGTCCGACACAAAGAACTGCTAAATATAACGGTACAGTGCCAATCGTCCCTCATTCGTATGCAATCTAACTGCATTGTGTTGTTCATATATGTTCAGCTCATGGTCTGCAGAACTTCCAGAACACCTGAAGGCCATAAAAATAGCAATTAGGGACAATACAAATCTCACTCAGGAGAATGGCTCAGGGGCAACGCGCTTGCTATGGAAGCAAGACAATGCAGAGTAGCACGCACCTCTGGGTATTAAGTGAAATAACCAATTACAATTATTTAAGATGGCATAACATGGCTAATAAGTGTACGGCAAACATGCACATGTAGTTTATCATTATATGATGACGCATACACTTAAACTAAATGACTGCTGTCTTGCTGTTTTCCTTTAATGCCTACACATGTGTGCAGCACAGGCACATGACGGCGATTTTGCCGGAATTGTTATGACAATCGGGGCAGCTATGAGAGGGCATTTAAGAGACACATGTTGGAATTAAATGAGCGGACTATAAACTTGGATTTTAAATCATAAAACTCCTACTTCTGTGTACAAACGTCAGAACATAGAGTTAGGCCCGTTTGAAAGTGTTGCTCTCAGGGGCGTTGCTAGAAGGGGGGTAAGGGGGCTATAGCCCCTGATCATTTGGTTGTAGCCCCGGATAGAATCCCAGGAGCTACAGCCAAAAGAGTAGCTAGCCCCCAGTCCCAACAGTTCCAACATCAGCTTAGCCCCGGGTCTTTGCCAGACCTAGCAACTCCCCTGGTTGCTCTAATTACAAGGATAAACTCAATAAGAATCAGAGAGAACAGCCGGGTCTCAGCTGGAGGCGTTCATCCGTCCATTCGCATGAAATGATACTAACAGATGAGGGTCTGTGAATCCCGTCCTCGAGAATGATATCCACCCCAATTATCAAGAGATTCTCGCAAAATACATCTGATTATTCTGAAATCCTGCAATCAATGGGGCTTCACAACTAGGCCTTGAGGCCTGTGGCATCTTGTATGGAACAGGGAAGACAGCCACGCTATGTTGGAGCAATATCTGCACACACGTGCGGTCTCTCTATATATTAGGCTTGTTTCAGAAAAAGCTATATACATGGAGTATTAAGCATGGTCACCAGACTCAGAAACACTATGCTTTTTCCTTTTTATTTTTTTTTTTTAATACCTAGCGTCATTCAAAGCAGGTACTGGATAATAGGCAGCCGGGATGGCTGGTCTTGAAATAGCAATTCTGAGGCTGCTGCTGCTGTCTACTAATAGATGCTCAATGATATTGTGACTATATTTCATGATGTTCGAAAACTACTTTCTCAAGAAGTAAGGATAACACAGACATTAAAAAGTAAGACAAAAACAATCAAACGTGTTACTCATTTAGGCAACCTACGCTTAAACACGCAGAAGTCAGCCTTTAGGCCTTTAGTGTTCTCAAGGAGCATAATAAATCTTTTTTTTTTTAACTTTATGCAAGGTCACCATGGATGTGTTTTTTAATATGCACTTATTACCTGGCTACCCTCTGATCTCGGTCCCAGGTCCCTTCCCTGCCAGTTGCAAACTTGCACCGCCCCCCCCTGGCAATCCTTGCACTTGCGCACTGTTTCTGCATTCCTACAGCCCCTACTAGCACTTGACACCTGACGCCTCCACTTACCCATGCACTTGCCACCAGCTGGCCACACTTTTATTTATTGACTTTATTTATTTTACTGTTATCCTATGTACTGCACTGCCCCCTCCCTCTGCACTTTTTCTCCTCCTCCCTTCCCCTGCACTTGCGCGATCTCAATGTCACCTGGCCAATTGGGATCGTTGTCGCTGTATTCCCCCTGTTCCCCCTACCTTGCCTCGTCGCGCCTTGAAACACTTGTGTATAGGCGCATTATCAATGCCATATCATATCATATCATTAGGCTAAATCTGTGGTGCGTTTTGCGGAAAAGGTGCTCTTCACAGTCTCCAAGGAAAGGATGAAAAACCTTGTGAAAAGCATGACTTTGGCTACAGGCCAAACTGATATAACTTATCAAGAAACCCTGTGCTTCCCTTTTAGTTGTAGTTGTCAGAATGAAATCAGAATTGTTGTTCCCAAGATTTTGTGGAAATTGAGTCCTGCCATTATGTATATCATGGCCAAACGAATGGCAAATACCTCACCTAACCACCTTGACACTCTGGTGGAGCACCACAGCCCCTCACTCGCGTCTCACTCAAGCTATTTTACATTTTCTAGGGAATGTCTTCAACAATGTCATCCCCCTTTCAGTACAAGGGAGCAAACCAGAAACCGATTTCGCTAAGAGGACTTGGAGGACCTTTGCCAAGATGTGTTTTCCTGAATTTGTGCAGTGCTGTAAAGTATTGCAGATAGTAGTGAAAACGCATTTATGGTAGGCAGGGGTAACCTCTCGATGTGTGTGTGTGTGTGTGCGTGCGCTTTTGTGGGCGCGCACGGATGTGTGTGTCTTTGCACGCCTTTATGATTCATTTAGAAAAGGGGATCCGTGTTATTGTGCTGCGTTAACGTTTTTTTAACATCACCTGACTTTCTAAATCACCAGACAGCAATGTCAGCAAAGTTCATGTAAGGGATGTTGAGTAGAAATTGGTAGAGGGCTGAAGATCATTTAAAACAGCTCCCCAGGGTAAAGCAGCTCTACATCATCAACATAGAATCAATCCAGATGTGCACTTCCAGAGAGAAATACATCTGTTCGAAGATCAAAAGGTAATCCAAGCAGCTAAGGGACTGATATCAATTATTCTCTTGTAAGCACAATGGATTTAGAGCTGGCCAGTGAGTTTTTGCACTGTTTGGTTGCTGCTGACAGGGCATAAGGATAGCATGGAATCGCTGCACAACCATATGCACACGCACAGCAAATTCATTTAATCATGGGACAGTGGATATTGTAATGGTTTGCAGGAGTCGGAATAGCATGCATACGCTGACCACATGATCCTGAGTCTTCCTTTAGGAGTACCCCATCCATAACCTTTCTTCAAATTAAGTCTGATGGGAAACTCAGAGCTTACTTGGAAAGTCCTACCTGAAAGACTTTGATGAAATAAAACTATGTTCCCAATGGGGTTCAAATGGTTTAGCGAACCTTATCAGCAAGTATATGTTTGATTATGCTTCTTGTGAGTTTACAGTGCATACATTACAATCCTAGCTGCATGTGTGTGCTTGCTACTAAATTGCTAATCTCATAGGAAGAGCACTTTCTGGGCGGTGTATAACTTCGCTCTCCCTGCACTGATCCTCACTTAACTGTGCAAAAAAAGTATATGGCCCACTCTGAATTATTTTGCAAAGTTTGGTGAAGTTTGGTCCAGGGGGGGCAAAGTTATAGGGGGGTCCCAAAATGTATTTATTCCCATAGACTGAATGGGGAAAAAAATTTGCTCACGCCTACAGCCCAAACCGCTCGATGGATTTTCACCAAATGTGCGGCAGGAGCAGTGGCTTGGTCCCGAAAGCGTGCTTTTGTAAATTTGGTGAAAATTCATCCAGTAGTTTTTTTTAAAACGACTAAAAAGTAGGTCACAAAAAAATGTGTGATATCTATGGGCCTGATCACGACTTGGCCGTTACCGCCGGCGGTATTACCGCCGGCGGTAATAGCCCTACCGCGAATTCCCCAGCACTAATAGCGCCGGATCACGAGTTCAGCGGTAAAGTAATTCCCCATTCCCCATTGAGCCCATTCGAGAATGCCCCATTCCCCAATGGGCTCAATGGGGAATTTTCACGCTCTTACCGCCAGCGGATTTCCCGCCAGCGGTAATAGTGCAAATTGTCAGCAGATTTCCCCCCAGCTCAGAGCTGGGGCGAAATCTGCCGAAGTCCTGATTCGGTGGTCCCTTAAATCCGGCGGTATTAGCGCTACCGCCGGATTTAAGGGTTACCGCCGAAGTCGTGATCAGGCCCTATGTCTGCTCTGCAGACACACTTCCCTGTTCGCTTCGCGGACAGGACACCAATTGGGTAATCGGCTTGCGTCATGTCCGCGGACATGGGACATGTTCGCTGATTGGTTGGGATGAAGCGTGAGGTGCGTCAGATTGTTTCTATGCGCCCCCCATCTTGGATCCGTGTTTGATGTCGGCGGACATCGCGGTAAAAACAAATTAAAGAACACAACATTGCACTTGTTAAATGTATCAAATAATCTCTGGGGAGGTGAGGGGTGATGAGGATGGGATGGGATATGGCTGCAAGAAGCAAAAGATGGGTGTTTTTTTGTCGTGAAAGTCACACGGTACATTTGGAGGCGTTCACAATAGGTGCCTAAAGTACAGGCGAAAGAGATTGCATTTTGGCATTCAAGGGATGGAGATGTATAATTATGGAATTGCGGACTTGTAAACATAGATTGTTGCTTCTGCAGTCTGCAAACCGAACCTTACCTTGTGGTATTACAGAGTAATAATACATTCCGAATGCCCGTTCCTCTATATTGTTTATATTGGTTGCTCAATATTTATTAATATTAAATAGAAGCAATTTCTGGTTATTTTACACTCTTGATTAAAGCGCTTGATGTTTATAAATTGATGTGTTGGTGCTACACCCAGAGCGCAGCAAATAAAGGGCTGTTCATGTCTGTGTTCAAATGCAATTAAAATAATAATGGAGTCAGACTGGAGCCCCCTAGAGCCTCGCACCTCAGGCAGCCACCTGCAGTGCCTGATGCACGCGGATCAGAATAACAGTTCTCATGGATGCGGTGAGGCAAGTTGTTGCAAAGTAAGAATGTATTTTGATTCTGAGTGAAGGTCACCAGCTTTGAATTTTTGCTTGCGAGGTAAGGAAGCCCACGCATCGGACACACAGTATAAGGTAAAATTGTTTTTTGACCTTGAGGTTTGTAATAATGAAGATATGATAAGGTTATGCATTCCAAAAGTAGGCTAAGGAACATGTAAATTCAGTTTATGAAGAATCGTTGGTGCGAACGCAGTGTGCGTTACGGTCTGAGTTGCGCCCAGAGAATGGAAATGGTGAATGTAATGTAAGTTTGATATTTGACGATTGTATAAATGAACGAGCATTAAGTTATTATTATCTGAACATTGTTTCTGGGTTACATTGTATTTGTTTGTTCTGTGTGGAATATTGCAATGAAACGCAAGTACAACCTTTGTGTGTAGTGGTCTTTCTAACGGCATTGAGGTGCATGTAGACCACCACTCGGTTCCCCTAGGTTCAACGCTAATATTTCATTAAAATGTCATGTATGACCATCTCGAATTGTGTACCACTTTCCACGTTGTTTCTCTCTGTTGAGATTGTTTAATGTCTGTGCTAATCGTTAGTTTAAACTCTATGCTGAATTAATAAGTCAATAGATAAATTGTAATAAAGATTGGCTAGTGAGACATATTTATGTTATGTTTCGAAACAGGTATTTCCTGCCATTCTGCGTTTGTCATAGATTCCAGATGCCAACTGACATTTTTTTTAACCGGCAGCTGAACATAGTTGTGAACTCCTTTTTGGGACGATTGCCAAGGGCTGATATGCAGTTACGCTGTACTAGCGATTAGGAGCAACATAACATCCTTTACGGTGGTCTAGCCCCAAGTTCATGCAGAAACACTGGAATTCACTGTGCGACCCAAGCGCTTCTTTTACCGAAAACGAACACCTTGTGTATGCAAAAAGAACAACGCGTACCTCACGATAAACATTTTGGATAGCGAGGGAAGAAACTAATTTGCAATTTGATTGATTATGGCAATAGTCGGATGTTCTCGGAGCGTTTATTGTGAAATTAAAGTACTTTACAAATTGTACAGTGTTGTTGTTTTCTTTTAAAGTACGCTTTAATATTCCGAATTGTGACGTGGTGTGTTGTGAGTCGATGTGTGCTGATTTTCGGGTTCTGCGTCACGTCACGTACGTGATTATGGGTGCGTTTGGCTACACTGACGAGGAACGTCATCGAGAAAGGTGGAGAATATCACTGGGTTTGGTGATGTGAGGCTCAGAGGCGGGGCATATGATTTAGTGACGTCAGGGCAGTTTACCTTAGGCCAATGCAGCAATGGATAAGATTAGCATAAGATGGTCACACCCTGCTGCCAGATTTCGCATGTTTATAAAAGAGGAAAAGTCAGGTAAGGTGCATTGGAAATGTTTGTGGGATAGATCCACTTAGGTATGAAAATACATGCCCAAACCCTCAGGACAATAATATTTATTGAGCATTGCATTTGTCAAACATATCAAATAATATATGGGGATCGAGGGGTGATGAGGATGGGATGGGATATTTCTGACGTGATTTCGAATGAGTTTACAAAGTTTGGTGGGATTCTGTCAAGAGGGAGCAAAATTAGAGGGGGGGTCCCAAAATAATGTAAAGGCTTATAAATGTGGTGCCATTTGAGAAATGTACACAAGGGTTTGCTAAAAGATTATAGCTCTAGATATACATGTTTTCATAATGTCTGAATGGATTTTGTGAAGTGGGGGTATCTTATATGATGATTGTATGTGCATTTATTTTACACTTTTGAAAAAATAAAAGGTGGGTGGATTTCCAGCAAACTTGCATACGGCGCATTGGTAAGGATCTACAAGCATGGTTTTACAAATGTGGCAGTGTTTTATTATTTGACAAGTGTCTAAAAAAATAGCGGTATAGCTTTAGTGACTGAGGGGTAGCCTGTGGCCATGGGCAGTGGCCAGAATGTCCGGGTCATGGAATAAGGTCATGATCCGGACAATCTGACTACTGGCCATGACCATAAGGGACGAAAAATAGGATTAAAGTGGCCATGTCCACCTGGGACTGGTTTTGTGGTGAAGTTACTTGAAATTAGGATAGATTTGAAAGGGAAGAAATATGTGCTTGTGGTAATATGGTCATAGGGTTTTCTTTTTGCCTTCTGCAGGCTGCCATGGAAAGCGAAGAGGGGCCCCATATGGAACCCCCGCCTTCCCTTTCCATGGTGGCCATCTTGGAAAAGGATTTTCCTTCTTAAACCTGTGGGATAAAAAATCCTCTTTTTTAGTACCACGGGTTCCCACTTTGGGAACCTAGGCCGCTAATGGCCTTCATCACCTATTTCAGGGGCTGGAATGGGTGGATAATGGTTCAGAGACCTCGTTATCCACCCTCGCTTCGCTTGGGCTGATAGGTTGGGCTGCTGGGCCGGTATCCACCGTTCCAGTCCCAGGAATGGAGGATGAACGCCCCAATATTCCCATTAGTATAACACAAAATGCAAATGGAAATGTTGGAAAATCTTGTTGATTCTATGTACTTTACTGAGAAATATAAAGTAGATGGACTTTTTTTTAGTTCTATTTTTTAACTGTGAAAGGTGGTTTATAAAGGAACATTTATTTTGTTTTTGGATGGATTGTTTTTGGCAGGAGAGCTTAGAACGAAAGGTGGGGAGGGAAATGAGGGAAGAGGCACCAAACACTAATATGGAGGGGCAGGTGGACAGGGAAAAATGTTGCGTGTGTGTTATTTCTAAGGTAGGGGGCAGTGTTTCTCATGCTCCTTGATTACAGCAGTGGTGGTGTCTCTTGGGGAGGTGGTTTGGGCTTAGCTGATGCCATTTTAAGATAAATAGCAGTTTTGCTAAAAGTATGTACTGTGTACTAGATTGTTAATGGATGAGTAGGAATAGGTGTTGGAGTTGTGCAAGGGACATTTTGAAGTTGAAAGTTCCTAGATCAGTAGAAAATGCAGTTCCAAACTGTCCACGAAGCACAGATCTTATTGTGAAGTGAGTACGGGTTCTCAGAAACGTCATCCTGGTGCGCGCCAGCATATGGTCATGTGGCACTCTCCGGAAGGTCTGCATTGAAGTCAGATGTTCGCAGACATTATGGTTAAGTTGCACTAAAAAGCTATGAAATTCAGTGAAAAAACTTTGTTAAGGGGATGTTATGGTTAAGTTGCGCTACTAAAAACCTATGAAATTCAGTGAAAAACTTTGTTAAAGGGGCGTTATGGTTGCAAGCAAAACCGAAAAACCCCTGAAATTCGCCAGTTATGGTAAGCTAAGCAACCATAACTCGCGCCACCACCGTGCACTGCTATGAATAACACCCATGACATCAAAGATGACATCACAGATATGATTGATGACATCACTGATGACATCACATGTCCATTTAATTTTCATGGGTAGTCCCTACAAGGGGTTGAGAATGTAATGTTGGTAAAAAAGTGTCAGGGGTCATGTGGAGATGTATGATGAACTACATACTTGATTATGCAATGTATTGCTCCAAAGAACATTCCATTGCAGTGTTGTTTCTAGAACAGGAACCTACTCATATAGAAACATAGGCATTGGCTGCAGCATACACCATAGACATGTAATATTTCTAATTTTCCCATGTTGGATAGTAAAACGGTGAATGCTTCTTTATCACACGTTTGCATACTGTGAAACATATACTAAGTAGGTAATAATGCATCACTTGCTACATGCTTGTACTACTACACACAAAACATTAAGAGACCACAATGTATACAAATATGGGGCTTATACAGGGAGAGTAAAGTAAGTAAACAAAACACAGTATCAAGAGCACCTGTGTGTAACCAACATGATTATCTTTATGCATAGAAAAGATTGCTGTTTCAGGCCTGCTTCTTCCCCTATGCATGTGCATCATAATATGCGATTGAATTCTACGGAAAGTACTGTAAGAACATGTGAGAACAGCAACGTTTACAAATGTAATACCTTTTGAATTTTAAGTTTTTGACTGTCCGTGAATAAACTCACCTGGTCTAGATATGTCAGTGAACAAAAAAAGAAGTGGCTGGACATGTGATGTCATCAGTGATGTCATCAATCATATTTGTGATGTCATCTTTGATGTCATCGGTCTTATTCTTAGCAGTGCACAGTGGTGGCGCGAGTTATGGTTGCTTAGCTTACCATAATTTGCGAATTTCTGGGGGTTTTCGGTTTTACTTGGAACCATAACGTCCCTTTAACAAAGTTTTTTCACTGAATTTCATAGGTTTTTAGTAGCGAAAATTAACCATAACGTCCCTGTAACAAAGTTTTTTCACTGAATTAAGTATATAGATAGAGAGTGTTGCCTATCAATGCTTTTTTTAACAGCATGGATTTGGATACAATGTTTTGGTAAAAATCTTTGTTGTTTTATGAGAGTGAGTGTATATTCTGTGTTTATTGTAGCTGTTACGAACCTTCTCTGTCTACACCTTAATCCATCTCGTCCTGGTGAGGCTGGTCCATTTGTCATCTCGAGGACCATTTAAGTCGAAAACCGAGTTGACGACATCAGATACAAAATGTTTCCAGTCAAGCCCTGTATGGTGATAACTGTTGATGTCACTACTTACCTTAAGTTCAGTTTAATTGTTTGCTAAGATTCTAGAATGAAAGGTTGGAGTAATGTCCATAATTTTGTGACACCCCTGTTTCTGGCAAATGAACAAAACCATTACTATTTGCACATTGGGTCTCTGTTTTGTATCTTTTTGATTTTTCTTACAAAGTGTGATGTCGATATGGTATGGATGTGGGAAGTATGTGGGTGTTAGAAATATAGAAGGGGTTGTAGTGACACACGCATGTGTGGGATCAGGTTTTTGCACCAGGTTACAAATATGTATGTATGATTATAAGTTATGATTATGTTATATTGAGGATGAATTTCATGTATTAAATATATATGAATTAACAGAAATCATTTAAAAATAAAATAAAGCATTAATACATGTTTCGTGGATTGGTCTCTTGATCACTGCTTAAGGGTATATGCTCAGTGTGTTTTTTAAATGAAATCCTCAGGGCAATAGAAGATCTATCCATGGTCAAAGAACCTGGACCGGATGGTCTTCGCTAAGATTTTTATAAGGCATATAGCACTATTCTTGCCCTGCATTTATTAGCAGTATGGGACGAGTCTCGAACTGCTAAAATTCTCCCAGCAATGATGAGAGAGGCAACACTTATTCTGCTTCTAAAATCCTGAGAATTGACAGAGGACTGTGGCCCGTATATGCCACTCTCTCTTATCAACACGGATACTAAGATATTCGCTATGGTGTTAACGAATAGGCTAATACCATATATGAGCAATATAATTCATCCAGACCAAGTTGGGTGTATTCCTGATTGACCTGCAGCAGTCAATGTGTGTAGATTGTTTCATATTGCATCGCAAATCAAACCTGAATTGAAGGCTATAGCCGTGTCGCTTGACACCAGAAAGCTTTTGATATGGTGTCATGGGAATTTCTATTGGCTGTGTTAGTGAAATGCGGTTTTGGCCCGCGGTTTGTGAGGTACTCACATCTTCTATATTCATAGACCAAATAGTACTTAGTAGGGGCACCAGACACGGATGTCAACATTCTAAGAGAGGTCTACAACTAGCTGGTCAATCTGAAGTTATCTCCCTTTACGCAGACGATATCCTGATATACATTAGAAACCATGATAGTAACTTGGACCCTATAATGAGAGACGTAAACCGGTTTGGGGAACTATCTGGGTTCACAGTAATCTATGCCAAAAATCAGGGTGTTCCCCCTTACAGAGTTGAGGGATGAACTCCTAAACAGCTATAACCTAAAATGAATGGTCCCCAGAAGGAATCAGATACCTAGGCACGGAAATAAAGCATGCCCATACACACGCAACTACGACACATATATAAAGCAGTTAGACCTAAAACTACAGAAGTGGAAACACCTTCCATGGCTGGCTGTCTAGCATTGATTAAGATGGTAGTATTGCCCAAACTATTGAGCATATTTACTAATGTTCCGATCTGCCCGTGGCATGCTTTTCTAAAAGATATACGTAGGAAATGTTTTCATTTTTTTTCGTGGCACTCTGGCGCCGTAGCGGAATAAATGGGAGGTCATTGCAAAGCCAATTGATAAAGGGGGTATGGCGCCCAACTTTTAATTGTATTGGGTTGCAGCATAGGCGCAATCTGCCTCCCACTGGCTGTCTGTTGAGCTGGCACCACATGTTAGACCACAGGAGAGAATGGCTGGCACACCCTAGGGCATTGTTAATTAGCAGTAAATATAAGGATAGCTGTCCATTTGGGCTGTTAGACATAGATTATTTGCTAAAACTGGGGTAACAGTACAATATAATAAAAGGATACCGATATGGGGATCCGCTGGCTATACAAGCACGCAGAGGCAACCTGCAGTTCAGTGTCAAGGAAGATATGTTTCCAGGCGAGGCATTTTTTTCTATTACAAAACCTGAATGTAAGAAACACACTCCACATGCCCACATTCCCAAGGGAGCACCCAGAAGATGCATGCGCTGCACACATTGCAAACGTGCAGGGTTGCTGCAGACGGACTGCAACGTTACACAAGATTAATGCAAGAACAGATCTCCATTGCAAACACCAAAACCCAAATCAAGTGGGAAACAGACTTTGGGGATCAAAATATCCAACAAAGAGTGGGGTCAAAGAGTGGGGTCAGATGCTTATTTGGCTTATATAAATGGTTTTCTTTATGTAAAAGGAGATGGATATATTTAGGGCTATTGATGGCGAAAACATGTACATTGAAAAACTGGACACTAAAGCAATCACCAGCTGCTGTGAACTGGTTAAGTGACGTCACATAGGCAAATAATAATGAATATATACATTGCCACATTACCCAGGACCTCCAGGCCCAAGGACATATGAGGGGACTACATGAGTTACCTTAAAGAGATGGCGGACACTTGTGAGCCTGTGGAAAGACAGCAATAATGTTTTCTAACTGCACTGAAAGGGTAACAATATGCACAGTTAAGATATGATTTATACTTATGTAACTGATGTCCTATGTTGTAAATGTCGAGCAAATAAAATTAAAGTTTAAAAAAAAGGATCAGTGGAGGACCCTCATTGTTATCGCCCAATCTCACTCCTAGATGTCTCAAATAAGATTTCTGTGGGATGTCTGGTTGTGAGGTTGGAATAATGGGCTTTATAAAGCAAAGTACTGCCTGGCACTCCGGCGGGCTGCAGAAAGGGCTTCCCTACTATGGATCAGTGCTTTGTACTAAATACAATATTAGAGACATTTTACAAACTTGAGATGCAGACTCATTTTTGTGACTTTTTTTAGACACGACCAAAGCTTTCACCCCCATTAATGGGAATTTGCTATGGGTAAAGATTGCCCGTATCGGGGTTCCCTCTGCATTTGTAATCGATGCATGAGAATACCTCAGCAGCCGTCCAGTGCTCGAGGGCGAATGAGTTTTCAAAGCTCGCATGCCTTCAAATGTTTTGATTTCTGATTCCCAAATTGCCTTTGTTTCTGAGAAAGTAGGCAAATGTATCGGATAATGAACCACTGCCTACTCTTGCAATTGCTATTCATGATGATGTCACCCTTGTTACCTCTAGTTGCAATCTGACTGGTCAGTCCACAAAACTACAGGGGAATAATATAATTGATCAAATAACCATTGCTTTACCCAACACACCTGATACGGCTACAACATTGCCCATTGGAAATAACCCTTATTTGTCGCCAATACCGAAGGGCCTAAAAGACACTAATAATAACCTTTATCACTCACCTAGTCTATTTGATCAGCATCCTAACATCTCTGCTGATCTATCGACGTCCTTTATTCAACCGACTCCTCGCAGACCCTCTCTCACACCTGCATGTCATCCGATCGGGATGGGCCTGCCTAACAAATCTAATACGCTAATAGAAATAACGTTAAATGCCATCAATTCCTCAATCAACTCTATGTTGAAATTGTTTGAAACCTTAGAGGCCAAAAGTGTTCATCAATCTGAACAACTAGTCAGATTAGTTGCCAAAATTAATGCACAAGGATTTTCCCATAGCAATCAAACTTTGCATACTTTATCCTCACATCATGACATCGACTCTAGTTGTTATATGGTAAATCCCTTGAAAGCACTCCCTCACATGTGGGGGGATCAACGCTCTAACATCAGCTCACTCCCGTCCTTCCCTGATGTCATCCGTCCGATTGAAAACACGCATTGTGTTTCTGCAGCTCTTCCTTCCACTTGTGAAAACACTCTTTGTGATTCTGTGGTAGAAACTAATTTGGCCAAAGTTGCTGTTTATAATATCTTTGATACTAATTCAAAACCGGATATTTCTCAAACTCAACCATCCCACAAGAAATCCAAGAATCAAATAACTCATGCCTTGGGCTCCAGGTCCAACATTAGACAATTTGTTAGGCGAATTTGTCTCCCCAAGGCTTCCTGTAGCAACGTAAGCCAATCCCTTCCTACAGGAATATTGCGAAATTGAGGAGGTCTGGACACACTGAAAGTGTTTCACTTGATAATGAGTATGAGCTGCAGAACGTCCTACTCGAAGTTATTAATTCGCAAAATAAATCTTCCGAACCAGCCAGACCCTCAACTATTCCTGTTGTTCCAAAAGTTACTCCTTTAGTTGACTATTCCACAGCACCTATATTGCAGCCGATAGTGACTTCTTCCCCTGAACATGTGTCCCAGACCCTATCCTTGTTCCCCCCATTCCAGTTACTATAGAACCTACCTCCCTTAGCTCATCACAAACTGATGCCATTCTATTAGATGTTTGTGCTGAAATTAAAAGATCCATGGATGAATACCTTAAAGTTAAATCTATAATTCCAGCTGAACAACGAATGACCTTCCTACCTGTTGCACCTGGTGTTCCAGTTTATAAATATTCTCTTGCTCACCCAACCAGTTTAGAGGAGAAGAATAATTCTTTCCCCCGAGCAAACATCAAACATAATCCTTTTATGACCCAACATGCTAATCATGCAACTCATCCCCAAATATCCAAACATGCTTTGCATTCTAAAAATCATCATCTCGTCATCCTAAAATGTCACCCTGCCTCATTTCCTACATACGACCTGTCAAGAACAAGCGTGTTAGCAATCTTGGGTGATATAGATAGTTTGCAAGACATCACTACCACGGACATCTCTCAAGTTGAATTTCTTGATGAAGACGATTGGTCTGTGGTTCGTCTCTGGCTTTCATCTACTGTAGTTCGAAATGCACTATGGCAAGCCAGGATGAAGCTCATTGCAATGGGCTTCCTCTTGGCGGTAGATCCTCATTCCCAAAGTGACTTATTCAATGTGGCCTCTGCCCATTCCAATCAGTGTTCTCCCTTGATAGGAAAGCCGAGGATATATTCACCAACACATTCTGAAACACACTTTAATGTCCCTTCCACTTCCATCCTTAAGGCAAACACAGAGACGCGAGATTGGAATACTCAGCAATAACCATCATTGCAATCAATCTCCAACTCACATTTGATAGGGAGTTGGAATACTCTGGGATTTTCCCATTTAATGACAAATATTGACTCCCTTATTCTAACACATAACATAGTGGTCTTACAGGAAACATGGTTGCTAGAAACACCGTCATGGAGTGGATCTGACATAATCCTTAATCCTGCTAGAGCAGGCACCCTTGGCCGCCCTTTATAAGGCTTATTGGTTACTGTCAAATGTGGAGTGGGCCTACAAATCAGTGCTTGAATGGCACCTAGTCATTATCTTCAGTTGGTGAGAATCTGGTATGAATGGGGCGTTATCGCCCTTATAAATGTATAACGTAACCCGATAGCCCTGGCTGATGAAAATTTTGTCTGTGATTTAGAAATCAGTAATACTTTTATAGTTGGTTATTTCAATTCACAATGTTTACCCAATTCTAAGCATAGAAGCACTTAGGCGTATTGCAAATGGAAAAGCCTGATGAAACATCGAAGGCTCATTATGCTTAACAGTGTCATAGATGGTGATATACCGGCCCGACACACATGGCCGTGGGGCGCGTTGAGTTCTACTATTGATTTTTCACTCATTGACAGGGACACATTCTCTGAGGTGTCTAAATTTCAAATGATTGAACGCGTGCAGAGTGATCATGAACTAGTTCGTACACTGGAACCCTAGGTCTTCTTTACCAATAACTACAGGTCACACGTTTAATAGATGTTTAACAGTCAACAATGCGAGAACCAGATTTCGTTGGACTTATCAGTCCTTGGATGATTTTAAAGAACTTATTGTGAAATCTGCTTCTCCATCGAATTGGACTTATGAACCTTACACAAGTTTTACAATTTTTCAAGATTTGCAGTGATATAAACTTTCTTCGACACTTTTCTCTCAAGCACAAACTTGACCCTGAAGTCCAGTATCAAAAAGCTTGGTTTAACTGCCAAAAGCGAAGGGCTTCACATTTACCAATTGCATTGAGGACAATAACCCTACAAACATTGAAATGCAGATACAAAAAAACTGAATTAAATCTTACAGAGCGACACAATACCAACATGACAGTGAAATCATTTTATCTGCTATAGTGTGGAAGTATCTGTCAAACATATGGTGTCTCTTAAATATTGCTAATTAAGAGTCACAAACGCCAGTTCAAATTAATGGCATCTTAGAAAACACTTGGATTGACTGTATGCTCTACCGATCCAATCTGAACAAGCCCACTTTCAATCTGTAGTGGAATTTCAACAAATGGAAATCCTTGAGGAGGATATTTTATATTTTATCCAAAAAACGTAGCTCCTCAAGGGCTAATCGCCCATACGGCCGTTCAAATAACACCTTTATACAGAACCCTCAGAAGTGGGCCACTATCTTACACTATGTGTTTTTGCAGAAAATCAGTTTGAATATGATTCCTGAATCTTGGTGTCAATCCATCATTGTCCCAATTTTCAAGAAGAGCGATCGGTCTGACCCTTCGAACTATAGATGGATCACCCTCCTTGATGCTCCAGGAAAGTTATTTGCACACTTTGTACGGAGAGATTTTAACATTTGGACCAAACAGCATTCCAAACGAGGTCCCTGCCAAACAGGCTTCATCCAAGGTTTGGAGACGTCGATTAATCTCCTTGCTCTCACTGCCATCATTAAACATCACCAAGCAATTAAGCAACCCATTTATTTGGTGTTTATCAATCTCCAAGCTGCTTGGATTCGGTTTCATGTGAGATGTTAATTCAAAAGCTTAAATCTGCAGATTGGCCAGCATATCCGATAGCACTAATAAATGCTCTGCACACAAATACTAGCATACATTTTAGACTGACTACGCAGGGGATTTTATCATGGCCCATTAAGACCTATAGAAGCCTGAAGCAGGGGTGTGTACTTCCCTCAACCATTTTTTTTTTGTTGGCAGACATTGCATATGCATTCAAACAGGTAGTAGGTGATCCACCTAAACTGGCTTCCAATTCCAAACCTATCCCAGCCTTGTTGTATGCTGATGATATCATCTTGCTCTCCAAAACCCCTCGAGGCCTCTTTTGGATGCCGTCTCAATATATACCCGAGATAATCTATTGAACATCAATTTACAAAAAACCAAAGTAATGACTATCCTTCCTGCAACGAAAGCCAATATGAAATCTCATAATTGGATCATACAAGATTCATCCATTGAAAGAGTTGATCTCTACACATATTGGGTATTACCATATCTACAACTAAATTGCAGACTCATTGGTTGAAATTAAATGACAAATTGAACCATATGATATCTCAGACACGGGTGATACAAGCAAGGTTTGGAAAGTTTTCGATTTCTTTTGCTCTGATTTACTTCCATCAAAAGGCTACGCCCATATTAATTTATGGGTCTGAAACACAAACATTAATGCCTGAGCCTTTATGGAGTAAATTAGAGACTGTTTTCTGGAGGCGTTGCCTAGGCTTGCCAAACTGCATATTGATCTGTTGGAATAGACACAAACTGGGCTTGACTTCATTATACATACGCCACATTTGGCAGATTGTTAGCCTGTTTCGCAAGTGTATCATGACAACTGATACGACTATGCTCATAGGTACCTTATCTAACCACATCCTTTCGAGCAATGACTCATAAATTCGCAACTGGCGGCAAGTTGTGATTGATGCCTTAGCTGATGCAGACGTCCCTCCTCAAACGCTCATTGAGAACCCCGTAAGAGTCAAAACCAAAATGTTCAATTGTGATTGGATAAGAAACAGAGCTCGATGCTTACAACTCCAGGGGCCTCATTATGACCCTTGAGGTAAGCATGGCACTTTTTGCAGCATGGCTACTCCCATTCGGGTAACGGGTCCGGGTTCCCTGAATGGGGAAATACCAGGCCATTCTGACCTTGGAGGGCCCGGTATTTCCCCATTCAGGGAACCCGGACCGGTACATCCCCATTCCCATTTCAGCCCCATAGGGCTCAATTCGAATGGGGATGATGCCAACAACGGGCCCGTTAATGACGGGCCCATTGTTAGCATCCTGGTCTGCTCGCGGGACCCACTAAGGACGCCTCATTTTACCAGGCTTCCTTAGTGGGTCCAGCGAGTAGACCTCGTAATGAGGTGGTAGGGGTTAACGGGGCCGGCAGCTCTACCAGCCCCGTTAACCCCCTACCGCCAGGGTTGTAATGAGGACCCAGGACTTTAAAGGTCCTCTTCCATCACATAAAAAGTGTGGTCCAACTGAGCCGTACTTGGTCAAGTCACCATCAGCGGCACATATATTGGAATTTCTGAGGTTGAGATTTAATTTGTGCCCCACACGGGAGATCTTGGCGAGGCACAAAATGATCTCAACTGTGGGCAATAATTGTAGACAGAAGCCACAATCTGAGACCGTCCATCACTTACTCACTGAATGTGACTCCCTCAGACAAACGCGTATTCAACATTTAAAACCTTCTCTAATGAATTACAGGGAAATGTCTTCAGATTTGTTGTGGCAGCTAATACTTGAAGGCAATAACATTCCGTTAAGAATTAATGCAATCAGGTTTCTTACTGAGTTAAAGTTATTTGACAAACAAATGGATGAAAATGTTGATTAATTTCTGTTTTATCTTATGATTCTTCTTTATTTTAATGAACGTATTAATCATTTTTTGGAGTTATTTATATTAACTAATGTTTACTTTTGTGATTACAAATATCTGATCCATTTATTTTATTATTCATCTGATTCGCATTTAATCATGAACCTGAAATTGGATTGTCCCATTTGCTTTTAGATTTAGTAAAATGAACAGATTGAACATTTGTATTTTAACAATGCTGTAAAATAGAATGAAATTACTCCATGTTTTGTTTTTAAAAGTTGATTAAATTCAGCTAAATTAAAAAAAATATATAACCAAAATGAAATCCTCTGGCTGAAGAAGGTTAACTCTGATGATGTGGCTAAATGTTGAATCAAGCGGCTGGATTCTGATACGATTTGTGGTGGTGGCATGGGCAAAGGTGAGGACATAATGCACTTTTTATTAATCTGCACGTTTTTTATTGATCTTTGAACGAGATGGCTCAAGCCACATTTTATCAAAAATAATATAAGGTCATGCTCGGATGGTGTTTACTTGTTCATGGCTTTTAATGATGAAGATATTGGGCCTCATTACGACCCAGGCGGTAAGTTACCGCCTGGGTCGTACCTTTACCACCATGGCGTAAACTATGTTTACGCCATGGTGGTTGGCGGACTTACCGCCCCATTCCGAGGTTGGCGGGGCGGTAAGTCCCCAATCCCCATTTACCCTTCCCCATTCCCATTTTTGCCCCATAGGGCATAATGGGAGTGGGGAAGGCGTTAATTACGCCACCGTAAATTACGGTGGCGTAATTAACTCCATGGTCCCTTAGCGCCATGGATTTTACCACCTGCTAGAAGCAGGTGTTAAATCCGCCATGGCGCTAAGGGACCTCGTACTCAGGCGGTAAGGGTCGGCGCTGTTTACGCCGCCGTAAACCCCTTACCGCCTGAGTCGTAATGAGGCCCATTGTGTATGATGTTTTACATCTTGGAAAAGATGGTGCTCAGATGAAGGTCTCGAGTATTTTGAGCTACTCTGTATGATTATCATGTGCTGGTTCTTTTTTGTATTGTGCAATGTTGTTCTTTATTTACCGGTTAAATTGTGTCTATCGATCAGCATTGTTTGTATTTCACTTACCACTTTCTGCTCCTTTCCCATCCCTGTGTCTCTTTCGGTTCATTCTCTTGAATGACTTACCACCACCCAACATGTGGCTACTTTCGAACATCTTTATTGCAGCTTTCCAGCCCTCGCACTTGCTTCTTTCCACCTCAGTGATCCTTACTTGCATCCCACACCTTGCTACACATCATACATTTGTTCTTGACTTTAGTCAGCTGCCAGGCTCGGCTCTATCCTCCTATCCTTCACCTGCAGCAATGGCACATCCACCATATCCCTCGGGGTCTGCTCTTTAATTCCAATCCCATGTCTGTCTCTTTCCTCATAGTGCTCCACAAGGGGGTTACTTATACTGACCCCCAATTACTTAGCCATGGCCGCACACGTAGGGCTGCACAGATAAAGTACCATGCGAGCTTCTGGCGTTTGCCAGCTGTGCGTGTGTTGTTCATGTAAAGTGATGTTTTGTTTGGAGGGGGATGTCTGCCAGATGTGTATGGGATGTTTTTTAGAGCCCTAATTGAAAACAGGAATGTAAGTTGAAGTAAAGAACCGTAGACTTCATGTAAAGCAGGGGTCTAACTCTTTGGCTCTAGATGTTTTGGACTACAATTTCCATCTGCACTAAGAAACAGTCAGTGGCAAGGGATCATGGGATGTGTAGTTCAAAACACTTGGCGAGACAGAGGTCGCAGACTCCTAATGTAGAGTAATGTTTGCCAAATATGTATGTGTAGCAAAAGTGTATTTCACTGTACTGCTTATAGTTTAAGTTCTGCATACGCACTTAGCACATATAATGCACAATTATATTATGTGATGTTTGCCAAAGGTGAATGTTGAATGCTGTTTGACATGTAATGTAATATCTTGCCATAATTGCATGTAACTTGCATGAGGGGGGTTGCAAGGTCATTGGCTGTGGTCAGCTGTTCTGGGGGGGATGTGCACACTGCTGGCTTTACCCTTAGTGTGTCATCCCACATCAGTCGACTGGGTCCTGTATCTGGCTTAAACGCCCAGCTGCCATGTTGCTCACTGCCATGGTGGACCACACAGCAGCAACAACTGAAGTTGCTGGTCTAATGTTTCAGTGCAGGTCATGTCTGCTGTATTTGTCATTTGCCCGTATTTGTATGTGTGTGGTGTCATTCTGCGATACACTATATGATGTGTACGATCCCTGAAAGAAGGAATCCTTCACCTTCATTACTATTCTGACACAAGCAGACAGGCTTGGGGTTATCAAATCTCATCGAAGCGAAATCTCAGACCTATTAAGTCAATCTTCGTCTGCTGAAAGACACACCATCTCAAATAACTGAGCCGAGTTTTTTAATCGACAACAAAGAAGCAGGATATGCTAATTTTAGAAGGAGTGTTCGATGAAGACAGAGCCTAGGAACCAGAATCAGCCATGTAGAACAGGGAACAAGTCACCAACCCGTTCTTATTAACTCACTCCCCCTCATGATCTTCTCTTGTAGAACACAGGAATCCACAGACTGCAGGAACAGGACATTGTCCTCTTTTACCACCACATCATCTCTCTAGATTAGTTCTTACTCCTGCTGCAGCACCTCCAGTTGTGAGTGATTGGACCGTGGAACCCATTAACTCATTAAGTAATAACACCTTATGTTGGTTCATTGAGCACTTGAGAGGGTTAGCCCTTAGAGGTGGCCATGTAAGGATGGCTAGAAGAAGGGCTGGGTTGGGGCTGTACCTTACATCTTTTGTGGAGACTACATAGTTGTAACGTCTACCATCCGTGCTGTAACCAGGCATATCCTAAACAATATTGTTCACACTACAGCAAAATCACTAAAAGCAGAGTGCCTTCTCAGGAGATAACGGCCCGATTCTCTCTCTTCTTTCCTGATCTCCGGCCCTCATGCACTCTCATCAATTAACTCCAACAATTGCTTACAGAGGTTTACATCAATGGAGGATAACGACTGACTTAAGGCATCAAGATTCTGCTCCAAAGATCAATCTCTAGGAAGAAGGTGATGGTTGCTTCTAGAGAGTATCAATCACACAATACTCCCAGATGTTCTACAGTCTCTAAAATCTTCCAGAACCAAGTTAGCGACACTGGAGTCCCTGAGGTTTTGCAATTGCCACATCCAGTTAATGTATTGTCCCAGGGAAATGATGTTGGCATTTTTGACATTAGATCATCTGATAATGAGCTATACTGTATGTATTAGAATATTGCATCCCTAAGATCTAGGGTAGCGGATCCCAACTGGTTATCATGGGTATAACAAGTAGACATCGGGCCTCATTACAAGTTTGCCAGTCGGGAAGCAACAGTGCCGGTAAGCTTACAGGCACTGTTGTTTCCGGACTGGCAAGATACTGGTTCTGTGGGCGGGTGCCGTCCCACCCGCCAGATCAGACCTGGCAGGCAGGACGGCACCCGCGTGCAGACTTTGACGGAAGCACCGGCACTGTTGCGCATAGTGCCGGTGCTTCCGCCCTCAATATGTGGTGGTCTGACCAAGGGCAGGGGATGTTAGAGGTGATGAGGCTCTGGCTCTTAAGGTTGCTATCCAATCCAGCGTTCTGCCTTTGTTGTGGGTGGGTGAGGCAACACAGTGTATGAAGCTGAAGTCTGTGAGGGCATTGGCTACTGTGGTGCCTGCCGAATCAAGGGGGTCTTGGAGGCCTAGATTGAGGTCACCCAATTGTATAAACCTGGATGTGGGCTTAATGTTGTTGCATATGGTATGGACAAGGTCTTCCTTGAAGGTGGTGTTAGGCAGAATTATATGCAGTAGCCTTTGGGAACACCACACACAATTAAGACTACAAGTGACAGTACAAATTAACCTTTAGTACAAGCCTGTACTACACAGTTAAGTGGTAGGGATGGCTAAACAGCCAGACTTATCTCAAGAGCAAGTGAGCAGTAAATAGTTACACAAAGGACAGCAATTACTATAATTCAAACAAACACTGACTCAAGGTTTCTGAGTAAAAGAATACACATTTATTTACACATCAGTTTTATAACATCTCACTAAAGTAAAGCAGTTTAAAAATCACAATCTTAATACACCACACCACTCCCAATACGTTCCAGACAAGTTAAGCTCATAAAATGAAGTGGGAGCAAAATGCCACTCCAGAAATTTAAAAGCGAGAGAAAGACAAAGTTAATAGAAATTTACCCACACCAACACGTAAGTACTCAGGGCAATTGAGCAGGAGGAACTACAGTGATAGAATCAGGTAGAAAAGGCTTAGGGCCAAAGTCAATAGGACAAAAGTCTTTTGCTCAAGATCACACGGTTCAGAGCAGTTCGCAGTAACGTTTGTGCCACAGGTTCCGGACGAGGTTGATTGACAGAAATGTTAGCTCAAAGAGAGGAGAAGGACAAGCCCTCGTATTGGAGAAAGATTTCAAACACTTTCACTGTGGGTGAATGAAACGAACTACCGGATTTGCACAGTACCTTTAAAAGGAGAGGAAGCTCTAGCTGAGGTGGACGTTCCTGGTAGTTCCTGAAGGCTCACAGTTCCTGAAGCAACTGTTGGACTGACACGAAGTAGGAAGACTGGAAGGTCCTGCACCACCCAGGGAAGAAACCAGCAGCAGAGCAAAGCAACAAATAAAAGGTGCCCTCCTCAAAGCCCAAGCAGGGTCCGACCTTCCTGGCTATCCGGCCCACTGTAGCTCTGTACAGCAAATTCGAACAGAGGAGGGGTCCTGGCTTGAAGTTTGGGTGAACTGGCTGGTCCCACCAGCTCAAGGGAAGAAGATTCCTGGAGGAGCTTCTCTGTCGTTCGAGTTTGAGGATTCGGACCTGCAGCAGGGCTTCACCGGGCAGTTCAGTCGTGGTAGGGGTCCTCTTCTGTCAGCTCCTTGTCGGATCTTTTGTTCCAGTGGCGACTCTGCCTTTCCTGTCCCAGAGACCTGATTTTTCGCAGTTTTCCCCCATTCACACAGCCTGGCTGTCAATAAAACAGCAGGGTGGCTGTCCTGGCAAGGACAGTTACCCAGCCAATCAAACAAGTGTGTGTCTTGGGTTACCAATGGAACCCATGGCAGGGGTCCGAAGACCCCTCCCTCACATCCTGCCTACCCAGACTTTCAGGCGCATTAAGGAGGGCTTCTGTGCAGAAGCCCTCAAAAAGACAGTGAACAAAGGAACCAAACCTGGTTTGGCGTGCAGAGTAAAACACGAGAAAGACTTTAACAAAAAGAAATGGCAAATAAACCCAGCCGGAGCCAAAATAAAATATATTTGGTCAAGCAAGTTCATGTTCGAGGCTACTAAAATAGCCTAAAACAATACCAAGTTTATATAAGATAACCGCAGTAGAAAAATTAGGGTAGTTACCACTGCCACCAGCCAAGTCTTAATGAAAAGGAAGCGAAACAGTGCTCCAAGAGAAACAGACAGAAAGGGATGAGAATTAACCCTTTGCAATACTCCATGTAAGATGGGGTGTACTGGGTCTGTGGTTTAAAGACACTACATAAAGTTAATGGCAACTTTACATGTTTCTCGGAGGCAGTAGTCAGTCCCAGAAAAATGGAGTCAGTGGGAAGTCTAAAAGACAACCCGTGTCACTGCACTGAAGGTGCTGTGTGACACACAAAAAAATTATGCTCATGGAGTAGGTGAGGCTCCAGAGCCAAAGATCACACAAAGGGTAAAAACACACACAGCAAAACACATGTAAGAGTGGGAAAAAGGTTCACACTCTTACCAGGTGAAAAAAATAAACCCTAGAAATCCAGAAAAGCTGCTGAGGGACTCAGTAGGTAAGGGAAATTAGCCATTTATGAGAATTCTCCCTAATACGTGGCCAGGGGGCTTGGCTCGTGATACAGGATGTGTATGGTGATGTAGTCGGCGGGGGTAGTGGCCAATTTAATCGAGAGTTGCTTGCAGTGACCCTATGCGGATATACCGCAAGGTCTGATTTGGAGGGAGTCTCTGTAGATGAGAGTGACGCCTCCACCTCAGTTAAATTTGGCTATTGGCTAAAATTCCACTCTAAACTCCTCTGACGAATTTCCCATAATGGGACTTCGGTCCCCCAAGGACGTTTACCAACAGCGCTTTGAGACCATACCAATCGGAAAAGGCCCTATACAAATGACAATTACATTGCATTACATTATATGCCCTACTATTAGCTCAGGCTAGTAACACTATTTGTTAATACACGTCAACAGTGATGCTTTCTAAGAGCCTGTACAGCACATAATCAGACCACATATCAGAATTTCTCTAGCACATCAATCTGATTCTCACACCCTGAATCTGAACACTGCAGTCCTTTACCATCACCAGGAAATAAAGCTGCTCTTTGGTCTGGCCAACAATGATTTGGAGGCAAGGATCTTCCCAGACTACTATCTTGTGACATCCAGAAATGCCCCTGGAGGTCTATCTGCCAGTTGAATGGTCCTGCTCAAGTCACTGAAGGAGACCTGTTTACCCAGGGGTGCATCCCCAGTCACAACTCCAGAAAATGCTGCAGGAGATGTCCTTTTTCTGTACCCCAAAAGGGAAGCAAATTAGCTATCCTCTCCTGATGTGAAAGAAACAGGGCCAGCAGATTTCACAGTGGAGTAAGTTGTCCCTTTTACAGGGGTTCAACTAATAAAGTTTAAAAAAAAATGTTTCCGGAAAGAAGCAATTTGTTAAATCACTGGGGCAAAGACAGTGTGCCTTCATGACTAATTTACTGGGTCGAGGAAGAGGATCATGGAGTTAATGCATCAAATAGCTGGTATTGACACCATATGTAAGGTAGAGCATAGAGGTGCCACTGGCACATTATGCTAAACCTCTCTGGGAAAATCATAAATATGTCCAAGTTGAATACGTTATATACAAACGTACAGTTGCAAAGTAAATCTTGACAGGAGTTTTCTAGATTCTTATTGTTTTCAATTTGTGAGTGTATTCCTTCATTGTATTCCGACAGCCAAGACGTGTTTCGACAATCCGTCTGTTTCAAGGCTGCATGCACATAATTTGTGGTCATTTTACATGAATATATTTTTGTTTGAGTCACATTATTTGTTGTATACAAATTGCACACTTTGAGTGTCATTGCAATTAAGTACAGGATTCAAGGAGAAAGGAGGTAAGATAAACAAACATATTGCTTTATGGTAAATCGGATTCCTAAATTGTCCAATAAACATAGTAGTTTCCATTAGTTATTAGGTCTAAATGTAATATCTTACATACTGACTGGTGCCCATAAACGGTCAATATGCCGTGCATAGTGGGTAACCATTATTAGATCTCATCTGATGTTGTGTATGTGACATTGTCACTGGTGATTAATAGGTGCTTAGTAGGTGCCGGAACCGGGGTAATTTGTGCTGTTCCAAGTCGTAGTTTCTGTCTCAGCTTTACTGGACACAGAATACCCTGTTCTCTATTTAAAACATATGCAAGGTACGTTCTCACATGACCAGGTGGTGTCTTGCTACCCCAAGTGCAGCTTCACCTGTTCCAGTAATGCCATTTTATGCAAGTTAAGTATTCACCTGTATTCAAGATTTTTGACACAGGGAAGGAGGGCCTGCGTGGATCCCTCTAGACTGGCTTAATTATCCAATCCAATCCTCACAGCATCCTCTGGCCAAGTTCCCATTCCCCTGCCATGCCACCACATTACTCACAGGGGACACCCCATAGAGTTGCAACTTTCCACCAGAGAGTCCTCATCATAACTTATGGGGCTGCATTTTAGGCAGACACTGCTTCCCCCATTGATCCTCAGGTGATGCATCTTCTGCAGTGGTACTATCTAGCACTGGATTATGGTGTTGGGCAACATTGTGGAATTCCAATGTGTCATGAGTGATTCCTCCACAGCACATCAAAGTTTCATTATGTGTTATCCATTGGATTAGTGCAGATGATTTAGACTGCCTTCTTGCCTTAGCTGTCACTTTGCATTGCATTTCTGTGCTAAATGTCCCACAGTTACTCTGAGCAGAATGTTGACATCAATGCTATTACTTCTGCATTGCCCCCCTGATTCTATGTTCCTCCTGGTTTGTGCACAAGATGGATTGTATTGTCCAGTGACAGCCATTTGCCCTTCGCACATAGGAAGCAGTCCTGTTCATCTTGACACCCTCACCATACACTGCGTCAGACAATCATATCCACAGCGGCATCGTGGTCAGGCAAAGATTTGACCGCCTGGAACAATCCCTGTTTACTCATTAAACCTACACATACTGGTGCCCGTCTTCTACCAACCAACAGCAATCAACCATCAGCTATCAGAAAGCTGGCTTCATTGGCTGCCATGTTATTCCATACTCTATCGCCCATCAACCTTGACAGCAACTGTCATCTATCATCTCAACTCAGCAATATAGGAAACATTCGAAAGGCATTATTAGATCAGTCAATCATCCCTAGTTGATAATACACTGACAGGTCACCGCTTTGTGAACAATTCACAATATCACCATATTACAACATTAAATACTTTCTTGCTCAAAACCATTATTGTGTTCCGCACAATGATTCACATGGTTTCACATTTATACTACAGTGAAGCACGGGTGAATAAAGTGTCTGTTGTGTGCTCATAAGTGCACATAAAGCTTGGTGTTTGGACACCTTTAATGGTGCCACTGCTGCGCCATGGGTTTATTCCTAACGGTAAGTCCAACAGTTGTAGATTGGTAAACGGAGAAAGACAATCTTCCTAAGAATTCAAAATGTATCTTGGAGGAAATGCAATATTTGTATCCATCTGTGGGCTTCTACTTTCTTCCTTCCACCATGATTATTTGGTAGCCACATTTTGTTTTGACAGGTGGATCTGTATCCACTGGCTTGTCCATGGTACTGACAGCTAAAGCAAAAGCAGCTTCCTGGACAGGGCCATCCATGGATCCTCGAGTCATCCAGCCCAAGTCACCCCCTCGTCTCGCTTTATCTTCACTATGCTGTGTTGCCACTTCGCTGAATCGCACACCAGACTTCAGTTTTTCCATGTCCTCCATAACTTTACCTTGTTTCTCACATAGAATGTGTCTAACCTTTACGGCAGTTTCCCCCCTAGGAGCTTGGGCCTTTTTATCAACAGTCTCAGTTGCAGATGCTCCACCTTTCATGCCCTTTCCACCGCCTTTTCCTATAGGAGGCATGACTACTGCCCTGTGTACCAATGTCTGCCTAGAACTATCCTCACATCAAATCTTCACTCATCAGTGTAACCATCTAGTTTCACTGGAACTGACTCAAATCAGCCGCACTCTAGAGAATCTACCCTGTCACTGCACTCTGCTATTCCTGAATGATATAAATATTGCCTTCAAAGTCACCATCCCAACCTCACCAAGAATATCAAACACCTGTGAATCAGCATCAACCCCGCAAGGAAGTTGCCCAATTAACATATTGCATAATGCCTTTGTTGTCAATCACCGTCTTATCTTTTCTGGTTAAGTCAACCACACGAGCATCCTAATGCCTGGGTCACCCTCTCATAACCTCCTCAACACCATCTCAGCCAAAGGAAACCCGTTTGGTGTTACAGCTCTATATGCCCAATCGTTTACCTCCTGGCCACCTTATGGTGGAAGAAAATGTCCCTAGAACGCTCCTTCCAAAATACTTTTAGACGCTGCCACTTGTGAAACAGACATTAGATGCAGCTACTATCTAAACACTGACTCAATTGCCAGATTAATGTTCTAAATTGTTCACTGCCCATTAATTAGCAGATAACGCTCTGCCTAAAATTTCACTTTCTTAAAGAATCATACTCAGCATGTCTCTTTCTTTCTTAAGGTTCTTATCATCTCTTCATTGGGCCTCATTATAAGCTTGCCGGTCCGGTAACAACAGTACTGGTAAGCTTGCTGGTAACATTGTTACCCGACCAACACACTACGAGTTCTGCTCTCGGGTGCCTTACTGCCCACCATGTGTGACCTGGCGGGCGGACCGGCACCCGCGAGCAGACCATGTCAGATGCACCGGCACCATTCATGAATTCATTCAAGGCTACTGGGGAGTCTGAAGAAGGACAAGGGGTGTGCGGTCCCAACACCTGTTCCACGCTTGCTCCCTCGGCACCCTCCTATCAGATGCCAGGGGTTTGGTCCCTGTTCTGCTCCGGGTGCTGCTGATGTGACATCTGACCATGGGGTTGCAAGGACAGTTCAGGGATGTCAGAGGGGAAGCTAGGGGCACGGATGCGGAAACCATGAAGGATACTTGTATCAACAAAACAAGTATAAAATGTAAAGACTACATTGACCTGTGCGTTTTTAGCTAATATCACATTCTTTTTTTAATTAGAGAAAACAGGAAGTTAACAGTACCTTTGTATTCGTAAGTGCCATTTTCCCCATTTCTGGATTTGTAACCACAGCTAAAGTTTCTATTTTCGTCCAGGGTTAAAGCAGTACTTTCTTCTACCATTACTGCTTTGTTCTGTAAATGTTTTCTGCAGAAATAACTGCATACAAACTGCCCACTTGGGTCCTGCTTGTGTGTCTGTAGGCGTATTATTTTCTACACATTCCTCCTATCTTCGTATTAGAAAGGTTTTGAACAGTTTGTCCCTGCGCACAAAAAACACTGTTTCGTCTGTCTCGGTGAGAGATATTTTGAACTGTATAGCTGCCTGGTCAAAAATATTAGCATCCCAGATGCCAGCTCTTTAAATTATGCCTCAGTTTGTTCTGTTGCTGAATAGAAATCTTGTGACCAAAAAGAAAATGAATATGCATATGTATAACGTGTTCCTGATCCTCAGCTAACTATACTATATCTATGCGTTTAACACATGTGTGTCTTTCCCACTATAGCCTTCACGTGTGTCCAATCAGATATGTCAAAGAGAAGTGAAGCACCAATCTCTACACTCTTTTTAATAAACATATGCTACATGATGCAAATGGACAACTAAATACAGTTACACATTTCTGTATTTAACAAAAGTAGTTATATTGTGGCTTCCACCGCATTAAATAGCTCTTAGTCACTGTGGTTCTTTCGGAAAGACTGACTACAGTGATGTTCAATGTCTTCCAACAGTGTTGTGAGATACGCATGCAGATGCAAAGACATGGGGCCTCATTCCGAGATTGGAGGTAGCCATGGCGCTAATAGCGCCATGGTTGCCTCCACTAACGGTACCGAGTCCGCCCTCATTCAATGGGGACTTAACGGTCTAGTCGGACCTTTGCGGGACCGGTAAGTCTCCACTGAAAATACCATTCCCCATTCCCATTTGAGCCCCCATAGGGCTCAATGGGAATGGAGAATGTGCAATTTGCGGTACCGTTATTTGCTCCCTGGACCCTTTGCGGCTCGCGGCCTTAGCGGGACCCGCAAAGGGATCTCGGAATAGGGCGCAAAGGGATTACTGGCACCGGTGTCCTTACCGGTGCCGGGAATCCCTTTGTGCCAGCCTCGGTATGAGGCCCATCGTCTGGTTGTGAACTTGACAGGGATTGATGGCCATTTCTGAGTCATTGGCAGAACACTGCGGTTGTCTCTTTGCCTAGAGAAACCAGTGTGGACACCTGCAGTGGTAAGCTAATCCTCTCCATAAGTCTGAAATGCACTATGTCCCTCTCGCCCGTCCAATGCCAGCATTTTAGGCACTGAGCCTCTGAGCATACCAAGACAGTTGAAGGGTCTGAATACATTGCCCTGTTCAGTCTGTGAATTGCTCCCTTTGCAGCACTGATTTCATTGAATGAAAGGCCACATTTGAGTAACCTTTGATGACGGTAAAAGTGACGGTATGTGAAAGTTCAGGCACTCAGCCCTATGTGGCCTTCATTAGAACGTTAATTAGAACCATTGCAATGAGTTAATGCAGTCTGGATGTCATTGGTGCAGTAACAGGTATGGTCATGTAGCCCTTCGCCCAAATGGAGCCCACCTAGATGGGGCTGCATGCTTGTAACCTAAGGGAAATCTGGAAATAAAGACACAGACACCAGGATGCATTAATACAATATTTCATTTAGTGTTGGTGTAGTGTGGTTTACATGGGAAAGACCTACCTAGGGCTGGTTGGAATGTTGGATGAAGTAAGAAAAACAAAAAAAAAGACAATAAGGAATAGAACTCCCCTGCCCAAGATTGGGCTGGGCAGGAGCGAGGATTCTAGGAAAAAACGGTAAGAGAATGATTGAAAATAATAAGAAAGGGACGAGAGAGAAGAAGTGAAGTAGCCATGATTAGAGGCTAACTGTGGGGGCTGCCACCTTGAGTGCTCCTCCCACCAGGCCCTAAAGAAAATGTGTGTCCAGGCCGTGTGTGTGAACCTGCGTCCTTACCATGGGCCCAGGATGTGTGCCCAGAGCAGCCCGGTCACCCACGACCCCCGGGGACATGATCGTTGTTAGCCCACAAAGAGACCAGACCAGATGGACCCAATTGTTCAAAACCTGGGCCACGTATTTGGGCAGCTTGGGGTGGAGAACAAGTCACTGCTCTGCCTGAGTCCCATAGGCCAGCGCAGTGAAGAATGGTCCCGGTGTGCCACTTTGGGCAGCCTGGGTGAAACTGGAGGAGAGCCGCCTGTCCCCTATGTCACTCCAATGCAACAGGGTTGGGTGGGCCCAAAAGCCCAGAAACAGCGCCACAGACATGGCGGTTGATGACTGCAGCATGCCAATGGAAATGGGGGCACCCCCAGATGAAAGAATTGAGGTGGGCCACGGGGAGGATTGTGGGCAGCACGGGCCACCCAAGAAGATTTCAAGGGCAGCAGTGGTGATCGTGGGTGGCCCCGCAGGGCATGGGGCCACCCAGTAGATAACAGTGATATTTATTTATTCATGTATTGGGTATTTATTTGTATTTTGTATTTGTATTTATTTCGTTTATATAGCGCTTTCATCCAAAGCGCTTTACATTAAACAACAGTATACATAGACACTAAAACAGTGTAAGCAATTTACAATCATGAATCGAACCAGTAAAAAACAGTAAGTAGAGCAATTAATTTGAAGGGGGAGTGATGCGCCTATACATAATGTGTTTTGAGGCTCAAAGAGACAAGAGGATGGGGGAACAGGTTGGGCAAATCAAAATCGAGCCTCTTAGGCCTTGTGACATTCAGAATGTGAAAGTGCAGTAAGAAAAGTGCAGGAGAGAGGGGGGGTAGTGCCGGTCAGGGCAGCTGAGCCTGTGAGAGAAGCGAGTGCCATGCGGACAGAGCCAGGGGAAAGCAGAGAGTGCAGGGGAAGGAAGGTCCACAAGCTAAGTGTGCCATGGGACTGTGGCAGTGAGTGTGGCAAACCCGAAACCAGCACAGGGGCTGATGAAAGACAGTGTATATGTTCTGGGGCACGTGTTGAGGTCTGGTGGTTCCATGTGGGGGACAGGGCCACCCTAGAAGCTCAGACTGTGGGAGCGGCCCACCATTTTTATAAGGGGCACGCCCTTCTCCACCACCAGAGACAGCACCGAAAGTAACAGTACTGAAACGGGCTGACAGATTGGAGCCGTCACCCCATGTGATATATTAAATGTTCTATAGGTTATTGTTTGTTGTGTATATATCTATAAATGTATATTTAAATGCATGTGTATAGATTGTAAGTATATGTGTTTATAGTTATTTACATATAGTGCATGTTAATAGTGAAGTAGCAGGTTAACAAGGATCACGTTTCTAATGTTGGCCAGTTGGGTATCGGAAGTTGGAGAGGCTTGAACAAATATATGAATTGTTTGTACCCTGGTGTGATGTAGGTGAGTGAAGTGGCCGCATGGACAATTTTTCCATAGGGGGATGCCATGTGTAGGTCAGGGGTCTGTTCAAAAAGTGTAAGTGTTATCCTGTTGAGATCCCAACAAACCCAAATTGGTTTCTCAGGAAGGATTAAGATAAGGACTCAGGGCATCGCACATCTCCTGTTAACAGCAATTGTTTATACAGGTGCAGACCCCCAACCCCTTTCCAGCTGGCCTGATGGGTGGGATGGTTGATTACCATGGGGACTGCCAAAGATGTGGGTGAGGGAGGCACATACCCTTGCCTGGATAAGGACCAGAAATCAGGGCTACAGATCGATTTGCTTTGCCTCATCATGTGTCACCACTGTGAGCCCCACCCAGTTATGAAGGGGTTATGTGTATTCTGCCCAGACAACCTGGCCTTGCCACCTTGCAGGGAAGGAGTTTGAATGACTGGGCCTCATCTTTCATCCTTTGTGAGACAAAGTAATACCTCTCTCCAGCAGGACAGCCTCCCAGCAGACGCTGTCCTGGGAAACAGGAATCAAAGGGCACACCCTCCAAAAGGTCTGCCCTCACACAAGGGTGCTGCATACCAAAGTGGCTTTTGATGCTATGGACATCGGAAGGGGCAGATTTATTTAGATAGAGGGAGATCAGCATAGATGAAGGATGATTCCGGATTGCAACAAGCTTGATCTCGACCCCGCTTCAACACCGCTCCCCATCTGGTACAATGCGACCACCTCATTCAAACCTGATCAGAACTGCACAAACAGTACCAAGGAGCCTGGTTCACGCTTGTCAAACCACCAAGAACAGCAAAAGAAATGATTGACTGATAACTGCCCCCTTGGTTCATCATTGGGATCTAGGCACCGTTTAGGTCCCTTTACAAAAAGGGAGCTACAAATCTATTGCTTACTACAGCTCTTTTTACCTCGGCAGAAATAATTATAATTATATAATTATAATTATCATTATAATTGTTCTTTTATAATGTGATTCATACCGGAGACCAGTTTCTAAGCGTGGGAAATAATCTGAATTAACAGAACATTGGAAAGGTTTAGTAGGGGCATTTACACATCATAATGAACACATTAAATCCCCTTCTTTAAAAACATATATTAAAATGATTGATGAAGAAACCAAGCAAGAAAAAATGTTGGAAACATTATTAGAAAACTATACCCAACAACAAACGTTTAATGCAAAATCAAATATAATTGATGCTCTTGGCCAACCACTACAAAGAAATGACACACAATTAGCATTGGAAAATGTTCTTGCTGCAATGTAAAAAGATAACAAACAGCTCGATCATTTAGAAGAATGTGTTGTTCAACTGGATGTGCTACAAAAAAGATGTTTCAGGATTTTGATGCTAACATTGACCTTGAGCTTTTACATGAAATTAGTCTTCGTGATTGTGTAAACTTTAAACCAACCCTATTATATATTAATGGAGAGTCAGATACTGGAAAACAATTTTAATTAAAGTCATATCCTATATGCCTGACACATTTAATAATCTTTTAACATTTGTTATAACAGCTCCTATTGGTCTCAATGCTTATCAAATATGTGGTATAGCACTACATAAACTATTTATGTCACTTAGTTTGAATTAACTGAAAATATGGGACAATATGAAGATATTCAAAATGGAAATATGCTGAAAGAAATGAGAATAGAACAATTAACTCAAATCTGAATAAGTAAATTACAAAAACAACAAATACAATTTACATAAGGAAATGAAGTAACTTGAGTATAAGCATATAGTACTTTAGCAAAACAAGGCAAAACACCATTATATCTTATGTCAGCTTTAGCAGATTTTGAAAAAGGTAATTGTGAAATGATGTATAAAGGAAATCAAACAATGATTTCAGTGCAAGCAGTAGACACAGTAAGTCTGCTAAAAAGATTCAACAAAATGCTACCAAAATATTAAAAAAGAAATACAACATACAGTTTCTAGACCGTCTGGCCTTGATAGTTGTTTAAATGTGTGTTTAAGCGCTAAAGTAACTTTAAAAAGAATTGTTAATGTAGATGAAGGCTTAGCTATGGGCTATACAGTTGGTCATCATGCCAGCAACCTATTCATTGAATGTAGCACAATAAAATGTAATAACATTAAAACATTCCAAGAAATAAAAGGCTTTGCTGTATGCTTTCATCTTTTGAAATGCATTTATGTATTACGCAAATAATTTCCAGCATACACAGAAACAATACACAAATCTAAAGATTTAAGTGTAAATACAGCTTTAATATATATAGGTTGTGAAGTTTTTACAGAAGAAATTAGTTCAGCGGCTTCGTTAAGAGTGCACGCACGTACTGGTTTATTTATAATAAATATGGATGTAGCAAAAATCACAGCTCATGTTTCATGTATAAAAGAATATAACAGACAGTGTTCAATGTATGCTAATAACTTCCTACCAATTGATATACAAATAACAGTAAAACCAGTAACATCAAAAGGTAAAAGCAGATTTTCAAAAGTACAAGTGAATCCCAAAGTTACAAATAATAGTAAAAACAGTAATACAGCTGTAAAACCAACTCCTTTTTGTAAAACCAACAGTTCTACAAATAGCCCTGCCAGTTTTTATTAATGATACTGAAGTGAATTGCTATGCTAATGTAACATTGCATATGCTGCTAAAAGTAAAAGCTTTAGAAGAACAAATAAAACCTACAAGTAACAAGGCTTTTAATTTTGTATGTACAATAATTAATAAATAAAATACTACAAATGCAGAAAAAGCACATAGTTGTAATTGTATACTTACAGAAATTGATCAAATATGACAACATATTTTACCACCAACCAGGAACAAGATCCTTAGGAATAACTGTATTTAACATTATTTCAAAAGGTACTCAAAGCTGGAATAAATGTTTATAATGCAATAGGGGTCCATTATATATCAGTGCAGGCCTTCTAATTTTTCCAACATGCAACCTATTAATCATGAAGATTATCAAATGTTGCATATCTCTAAAGTTAACAAGATCCCATTTAAACATTGTTATAAACATCCTATGACACTTGTGTATGATGTAAGCTTCCAGATAACAAACTATTCAAGTTACACATCATTCTAACTACCTCATTCTAACATTATTGAGGTATGGAGCTAATTCTGAAAGTTGAAACAGTTTTATTACAAACTGTACACATTCTGAAGTTTCTACTTGTGGAACTAATTATAAAACCGAAAGTATTATTTATCATCACCAAAGCACCACAGTGGACATTATATAATGTATGTACGGCAAGATTCATTTTGGTTTGAATGTAATGAGAAGCAAATTACCATTAAAGATTGACATACAATTTTAAATATGGCTACATAATTGTATTACAAAGAACAATGGCAAGTTGACATTCTCATAGTTGCCAAATAAAAAAGTAATTAACAAATCAAAAGTTCACAATATGATTTAATTTACTAATAACATGCAAGTATACTGTTACATACTTTCTCAATCTCTAGATACCCTGGAAATCTTTGAAAAAGTACATGCAAGTATTGAGTTTATAACTGTAACGCTCACCTGGCTCCCACAGAGGCGTCGATCGGAACTGGACAGCTGCGGTCTCCACCAATGTGACGCGTAGGGCCGAGATGACGGACTGGACTGGCCCACCTAGCTTTGTTTGCTTGGCCCGTAGGAATATTCTTCTGATGGTTTGAAAAGATGAGCTCTCCATCCTGCATTGAGCGCAGGGGCGCGTTGATAACCAGTTGCTTCACTGGATCGAAGGAATTGGTGAGTTCCAGAAAAATATTGACTTTGAGATTCCCGGCAAGACGCCGTAAGTATAAAGTTCGTAAGAGTTCAAATGCCTGACTTTCACTCTTGTCCGATTCCTTGCAGGTTGCAGCTTGACCCTAATGAAGAGTTATACGTGGCAACCGGTAGTATTCTGGTAAGGATTTGTATTTTCCAACACAGTTCGATAAAATAATGTCAATATGTAACCTGTTGCTTTCTCCCTTATTCAGGTGCTGAGAGAAGTTATGAAGTCTTGGGGAATAATACCTCTGGCGGTAAAATCAGGTAAGTCTATTGTGACGCACATAAAATAACTTCTTTCTTCCAGCTCGAAGGCGCGATGGATCGGGAATTCAGGTAAGGATTAAAGGTATTGCTCTTGTTCTAACCTTTTCTCCTTCTTTCTCCCTTTTTCTAGGAGCTCCAAACTCGAGGCAGGCGTGGCAGAAGGCTTGATGCAGACTTGCAGGCACGGTGAGCGTTACGCTGCTGGATGCAGAATAATGCGAAGTGTGTGCTGCTCTTCGGGCGTAGTTTAAATAGCCTCCAAGGTAGTCCCAGGTAAGTATTCCTCCTCAGCCCCGCCCGAGTAAAAAATAGTCCCTAAGTAAAGTAGTCCCTTCCAAGCCTCTTTTGGCTTGGAGCTCTTGCAGCATGGTCTGCATCAGGTAAGTTTGCAGCATGGTCTGCATCAGGTAAGTTTTAATCTATGAGCCTGGCGCCTATGACGCCAGGACTGACTCTCCATATGAGACTGGCGCCATAGGCGCCAGGACTGGACCCAAATAGCCCCTAGCAGGGGTTGTTGGGCTTGCTTAGGATAACTTGATGCCTGCTTCCGGGGTTGCTGGACGTGGTCTGGGTCCCCGGGGGTAGGCATAATGACAATAACATGGATCAAAAAAGAACCTTTAATTGATGTTTTCAAAAAGCTAATATAAATAAAGCAAATATAATAATACTTTTCCTTTTAATTTGACTCTTTTCAAAAGGTTTTTTTTTTACATTGGAGGTAAGGGACGGTTGAAAGGGGCAATATGGAGGCCAGCATACAAAATTAAATTAAAATATTATAAACATTAATAATTTTATAAAACTAAACAACTAAACCTAACACAATTACTTCCAACCGGAATATATTGCAATACATTAAGATAACTAATAATTTAACAAATGTAATTTTTATTATTATTTGTTTATTGTTCTTTGTTCTATCAAGAACTTTTACATTTTTATCAATCTTCAAGCATAAAAAATATCTTTACAAACACATTCATTCATCATGCGTGTAGCATACAAATGCTGATATTAATCAGCAGTACATCTTATAAATATAAAAACTAACAGTCCATCATATCATACAATTTATGGGGCCTCATCAAGGGTGGGGCAATATCCCGGCAGTAAATGCACTAGGATACTGCCCAACGCTATTAGTGCTACAGCAACTTGGTCTGGTGCAATTTGCACTGGATCCCAAGTTGTGGTGGTGCTGTTAATCCCCATTTATTTTGAATCCATAGGACTCTATGTGGATTTTCAGCACTATTACCGCTGGCGCTAATAGTGCTGCCAGTAATAGCACTGAATACGGCCGTAAATCTGGAGGTAAATCTCTAACTTTATGCCCAATTTCTACTGCACTGCCAACCCCCTGATGAGGCCCATTGCATCAAATAATTCCATCACAATTCTTATACACTTCACCTCCAAAATAATATAATTTACCCTAAAAAGCTGCTAGTCTATTTGTCATATTCTTAAAAGGCTAACTGTCAGACCTCCCTTGCCATCATACTCTTAGAGTCACCACGGTCCACATTACCTCAATGACTTGTAACTCCCTCACAATCAGTTTTGGTGTTTAACCATAAGGGTATTTCTGAACTGATTTTCAGACCATGCAAAGTGCCATATGCATTCCACCGGACTCCATATTTAGACAGCAGGCCCAGAACTCAGGGGATTTAATAGCTTCAAAGCCATAAACAAAATTTCCCAAAGTCGTCATGCAGAGAGGTCCTAGTCTAGGGAATTCGGTAAGCACATGTTTAATAGCCTCCCAAATTGTCAGGATCTTACATATTCTACAAAACTTAGCTTCCTGCATTAAGTTCCATTTTGCTCCGCATATGGCATGGACAGGGAGCTGATTTGTGCGCATTTGTAATCGAAAACTACATAGAGCATGTTCTGGGCAGCATAAAAAATAAAGTTGTGGCTTCATATATCTATGGACAACCTGAGCCACGTGTGACTACCTATGCAGCCGTGAAATATGGTCATAATTACATTGCTAGTCCCACTATACAAGTTTTCCAATGAAGGCTCCTTTTAATATGTGAACATGTGCACATTGTTTAAAGTCAGGGGACCAATTTATCATGACACATAACTCCCTACACAATGCCACACATTGATTTTCTATGATTGTAGCATGTGCCAAACAGTAACTGTCCCCAGGTTTGGCCATTAATGGGCAAAGAGGGGACATGTTTACCTTCAAAAAAGTTCATCTCTACGCTTTAAGAGCAGAGTTTTTAATGGAGCCAGTCTAACCATTTTAGGTCCTTAAGCAGTAAATCCTCCAAACTGTACAATGCCACAGGGCAGAACCACTGCTTATAAAGGGAAACACATCCCCTAGTGAAAAACAAGCACGTTCAGTTGCAAACCTGCCGACCAAGTGCTGCTGCCCTCTGTGCAAGTGGATTGGCTGCTGCCCTGATATTGTCAGCCAATCCGAACCGTGAGGCGAGAGCCGGCCCTCCTCACGAAGGCAGGACTCACAAAGGCTCCCTGTCCCTTGCCTGTCCCAGCCTGACTGTTTACTTTGCCCAGGATGGAGCAGGAGCTCCTCTGACGAACACTGCAGGAGCAGTGCAACCACCAGCTGACCAGATGGAAGCAACAATCCTATTGCAAGGTAGGCCAATAGGCTTATTGTGCTGCCTCCTCCTATAAAGAAAATTTATTTTTCTAAATTAAATAATTACATTTTTCTGTGACGCCGGACTTGCGTGCGTTAAAATTGCCCAAATACCACAGTAGCCCTACTACGAGCCTACTGCCTGCATACCTCCAGCAACTGTGATCAGCAAAGCCAACCTCCATTTGTTGCCACGAGGTTTCCACCACTCCAAAATGGCCGCCCGATGGAATCTACCACCACTACCAGCACTGTTTACCTAGTGCTGCTGCCCTCTGTGCAAGCGGATTGGCTGCTGCCCTGATATTGTCAGCCAATCCGAACCGTGAGGCGAGAGCCGGCCCTCTTCACGAAGGCAGGACTCACAAAGGCTCCCTGTCCCTTGCCTGTCCTCAGCCTTCCTCGCCGTTTGCCAAGACCCCCTGCACGTTTTTCTCCCCACCTCCTTGACTACATCATGTGCCTGTATCCCAGGAAATCGGAACAGCAACAAAACGCTGCCGCCTGATCAGTAAGACTTTGCTCGTAATTCGTCATATCAGCACAATGCACACTGTGTGAACGCGATCACCGTCTCTTACACTGCTATCCTGAAAACATTGCCTCTTGCCGCACTCTGCTTGCAGCCGCTCCTCCACGTGTGTTGAACCCAATTGTATTGTGGATTTTGGTCGCAGCCCCTTTACAGAGCCCTGCCAGACTGCTCTTTCATATTTCTTGCAGCTGCTCCTCCACGTGTGTTGATCTCAATTGTATTGTGGATTTTGGTCGCAGCCCCTTTACAGAGCCCTGCCAGATTGCTCTTTCTTATTGCTTGCAGCCGCTCTTCCACGTGTGTTGAACCCAATTGTATTGTGGATTTTGGTCGCAGCCCCTTTACAGAGCCCTGCCAGACTGCTCTTTCATATTGCTTGCAGCTGTTCCTCCACGTGGGTTGATCTCAATTGTGTTGTGGATTCTGCTCGCAGCCCCTTTACAGAGCACTGCCTTAGTGCTCTCTCATTCAGCACGCAGCCGCTCGCCATGCATGTTTAAACTTAACGCTGGTGCACAACCTATTTGTACAGCTAACTGCACGTATCCTATGCATACTTCTGGCCACGCATGGCACATGATACGGTGACAGACTGCTCTTACATGCAAGTAAACATTATGTTGCTTTCAGAAGTGTCATTCTAGCAATATGCTGTTCTCAGTTGTGCTATTCTAGCATGTATCAGCCTACTATCCTGCATTGCTGTACTGTCCCTACATTGCTGTACACATGACTTATGCTGATAGGTAAAGCCTTACTAGCCCGTTACTACTCCCACCTTTTTCGGCATTGTACTTACTGCTTCATCTCTAAGTGTCTCTATGCGCCTGCCTACACCTGCCTTGCATATACCCCATTTGCTACCGCACAGCATTTATCCGCTGAGTGTACTCTTAAATCCAGGCACTGCCCCATTGCAGCCTAGCCCTAGTGTGTTGCAGACCTGCATTGTGTAGCCGTGCGCCCAGACCATGATCACCTGGCTCACTCTCACCATGTTCCCTTTCTGCATCATGCCGGACAATGTACACTGTAGCGGCAACATCTTCATAACCGTCAACAACAGCCTAGCCAATCTTGGCTGTCCTAGGCACTACCCTATCCCCTGCCCCACGACCTTCCTACTCGCCCAGCCGCCTTTTCCATCCAACCACCACTCTCACCTTACATCCACTGTAGACACCGGCTCCCCAGCCATCGTGACCCCTAACAAAACTCCTATCCACTATGCATTCAGTGCTCCATGTCTCACTGTGCCCCCCACACTGAAATCTCGAGAATCCCTACGCTCTACCATTCCAGACATCACTGCCCGGAACAACAGACTAGGCACTAGGCTGCCCCTTACAAATAGCATCCCCCTTGACAAACTCAACACCAAAACCGTGAAGAAATCATAGACCCCCAAAGAGCCCGTCCCACTCTCCCTAAAAGGAGCCCTACTCAATGCCAGATCCCTGGCCGCACACCCCACAGAAATTGCTGACACCATTCTAACCCATGATCTTGACTTCCTTGCCTAACAGAAACATGGCTACACGAGGCCTCAGGACCACATTTATCATTAGCCATTCCTGCCAACTACTCCATCCTTAGAGCCGATAGACCTAATGGCAAGGGAGGAGGCGTAGCAATCATCTCCAAAACACCACTAGGCTGCAGACTAGTCTCCACCCTATCTCTTAAATCTTGTGAGCTACTCACAATCAAGCTACAAACTTCCCCCACAAGTATGATCACACTACACCTCATATACAGACCCCCAGGCCCTCCTTGGACCTTTGAGGAAGACATTACAGCGCTCATCACTGAAAACTCCAAGCCACTAGCACAAATTATTATTCTTGGCGACTTCAATCTAGGTTACAACAACCCTAAGGACGCACCAGCTGCATCCTTAGCAAACGCCCTAACTGAGCACGGATTTGCTCAACTCAGTATTGCACCAACTCACCAGAAAGGCAGAATTCTCGACTGGGTAGCAACTCTTAACTGCAACACTACCTGTAAGGACCCCCAACCTCTTACATGGACAGATCACTACCTCATCCCACTTGAAATTCACATCAACCAGTCCACGGCTAAGAAACACCCCCTGGCACCAGCCTGCCCAACCAGAAACAAACGTAACATCACTGCCGAAGCCCTATTACCTCTGGTCCTACCCACCCTTAACGCTCTACCGGACAATGCTGACCTTAACCTCCTAGTTGACACCTTCAACAATTCCATGGCTACCGCCATCGATACCATTGCCCCTTTGAAACTACGCAAAAGTAAACCTATAAACCACTTGAATTCGTGGTTCATTCCCGAACTCAAACTACTCAGGAAAATGAAAGCTAAACTAGAATTACTATGGAAAACCAACCCATCACCTGAAAACAAATCCAATTTCAATAACACCTCCGCACTATACAAAAGTGAGATAATTCGCACCAAAAAAGATGCCTACAACATCAGGATTAACCAGGCAGGCTCTTCTACCAAAGAATTATTTAAAATTCTAAAGGAGCTAGAAAACCCTAATCCTCTCCCAGACAACTGCTCAAAAGATAAACCCTGGTGCACTAGCATCCAGAATGCCCTCAACAATAAAATTACAGGGCTCCAGACCAAAATTGAGGACAAACGTCAACAACTCTTCAGCAACAAAACCACTAACCCTAGCTTAAGCCCACCAACACCAATCAAACCCAATATAGCCTTCACATTTAAGAAAGTAACCATCTTAGAAGTCAAAAAAATCATCACTTCCCTAAAACCGTCTAATTGCAAAGGGGACAGCTGCCCCGCCCAAATAATAAAAGACGCTGCCAGAGACCTCTCCCCTTTTATCACTAAGCTAATCAACCTGTCATTTGCTAACAATTCTGTCCCCAACAACCTAAAACAATCTTGGGTGCTCCCTCTCCTAAAAAAACAATCCCTAGACCCAGCCATACCAACCAATTATAGACCCATCACCACTGTCCCTTTTCTGCTAAAAATTCTGGATAGAGTTGCCTACATCCAGATTCAGGAGTACGTGTAATCTAATCAACTGCTAGGGATTCGTCAATCTGGCTTCAGACCCCAACATGGAACTGAAACCGCTCTGGTTGACCTTAAAAGCCAGATTGACGAAATCAAAGACAAAGGCAATGCAGCCATCCTACTGCTCCTAGACCTCTCAGCGGCCTTCGATTTAGTCGACCACGAAATCCTATGCAACCACCTATTCATCGCAGCCCACTTCTCCTCCTCTGCCTCCGCATGGATACAATCCTTCCTGGCGAATAGAACCATGCGAGTCTTCTCAAAAACAGCTGCTGCTGACCCTATCCCCATCACCTGTGGAGTCCCTCAAGGCTCCTGCGTCTCCCCCACCTTGTACAATATATTTACGAAGCCCCTATTCGACAAACTGGACCGTCTGGTTGTCACCTACACCAACTATGCAAATGACACCCAGATTCTCCTCACCATCTCAGGCAACTACAACGCGGACGTCACCCGGATCAACTAAATCTTCTCCATCATTCAGGCATGGATGGCCACCCGCGGCCTCTGCCTGAATGATGAGAAGAGGGAGCTTCTGCTGGTCGGCTCTCCTCATAACCTGTCTAAACTCAGTCCCAGCTACAAGAATATTATCATAGACGGCTGCACCATCCCTATCGCTAAAAGTGTGAAAACCTTAGGCTTTCACCTCGATGTCAACACCAACCTCTCCAAACAAATTAACTCAACCGCCTCGGCCACTGCCTATACGGGTAAGCTAATCAGGGCTAGCAGACCCTTCCTATCACCCAACAGCTGCCTCACTCTGGCCAGAGCACTCATTCAATCCAAACTAGACAATTGCAACAGCCCGTACCTAGGAGCCAACCTATCCGTAACTAACAAACTCCAGGTCCTCCAGAACAATGCTCTGCGCGCAGCACTCAACATCCATAGGCGTGAGCACATCTCCATTACCAGGAAAAAGTGTAAATGGCTCTCCATACAACAAAAAATTGACCTCAAAACTATCTGTCTCACCTACAAGGCCTTAAACAACCTAGCCCCTCCGTACCTCTCTAACAAATTCACTTCAAAATCTACATCCAGAACCACCAGATCTTCCTACTCCCTATGCCTGTTAGTGCCCAGATTTGCCTTAAAAAAAGCAGGAGGCACCAGCTTCACTGTGCTAGCCTCCCGACTCTGGAACACCCTACCACTGAGTCCTTCCTGATCTTTAGGAAACTCGTTATCGGCTGGTTACTGAACAAAGAGTAACATTTTACCCTCTAAGCCCCAACAGCCGTAACCATACCTGAATTATATGTAAATTACTTTACTATGTAAAACTCTTCTTGTAATTTGAGATACTCTGTAACTGTAAATTCTGCTTGTAATTTGATGTACTCTGTAACTGTAAATTCTTATCTTATGCCTGTAACCGATTCCTTAAGCGCCCTTCTACCCACGGGTCCAGATCGCTCTACAAATAAACTAAACAAACAAACAAACAAACAAACAAGTGAGTAATTTGTTTGGCTCTTGTGGATTTATTTTGAACTATGGCACTGTATCCACGACTGTTCGACATCTCAAGACACAGGTACTTGTATGTGTCTGTGTAGTTGATAGATCCTACACTGGCATGTATCAGCTGTCTGTTTACCTTCTTACAAGAAACCAGCATAGATTTGGTTTTATTTAGGTTTAGAGGTAGCCCATTTTTGTTCGCGTAATGGCCCAGCTCGTTCAGCGTACATTTCATCGCTGTCAAAAGCTGCTAGAATATCACTATATCATCCGCATAGAGCACGGCTGAAAATGGCAATTTTTCGGGGGACATTTTGAACTCTTGGCCAATCGTGCTGGCAAATCTGAGATCTAAATGTTAAAGAGAAAAGGGTGCAAGTATGCAGTCCTGCTTTACATCCTTATTTCTTCTCATAGCTTTGGATACTAGTCCATCATTTCCCACTCGAATCGGGGTATTAGTGTATATATGCAGTGCTATAATTATCTGGAGAAGCCAACTAGGGCAACCCCACCCTCTCCGTTTTTTCCATAAGATGTTGCAATTCACTTTGGTCGAAAGCTTACCAAAAGTCCACAAACATGATAGATACTGAAAGAGCCTGTTTAATTATTGTATCTAATAGCCAAATATTGGGTATTGTGCTAGACCCTGGGCGAAATCCCTTCTGAAACAGATGTAGAATGTTATTACTGGTAACCCAGGTCTGTAGATGTTCCAGAACATAGGTTGCAAAAACACTACCGGTTATATCTAGGAGAGAGAATAATCAATAGTTTTCAGGAAGTAGACAATCACCTGATTTGAAAACAGAGACCAGGATAGATCTTTTCCAGGACCCCGGAATCTTATGTACTCCACATACCTTTTGGAATAGTGCACATAGTATACCTGACCAAAGTTAATTGTCCCCATTCAATACAGCTGCCAACCATTGGGCCCTGGTGCCCTAGAATTCTTCAATTTCATTAAATGACTATACCCTTTTTTAAGATTGAAATCCATAGGGCATTCATAATTGCTAGATATCAATGCATCATCATCACAGCCCATATCAAACATTCTGTCCTCAATGTAGGTAACTCAAATCCCTTCCGAAATCGAGTTTAAAATCACCAATTCAGAAGGCCCCCTAACTAAGGTTAATGCTCTCCATATGTGCCTTGATTCCCACTATTCAATGCCTCAATCATACGCTGCCAATTTACAGTCAGGCGCAAAAGCTGTCGACTTTTAAGGCAATTTTTATAATAATTTGTTAACCTTCTCGACTCCCTCTGCAACATGTGCACAGAGTTTGGTTCCATTTTTAACTGTTACAGCTCTTTTCGCAGTAGCAGTTTGGCTTTAAGATTTCTGCGTAGTGGGGGTACCCTACCTTTTTATCATCATGTTTCAGGTGGTATAGGGCCAATTGCAGCTGTTAGTCGTGAACTATTGCATAACGAGTAACATTCCTCCAACAAGGAGTTACTGTCAATATCTCCAAAATAAGTATTTAGATTTGCAGCCGTATATGTCCCACCATAGAAGTATTAAATGTATCCGATGGAGAATTCCCAGGCTTGATTTCTATCCCGGGTTTGTTGATATTGGGCTTGAAGTAGTCAGTTATGTTGCGGCAGTGGCAGAGGTCTCATGAGAGGGGGTACATTGATTTTCATGGTCATGGTTTCTGGCTACATCCCATGGACTCGATGCACAGGACTCACGATTCACAGCTCTCTTGTAACCATTGGACTTCCTGTAGGGCTTACTCTGACATAGATTACAGTTCCTTTGTTTACATGGTGCTTTTAATCGCAAAAGGGTAATGTAAACCTCCCGATCAGCGGCAGTTTTGACAGACAGTTTTCAGTAGTAAGCACTTACGCAACAGCGCACTTACCTCACCTTCTCACTGCCTCAATGCCACCCTAGAAGACAATGCACTGGCTTTGGCTAGCCGCAAGCAGCACCTCCAGTTCCACCAAAAGCAAAGAACACGGAAAACACACTCCTCCTGACGCTCCGTTTCCGGCTATGGCTTTTGAAAAAATACTAAAAATATTAAGTTAAACCACCAAAAACATAAATTCTATAAATATTACAAAAAATAACAGGAGAATGCTGTGTAGACATATTGGAGAGTCAAGCAGGGATTCTGGACCTTGCCCTGTACTTGTGACAAACGCCTGACAAACACCTTGAGCTGCCCCCAACAGGCGCTGTCCTGTTGGTATAAGGTCCCAGCAGACCACTGAGCAGAACAGAGGCCTATATAGGGTACGGCCTGAGCGGGCATGGCCCACCCAAAATCTGTAAATGCCCACTCTGCAGTGCTGTACAGCTTCACCTCACTGATGAGGCCCAACAAGGCTGAAACACGTGTATGGGGTTGCTGTAGGTACTCTTGTTCAGAGAGGAATTGCCATAGTATTTCGGTGCTGGACTGCTCATGTGGGCGGGACAAAGACTGATATGCAAATGGTTATTTCCCATCAGTGAAAGATACAGTGAGCAAAAAGCGTGTGCTGCAAACTCTCATCTCAGAACAGGTTATCATGCCTTGTTCTTTCTGGAGAGGAGCACCTGCAACCTTTTTTGAAATATTTGCAAGGAACTTTGGCTTGGTCACCCTAAGTTACCTGGGGGCAACCAGACGTGGACTCCCTGCTCACTATGCTCAGAGACGCACAGCTTCACCTCACTGATGAGGCCCAACAAGACTGAAACACGTGTATGAAGTTGCTGTAGGTACTCTTGTTCAGAGAGGAATTGCCATAGCATTTCGGTGCTGGACTGCTCATGTGGGTGGGACAAAAACTGATATGCAAATCGATATTTCCCATCTGTGAAAGGTACAGTGAGCAAAAAGTGTGTGCTGCAAACTCTCATCTCAGAACAGGTTATCATGCCTTGTTCTTTATGGAGAGGAGCGCCTGCTACCTTTTGTTGAAATATTTGCAAGGAACTTTGTGTTGGTCACCCGAAGTTACCTGGGGGCAACCAGGCGTGGACTCCCTGCTCACTGTTCTCAGAAAGGCACAGCTTCACCTCACTGATGAGGCCCAACAAGGCTGAAACATGTGTATGGGGTTGCTGTAGGTACTCTTGCTCAGAGAGGAATTGCCATAGCATTTTAGTGCTGGACTGCTCATATGGGCGGGACAAAGAGTGATATGCAAATGGATTTTTCTCATCTGTGAAAGGTAGAATGAGCAAAAAGCGTGTGCTGCAAACTCTCATCTCAGAACAAGTTATCATGCCTTGTTCTTTCTGGAGAGGATCGTCTGCTACCTTTTTTGAAACTGTGTGGGCATTTACAGATGTTAATGTCACTGTAGTGGACCCAACTACATTGGCTTCAGGCCCCACTAGTTAGACAATCCTGGCTACGCCTCTGGAGCAAAACACCAAAGAATGTTAGTAGATGTCTCTCAGCCTGCCGACCACATACTAAGGAATGTAGAATTGGTCCGTGTGGTCCTGAGATTTCAAGCAGCCCCTTCTCTGAACCAAATGTTATTTCCGTCCCAGAACCCTTAACATGTAGCTTATGGTAAACAGTGGAGTTTCACCTCATCTGCCAACTCACAAATGCATGTTTTGTTGCAAGTCGGGTAAAATGTGTCGATTCCCCTCTATGGTCCCCTACTACCTAACACAACTCACACTGATCCCGCACAGATGACCATCACAGGTGTAACCATTAGCTCAAAAGTGATCAAACAATGACTAAGCTCTCCTCTTTAGCTCTGCACACTCTACTACATCTCTGGCTAACTAATGCCAAAACACTGTAGTATGTCAGGTTGTGGGTTCTTTCCTGAGTACGTACTACCAAGTCTCTCTACAATCATCAGAGAAAGCAGATTGGCCCACAGGATGCAGGTAGATGTGACCTTCACCCATCAACATCAAAGTTCTCACACCTGTCTCTCCAATGCTCACATTATCGACCCCCCCTTGTTCTCACATGGCCATGCACAGAAAGGCGACCAAAAGTGGCAGTAGGGCACCACACAAGATCAATTACATTACATTACATTACTTTCTATGTAACAAATGTAACAAATGGGTATCCAGTACATACAAACAAGTTGAAAAGAGTGTAGTCAGTGGCTGTGCTAAGATAATGTGACCCACTCAGGCACAGGATCTACATGCATGCACGCAGTGGTACAAGTGTCACACTATTTAAGTGTTTCATATGCTTGTCTGACCTTTTGAGATGTGTCCACTGCAGAAACTCCAGCTGTGAGGAACCAGTGCAATAGCTCATCTGAGATGAATGGAGAGGACAGCAGAGATGAGACTGAGGAGGAACAAGAACCACAACAAACCATCCACCACAATATTCTTCTTGAGAAGGCATATGAGGAGAAGGTTGACGTCATCCCTCTAAGTGGTGAGTAATATCATAAGGCATGTGGGTCACCCACATTCCCCACCAACAGTGTAGGAGACTTTGAGGGGGTGGTTTAAAGGGACATCTTGCCTCTTTTGTAGGAGGTGGCACCCCGAGAGCCATTAAGTGGCGACTCTATATACATCACTCCTGCAAGTCCCCACTCTCTGCACCATGCCTCTACACATACACTGGTCAAAGGACATGCCTGCTGCTACATACACCCATCCCCAGGCTGGCACATCACCATCCCAGACTAAAGGGCCCACCTAGGCTGGGGCCACCAGGTTAGGTGAGCATCCTCCTGCAGCAGTGTGAGGTTGTGCACAAACTAAGTGACCACAAGAGGCATGGAGACCACACAATAGAGGCTGTGGAGTCTATCTGGCAGAGCTGCCTGTCCTGGTCACCAGCATGGAAATCCTGACTGAGGACATGGCACAAATGCCTTGGAGAAGCAGAGGAAGGAGTGCAACAGGCAAATTGAGAAGATGGCATCTTCATTTTCTTTGACAGCTGTCCAACGCAGCGGCAACCCACTTGGATGTCACACCATTCCCTGCAGCCAGACCAGTTGGCAGGCTGCCTTTCAGTCCCAAGGTATGGCAGCCTCAACAAAGGGAGATAAACAGGCCTCAAACTAAGAGTCAACCAGAACCTGATGGCCCTAACAGCAGCTACCAACAGCTTCCTCTGATTCCTCGGCTTCTTCGCCACATCTTCTTCCTCCTCCACCTCCTCCTCCCTCTGCACCCCCTGCTACCACTGTCCGAGCCACACACCACTACATGCGCCCACACTTGTAAACATGCACATCCATCACTACCTCTGCACATGTAGTACTCCACATAGTAACACACTTGCATCTAATAAAGCACTGTTACTCAGATGTATTGTTTAGACTTCATGACTGGTGCAAAATAGAGTAAAGAATGTGACAGGAGTGAAATTTCATAGGGAAGGTTTAGATAATGATTATTGCACTGTACATGGGAGAAGCATGGCACTCTGAAACCTGCCACTGCACAACGTTTAGCAGAAGCATTTATTTGACAGCAGTTTTATCAGTTGTCATGGCGTAATGTGTAAAAATAGGGGAGTCTCTCAATGGTCATGTTGTTTACTGTAGACATCGCGTTTGCCCTATTTCTCCCACAATGTACAGAAAGATCAACATGGTGCATCCCAGGGTGACAGAATGACACATGAGGTGATTCATCTCTCTAGGCTATCCAAGCGAATTTCACAGCCAGATATCTTAAGGCACTTGTGGAAGAAATAGGCAGCCAAGATGAAAACTACATTTCCAAGTGTTGAAAGCCGTAAGTCTATGGTTTTCAGTTGCAACAAGCGGAATGCCACCATCCTGAAAGAATACCAGACCGACAAGGCAACCAGTGACTATTTACAAGACAAATGTCCAAGAGGGATTTTGTCAAAGCAACCGTATGAGAGAAACCTCGGGAAGTAGGATATTACAAAGTTAAAAATTGCTGAACCATTGAAGTTTACACAGTTAATGGAGACATTAACGTCAGTCCTCAAACTGAAAATCATACACTTGCGGCTCCCAACACTTGGGAATGTAGTTGCTCAAAAGAGAATGTACAACTATGTTTGCTAGTTTATATACTTGTATTGTATCACTATTAGGAAGGCCAATACCAATTAAACCTTGTACTAATTGAAACGCACTCAACTAAGCGCAACACTGACATCAATATTGTAATTGTGCCTTGAGAAAGCCATGGAAAGGGCGAAACAATCGCACGTGCCTCCAAATGGAGTTTGTTGGCACTTTGTAAAACTTTTGTATGTGTGACACTGGCCACATGTCACACTTTGTAAACCACTTGCAACTTTGCAACACTGGACACTTGTAACCATTTGTAAAACATGACAATTTGTAACGACTTATAAACTGTAATAAATTGCAACGCCTTCTTGGTTTAGAACCAATAAAATAATGCAATTGGAATATTACATGTAGATCGGTCTACTTTAATTCAAAAGCTAGGTGCATGCAACCCAACTCATTCATACCTGATACTCTACTTACTGACTGACTAGTGGATTTCAGTCATTGCTGGGTTCTGCGGCCAGGCTAGGCCACAGGGCCACACTCATACATTAGATACCCCCAAAATTAGGGGGAGGCGCACTGCCTGTTATCGACTATCCTTTTATCATGTCATAATGAGGGCATTAGTCTTCACTTCACTGGTAGAGGGCTTTGGAAAGTCAACTCTTTCATTATAGGTCCAAGGAAATTCTGTTTGTTTCAAAGTGGATCTAAAGAAGGAGTGGGACACCCCTTTTTTAAATGCAAATATCTGCAGTTGGTTGGTCAAACGTAAGTCTGCCTTAAGGCTCAAATCCTTGTCCTTGGAGCCGGTGGATTTAGCCTCCCGACATCACAACCAAAGTGCTTTACGTACCTGGAAGTGGGGGGGCAGAAAGGAAAGATAGAGCCAGAGAGAAACAAGATGGTGGAACCTTCATCCATCTATAAGGAGCTCCCTTAGTCTACACTAACCTCATCCCTTCCTTTCTCAATAGAATCAACCGCCCTTTTGTTCTGCAGCACACTGGTGGAGGCTATTCCTTTTGTGAAGGGGTGTTCCCTTTGATTCCTTTTTCCATGACAACTTCCTGTGGAGTTTATGCCTATCTGCGGTGGGTGTTAACTGACCTCAGAAAGGAACATCAAGAGCCACCCTGAAAGGCTACAGTCTTGCTTGCAGCAGCAAGGACAGCCTGGCTGAAGGACATACACATAACCCTTTTGCAACCCAACTGGGCTCAGAGGGCTTGCACGTGTGCGATATCAATTGGATGTGGCAGTGATAATTATGAGAAATACCGTCCACCAGACTTATATTTAAAATGTAATATGCCACTAGGACATTAAACTCATAATTATGGGATTTTGGATCATAGATGCATATGGTAAATGCAGCCCATGCACCGCAGGGACTTTGGCTGCCACTGCAGTTGCCAAGAGGGTACCTGTTCCCTGACCCTGCTTGGTGGCACAGGAGAGCAAGAGCTGCAGATCAGAAAACTAATAAAGCTGGACACATGTGTGTACTATACATTTGGCACAGAGTTTGAGGAGACAGGGGTCTCGTCAGCAGTGCACCCTCTCACAGAAAGAATTAACTGCATCATTTCATGCTTCAATAAAACATGTTCTTAGCATGCCCATCATACCAATATTTTAAGAGACTGTATCTGAGACCAAGATTCCTGCTAAATGGACTTTTTGCACAAGTGAGGACATGCCTTTATGCAAAAATTCGAATGCTAGTTTGGCTGTTTTTGCAGTAGCTAAATTCCTCTATAGATCGTGGTTGAAAAGAGCTGCATTATTGAGATCGGACATTAGAACAGTCTGAACTGTCGCCCTCTTCCTTAAATACTTACTTTTTAATAAGTGTGCTGTTGCTGTTTACTCGCGCTGCTCTTTGTTTCTTTATCAAAGTACTTGTATTGTTGGGATTTTTAGCGTGGACTTTTTACTATCCTTTCTTTTAATGTAATCATATGTAATCTTATGACTTTGCTTGTCAAAGATCAATGTTTTATAACATGGACCCTATAATGAGCTTAAGATGCGAAATGTTGATTGATCGTTATGATAATAATCGTCAATTGTCTGAATGACCCTCTTGAGATCTAATGCATACAAAACTGGACTCTGCATAAGAACCCTAAAACAAGTATATATCAGCTGCCCAAAAAGTGCTCTTCCTTTGGGTTGAACAACTGAACCATAACTAATGAGCCGCCGTTGCAAGCCTTGTAATACCTTATGCCCGGAATACATAGACAGACCTAGACGGAGGCACTGGGAGGATCCATGAATAGCACCCTAGCCCTATACCACACTCTAGCCCAAATAGACCTATGTCACACAGATAGCAAGAGAATAGGGGCCACCCAACCCTCAGCCAGACACCTAAAGGGGAGAACAGCCACACCCAATCACGTTATACAAAGTTTATTAGAGTACAGCAGGGAGCCTGCTGCACCATCACCCACAACAGCCAGACGGTCAAGAAAGAAAAGCAGCAACTAATCCCACCCATAGGAATACAAATGAAATCAAACAAGATATTCCATAACCAGGATTGGAGCCACTACCCACTAACCCTACCTTCAAATTTCTTGATATCTAACTCACCTGAAAAAGCAAAGTGCACGCACTTTACCAAACTGCATCAACAACAAATCAACAACACATAAACAGCACCCACAGCACACAAGGCCTCGCCCCGATCCAATACTTACAACAAAGCTCAGTGCAGAGTGTACTCCACCTCTCTCACTCTCCCACTCCCTCTTCTCCCGACTAACCCAACCCGCCCACCTCTTATTTACAGAACTGCAAGAGACGCTTTGGACCAACTCCGTCGGTGACGATGCCGATATAAATACCTTTAATATTTAACATTCTATTTTTAACGTCTGGATGCTACACTGGGATTTTTATTGCAGACTTGTTTGCATTATCATTGTTTTTAACCGTTCTCAATTGTGTTGTATTTAATTCTATGCATTTTGCACTTTAACCCCTGGATTTTGCCATTGATTGTTGTTTCCTATAAAGATCTCAGGTACGATCTCAAGATGCAAAATGTTTAATGATCATTCCGATTCCAATTGTTAACTATTTGATATTTTCTTGAGGTGAAACCCAATATGATGTTGGAAGATTATTATGACTCATAATTTCCTTACCATAATGTCCACAGAAATGTCCGTTATGTAAAAAAAGTGATGCATCCTTTTCTCCTTTTTTGGCAGCAAGCCAAAATAAAGTATTTGACTGACTGACATTTCATGCTTAAATAAAAATTGAAAAAGCCAGGTATTCTACAGCCTTGCCAGATGACAATCCTTCTCAAGGTGCCTCACGCAGAACATGCCGTCATGACGCAGCAAGCTGATCCTAACAGTAGCAACTAGAGCTGGATTCTGCCCCAGCCCCTGTTCTCTCCCTGCAATTACCCTCAGTCTGCACTAGTGCCCAGAGAACCCAGTGCAAGGCCCACCACGTCAACTGATGCAGACCCTGGGCACGACCTATCTATCTCTGTGGGGCACTTGGTCAATGAGGAATCCAGCCAGCCACTCTGAACCCCCGCTATCCCACCCGGACACATGCACTGTGGTCCTTCATGATTGTGACTTGGATTGTAAATTTTGGGTCCCCTACTTTTCCAACACATCTTCCCCCTCCTCCCTTCCCCACAACAATGCACCCTGCCACTGCTCTGAAGTAGCATGGCCAAATATGCACAAATACAACCAGCTCACACTGGCCTCTCACCGTAACTCTTTGCTCATTGCCCTATATGCCATTCCAAGACTGCAGCCAATGACTGGGCAAGGGTATGTTATGCGGTTTGTGCCGCAACACAATGTGAGAAACAAATGACCTCCATGATGCCTACGTGGGTAAAACAGTCAGTGTAAAGTAGCCCTTTGCGCTGTGTTTGAAAGATTCAAGTTTTTGGAGTTGTGGGCTGATAAATAAAAAGTGACAAGTCAAATGTCGTAGGAACATGGACGGCCTGTTGCCCGCATACCGGTTTTGCAAATTGCTTCTTGATCTCTGAAGCAGCCCTAAGTGCTTGAAAATAGTGTTGCTGGTTTACTACTTTTGCTGAATATTTTAAATTAATCATTATTAGCATGCCCTTCAATGGTCATTGGTGCCATTGGGCCTCATTACGAGTTTGGAGGTAGCCATGCCTTTTTTAGTGGCATGGCTACCCCCAAACTCGGGCCCTGGTCCTGCAAAGGGGACTTACCGGGTCATTTTGACCTTGGAGGGCCAGGTAATTCCGTTTCACGGGACCCGGATCCGTTACGTCCCCATTCCCATTTGAGCCCCGATAGGGCTCGATAGGATGGTAGCATCCTGGTCTGCTCGCGGGTGCCGGTATACACGTCTGGCCAGACCAGTCGTGCATACCGCCACCCGCAAGCAAACTCGTAATGTGGTGGCCCGGTATGAACAGTCCCGGTCCCTTACCGGCACCGGTCATACCGTGGCCGCCACACCGCTAATGAGGCTCATAGTTTCTGTGCATGTCAAAATCAAATGTATCCTGAACATCATTCACATTGTGTTGTATCACGATACCCTTGCCTGAATGTTCATTTGTTGCACAGCTGAAGTGTCTGATTGCCCCGAGTTTTAGGTCTGGATTCATGCAGCCTTGGGGTGCATTGTCTTTGGTGACTCTATTGTGTAAGGAGGGCAGGTAAGAGTTCTGGCCACTCCCATTATTTCAGTAGCAGTCGGTGATGTGATGCTAAATGGGCAAGAGACCCGAGTACCAGTGCTATTACTGAGAAGCAGGAGCTGCCCACCTGGCCTTAACTCTTCGCAAGTTCCGAGGGGCTTGCAACAGATTCCAAAAATGGCAAAATCTTCCCAAAATGGCATACTGTTGCTCTTCACTTTGTCAGGTCAAAGCACTGGCCATCTGCGAGGACCATTAATATTCCTGCTAAAGGTATTCATGATAAACTTTCGTTCACCCACTGGCCAGCAAGTGAGACCATGTGCCACCACCAGAATACTGCCAAGGACACTGAGAGTCTGAGTGGTCATGCTTGCTTGCCTCTATTATTCACGAACTGCAAATCATACCAGCAGACACAAGCTTCGAGGTGCTAAACAAAAAAGGCCCACAAACTGACATTGGGCCTCATTACACGGACGGCGGTGGACCAAGGTGCTATTAGCACCTTGGTCCATGCCGGTAAAATACCGGCACCGCCCTAGTGGAAAGGGGAATTACCGTCCTATTCCAAGGTTGGTGGGGCGGCAATTCCCCCTTCCCCCATTGCCCTTCCCCATTCCCTTTTTTGCCCCATAGGGCATAATGGGAATGGGGAAGGTGCTAATTACGGCACCGCAAATTGCGGTAGCATAATTAGCTCCCTGGTCCCTTTGCTGGTTGGTTTTTAACGCCTGCAAAAAGCAGGCGTGAAATTCTGCAACCCGCAAAGGGACCTCGTTGTAAGGCGTTAAGGGTTTACCGGTACCGGTAAAATACTGGTACCGGTAAACCCTTACCGCGTACCGTGTAATGAGGCCCATTACCACTTAAAAAAACAATACGAAGAAACATGACAAATTATAGACCACACTTTTCCAAGCATTGAAAAACCATGAAGGCATCTCAAAATCAAGAAGAGAAAGCAATCAAAAATCAAGTCAGTAAAAACATAACTATGAACCCATTTAAGTTGAGCGCCATCATAGTGGGATTTTAAAAATCCTTTTAAAATCAGAGAACACTCACAGGATTGCGGTAGACCATTCCTAAGCTTCTTAGGAGTAACTTTCAAGAGTTGCCTGCTGCGAATGTAACGCTGGGCAATTGCAGGGTCGATTCTGAGGGCACCGTGGGAAGATGGACACCTGGCATGCAGTGAAAGGACCACCAACAGAGACAGGTAAATGGGGCGTTGGCCATTACATGTTCCAAAACATGCCTCAAAAAGAGCTTGCATTAAGGGATCAGTGGGTATGATATTGAGGGTTTTACAGCTGTGTGTTCATTGAGTTTGATTTCACTTTACCATAGAGTGCCACTGTGCTCATTAATTGTGGTCCTGCTGTGTCACTGCACACCATCATGCCCATTGAATGCAAATGTATTGTGCTCTTCGAGTGTTATGTTTACTTTTTCATTACACACCACTGTGCTTATGCAATGTCCATTGTGCCCACTGAATGGCCTCAGCCATGCCCGTGGAGATGTCTTCCACTGTGCCCATGGAAGGGTGTTTCACAGAATGTATTGGGTTGAATCCCCCTGTGTTCAGTGAATCCATTTCATGAGATGAATGTGACGCTAAACATCACAGTGCCCATCCGATTAATGTGATTCCTCTATGCCTTCAATGGGATGCACCGCTAGGCCGAACACACAACTATGGTGCCATGCCACTGATTTGGTACGCAATGGGCTCCCTTGGCTCTCATAATCAGGCTTGACAGTTAGTACAAGTTGGTTGCACACTTCATGGAAAGTGCTACTGAGCTACTCGAATAACTAAACCAATTAGAAAAAAAACCAATACTCTGAAAACCGTCCTCAAACCTCTATTGCTGACACCTAATATGATCACGATGCATAGACAGACACAACTACAGGATCTGGTACAACTCGTAGGTGGCCAAATCATTGCGCACGTTTCCGTGCATTCCTTGTAAGTATGGGACGGACAGGAGATGTCCTTGCTTTAATGTACAGGGTGGTCCTCTTGTGCCTTATCTGACCAATCGGTGAGGCCAGACCACGTTCAAGTCTTATGGCAGCCATGGGGACACACGAAGGCAGCCCCAAGGAACTTTTGCACATCCTACCCTCCAGTACTGACAACCATTCCCATTTCTCACCTTTCACAATAACAGACTCTAAACCGTAGATCACAGCCGGGCAAAGAATCTGTTTATACATAAGCTGTAACCCCTCCATACTGAGTCCAGCAGTCCAATGGGTCAGGCTACTGATTAGGCAACCAAGCATGGTAGCCCCCATTTTCCAGGTAGCAATAAGACACAGTTAGCTCAATTCCACCAATCAGGGTGTTGATCCTAATGCAACTTAGATTCTGTTGTCCAAAGTGCATGAAATTAGACTCGCCTGCATTTACACATAGACCGCTTTCCTGGGCATTCTCACATACAGCAGGAGTAGATCTTTCAATGCCTTATAGCGGGTAGTCCATCAACAGTCATTGGGGTATGACAGCCATACCAGGCCACAAGTCCCTATTTTTGGGGGACAGTTATGTACCGTATTCAATCTAGAGGTCACACGATATATGTTAAATAGCAGAGGAATTAGCACACACCCCTGCTTTAAACCAGGATCCGTGGTGATACTGTGCGTGCATACCCCTCTGCTCCTTAAGCAGACTCACACACTGGCTCCTTCGTGCAGTTGGATCACCAAGCTTAGCAGGGCAGGGGGTACTCCCCACTTTGCCATATTCTGCCACAAGGTGTTTCTATTGACTGTGTCGAACGCAGCTTCGAAGTCGGTATATACCACAAACAAAGAGTGGCGTCTTTTCCTTTGACTAGCAGCGTCAATACATTTAGTACGAATAAATTGTGCGAGGTAGAGCATCCCGTGCGGAAACCTGTCTGGAAGGGGGCTTAAAATCTGCTTCTCCTCAACCCAGTTCTAAAGTTCCCCTCAATAACACACGGCATGCTTTCTACCTATCTATGTACAAGCGCTGTGATACCCCTGGGTGGGTGCTACATAAATGCAATAAATAGATCAACTGAAATCCTGTCGTAACGTGTATGAATAAAGTTATGTCTGTTCTATGTGCTAGCTCCCTGACTGTACCTCCTGTACCTGATCTGGGAGACCTCAACTCGAATTTCAACAGTGCTTTTCTCCTGTGCTACAAGGTTTTGAATCAATCTTTGGGGTATTGGGGTGTGCACATGGAATACCTTGCCTCCCAGGGAACATGGTCGGACTAGGAAAAGATATATCAAATACATCTTCTGGTGTAAAGAGCAGTGTATTTAGTCCTCAAAGTATTTCTGCTTTTGATAACCATAATAATTCTTTTCACAGATGTCTTTTTAAAAGTGGGCACTGTGTTTGTGATTTTATTGGTCAGAATCAACCAGTTGCATATACACATACATGTACATTTATATGTATGTTTAATCCTACTGGATCTTTCACAAAGCCTTCAATACCCAGCTCTTCTCCTAACTCCACCACCCTTGCCATCAAGTCAGCTATTCCACGACACCTTACCTCAGTATCTTCAGTATGACCAGTCTGTGTGTAAACACTGTCACTATGTAACCAATGTGAACCTTACCTATGTTCCTTGTCTTTGCAACAATAACGTTAAGTGTGCCTCCCTTATCTGTACCTGACTTGTAATGCCTCTGGGTTGTGTGTGCGATTTACAAATAAAATTAAATAAATAAATAAATAAATAAATAATGTGCATGTTGGGGGAGACGGAGGGGTGAGGGGGGAGGCTGGTCGAATTCATTTCAACAAAGCGTGCCATGGCCATACCAATGGTGGTACTCAAACCTACTCAACATGTCTGGATAGACACACCTGACTCTACTATGCTGACATGATCTCCTGCCCAGGATAATCCACAGCTCCTGAGTTCCTGTGGCACAGATATCTGCACCTTCCACAACAATACATCAAAGAGCCGAGGGAAGCCAGATGGCTGTCATCAGGAACTCCCTTTGAATTCAATTGGAAGAGATTCTACAAGTGGTGTCTGGTGATAGGTCTGGCCCTAACTTTGTGCCGTTAAGAGATGGTACTAGTTTATCTTCTGTGTCTGGCAAAAGCAGTTTTCCTCCGTTAAAGTACATTTGTTGGAAATTAGAATATAAAAAAGTAATCTTTTTTTTCACCATTTTGACTATCAATTACCTTTTACAGAGTTTAAAGAAACTAATCTCCAGTCAGAAAGCTTTCTCCCACTAGAAGCTCAACAGTGTGTTAGTTATGTTAGCGGGTCACCCATTTGAACCAATGCATAACATGGAATTATATAACCTTACATATAAAGTTGTGTATCTAGTGGGCATTCATTCTCCTTGATGGGTTAGAGAAATACAAGCTCTTTGTGGTAACAAACCGTAGACTGTTTTTCACAAATACAAGGTACATAGGAGGAGGCATCGGAACTTTGTACCAAAAGTAAAGTCTGATTTTCACATAGATCAGACTATCTCTTTGCCTTATTTCTTTTCTAATTAGTCTTCCCCTGCAAAATGTGCCACATGATACCTTTACTGCAAAAATAAGTATTTAGTCAATTATGGTACCATCCACTTCTAAGCAATCGAGCATCAGGGCAAAGTGTCTGGCATCGAATAGTATTAAGTAAACTTAATCACCCTTAGCAAATAGCTAGGTCACTTTCATAAAGCAGGAAGTCAGCTATTGACACGGTTTTGAGAAGCATTCCAAAAGATGAGATATGAAAAACAGCCACATGGAAGTCTGTCCTTACCTATTTTCTGACACTACACTATCGACTGGGCTGATGCTCCACTTGGACAAACAGCACCTCTGTAATTCATACTTTACTTTCCTGAGTGGTTTCCTCTTTGTAATAGTGTGGCCTAGTGTTCTCCCCTGGTTCACTACTTTCCGATTTTCCTCTACACGTGTGAAGGGATGTGCTTGCTGTTCTCTTCAATGTTAACAAATATGTTGTGTTATGTCATTGGAATTTGTATCACACACCGTTGCCATTTTGCTGGTCTTCAACCACTCATGTGTATCTTAAACTGAAAATGTGGGAGGGTTTGTTTATTAGGATTCGCGATAAAGACAAGGGGCCTCATTAGGACTCCGGCGCTAAACCATGGTGCTATTCGCACCATGGTCCATGCCGGAGTCCGCCATGGCGGAATGGGGAATTACCACCCCATTCCGAGGTTGGTGGGGCGGTAAATCCCCATGTCGCCATGGCCCTTCCCCATTCCCATTTTTGCCCCATAGGGCTCAATGGTAATGGGGAAGGCGCTAATTACGGTACCGCAAATTGCGGTACCGTAATTAGCACCAAGGTCGCTTTGCGGGTCCCTACTTTAACGGTTAAGGTAGGGTCCCGCAAAGGGACCTCGTAATTAGGCGCTAGGTGTTTAACGGCGCCGCAGCCTTTTACGGCGCCGTTAAACACTTAGCGCCTGGGTCATAATGAGGCCCAAGGTGTTATGCACAACTGTTGCCTTGTGTTGAACTAGGAGCAATGGCGTCTCTGTGGGTGTGTTCCATAGGTGGATTGTGATATTCATCATGGAGGTAGATGTTTCCAGATGGAAGACCTCTGGTTTTTGGTGGTGATATGCTGACAAATGGGTTTGCCAGTTGATTTGAGAGGTATACATTTGTGTCTATGTTGTGGGGGGGGTAAGGGTTATTTTAGCCATATTTGTTGGAGAATTGGTGAGCATTCTTCAAGTGAAGTGAGTGAAAAGTGAGATTTTTAATTGGTTGGTTTCTTTGTGTAGATCTGCTTGACAAAAATGTTTTGCTGGTCATGTTTTATGTTTAGTAAATGTGTTTCTTATTGTATTACCATTTTACATGGAGCCCTGGATTTTCTGGTGGATGTGGTAGCAGCTCTTCAAGGGTTTTTGCCCATTTTCAGCACATGCAATTTCCCAACAGGCCGCTTTGGTTGCACTGCGGCCTGTCAGAATCGATGCATGCATGTTTGCCATAATGAGGAACAGCACAGCGGAGCAGCAAAAGGCAAGGAGTTGGCCTGGTTGAGGTTTCATAAGAGGGGGTTGGATGGGTTGGAGACAGAGCAAAGCTTAGGTACCCCACACAACAGAAGTGTGTGTGTACAGTGCTTGGGGGATGAAGGGCCAATGGGAGTGGGCTGTGGGGGTGTACTCTGCATAACAAGAGAGACAGGGTGAGCGGGTAAAAGTAGAAAATTGGCCACAATGCCAAAATCAAATGCTGGAATGTTTGTCTCAGTAAATGCCGCCTGCAGGTAATATTCATCAATCTCTGGAGGGTTGTGCCAGTTTGGTGTATTAGGCCTGGTCGGCGCCATTGCTGTGATTTGGAAAATGTTGTGTGTTCCCTTGATAAATATTAGGTCATTGTGTTCATAGTGATGTATCTTTGCAGTAGCCTGTTTCCTCCATTAGGTTGTTAAGAGTTTTCTATCATAGTGTATTTGTTTTCTAAACATTAGGTGGTCTTCAGCTGTTTGGATTTCTTTTGAGATGGACTTCCAAAATGTATTTATTTTTTGCATACTGCCGGGATTTAATGAGAATATCTCTGCTAAATCTAAGGGTACTTCATGGTTGGTAGAGGTTGACTTGAGTTTGAAGGAATTCCCCTCCCTGGCCGTGCAGTGCTGTGTGAGTGTTGCAGAATGCCTTGAAATTGATTATTTTCTTCACTGGTAACAATTGACGGCTTTTTAAGCCACTCGTCATGAGTTCCCTCCTGTTTCTTCTTAGTAGAAGTCTTGCTCCTTTGTTTTGGATGCATTGGAATTTCTTGGTGAGGTTGTCAGGCATTCTTAGGTGTAGGCTGTTTGCATAGTCAATATCAGGGACATTTTGGCAAGGGTTCCATGTTGGAACGTGAGGTATGGAAAGATGCATCTGATTGAGCATTGGTGTAGAAGATTTTCTGTATTATTGCATTGTTTGGTGGACCACCATCCATGAGTATTCCTAGATTGTATTTCACTGTTGATATTTCCAGTCATATTCTCATTTATAGGGGACGGAGAAGTGGTGTGTTTGGTTCAATGTTGATGTGAGGGGTGATCATGATTTCTGTATTTTTTTATTTAATTTTAGGCTGCTGTTGGTTAGCCAGAGGTGTATATCTTTGAGGAGTTGTTTGCATCAATAGCCATCTTGAAAATAAGTTGCGTGTCACCTGTATAGTTGTAACATGATAACATGTGTGTTTTTCAATTCGTTTCATGAGTGCGGCCATTTATACGTTGAAAATAAGTGGTAATAGACTTGATCCTTGTGAGATGCTTACATTCGTGGTTCTGCTTCATGAGGTGAAAGGAGGTACATGGGCTGTTTCAGTTCTGTTGCAGTCATTAATGCCCGATTCCTGCAGTCTCTTCATTAAGGTTGCATGGTTGATGGTGTCAAAAGCAGCTAATATGTCCAGGAGCATGAGAGCAGATGGTATGCTGTTGTCAGCATTCCTTTTTAGGTTATCCCCTCTTGGGAGAATTGCTGATATTGTTCCTCTCATTGGGCTGAAGCCTACCTGAGTTTGGTCCATTGTCCATGTGATTGCGCATGTTTGCGGTTTTCTATGTATAGGTAGCTCTGGAATATTTTGATAGGGTAGGGCTTGTTGGAAATGGGCCTGTAGTAAAGGGGCCATTCTGTCTTCCTGCATCATTCTTACAAAGAAATTAAATGTAGGCATCTTTAAAAGTCTTTGGCATGTTCCCATTTCCAGCATTCAATTAGTCAATCATTGGAAGTAGAGGGCTGAGTAGATGTTTCTACACAGCTGGGTGATCCAGCCTTATTGCTTTCTTTCAGCAGTTTGTGGAAGGTTTCTTGTGAAAATGGTCTGAAGGGATTGTGTTCTATGGGTGTTATTAGGTTTCCGGTATCTAGTACATTCTTGGTTGTATGTGAGGTAGCTGTGTCCATGGCTTCTTGGATTTTGATGGTTTTGGTTTTCAAGTGGTTCGTGATGTCATAGCAGAGCCATTGGGAAAGTATGGATGTGTTGCTGCTTGAGATAGGGTTTTTGTCATTTTGATCATGATATTGTTCATTTCCTTCTATTGGCTTCCTGATGCTTGAATTACTTTTGGTGTAGTGAGAGCTCTTGGCTCATAACAAAGCTGATAACAAACAGGAACCTGTGATGGACACAAAAAGTGACAAAGTTACTTACATGCAATCCTAATGCTCCATAATGGGTCTCTTCATTGAATTCATAAACAAAAATCCCACCTCGCCATTTAAATAAGCAAGCAAAGTCAGAGGAAAGTTTAACAGGAGAACAAGATATATCTGTCACTAGTTTCATTGTAAAGACCCGACTTCAACTGCTATTACATGATAGAAATCAGGAACTGCGGGCTGTCTGGAAATGGCATTGCAATTTTTCTCTCTTCTGTTTGAAAGCTGCCTGTCTGCTTTTACTATGCATAGGACTTCCTGGGACAGTCACCGGGGACAATACATAAGTGGACATAGATAGATTAAGGACAATCAACATTAAACATTTTTAAGTGCAGGTAGGCAGTACGGTCAGCTGTGCTCGGAATTTAACCATGATGGGTGAAGTGCTAGAGTGGAGGCAGAGGAAGTGAGGGACAGAAGCCGGCTATAGGTGAGGGACATATTTTAGCAGGCAGATGAGAGGTAGTTTAAGAAGGTAACTCAGAGGTGAGGAGGTAGGCTTTATTTTTTATTTTGAAATACTCTGTGGAATGTTTCCCGGCTGTTCGGGAGAAGAGAGTTCCCTGCAAGTGGTGCAAGAAGAGAGAAAGAGTGGAAGTGAGAGGAAGCACAGGAAGTGCGAGGAGCCACAAGGGTAATTGAGGAGGCAGAGCAGAGATTACGAGAGTTGCTGTAGAGTTGGATATAGGAGGATAGATACACTGGTGCCTTACCACAGCTAGATTTGTGAACCGGGAGAAGATATTCAAATCTGGTCTGGTTTTGCATTGTCAGCCATCCAGTCTTGTGACGTACAAGGAAGTAGGTGTGAAGAGAGGGAATTCAAAGAGAGTCCTGGTAGCAAAGTAATTGATCTTGTCAAGGGGGCAACAATTATAGCTGGGGAGATGATAGAGGATGCCGGCACAGTAGTCCAGTTTAGAGAAGACAAGACTATGTATGTGTGTTCCAAGCAATCTACCACACAAAGGCAGAGATATTCAGTGTTTCTGAATCCAAAGAAGATATCCATAATGGAGAACTTAGACACCATGCTATATAACTATTTCATCTCCAACATTTGCCTTTTAAACTCAGATGTAGCTCATGTCTTTTCCTAGATGATAAGTAATTGTTGTAAGGAACACATGGTAGCAACAGTAAAGACAGACACAAGTGATCACAGTTCAAGGGTGTTTATTAAACTGTAAATGTAGGGTGGAAAACGCCTAATCTAAACCTAAATCTAAGATGGGAACAAGCTTCGACCATCAAATGAAAAATAAGGCAGTCCTTGTGGCGTCTTGTCAAAGTAAAAAAGCCTATACTAAAAAAAACGGACAAATCCTTACAACTAATTACAGAAAGAGTATGGGATAGGGTTTTCAATAAAGGAAAAAGTGTTCACAAACAATAGGTCAGCATGTGATTGCCAGACGTCTCCCATTTTTTTCTGACAAAATTCCATTGAAAAACTTATTTGGAGGGGTCCCCGCCACACCCTCCATCTCCCTATTTTGTGACCTCAACCCCCAAACCTCTCCCGACCCCTTTTGTACCCTTACCTACCCCCATATACATTTAGATGCGTTTGTTTAAAATGTTGTTGTAAAAACCTAAAGGAGAGTCAGTGTTCCCCTTCAATTAAATGTTCTAGCTGTACAATGCCTCTTTGCGTTGAACAAAGCTGTTCGTCTCTAAATGTTTCCAGGTGGGAGAGCATATCACGAATGAACTTGAAAGGCTTTCAGATACTTGTTGGTGAAAACCTTATAATGTTTTAATGGTTCTAAGGTGCTCTAAATTTACTGGTCCTTCTTCAATGGGACTTGGAAATTATAGCTGCTTTGATTTCAGTGAATGCTTTGTTTTACTGGTAAAGGTTATGATCTTACACAATACTGGTTACATATTAGGATGCCCTACTAGAAATTGGGCCTCATTACGAGGAAGGTGGCCGCGGAATTAAAGGTGCCAGTAAGGGACCAGCACCGTTCATTCCGGCCCGCCAAATTACGAGGTCTGCAGTGGGTCCCGCTCTAGATGCCTGGCCAGACCAGACGTCCTTAGCGGGACCCACAAGCAGACCAGGATGCCCGTTGTTAGCATCCTCCCCATTCCCATTGAGCCCTATGGGGGCTCAAATGGGAATGGGAATGTACCGAGTCTGGGTCGCGAGAATGGGAATTACCGGGCCTGCCAAAGTCGGCATGGCCCGGCAATTCCCTATTTCTGGAACCCGGACCCGGTAGCCGGTACCCGGTTTGGGGGTAGCCATGCTGCTAAAAACGGCATGGCTACCTCCAAACTCGTAATGAGGCCCATTGTCTCGGCGAGGCCAAGTGGAAGGAGCACCGCCTGTGTAGCGAGGGCAGAATGGCAAACATGTAGCAGCATTGCACTGATTGTGGTAGAGCCCAGGATGAGGTACAGGTTGACAGGTGCCAAGATTAACAGCAAAGCTCTTAAAGCACAGCCCAAATGGGAGCATCTTGCCTGGGCAGAAATGAGGCCGGTGATAGATCGAGGTGTCCATGAAGGGCTCAGGCTGTAAACACAGATCGAGGAAAAAGGAGAATCCAGTGGAACACGTTGGCAGCCATTCTTACAGTGATCTATGGCCACGTATGAATTGAATGTGACTGACATTACAATTCACTCACGTTTTTAACTGTCATGCTCACTTGCTCAGTACTTTTTGTTTACTTTAGCAACTAGACACTTGTGTATTACGCCTCTGCAAAGTGAAACAAAACACAATATTTTTACCATTATTGTGATACTTAAATGTGCACTGAAGTCACTGATTAAAGTGACTTTTTTATTGATCATATCTTTCACTCATATAACTGATCTTACAATTATTGTATTCATCATTTTTTTTTACTGTATTTATCGCTTGCTTGTTAGGCGCTTATTCTATAAGAATATACTGCTTCAAAAGGCCCAGAAGGCGGGGGGGGGAGGAGGGATACATTACAACATTACAATACAATATTTAAGAGCAGAGGGAGAAGAGGGAGGGGGGAGAACCTACTATGCGTTGTGAGTATTCAGAATGTGCAAGTGCAGAAAGGAAGAGGGAAGAGGCTAAGTGCTGCGGAGTCTGAGCCTGTGGGTGAGCCATGGACGAAGTGCTAGGAATGTAGAGTGCTACACGGCCTGGGCTGTGGAAGGGAGGTGTAAGTGCGAGTCTCCAGAGCGGAGGGTGTGCAAACATGGGTGGTGCCACGGCCCAGATTACACATGTCCCTTTCTTTTCCCCCTGGGTGTCTGCTGGTGCCCTGAAGAGGGGACTACCAGGGAATGATACACCCAACAGAAGCAGTGGCGGTTGGATGAATGGAATCTCTGGAAAGTAGTGGAATTAGAGACCCCTTCACCAGTAGTGATTACGATGGATGCCAGTCGGCTGGGCTCAGGCCACCTTGCAACACTAAAACACGCAAGAAGATGGTTGCATATTCAGGCATGACAGTGATTGGACTGGTAGGAGCTACATGCAGTGAGATTGGCCCTAAGGGCCTTCTGTCTCTGGATGAAAGGGAAGCCGATGCTGAGCTGGAGGGACATCCAGGTTACAAGAGTGTACCTGAACAGGCAAGGATGGCACCATTCTTTACCCCTGTACAAGTTTACAGGGAGCACCTGTACTCTCTGACAACACAGTTACAGGCTGCTTAAGTGTAGGCCCCCCCTCCTCTTTGGATTATCAGTTCAATCCAATTGCATTTTAACTGTTGGTTCAGGTGTGGGGGAGCTGTGGCTGTACCTGTTTGCCACAGAGGAAAACCCTCTCTTGCCCTGGTGTGGATCCCTCCCCCTATGGCCCAGGATATGGATTTGGAAAGCACTGTCAATGGGGCTGCTGTATGCTTTCCAACTTTTCCTCTGATTGCCAGAGTCCTCATGACGATTCTGAATTAAGGGGCATTCGTGTTATTGGTAGCCCCGTTTTGGACAAAAAGACCTCTGTTTCCTTCCCTTTGGGACTTGTCAACAAACTCCCCAATGAGTGTCCTACTAATTCCACCACCAATAATCCATCTGGCCTTACAGGTGGACACCTTAAGAAGGCTGCGGCAGTCGGTGGAAGTTAACTGTCCTGGGCACTAAGACCTAGGGATGTCTAGTGCAGCATCTGAGGTCGTTCAGAGATCTTACAAACCTGCCACATTGTGCTCTTATGTTGCCCACCAGCGTCCTTTTTTTCCTGGTGTTCGGCAAAAGGCTTTGACCCAGTCTCAGGTAGACTGCAGCTATCAATTTGCAATGGGCAGCAATCAGGACAATATGGTGGCAGGATGTTGAAAGCTTTTCGGCTTGAAAGAACACAGAGGCAGCCACTGGTTCCCCGATCGGGTTTGCTGTTGGTCATGCACCGCTACACGTTTTATAATATTGTAAGCAGTAGACTTGAGCTTTCTGACATGGAAGGTGTTTTTTTGTTGGCAATGACATCCTCTTGGAGGGTGGGCAAGGTTAGGGCTGCGCTGGTTTTGGAACGTTGTCTTCACAACAAAGATTCAGTCAAGTTTCCACATGACCCAGGAGGTCATTCTACAGACGTTAATTCTGTAACACTGGTTAATCGGTAACCCGGCAACGCCACCGGAAAAGGAATATTGTCTCTTTGCATACCACAGATGTGTGGAGCGTCCTCTCGGTATACATCAAATGGACGGCCTCCAAAGGGAAGGAAATTGTGTGTATCATTAGGTGAATAAGGTCGACTATTACGGAAGCATAGGCCCAGTCGGTTATCCCTTTACCAGGGCTCGTACAATGGCGTTACCCAATTGGCATGGGGGCTCATGCCTGGGGGTTTCCATGGAGGATTTGAAATGTAGCCATTTGGACCTCGCCTTCGACGTTTGTTTGACTTTACAGTCTGCATTTGGGAGGCTCTCTATCAGCTGCCTTTAGTGCCAGTGGATTGGCAACTTGTTTTGTTGTAGCCTCGTCTGGACTAGTGCTATTTACAGTCTCCATGGTAACGGCTGTGAACAGCTTCACTAATTCAGGACTGTGGTGGAAGTGAGGAGAGGTTTTCATTGTTTCTGGCAATGTCCATTACTCCTTAATCCTCCCAAACCTCCGCAGCCCTTGGAGTCCCTCCCGCCCAAGCCTCCCACTGATAATCTTGGCTAGGGCTGAAGGAGCCAGGAAGGGGGAGGCAGAGGACGAGCTTACATACATCAGAATTTGAAAGGGGAAAAAAGGTTTAAAATGGGCCAGGGTATACCTGCCCACGGGGCGGGGGCCTTCCCTAAGTAAGGAATGTGTTCATTCGGGAGGATAAAGTCATGAAAACATCCATGACATCTGGAATAGAGCAAATACAGCCGTATACACAGCGTCGTTTAACGTCAGGCATGTCTTGCTGAAGAGTCGTGCCTCGCCGATGCCTCCGGCTTAGAACCTTTGGTGCTAAAGAACATTGCTGCATCCAAAATGAGCCTTATTGAAATAAACAATCTCCTGCCAGCGGTCATCATACACTTTCTAAAAAGCGCAGGCGTGGCTCGTGCTTTGGGACGGGAGAGCTACTTGTCTTTAGCATTAAGTATGCGAAAGGACTGCGGCGAACTAAGGTAGAAATGCAAAAGTGAGTGTCATTTTGTGTAGCACTAGGCGGACTGCAAGCTTAACTAATGGGTCCAAAGCTAGCATGAATGTTAGTAAACAAATCAGGAAAGTGCACCTGAAGCCATCCAAATAGTGCCACATGGAGGCATTCAGGCTTTTAGGTGCACGCCAACTACGAGCATGATTGAAAAAATAATGCAGCACAAAAGTGTCACCGGCAAATCCACCCATGCAGTCCTATGGGGATTTGCCAGGGTTTCCGTCTCTTGGAATCTGCCGGTAATTCCGGCAGACTAAGTGGCAGAAGCGGTATTGCAGTCTGCCGGTACCGGTATACCGGCAAACATGTATCTCTTGCTCCAAGTCATACTCCAAAACCACACCATCTGGCTGATGCATACCGAGCAAGAAATGACTCTTCCGCAATTCTACTTGGCCATACGTCACTCCCAGATACACCGCGATGCCTGACATTTCCCGATCTTCCCCGCCAATCCGTCGACTCCATTAGACAACAGCACCCACAGCCTGCATACTTGGCCTCGCCCCTCTTCTCACCGGCATGCAGATGTCGTCAGCTCACCAAGGCGACGCAAAAGTCACCTCCCACCACACAACCATAGCCGTCACCCAGGTCAGCCTGGATCCCACCTCACCACAGATTTCGATACAGCGATTGCAGATGGAGGCTTGCAGTAAAAATGTCCTGCCCCAGCACATTACTTACACGTTTCTTCTGGAGTTCTCCATTTGCCTCCTGACCCCAGTCCGCAGGAGCCGAGTGCATTGGAGCAGGAGCAGCAGAGGACACCTGCAGTGTGAGATTCATACAAATGCATCACCTTTAGTAGACGTTGTGCAGTCTGACTTGTTGTCCCTAAATGGAGTTTCAGTGCCCTTCTGTTTCCTTTGTGCTTCCCATTAATTATAAGCAACAGGGGAAGCTCGTGTAGTGTGCACTCCTTTCTATACTGTATCATGCGTGCAGTGCTAGCAGAAGTGTAATGTGGGCTTTATTGTGCACAATGGAAGGTCAGCTCAATGAACTGGAAGCCATCAGACAGGCAGACTTCCTTACAAATGCAGTTCTAACCAGTGCAGAGCAAGCAGAAGTGCTTTTTTTGCACAATTGAGCAGAACTCCATTCTTAGAAATCAAGAAGGGACACTTTTTCAAAAATAATGTTGTGTTCCATTTACCACAGTATCAAACAGAAATTAGATTGTTCTATTAAATAGGGAATAGTAGCCTACTTTGCGCATATTTTATTTTATTTTTTTCACGCAGATTTTGTCAAACATGTCTGCAGAGTTTGACTAGTATTTCTGCAGATCATCGCAAGTCTGTCCACACATGTTCCTCTACACACTTCCTTGGGCAGCCCTTCTATAGCCTGTATTTACAGGGAGAGCTGCCTTCCTGCATAATGTAGTGCACTAAGGGTAAATGTGTGTTGGGTGAAAACATACAAGGGCTAAACATGTCCGCAGTTTATGCCGTGTAACAAGGAAATGCCAGTGAGATTTAAAAAAAAAAAGACTTTTGCTTGTTTCATTTCTATCTGTTCCATGCCCTTGTAACAGTGTTGTACATTGTCTGAGCAGAACCTGCAGGGTGGCTGTGGACAGGAACCCGGCGGTGTTTAAATGGCAATATGTTACATTCAGCAGTTGTCCTTCAGAGCAGACCCTGGGTCAAAGGCTTCCAGCTGTGACCTGCCAGCTGCGACTTCCAGAGCCGAACGACACATACGCGCATCGAACACCATAACCATTCAAAACTGAACCGAAGACGGCTCTGAAGAAAATAAGGAGCTCTCTTCAATTATATATTTTAGCACCAGCATGATGAATGAAATAATGCGCAAGTTACAGCAAGATGGCGGAAATATTTGACATAATTACCACGAGAACAAATCCGCTAAGCCTTTTTCTGAAGGTTCTTTAAAAATACCAGCTAATTGATCTATAGAATTGTAGCTTTTTGTTGCTCTCGCTCTTGTTGTTAAGGGGGGGCGGGGGTTGCTGGCCTTCTCGTGACGCACCACATGCGAGCAGGAAATGCAGTGTGACTCACGGCACTCTGATATCCACGGAGCGCACCAGTCGGTCATTAGCGTCAACACTAGTGGCTAATGGACGCGCAGCAGGAATCATTTGTCTTGGTAAATGTTTGATGAAGGACAGAAAATGAAAAAGTGAGGAGTGAGATTCACAGTAATAGGTCCAGTGATGACGGTGGGCGGGCGCGCGCATTGGATCAGGTGGATGGTAGCAATGGCCGCTACCTGCTTGGCATTGCAGAAAGGTGTGGGACAGCGCAGGAGGAGGGAGAGAATTGTTAAGCGCAGTTTTGGAAAGCATGCTCTTATTCATGTGATAGTGTGTGCAATATGACCCCAGCTCTGATTCAAAGTGCACTGTGCACACATATTGTGGGCACTTTTCCTGTCCTTTTCTTTTACATCTCAAATCTGATCAGAAGACATTCTGCTGCCGCATCTCACCCATGCAAGTCCCCCGATGCGACTGCAAGTGGCTCGCAGCCTCCCACCACTCTTTAAACAAGCATCGGCAATGCCAACAGTTTTGGCCTTTGTGCAGTCATGGGAAAGGCATTTGCTGGGAAATGATAAAATTATACTAATGGGCCATTAATGGTAGCAGACTCGAAATGGTGAGCCCTTCGGCAAATCACAGCAGTCCCCGGGAAATGACTATCGAATATGTATAGACTGGCCAACATTGTTGGATTTGCCAATGCTTGTATTTGAAAGGAGTTCACTGAGACACACAGGCAGCTTATAAATGAAGTGACTCTAGGCACACTTGATTAAGACTTTTTTATTACACTGTGGATGGACCTAAATAATCCATTCACAATCAGAAGACTGCTTTCAAATAAAACTGGCTGGCACTTCCAGAACAAGGTTTGATGCTACTGCTTGCTAACGGTAGCTCAAAGAGGTCCCAGAAGGATGAGTTTTGGGAGAGGAGGCCTGCAGATTTCTACAACAGAGATTATTATGCACAGTTTTTAGTTGCCATCCTGTGGCTAAAACATGAAGCGTGCTTGAGGTTTGAACCTCAGTTCACAAGTATCGGAGACGATGGTGGCATGTTTGCACCCTCGTCCCCTGCAACTTCAGCATGCAAGCACTGATCACAGGGACTGGGCTGTTTCTGTGTTTGCTCTTGCCCATGCACTAAGTGACTACTAATAGTAGCTTGCAACAGACAAAGCATGGTCCTCATCGCAATGATGGGGGCCATCTACGCCCAAGAAGAAGATGGAATACTGTATCATGACAAACATTTCACGTGAACGACTTCAGAGTTAATACCCTTTGTAGATCACACTATTAAAGTTATCAACTTGGAAGATGCTGTGTTATTGTTTTAAAGGTAAAAACAATCTGTGCTAATAAATAATTCTACAATGTTCATCTTGGCAACAGAGTATTCCAACTCATCTAAGAAAACAGTCTGAGCAGCAATGGGCTAAAATTAATATAAATAATGGAGGGAAGAATATACTAAAACCGAAGTAAAGGGTATCATGATAAACGTACATAGAGCAAATAACAGCAGTTTAAACAATAGGGAGATTTTTAACTAACCATTTTCTAGGTGAAAAAGTAAGCAGGTCAATTATTTTCTGATATTATTGTAAAGGATTTCAATCAGGCACACACCCAGGTCGCGCCCAGCAATGTAGTGTGCGAATGAAACCCTTATTTATTTTTGTCTACATGTTCAATATTCTGAATGATATACCACTCATATCACACCCTTCTCAAAATACCCACTGCTCACGCTGAACCAGGATCAGGCTAGTTTGTAAAGGTAAATATTTATTTATTTATTTTAATATTCAAATCACACATAGGTTTACTATAGAGAGATATATAGGGGGCAGCAATCACCCAAAGGGTGACAATACAATTCAGAAATAAGCAAAGCAACTGAATACACTTATAATGAGGCAAAATAGAAAACACAGGGAAAAAGAACAGTTTGTTTGGCACACAGATAGCGTTTAGGTTAATGTCCCCCCTGCAAAGTTTTGTGTAAATACAAATGAGCAATCCTACACCAATGTGAGTAACCAGCAGGTTTTCAGGAATGAACTACAATGTCTAGAGTTATAGGCAATCCTCCCTCCCACAAAAGAGAGAAAACCTTATTTTGGCAAATGACACTTTGAAAATGACAGGTGAAAATGGCTTTGTGAAATACTGCAAAAGGGTGCAAAAATGCTTAAATGGATAGAAATTCTAAGAAAAGCAGCAATAATCAGGTCCTAACATACATGGGCTGTAATATAAACAACAATATACACTTCAGATCAGTATGGAATGGAAAAAGCACTTTGAAATGGAGAAATAACATGTGTAAACTTGTGAATTTTGCAAATTCGCGGCAAACTTTTACTATGCGATATTGAAGAAAAACGGGTCAAATACACTGTTCCGCTGTTTTAGTTGTGGGTGTAGCTAAGGATGTTAGGTATCACTGAGAGTTGAAATTTCATTTCTATCTTTAAAACTGAAGGAGCTATAGAGATTTTAGTGAGAGGCGTTTTTGCAAAATAGGCGCGAAAATGAAAACAGAAATGGGCTTTTGAAAATGACAGATGGATTTGCTTACACTATATTATGACTATGAAAAAGAAATGCCACATATGGATCTTACAGTCATGTGATCAGCATAATGCGTCCTGTTGTGGATACTCTACTTCTTCATGGGATTTACTTTAGTTATTCAGAATCACTAGGGAGTTATGGTTTTGGAAAACAGGTGAGACAATCAGCACTAGCAAGATTCTAACAATACTGGAGTTCTGAATTAAAGATTGGATGGGTTGAGATAGGGATAATACAATGCAAATATATTATGGGTCACTGTTCTTCCTATTAATACTTATAGAAGACGTTATTAAATTGGACCTTCAGCTCTGGTCAATGAATTGGATCAGGTCTGCCGGCAGCAGGGCACCTCTAGCGGGATTGGATCAGCAAGGCGGTTCTGGTCAATTTGGACTGCACCTCACACTGGATTTGGAAGGGCCCCTTCTGGTAACTGGACATGGTAGATATCAGGATGCACGTTTTCAGCAGGCCCGCCTTACTGGTAGCATGCCAAGCTGAATCAGAATTAATCCCTTCAAGTTTGGGATGTTTGCAATTGGGTTTAGCTAGCAAGAGTTTCAGCAATGCTAGAGTCTGGATTCTGCAAAGAAATCTGGATATTTCAAAGAATTCTTGAGTCAGCTACAAGATGAAGATTTCTGCTATAAGGTGCTACGCGGACATCTGGATGGGTTTTGGACGCAGTGTATTCTGGAAGCAGTGTGTGTATGTGTAGTCAAACTCCTATATTTATCCATTACACGTTTATGGCATGGGCAGAACTTCAAATCACACCCCCGTGGTTGTGAGTGGCTACAGGAATGTGCTTTGTTTTGATTGGCAGTTTGAACAGAGCTGTCATCTTCTGACAGGATGTAGGAACTCCCACTTGGATTTTTACCCAAAACATACTTTTGCACAAATATACATTTTTACCATTATGTACCCTCATAAAATTGGACACGGATACTTTATATTCGATTGTCTACATTTACATTCACTTCCCATCTTTGTGAGAGCTGTATTGGTCATTCTTTGGATTTTTATCAATTTTACCCATAACACTTTGGATGAATAATTTCTAATTTGAGACATCTCTGGGCGCTTATCAGTGGATCGTGTACATACAATTGTAAGTTTGCAACATTAATAGTTTTGCCACAATCAGAAATGTTTCATAACTGTGGGTCCTTACATGGTACGAGTTTCCTTAATGTCTTCAAATCACAAGGCTGAAATTAGTTTAATGTCTACCAAGTTTCAGATGTATCCCTCTGTAGGTTGTTCAGTTAAAGAGTTTTACATTTTTAATCAAAATAATGATTTCACAGCAAAGTCCTCCTGTGTAAACTCCCCCTTTCAAGCAGCAGCTGTCCAGTCCTATAAAGTTCACTGAGAAACCTCCTCCACATCCTGCTCATCCTTGCAGAGGTCAATGCTCAGCCTGTCCTTTGTTCTTTGGTCCGCCAGCAGACAAATGTCAAATGCAGCCCCATTGTGTGGCTTGTTGGCATTATGCGGCAACCATTAACAGCCATTAGCCTTCCTGTTCTCAAGGAAGTGTCAAGCGGAGATGTCAGATTTCCCAGGCCAGGCTGTCAGATCAGAATGACATAGTGAATTAGGTAGTTCAAACATCACTTCAAACAATGCAAGTGCAGCAATGCTTCTTTGTTGGAGCTGAGGCAACGATGTGCTTCAGTTGGCATGGTGCAGCCCCAAACTGGTTTTAATGGCCTGAACTGTTATTCAAAAGTTGCTGCATTTCAAGGTCAGCCCCCAAGGATCCTGTAGGCTCAAATCGGGGTCAAATGAGTTCAAATCACATCTTGCTGCGGTTCGATGGTGAAACAGCTGGAACCCTGTCTGGCTTGAATCTCAGAGGTTCTGTGTTCCACTTCAAGGTCTCAAGGATAAGACCAGTCCTATTTTCATGCTCCCAAACATGGGGAGTGTGGCACACAATGAGTTCCTGGGCAGCAGTGTGCCTGGCAGAGATGCAAGTTTTGTTCCCACATCAATTTACCCCCAATGGTCCCTGGGGAAAACCAGGGGAAACAAATTGCCTCTGCCTTGGACACTTGCCTTCACCTCACCACTGAAGGACTTTGGAAAGGACCGCTCTCCCAATAGGGTATATGAAATATTATTAAAGGTTGGAAGTCCAGAAATAATTCCAAAAGAAGTGGGAGACACCTTTGTTTAAAGACAAAATTCTTCAGGTGATTGGACAAAATCAAGTCTGCTTTACAGGTCCAATCCGTGTCCTTGGAACAAGTGGACTTTGCCTTTTCACATCAAACCCAAAGTATTTGTGCTACAGAAATTGAAGGTAACAGACAGGAAAGATAGAGGTGAAGAGAAACAATATGGTGGAACCTTTCTCCAGCTGTATGGGGCTCTGCTGTCTACACTAACCCTGCCACATTCACCTCTCAGTAGAATAAAAGGCCATTTTGGCATGAAGCAGCCTGGAGTGAGTCTTTTCTTTTTGTGAGGGGTTATGTCCTTGGATTCCTGTTCCCAGGAGCGGTACCTCTGTAGTGGCTGTCTCTGTACGGAGGATGTTACCTACCCTCACAAGGGAACACAGAGGGGCAACACCCAGGGCTACAGTCTTGCAGGCAACACCAAGAACTGCCTGGCTGGGGTGAATACATTTTTATTTTTATTTTTTGCATTTTTAAAGCACTCACACAGCCCGCAGGCATCGAGGCGCTGTTATAGGAATTGTTCATTTTTTTTTGTTGCGTAATTGTTTTTTTTTGTCTTAGTTGTATTTATAACGAGCTTAAACACCCGTAGGTTTCTAAGCGCAGAGCCGGGGATCGAACCTGTGTTGCTTCGCGTCGTCTTGCTTCCAAGGCACGCACGTTGCCGTTAAGCTATCCCCCGGGACATTAACCTTTTCACAGCTGAACCTGGCTCACAGGGCTTACACATTATATAATTTTGATGTTGTTTGGATAACTATGGCAGATGCTAGCCACCATACCGCAAACTAAGATTTGGCTTATATTTACAGTTAAACATGTACCCGGATAGCATACCCATAGTTATGTGGTTTTTAGAATAGAGGTGCATATCATAAATGCAGCCCCTGAACTAGGGATTATTTTCTTTCACTGCAGTTGTCTAGAGGACACCTGTGCTACAGTATTTGTTGCTGCACAAACATTTTCAGAATGGAGTGGGGCATGTTAGCATGTATGTAACTGTAAATTGTAAGATGGTGATATATATCCTTTACAATACATTTACCAATCTCTTGATTAAATATTTGCATTCCCCAGATCACCTGCTCTTTAGTGCAACACAACAGCAGTATGTACAGATGCTGCTGTTCTTCCCCTCACCACAGCAACAATGAAGCATACTTTGTGCTTGTTTTGCAGCAGGTTAATTGTTTGCTGCTCTGATCTGTGTGATCCACCGTTCACAAGTTCAGATCCTGGCAGGTCAAACTGAACCGTTCATCCTTTTGAATTCATTAAATGAGTGCCAATTTTGATTGGGTAATCATATGCGTAAAATATTATATTCTAGCAAAAGCGCTTTGATGAAAGCGCTACATAAATTACACATCATTATTAACAGTAGTTTTATCCCGAATTGATAAGAATGGTTGCCCTCGCAGGTGTTAATAGAGCCATTCATGGTATATTCCCCTAACCTACACTGTCACTGCAAAATGAACATTATTTGAATGATAGAAAACAGATAGTCATTGCTTAAACGAGATATAAAATAAGGGTTCGATAATAGTCAAGTGCTATCTGTGATTTTTTTTTTATATTTGTTTATTTATAATATATACAGAAATACAGAAAAATCAAACAAATCAGCAAGCAAGATGACAAGAATGCGAATAAAAACAAAAATAGACTAAAAGAAATCATTAAACACATTCCAAATCTTCTCATATGTAGACAATTTACATTTCAGTTTGTATATAAATTTTTCTGTCCTTGACAGACAGTGCATTTCTTGAATCCATTCCTCAAAGGACGGAGGCACACAACCTTTCCATCCACGGAGAATCAATCTCTTGGCAACAATAAATGCCCTAAAGATCCACTTTTTCAGGGCAGAGCTGACATCATCCAACCCTGAATCATCACCTAGGACCCTCCACCTATAATCCTGCCACACACATCACAGACCTTATTCCAAAAATCCCTGACCCTCACACAGCTCCATAGCATGTGTTCCAGTGTCCCAACTTCCTGAACACAACCCCAACAATCTGCACTTTCAGACATGCCTCTTTTATGAAGTCTTTCAGGGTACCAATACACCCGATTCAGAATCTTAATCTGGCGAGACCTTTCACTCAGATTCAGCGAACACAGAGAGACATTACCACACATATTCTGCCAAGCATCGATATCTATCTCAGACCCAATTCTCTCACTCCAAACTCTCTGCAAATTGTCATTACTCGGATAATGTGAGACAATAAGCTTGTACAATCTACTGGCCAGACCACTTCCCTTCTCATCAGATTCAGTCAGAAAAGCCCTCACATCCCACGAGTCAAACAGTCTACCTCACCTACCGCCCTCTTCAGGCGTCTATATGCAGAGTCCAATAGTCCATCAAAATTCCATCTCTCTTTCAGCTCAGCAGCCGTCAACCACCAATCTTCATTCCCCAAATCAGAAACTTGTTTAATACCCATCAAAAACCATTCAGGCCGAAAAACAGCCCTTGAATTATCCCTAATCTTAGGATTCAGCCAGATCGAAGCACTTCTGCACATAAATGCATCACGACCCAGCAATGACAAGACTTCAATCCAAGTGTTGCGCAAAAATGACGTTGTCAACAGACTGCCACCTGGAATCTTTGTATTAGTGGTCAATAAGGCTTCCGGGCCCAGCGGTCCATAAGCACCTGACTCTGAAACCGCCCAGCTATCCAACTCACCTGTCAAAAATGGAACAAAAGAATGTGCAGAAAAGGCCAAATGATAGGCCCTAAAATTTGGAACACCTAAACCACCTAAACGCACTGGAAGCTGTAACTTCCATAAACTAAGTCTCAGAGGTTTCCGGTCCCATAAAAATTCCTGAACCAGACGATCCAAATCTCTCCAATAACCATTCTTAATTTTCAACGGAAGCATACTAGATACGAAGTTAATTCTAGGCGTGCACATGCCACATGCGAGCAGGAAATACAGTGTGACTCACGGCACTCTGATATCCACGGAGCCCACCGGTCGGTCATTAGCGTCAACACTAGTGGCTAATGGACGCGCAGCAGGAATCATTTGTCTTGGCAAATGTTTGATGAAGGACAGAAAATGAAAAAGTGAGGAGTGAGATTCACAGTAATAGGTCCAGTGATGACGGTGGCCGGCGCGCGCATTGGACCAGGTGGATGGTAGCAATGGCCGCTACCTGCTTGGCATTGCAGAAAGGTGTGGGACAGCGGAGGAGGAGGGAGAGAATTGTTAAGCGCAGTTTTGGAAAGCATGCTCTTATTCATGTGTTAGTGTGTGCAATATGACCCAAGCTCTGTTTCAAAGTGCACTGTGCACACATATTGTGGGCACTTTTCCTGTCATTTTCTTTTACATCTCAAATCTGATCAGAAGACATTCTGCTGCCGCATCTCACCCATGCAAGTCCCCCGATGCGACTGCAAGTGGCTCGCAGCCTCCCACCACTCTTTAAACAAGCATTGGCAATGCCAACAGTTTTGGCCTTTGTGCAGTCATGGGAAAGGCATTTGCTGGGAAATGATAAAATTATACTAATGGGCCATTAATGGTAGCAGACTCGAAATGGTGCGAGCCCTTCGGCAAATCACAGCAGTCCCTGGGAAATGACTATCGAATATGTATAGACTGGCCAACATTGTTGGATTTGCCAATGCTTGTATTTGAAAGGAGTTCACTGAGAGACACAGGTAGCTTATAAATCAAGTGACTCTAGGCACACTTGATTAAGACTTTTTTATTACACTGTGGATGGACCTAAATAATCCATTCACAATCAGAAGACTGCTTTCAAATAAAACTGGCTGGCACTTCCAGAACAAGGTTTGATGCTACTGCTTGCTAACGGTAGCTCAAAGAGGTCCCAGAAGGATGAGTTTTGGGAGAGGAGGCCTGCAGATTTCTACAACAGAGATTATTATGCACAGTTTTTAGTTGCCATCCTGTGGCTAAAACATGAAGCGTGCTTGAGGTTTGAACCTCAGTTCACAAGTATCGGAGACGCTGGTGGCATGTTTGCACCCTCGTCCCCTGCAACTTCCGCATGCAAGCACTGATCACAGGGACTGGGCTGTTTCTGTGTTTGCTCTTGCCCATGCACTAAGTGACTACTAATAGTAGCTTGCAACAGACAAAGCATGGTCCTCATCGCAATGATGGGGGCCATCTACGCCCAAGAAGAAGATGGAATACTGTATCATGACAAACATTTCACGTGAACGACTTTAGAGTTAATACCCTTTGTAGATCACACTATTAAAGTTATCAACTTGGAAGATGCTGTGTTATTATTTTAAAGGTAAAAACAATCTGTGCTAATAAATAATTCTACAATGTTCATCTTGGCAACAGAGTATTCCAACTCATCTAAGAAAACAGTTTGAGCAGCAATGGGCTAAAATTAATATGAATAATGGAGGAAAGAATATACTAAAACCGAAGTAAAGGGTATCATGATAAACGTACATAGAGCAAATAACAGCAGTTTAAACAATAGGGAGATTTTTAACTAACCATTTTCTAGATGTAAAAGTAAGCAGGTCAATTATTTTCTGATATTATTGTAAAGGATTTTAATCAGGCACACACCGAGGTCGCGCCCAGCAATGTAGTGCGCGAATGAAACCCTTATTTATTTTTGTCTACATGTTCAATATTCTGAATGATATAACACTCATATCACACCCTTCTCAAAATACCCCCCGCTCACACTGAACCAGGATCAGGCTAGTTTGTAAAGGTAAATATTTATTTATTTATTTTAATATTCAAATCACACATAGGTTTATTATAGAGAGATATATAGGGGGCAGCAATCACCCAAAGGGTGACAATACAATTCAGAAATAAGCAAAGCAATTGAATACACTTCTAATGAGGCAAAATAGAAAACACAGGGAAAAAGAACAGTTTGTTTGGCACACAGATAGCGTTTAGGTTAATGTCCCCCCTGCAAAGTTTTGTGTAAATACAAATGAGCAATCCTACACCAATGTGAGTAACCAGCAGGTTTTCAGGAATGAACTACAATGTCTAGAGTTATAGGCAATCCTCCCTCCCACAAAAGAGAGAAAACCTTATTTTGGCAAATGACACTTTGAAAATGACAGGTGAAAATGGCTTTGTGAAATACTGCAAAAGGGTGCAAAAATGCTTAAATGGATAGAAATTCTAAGAAAAGCAGCACTAATCAGGTCCTAACATACATGGGCTGTAATATAAACAACAATATACACTTCAGATCAGTATGGGATGGAAAAAGCACTTTGAAATGGAGAAATGACATGTGTAAACTTGTGAATTTTGCAAATTCGCAGCAAACTTTTACTATGCGATATTGAAGAAAAACGGGTCAAATACACTGTTCCGCTGTTTTAGTTGTGGGTGTAGCTAAGGATGTTAGGTATCAGTGAGAGTTGAAATTTCATTTCTATCTTTAAAACTGAAGGAGTTATGGAGATTTTAGTGAGAGGCGTTTTTGCAAAATAGGCGCGAAAAAGAAAACAGAAATGGGCTTTTGAAAATGACAGATGGGTTTGCTTACACTATATTATGACTATGAAAAAGAGAATGCCACATATGGATCTTACAGTCACGTGATCAGCATAATGCGTCCTGTTGTGGATACTCTACTTCTTCATGGGATTTACTTTAGTTATTCAGAATCACTAGGGAGTTATGGTTTTGGAACACAGGTGAGACAATCAGCACAAGCAAGATTCTAACAATACTGGAGTTCTGTATTAAAGATGGGATGGGTTGAGATAGGGATAATACAATGCAAATATATTATGGATCACTGTTCTTCCTATTAATACTTACAGAAGACGTTATCAAATTGGACCTTCAGCTTTGGTCAATGAATTGGATCAGGTCTACCGGCAGCAGGGCACCTCTAGCGGGATTGGATCAGCAAGGCGGTTCTGGTCAATTTGGACTGCACCTGAGACTAGATTTAGAAGGGCCCCTTCTGGTAACTGGACATGGTGGATATCAGGATGCAAGTTTTCAGCAGGCCCGCCTTACTGGTAGCAAGCCAAGCTGAATCAGAATTAATCCCTTCAAGTTTGGGATGTTTGCAATTGGGTTTAGCTAGCAAGAGTTTCAGCAATGCTAGAGTCTGGATTCTGCAAAGAAATCTGGATATTTCAAAGAATTCTTGAGTCAGCTACAAGATGAAGATTTCTGCAATAAGGTGCTACGCGGACATCTGGATGGGTTTTGGACGCAGTTTATTCTGGAAGCAGTGTGTGTATGTGTAGTCAAACTCCTATATTTATCCATTACACGTTTATGGCATGGGCAGAACTTCAAATCACACCCCCGTGGTTGTGAGTGGCTACAGGAATGTGCTTTGTTTTGATTGGCAGTTTGAACAGAGCTGTCATCTTCTGACAGGATGTAGGAACTTCCACTTGGATTTTTACCCAAAACATACTTTTGCACATATATACATTTTTACCATTATGTACCCTCATAAAATTGGACACGGATACTTTATATTCGATTGTCTACATTTACATTCACTTCCCATCTTTGTGAGAGCTGTATTGGTCATTCTATGGATTTTTATCAATTTTACCCATAACACTTTGGATGAATAATTTCTAATTTGAGACATCTCTGGGCGCTTATCAGTGGATCGTGTACATACAATTGTAAGTTTGCAACATTAATAGTTTTGCCACAATCAGAAATGTTTCATAACTGTGGGTCCTTACATGGTACGAGTTTCCTTAATGTCTTCAAATCACAAGGCTGAAATTAGTTTAATGTCTACCAAGTTTCAGATGTATCCCTCTGTAGGTTGTTCAGTTAAAGAGTTTTACATTTTTAATCAAAATAAGGATTTCACAGCAAAGTCCTCCTGTGTAAACTCCCCCTTTGAAGCAGCAGCTGCCCAGTCCTTTAAAGTTCACTGAGAAACCTCCTCCATATCCTGCTCATCCTTGCAGAGGTCAATGCTCAGCTTGTCCTTTGTTCTTTGGTCCGCCAGCAGACAAATGCCTAATGCAGCCCCATTGTGTGGCTTGTTGGCATTATGCGGGAACCATTAACAGCCATTAGCCTTCCTGTTCTCAAGGAAGTGTCAAGCGGAGATGTCAGATTTCCCAGGCCAGGCTGTCAGATCAGAATGACATAGTGAATTAGGTAGTTCAAACATCACTTCAAACAATGCAAGTGCAGCAATGCTTCTTTGTTGGAGCTGAGGCAACTATGTGCTTCAGTTGGCATGGTGCAGCCCCAAACTGGTTTTAATGGCCTGAACTGTTATTGAAAAGTTGCTGCATTTCAAGGTCAGCCCCCAAGGATCCTGTAGGCTCAAAGCAGGGTCAAATAAGTTCAAATCACATCTTGCTGCGGTTCGATGGTGAAACAGCTGGAACCCTGTCTGGCTTGAATCTCAGAGGTTCTGTGTTCCACTTCAGGGTCTCAAGGATAAGACCAGTCCTATTTTCATGCTCCCAAACATGGGGAGTGTGGCACACAATGAGTTCCTGGGCAGCAGTGTGCCTGGCAGAGATGCAAGTTTTGTTCCCACATCAATTTACCCCCAATGGTCCCTGGGGAAAACCAGGGGAAACAAATTGCCTCTGCCTTGGACACTTGCCTTCACCTCACCACTGAAGGACTTTGGAAAGGACCGCTCTCCCAATAGGGTATATGAAATATTATTAAAGGTTGGAAGTCCAGAAATAATTCCAAAAGAAGTGGGAGACACCTTTGTTTAAAGACAAAATTCTTCAGGTGATTGAACAAAATCAAGTCTGCTTTACAGGTCCAATCCGTGTCCTTGGAACAAGTGGACTTTGCCTTTTCACATCAAACCCAAAGTCGGTTGTGCTACAGAAATTGAAGGTAACAGACAGGAAAGATAGAGGTGAAGAGAAACAATATGGTGGAAACTTTCTCCAGCTGTATGGGGCTCTGCTGTCTACACTAACCCTGCCAATTTCACCTCTCAGTAGAATAAAAGGCCATTTTGGCATGAAGCAGCCTGGAGTGAGTCTTTTATTTTTGTGAGGGGTTATGTCCTTGGATTCCTGTTCCCAGAAGCGGTACCTCTGTAGTGGCTGTCTCTGTATGGAGGATGTTACCTACCCTCACAAGGGAACACAGAAGGGCAACACCCAGGGCTACAGTCTTGCAGGCAACACCAAGAACTGCCTGGCTGGGGTGAATACATTTTTATTTTTATTTTTGCATTTTTAAAGTGCTCACACAGCCCGCAGGCATCGAGACGCTGTTATAGGAATTGTTCGTTTTTTTTTTGTTGCATAATTGTTTTTTTTTGTCTTAGTTGTATTTATAACAAGCTTAAACACCCATAGGTTTCTAAGCGCAGACCCGGGGATTGAACCTGTGTTGCTTCGCGTCGTCTTGCTTCCAAGGCACGCACGTTGCCGTTAAGCTATCCCCCGGGACATTATCCTTTACACAGCTGAACCTGGCTCACAGGGCTTACACATTATATAATTTTGATGTTGTTTGGATAACTATGGCAGATGCTAGCCACCATACCGCAAACTAAGATTTGGCTTATATTTACAGTTAAACATGTACCCGGATAGCATACCCATAGTTATGTGGTTTTTAGAATAGAGGTGCATATCATAAATGCAGCCCCTGAACTAGAGATTATTTTCTTTCACTGCAGTTGTCTAGAGGACACCTGTGCTACAGTATTTGTTGCTGCACAAACATTTTCAGAATGGAGTGGGGCATGTTAGCATGTATGTAACTGTAAATTGTAAGATGGTGATATATATCCTTTACAATACATTTACCAATCTCTTGATTAAATATTTGCATTTCCCTGATCACCTGCTCTTTAGTGCAACCCAACATCAGTATGTACAGATGCTGCTGTTCTTCCCCTCACCACAGCAACAATGAAGCATACTTTGTGCTTGTTTTGCAGCAGGTTAATTGTTTGCTGCTCTGATCTGTGTGATCCACCGTTCACAAGTTCAGATCCTGGCAGGTCAAACTGAACCGTTCATCCTTTTGAATTCATTAAATGAGTGCCAATTTTGATTGGGTAATCATATGCGTTAAATATAATATTCTAGCAAAAGCGCTTTGATGAAAGCGCTACATAAATTACACATCATTATTAACAGTAGTTTTATCCCGAATTGATAAGAATGGTTGCCCTCGCAGGTGTTAATAGAGCCATTCATGGTATATTCCCCTAACCTACACTGTCACTGCAAAATGAACATTATTTGGATGATAGAAAACAGATAGTCATTGCTTAAACGAGATATAAGATAAGGGTTCGATAATAGTCGAGTGCTATCTGTGAATTTTTTTTTTATATTTGTTTATTTATAATATATACAGAAATACAGAAAAATCAAACAAATCAGCAAGCAAGATGACAAGAATGCGAATAAAAACAAAAATAGACTAAAAGAAATCATTAAACATATTCCAAATCTTCTCCTATGTAGACAATTTACATTTCAGTTTGTATATAAATTTTTCTGTCCTCGACAGACAGTGCATTTCTTGAATCCATTCCTCAAAGGACGGAGGCACACAACCTTTCCATCCACGGAGAATCAATCTCTTGGCCACAATAAATGCCCTAAAGATCCACTTTTTCAGGGCAGAGCTGACATCATCCAACCCTGAATCATCACCTAGGACCCTCCACCTATAATCCTGCCACACACATCACAGACCTTATTCCAAAAATCCCTGACCCTCACACAGCTCCATAGCAAGTGTTCCAGTGTCCCAACTTCCTGAACACAAACCCAACAATCTGCACTTTCAGACATGCCTCTTTTATGAAGTCTTTCAGGGTACCAATGCACCCGATTCAGAATCTTAATCTGGCGAGACCTTTCACTCAGATTCAGCGAACACAGAGAGACATTACCACACATATTCTGCCAAGCATCGACATCTATCTCAGACCCAATTCTCTCACTCCAAACTCTCCGCAAATTGTCATTACTCGGATAATGTGAGACAATAAGCTTGTACAATCTACTGGCCAGACCACTTCCCTTCTCATCAGATTCAGTCAGAAAAGCCCTCATATCCCACGAGTCAAACCAGTCTACCTCACCTACCGCCCTCTTCAGGCGTCTATATGCAGAGTCCAATAGTCCATCAAAATTCCATCTCTCTTTCAGCTCAGCAGCCGTCAACCACCGATCTTCATTCCCCAAATCAGAAACTTGTTTAATACCCATCAAAAACCATTCAGGCCAAAAAACAGTCCTTGAATTATCCCTAATCTTAGGATTCAGCCAGATCGAAGCACTTCTGCACATAAATGCATCACGACCCAGCAATGACAAGACTTCAATCCAAGCGTTGCGCAAAAATGACGTTGTCAACAGACTGCCACCTGGAATCTTTGTAGTAGTGGTCAATAAGGCTTCCGGGCTCAGTGGTCCATAAGCACCTGACTCTGAAACCGCCCAGCTATCCAACTCACCTGTCAAAAATGGAACAAAAGAATGTGCAGAAAAGGCCAAATGATAGGCCCTAAAATTTGGAACACCTAAACCACCTAAACGGACTGAAAGCTGTAACTTCCATAAACTAAGTCTCAGAGGTTTCCGGTCCCATAAAAATTCCTGAACCAGACGATCCAAATCTCTCCAATAACCATTCTTAATTTTCAACGGAAGCATACTAGATACGAAGTTAATTCTAGGCGTCAAATTCATTTTCAGGGCATTTACTTTACCCCACAGCGAAAGATTAGGCAGTGACCATCTCTCCAAATCCATCTTACAGTCCTGAATTACTACACCCATGTTTTCATCAACCATATGGGCGACCGGATACGTCAGCCACACCCCCAAATAGCGCAAACGAACATCACACCAGGAAAACCCCAGTCCCAAAACCAGATTCTTATCGCACCTATTGGACAGGGGTAACACTTGTGACTTCAGGTGATTAATCTTGTATCCTGAACAATCATGATAATGAGACAACATCCTCATCAGACAGGGCAGGGACTCTTCCAAATTCTGTAACACCAACAAGAGATCATCCGCATAAAGCCAAGCTTTTTGCATAACACCCCAACAACTAACACCTTGTAAAACCGGTTCATTTTTGATGCAAAACGCGAGAGGCTCAATCGCCAGAATGAATAACAAAGGAGAAAAAGGGCAACCTTGACGCGTACCTCTGTACAAACTAAAAGGTTCCGACACTACCCCATTAGTCTTAACGGCATCACAGTCCAGTCTATCCGCCATTTCCATAGTAAGTAACAATTTCCTGATATTACTGGACGTACGCCGATTTCTCATGAATCCGGATTGTTCTACATCAACCAAAGCAGGCATAAACTGAACCAGGCGCATAGCAAGAACTTTGGCTAGAATCTTATTATCAGTATTGATAAGGCTGATTGACCGATAATTACCTGGAAGATTACTGTCCTTACCTCTTTTCAAAAAAAACAAAATAGACGCGTGACGAGTACTTTTAGGAAGGGTTCCAACCAATTTACTAGAAACAAACATATCTCTCAATAGCTCCAAAGCCGAGTTCAGGAGGATCCTATAAAACTCACAAGGGAGGCCATCCGGGCCCGGGGATTTACCCACATTCAGCCCAGAAATCGCACTCTTAATCTCATCCACCGTAATCGTTTCACCTAGAAGATCACATTCAGCATCCTGAACCTTATGCAGGTTCAAATTGCCAAAAAAGTCCTCACCCCTACCAGTAACACCAGCCTCATTACCATGTAAATTCTTGTAGAAGTCATGAAAAATGGAATTAATTATTTTGGGATCAAATGTAACTCTACCATACCGGTCCACCATAGACGCAATTGCGGACTCTGAAATCCTTTTCTTTAACCGGTATGCCAGCCATCTGTCACAACGTTCTCCCTTCTCGAAATAAGTACATTGGAATAGAACAAGCCACGCTCTGCCCTCAGTGACAAAAGTCTTCCATTTCTCTTTTAAGTTTTTTCAAAGTAGCCAATTTAAGAGAGTCAGTTGGATCAATCACCAAATCCTGAGAGATTTCACCAATACGTAAACCAAGATCTAGCCTTTTCTTCTCCTCTCTCTTCCGTTTACCACTAGACAGTCCTAACCAAACTCCACGCATACAACATTTATAGGCTTTGCCACACTGACTTCCTCTGAGCGATTCTCCAAAACAAAATAGTTTGCTTCTGAAACAATCCGCTCCAAAATATCATCATCCAATAAGATAGAGGTGTTTAATTTCCATGAGAAAGTCCTTTCACATCGAAATCTAAGTCTCATATGCATCACCACATGGGCATGATCACTCAAATGAGTATTACCTATTTCATTTGAAACAACATTTTCCGACATATTTCCACCTGTAAAAACATGTCTAGCCTAGAAAACACACCATGAGCACTAGAAAAGAAACTGTATTGACGTTTGTCCAAGTTCTTCAGGCGCCACGTATCTTTCAAATCATGTTCATCCAAGAGTGATCTAAGCGCCCTGTGATGGTGATCACAACGCAGCACTCGCCTGACCTGACTTCTATCTAGTATAGGATCAACTACAGTATTAAAGTACCCTCCAAGTAGAACATTTGGATTATTCAAATCTAAAAGGGTCTGTGCTACCATTCTAAAAAAGGAGCCATGTTGGAGCGTACACATTGCAGAGCGTCAACAATTCCCCCTGAATCTCCACCAACAAGGCAATCATCCTACCATTCTTATCCGCACACACTCTCAAAACTTTAATAGTCAATTTCTTCCGAAACCATATGACCACTCCCCTTGACCTTGTCGAAAATGAAGAGCCATAAGCAGAGCCAACCCACTCCTTTTCAAACTTAGAAATTTCATCCGCCAATATATGAGTCTCCTGTAAGAAATAGATGTCAGCATGCATGTCCTGTAACATTTGAAACACCTTCTTTTTATTTAGCAAATTATTGACCCCATTAACATTCCAAGAGACAATACAGAGATCATTGTCTACCCCACCTTTGTGTGAGGCCATCATTACACCATGGAGGTCAAAGACATCAAAAGTAAAAATAGTACAAAAAAAACCCTGAAAAATGACGCACACTTAAATATGAACAAAAAACAAAAAGTAAAAAACAAAAAGAACAGATAAGGCCTCGAAGTCTATTCAACCCAAAAAACAATTTAACAAACAACATTCTAAACCATCCCCAGGACCTCTCCCAAGGAACCCTGAATCCATCAATAATATTTCAAGAAGTTATTTCCAAAAAACAAAACTGAATCAAAAAAAAAATTCAGTAAGAAAAATTGTATAAACACCCACAGCCTCCAGCCCCCCCTAAAAAACCTTAAGAACATTTTGAGAAATAATCAGGCACCAAACTTAAACCACAAAAGCAGTTGAATTATATAAATTACTGAGACTTCACATGTTAAAAACCATAAAAAGGCAACCTAGTTCCGTATCCATAAAGCAGTGAGAAAAGCATGCACTAGAAACAAAAAATGCAGTGTTAAACCCCATTCAAGTGGCATAAATCCATAGACATCATTAGACATTGCTCAAGAATACCATGCCCACAGACTCACATCACTTCTTTTCATAGTTCCAAAAACCATCGTCAACACCCAATGCGAACCATGGATGCCATGAGGCGGCCTTGCATGCAGCTCAAGAAGCACCAGAAGGACAAATGCACCCAGTCTGTCATAAAGTGCCCCAAAGTCATAGAAAATTGCATTGTAAATCCATCCCTCGATCCCTGCACAATAATAATGCTCCACTTCAATGAATGTCTTCTGTACCTCCGCGTCTATTATAGTATTAGCCTTTCAAAATCCATACACCATAGGCTAGGATCAGGTTCCTTGAAGGTGCTGTAGTGCCGCACAAGCACAGCAAACCCCAAGCAGGATAAAGAAACTGCACTACAACCCTGTACCAGGCTATCCCATTGTTCATATATTAACATGCAGCAGCTGGGGCTCGAAATGCCAGAATCACTAAAAGTACCGAATAATATATTCATGTCCCTCGAGGAACACTGGGCATTTCTTCACGTACCTCTCCGTATACTCCGACGACTCCATCCCACTCACGAATCCTCCTTTAATTAAGCGGTCCGTGTGCATTCCTCCACCCGTGTTGCCCACGGAATGCTCCATTGATGTGCGGCCGGGAAAGAGACGCCGGACAGAACCGCAGACCTTCTTGGACGTAGAACGTGTGTATGGACGTGCGTGGCTGTGTCACATGACACAGATACGGTCCTTTACTCAATAATCATGAAGGCAGCAGGAAACACGGAAGCAAGTACCGAGGCCGCGAGATGGAAATCCCAAGCAATCCACAATCCACATGGCGAACGAAGGCAAGTCAAAGTTCCAAAGCCTTATTTGAAGTATCTTAACGTTAACTGCCATCCAAACACGGCGCCATTTTAATGTCAAAAAAAGAAAAGCTCGAAATGAACATTGTAAAAATGAACCTAACAAGTGAATAAAAGTCCCAAATACCATGGGGGGGTGCTTACCAGTTCCAATTCACTCCATGTTGAGGGCAGGCACCGGAAGGCCCCTCTTATATGTTTCCAGCCACTCAAGGGCAAGGGCAGAATCTGATGTGCTTTTCTCCCCATCAGGAAAGGCAATGGTCAAGACATTAGTTTTACTGATAAAGGCCTTCAGTGCAAGCTGTCTGGCCAATTCTTTACCCCCCCAAAAGGATCTCCTCAGAATCAGAATTTCTCTAGGGAACTCAGGATAAACAAAGACTGCTTTACCTTTGAATGTTGCATTTCCCCTCAGCCTGGCAGCTTTCATCAAGCATTCCTTAGACCTGAGTTTCAAAAAGGATACCAAAATGTGCCTTGCCTTGTCACTCAGGTGTTTACCAATCCGGAAGATGTTATCAATGTCCTCCAACTTGATGTTAGTGCAATGAAAGCTCTCCCTAAAGACTTGAAAAACCAATGAAGACAGGTCCTCACCATCTTCAGCAGAGTCCTCCACACCAACCATTCTAATGTTTCTTGCTTTGATCCTCAACTCCAAATCCAAACGCTGCTCTTTTTCTTTCTTCAAATCTGACTTCAGATTATTATAAGCCTGAAAACTTCCTGCAATTTCAGAGCTCATAGTCAAAGAAGACTTTTCCAAATCAGCAACTCTGCCATCCAGCTGCCCAGTTTTCAAATTAAGCTCAGCCATAGTCAGCTTAATATCACTGACATCTTGAGCCACCTGAAGAATAGTCTTGTAGACATCTGAAAGGCTTGGGGTATCCTCCATCCCAGGAACCTGCTTGGGCTTCTTTGAGGCAGGGTTTTCTGCTTCACCAATCTTTTTCTTGGAACTCATTGCAATATCCTTATAAATACCTTCAGGGAGAGGTCCAGAGCAGTTGAGTTAAGCTGCTACTTCGCTGCCAGCCATTCTAGTGCTATCTGTGAATTTACGTTTTAATGAGTATGCACCTCATACCCCAGGTAGTTTGATACTTTTAACGTCTCTTGCAGATGTGTTCAGTGTATCATCAGTTGAGGGCCTAAGGCCTGCGGGCCAAATGCAGCCATGAAGTGTTTAGTTTAGTGACCCTCTGTGGGTTGAAGACTTTCCTAATGGAGGACATATGTCGCCCTCGATAAGGAAAGTCTTCATTGCCTATGAACAATATTGGCCCCCTATTTGGTCAGTGCATGCACCATGTGCCTGTACGTCTTATGGGTAATGCAGAGAGTGCTGGACCAATCGACGGCTGATATTGCTAATAAGGCTTGTTGTCAGAAGCCATTTCAGCCTTGCCATGAATGCTGCTTCATTGAGGAGACCACTCTGATGTTCTTGTGATGGGTGCCTGCCCAACCTTTCACCTTGGAGACATTACCCACATGCCCATCCACTTTGGGGGGATCACTCGCCCATCAATCTAGAAGCGCTCACTCACCCTGAGGAGCTTACCACTCACCCTGAAGAGCTTGCCCTCCAGTTCAACTGGAACATTTTTGGGACTTGGCCTGTGGGCACACAGCCATGCTATTTGAGAGATGGGGAAATTAACAGGACAAAATGTTTGTTTGGGGTGGGTTGTAGGAGCAGGAATATGCCATTTAGTGTGTGGTTGGGATAGGAACCAGGGATATTCCATTTGGTGGGGGTAGGAGGGTAGAAACCAAGGGCATGCTTTTTGTGGTATAAGAACAATGCACAAGCCTTTTGGTAGGGGTGGAAGGAAGGAACCAAGGTGTGCCGATTGGTGCAGGGGGGGGGGGGGGTAGGAGCAGATACATACCATTTGGTGGTAGGGGGTAGGAACCATGGACATGCAGTTTGGTAGGCATTGGGGGGGGCTGGGAACCAGGGACATGCTGTTTTGTAGGGGGTAGGTGGTAGGAACAAGGGCCATGTAGTTTGGTGGAGGGCAAGCACAGCGACATGCCTTTTGGTGAGAGTGGGGGCAGGAACAGGAACATACCTTTTGGTGAAGGTTGGTGGGCAGGAACAGGGACAAACCTTTGGTTGTGTATAGGGGTGAGGGGAATGAACAGATACTTGCCATGTGGTGGGGCTTGGGGGTCAGAAACTGGGACATGCCGTTTGGTGGGGGACAAGAACAGGGACATGCATTTTGGCGGGGTTGGGGCAAGGAACAAGGACAAGACCTTTGGTGTACGGTGGGGGGTAGGAATAGGGACATGCCTTTTTTGGGGAGTTAGGGGTAGCAGGCATGAACAGGGACATGCCGTTTGGTGGTGAGATGGGATGAGGGGTAAGGGCATGCCATTTGTTGGGGAGTGGGCCAGGAACAGGTATATTTATTTATATTATTTTATTGTGCATTTATACAGCACTTGTACATCAAGTAAATTGTGGGTCATTACGACCCTGGCGCTAAGGGTTTACCGGTACTGGTAAGGGTACCGGTAATCCCCTAGCGCCCAATTCCCATAACGGCAGCTGGAACCAGCCGTTATTGCAGGGACCCGCAAAGGGACCCTGGCGATAGTTATGGTACCGCAATTACCGCCTTTCCCCATTCCCATTATGCCCTATGGGGCAACAATGGGAATGGGGAAGGGCCATGGTGAAATGGGGAAGTACCGCCCCGCCAACCTTGGAATGGGGTGGTACTTCCCCATTTCACCATGGCGGACTTGTTACAATACCGGCAGCAACCATGGTGCTAATAGCGCCACGGTTAGCGCCGGTGTTGTAATGAGGGCCACTGTGTTTCAAAGCGCCCACAGGGCAACATGGAAGGAACATAGGAATGAGAGGCAAATATGATACCAATGAAGAGAAAGAAAGAGGCGGTCCTACTAGGCCTTGTGAGCATTCAGAACGTACAAGTGCAGAGAGAGAGGACAAGTGGCTCAAGACAGAGAAGAAGGGGGAGGCTGTTCCAGCCCAGGAAAAATATCAGCCACTAGCTCGCTGTTTAGACTAGTGCTTGTCGCGCAGAGAGTTGGTGCCGGAAGAGCGTAGAGATCTGGAGGCAGAGTATTTAGTGAGAGCCAGTCATGGATAGTCTGCTCCCTGGCCCCAGACAGCCTTACGGATGTTGCAGAAGGATTTGAATTTGATCCTTGCAGCAACCGGGAGCCAGTGGAGAGATTTTAGGGCTGTAGAGATGCGGTCCCTGAGCTTTATTCCAAGGGTAAGTCTTGCAGCCCTATTATGGATAAGATGGAGGGGACGTAGAGAAGAAGAGGGTAGATTAAGGAAGAGGTTGTTGAAGTAGTCCAAGCCTAGAAAGTACCAGAGCTCTAGAGACATTGAGATTCTGGGGGAAAGTGAGGAAATGAAGGGTTCCTTTGAGAAGGTAGAGTTGAAAGTGAACCTTCTTGGCAAGGTCCTGGATGCGAGGGAGGAAGGAAAGGGAGGAGTCAAAGGTTTATGCCTTCAGATGAAGGAGAAGGGGGAGAGCCCATAGATGGTGGCCAGAATGAAGGGAAGAAAGAGGGAGCAGGATTCCAAATGCCACTTGGTATGGGGTGGGGAGCAGGAACAGGGGCATGCCATTTGGTGTGCGTGGGGAAGGAACAGGGATATTCCACTTTGTGGGGGTGGAGAGCAGGAACAGGTACATGTAGCTTGGAGGGGTCGGGGGTAAGAACAGGAACATGCTGTTAGGGGTGGTGAACATATTTTTAATAACTAGATTTGATCAAATATGGACTAAAGTTGTGGATTAGTTTCAAATCCCAGCTTCCCCATTTAAGTGTGTGATCCTGGCCAAACCAGTCTATCCTTCTGTGCCTTATCTGCAGGAGTTTTAATGCAAACTCAATAACTCGTGACTGATAAATATATGTGGTTGTTTTTAATTATGAACAAATCAGGGGGGTGATGTGGCAAGCTATGGAGCAAGATGGCCACATTCCCCTATTCTCTGACACGAGGGCGAGTAGCGGTACCCTCACCTACTCCCTCTCCTTAGCATGACCCAAGTGTAGTGAAAGATCCATTGAGGAGAAACCTGATCCAACAAAGCAGGAGACTGACGCAGTATTGAGAGTGCAGAGCAACAACAGGCATATGATTCTGTGGTGCTGGGACAAGTGTAACACATGGTTCATGATCATAGCACTTCATTCATACAAGCATGGGAAGCCTATCATCATCGCACAATCTTCCCATCCTGGAACACTTAATTATATTTCTTAGGCAACATTCAAATAATCATTGTAGGTTTCTGTGCTAACTATCTCAATCCAACAATGGCAGGGTTGGAAAGGCCCCCACACAGCCACAAAAGCAAGGATATCTGCTGCAAAATGCCAGGATGAAGAAAGGGCATTAGATGTGTCCACAATGGTTTTAGAACTCATTGGCCAGATATCACGCTCAACAGTGGACGTCTGCCTCCCATTTGGAACTATAATAACTCAAATCACAGAAAGAAAGACTTCTAGATGTAGAAAAAGCATGACAACACCCAAAAATAGAGTTGATAGGCTGAAACAAGAAACTGGCATCCTGGGAAAGCTGCAATGTCTCTCACTGAGCAAATGTCTGCCAAGAATGTCTGTCGAGATTAGTGGGTATCTCCCACTTGAAGCAACTGTTTATTTTCCGTTGAAGCCAAAACCAAATTACAGCTGCCACGACCTTCCTCTTAAAATCAATATTGGGTGATATAAACATCCTATGCCACAAATGGGGAGCTTAGGAATCCGCCCTGGGCCTGGAGCCCTTATGCGCGGCCATCGACTATATACTCTTAATGAGTCAAAAGGGTTGCAATGGCAGTGTGACTTCAGTGGAAGTCCTTCTGATCACAAAAAAATTGGCCAATGAACAGAAAAAGAGAATGGGAAACAGCTAAATATTAAGGAGAGCCTGAATGAACGTAAAGAATTTTCAAAAATGAATTTCAGTCTTAACACAATCAATGCCTGCATTGGTCTTGATCTTTCTCATTGTCTCAATCCAAATCTCAAGTATTGCCAAGGAAGAGGTGCCCGATTCTCGATAAATCAGTGATGACATATAATAAGAAATCACAGCTGGGGAATTTCTGGGAATCAGCTTGTTTTCATCATCTGCGGATTTCGCTCATTGTTGCTGAGGTGATGTCATCTCTTCTCTCTGTTGTGTCTCAAATGGTAGGGGCTCAACTTCTGTCTCATTCCCCTCCTCCTTAATAAGACCCTCTGTTGAATTATGCAAATGCCATGGTGTTGGATGCATCATTTAATTTCTTCTCAAAAGACCATATTCAATTGAGTCATATGCCCCTTTTCTTTGCAGTGCCAATGTTAATTGGTTACTGATTGATCAACTTGACCAGCAAATGGAGCCACATACTACCTGGGTTCCCTTATGCATACATTCACTGCTGTAGCAGATAGAAAATGCTAAAAATATACATTCTGCCCCAGGATATTTGTCCCGCTCCTCACACGTTTGAGTACTGAAGCAGCTTCAGGCATGTTAATTTGATCTAATTCTGCACTACAAGAAGCAGACAGCCTAGGACTTATCTGGCCTTCTCCTCTGCCTTCTAAATGTGTGGGGGTTCTCAGAGCTCTGGCCATCTCCTCCATCTATTAAATGCATATAGGGTTCTCAGTGTTTTGGCCTTCTCCTGCAATTACTCATTTCACTTTAAGTCTCAGTCCTATGGCCTTCTCCATCACAAAATAATGCACCCATCAAGGCCTTGGCATTATCCTCTGCTTACAACATACACATGGGAATCTCAGTATGTCCATCTTCTCCTCTGCCTTCTAAATGCACATGAGTTTTTTAGTGTTTTTGCATTTTCCCTGCCTACAAAATACAGGTGTGACAAACACTGGTTTAGCCTTCTTCTATGCCTACTAAAAACTGGTGCAATTTCCAGTTCTTTCAACTTCTTCTTTGCCCTCTAAAACAAGTGGTGTTCTCATTGCTTTGCCCTTCCCCACTGACTACTAAATGTATGGGGTGTTCTCAGTGCTTTGGACTACCTCTCCCCACCTACAAAAAGAAAGTGTGTTGGTGTTGTCCTTGTAGAGGAAAATGCAGTTGGATGGAATGAGGAGTAAAACGAATTTTAAGTTGTAATGTATCTGCATGCGAATTCAGATGAAATGTGAAACCTCACAGTGATATAAGAAGGCTAGGCTCATTCTGTGCTCTGGTGTAGTATGGCTAGAGAGAACCCATTGTGAAATGAATAGTCTTGTTGCTAATATGAAGTTCTTTCACACACAGAGGCAAGAATATTTCTGTATGTCTTCTAGCCACCTGTAATGTTATTAATGTAGGTGCAAAGTTCACACATATGTCAAGATTTGATGAACGAGCATTGCCAAAAGGAGTCCATTTTTATGAGGCGTCTACCCCTAAAAACAAAATTGGGGGGCAGGCTGACTAAATGTAAAGAGACATGTATGCCTATAGTAAATGCCATTTTCGTTAAGATTGAACATGTGTATGTTGATGGATAAATACAAGTAATGGTGTTTTTCAAAGTAACAGGTTCAACGAAGGAAATGGCCTTGTGGAGTGATATATGTGTTTATAAAAATGCCCAAATTTCAGTTATGAGGCCCACCACACCCAATACACTGTGATGTTACCTGGGTTGAAACTCTTGTTTTTTCAAGAAAACACATTTACTTTGCTGAGACTGCTGTTTGAAACAAAGGCATTTGTTTCCCAGCAAAGTCATGCAATTAGATCCTTTGGTTTTGTCAATTCAAACATAGGGTCTGGAAATGGCTTCAGAAGTGTGTTATAACCTTGGGAACTCCATATTTTGTGAACAAGTGTAGGCAGAGAGCACCAATCCATCTTTCATTTTAAAAGTTAAAATACAGCTAAATTCACTATTTCCAATTGTCCTCTTGACTATTTAAAAAGTAAATTTGCCCATTAGGTTGACAAGCGAATCCCAATACTATATCAAGACCTTTTCAAGAGAGGGTCTGTTTGAATCTGGTGACTCTAAGGGGATTTTGTATTCACGGATGAAAGAGTTCATGAGAAGACCAGCAGCAGAGAAGAGTATAGTTGGGACTTGTCAATTTAGCTTATATTTATTAAACAAGGGTGTGGGAACCCCTGGTCAACTAACCTGTTCTATGGAATTTCTCCTCCTCAGGACGATGTACAACCAGTTATTAGCTCACTGAACCTTTCACAGAGGAGAAACTTCCATTTGCATATCAATCTGGTTCCACCCACAAGGCCAGTACAGCACTGAAATTCTAGGAAAGTCTCCTCTGAACAAGAGTACAATCAGCAACCCCAACATGTTTTTCTGTAATGTTGGGCCTCCTCAGTGAGGTGAAACTAAGCCTCCCTAAAGCACAGTGAGCAAGGGGTCCACGTCTGGCTTATCCTGGGTTAATTAGGGTAGCCTATATTTAGTGTGTTGGGCATAGAACAATCAAAGCTTCAAAAACGAATTGTCAGAACTCCAGATACAATCAAAATGTGTAGCTCTTACAGGTCACTTCAGCGCACAATTGGATTGTTTCTCCAATGAGAGCTGAGATAGGGCTGAGATAGGGAAAACACATTTAGAAGGTGGAGTCCGTAGTCTATATAAGACACAACAAAGACAATTTCAGGGAGGATCAACTAAATACTGGAAGACAACTGACTTGATTACAGACAGCTTTACTGTGGGAGACAGTAGATTGGATTGAATTCAAGGCCTTAACCACGGGGGACTCACTGCAGAAAAGATCTGAGAGCAAGAAACAGCACCCAGATTGAGAGGGACCTGTGAGTAAAAAGTGGGACAGGTGCCCAAAGAGGGTGAACATCACTGTGTGCCAGCTGATGGTCCCTGCTTGACTGGAGTCCTGAATTTGAGAGAGACTGAGTCAACAATTGAAATGAATCCCATCTCTCTTTTATAGAATTAAAACTATATTTGGGGTACCCTGATAAAAGAATTTAAATTACTGGGACTCCAGAATCAGAAAGTAGTCCAAAGTGTATGTGCGTTGGGGAACTGGAAATATTAAAATGGAAAGCGTTGTCGTGCACCTGACAGATGATCTATTCTTACAATCTGCAATATCCAATACAAATTGTGTCTTGCTGATTGAAAGTAAGAACCTTTAACATCTGGCACGGTGTGAATTTCATAGTCAATACAATAATTGAAACCTGTTTCTATGACAAACCAACTGAACTGGGTTTGTTGCTATGGGCGACTGAAACATTAGGAATCAAAGAGCGAGTAGGGTTTACTATCCCTTACATTGTGGAAACGTGTTCAATAATCCCACCCATTTATTGAATAGTTCAACAGGTTAGTGAATATTGATCAGCTAGGATATCTAGTTTAGTTGGATCACATAATTAGAGAGTTCTTATGATTTTGGAAGTCTAATTTTGATGTTTGACAACTTATGTCATGTGAAGTCATATTTTGAATACTAACCCACATGTTGTTTTGAAAAGGGACTGTCTACTTAGGATGTGTGAAACATGTGTATCTTATATTGGAAAAGTTATGTTTAAAAACAGACATGATTGATTTTCTGATCCCTTATAACATTGTGATTAAACATCCTGATTGTACTGTGTCACTGATGTACTCTGGAGAAATTAGAGTAGAGAGCTTCCTGGATCAATTTAGAATTTGAAAAGATCACTTAAACACATTGGCCCTCATTACAAGTTTGATGTTATCTCAGCATTAAATGACGTTGATTTCACCGATTTGGCAATTTTGGGCTGTAAGGTGGAATAATTACCTCCAGCATTCCGCTTGAGGTTTTTCTTCCACCTTACCTCCAAACCCATAGTTCAGCAGTGTGGTAATGCCGAGGTAATGCAGTGGTAATGTTGGGAGTATGGGAATTTTCGGGAATACAGTAATGTGGGAGAATACATCCGATGCCCTAAACGTGTGCAAAAATGCAAACCCTGAAAGTCACTGCGAAAAGGCAGCACGCAATGTAGAAGCAAGCAGTTCCATATAAAGAAGGCTTTCCTGCATAGGCCCAACAAGGCACTGGTTGCCATGCTGTAGTAAGCCATAATGCATACACCCTATAGATGAACATAACTAGGTGTCCTTAAATAGATACAGCATCATTCAACAATAGTTAGGGAAACATAGAATAAGTATTCATATAATGATAATGAATGACTGTAACCCTTTACATTAGCTGAATACACAGTATATGTAGGCCTCGAGATCTAATTAGCTATCCCTGAAGCATGAAAACCCCTACCCCCTTTGCAGACAACATCAGCCAGACCCTTGCAGAGAGGAGCACACATCCCAAGATTCAACTTCCCTGAGCCACAGATTGTATTCCACGCAGTGATTGGTTAAGGCAAGGGGGACATGCATCTTCCCAGGCCTGAGTTTTGGTAGTGAGGTCATTAAAGAATAACAATGAAAGATATCAGACCCCGGAGCTAAAGAACAAGACACTGCACACTGATTGGTCAAAACACTTCAGCTTTTCTGAGTTCCCAAGCCTGTGTTCAAAAGAGATATAACAATTTATGTTCCTAGGCAGTACATCCACACGTATCATAATGAAGGTCACAAGTTGGTAGGAAGTGTACGATGAAAAAGTAGTCGTTCGTGCAATCCGTGTCTAAACAGTATAGTGAATTTAGTTCCAATTTAATAAAGGTTAGGTGCGGGGAGGAATGACAGGAATGACAAACCTGGCACAGGATCGTGATACTACTAGTGAGAATAAAGAGTCCAGTATTGTCACATTTTAAGTACCATTGTATCACTGTTGTCTGGACTGTTTTGGAGTCCACTGAGCTTAGTAGTTAGCACATTTGTTGTGCTCTCTTTATTATTATGTACCTTACGTAACTCTTTTTAACTACCATTGTATCATTACTGTCTCTTTTGTCATTCATATCCCATACTCAGTTTCAGAAAAAAAATCACAATCCTATAGCTGGGGCTACACAAACTAGGGCATCATTGGTGTATTCATGATCGCGTCTAGGAGTAGCAACAACTGGGGATGTTTACCAACGGCCATCCCAAACCCACCCTGTGCACTGGGTTGTTACCCGTGGGTATACCATGCAGCTGCGGGAAGGAAACAGCCAATGGTCCGTTGTGCGATGTGTAGCCACGACTATACAAATGTATTGAACTTTATATACGTGTGTGGGTAGTCGATTTAGAAAGTTTTTTTTAAGATGTATTGACTGTAGTATTTGTAAACAGTTACTTTTAATACTTTTTATTCATTTATAATACATATAAGTGTATATACTTTAAAAAGGTAAATAAATATGCAAACAAAGTTTGGTAAAAAAGCAGGTTTATTTGGGGGGGGTGTGGTTGTGGGTTTTCTTTTTCTTTTAGTTTGAACACATAATACATTAATTCGTTAGCCCAATTATCTGGATTCATACTGTCCATGATTTGTCTTACATTTTCAATTTCCTTTTTTCTTTGATTGTACTACTTTTTTTTTACTTTACTTAATAGTTATTTTAATTCTGTTAATGAATCCATGATTTGTTTCATGGGTAGTTCTTGTGGTGCTTCTTGCTTAATTCTTCATGATACTTGAATCACTTCTTCATCTGTTTGAAAATCTTTGAAATCATTTTAAACAATTGAAGATATAATATACTTTAAAAATATTTGTGTTGGTTGTATAAATATTTAATAGTAGTTAGAGAACTATATGTTTGGTGACTGATATTTGTTCCTTAAAATATTACTGTTAGTCTCATTTCACCTAAATATAAATAATGAACTCACAAATGTGGTGTATTATCTTCTGGTTCCTTTTCTTGAGCATCTTCTTTTTTAATTTCTTCTTCTGTAGGATAATTGTCCTCCAGCCATTCCATGTAGTTTTCCATTTTACTGTGGTAGAAAGAAATATTGCTTGCCAATTCAGGTATTAGAATAAGCAATGGAGGAAGAGTAAATGAGGAGAGGAGGTGGAATTTCTTGTATTTACTTTCTGATTGGTTGTTTATTGTTTGTGTGGTAGGCTGCTGTCAATAGGATGTCAAGTACCTCAGATGCTGTTCAACTGTTGAACCTATCAGACAATGTACTTTTTTAAGTGATGTTTATATATGCCAATACAACTGTACATTATATTTTATCATTATATTAAGAGTTGTTCTACATAGTACATTTTATTGCTTGAGACTGAGGTGTAGTTTTAGAAGAATGTGCTATGTTTGGGGTATATTTATTATTTCATTGGATATTTGAAACATGGAGCCAATTTTAGAAGGAGAGGAATTTCATTATTCAGAAGACTGTGGAGAATTTGAGAACTTTGAGAATGGGGTTTATAGTGATGTGGAGGACATAGGAGATGTGTTGTGAAAGCATTGGCTTACAAAGTTTTTTGGGTTCTATAATATTATTTTAGACAGAGTGTTTGAAATGAGACAATTGTGGAGAAATATTGTTGACAGAGAGCACAATTTGGGAAAAGAAAATGAATTAATAATCTAAATAAAGGGCACACAGACATTTTGCAAGATTTTTTTTATTATTGTAATAGAGGTGAAGAGTATTTCTCTGATTGAAAATATATGTTTTGGTTATATATTGGTAAAAGAACCCAAAGGTTCTTTTAAGAGCCACCCAGGGAACTTTTTAAGTATATTGGAAAAGGAAAATACCTTTGATGCCTTTTTTAAGCCGCAGTTATGACAGCAACCAATGAATTGTTGCGCCCTGTTTGACGGGGAACAGCAGTGAGTATCACCGAGCCAATGGGATGTCATATTTTTTAGGCTGTTGCAGCCACAGCTATAATTATCGCCTTAGCCGCGGTAACAACAGTACCAATTCCTGTGCACTGATCATGCTATTTCACAGATTTTTCATTACACAATTCTACATGTGTTTTTGATTCTATGCTCTCATGTGTACCTTTGTGATGTTTGAATGTTCACACCATGTGTTGATGCCTTTTAGAATCTTGAAAAATGTTACGGGTAGCCGCGGGTACTGGCAGTTGACCAGACCTGCGTCTACCTATGCTGCAATTGGATGTCGTACTTTACAGCAGGCTTTGGTAGCCGTGGGTATGAACCTGCTGATTGTACCTGTGGTTATACCTGTTTGTATATTGGTGCAGTGATCGTATTATTTTATTTATTTATTTATTTTATTTATTACATTTGTTATATGCCCAGACCCTGAGGTATCACGCTATAGTTGCAGGCAGGTCGTTATTACAATCTTTACAGTTTAAGCGGAAATTATAAGGAAAGGACATGCATACATGAGAAAAACAATAATAAGAGGCAGGGTCAATCTTTACAAGTGCTAATGAGGGTAATAAGAGGAGACAGTACAAAGTGAGGTCAAATACATAAATCAGATCAGGTACATAAAGCATCCATGTTTGCATAAATGGGTCAGGTGAGGGTGTTAAGGTCTGTTAGAATTGGTTGAATAACCAGGTTTTCAGTAATTTTTTGAATTTCTGGCAGGATTCTTCATTTTTAATGTTGGTCGGAGGGCATTCCAGTGTCTGGGTGGTAGGACCTTGAATCTGCTACCCCCCGATCTTGAGCTTTTGTATCGAGGGATTTCAAGGAGGGAATTATGGCTGGATCTAAGGGATCTGGTGGAGGATGTTATCAGTACTGCATTGTTGATGTATTTCGGGGCTTTGTTAGCAATGCCTTTGTATGTAATGCATAAGGTTTTGAAAATTATTCTTGCCTTAATGGGTAACCAGTGATTATCTCTCCTTGTGTTAGAGATGTGCTTAGTCTATTTTATACCTAGTGCTGCTCGCAGGGCTTTAATTTGTAAAAGTTGGAGTTTGGTCATGTTAGCATTGGAGGTGCCTAGGAGGAGTATGTTGCAATAATCTAGCTCTTGCTAGAGTGACACAGTTTTTTGGTGTGAGGAATTTGCGGCATAGTGAAATTAGCTTGGCGGTATAGGAGGTGGCTGAGGAGAGGGCATTTACTTGTTTTGTCATGGTGAGGTTGGCGTCTAGATAAATCCCAAGGGTTTTGACTTGTTTGAGTACAGGCATTGTGGTGCCATTAAGGGTGAATGATGCATAAGCAGGCTCTAGGGAGTTCATTCTGGAAGAAAATCTGACTATAAGCAGCTCGGTTTTATCATCATTGAGGCAGAGGCTGTTATGGGCCATCCAATTTTGAATTAGTGCATAGATTTAATTAATAAGCAGTGTGTCCTGCTCGTGGTTGCTTGTTAGGGGGATAAGGATCTGGGTGTCATCTGCGAAGTTGATGTAGATGACACCCATGGCATCCAGGGCAGCGAATAGCAGCTTGGTATAGGCATTATAGAGTGTGGGTGATAGGCAGGATCCTTGTGGAATGCCTATATGAACTGGTATGGGGTTGGCTGACATTTTGCCGATAGATACTCTTGATGTCCTGTCTGTTAAGAAGGATTTCACCCATTTGGTGGCGACCTTGGAGAAATTGAAGTTATTGGTTAGTGTAGCACAGAGTTTATCGTGGTCAACTAAATCGCATGCGGCAGAGAAATCTAACAGCATTATTAGTCAAAGGTTGCCTGCATCCCTAGTGTCATCCATTCGGATTTTCAAGTCGAGAAGTGCCGTTTCAGTGCTGTGGTTTGGGCGAAATCCTGATCCTCAGGCTCCCAGCAGTTGGTGTTGTTCAGGTGGCTTTGGATTTGGGTGTGCACTATTTTGTCTATTATTTTTAGTAAGAATTGGACCGTTGTTATTCCGTTGTTATTGGTCGGTAGTTTGTGGGGTTGGACGGGTCTAGAGTTGGCTTTTTCAGTAGCGGGGTCTCCCATGCCTTTTTGATGCTAGTGGGGACCGTGTTGGTGATAAAGGAGGCATTGACGAATTCGGTGATGATTGGGGTTAGAGTAGGGGCGCAGAGTTTAACTAAGTGAGGGGGGAATTGGTCTTCTTTGTAGTTGGATGCTTTTGGTTTGGCTATGGTGTCTAACACCTATTTTTGTGAGACGGTGTGAAGTAAAACGGTTTACTGAGATTGGCAGTATGAGATTACTCACAGATGGCAGGTAATACTAGGGTTTGTTTTTTGTTTGCAATTTTGTTTTGTAGAAGAAGAATTTTAGATACTGGAGCATCTTGGATTGTGGTACACCGTGTTTTGCTGGCAATAACAGGTGTTGTGTCTTGGCAGGGATTTTCTAATTCTCTGAATATGGAGAATAGCTCTTTGGAATTAGAAGAGGCGTTTGGTGGTGCGCAGGTTGAGGGAATTCGCTTTGTGGGTTATTATGGCTTTTATGTAGAGTTTGTTTGCATCATTGAATGCCTTAGCTGAGTCTGGAGTATTTGTTTTTTTGTGGAGGGGTTCAAGTGCTCTTTTGGTGCATCTCAATGCGACTAGTTCTTCGTTGAACCAGAAGCTTGAGTGTTTATCTGTTCTCCAAGTTTTAGTTATGATAGGAGCTAGTGAGTCGATGCTGGTGGTGAGGCGTTTTTGGTATCAATCTGCTAGATAGGTAGGGTTGTTGCTATGTGGGGTGGTGGAAGCCAGTGCTTCTCTTAGGACGGGGGAGAGATTGTCCTCTGTGAGTTTTTCTTTTATATTACTGGTTTCCAAGGTATCAGGTTTTCTTGTCATTGTGGGGTCTGTCGCTCTGTTAAGGGAGAAGCTGATGATGGGATGGTCTGCCCAGTCCATGGGAAGGACGGAGTAAATGGTTACTTGTCAGTTAACAGTGAGGACATTGACTAGTTGTACAAAGCTTATGTCTTGCATAGCTGTGTGGAAAGCTGTGGCTGTCTGATCTAGGGGGTCGTTATGTCCTAGGTTTAAGTCTCCAAGTATGATGCATTTGGTGTTAGGTTTGACGAGGTGGGTGAGTAGTAGAGGTATGTCTATATCAGTGCGTGTTTTTGATAGGGGATCTATACACGATCAGAAAAGTAATGGTGGTTTGAAATGAATTTTGCATGGAGGAGTTTGTATCCCGGCGTTGCTTCAATAGGGCATGCTCTGATTTGCAGTGTGGATTTGGTTAGTCCTATCAGCCCTAAGTATGCTGAATCCTGGGGGGATGGCGAGTTCTAGTAGTGGGCTTGAAGCTGGGTGTAGCCAGGTTTCTGTGACCACTAGAATGTCAAGTTGTTGGTCAATGATGAGGTTGTGAATTTCTATGACATGTGCCCCGAGAGAGTGTGCGTTGATGAGTGCACCTTTGAGGTTGGGTGTGGATACTAAGATTGGTGTGTTGTCTGGGCTTGATATAGGTATTGAGGCTTTGGTGCATTTCAGTGGTTTGGCTGGTGCTTTGGGTGGACCTTTGTGTTTATGATTATTGTACATAGTATCTTTGTTGGTGGGGGTGTGAATGGTAGTGGTGGGTGTGATAGCTAGGTGCAGAGATTTGGTTTGTGACCTAAGTTTTGTGTATCTAGTTTTGCCCAGGACAGGGGTGCTATTGTTGGTAGCTCCTTCAGTGGGGTGGTGATTTTGTTGAAGCTATTAGTTCTTTGTTCATGTGGCAGGGCAAATTGAGTGGTGGTGGGCAAGAAAGGGGTAGGGCAGGGGATAGGGTGATGGCCCTGGCAACCAAGCTTGTCTTGCTTGATATAAGTCCCTCCTGTGCAGGGAATGGCATTATGTATTATGCAGAATGGGAACATGATGGTTGAAAGGAGGCCTAGCATACTAGGTTAAGCTTTGTAAAATCTTTATGTGGTTATGGCGGGTGAGTGCTAGTGAGCGAAACATGTGCATTCAGGCATACTTTCACAATGGCTCGATAAAATGCCAGTAGGTCAATATGAGGTCAATATGAGCAGGTTTGCAGTAGCAGGTATGGTGGTGGCCCGCTATAATGCAAAGAGAAACTACTACAATACACAATTGGCTGAAATAATATATGAGTAGGTCGGTAACAGCAGGTCAGCAGAGGCAGGTGTAGCAGAAGGCTACTACATACCACGAGAACCACTACTGTATAAAACAGGCTAAAATATGATGCCACAATGTCAATATGAGTGGGTCTGCAATAGCAAGTTAGGGGGGAGGCTCCTAGAGTACGCAGCGGGAAGTAACTACAGTACACCACGGGGTGTGCAAGCAGGAAGTCGGGTGGCTGAATGCAATTTTAGGTAAGTGGGTCTGTTGGAGCAGGTCAATAGCAATGGTTATGGCGGGTGTTCACTAATGAGCACAGTATGGTCATTCAGGCATATTATGAATGTTTTAGCACATAATTGTACATGTCTTTGTGTTTGGATGTTCTCAATTCAAGGCATGTCTTATTTCAATTTGAAAACTTTGCAATATGTTTTTTTCAGTGCATTTGAAAATTGTATGTGTACCCGAGGCTGTGGGAAGGTGCACTCGGTGTAACTGGGTTTATAGCTGCAGTTATGTAATTTGTAAAATTAAAAATAAAAATGGTTTCATGTAATTGTGTTTCTACATGTTCTCTTTGTTGAGCCGGAGCGGGATCGAGCGGTCGCCCGTAGCCCTGCTGTGAGGCTGCCTTCCAGGCCCCGTTGGGCCTTCAGTTAAGATCTTACCAAGCACTGTTGTTTTTTGTTGTTCCTTAGCGCTCCGTGCGTGGTTGTGCTGCCCCCTGCCCCCTCCCTCCACCTCACTTCCTGGTCCTCCTCTCCCCCTCACCCTTCCCGCCTCCCTGCCCGCCCACACCCCCTTCCCCTTCCTCTCCTCATGCCTTAAATTCCCACCCTACTGGGCAGCCCCCTGCCCGGCAGCCCCCTCGGCTAAGGGCCCCCTTAGGCAAAGGGTGGCTCCTACAGCTGCGGGTCCCTGTGTGTCTGCAGGTGTCCGCAGGGGACGCCAGGCACCAGTTTTCACCTTGCTTTCTCCACTTCTGCCGGCCCACCCCACCTACACCTTTTCACTTCATTCGCATGGTGTCTACACCACACTGTGTTCCACAGTTGTGGTAAACTAGGGTTTTTCTCCCCTCGCAGGATTCTCAAAACTTAGGTGGCCTCTCCACTGGGCACCAAATACGCATTTACTGTTGTTTTTCTGAAATGCGGTAAACTTGGGCTTGCTGCTCACTTCCTGTCCGCGTGCTCTTGTCTCATCTGTCTTCCCCCCCACTCCCTCCTATTCCATGGTGCTCTCTATCTCGCCTATCTTCTCTAACAGGCCTCCCTATTGCTGACACCTACACTAGTGCCTGCTCCAAGGAAACTCTCACTGACATCCTCTTTTCAGTGCCTTTGCCTGACCTATGGACCCTTCATATGGTCTCTGTGCTCTCTCCTTTCTCCTCTTCTCTCATTAATGGTGGCGCCCGTTGGGATGTCATTTTGGCCCGCTTCCACTCCTCTGAGGCCATCATTAATGTCTACGCTAATGGGACCGTCTTGGTCCAAGGCCCTCAGGCCAATCTTCACCTCTTTGATCGACACTTCCCACGCCTCATCAACTTCCTTTCCTCTCCTGCTGTCCCCCCTCCTCTGTCCTCAGCTACCTTGCCTCTACCCTCCCTCTCTGCCCCCTCTCTTGCTCCTTCTTCCCCTCCTTCTTCTTCACCTCCGCAGGGCGTACCTCTGATCTGTACCCCTCCCCGGAAGTCCTTCAAGGATGGCAACCTTCTCCACATTGCCAATCTCAACTCTCGCACTGTCACCAAACATTCCTCTGATATCTGTCGCCTTCTTGAGGAACTGGACCTTGACGTCCTCGGTCTCACTGAGACATGGTTCAGGGCCAGCTCTGTCACCAGCTTTGACACACTCCTACCTGACGGTTACAAGATCCTCTCCATGCCCGGCCCAACCGTTCAGGGGGGGGGCCCTTATCTTCCCTGAGTGGATTCCTGTGACTGTCACTCCTACGCAGATCTACTCCTCTTTTGAATGTCTTGTCTGCCAACACTCTCTCTCTCTCCTAGCCATTCCCTTACAGTGGCTACTATCTATCGGCCACCTGGTCAAATGTCCTCCTTCCTCTCTGAGTGGGTTGACCTCTCCTCCTCACTTCTGTCCTCAACCACTCAACTCCTCTTTCTTGGTGACTTCAACATCCACCTGGATGCCTCCTGTCCACCCTCTGGACTCTTTCGTGACCTCTGCGACTCTCTCTCACTCTCTATTCTCCCTTCTGGGCCTATTCATTCTGCAGGGCACACTCTTGATGCTCTGATCTCTTCTGACCTTCCCCTCTCCGTCCCTCTTTCCAATCCTCTCTCCTGGAGTGATCACTTCTCCTATCCTTCCACCTCACCCTCCCTACTCCACAGGCAAAGCCACCCTCATCACTGCCACCCACCTTCTCGGTCATCCGACCCATGAAGCGTGTGTCAGTTGAGGCTTTCGCTGCCACCTTCTCTCCCCCCTCTCGCTCCCCCTTCGGCTGACTCCCACACTGACACAGCCCTCTCCACGCTCCACTCTGCTATATCTGATACTCTAGATATCCTTGCCCCTGTCATAAGAATCTGCCAGAAGCCCAAAGCCAAATGTAACTCCTGGTAGGACTCGGATCTCGTCACCCTAAAACGCAAGTGCAGGGTGGCAGAGAGGAAATGGCGTGCTTCATGTTCATCCTCTGACAAACTGGCCTGCCGCCTGCTCCAAAGGCAATACCGTCACTCCGTTCTCACCAAGAAGAGAGCCCTTATCCAAGCCCGCATCTCTGTGGCATCTAACAATTCGGCCGAACTCTTTAAAATCTGCAAGGAGCTTGCCAACCCTACTGCAGTCTCTACCTCTCCTGTACCCTCCCAGGCCCTCTGCACTGCACTGGCCTCTCACTTCATCTCTAAAACTCAGGACATCCTGTCCTCACTCTCCTATCACCTCCCTCCCTCTCTTCCCGACTCTTCCTCCAGCCCTTCTGCAGCCACCCCTCCTCCCTCCTTCTCTGCCTTTCCCCTTTTCTCTGCTGACGAGGTTTCCAGACAAGTCTGATCTATGAAAGTCTTGTCTAAACAGGTTCACCCCTGTTCCTCCAAAACTATCAAGGACCACATCGACTCCCTGGCTCCTGCCCTGGCTGACTTTTGCAACCACTCCTTCGCCTCTGGAGTCTTCCCATCCCCCCTTAAGCACTCCCTTGTGCACCCTCTTCTTAAGAAACCCTCTTCTGACCCCTCCTGCCCGACTAACTATCGCCCAATCTCCATCACTTCCTTCCTGGGCAAGCTCTTGGAGAAACTGGCCATCTCCCAGCTTAACCTCCATGCTGAATCTGTTGGTAGTCTTCATGACCATCAATCTGGCTTCAGAGATGCCAGAAGCACGGAAACTGCTCTCCTGAACATCTGTGAGGACCTGCTCTCGAACCTCGACTCCACCACTCCGTGTGTTCTCATTCTGCTCGATCTCTCTTCTGCCTTTGACACTGTCAACCATGCCATCCTGCTCAACCGTCTCCATGATAACCTGGGTATCACTGGTCAGGCTCTGGTGTGGCTAACCTCTTTCCTTTCCAATCGACCCTCCCAGGTCCAACTGGGGTCCTTCCTCTCTGACATCTTTTTCTCTACCTGTGGTGTCCCCCAGAGATCTAATCTCTCTCCCTGGCTTTTCAACCAGTATCTGGCACTCCTTGCCCACCGCATTGCCGTTCTGTGCCCCAACTTTCAGTGCTATGCGGACGATACCCAGCTCATTTTCAGGCTATCCTCGGCCTCCTCCTCTCCTCCCTCATCTCTGACTGTCTGTCTGCTATCCAGGAATGGTGACCTCTGCCTTAATGCCAGTAAGACTGAGATTCTACTCATCCACTCCCTCCTTCCGTGCAGCTCTCTGGCCAGCCTCTCTTGGCTTTCTTCCTGCTCCTACCTGCAAGGAAAAAACCTTGGGGTCATCTTCGACTCCACACTCTCCTTCTCTCCTCATATATCTGACGTCTCTAAGAAGTCACACTACCAGCTGCACCTCCTCAGAGGTATTCTTCCCTTCCTCTCCTTCCCCCAGAAGCTCACGGTCTCCAAAGCCCTGGTTCTCTCGAAGCTGGACTACTGTAACAGCCTCTATCTTAATCTGCCTGCCTCCACTCTCCGCCCTCTGCAACTCATCCAGAACAGGACTGCGAGACTTGTCCTTGGCCTCAAGCCCAGGGACCGTATCTCTCCAGGACTGAAATCTCTACACTGGCTCCCAGTGGCTGTGAGGATTAAGTTCAAAACCCTCTGCATTGTCCACAAGGCCGTCTGGGGCCTAAACACCTTCAACTCTCTCTTCCTAAATATCTTCCTTCCCGAGCCCTTCGCTCATCCGTCTCCAACTCCATCAGGTCAGCCGCTTCTCGAAGCAACGAGCTGGGGGTAGATCTCTCTCGGCGGCATGGACCTCCCTCTGGAACAGCCTTCCTGCCTCCCTGAAACTTGAGGAGAACCATCTCCGGTTCCGGAAGCACCTCAAAACCTTCCTCTTTGCTTCTGCTTTCTCTCTCCCTCTCCCCTGCTAAATTCTTCACTGAAACTGCACTGAATCTGCAACTGGGCCACTGTCTCCGACCTCGGTCCTTGGCCCAGCCACTCTCCACTTGCACTGCCTCCCTGGCAACCCCTGCACTGCGGGACTGTCTCTGTATCCCTACAGCCCCCCCTCCCCAGCACTTGTCTGCACTTACCTTGCACTTGCCACCAGCTGGCCCTATTATTTATTTTTTATTCTACTTACCCTGTACTGCACTTCCCCCCTCCCCTTCCCCTTGCACTTTTCCCTCCCCCATACCCCTGCACTTGCACGATCTAAATGACACCTGGCCTAGTAGGATCGTTGTCTGTCTTCCCCTTGTTTCCCCCTCCCTGCCTTCTCGCGCCTTGAAACACTTGTATATAGGCGCGTTACAAATGCCATATCATATCATATCATATCATATCATACAAAGTATTCTTTAGAAGAATTGTTTTGGGGTTTATTGACTGCTATTGCTTATACTAAAAATGTGTTTGCTATTTTACTTGTTTGCTTTGCACAGTCTTTTTTTGTGCTATTGATTTCTGAAAGCTGTGAAAGCTACCTTTTTGTCAACTTTTGACATTCTGATTCCAGAACCTAGAGTGTGCACATTTTCTGTGTTTGGTTATTATGAAGATCTATTCATTATTTGAAGCAGCTGAAGGTGAGTGATTGTGTGTTTTTCTATATTTCATGCATAATGAAAATGGTTGTTTATTGGTTATATAAGATAAATTAAGTATGTTTAGGTTTCTGATTTTGTCAAATTTATTAGTATTATTTTGAAAGTAGGGGTTTCCATATTTTACTTCAGTGTTTTCAGGAGAGTGATCAAGCAGTAGCACATGCTATGCTATGGTTATATGGGGATGCATAAGAAACCCTTGTGTCAACCAAACAGCTTAATTCTACCCTCAACAAATATTGCAGCTGTGTATGTGCTTTGTAGTTGGATATCAAGGTATTTCCTGTGACCCTATATTAGTGACTTTGTACTGTGTTAGAGTTGTGGAAGTGTTTGAATGTGGCTTTAAATTTGAAAAGTCTTATGAAGCAGTGCACCTGATGAATGCTAACTGGGTTATGATGTGTGCCAATAATCGTTTGCTTATTTGTGGAGATTTGTGGATTCTGCCAGCTTACTGTGAAAGTTAGTTTCAACTGGTAAGTTTGCAGTGGTTTGGGAATTGTACTCTGAAGTTATGGCCAGAGTATGCCAGGTATTATTTAAGTCTTTTACCATTTCAGGCAAAATGCACCAGGTAAATGGTTTCTGAGAAAACATGAAGCAAAGTGAAGAAGGTGAATTCATAGTTGCTAAGTGGCTAAGGCCTTGTGGTTTGCATTTCATCTCTTCTGCAGTAATCCATCAAATGTGTTTGCCTCTTATTGTATAGGTATGACCTTGCAAATCACATGATTTAAGCATATTTTTCTCTCAATATGTGAATGCTTTATCATGAATTGTTAGGTTATGAAAGAACTGGTTACGGTGGTATACAAGATTAACTAACTTTCCATTTAGGCTTATCATCCAAAAAAGTTACTGTGCCAACCACAGCCCACCAAGTGAAACTCTACTTTGCTCATCTTATTTACACTATATGAGCTGCTCAATACCATCCCACATTACTCAAGCACTTAGAGCAGAGGTCTACATGGGGCCTTTTCTTATACTGCAGTATTTACACTCTCATCGAATTGTTGCATTACGTAGCTCAGCTATGTACAGTTTTTTCCCCAACAATATAAGTGAAATTGAGTCTAACATTTTGGTCACAGATTTGAAAAAAAGATTCCATCACTGTATTGTATCTAGAATATTATGGGTACTATAATTTTCAGCACCAATGTATGCACAACTCTCATCTGTGTGGTAGACAAAACAATATGTTGGTAGTAATTTATAAATAATAATCAGCAACCATATTTGGCAGTTTCACAATTTGTTCGGAAATGGTGTTCTTTGGAAGGGCAGGACCCTATTTGGGTTTCATGCTCTGTGATAACATATGTCGTTACACAATGCACAGACATAGGGCGATGTAAAATAATATGGGTTTATAATTTCTATCATTAAACAAACAGCATATCTCTACCCTTGACAAATATTGCACCTTTGTTTGTGCTTCAAAGTTGGATATCAAGCTCTTCCCTATGATCCCATATTAATAACGCATTTTGCATCTGATTTGTGCAAGTGTTTGAATGTGTCTTTAAATATGACACATTTTATGATCGAGAGCAGCTGATCAATGCTTACTTAGATTGTTGGCAAATGTTGTTTTCCTTATTTGTGGTAATTCGGGGATTTTGCCATCTTACAGGGAAAGCTAATTTGAACTGGTAAGTTTCCAGTGACCATTCCTTCCTTTGAGAAGTGGTTTGGGAAATGTACTCTGAGGCTATGGCTACAGTATGCTAGGTATTATTAAGGCAATGTTCACTGGGATGGGGGCAAGGTCGATATTGATGAGGTTCATTGGGCTAGCTTTTTGGGGCTGTCCAGGGCACTTGGCCATTCAAATCCTAGTGAGAGTAGGGATGGGCAGTGGAGAGAGGATACAGATGTGATGTCTTTTGTTGAGTAGCAGTAGTAGCGATTAGCTTGTATGTGAAATGCAGGATAGCAGTTCAGCCCATTGGCCCCATCAGGCCTGAAGAGGTACAAACAGGCGAGGCTCTTGCGTTTGTACGTCCTTTCAAGAGGACACTTAAGGAGGACTGATTAAATAGGTAGTAGGAGCAGCAAGTGAGTTGCAGGGTCCGGTCATGTGACCAGAAGCCTACTAAATGCTGCCTGCCTGAAGCTGACCTACAGTCCTTAAGTAGAGACCTCTAAGGTGTACAAACTGGAGCTGGGTGGAGCAACTGAGTGGCAGTGCATTACCCTCCCTCAAACCTCCTCTATCACCTGCTCATGAACTGAGGACACTCCAGAGATTATTGAATGACAGGTTGCTACATCAAACCAGATTATCTTGCAACACCTTTATGTATGTGAATTAACAAGTTATGCTAATTTATGACATGTCTATTGTGCTCAGCCCTAAAATGCCCACTTTACATGTTCAGTTTATAGTGATGAATGAATGTAGAGGGAGGCAACCATGTGCCCTTCCTTCAAATTTCTGGTGAAGGAATGCCTTTTGCCCAATAGGCTGTCATACCTTTTACAGATAAACCTTGTACGATTGGAGAAAGTGTGTAAAGGATTGCATATAGTGTAAATAAGATGAGCAAAGAGAGTCTCAATGGATGGTAACTAAACTTCTCAGTTTGTGATGCATTTGTGGCTGGTACAGTACATTTTCAAGATGCCAAGCCTGGATGAAACCTGAGGTAATTGTATAGATAATAATGGCCATTTGTCTTACAGCTTTAGAATTCCTGATAAGGAATGCACATATGAAGTGAAAAATATGCACCAACTATGGGATTTGGCAGGTCATACCTATAGAAAAAGAAGCACATTTGATATGGGAAATGTATCTTTCCCACAAATAACCATAGTATACATGTACTTTATCTTAAACCCTCTTCAGAAAACACTGAAATAAAATATGGAAAACCCTACTTTACAAGTAATACCTATAGACTGTACTAAATTAGAAACCTAAGTATACTGATTCCATGGCCATTGAACCCGCGGGGCGTGGCAGCCCCTCAGCCAATGAGGAGGCTTGAAGCGGGGCCATCCCTGCTTCGAGCCTCCCCACAGCAGAGAGGCTGCCATCGACCTCCACCAGGGATGCAGGAACGTTTTTTTCTTTTTTTCCCCTTTTTTTTCCCCTCCCTCATTTCCTCCCTCCCAACCCCAGTTACCTTCTTCTCCTTTTTTTTCGGGAGCGGACACGGTGGGAACACCTCTGCTCCCAGTGCGTCTGTTCCCGATGGCCGCCATGGAAAGGAAAAATTGACTCTGTTTTCCCTTTCCCGGCGGCCATTTCTTGGTTGTTTTTTTTGGATTTTTTTCTGTCCTGAAACGTTTTGGGACAGCCAAAAATGCTTTTAGTGCACCGGTCACGCAAATCTTGCAACCTGGGGCACTAAAAGCAATATGACCCAAGCGGCGGGGGCATTACCGACTCAGGTAATGCCCCCGCCACTTGGGTCATATTGAATAAATAAATAAAATGCAATCACTGACCTTCACCATCCCAAATTATTTCTTTACAGCTTTTTTCAAAGATGCCATCAAGCAAGCAACAACAACATGCCAGAAGGAAGTATCGTGTGGAGGGAAGCAAAGTTTTACAATATAGTATTTTAAAAAGTAGTGTTCTCAAATCTGTACCTGTTATCAATGATACTTTTAAAAATCTGCAATTTCAAATAGAAGATGTGACAAATGAACAAATTACTGGAACCCATAATTTTGTGTGTGAAAGTAATAAAAGAAACAATTTATCAGATCCATTAATAGTAAGAAAATAAATAAAGATTTTTAGAGGAAAAATAGCAAATGTGCTATCAATTTGAAACAGTTAAAAAGATCTATTCATAAATAGGGAAATGTACCACTATCCAGTTTTTACAAATCTTTGCAGAAGTGTAAAACCAAAATCTAGTTGTGTTATAAAGTGTTTTTTGCAAAACAAAAAAGTAGAAGTAAAATTAAAAAAGCTTTTCATATGAAAAGAACATTTTTCATTTTTGTATTGAATAAACTTAAAAAATTACTTGAGGTGACTACACCATTCTATAGAAATATAGAAACAGTTAATGTACTTACACGTGACAACTTTCGTGACATGTTTAGCAGAGTGGAAACACACTTCTCATACAGAAAGATTTTTTAATGAGGAGAGTTACATTCAAGGAAAGAATGTGCATTTTGCTATTGGTGAGAGTGGGCATAGCTATGAAGTCTAAAATGGTGTGATTTCTAAAAGAGAAGGAAAGCTAACATCTGATAATACAGAAATTGATAGTTTATGTCAGTCTAGAATAAAACCTAAAAATCAAAGTGAGGTATTAATGTTCAATAGTTTGTGCAATATTTACACTTTTTCTTATAAAGTCTTAAAGATATTTTTGCAAGTTTTGCGCAAAAATAATAATGTTCAAAGACAGATCAAGATGCTACAGAGAATAGCAGGCTGTAAAGTTTGTGAACAAACAGGACTTCTGGGTCACTCTCTAGTTTGTCTTGATAAAAGTAGATGTAAGGGTCATTTTTATCATGTACAGATGCTGGATGCATATCATACTAATATTAGATACCCTGTAGTTAAACAATAGGAGTGAAAAACACCAAGTATGTCTCTTGCACTTTTAAATCAAACACCTTTGACTGTAAATGTAGATAGTTTAGTTTGTACACTGCAAATGATAGATATAATGCATTTAAAAGAGTATGGCCCTCATTACGAGTTTGTCGGTCCGGTAACAATGGTACTGGTAAGCTTTCCAGTATGGTTGTTACTGGACCGGCAAACTATGAGTTCTGCTCGTGGGTGCCTTCCCGCCCACCAGGGTCTACCGGCACCCGTGAGCAGACACTGATGATAGCACCGTCACCGTCATTAACGGTACCAGTGCTACCATCCTCCCCATTCCCATTGAGCCCTATGGGGTTCAAATGGGAATGGGGACTTATTATTACCGGCACCCGGCAATGGGCAATTAGCGGGTCCGCCGGGGCCAGAATTCCTCGGTAATTGCCCATTGTCGGGTGGCAGTAAAATAACGACTCTGGCGGCAGCTGTGTCGGTATTTACCGGTACGGCTGCCACCGAACTCATAATGAGGGCCCATGTGTACGTAGATGAAACACTTACATGAAGTGGAAATGATGATACTATGCTTTCAAAGGATCTGATTTTTCAACAGTATAAAAATGTATCAATGGCGGCTGAATCAATGACCAGTATACAAAATGAGGCCAAAGGGAGTAAAGCATGTAGTCATCTAGTGGTACCCGAGAAATAGAATAGTGGTGGAAACACTACTGTTTGGAGTTGTACTCAGACCATAACGCAAAAAAAACATAAAGTGAATAAGGCACGAGCGAAAAAAGCAGAACAGGCACTCAAAGATATTCAGAACTCCACCCATAGTTCCTAACTGTAGATAAAGAAACCCCACCCATAGTTCTTAACATTTGACTAATCTCAACTGAGCCTAAGAATGGGGAGGTGCTTATTAGAACTGCAGCAGGTCTAAATGGGCTGACAAAACCCTAGGAGAATCAACAAGCTAGAGAGCCTGTGAACAAGAGGCCTGAGGTTGCCAATATGGATTGTGATGTCATTTCTGAAATTAGTGCTCTCCAAATACGACCCGTCTCATCCTCTGATTATCATCCACCCTTAAACCAAAAGGCTGTTTTGTGCATTCTGCACACCATAGTTGCCCTTCGAGTCATAACTTTGAATGACATCAAGATAGTAGACCAGTTAGAAGACACAGTGACATTTGTGTCCAACATTTGGTTCACATCTGAGTCAATGTTGGAATATATATTGAGACATGAAGATGACCTTTATCGAGTAAGTTATCTTTGTAGGGCTGTAAAAATTTTAACACATAACGAAAGAGCTATTGAAATAGATGTGAGTATGACATTTGTCTACAACTTGCCAACTATGTGAGAACCGGTAACACCATGAGGATATGGAATGCGTTCAGAGGGGTGGCAGTAAGAGCTCTGCCTATTAATAGTATCCCGGAAGAGGCATAGCAGGAACACATAGCAATGACACTAGATCTCAAAACACCTATAGATACTGAGGTTACCATCCCCTTTGATAGATGGTCCTGTAATCAGTAGATGATATAGTTAATATCATCAAATGATTGTGTAATTCCTGTTCAGCTGGACCTGATGGGACATCTAATAGTCTCATCAAATTGTCTCCAAATGTATGGGCACAAGTGTTACATATCCTTTTTGAGCATGTTGGGGAATGTGGCATACTCCCAGTGTCCTGGAGTGAGAGTCACATATTGCTGATGCATAAGAAGGGTTGTTGGAAGAATCCAATTAATTACAGGATGCTAGCCATGCGAGACATACCCGCAAAAATTAATATTTGCAAAAGTCTTATTGGTTGAATTAAATCAATGGATTAATGATAAAAGAATAGTACCAGTGAACTAATTGGTTTCAGGATGAATTCCAGCACAACACACAACATCCGTGGAATATGCTTGGTCAAGACGACATCTATCAGTTTATGGCACAGACATTGATTTTAGTGCTGCCTTCGATACCGTAATGAGAAATAGTCTATGGAAAAAACAGAGGGCCTGGAATATCCCTAATGGTTTGTTGAGCATGATTATAAGAGTGCATTTGGATGGTCAAGGTAGACTATCAGAGTCCTTTCCAAAAAGCAGAGTTGTGAAACAAGGGTGTTAAGTTGCCGCCACTCTGTTCAACCTTTACCTTGCTGACCTCACAGTTGCCTTAGACAGGCCAGATAGTCTTCCTGTTAAAGTAGGTACTCAGAAAATAAATTGGTTAGGATATGCTGATGACCTGCAGTTGTTGGATCACACTATGAAGGGTCTTCAAGATTTGCTCTATCCGCTTGAAACATACTCAAAAACCAACGGGTTGAGAGTGAACATCAGCAAAACTAAGATAATGATGTTTACAGGTAAAATAAAGATAGAGTGCCCTAAATGTGTCTGGGAGTATGATGATGCCCTGGTTGTACGTGTAAAGTTCTATAAATGTTTAGGGTGATTGTGGATTATAACCTAAAAAGGAATCTACACTGGAGTGAAACTAAACAGAAATGCATGAAGATAATATATGCTATAAGTGCCTTTGTAGGGAGAAATGGTGGGTGCTCACTGGAGACCATACCTCTGCTATACACAGCAAAATTGGTTCCTGTTTTGATGTATGACGTAGAAGTATGGGGACATGATTTGACCAGGGAACTGAGCCTATTTGAAGCTAAAATGTTACGTATTCTGCTTAGGATGCCTAAGAGGCTCTCAGTAGAATTCCTACGATTAGAATTTAACATCAAAGGCTCAATGGTTGAATTCATTTCAAGGTTGACGATTTGCTATGAAAAATCACTATACCTTAAGAATGGAAGCATTATGGTGAGCTATTTACAGGCATTTGTCGGAGAAGATAGGTTTGAGCACATAGGAACCCTAGCTAACATAATTAGGCTGCACAATATATGGTTTGCAGGGCTCACCAGAGGAGAAAATGGCCCACATTTAAGAGTATGCAAATGTTGGTTAAGGCAAAAATGAAGTATGTGTGAATCAATTCCAAAATATGTCTTTGCCCATCCAAGTAGTGTGGTCATTAGGCAATATCTATTGCTAAAGTTCAATATCAGTCAAGTTCTAGAGATAAAAGTTGCGAGAATTAGATTTGAAAGAGCAAATCGTATATGTCGTCTATGTGATGAGAACATCATTGAGTGCCTAGAACACATAGGGCCTCATTATGACTTCGGCGGTTGCCGTGCCGGTAATTCCCCTTTGCCGGGTGCCGGTAAAAATTGCTCCCCATTCCAATTGAGCCCCAAAGGGCTCAATGGGAAGGGGAGGTCAGATGCACAGGTACCATTTGTGAATGGTGCCAGTGCATCTGACATGCTCTGACATCGTCTGCGAGCGGGTGCCTTTCTGCACCTGCTCGCAGACTCGTAATTTGCTGGTCCGGAAACAACAGTACCAGCAAGCTTACCGGTACTGTTGTTTCTGGACCGGCAAACTTGTAATGAGGCCCATAATGATCTATTGTGAAAGTCTAAATATACTTAGATACAATTATATACAATTGTATGATAATGGCATAGATTGTGATAATAAGTCTAACATGTGGCAGATGTTCATGGAAGTTAATGATATACATTTTATGTATTTTATGGTTACATTCTGTTAGAAATGCAATGACATTTTAGAAGAATTATCAGAAGGAATATTTTAATTTTAACACCTAAATTTTAGATTGGTAGTTTTAAACTGTAACCAGGGAAATACCTTTTTTGTATGGTACAGCGTGCCGATGAGATAGATTAATTTTATATTATATGAATTTTGTATTACATGAATTGTTATTGATACATGTTTTTACGTGGTTTAAAATGATAATGATATGATGTATAACAACATACAAAGCCATGACGGCTGAAAGTATATTCACTAAATAAATAAATAAAAAAGTATTGCAATGTTTGAGTTGTCTTCTACTGAAAGACCTGACATTGTTTGTGTATCTTGTTGACACACTTTTTATATGTCTCAAGTGCAACTAGTGCACATTGAGGGAAAAAATTAAACAGAGTATAGAAGGTGTTTGGACAGAACTTTATTTGTATTTGTTTGTAGATGAATGATCTGACACAAGTGTGGCACTTTATGTTTGTAGAAACTGTGTTGAGTTTTATAATCAAACAAGTATTCCTGCAAGATGTTTCTTGAATGACATGGTAGTGTCTGATATCCCTGTTCTGTTTCAACATGTTTGAAGTGATTGGATTGCAAACTGTTCATCCTTTTAAGTTTTTGTTAGATTGCAAACAAAGAGGTGAAACCTGCCTAAAAAATCATTAGTGCAATCTGTGAGAAGCAAAGTTGTGTATTTACCTCTGAATTTTGAAGAACATGTCAACACTCTAAAGATTGAAGTGTGACATTGCAGATTCTTTCTTTGTTTTAGTAAATGGTGTGGCCACTAAAGATATGAACATTTGGCAACAACTTATAGATATTGGAAAGGTGAAAAATGTACCAGACTTGTCTATGCTTGATGTTGAATCAACAAACAAAAGCAGTGAAGGTAATTTCCAACATCTATCTGTTGCAGAAGGGAATAGTTTGTATGAACATTGCACTATTCATCCTCTACACCCACGTGAACTCATGGGTGACACTTGAGAATTGTATGAAATGAAAGCAATGAAAGGTGCACCAATCAGTGTCTGGGAAAAGATGTTAGAAGCTTGTTGTTTCCCTATGCTTTTTCCTACTGGTACACGAGGCAGATTAGATGATTAGAAGGTTCCAATCTTTTCTTCAGAATATCGTTGTACAAAAATGTATTCTGACGATTGCTGATTCCGCACCAATGTTGAATATATGTTTCACTTATTGTATGTGAATTTTTAACATTATATTATGATGTTGCTCATACACTTCAGCCTGGAACTAGATTTAAAAATATTTCTGTATGTGAGATGCTGCAACAGGTGAAAGAAACAAATGATGTTTTAGAGGGTAAACTAACCAATATTCTTGCAACAATGAGATGAACTAATGAATAATGGTACAGGAGGCACTCCAAGTCGGATGCATTATCAGACACTTGGGCTCTCCAACTTGGTTGTGACTTTAAGTTGTGCTATGGTTGGGGTGATCTTTCCACAGAAAGAAAACATAGAACACGTGACACCAGGAGAATTGTGTTCCATGACCCTGTAGGTACATCGCGATTCTTTCATCACATATTTTTAGCCATGTTACACTTTATATTTAATAAAGAAAATGGTCTATTAGGCACTGTGGAACATTTCATTTGGAGGAAAGAGTACCGGGCATGTGGCGCTCACGTATACATATGCTGTTGCGGATTAAAGATGCTCCTCAGTTTGGGTAAGAAAGTGATGGCTGTATAATGGAGTTCATATAAAAAAATGTTACTTGTTCCATTCCTGCTCAGCATGTGAATGCCGATCTACGGTACAAAGTGGAAAGATTTCAAAGGCACTCACGTGGAAAGTACTGTCAGAGGAAATACAAAAATAAAGACAAGTACTACACTCAGTGCAGATTTGGCTTTCCAAGACCTGAGACACCAGTTGGTCAAGTGAATAGTTTGATATCATCACCAAGAAATACCTATATTTTAAAAAGAGATAAGTAATGGCAATTTATTAATGATTATAATCCTGTCATTGCTTAGCTTTGGAATGCAAATACTGATGTACAGTATATTGCTGACGATACAACAGCTTTTGATCGTTATGTTACAGAGCAATGCAGCTGAGGTATGGGCAGACTTATCAGCAGATAAAAATCTCAGTCAGAAAAACGTCTAAGCTTTGTTCTGAAGATGCTCTCACATAGAGAGTTTGCTAGCTATGAAGCTGCAGATCGGCTAACTAGTTTGCCTCTGTCTGGATGCAGCATTAATGTACTTTTTTTAAGACTTGCCCAGCTAGTGCTATAAATTGGGTACTGAAGTCTTTCAGTGAAATTCAGCAGTTAGCTGAAATAGTAACTGACAGTACAGAGATTCTGAATCCAAACTGATGTGTAGAGTTGGAGGTGTGTTGTTTATATGAAATAGCAGAACGCTACTCATATCGAAATATTGAAGCAAACAGTGACAGAGGACAGTTTAAAGTACATGGATGTACTGGTTGTCTAGTGAGACATGAGAAGGCAAGTCTCATCAACCACATGAAACTGTCTTGCCAAACTGCAGAGAAAAAGATATTATTTCATTTTTGTCTTTTGCAGTTGTTCTTCCCATGGCGTGCAGAGAGTGGTTTGCTTGGAAGTTTTGAAACTTTTGAAGAATCATTATTTGTTAAAGAAATGCTTAGTTACATATCCAAAATTTGAGCAGTCCTTGGAGTTACTTGAGAAAGAATTACACCATGAAGAACTTTTGGTAGCTGAAATGGCAAAGTGACTCCTGAGGGAAGTCATGATTCTGCAGCATGTAGTCAAAATGTGCTGGGGGAGCTAATTATTCAAACTGATGTTGAGATTTACATGAAGAAAATAGAAAGTGCAATGCAACAAACTAAATTTGTAGATGTAAATTATGTTGAAATATTAATTAAACGTAATATAGAGCAAAAATAAGTTTACTATAAAATTAAAGATAGGTTCTTCCATGGTTTACAGCATGACAAGCATGAATGTTCATGTGTCCAATATGAACCTGTATTGTTTTATGTTAGTGGACAAGTAGGAACAGATATACATCTTTTTGATTTCCTGCAATAAGAGATATGGGGCCTCATTACGACCCAGGCGTTAAGGGTTAACACCGTCGTTAACCCTTAACGCCTGATTCCAATTTTAACGGCTGCTTTTAGCAGCCGTTAAAATCCATGGCGCTAACCCGCCATGATGCTAATTACGCCACCGTAATTTACGGTGGCGTAATTAGCGCCTTCCCCACTCCCATTATGCCCTATGGGGCAAAAATGGGAATGGGGAAGGGAAAATGGGAAATGGGGATTTACCGCCCCACTCACCTTGGAATGGGGCGGTAAATCCGCCGTCCACCATGGTGTAAACATAGTTTACACCATGGTGGTAAAGTTGGCGTACTTACCGCCTGGGTCGTAATGACCCCCATGATCCAAAATGTAACTGATCGCTCTTTGTTATGTATTTATAACTGCTCCAACAGGTTTAGAAGCATTCAATGTAGGAGGTGTTACTTTACATTGACTGTTGGTGCTACCAGTGCAACATGAAAAGAGACTAGAGTATTCAAATCTTGTATCAAGTGCAGCACAAGAAGTAGGACCAGTTCTAAGAAAATTAAATACCTTGAATGTAGATGAAATAATCATGGTGTCTAACTTGATGGTAGCTTTCATTCACTTGCAATTGTAAGAGGTTTTGAAGACTGACTACAATGTTTTGTTTGGAGGTAAACATGTACTTGTTTTTGGAGACGTGTTATTAACTCATGTGAAAGGTCAACCATTTTCTAAATGCTGCAATCTAAGGATAGTCAAAAAACTATAGGAATTATTGGTCATTTTAACCTTTGGAATTTTTTGAATAACAGGAACCTACCATTAATATGAGAGAATCTGCAGACTTAAAGTATGTAGAAATGCTTAATAAGATGTGTATAGGTGTTTTTGAGGAGAATGGGAAAGCAGTTTTAAAGGGAAGACTGATTTCTAACATGTTTCATGCAGTTTGCAGTCCGTCTGATGTCATGTTGACCCTTCATGAAAGAAACATTTCTCATGTTGCGTTGATGTGCACACTTGCAGAGTGTAACAAGTTTACTCTACAAGGCTACTCTACTGTCAGAGAAGCAAGATATTGTGGAGATAAAATTGTGTCATGTTTTAGATGGTAATGCTATCCCTTTAAATTCATATGAGTAAAAGCTTGATTAGTCCAATTAGAAAATTCAATTTCTAAAACAGCATGTATAGATGCAGTTTGAAATTTGTGTATCAATGCACAAGTAATGTTAAAGATGAACTTCAATGTAGGAATTGGTCTAGTCAATGGAGCGATGGGAAGAGTGATTACATTGCACAGGTTTCCTCACAGTACATATTGAACAAGTTAAAGTAAAGTTTCATCATATAGAATGAACTCCTTTCATTTCTCTGACCTCTGCACGTTTCATGCTTTTTAAGGGTACCTTTGAGAAAAGAGAACAATTTCCATTGTGCTCTGCATATGCAATTACTTTTCATAAATCACAAGGGTTGACTTTAAAAGCAGCACGTATTGACATTGGACAATTATTGTTTAAAGACGGAATATCATATGTAGCTCTGTCATGTGTGAAAAATATTAAAGGTTTATTTTTAATAAACTTTGATGAAAGAAAAGTGACAGCTGACATTTTTTGCATTGAAGAATATAATAGGTTACATGTACCGTTTGCTCCTCACCCGAACCTTATGCCTGTACCTGCTAAGCACTTAGCCAGGAAACATAAGTAGTCAGTGAAACTACATTCAAATAAAAGAATTCCTCTCAAGACTAGAAAACAACAGAATCTACTTGAATTGGAGAGTTTTCAACTATGACATACTCCCATTCCAGATTTAGTATTGAAACAGGAGCAACATGCTATTTTAATACAGCTTTGTGTATGGTGTTTCAAATGACACCATTGATGAAAGAAATAACTACTATAGCAGACAAGCAGTAATATGTGGAACTTTAATTTCTTAAAATATTTGTGGATGAAAAACCACACAGTACACATTCAGCAATGTCAATCCGAAAAGTAGTAGCTGCTGAAAGCTGAAATAAACCATTTTCTCAAAATACATAGGAAGATAGTCAAGGATTTATAATGACTGTCTTCGATTTATTAGTGCAGGAAACTGTTAGTGTAGATAGGTATGTAGGAATTATTTACAAGTGGAATCATATTTGTCCACAATGTAAGAAAGCTTAATTACACTATTCAGGGTATTTTTGAAAGATTTTATATATTCCTATACCTAATCCGAAAAGTGTAAATCTTTCTGGTCTTCTAGCAAAAGCAATCCATGACATGCAATGCAGTGACTGTGGTTGTAATTTACAATCTATACTGCAAAATATGATATGATATGATATGATATGGCATTTGTAACGCGCCTATACACAAGTGTTTCAAGGCGCGATGAGGCAGGGAGGAGGGAACAAGGGGAAGACAGACAGCGATCCTACTAGGCCAGGTGTCATTCAGATCGCGCAAGTGCAGGGGTAGGGGGGAAGGGAAAAAGTGCAAGGTGAAGAAGTGCTGAACAGGGTAAGTAGAATATAAATAAATAAATAAATAAATAGGGCCAGCTGGTGGCAAGTGCAAGGTAAGTGCAGACAAGTGCTGGGAGGGGGGAGCTGTAGGGATGCAGAGACAGTCCCGCAGTGCAGGGGTTGCCAGGGAGGCAGTGCAAGTGGAGAGTGGCTGGGCCAAGGACCGAGGTCGGTGAGAGTGGCCCAGGTGCAGGTTCAGTGCAGTTACAGTGAAGAATTTAGCAGGGGAGAGGGAGAGAGAAAGCAGAAGCAAAGAGGACGGTTTTGAGGTGCTTCCGGAACCGAAGATGGTTCTCCTCAAGTTTCAGGGAGGCAGGAAGGCTGTTCCAGAGGGAGGCCCCTGCCGCAGAGAGAGATCTACCCCCAGCTCGTTGCTTCGAGAAACGGCTGACCCTGAGGGAGTTGGAGACAGGTGAGCGAAGGGCTCGGGAAGGAAGATATTTAGGAAGAGAGAATTGAAGGTATTTAGGCCCCAGGCCCCAGAAGGCCTTGTGGACAATGCAGAGGGTTTTGAACTTAATCCTCGCAGCCACTGGGAGCCAGTGTAGAGATTTCAGTCCTGGAGAGATATGGTCCCTGGGCTTGAGGCCAAGGACAAGTCTCGCAGTCCTGTTCTGGATGAGTTGCAGAGGGCGGAGAGTGGAGGCAGGCAGATTAAGATAGAGGCTGTTACAGTAGTCCAGCTTCGAGAGAACCAGGGCTCTGGAGACCGTGAGCTTCTGGGGGAAGGAGAGGAAGGGAAGAATACCCCTGAGGAGGTGCAGCTGGTAGTGTGACTTCTTAGAGACGTCAGATATATGAGGAGAGAAGGAGAGTGTTGAGTCGAAGATGACCCCGAGGTTTTTTGCCTTGCAAATAGGAGCAGGAAGCGGGCCAAGAGAGGTTGGCCAGAGCGCTGCAGGGAAGGAGGGAGTGGGTGCGCCGATGAGTAGAATCTCACTCTTACTGGCATTAAGGCAGAGGTCATTGGCGGCACACCATTCCTGGATAGCAGACAGACAGTCAGAGATGAGGGAAGGAGAGGAGGAGGCCGAGGGTAGCCTGAAAATTAGCTGGGTATCGTCCGCATAGCACTGAAAGTTGGGGCAGAGAGTGGCGATGCGGTGGGCAAGGAGTGCCAGATACTGGTTGAACAGCCAGGGAGAGAGATTAGATCCCTGGGGGACACCACAGGTAGAGAAAAAGATGTCAGAGAGGAAGAACCCCAGTTGGACCTGGGAGGGTCGATTGGAAAGGAAGGAGGTCAGCCACGCCAGAGCCTGACCAGTGATACCCAGGTTATCACGGAGACGGTTGAGCAGGATGGCATGGTTGACAGTGTCAAATGCAGAAGAGAGATCGAGCAGAATGAGAACACACGGAGTGTTGGAGTCGAGGTTCGAGAGCAGGTCCTCACGGATGTTCAGGAGAGCAGTTTTCGTGCTTCTGGCAGCTCTGAAGCCAGATTGATGCTCATGAAGACTACCAACAGATTCAGCATGGAGGTTAAGCTGGGAGATGGCCAGTTTCTCCAGGAGCTTGCCCAGGAAGGGAGTGATGGAGATTGGGCGATAATTAGCCGGGCAGGAGGGGTCGGACGAAGGTTTCTTAAGAAGAGGGTGCACAAGGGAGTGGTTAAGGGGGGATGCAAGACTCCAGAGGGGAAGGAGTGGTTGCAAAAGTCAGCCAGGGCAGGAGCCAGGGAGTCGATGTGGTCCTTGATAGTTTTGGAGGAGCAGGGGTGAATTTGTTCAGACAAGACTTTCATAGATCGGACTTGTCTGGAAACCTCGTCAGCAGAAAAAAAGCGGAAAGGCAGAGAAGAAGGGAGGAGGGGTGGCTGCTGAAGGGCCAGAGGAAGAGCCAGGAAGAGATGGAGGGAGGTGATAAGAGGAGAGTGTGGACAGGATGTCCTGAGTTTTAGAGATGAGGTGAGAGGTCAGTGCAGTGCAGAGGGCCTGGGAGGGGACAGGAGAGGTAGAGACTGCAGCTGGGTTGGCAGGCTCCTTACAGATTTTAAAGAGTTCAGCCGAGTTGTTAGATGCAGCAGAGATGCGGGCTTGGATAAGGCTCTCTTCTTGGTGAGAACGGAGAGACGGTATTGCCTTTGGAGCAGGCGGCAGGCCAGTTTGTCAGAGGATGTACTTGAAGCACGCCATTTCCTCTCTGCTACCCTGCACTTGCGTTTTAGGGTGACGAGATCCGAGTCATACCAGGAGTTACATTTGGCTTTGGGCTTCAGGCGGAATCTCATGACAGGGGCAAGGATATCAAGAGTATCAGATATAGCAGAGTGGAGCATGGAGAGGGCTGTGTCAGGGTGGGAGTCAGCCAAAGGGGGAGGGGGTTAAGAAGGTGGCAGCGAAAGCCTCAACTGACACACGCTTCATGGGTCGGATGACCGAGAAGGTGGGTGGCAGTGAAGAGGGTGGCTTTGCCTGTGGGGTAGGGAAGGTGAGGTGGGAGGATAGGAGAAAGTGATCACTCCAGGAGAGAGGAGTGGAGAGAGGGACGGAGATGGGAAGGTCAGAAGAGATCAGAGCATCAAGAGTGTACCCTGCAGAATGGGTAGGCCCAGATGGGAGAATAGAGAATGAGAGAGAGTCGCAGAGGTCACGAAAGAGTCCACAGGGGGGACAGGAGGCATCCAGGTGGATGTTGAAGTCACCAAGGAAGAGGAGCCGAGTGGTTGAGGCCAGGAGTGAGGAGGAGAGGTCAGCCCACTCAGAGAGGAAGGAGGAAATTTGACCAGGTGGCCGATAGATAGTAGCCACTGTAAGGGAATGGCTAGGAGAGAGAGAGAGTCGGCAGACAAGACACTCAAAAGAGGAGTAGGTCTGCGTAGGAGTGACAGTGGCAGGAATCCACTCAGGGAAGATAAGGGCCACACCCCCTCCATGCACGGTTGGGCCTGGGCACGGAGAGGATCCTGTAACCGTCAGGTAGGAGTGTGTCAAAGCTAGTGACAGAGCTGGCCGTGAACCATGTCTCAGTGAGACTGAGGACATCCAGGTCCAGTTCCTCAAGAAGGCGACAGATATCAGAGGAATCTTTGATGGCAGAGCTAGAGTTAAGAGTGGCAATGTGGAGAAGGTTGCCATCCTTGAAGGACTTCCGGGGAGGGGTACAGATCAGAGGTACGCCCTGCGGAGGAGTAGAAGAGGGAAGTGAAGAAGGAGCAAGAAAGGGGGCAGGGAGGGAGGGTAGAGGCAAGGTAGCCGAGGACAGAGGAGGGGGGACAGCAGGAGAGGAAAGGAAGTTGATGAGGCGTGGGAAGTGTCTATCAAAGAGGTGAAGGTTGGCCTGCGGGCCTTGGACCAAGACGGTCCCATTAGCGTAGACATTAATGATGGCCTTAGAGGAGCGGAAGGGGGCCAAGAGGACATCCCAACGGGTGCCACCATTAATGGGAGAAGAGGAGAAAGGAGAGAGCACAGAGACCATATGAAGGGTCCATAGGTCAGGCGAAGGCACAAAAAAAAGGATGTCAGTAAGAGTTTCCTTGGAGCAGGCACTAGTGTAGATGTCAGCGATAGGGAGGCCTGGGTTGGAGACCAGGATGTCCTTTTTAAACCTTTTCCTACCAGATTTAGTGCGGAGAGCAGGATAGTCAGTAGAGAAGCAGTTAGAGAAGATAGGCGAGATAGAGAGCACTATGGAGTAGGAGGGAGTTGGGGGGAAGACAGATGATACGAGAGCACGCAGACAGGAAGTGAGCAGCAAGGCCAAGTTTACCGCATTTCAGAAAAACAACAGTAAATGCGTATTAGGTACACCAAGTGGAGAGGCCACCTAAGTTTGAGAAATCTGCGAGGGGAGAAAAACCCTAGTTTACCACATTTTAGAGAACAACAGTAATGCGTATTAGGTACACCCAGTGGAGAGGCCACCTAAGTTTGAGAAAACCTGCGAGGGGAGAAAAGAAAAACCCAAGTAGCCACAACTGTGGAACACAGTGAGGTGAAGGCACCATGCGCATGAGGTGAACAGGTGTAGGAGGGGTGGACCGGCAGAAGGTGGAGATAGTAGGCGAAAAACTGGCACCTGACGTCCCCTGTGGACACCTGCAGACACACAGGGAGCCGCAGCCGTAGGAGCCGGGAAGTGAGGAGGGGGGAGGGGGCAGGGGGCAGCACAAACACGCACGGAGCGCAGGCAACAACAAAAACAGTGAAACAGAAGGAGGCTTACTGGAGCCCAACGGGGCTAGGATGGCAGCTTCAGCAGCAGGCCACACGGGGCTACGGGCGACCGCTCGAACCCGCTCAGGCTCAACAAAGAAGCAAGCGTGGTGAGCGGTCGTTCCGTAGTCTCGGAGCGGCTGCGAGGACAACCAATCAGAGGGGGGGGTGTGGGCGGGCAGGGAGGCGGGAAGGGAGAGGGGAAGGAGGACCAGTAAGTGAGGAGGAGGGAGGGGGCAGGGGGCAGCACAAACACGCACGGAGCGCAGGCAACAACAAAAACAGTGAAACAGAAGGAGGCTTACTGGAGCCCAACGGGGCTAGGAAGGCAGCCTCAGCAGCAGGCCACACGGGGCTACGGGCGACCGCTCGAACCCGCTCAGGCTCAACAAAGAAGCGAGCGTGGTGAGCGGTCGTTCCGTAGTCTCGGAGCGGCTGCGAGGACAACCAATCAGAGGGGGTGGGGGGTGTGGGCGGGCAGGGAGGCGGGAAGGGAGAGGGGAAGGAGGACCAGGAAGTGAGGAGGAGGGAGGGGGCAGCACAAACACGCACGGAGCGCAGGCAACAACAAAAACAGTGAAACAGAAGGAGGCTTACTGGAGCCCAACGGGGCTAGGATGGCAGCTTCAGCAGCAGGCCACACGGGGCTACGGGCAACCGCTCGAACCCGCTCAGGCTCAACAAAGAAGCAAGCGTGGTGAGCGGTCGTTCCGTAGTCTCGGAGCGGCTGCGAGGACAACCAATCAGAGGGGGGGGGGGGTGTGGGCGGGCAGGGAGGCGGGAAGGGAGAGGGGAAGGAGGACCAGTAAGGGAGGAGGAGGGAGGGGGCAGGGGGCAGCACAAACACGCACGGAGCGCAGGCAACAACAAAAACAGTGAAACAGAAGGAGGCTTACTGGAGCCCAACGGGGCTAGGAAGGCAGCTTCAGCAGCAGGCCACACGGGGCTACGGGCGACCGCTCGAACCCGCTCAGGCTCAACAAAGAAGCAAGCGTGGTGAGCGGTCGTTCCGTAGTCTCGGAGCGGCTGCGAGGACAACCAATCAGAGGGGGGGTGTGTGGGCGGGCAGGGAGGCGGGAAGGGAGAGGGGAAGGAGGACCAGTAAGTGAGGAGGAGGGAGGGGGCAGGGGGCAGCACAAACACGCACGGAGCGCAGGCAACAACAAAAACAGTGAAACAGAAGGAGGCTTACTGGAGCCCAACGGGGCTAGGAAGGCAGCCTCAGCAGCAGGCCACACGGGGCTACGGGCGACCGCTCGAACCCGCTCAGGCTCAACAAAGAAGCGAGCGTGGTGAGCGGTCGTTCCGTAGTCTCGGAGCGGCTGCGAGGACAACCAATCAGAGGGGGTGGGGGGTGTGGGCGGGCAGGGAGGCGGGAAGGGAGAGGGGAAGGAGGACCAGGAAGTGAGGAGGAGGGAGGGGGCAGCACAAACACGCACGGAGCGCAGGCAACAACAAAAACAGTGAAACAGAAGGAGGCTTACTGGAGCCCAACGGGGCTAGGATGGCAGCTTCAGCAGCAGGCCACACGGGGCTACGGGCAACCGCTCGAACCCGCTCAGGCTCAACAAAGAAGCAAGCGTGGTGAGCGGTCGTTCCGTAGTCTCGGAGCGGCTGCGAGGACAACCAATCAGAGGGGGGGGGGTGTGGGCGGGCAGGGAGGCGGGAAGGGAGAGGGGAAGGAGGACCAGTAAGTGAGGAGGAGGGAGGGGGCAGGGGGCAGCACAAACACGCACGGAGCGCAGGCAACAACAAAAACAGTGAAACAGAAGGAGGCTTACTGGAGCCCAACGGGGCTAGGAAGGCAGCCTCAGCAGCAGGCCACACGGGGCTACGGGCGACCACTCGAACCCGCTCAGGCTCAACAAAGAAGCGAGCGTGGTGAGTGGTCGTTCCGTAGTCTCGGAGCAGCTGCGAGGACAACCAATCAGAGGGGGGGTGTGTGGGCGGGCAGGGAGGCGGGAAGGGAGAGGGGAAGGAGGACCAGGAAGTGAGGAGGAGGGAGGGGGCAGGGGGCAGCACAAACACGCACGGAGCGCAGGCAACAACAAAAACAGTGAAACAGAAGGAGGCTTACTGGAGCCCAACGGGGCTAGGAAGGCAGCCTCAGCAGCAGGCCACACGGGGCTACGGGCAACCGCTCGAACCTGCTCAGGCTCAACAAAGAAGCGAGCGTGGTGAGCGGTCGTTCCGTAGTCCCGGAGCGGCTGCGAGGACAACCAATCAGAGGGGGTGGGGGGTGTGGGCGGGCAGGGAGGTGGGAAGGGAGAGGGGAATGAGGACCAGGAAGTGAGGAGGAGGGAGGGGGGCAGGAAGTGAGGAGGAGGGAGGGGGGCTGTATCTATGGTTCAAAGATACAGTGGGCCTCATTAGGACCCTGGCGGTCTTGTAATGAACGGTGCCGGTACGGGACCGGCACTGTTCATTACGGGATGCCCTATTAAGAGGCCTGCTAGCGGGTCCCGCTTTTCACGTCTGGTCTCACCAGACATGAAAAGCGGGACCCGCTAGCAGGCCAGGATGCTAACAACGGGCCTGTCATTAATGGGCCTGTTGTTAGCATCCTCCACATTCCCATTGAGCCCTGTGGGGCTCAAATGGTAATGGGGATTGATTTTTACCCGGTCCAAGAAAGGGGCAATTACCGGGTCCGCCAAGGTCGGCATAACCCAGTTATTGCCCTTTTGTTGGACCCGGTAAAAAATCATTACAAGCGGTAGCCGTGCCCTTAATAAGAACACGGCTACCACCAGGGTTGTAATGAGGCCCAGTGTAGATGGTAGGAAAATTAACACATCAGTAATGAATTTTGTAAATTGTCAATATCTATTAGTAAGAAAACTTTGAAAGATGTGTGTAATTATTTTTCATGGTGGGGCATCCATTCACTGTGGCCATTTTACAACCTGGGTGCATAAACTTATAGATTGGCTTGCTTGTAATGACTCTGTAGCCACACACCAAGCTAGATTGCCGAAGGGTTTAAATCATGCTTATTTAATGTTGTTAGAAACAAAGTGTTTAAATATATGTGTTGTATTCTTTGTGAATTTAAACAAGCAAAATAAAAGTTTGAAATGGAAGAATAGGGTAGTAAGTGTTTTATGTAAAGTAGAAGGATTGCTACAAGGATGTATTTTAAAATTAGTATGAAATAAATATAGAGATATTCTGAATATTACATGAATTAGAAGAATTACATCAACGACATTTGTGATGTCATCTTTGATGTCATGGGTGTTAGTCTTAGCAGAGCACAGTGCAACGCGAGTTATGGTTGCTTAGCTTACCATAACTGGTGAATTTCTGGGGTCTTTCGGTTTGACCTGTAACCATAACGTCCTTGTAACAATGTTTTTCCATTGAATTTCAAAGGTTTTTGCTAGTGCAACTTAACCATGACATCCCTTTAACAAAACAACGTCTTTTGTTAGTGGATTTCATAGGTTTTTAGTAAGGCACTGTTAACAAAATGTTGCTGTAGCATAGTGTATTTAGTAAAGATGATATGTTTGTAGTACCGCACCTTCACCATAACGTCCCTTTAGCAATATATTTTGTTAGTGATTTTAAATAATGCTCTTTTCAGAGTGTAACAATGTAAGTGGCAATGAAGGGAGGCAGTGCGCCGTGCATTGTATACCCTCCACAGATTGTGTGCTAAATAGAAGGAACCATGGTACTGTGGAAAACAATTAAGTGAAAACAGGTATAAATGTGTGGCTGTTGAAGGACATGGTTGCACATGTTGCAGTGCGTTATCAAGAGCGCAAGTGTGCAACACCTTGCACAAACATTCCTTACTTGCAAAAAGGCCAGCAACGCAATGTGTGTAGAGCGTGCAGAATTCCAAAATGCAGTAATATGAAGGGGAACACTATTTGTGGGGAAAAGTGTTCGTGCTGTGAAACGTCAGATTTCCATTTGTAAAAGTACGACAATGGCACAAGTTGTAAAAAAGCACAAATGCACTTCTCCACAATGTACCGTGCTTTCTCCATTTCCGGACCAAATGAAAAAGAACACGTCTACATGGGTGTCTGCATAATGGGTTACAAGATTACGCAGGAGATCGGAAACAGACGCATGACCTGGCCAAGTGCCTCCCTCAGCGCAAACAGCACTTAAAATCGTGTTACATGGTGTGCAATTGTCCCTCCATAATATATATATACACAGAACGCTGCACGGCAAAGTGAAAACGCCTGCGTTACAACAGACGCTGACACGAAGCCGGGTGAGTGAACGGCTGCAGCTTTTATTTGAACTTTACGGCGAACACTTTCTGTTTCATTGTAAAACACTATAGCAATCTTTCTCCAAACGCAACGCGTGCAAGGTATTAGCCTATGCACACAAGCGTCCCCATTTAACTCCAAGCATTCAAAGTCATTGTACTTTACAAATATATGCCCACAGCAGAGGCATATAAAGAAAACGTGTGACTGTATTTATTTGCGCAGATATGGCTAACTCCCTGGCCAACAAAGAAGCAGCACGGAAAGCACAAGCTATTACCCTTTTTAATGAAACACTGCAACAGACTAAGCCGGCTCAAAGCACTGCAAAAATAATAGAGGCTGATGGGGAGATTGGCCTTTTAAAAGAGTTGGAAAAACTTCAGAAAAAAGAAGTGAGCAAATGGTGGGAGGAGCACTCCCTGAAGAATTACATTGAAGTAGGGAGGATTCCGAGGGGTTTAAGAATATTGACCATCCCCTCCTTCGAAGAGCAAGACCCCGAAATGCTCAATGAGTGGAGCGAAGCTACCAACCTCTGCTCTAAAACCTTTTTACAACTCCTAATTAAATATGCAGGAACCGACCGTAAGATAATACTGAAAAAAATCGAAGAAGTAGAGAAGAACTTGACTGAGTTACCCGAAAGTGAAGAGGGAAAGAAATTTAAGAAAAGCATTGAAAAAAATCTTCTGGGATATGAGGAAGAAATCAAACAGCGCAAACAGCGCAAATTCTTACGAGACAAGGGAGATTATGAAAGAGGAAGTGTGTATACGTTTGCCCGAAGGTTCGATCAATTAAGACAGAATTCTATGAAGAAAACATTAATATCTGAGGAAGCCAGTGGGAAAGGAGGCAACTTGGAGTTGTCTGAATCCGAGTCAGATGCAACAATGAGTGAGAGTGATGAACCAATTGTACGCCTAAATTTTTTAGACGAGATGAGACTGTTACGCCAGGATGGCAAAAAACAAAAACAACCAAAAGGAGAAAAACAAGGTCGGGGACAAAGCAGAGGCGGCCGGGCAAAACAAGGAGGGGGCAGAGGGGCAACCAATACGGCCAGCAATATCCCGGACAGATTGCTGCGCTCTGGGAAATAGATGATATGCCCAAAGACGAAGGTCTGAAAATCATCAATCTATCTACCCATATTCTCACTGAACATCAAGAGAAGGTTTTGAGCCTTGGTTTGAACTTTTGCCCGACTGCCCACTTCAACTATGTAGAAACTCGCATTGACTTTGACCACTTTGTGCGTAAGCTACGCCTAAAAAAGTTTTTTGCCACCACTGAATGTGCAAATAGGCGCACACCTAAAGAAAGCGGAAAAACAATAATAACCATCAGGGATCTAGAAGCTCTAACAGATCTAGCAGAACTAGAGAAGGGGACTCACTCAGACGCCACGGATTTGACCAATGCAGTGGATCTTGAAGACTACGATATTAGAACTGATTGGACAGCGAAAAGCAAACTCAAACTTAAGTCCAAATTCAACCCTATTAGCAATTTAGGAAATAACATCGAAGCCTTCCAGACATTGGTCATCGAAGATCTTAAGCAGTATCGCAAGAAAAAGAAAGCTAGATACAAAGATAATCTAACAATGTGGGAAAGAACGGCAATAAAAGAATTACAGACTCTCAGCAATTGCATAATAAAGCCCTCGGACAAAGGTCGGAACATCGTCCTGATGAACAGAGAAGACTACATCAAGAGTGCCTATAAACAACTACATGACAAAAAATGTTATGAAAAAATCGGGGGCAACCCTACCAAAACCCTAGAAAACAAATTAAGAGACTTCCTCGGAATATGGGAAAAAAGAGGGATCCTTACTGAGGATAACTGTAAGTTCCTCAGAACAACAAACTCAGTGATTCCGACGATATATTTTCTTCCGAAAATCCATAAGGACATTAAGAAACCTCCAGGCAGACCGATAGTTTCCTCATGGGCTCTGCCCTCGAAAACATGTCAAAATTCATAGATGAGACACTTTTTCCTTTTGTGTCCTCTCTTCCATCTTATATCAAGGATACAACAGATTTCCTGACACACATTGAAAACATGCCCTGGCAGAACAATTACATCATGGCCACTATGGATGTTGTTTCCCTATACACATCCATAGGGCATGAATATGGGAAAAAGGCCTGCAAAAGCTTTTTGAACACCAGATCTCTAAACTTCTTGGAACATACTAAGATGATTCTTCAGATGATCGATTTGTGTCTGACGAACAATGTTTTCATATTTAACAACGAGTACTATAGACAAGTGCAAGGCACAGCAATGGGCACAACGTTTGCCCCATCCTATGCGAATCTGACCATGGGAGCATGGGAGGCTTCAGATGTATGGACAGAAGAAAATCATTCAACTACTGATAACATCGTTTTGTGGCTCAGGTACATTGACGACCTTTTTATAATATGGAAAGGATCGGAGAAAGCATGGATAACATTTGTAAAGCTTTTAAACAACAACAACCACAATCTAAGGTTCACAGAAACACATAGTAAAACCTTTCTAACTTTCTTGGATGTGAATCTCCGAATTGTGGATGAAACCTTGACCACGGAACTACACAGGAAACCAACTGGTACAAATACACCCTTGCATGCAACGAGTGGCCACTCCAAAAATCTAATATGGAGTATTCCATATGGTGAGTTTATAAGGATTCGGAGGAACTGCTCGACCCTGAAGGCCTAAGACAATGAGAGTAAAATGGCAGCAAAGGGTTTCCTGAGTCAATGTTATCCAAAGAAGGTCATTGCCAAAGCATACATAAAAGCAAGGAAGAAAGAAAGATCTGACCTGCTAACAGGAACTCGCTCTACAAATGAGTCCAATAAAGACAATGATGCTACAAGATTAATTCTGACGTACAACAATGAAACATCTGAAATAAAACGCATATTACAAAGACATTGGAAGGTTTTATGAGCAGATAAAGACCTTGCACCCATTTTGAAAACTTTTCCAGAAATTAGTCTCAGACGCAATTGTTCGCTTAAAGATTCTCTGGTCCAGAGTTTCCTACCACAAGAGACAAAATCCACAAAAGAGACATGGTTGTCCAAACAGAAGCAAGGTTTCCACAAATGTACTAAATGCAACATCTGCAAATATGCCAAGAGTTGTTCAAATTATATACACCCGATTTTAGGTGATTCAATCAAGATTGCAGATAGAATCACATGCGAGACTGAATATGTGGTGTATATACTTTCATGTACCTGTCAAAAATGGTACATAGGAAGCACCAAATGTAAACTTAAAATAAGAATTCAGCAACATGTGAGGGCCATTTTACACCAAGATCCGAATTATCCAATGGCCAAACATTTTTATGACTATCATCATAGCAATCTTGAGGATTTTCATTTCTTTGGCATTCACAGAATTGAGCAGAATGTGAGAGGCGGAGATAGAGAAAAGACACTCCGTCAGAAAGAGACATGTTGCATTATAGACTTTGAGACCAAGTGTCCCAAAGGACATAACACAGATGAAGAGATGTATACCTTCTTAGGCGGACACACCTATTGAAAATAATTTTGGTTAAGGATTTACTCCAATGAGAAAACGATCTGTTTCCCTTCACTTTTAAAATTATAAATTTCTATTGGCTACTTCTCCTAAGGGTGTGACCTGGTCTAAGCTTCTCTGGTTGCAGTTAGGATAACAAAATATGGTGCTAATCTTGGTATTTTGGTGTTTTTTACCCCGGTTGGGGTTTTAAATTTTAGAGCAGTACACTTTGGTGATTTTTTCTTTTAACACATTTTGGTGAGTTTATACATATGCATGGTGAAGATAGGCTATAAAGAGGAGAAGCGTGGATATATATTTTTAGCAAACTCTTTTTCACTCTTTTTACTGGAATGGCCAGGCCCCTAAACTATGAAAACTCTGTTTTTTTAAAAAATAGGCTTTTATAATAAAAAAAGTTGTATTGCAGGCCTTTTATTAGTATCTAAACTATAGGAACAACTGATGTTTTATGTAAATGATATGTCTAAGTATAAGTGTGCCCTATGGCAGCTAGCACAAGGCACTTTAATTCATGGACATAGGAACATTTAAAGCACTATGCACTTTAATGTTTACATAGGAATGTCTAATGGTAGATTATAATGTGGCACTTTATAGGCACTATGCACTTTAATGGAATTGCACTATGCACTTTACTTTATAAATAAAGTTAAAAGCATACTAACTGCATAAATATAAAGGTCACAGACGATACAATTGAAAAAATAAAAAGCATGAAGCAATGTGAACAACAACATATTGCTTTTATGTACTTCTGCATATTGTATTTCCCTACGTAATAACTGTATAGGCACTGTGCTATTACTATGTATGTTGGGGAAACCAATATTAATTATAACTATTTTCAGAGGTTCCACTAAAGTAGATAAGGGATGATTGTACAAAGAGTTGGAATTACGGCCAATTAGTCCCTTTTTTATGTCTATGTTTGGGACATGACTATGTAAGGATGGCCGAAAATTAACGACCACACGCTAAAGTGAGTCCTCTTTCTTTGCCTAAAACCATGCCACATGAGCTATTTTAAAGTACTGGTAACATGGATCACTTGTTGTGAACAAGCGGTGAGGTAACCGCGAAACGCGTCATTCTGCTATGCAAGGGCCATACATTTTGGGAGGACCACAATGTTAGTGGGTTTCTTTATGAGCCATATGCTGCGCAATTTTAATTAATAAAGAACATTTGTTTGGACACAGAACACCGGTTTCCTGGAGTAACATTTTTCTAATGGGGGAGTGCTTTCCACGGACTGCAGAGAAAACAGTCTTTTCTGACATATATATATATATACACACACCACACACACACATATTACACGGCCCGAGGTAGCGGCTTTGTAGTTATGGTTAAGTTGCTAAACTCAGAGGAAGAGCACTTTTTTGGCGGCTTATAACTTCGCTCCCTCTGGACGAATCCTCACCAAACTATGCAAAAAAAAGTATATGGGCGGCTTTTAATTTTTTCTCCAAGTTTGGCAAAGTTTAGTGGTGGGGCAAAGTTATAGGGGTTCCCAAAAAATGCTTTTTTCCCATACAGTGAATGGGGAAAAGTTTGCGCATGGCTAAAGGCCGAACGGCTGGATGGATTTATGCCAAATTTGAGGCAGGAGCGGGGGCTTGGGTCAGAAAGCGTGCATTTGTGTTTGGTGGAAATCCAACCACTACTTTTTTTGGGAAGTACTGTAATGTACCTCCCAAAAAATGTGTGATGTATGGGTCTGCTCCACGGACCCATTTCACTGTTTGCTCCGCGGACCGCAGTGTCATTGGCCTGCGGTACGCTGTGATGTCGGCAAACGTTGGACGCGGCCGGTGGTTGGCTTGAGGGAAGCATGCTCTGCGTCAAATTTTTGGAAACGCTGCCATGGTGCATCAGAGGACAGTGTGGCGGCAGAAGGGCGGGGAAAATGGACAGTACGGAACGGGTAGAGGAGTGAAAAGTGGGTAACGTGAAATATGTATGTACGTGGAAGAAGACGGAGTAGTGCCTGTAGTAGTCGCGTATACTGGGCCTCATCACGACTTGGGCGGTATTAGCCCTACCGCCGAACTCCCCGGCGCAAATAACGCCGGATCACGAGTTCGACAGTAATGTTAATCCCCATTCCCTATTGAGCCCATTCGGGAATGCCCCATTCCCCATTGGGCTCAATGGGGAAATTTCGCGCTAATACCGCCGGCGAATTTTCGGCGGATTTCCCCCCAGCTAAGAGCTGGGGCGAAATCCGCCGAAGTCCTGATTTGGCAGACCCTTAAATCCGGCGGTAATAGCGCTATCGCCGGATTTAAGGATTACCGCCATAGTCATGATGAGGCCCACTGTCTGAACTGGCGGGTACCTACACAGGTGAGTACTTTGTGTGGTGATTGGAGGAAGGTGCCGCAACAGCCCCATACATTGTGCTGCCACTTGTTTGCGGACACCTACTTCGGTGGAGAGTGGTGGCAGATGTGTATGTTTTAGAAGAAGAACATTTAATCAATGACATAGGTTGGGAGGTAGCGCAGGTGGGTGGGCTATGTGGATGGAATGCGGTAGTTGGCCACATGGTGGTATGCATGCGTTAAGGAACTTGCATTGGGTAAGTAGAAGGATTACAATATTGGCTGCATTGGAGTAAGGACGTACACAGTGGGGTATGGAGTGAAGAGCGTAGCCTTTTATCATACCCACCGCACTAACGCAAGTGTGGGTGTACACCTGGTTCAGGGTGGTGCTTGCATAGTGCGGTGTGTGCAAAATGATTGCAGTAGGCTACTGTTGCGAACCAAATGTGGGCACTTTGGCAGTGGTACTATAGTTTAGGACTGGAAGTAGTGACGGCTATAGTATGTGAATGAAAGAGCACAGGGTTGCAGGAGAGAGTGTTTTCTTTGTACATTAGGGTAAGTGGTGCTATTTGCTGCTTTATAGGTACATGGCAGTGAGCAGGGTGGGTAGTAGTGCTGTGTATGTGGATAGGTGAAGTTAGTCACATGGTCAAATGGATGGTGCACTTATGTATAGCAGTGATAGTGTTGAAGGTGCACACAGTTGGGTGCATTGATGTAGGCCATGCATGCAACAGGGTAGGACTGTAGGACACACAAGGCACTAATGCATTTTGGAATATGCAGTAGTTACAAGCTGGTGAGTGGATGGTGCAATTATGTAGAAGTGAGACTGTTGAAGGCGTAGACTGATGGGTGCATGGGCGAAGGAGGAGAGTGTTTTCTTTCTACCTTATGGTAAGTGCTGCAAATTGTAGTTGTATAGGTCCATGGTGGTGCGCAGGTTGGGTAGTAGTGCTGGTGATACTGCTGTGTATGTGGATAGGTGAAGTAGGGGAAACGGATGATGGTATTACGTAGCAGTGACAGTCTTGAAGGTGTAGACTGTTGGGTGCATGGCTGAAGGGCATAGGCAGTGCACTGAAGAGGCTAGGACTTTAGGACACACACGGTAGTAAGGAATTTTAGAGGCTGCAGCAGGCAGAGGGTTGTGACGTGTAAGGAATGGATGTGGAGCACATTTCAGACGGAATACAGCAGGAGAAGTGAGCTGCCATGACTGCTTGTGTGGTTTTGCTGGTGAGGACACTGTTACAAAATGGTAAACTTTTTGATGTGTACTTGGAGATGGTGATGTGAAAGGTGATGCAGTGTGGGCAGTGGGTGCTGAGTTTGCATACTGTCACTATGGAGTTGCGGTGCCTTTGTTGAATGGGGTAGCCTATTGGGTGTATGGCCAAAGGTGGTAGGCTGTAGGCAATGGATTGAAGAGTGTTGGACTTTGGGAATTCAACACCACTAATGCAATGTTGACTGTGAATCTGGTAGACGGTGTTGACCTGTAAAGAATGGTTGTGCAGTACGTTGAAGATGATATAACGCAGTAGAAATGTGCTGGCAGGATTGTATGTTTGGTTCCGCAGGTGAGATGGATGGTAGAATATGGTAATGTTCTGGATGTGTGATTGGATATGGTGCAATGAAAAGTCAGTGTGCCCACTTGGTGCAGTGTGTGCATACTGGCAGTATGGAACAGGGTATGGTTGAAGTGCAGCTTATTTGGGTTCTTTACTATGTTGTGTGCAGAATTGTTGAGGTAGGGCCAATGTTGTCACAATGTTGTGGTTAGGTTGCTAGTGAAACACTACTTAGTGTATGGTAGTGGGTAGGGGTGAGCGAGGCTATGGTATGTTTGTGGATCGTGTTAATTGTGACCTGTTTTCGTCAATGGGTGCTTTATGGAGTGAGGCAGTTGGGTTGAAGTGCTGCTATGTATGTTACGTTTGTGTACTATGTTAGCTGCCTGCATGGTCGTATACATGCATTTATAGTGTTGTTGTGGGAGTGCGCAAGGGTGCAATGTTGTGTGCATGGCGAAGTGTGTGCTGGCTGCACCGACAGATTGTTGTGGATGCTGAAATAGAGTAGGAAATGTTTATGATGGAGGGGCTTTGGAAGCAAAGGGAACGTGTTCTCAGAGTGTTAAAGGGGACATACGGAGTTTTGTACAGAAATGGTAGTGTGCTATGCAGAGTTTCAGTATGTGGTTGGTGTAGGCGTTTTTGTAAATTGGATAGTTGTGAATAGGCACCAGTCAGGGACTGTTGGAGAAATTGAGTGCAAAGGCAAGCAGTATTGTGTGTGCTTTACTGGGGCATGGCCTTAGCTGTAGCTGGGAAAGCGCATGTGCCACCTCATGGCTTTTTTGGAAAAATCGAGTGCAAAGGGAAGAAGTATTGTGTGTGCTTTACTGGGGCATGGACCTAGCCTTAGCTGGGAAAGTGCATGTGCCACATCATGGCTTTATGAATATCGAGCCTTAGCAAATGGAATTGTGGGGATTATCCAATGAGGATTGGAGGGTGTGGTTTAACTGAAGGGGCAGTGACCTATTTACCAAAAGGTAGATGTACTGCGGTTGGCGGACATGGAGAGACAGCGAGTGCTTATAGTTGGTGATAGCTTTGTGCACAATCTGCACAGTTATGCCGTGGAAAGAGGCTTTGATACTGATTTTTAGTTGGAAGGAGTGGAGGCTTTTTGGGCCACAGTTTATGAGTGGGGTTTCGGCTGCATGTATATTCTTTGCAAATATGTGGCCTCTGTTGGTACTGTGGATGTGGTGGTCGTGCATTTTTGAGGACTGCATTTGGGACAAATGTCGTGTTTATTTTTCCTTGTTTATTTAAAGAGGTTGATGACAGCTGTGATGCAGATCTTTCCTACAGCAAAGGTGATTTTCTCACCGATCACACGGAGCTGAAAATGGGAGCATGCCAGTGTTAGTTGTCCACACCTAGAGGTTGAGCAACGTTGGATAAATACAAGCATGTGCAACTTTATGTCCGATGTTGCGATGTTCTGCACAGACTATGGCCCTCATTAGGACCATGGCACTTAGTGTTTAATGGTGCCGTAAAAGGCTGCTGTGCCGTTAAACACTTAGGGCCTTACTACGAGGTCCCTTTGCGGGACCCGACCTGAACGGCTGGTCTAGACCAGCCGTTAAAGTAGGGACCTGCAAAGGAACCTTGGTGCTAAGTACGGTACGGCAATTTGCGGTACCGTACTTAGCGCCTTCCCCAGTCCCATTGAGACCTATGGGGCAAAAATGGGAATGGGGAAGGGTCAATGTTCAATGGGGAATTACCGCTGCCACAACCTTGGAATGGGGTGGTAATTCCCCATTGAACATTGGCGGACTCGTTACGATACCGGCACCAACCATGGTGCTAATAGCGACATGGTTTAGCGCCAGTTTCGTAATGAGGGCCTATGACTGCATTAATAACCAGCAAGAGTTCCAGTGGTACCGGGGAAATTGCATTTTTTTTACTTCCATTGGCAATGCTGTTGTGTTTGCCACTGTGCACGAAGCTTTGCAGAGAATCCTGTATAAATGTTAGATAACGGTTTGTCTTCAGTGGGACTAAAATGTCAGGAGGAGAAGCAAACAGAAACTGAGCAAAAAACAGAAAGTGAAAAAAAAAATGTATGAATGCACGTACATAATGAAAACACAACAAAAAGGCAAAATAAATATGTGTTTTTACACACCATCCTACACACACAATCCCCACTCCTTTATTTCACCACCCCACCACCCCTAAGACCTTCTCAACCCCCCTCTCCCCACCTCTAGTGTCTAGCAAGGTATTGCCACGCAATGCACGGTACTGTGAGGATTTGACGTGGCACATCCGGTTGTTTTTTGGATGGCAGCTATAGCATTGGCACTGAGGAGGCAAAGCAATTGGGCAATGTGCTTACTGGTTGTGGTGTGTACACAAGCAGTGTGATGGAAGGTTTGGTTGTACAGATAAATGTAGGAGGCTATGGTGAATGTGTGCAAGGTAAGGGGCATGCATCATGTTTGTATGCATGGACTGCACGCACTTGCGTAACGTAGCTACTATACATTCCCTGCTGCTTTTGTGGGATACATTTTCTGACATTTGCAGTACATGCATTACAATGGGAAAACCATATTGTGAAGTGTATAACCTACATGACAGCAATGAAGTTGTTATGCATGCAGTGTGTGCATCATATCATATGATGTCCTATGGTACTTCCTGCTGTTTGTATTGCACCTATATACAAGTGTGTGAATGAGTGCCAACGAAAGGGACGCAGATAAGGATGTGGTGGGAAGAGCATAGTAGAAAGGGAAGAAGGACTGTTTATGAATTGTTCGGGTGCCGCTTTAACAGTACTTTGCGAGGCGCACGTGATATATTCTGTGCTTTTGAACATGCTGGCCCATGGAAATGTGATTGTTGTCTCAAATGAGGTGGTTAGAGTGTGCATCACAGGAAAAGGCGGGCATATTTTCTTGCATTCCTGTGTGTAGTGAGGCAGGCAAAGATGGTTAAACGCAAACTTTTACAGTGGGTGATCGCTTTGTGCTCGATCTGCTCCAGTATGCCATGGAAAGAGGCCTTAATGGCAATTTCAATTTGGACGAAGTGGAGACTTTGTGGTGCGGTATCCCTGTCCGTAGTTTCCACCATTTGGTTGAAGAATTTTGGTGAGTGGCCACTTTAGGTACTGTGGATGTAGTGATTTGGAGCATTGCTTTTGGGTTTAATAGCTTGTGGAAGTGTGTACCGTCAACTGAAAAAGATGAGGAAAGAAGTGATGCGCATTTTTCCCACTGCGAAGGTGCTTTTCTCCTGTATACCACCAAGACCAGTATATAACTATTCCAATTACTGTTGTCAGCAGCCAGAGGTGGGAAGGCGTCTTCTCAACAGAAGTATGTGCAACTTTTTTGCGTGCTGCTGGGATGTACTCCTGTATGAATGAGAACATTGGTAATCAATATGTCCACTTCCTCAATGGAAGTGGCATTTCATTGTCGCACAGTGGCAATGACATTTGGTTTTGGACTCTACAGGCTGCACTGAAAACGCTATTGTAAGAATGTGAGGCACATATAAATGCCAAATTATTATTATTATATTATTAATTATTACAGAGCAACAAATAAAAAACATTATAAAAGGCCGCAAAAGGAGTGGTTACTGTGGAAGTTGTTTTTAAAAAAAAAAACAAGACGGCTCTCTTTAAAAGCCACCAAGACAAAGGACATCCCCTACCTTGGTTGACATGTATTCCCCTAATCTTGCACGTGAACACCTGCAAAAAATCGCAGACATTGCCACAGTTGCAGGGTTGTAAGTGTAACATACACTGATTTTGCAAATGTACATATTCTGTTTGAGATTGTGGAGGACACGGGATTGCACAATAAGCTTTCTACATGCGCAATACACGCGCAGAATGTGCTATAACATATATTTGTTAACCTTACTGCAGAGGGTTGAGCTTATGGCTGTGTGTTGTACGAGGGACAGCGTATGCTCTGTGGGTGAATGGCACATACATTACTTGACAGTCAATGAAAAAGTGTGTCCGATGGGAGTTGTGTGCAGTGCATCATGTGGGTTTGTATATGTATGGAGCATCTAAACTGAAGTGATTGCTTTGGGCTACTTTGTGTGAGACATTGGTGACGCTCGATATAGACAACATTATTGTTGTTGATTGTGTAGAGGGAGAAATGCACATCATGTAACACAATATATAGTGGCGTTTGTGCTGAGGGAGGTAGTAGGGCAGGCAATGATTCTGTTTCCGATCTCCTGCATAGTTTTGTTTCCCAATATGCAGCCAATAGTGTTATTTTTAATTTGGTACCGAAATGGACACAGCGCAGTATATTGTGCAGAAGTGTATTTGTGTCTTTTACAACTTGTGCCATTGTCCTACTATACAATTGGGATTCTTTCTTTTCACAGCAGAAGCATTTTTCCCCCCACAAATAGCGTTCTTTTTCCTAATACTGCATGTTCCTTTTGTGCCCGTTTTGGAAGTGCAGGAACAAGGTGTTTGCTGTTGCGCAATTGTGCCCTTCAAAACACAATGCAACACGCACAACCATTTCTTTCATTAGGTACCTATTTCTACCTATTTCAACTGCAGTGTTTTCCACACCACCACGGTTCCTTCCATTTAGCAAACAACTGTGTGGAGGGTCTACGATGCATGTCACACTTACTCCCTTCTTTGCCACTTGCTTTGTGACAATCTAAAAGGAGCATTCTGTGATAATCACGTACACAAACTGTTCCTAAACGAACGTTATGATACACGTGCGCTAATACAAACATAGCATCATTTCTAAATACAGTATGCTAAAGGAAACCTATGTTTACAGTGCCCTACTAAAAACACATGAAATTCACTAACAAAGTACGTTGTTAAAGGTATGTTATGGTTAAGTTGCACCACTACAAATCCTATGAAATTCAATGGAAAAATGTTGCTAGAGGGACGTTATGGTTACAGGTAAAACCTAAAAACCCCAGAAATGTACAAGTTATGGCACGCTAAGCAACCATAACTCGCGCTACCACTGTGCACTACAAGGACTAACACCCATAACATCAAAGACCAGAGAGAAGCCTCCAGAAGGGATTATCTTTGTTATGGTGCCATAAAACTATCAGTGATCATGGGGAGAACTATCATAAGTAGGTAATTGCACAAGGCATTGGTATAAATAGTATTGCATTACACATTTCTTTCCATTATAAGACCGAATTTATGTACAAACGTAAGCAGTGTGTGCAGCAGGCACAATACAGGTGCAATATCCACATTTTTCCCATGTTGAATAGTGAAATGATGCATGCTTTGTTGTTAGACTTTTGTGGATTGTTAAACATGTGATAAGTAGCTACCAATCCCTCAGTTACTATATAAATATACTACTGCACACAAAAATGAAAGACAGCCCACCGCATACCAAAAGCAGCACATACAAAGAAAGTAAAGTAAGCAAAAACGTACCAGCACTACCACAAAGTGTTCATAACCGAATTGATTATTTTAATGCACAGAAATAAGTGCTGCATTTCAGGCTTCCTTCTTCCCATATATATATGTAGCATATGATGTCACTGACCCCTAAGGAAAGCAGTGTAAGAACATATGAGAACAGAAAGTTGTAGAAATGTAGTACCTTCTCACTTTGCAATTCCTCACTGCTACTCAAGAAAATCACATAGTGTACATATCTCACTAAACTAAAAAAGCGGGTGCCAGACTTGTGATGTCATCAATGGCCGCAATATTAACAGTGTGTACACTGGAGCTTTAAAACATGGTCATATGACCGCAGTTGAATGTGAACTGCAATGTGAGCCATGGAAATAAATGATGGCTTTGTAAGATTGTAATGGATGTTTGCCTGATGAAGTCTCTACGATGGAGACAGAACGCCTGGTGATAAGCTAATGGCTTGAATGGACTACTAAGGTGCAGTAAGTCCATGCTTGTGAATGCCTTATTTAAATGAAATCATTTCCCAATAAATGTATTTTTGCACAAAGAGACCAAGGGGCCGATTCATGGAACCAACGTGCGCCGAAAATCTAGGCGCAAGCATGCGCAAGCATGCGCAAGCGGAAAAAAACAGGCGCACGCGCACGCGTGCGATTCATGGAAGTCCCTGCGCGTGTTCACCGCGGGATGTGCGCCAAACCCGTGCATGGCGCACAAGTCACTGCAACATCGCGAAAGGCGTGCGCGACGGTGCGCGACGCGCACAGTGAAAGCGCACAACCTCAGCGCACACAGCAGAAAGTGGGCGGGACATGGGGCGTAACGCGCGGAATGGGGAACAACACGCGAAAATAAGGGCGTAACTGGGGATGCACTGCACGGAAGCAGAGGTAACGCCCACACGCACACGAACCACACGTATTCATGGAATGGAATAGGGCAAACCCACGCACAGCCAAAGCCGCGCACAAGCTGAAACACGTCCGCCACACGAAGGCAGGCGGTAGAGTACCAGCGCATCAAAAAAGTGGCGCCGCGGGAAGTAAAATACGCGATTGAGCGGGGTACGTGTATTTCGGGGGTGCGCGGGAAGTTCCACACGCGATTTGGCCGGGTACGTGGATTTCAGGGGTGCGCGGGAAGTTCCACACGCGATTGAGCGGGGTACGTGTATTTCGGGGGTGCGCGGGAAGTTCCACACGCGATTGAGCGGGGTACGTGTATTTCGGGGGTGCGCGGGAAGTGACACACGCGATTTGGCCGGGTACGTGTATTTCGGGGGTGCGCGGGAAGTGACACACGCGATTTGGCCGGGTACGTGGATTCCAGGGGTGCGCGGGAAGTTCCACACGCGATTTGGCCGGGTACGTGTATTTCGGGGGTGCGCGGGAAGTTCCACACGCGATTTGGCCGGGTACGTGTATTCCAGGGGTGCGCGGGAAGTTCCACACGCGATTTGGCCGGGTACGTGGATTCCAGGGGTGCGCGGGAAGTTCCACACGCGATTTGGCCGGGTACGTGTATTTCGGGGGTGCGCGGGAAGTTCCACACGCGATTTGGCCGGGTACGTGGATTCCAGGGGTGCGCGGGAAGTTCCACACGCGATTTGGCCGGGTACGTGGATTTCAGGGGTGCGCGGGAAGTTCCACACGCGAGTTGGCCGGGTACGTGGATTTCAGGGGTGCGCGGGAAGTTCCACACGCGATTGAGCGGGGTACGTGTATTTCGGGGGTGCGCGGGAAGTTCCACACGCGATTTGGCCGGGTACGTGGATTTCAGGAGTGCGCGGGAAGTTCCACACGCGATTTGGCCGGGTACGTGGATTCCAGGGGTGCGCGGGAAGTTCCACACGCGATTTGGCCGGGTACGTGGATTTCAGGAGTGCGCGGGAAGTTCCACACGCGATTTGGCCGGGTACGTGGATTCCAGGGGTGCGCGGGAAGTTCCACACGCGATTTGGCCGGGTACGTGGATTTCAGGAGTGCGCGGGAAGTTCCACACGCGAGTTGGCCGGGTACGTGGATTTCAGGGGTGCGCGGGAAGTTCCACACGCGATTGAGCGGGGTACGTGTATTCCGGGGGTGCGCGGGGAGCAGCACACGTGAATTGCACGTGTGGGTCCTCCCAGGTGTACCCTCTACACCCTCCACGGCCCCTGCAGGTGGCTCACACCACAGGGGCCTACCCAGCACATGTCCTGCAGGCACCCCATCCACCATGGCCATGCCCACCAGCCAACCCACATATCAACTAGCACTACTGCCCACCAACGCATGTCCCCCTGCACCCCCAGCCACCAGGGGCAGCCTCCAGCAGGCCCCCACCCATGTCTCCCCCCACCCCCACCCCCCACCAGTGCAGGGGCAGCCTCAAACAGGCCCCCACTCATGTCCCCCTGCACCCCCACCCCCTAGCATCCAGGGGCACCCTCCACCAGGCCCCCACTCATGTCTCCCACCACCCCCACCCCCCAGCATCCAGGGGCACCCTCCACCAGGCCCCCACTCATGTCCCCCTGCACCCCCACCCCCTAGCATCCAGGGGCACCCTCCACCTGGCCCCCACTCATGTCTCCCACCACCCCCACCCCCCAGCATCCAGGGGCACCCTCCACCAGGCCCCCACTCATGTCCCCCTGCACCCCCACCCCCTAGCATCCAGGGGCACCCTCCACCTGGCACCCACACATGTCTCCCACCACCCCACCCCCCAGCAGTGCAGGGGCACCCTCCACCAGGCCCCCACACATGTCCCCCTGCACCCTCACCCCCCAGCATCCAGGGGCACCCTCCACCAGACCCCCACTCATGTCACCCATCACCCCCACCCACCAGCAGTGCAGGGCACCCTCCACCAGGCCCCCACACATGTCTCCCACCACCCCCACCCCCCAGCAGTGCAGGGGCACCCTCCACCTGGCACCCACACATGTCTCCCACCACCCCCACCCCCCAGCAGTGCAGGGGCACCCTCCACCAGGCCCCCACACATGTCCCCCTGCACCCTCACCCCCCAGCATCCAGGGGCACCCTCCACCAGACCCCCACTCATGTCACCCATCACCCCCACCCACCAGCAGTGCAGGGCACCCTCCACCAGGCCCCCACACATGTCTCCCACCACCCCCACCCCCCAGCAGTGCAGGGGCACCCTCCACCAGGCCCCCACACATGTCCCCCTGCACCCCCACCCCCCAGCATCCAGGGGAACCCTCCACCAGACCCCCACCCATGTCTCCCACCACCCCCAACCCCCAGCCACCAGGGGCAGCCTCCAGCAGGCCCCCACCCATGTCCAACTCATGTTCCCCACCCAACATGTCATCACAGTCCAGATCCCTGGTCTCTATGGTCAGCCCCCAAATGCAAAACACCCACCCGAGTATTGCATCCACCCACTCATATTCTGCAATTACATCACAGAACACCAATTGCAAGTTCCAAAACAAACACATGTCCCTCACATACACCCAATGGGTGTCAGTGATTCTCTAAACACATAACATGAAATGCATGAAAACAATGAGACACCACACATTGAAGTGCAACAAATAAATAATGTATTAAAGGAAAGATGAATAGAAACAAAAATGAAGAAACAGAAATGTGAATGGAAAAAAATGAAAAGAAGCATGTCCGTTCAAAATAAAAAAAAAATTAAAGAATATAGAAATCCAAAGTAATGTAGTACAAAGTCAATGTCCACCAAACAAAATCCAATGTGAAAAAAAAATTATAAGCCATTGATCCATGGATAATGTTAAAAAAGAAAGTATGTACAAGTCCACAACTATGTACAATGCAAGAAGCCAGGGTCCATCATCCCAACAAAATAAAGGAAACCTAACTAACTACACTAACTAATAAAAAAAACTATATACAAAAATGTGGCCAATGTCCAAAAGGTCCAAATGAAATAAAAACAAAAATGAAACTTAACACTACCTACATAACTATGTACAAGGGCAGCGGGCTAGTTCCACGGCTCACTTCTGGATGTGCCGGGCCAGGGCATCATCGAACTCCTCCTCAATGTCCCGGAGGCGGTCCTCCTCCATGGCCCCGAGGGTCCGCAGGGCCGTCGACGTGTCCACCTCCAAAGCCCTGCGGATTGCCTCGAGGCACTCGACCCGCCTCAGGGCCCTCTGCATGGAGTTCTCCGCCCTGACCATTGAGAGCCGTGCCTCTTCCGCCCGCTGCCGCTCCGCATCTATGACGTGGCCCAACCGCTGCCACACGGAAGACACTTTTTGTCCTGGGTCCTCCTGCCCTCCGGCCGATGCCTGCCCCTCCGATGTCGAAGGCCCCGAGCCTTCATGGCTCCCACCATGGTGCTGCTGCTGCTGTGCCTCTGCCCCTGCACTGCCTCCTGCTGCCTGCACATCCTCCGCCGGCTGGGGTGCAGTCGTTGACGTGGCCACCCCTGCTGGACGTCCGACTCCCGACTGCGGCAGGGATGCCTCCTCCACCAGCCTGGCCGCACCGTCAGAGGCAGCTCCACAGGGCACCCAGGTGACTGATGGGTGGGAAGATGGCACAGAGGACGACTGGCGCGTAGGGGGTCCAGCTGAGGAGGGAGTCGTGGCAAGCCCCATCAGACGGAGGAATCCGGCCTGGGTGACCTGTCCCAGCAGGCTGACGTGGTCAACGAGCCATTCGAGATGATGTGCAGTCTCTTCATGAAAAGACTGCAGGTCACCTCGCATGGCCCGTTGACGCAACGCCACTCCAGCCAGGACAGGCTCAACCCGGGCCTGGATAGCCAGGTCCGCAGGCAGAGGAAGGCCAGTTGACGTCAGCTCATCCCCTGCCTGAAAACTGGTCTGGACATGGGCATCCCTGCTGGTGCAAGATGATGCAGGGACAGGATCAGGGACAGGATTGCACACAGGCACCTCCGCGGCGGCCTGTGCTGCCTCCTGTCCCTGGTCCTGCACTGCACCACTAGCACCAGTGGGATCCCCACCCCCAGACCCCGTCTCCGGTGCCTGCACGGCCTCCTCCTCCACCAAACCCCCCACCAACCTGGATGACTCTGTGCCATCTTCCCCCGTTGGGCCCTGTGGGGTCCCAGCTGCCCCTTCTGCTGCCGAGGAGTCCAACTGCAACCTCCGCCTCTTGGACCTCTCCCCGGCAGCTGCGGCCTGGGACGCGGCACCGGACTCCTCACTCCCCGACGAGATGACAACCTGGGAGGGGAGCCGGGCCTTGCGTCTCCGGCTGGCGGTGGGATCCCCGCCGCTGTGCTCCACAGCACCTTCTCCGCCCTCTTCATCAGTTGACGCTGCAGACAGGGAGAAAAAAAACACAGGCATCAGGGCACTGTACAATGGACACATACACACATGACAGTTGTACATGAGTGGCATTGGCAAACCTCAGACATGTCATCACAATCCCCAACACACATGTCATTACAACTTGCACACACGAGCCATACCACAGCCATGTTGCAACTGCCAACACCATCCATACACATACAACAGCATCAGCAGCCAAAGGTGAGCCAGACATCACATGCAACACAGGAAGTGCACCACACATGTACACACCAACCACCACACTTGCATGCATGTGTACACCTCTGCTAAGTGTCGCAGTGATCAGACGGGCATCCATGTCACATCTGCCAATCAGGCTTCCACATACCGCTGTCACATGCATCCATGTTGCATCACTGTTGCACCCTTGTCAAATACACACACATGCACATGTACACAGCGCTGATACAATCAGCTGAAAACAACATACATGCGTGACATCACAGACATGTCTACTCACATACACATTCATACAAACTTGTGAGCCCACACAACTGCATTTGGCATGCAAGCCCACACACACAGGCACCATCCATGTCTCACACATTACAGCCCTCGCATGTGTCAGCCCCACGGCCCTGTACACCCGCACCCATACTCGACCCCATACAAACAGATGTGCAACCTGCACACTACTGAACAATCACCACACGCACTGCTCACAATCAGGATGCATGTACACTCACCGCTCGACTCCAGACGGGTCTGCCTCTCAAGGACCTGGACGTGGAGCGCTGGGGATATGTGTTCCAGGACCCTCATCTGTTCTTCCGACAAGTGGCCCCGGCGCCCCTTGGCATCCGCTGCCTTCAAGAGGCGCCGGGCCTTGGTCAGGGTCCTGGACCTGAAGTCCTCCCAGCGCTTCTTGACATGTTGGAAGTCGCGGACTGCCACCCCCTCCGCGTTGATGGCAGTCACGATGTCAGTCCATATCCGAGTCCGTCCTTCCTTGTCGGCGCGGCAACTTCCGAAGAGGGCATCATACTGCCCCAGGACTTGCTCCACCAGGACACCAACTTCGGTGGCACTGAAGCTGGTGCCCCTCTGCCTCTCTGGCCGGGGGTTGTCAGTGGTCACAGATGGAGTTTGCCCCGACATGACAACCCCAGAGGCAGGAGTGGGTGGGCAACTGGGTCCTGGGGCTGGGCTGTGGAGCGATGGAATCCCAGTCGGGAGTCTTTGGTTCCAGCAGGGGTGGTCACACCAACAGCACCCCTGGCTGATGTGCAGGCAGCAAATGGCAGGGCACGTGGGCAGCAGGCAGTCAGGCAGCAGCAGATGGCAGGTGGGAGCGTGCTTGGGGCTCTGGGGGGCAGTAGTTCGGCCTTCTGGGCAGGAGCGTGGTCTTCCGTGTGCTTACGCGTGGCCAGCTTGATACGGAGTGATTTGGCACGTGAAAATTCTGCACGTCAGCGTGTAATTCGAGGAAAGGCCCTTAGCGCGTAAGCGCGTCTGCACGCATACGCATTTTCATTGGACCAAAGGCCCTCAGCGCGTGAGCGCGTCTGTGACGTGACGTGCGAGGGAGTATCCCTCATTGCACGTGATGACAGTACACACGTGGATCCCAACCAATCGCGTGTGAAAGTTCACGGGACCCCGGAACACACGTACCCCGGCCAATCGCGTGTGGAACTACCCGCGCACCCCGAAACACACGTACCCAGGCCAATCGCGTGTGGAACTACCCGCGCACCCCGAAACACACGTACCCAGGCCAATCGCGTGTACGCTCGCTCCCCTCCGATCACACGCGATGACACCCGAATACGGGAAACCAACGAGTCCGCCCACACGGAGGCGTCCCGCGCCCGCGCACAGCATAAAAGTGCGCGCAAACAACAAACGCGTATATACAGCGACGATGAATGCCCCATTTGTTGCTGCAGTGATTGTGGGACACCGCAGGAGGAGGAGAATAGCCAGGGCACGCATTTTTGCACCACGGACAGGCCTTTTTGGGATGCCTGACGACCAGGTCTACGGCAGGTATAGGTTTCCACCCCATATCATCCTAGACCTGGTCAGGGAGTGGGAAGATGACCTCACATCCCCCACCCTTTGCTCCCAAGCATTGAGCCCCTTGGAGAAGCTGCTCAATGTCTTGCATTTCTTGGCCACTGGGTCGTTTCAGCGGACCACTGCCATAGTGGGGGGGGTCTCACAGGCCACGCAGTCACGCTGCCTACACCAGGTACTGGCAATCATGACAGCGCGCCCCTCAGTCCGCAGGCACATATACATGCCCAGAACACCCGCAGAAAGGCAGGCCGTTGTCCTGGATTTTTTCAGGGTGGCACACTTCCCCAAAGTGCTCGGTGCCATAGATTGCACCCATGTGGCCCTACGTCCACCTAGGGCCACTGAGCACATCTACCGAAACCGCAAGCACTGGCATTCCATCAATGTACAGGTGGTATGCGATGCAAAGGGAATCATCACCTCTGTGAATGCAAACTACCCTGGCTCCACCCATGACAGTTTCATATACAGAATGTCCGCCCTGAGCCGGGCCCTGGAAGCTGGGCAGCATGGCGACACATGGCTCCTAGGTGAGTACAAATGCCCTTGCACATGCATGCAAGTCACACACAGACAAATATACCAACCCTAATAATCTGAACAATTATCACCTCCCCAGGGGACAGTGCCTACCCTCTGAGCAACCACATGATGACGCCAATCCGGAACCCCACCACACCACCCCAGGTAAGATACAACGCTGCCCATATTGCAACCAGGGGCATAGTGGAGCGCACATTCGGAGTGCTCAAGTCACGTTTCCGCTCCCTTGACCGCTCTGGTGGGCAACTACTCTATGCACCAGCAGTTGTGTGCAGGATCATTGTGGCAGCATGTGTCCTGCACAATGTTGCAACACGGCAGGGCGTCCCGGTGGACATGGTGGTGCCCCCACATCCCCAACCACAGGCACAGGCGCTGCCCATGGGAGGGGACAGGGCACGTGGCGAGGTAGCCCGGACCCAGCTTGTGGCCACATTTTTCACCTAAACTCCAACCCCTGCGGAGTGCACACAGGCCTGGCACATACCAGGTGACAATCGATGATGACAAAGTGACAGTCAACTGTCACAACCCTACCACCCTGAGATAGTTGCCATGGAAGTGCCACATCGTCTGCATCCCTAGCTACTTAACCACAAGCTATCCTGTGCAACCAAAATGCACACATGACATGTGACATGACATGAGCCATACACAAGTATTACAAGGCACAATGAGGCAGGGGGGGGGGAACAAGGGAACACAGAGAACGGTACTACTAGGCCAGGTGTCATTGTGATTGTGCAAGTGCAGGGGTAGGGGGAAGGGAAAAGTGCAAGGGTGGGGGGGAGTCCAGTACAGGGGAAGTAGGCCAAAAAATTATACATAGGTCGCCTGGTGGCAACTGCTAAGGTAAGTGCAGACGAGTGCTGGGAAGGGAGGGCTGTAGGGATAGAGAGACAGTACTGCAGTGCAGGGGTTGCCAGGGTGGCAGTGCAAGTGGACATTGGCTGGGCCAGGGACCGAGGTTGGTGAGAGTGGCCCAGTTGCAGCTCCTGTGCAGTTCCAGTGAACAATTCTGCAAGGGAGAGGCAGAGAGTAAGCAGAAGCAAAGAGGAAGGTCTTGAGGTGCTTCCAGAACTGGAGATGGTTCCCCTCAAGTTCAAGTCAGGAAGTCTGTTCGAGGGGGAGGGCCCTGCTGCGGAGAGAAACCTACCCCCAGCTAGTTGCTCTGAGAAGCGGATGACCTGGACATGCAAGGTGTGCATCACACACACCTGCAAAACAGGCCATGGCCATCACTGTCATGTCAGTCAAACCCTCCCAAACATCAACATGACATGGCAAGCAATACCCATACACCGACCCAGTAACGATAAGATACACATTTCCATGTCCTAAATGTACAGTGGCATCGGACAATGATGCCTGACCCGGAATCCGATGAAATGACAGACCAACAAAATGTCCCACCAAAAATAAGTCGATTCCTAATGCATTACAACAGTCGTAGACGTAACATCACAATGAATGCCTGGCTATATGCACATGATGCATTGCAAAATGAACACTGCAGCTCATGTGTGCAATGTCCTACTCCTGCATCACACTGCTCAGCGCACAGCACAGTGAACAGCCATTGCGTGTGATGCACACCCTGAGCATCACATCTAAGTGACAGACTACATCAAAAATCAAATTAGGCATGTACTCGAACCATAATCGGTCACAGAACATGTGCTGGCGGGACACAGTGGGCACCAGAAAGCAAACAGTGTACACGTGGATATGCAAGGGTGGGAGGACATGGAGTGCATCCGAGTGCAAGTGTGTGGTTCTGCAAGGACATGCACTCCACATATGCATGTGCACTCAAGTGACCATCAGTGTTCCCTACACATCACATGTGAACATCCACCATGTGTACACCCCAGCATGTCAAACCACTACTATCCCCTCGCACCTGAAAGGAAAACACAACACATGAACAGGCATTGATCAGCAGAACACAACATGTACATAGGACAACAACATTACAATGTCAGAGTTCCCATCACACTGCAGGGCAACGCAACTATCAACAACAACCCCCCCCCCTCGCAAATGACCATGACCCACTGAACAACTGCACCTGGGTCATGGAGCCTCCAACCCTCATTCCCACCTGGCCACAGGATCACCTTTACCCTTCGTGTCCATCTCCCACCTTGTGTGTAAAGAGATGCCTGAACCCTCAGAATCCACACTCATTTCCAAAATCACATAATCCAAGGCATGAAAAGGAACCCAAACACCCTCCAGTAGATGACTTGACATAGCAGTACGTCTCAAAGGCCAAGTACTACCACAATGATGCAACAACCAAGGTAGCACAGCAAAACAATGTCACGACAGGATGTGAGACATGTGTGGTACATGACATAGGATGATGCACCATGAATGGATGTGTACTGTCACAGATCCCCTGTACAGGCGCTGGAGTCTCATGAAACAACCACCCACACCATGTCCCGGGTGCCTGCAAGGTCAAACTCACACAGGCCCCTGAGATCCTGGTGGGGAAAGAGGTTCAGGGATATGCAGTCGGGACAGGTGTAGACACACTGGATGACTGGAATGCGTGGCAGGTGAGGGGAGTAGGAATGACACATGAAACCAGGGAATGCACGAAAATGTACAACCTGCATGAACACATGCACAATCCAAACAAACTTGGACATCATTGTCATGGCCTTCTGTAGTCCAGGCTCAGGAGTGGTACGAACCAACCACCCCCTCTAGGGTTTTGGCGCCTGCAAGTTCGGGGCTTACACAGGCATCCGCAACCCCAGTGGGGAAAGAGGGTCAGGGAACATTGCTTGGATAGGCATGGGAAGCAGGAACACCGGGTAGAGGGTACAGGTTTCGAAATTGCATAGGATCACGGGTGATTAGGGTAAAAAACATACCAAATAGGACCACACATACATCCATGCATCAGTACACTCCCCAGCAAGCCTATGCAGGGCAGTTTGTAAGAAAATACAACAAGACACTTAGCTCTGGTTTTGAGTGCTGGCCTCCTGCCTGCGCACTCTCAGGTCCGGTTACAGGAGCACTGCAATGCTGCAAAGAGAGACACAGTCAGCAACCTGTACGTGCCAATTACACAAAAACACAACACAAAACATGCCCCATAACAACATGCAACTCTACAAACAGACAATCTGTGCTCCATGCTTCGTACCCATATATAACATCACCCCTGTGACGGGTCATTCACAGTTAATGCAGTAAGTCAGCCGCTGGTGGGTGCGTGGCAAATGGAACACCAATGTGTCACAATTCACACAACATGCAATGTTCCCTGGGTAAGCAGACAGACCCATATGGCAAGCCATGACTACAGAGCAAGTTGCGTACCACCATGACCAAAACAAAGTTGCCAGTGCATTTATCATGAATTACGTGGAATAGACATGCACTGCACCCGAGTATGTCCCTTGCTGTATGTCCCTGTGAGCTGCCCCTTTCCATGTCTTGGAAGGCTACATGGTTGATACAAGTGCCTCAATGAACCTTGGTGTACCGCAGGGTATGTGCCACTGCCCCCGCATGTGTCCCAGACAACCCTACTATCAACAGCCATCAGTCCACAAACACATCTGAGCTGCATTGTGTGCTTCAACACCAATATTTGTCTAAGCTCACCCTCAGTGCTGTGACTAAGCCTGCACGTGCAACTCGCCTGGTGCAAGCTTTGCTGTCTAGTGGCCCCCCTGTGATGCTCACCTTGCCTGGAGTTCCTTGGAACATGTCAGCAGTTCTAGGATGTGGGTCTGCAATCACTGTGGCTCTGCATGTGCACACATGTGCATGTGGGCACCAACAAACGGGTCAGGAATTACGTTGTCCAATGGGCCATGTCTGCTGGCAAAGGTGCTCTGGTGCCTCATCCCCCTGCAGAAAGTGCATGAAACACATGATTAATGCATCAAAGTGATCTGTGTGTGTCTCATCATGCATCTCATTACTTGACCATGTCAGAGAGTCACATCACAAATCACACCATCAGTCCGTCTTTCACCTCCAAAATGTGGAACACTTTCTACAGCATGATTTGCAACAAGCACGTGTACAGGAAAGATATGAAACATAATACACAATGCATAGCAATCAATGTCCACATTAATCATGACACGCCCCATCTAGCAAAAGCTGAACAGTGGACAATTACACCTAAATCATCCCCACTAGGGGTGTCAACACAAGTCAAAAAGCACCAGACATGCCACAGATATGACAGTCCAAAGCCCTTGTGTAAAATTCTGTTACACCGAACCATCCTTGCGAGCCCATGGATAAGGGAGGCAGGAGTGGCATATGTGAGTCAAGGAACCCAAGCAGCAAACACATACACAAGACAACCATGAAGGGCCCAGCTGGAACAGACAGTGGATGCCTTCAAAAACCACAAGGCACCGCACTGTCACATGTAAGCACAATAGACTACAAATTTTAAACTAACTCAACTATTAACTAATTACACTAACTATGGAAAACCTACATTACCTATTTAAACTAACTATCAAACAGAAACTTAACTAACTAAACTAAAAGAAAAATCAAAAATGGCCACATACGACCCGGGGGGGAGGGGAGGCACCCAGGAGGGGGGAGGTACAGGGTGCTGCTCAACATCCACATGCGATGATGCTGAGCCAAAAAAAAATACCTCCATCGGCTCAACGCCTGCACAGCACGACCTATGTGGGAGATAGATGGTCGTCCGAGTCTGGCTCATCCTGATAAGGAGGACGTGGCACAGTAGCCTGGCCACGCCTAGCCGCAGCTTGCCCCTCGTCGGCAGCAAGTCTGCCGGACAGGTGAGCCTGGTTCTGTGTGGCGATGTTACATAGGTCTGCATGCAGGACCTCACGTGATACACGTGCTTCCTCTTGCAAGGTAGCACGTGTAACACTGAGTTCCTCCTGCAAGGCCTGGCTGGACAACCGCTGCACCTCCCGGCAAGCCTGTAGCTCAGGCGAGATGGTGCGCTCAAGCTGTGCAAACCTCTCCTCTGCCTGCTGCCTCTGGGACATCATAAGGACACCCAGAGTGGATCTGAGGGAGGCATACTCCTCCCTCAGGGCATCCATGTGCGCCTCTGCGTGAGCAGCAATTGCTTGACGCAGAGACGACATTTCAGCCTGGCGTGCCCTGTCTGAGGCCGCCATGCCCAGCCTGAGTGAGCGGGCCGTGGACCGTGCCACCTGCTGCTGGAGAAGCACCTGCCTAGCAGGGGGGAGCACAGATCGGGCCACACGCTCCATGCTGTCAGCGATGTTCTCCATTGCTGCCCCCTGCCGTTCTGAATTGGCAGTCATGTCTTGCTCCCACTCAGTATACAGCGGTTGCGCGCGGCGACCGCGTTGCCGGGCTTGACCCCTGCGGGACCCAAGGACCGGGGGTCCTCGCTGTGTTGGCACCGCCTGCGGCTGCACGACTACATGCCCCCGTCTACGTGATGTCCCAGGCACATCAGTGACTGGTGTGGAGGGTGACCCTGCGTCCCGATCCACCACGGGCGGAGGAACCAAGACTGTCTGATCCCTCAGTGCAGGGGTCGCAGACAGAGGAGTGTCCACATCAGAATCACTCACCCCTGACACATGGACTTGATGGTCATCCAACTCAACATGGACGTCAGAGTCGTCATCAAGGCTGGACTCATAGGCAGCCAGAGACAGGATGGACTGCAGCACTTGGGGGTTTTCGTGGCCTACCACCCCACGACCCCCACTAGTGCCGGGTTGATGTGGTCTTACCAACCCTGTGTCTGGCATGACAACACCATCCTCTGCATCCATTGCGTCATCACCTGAAAAATAGAGAGGAAAAGGTCAGTACACATGTCAGAAGCACACAACACACACACACACACCAACAGCAAAGGCATCTGGCAGACATGTGACACACAACATATGACCTTGCATGCATGCTGGGTCTACTTAGAATAGCTTCTGTGATCAGACCTGTTGAAAGGTGGCAGTTTGCATGGAAGTGGGTCTAAGCAGTGCAGAAAATGTGTACGCCACTCACTACCTACATGTACAAGCACTCCATGGTGTGTGCCAGGAAATGTGAAGGCAGTGCAATGTCAAAATCAGACATCACGTGCATTGTGTATTCAATGTGTACCATGTCTAGAAGGCAAGCACCCCTCCACCCCAGTACCAAAGCAGGGATGCCTAGCATGGTATCAAAAGGCTGACCATACACCTGTGTATTGACAAGCAGTGTTGACTGGCATCAACAGCTTAATGTGATTTCAATTACAACACTGCAAATGATGCTGGGACAGTGGGCAGGACACATGATGGAAGATCCGGAGGCCGGCCACGTGTGAAGAAGACACGACAAGAGTTGGACAGAGTCATTGGCCATTGAACAGGCTGAGGCCTGTGAGCCACACAGATTGTCAGAGCCTAAACATGTGTGCAACGCAGGACTGAGCCACAGTTGACATGGGGAGGCCGATGATATGGCAGGCAATGTATGTAACCAAGGACTCATATTACAGTGATCATCCAGTCAAGGACACATAGGGGCATGTGTGCAATGCACATGGAGCATGAAGGGGCACTCATGTCCCTGCGGGACATCTGACCCATGCACAGTACAAGTGGGATGCCCTGCATCGAGTACTAAGGCTGTACCACACGGCATATGTCTGGCAGTTTCTAAGCTGGATGTTAGCATCTACACAGGACACATGAACATGAAACTACACATTGGCAAGAATGTAGCAGACCAGTGCAAAGGTGGAACTGGGGTGCAGAGTGGCGGAGGAGGGGCAAGGGAGCATGGCCACATGGAGTCCCGCATGCAGGCAGAGGAGACACGCATGACGGTGGCATTGCATTACTTACACATCAGAACCATGTACAGGTCACATGTAGCAGCAATCATGCACAACACATCCCACAAGTGAAACACACACGTCCTCAACAACTACGCATCAACACTCACTGGACTGGGCATCAAAGTCCAGCATCTCTCCCACACCTTCGACCAATTCTGGTGGTATGAACTCCGCAACGAGAGCCTCATGCGGAGTGAGTTCTTCCTCCTCTGGTGCAGGCCCACCGCCAGTCACCAGAGTCAAGTTGTAATTTGAGGCACGCTTGGCCTTAGTGCTGCGCTTGATGTCATTCCAGCGCTTTTTGCACTCCTGCGCCGTGCGCACCTCATGGCCGAATGAACTGACATGTTCCGCCACATGCTTCCAGTGGGTGTCACGTTGGGCAGCCGTAGTCTGACTATTGGCACCCACTAGCATGTCACGGCTGTGTCCCCGCACGTAGTCCACGAGGAAGTCCAGTTCCTGCTTACAGAAAGGCTTCTTCCTCGACGTGCAGGAGGTCGTGGCTGTGTGTGGGGTCCCAGCCTGTGCTGCAGATGCAACCTTCCTCCTCTTGGACTGTGGCGCAGACCCTGGCTGGCTAATGCCGCCCTGACCAGTATGGCCAGTGGGTTGGGTGGATTGAGCCGAGGGAGTGGCAGGTGGAGGGATGACCAAATGCCTGACTTGTGTCAGTGGCAGCTGGGTGCCCACTAATGGACCCTGCGCAGCAACATCAGCTGTGGCAGGGTCATTGACCGCAACGGTCCTGGTTGGCAGACTCACAACCGGGGTGCTGTTGGGTGCATCTGCCCCTGCACTTGCCAACACCCGGCTGTTCGGGGCAGCAGATGACATGACTGCCCCAGGGACACGTGTCTTGGTCTGAGCAGCCCGGCCTGCCCCAATGGTTTCCCCCCTGGCCTGTTGGAGATCTACCAAGGGCTCTTCAAGTGCCAACGCAGCCTGCGCTGGCAGACCCTGAGCCTGGGTGGCGGTGTCCACAACTGCACCTGCAGCTACCGCTACCCTTGGGCCCGTGGCAGTCGATGAAACGGACTGCCGGGTCATACGGGTGCCAGTGCCAGATGCAGGAGCTGCATCCCCCTGAACCACAGGGGGTGGTGGCATGGCTGCACCAACACATGGCACAACATTGTGCTCAAGTGGCGCACCCCTGCCTCTTCCCCCTCTGTGGCTGCCCTGGACACCCTGGAGTCCCCCTACTCCCTGGTCACCACGGCCACGTCCCCGACCACGCCCGCCACGAGGAGGACGCCCAGCTGAGGCGCCCCTCACCTTTGGTAGCCTCCCTACCATGGCACAGATATAATAGTGCTGGCACAGATGGAGTGGTGCCAATGGGAGGTGTACAGCACAATTGACCTGGGCAATTGGGGTGAAGGGGGTGGGAAGCAAGATGTTAACAGCCCCCCTGCACCTGCAAGGCTGTATGTGACCCCGGTGATGTGTTGACGGGTCACGCAACGCTCAGGCACCCCAAAACTGCAGTAAAACCGTGCACGCAACCCTGCAGCCTACGTGCGTGGATTAAACCTCCCGCAGTACGCGGTGGCACCCAGTAACACGTATAACGCGTACGCGTGGGACACGCAGGCTACGATGACATCGAAAATAGGTGCGATACACAGGGGCACCCGCAGTGGGAAAAGGAGCGTTTGCGACTCACCGTCTGACTAGCGCGATGCAGAAAAACACGCGTAGCCAATACCCCCGCCAAAAGAAGAGATACGTCCTTGAGAGCTGTGAAGTAGATGGCGCGCGAAACGACTGGAAGCAGCAACACACGTCGGTCTCCACGAAAGGCACGTACAGCGAACAGCTGGGCCCGCTCACCTTTAACCCGTGCTGAGGGAAACGCACGCGCGCGTCACGTCACATGCGGACGTGCACTTTTTCACGTTTGATTACGCGCATTACACGCGGACGTGCAGTTTTTCACGCGCGCACGCTTATGCATGGACCCTTTCCTCCTATTACACGCGGACGTGCAGTTTTTCACGCGCGCTTACGCGCATTACACGCAGCGTGCAGATTTTTCACGTGCCTATTCACTCCGTATGAAGCTGGCCACGCGAAAACACACGGAAGACCACGCTCCTGCCCAGAAGGCCAATTCACTGGCCCCCAGTGCCCCAAGCAGCCTCCCACATGCCATCTGCTGCTGCCTGCCTGCCTGCCTGCTGCCACCGTGCCCTGCCATTTGGTGCCTGCACATCAGCCATCTGCAGGGCTCCAGTTGCTGTGTCCACCCCTGCTGGTACAGAAGAGTCCCGACTCAAATGACATCGCTCCACAGCCCAGCCCCAGGACCCAGTTGGTCACCCACTCCTGCCCCTGGGGTTGCCATGTCGAGCACATCCACATCTGACACCAGTGGCAACCCCCGGCCAGAGGGGCAGAGGGGCACCAGCTTCACTGCCACCGAAGTTGGTGTCCTGGTGGAGCATGTCCTGGGGCAGTATGATGCCCTCTTCGGATCGTCCCGCGCCAACAGGGAAGGACGGGAGAGGACGCGGAGGGGGTGGCAACCCGCACCATCCAGAAGGTCAAGAAGCGCTGGGAGGACTTGAGGTCCAGGACCCTCATGAAGGCCCGGCGCCTTGTGGAGGGGGGCCGGGGCCGCATGAGTTCCATCCAGTTGAGGGTCCTGGAACGCGCACACCCAGCGCTCCACAGCCAGGTCCTTGAGAGGGAGACCCGTCTGGAGTTGAGCGGTAAGTGGCCAAGCATTGCTGTGTGAGACAGGGCATGTTGCAGTGTGCTGGTTGTCTGATACTTGCCTGCATGTGTGACATAGGCCATGTACGCATGTATGTGTGCAGGGACATCATGGTAATGCATGTGCGACCTGTAATGTGTGAACCGCATGGTTGTTGCATGTGTTTGAATGTGACATGGGGAGCCCTGTGCAGATTGCACACATGACAGCATGGAAGTCTCTGTTCCTGGACATGGGTGGGGGCCTGGTGGAGGGTGCCCCTGGTGGCTGGGGGGTGGGGGTGCTGGGAGACATGAGTCGGACATGGGTGGGGGCCTGGTGGAGGCTGCCCCTGGTGGCTGGGGGTGGGGGTGCTGGGAGACATGGGTGGGGGCCTGGTGGAGGCTGCCCCTGGTGGCTGGGGGGGTGGGGGTGCTGGGAGACATGAGTCGGACATGGGTGGGGGCCTGGTGGAGGCTGCCCCTGGTGGCTGGGGGGTGGGGGTGCTGGGAGACATGGGTGGGGGCCTGGTGGAGGCTGCCCCTGGTGGCCGGGGGGGTGGGGGTGCTGGGAGACATGAGTCGGACATGGGTGGGGGCCTGGTGGAGGGTGCCCCTGGTGGCTGGGGGGGTGGGGGTGCTGGGAGACATGAGTCGGACATGGGTGGGGGCCTGGTGGAGGCTGCCCCTGGTGGCTGGGGGGTGGGGGTGCTGGGAGACATGGGTGGGGGCCTGGTGGAGGCTGCCCCTGGTGGCTGGTGGGTGGGGGTGGTGGGAGACATGGGTGGGGGCCTGGTGGAGGCTGCCCCTGGTGGCTGGGGGGTGGGGGTGCTGGGAGACATGGGTGGGGGCCTGGTGGAGGCTGCCCCTGCACTGCTGGGGGGTGGGGGTGCTGGGAGACATGGGTGGGGGCCTGGTGGAGGCTGCCCCTGGTGGCTGGTGGGTGGGGGTGCTGGGAGACATGGGTGGGGGCCTGGTGGAGGGTGCCCCTGGTGGCTGGGGGGTGGGGGTGCTGGGAGACATGGGTGGGGGCCTGGTGGAGGGTGCCCCTGGTGGCTGGGGGGTGGGGGTGCTGGGAGACATGGGTGGGGGCCTGGTGGAGGCTGCCCCTGGTGGCTGGGGGGGTGGGGGTGCTGGGAGACATGAGTCGGACATGGGTGGGGGCCTGGTGGAGGCTGCCCCTGGTGGCTGGGGGGTGGGGGTGCTGGGAGACATGGGTGGGGGCCTGGTGGAGGCTGCCCCTGGTGGCTGGGGGGTGGGGGTGCTGGGAGACATGAGTCGGACATGGGTGGGGGCCTGGTGGAGGCTGCCCCTGGTGGCTGGGGGGTGGGGGTGCTGGGAGACATGGGTGGGGGCCTGGTGGAGGCTGCCCCTGGTGGCTGGTGGGTGGGGGTGCTGGGAGACATGGGTGGGGGCCTGGTGGAGGGTGCCCCTGGTGGCTGGGGGGTGGGGGTGCTGGGAGACATGGGTGGGGGCCTGCTGGCAGGTGCCCCACAGTGCTGGGGGGTGGGGGTGCAAGGGGACATGTGGCTTGGCTGGGGGGCATGGCCATGGTGGATGGGCTGCCTGTGGGACATGACATGGGGTGCAGGGTAGTCCCCTGTGGTGTGGGATGCCTGCAGAGGTCGTGGAGGGGGTAGAGGGGAGACCTGGGAGGACCCACACTGCCAATTCACGTCTTGAACTTCCCGCACACCCACCACCCGCGCACCCCTGAAATCCACGTACCCAGGCCAATCGCGTGTAGACTTTCTCGCGCACCCCTGAAATCCACGTACCCAGGCCAATCGCGTGTAGACTTTCTCGCGCACCCCTGAAATCCACGTACCCAGGCCAATCGCGTGTAGACTTTCTCGCGCACCCCTGAAATCCACGTACCCAGGCCAATCGCGTGTAGTCTTTCTCGCGCACCCCTGAAATCCCCGTACCCAGGCCAATCGTGTGTAGACTTTCTCGCGCACCCCTGAAATCCACGTACCCAGGCCAATCGCGTGTAGACTTTCTCGCGCACCCCTGAAATCCACGTACCCAGGCCAATCGCGTGTAGTCTTTCTCGCGCACCCCTGAAATCCACGTACCCAGGCCAATCGTGTGTAGACTTTCTCGCGCACCCCTGAAATCCACGTACCCAGGCCAATCGCGTGTAGTCTTTCTCGCGCACCCCTGAAATCCACGTACCCAGGCCAATCGCGTGTAGACTTTCTCGCGCACCCCTGAAATCCACGTACCCAGCCCAATCGCGTGTAGACTTTCTCGCGCACCCCTGAAATACACGTACCCAGCCCAGCCGCGTATGGAAACACCCGCACACCCCTGGAATACACGCTCCCAGCTCTGCGTTTGCTGCTGCCCTTTGCACTGGGTTGGGGATTTTGATGGCTTTTCCCTGCGCGAGAGGCGTTCTTGGAGGCGTAACTGGCGCTGCTGCAGGGTCGCTGCGCAACTGTGCGCCACGGCTGGTTTTGGTGGCTGGAATCCATGAATACGCTGTGCGCGGAAATGGATTTTAGCGCACGCGGCTGGCGCAGGGATTCGCACGCGCACACTGTGCGCCAGCCGCGTGCGCCACTTGTGCGCTGAATTCTATGAATCGGCCCCCAAGTGTTTTGATTTATGGTAGTGTCTAAGAGCTGGAACCTACTTATATATATATCCATGTCGCTGTAAGAGAATGAAGTTTGCAGGCAGCTAAGCCCCAGCACATCATGTCAAAGGCAGGACAGATCAAATAATGAGAAAGGAAGGACAAGCAAGTAATATTTCCAACAGTGAGTTGTAACGTGGACTGTTGATGAATAGTTCCACTAAAGAGAACAAAGAGAACAGTAAGATGGTGCCAACCGATTAGGTCAATGGGAAGAATGTAAGGGTTATAGTTCTAATGTTACACTGTCACCCCTCACATAGTAATTGAATGATATGTATGTAGTCATTCACTTCACCCAAATACTCTTCCTGGAACAACAAATTACAAGTGAAGTTGAAATGATACAAACTTAAAAGAGTGTTATCCAATCGGAAATGTGTGAAAGGAGATGATCTCAAAGCAAATGACCTAACAGTTTGATATTTTATTTTAGTCACGAGGTTAGAATAAACCAATAGATTTAGGAAATGTATGGAAGCATCTATGGCACGAATAACGATGTCAAATCAGAAGCCTGGAAAATGTGAATAAGTTGTAAAATTTGTTGTCTTTGCTCTTCTGTAATTTTCTATAAAACCGGCCATCTTATGTTTTGTAGTCGAATGTCTTTTTAGATAATTCCCTGCATAGGCAACAATTATACATTTTTGTTTAACGTATACGTCGGTCATTCCATGTTTGCTCTTTTGGACTGATTTTTACTACTTGGAGCGGGACTTGCCTTACAGTAACTTTGTTTCCATTGCATTACAACCATTTTTGACCACACCGCTGAACCCGCAATGATTCTTGTCCCAGGGATTGGGCGTGTGATAGTTGTTTGTGGGACTGTTAGATCAGTATTTCCCAGGGCTGTTACACAACCTAAAATATCCCAATTCTGCAGGTCATGGTTGGGGTGGTTTTGAGAATCTCCCAGAACCATCTGCCATGCAATTAAATTTAATCTATATTTGATGCACTGCAGAAGCCTTTGCTTAAGTGACCCAGTCCATCCATTTTTACCTGAGAGCAAGCTGACCACACTTCAAACAATTCACTGATAAGTATGTGGTAGTGAAATTGTGATGCTAACACACAGCTGCACTGATATCTTCAGGAGATGTAGGGAGTGTTTCCTAACTGCTTTCTGCCTAGAGGATCATTGAGTTAACTGGAAGGTGGGAAAACCCTCTGTAATAAAGTCATGGATACTTTTCCTCTGCTTGTAGACTGAAATGTATTTTGAATTCTATATAATATAATGTTCTAGAATAGGGGTGTGTACAGAATCAGGAATTATCTGGGGCATCTTATTGGTGTGTTTCCCTTTGTCTACCTCTTAGCTGCTGCTATTAAATATCTGCATAACTAACCCCGGTTAAATTGCATTCTTGGGTCTGAGTTTTCTTCAACACCCTCCACCTAGGAAATTAATGTGTGGGGTTTTTAAGTTTGTTGCCCTTCTTCACTGCCTACGACATGCACATATTGTTCTCAGTTCCCTGGTTTTCACATCTGCCGACTAAATGAACAAGGCTATCTAAATGCTTTGGCCTTCTCCGCACTGAACGCAAATGTGGTTCGTATCAGTGCTTTGGGCTTCTTCGCCACCTACAAAATACAAGTATATCTAAAACTGCCTTGGCATTTTCCTTAACCTACAAATTACATATGGGAATCCCAGTTCTTTTGCCATCTCTACCACCCACTTAATGAAGATGGGTTTCAAAGTGCTTTGGCTTTCTCATTCATGTACAAAATTCATGTGAAGTTCTCAGAGCTCTGTCCTCTCCTCCACCCACTAAACACATGTGGTTTTATCTGTGCTTTGAGCTTCCACTTTGCCTACTAAGAGAAAGTGTCCCTAACATTGCTTTGATCTTCTCTTCCTCCTTCTAAATCCATTCATAGGGCCTCATCACGAGTTGGGCGGTAACGTTGGCGCTAATAGCGCTGGCGTTATTAGCCCTACCGCCAAACCCAACGTCGCTATTAGCGCCGGATCATAGGTTTGGCGGAACGGGTATTGCCCATTCCCCATTGAGCCCATTCGGGAATTCCACATTCCCCATTGGGCTCAATGGGAAATTTTGTGTTTTTACTGCCGGCTGTCAACTTGAGACTGTCAAATTGAGACTGTCAACTCAGAGCTGGGGGGAAATCAGCCAAAGCCATGATTTGGCAGACCCTTAAATGCGGCAGTAGCACTGCTACCGCCACATTTAAGGGCTACTGACAAACTCGTAATGAGGCCCATAGTGTCTTAGCTTTATCCTAAATGCATATAAAAGGCAAGTCCACCTACACTGCTTTCACCTTCTGCTCTACCTGCTAACTATACATGGGGTTCTCTGAGCTTTGGCCACCTCCACCACTTCCTAATGCATGTGCGGTTTGAAGTGCCTTCTTCTCAACATACTAAATGCAAGTGGTGTTCCCAGTGCATTGGCCCACTCCCTCACCTACAACATGGAAGTAGGCCTAACTCTCCCTTGACGCTCTCCTCCACCATCAAAATGTACATGGGGTTCTCAGTGCTTTGGCCTTCTCGTCTGCCTACTAAATGCAAGTGTGCATAATACTGCTTTGCCCATTTCCTCCACCTCCTAAATGTATGTGTGGTTTGAAGTGCTTTCATCTTTTCCTCAACTTACTATTTGCATTTTTTGTTCTCAATGCTTTGGCAATCTCCTTCACCTAGTAAATACACAGTGGGGTTTTACAGTGGTTTCTCTTCTACCTACTAAACAAACATGGAGATCTCCCTATGTTGTCCTTCTCATCTGCCTACTCCTCTGCTTACTAAATGCCTGTGAGGTTCTCAGCTATTTTGCCTTCTCAAACTACAAAACAGGCATAGAGCTGCCAGTGCGTTGGCCTTAATAACCGCCTGCTACATGCACATGGCATTCTTAGAGCATTGGCCTTATTTACCATATACAAAATACACATGGGTTCTCAGTGTTTTAGCCATTTCCTTTGCGTAGAAAATACAAGCGGGGTTCTTAGTGCTTTGCCTTCCTCCGCTGCCTACTAAATGTACATGAGGGTCTCAATGCTTTGGCCTTCTTCACAACAAAATACAGGTCAGTGCTTTGGACTTCCACATCACCTACTAAATGCACACGAGTTCTCAGTGCTTTGGTCTTCCACATCACCTACTAAATGCACACGAGTTCTCAGTGCTTTGGTCTTCCATATCACCTACTAAATGCACATGAGTTCTCAGTGCTTTGCCTTCTTCACAACAAAATGCAGGTGGGGGTTCTCAGTGCTTTGGACTTCTCCTCTGCCTGCGTAATGTACATACGGTTATCAGCGCTTTGGCCTTCTTCACCTCCTCCTAAATGCAAGTGGCATTCTTAGTACTTTGGCCTTCTCCTACACCTACAAAATGCTTCTGCCCCTAACATTACTATTCTCTCACTGATTTGTTGAACTGCCTTTCCACCAACAAATATTGTTCCCACAAGTCCACCAAAATTCTAAAATAATTCTCTATCACTACACTGGCCGTATTACCCATTCAATTGTACTCTAAACAGTAGTTTCCCAACTAGCCAGAGGCGTTTCTTCCTCTTTAAATGTCAACCACTGACAGTTCTGAGTTTCTACTCGCCAGCCCTCGTACAATGTTACAATGTTGAACCTGAAAGAGCTATATAGCGTAAACTATGTGAAAAACCTGGAAAGATCGATGTGGTGGAACTGGTGGACATTCTGGCGGTTCAGGTTTTACGCAAACTGTCCTTCTCCTGCCTACTATGAATCATGCTGTTTATTTACAGGTAAGAACTGTTGACATGGGTATCGAAAATGCATACTCCATATTTAGTATATGGACTGCTTTTTATTATAGCTTAGTGTCCCCACATCAGTGAAGGGCCTCCTTTGAATCACCTTTTCAGGAGGCAAAGACAGTTGCGATTAATACCTTTGTGTTACCCATTGGTGATGTGGGGTGGTTAGGGAAAGCTGCATTCTCTTGGATTTTCCTGTATTTGATTTCCAGTTTGGCACAAAACCTATGGCTGATTAGGCAATCAGCAGTCATATTAGGGGGTAGGCAAACAGGGAATTGCCTTCAAAACCAATTAAGTGGTGACGTGGTTTGGTGCAAAAGTGCTACATGCATTACAAGACAACATTGCTAAGATCTCCTTCAAAAGCATTATAACAATGTCTTGTAATGAACATAGCCCTTTTGCAACAAGTCACCAGGTGATTGGTTTTCAGGGTAATTCCCTACTTGTGTACCCTCTAATATGACAGAGCTGACATCTAGCAATCATATTCCTGCTTTCTAGTCATCTTGAAGAATATTCAATCAAAAGTTGTCGATAAACAAAAGCCAGCATGGTCACACATGATAATCATGTATTAAGAGATGGTCCAAAGTGTTGTGAGAATACCATATTCATTGTTTAAGACTCTCTGGCATGTACCTTGCAGGTGGTGAATCCTTAAATAGTTTCTACATGCCAGTTCTTTGTCAGTGTTCCCATTCCATTCAATTTGGTAAACTTTCAGTCCACGTGCATTTTGGTTTTTGGTCTGTTATATAAACAAATGTACATCCTATAATCCATAGACCCCAACAATATCGTTTTCAATCTATTGTTTTACCTTGAGCTTTTTTCTTGCATTTGGATGCCTGACGCTCAAGTGCGATTATTGCATAAAACATAAGTGTATCTTAACATTAGTCCAACGCTGTTATATTAGACACTCAGATTCTTAGGAATAAATGCTGTTCTTTTTGATAAGGCTGGGAAATTCAAATGAATCAGATTGACTTTCTGGACATCGAGATAATCCATCACAGTTCATCTCAAGGCTCCTTTAACTGTTTCAGCACTGCACATTTTGAGAGCGAGCGCCTGCATCAAATCTGCTCTCTTTAAGCCAATCTGTGTTCCCATGTTTTCTGGTGTCCTTTCCACTCTCCTCTGACCTCTTCACATCTTCTCCCCTTGTGCAGCTCATGGGTTTTATCCAACGGCCTGTGCTTCCTCTAATAAGTCTGAAACCTCCTGTGCAAATAAAGTTGAATAAATATTTTGTTTTACTATTATGCAGTAATAGACTTTCATTGGGCCACCACAGTCTTCCCTTATATTCTGTGATGCCTCTGTGTGGTCCTTCGTTTCTGTTTAGTACTTGCCCTCCTGCAATCTGCATGTCGCCATTGGTTTAGTGAACTGGGACCCCACCACTATCATTCCTTTGTTCCTGTGTACTGATAGTTTTAGCTCCCTCCTGTATCTGCTTTCACTGGCGGCAACTGAGCCTTGGGGTTTTCTTCGAGCCATTAGCCTAGTCCACAAAGGTCACAGAAAGTGTTAGCAGCATTTTCGGTACTTAACGCCTATTTTTAAGGTGACGCATTTTTTCGAAGTCACAATGAATGCGCCACTTTCAGAATATATGTGCCGGTTGCTAGTAAGGGTGGTAAACCAGCCTAGCAACCGACACTTTCGGTATCAGGCTTTTTACATGCTGATTCCCGTGGCACTCCTCCACTTAAGGAACTGGAAAAAAGTGGCGCGCATGTACGCCACCACTTTGGTGTCGCAGTTATGGAGGAGAGCCACAATGTGAAACAGCTTTACTTTTCTAGAGACTTCTCATTCCAGGTTTGTATATTTCTCTATTCCGAATTAACTTGCCACACCCCATCATGACAAATTACATAAAGAGAGATCAGAAGAGGGCCCAATTCTTAACGAGGTGTTAATTATCAAAAACTTTGTATAAAGGCTTTCTGGCATTTTCAGCTATTAACACCTATTCTGAATTATACGCATTTTCTGAAGGTTGCACAGAAATCGCCACTTTTGGAAACTGTGTGCAGGTTGCTAGGATTGGTTGGAAACCAACCTAGCAAGCAGCATTTTCATAAAACGTTTCTTTGCATAGGTATTCTGGTGGCACTCCTCCACAATAGCGGCAGGCTGAAATTGCCACAGATATACAGTACCTCTTTGGTGCCGGTCTGTATCACTGTTGTGAAGGAGTGACGCCAGAATAGAGGAAGGGGGCAAGTGTGTCTCATCAGCCATGCAGCACAACTAGTGGGCTGTTCCTAGTGATGGGGGTTCCGTCCTGACAGGAAAGATAATCAAGGAGGCCATATTCTAATCCTCAGATAGATAGATCTTTCAGGACCTTCCCGGGGAATCATAAATAATAAATGATCTCATCCCTCACAGCGGGGGGGTCCCTGCCAAGTCCCATTAATGGCGACCACGCACATTAGAAGGCAACAGGAGATGTTCTCCGCAGCGCTTTCGTTAAATTGCCATTACTGTGAGATTTAACAGCAATGCAGTTGAGAATGCAGTCTGCCTGTTATCACAGAAAACAGGCGAATTGCAGACAGTGCACTGTCTTGCACTGCGCTGATGCCCGGGCCCACTTCAGAATAGGCGTGGTACCTGGGCGTCAGGAAAAGGTGCAGGGAACCATGCTGTTTAGCATGCTCACTGCGCCAAGATAAGAATTAGGCCCAATATTCATGCATGTGACACTGAAATTCGTAACTAGAAAAAGTGTCCAATGTTAGCTACTGCATTTCACTTTTCTATATGTTCCCAGCATGAATATCTCTTCATTTCAGCCAGCTGGATTAAATCACCTCATAGTCACATGTCAATGTCCTTTCTGTAGTCAGTTCTTATTATAACATATATATTTGTAACCCCACTGTTTCTTAAATAGGTGTTGTTCAAATGAATCACTGTTCTGTTGAGAACATAATCATTTTGATGCAGTAATTCGTAAAGGATTGGATTTCCATCGAGCTCAATGCCATAGTGTCAAGAAGACATTAAACAAAGACACACATTAAGAAGAAAACACTTTAAGGTTTACGTTTTTTCGCACAAGAGAATAACTGAAAATCTGGTTCGCGTGTGCTGGGAAGGGTCTGCGGATGTGACCATAAACTAAAAATATACTGCTCCTTTTTATCTCAAACTTTGTTCTCAAAATTAAATCTGACTTCGCTTTCAACACTTACCACATCTGCTGGGATGGGAATGCTAAATCCTATCTTACAGAGACATTCCCAGCAGGTCATGTAACATCTTGAGTCTGAATCACTATAGAACCAGCAACACTAGGTGTGAGATGATCAAACATTTGCACCAGTGCTGAAAATGGAGCAAATGTTTAGATCACACGGTATGAAGAAAATAGGTTTCAGCAACCAAAACAGTTTGCTTTCGGGCAAAACTGAAGCAGACTCTTGTTTTGTTATGTTTCCTGTGTAACATAGAAATAAACTGTAAAGTTTAGATAATTTGGCCATGGGAAGACTGATGTGGAATATAACTTCTTAATATTAACTAATTTACAATGTTGTGTTGTGTTTGGTGTTTTGCTACTGCACTGGTGGCTCTTAATTCTTTTAATTGGAGGCACTTAAATCTTTCCCACAAATATGCGCAAGTGACGGAGCGCAGTGATGCCTTTGCCCATAATTTATGCCAGTATAAATAACTGTCATGCTGGCTGTGTCCATACCTGTCCATGAATGCTGCACCAATATATGCCAGTATTACCATATAACAACATCATGCTGTGGCTTTACAGGCGCAAAATGCTGTGCCACTGAACAAAAAAACGGAACAAAAAATGCTGTGGTTTGCAGAAACCAATTTACACCAGTCTAGCCAGGGAATAACACTTACCATATTTGCTTTACGCTCAATGTTTAGTAATAAATGCCATGCCATACTAAGAAAGAATATCCAGACTGGCTTCGAAATTACTCATGTTGGCTTTACCAATGATGCCAGTAAAAGATGGCATGCAACAATAAAAAAATAACATGTCCAGAGTGGATCTACAGATGTAGGCCAGTACAACATAAGAATGCTCATCATGCGGACTTCACCCTTGATGGGCAGAAAAATATTGGGCCTCATTACACAGTTGGAGGTAGCCATGGCGCTATTAGTTCCATGGCTACCCCTTACCTCATTCCGGGTCCGTGTTCCCGGAATGGGGACTTACCAGGTTATTCCGACCTTGGCGGGACCGGTAAGTCCCCATTCCGGGAACCATTCCCCATTCCCATTTGAGCCCACATAGGGCTCAATGGGAATGGGGAAGGAGCTAATAACGAGCCCGCTATTAGCGGGCCCGATATTAGCTCTGAAGTCCCTCAAAGGGTCCCTTCCCGTTGGGAAGGGACCCGTTAAGGGACCTCGTAGTAGGGCGGTAAGGGATTACCGGCACCGGTGCCCTTACAGGTGTCGGTAATCCCTTACCGCATACCGTGTAATGAGGCCCATTGTCATGCCACAGCAAAGAAATATGTGTAGACTGGCCGCACCAATGTGGGTCTTCAATGTGGATCTTCATGCCTAGTAAATACCGCAAAGTCACAGTAAAGAAGATGTCCAGGTTGGACCCACTAATGTGGGCCCATACTAAGCAAGAACACTCATCATGCTGCTTTCAACTTTGATGCCCAGTAGAAAATGCCACACCATAGGAAAGAAATATGTCCAGACTGGTCCAACCAATGTGGGCTAGTACCAGTACCATGTAAGAACAATCATCGTGCTGCCTTCACCCATGATGGGCAGTAAAAAACGGCATGAATATGTGTAGACCAGCCCCACCAATGTGGGCCCATGCCACATAGGAATTCCCATCATGATATCTTCAACCTTGATGTCCAGTAATAAATGCCATGCCACAGTAAAGGAATATGTCCAGACTAGACCGACCAATGTGTTCCAGTACTACGTAAGAACACTCATAATGTTGCCTTCTCCCTTAGCTCTCAGTGAAAAAAGATGTGGCACAGCAAAGAAATCTTTGTAGACTGGTGTCATGCAAGGCTTTACGCTGGTGCTGCATACCGCCTTTCCGCTGCTGTCACTGAAAAGACGAGGCCAGACTGCTGGTAAACTCATGCCACAGGACGGCACTCCACTGATTTTTATAGCATAAGGACCGTGCAAGCACTGGCAGGGAAGGATACCCCTGGAATTCAAAACGTCCAAGGTCGTAAAAGGGGAGGGGGAGTTGCCACCTCAGAGAATCCCCAAAAATAGGAAGGTTAGATGAACAAAAATGGGGGGAATACCATGTCTCACCATCTGCTTCCCCACTCCCACTCTCCAAAGATCGCTCACCCAGGTGATCCTCCTGCACTGGTCCAGACCCAGGGTCTGGATCCAAAGGCGATGGCCGTGCCCTGACCACCTTAGAGATCCCCCCCTGGTTTCTCACAGACAGTACTCATGGAACATAAATGGGACATACTCCTCTCCATGCTAGATGTGGCTTAACTTGATGATATCGCTGGTAAATCATGGCCACAACAGACTTGAGTACAATGACTGGGTGCGAACACCAGTGTTCACGTTACCCAATTTACATGAGGGTTATGAAATAAGTGCCTTGGCAACCACAAAACAATTGGATAAGAGGGATAATTAATGACGTCCAATGAAATCCTTTCTTGATGTCTGTTTTTCCAGAGGTGGAGGACTATGGCATGTTGTTGGATCAGCCAGGGGGACAGAGGTGCCCCATCAATCAACTCTACAAGGGTCGCAGTCTTCTTGCTCAACGGAAAAATTGCATGTTTCGATACATAAGAGGCATCTATATAATTACCTGCAGCACCGCAATCAAGTTATGCAAAGGCATCTTCAACCTGGCTATCTGTTATCTTGTTCAGCTGATGATAATCGATACAGGGATGAATACTGCCTTCCTTGTTTTGTGCAGAAAACAAGGGAAATCATGCAGGGGATTTAGCGTGCACTATGTAACGCTTTTCCAGGCTCCTATTGATGTCGTTTCTGAATACTTCCTGGGGAGACAAAGAATAGATTGTCTCTTGTCGGGCAGTAGTTCAATTTCACAATTGTAAGGCCTGTGTGGGGCAATGGTAGGGACTCTGGTTCATAAAAGACATGCTGAAAGTCCAAATAGTCTCCTGGGACAGTACTCATGGAACATAAACGAGACACACTCCCCAAGTGAAGAGCACTTGACCCTGTGCCTGTGAACTACATAGACCATGAATATCAGAGTTCATAACAAGCTACATGCACATGAACCTGGAGGGTGATGTGCAAAACAAAGCACTTGCACCGCAGTAGTACTCACAATCGAGAAGAGCACTTAAACCTGTGAGTTGCTTAGAACCTAATATTACTCATTTCAGTGGGACTCAAAACATGAGCACAAAAAAGCTGAGGGCACTTGAACCAGATAATTGCTTCAAATGTGAAAACGCTTGAACCTGGCAGGTACTGCGAGTCTGCTACCCCAAAAATGTGATAACACTTCTACCTTAGGACAGGTCAGAATCCAAAACCCTTGAGTCCTAAGAGGTTCTAAGGATATGAAACCATTTGAACCCTAGTCAGTGATGAGAATCAGAAAGCCCTTGATTCATAAGAGGTGCAAAAAGGTTGGTACCACTTAAGCCCTGAAGAGTAGTACATGGCAAACATGAAGCACCACAACCTGTGTTGGAACTTGTGGATCCAGCAAACAAATGCAGGCCTATGTAAAAGATTGAGTATCCGGTAAAGTCTGAGACGCATGGCTCAAGTCCTGAACCTGAGGCAGAGTTGCCAAAGGAAGAAAGAATAAATAGCTCTGAGTGCGACAAGAAGAAAGGAAACCCAAAACCTTGGGGTTGACATCTGCGAGACAAGGACATAGTAAACTAGATGGTGCAGGATGTAAGGCTTGGAGCGTAGAGGAAATCTCGGATCAAAAAGCAAGCGAGAAATAATTTTGACTTCTGAGGAAGATGGTTACATGGTAAGGCAATGTGAAATGTTGTTTTCTGTTTCGTGTATGTTTGTATTGTTTAGCGCCCCCATGCCCACAGGCTCCTGTCTTTTGCGCTATATCAATAAATTAAATAAATAAATCGTGAGGATCCAAAATCCTGATTACAAGGCAAAAACTGAATGTTAAAAATAAAGGCATTAAAATTTGATTTAGCAATTTCCCTAGATACTCAGTCCTTACCAAGAGCAGAAGAAGAGGAGGGGGATAGATTTAGGGACGCACAGTGTTGTGGAAGTTTGAACCCTAGAGGTGAGGAGAAGCTAAGCGTACTTAATCGTGAGATATGATCAGGACCTCAAATAACTAGAATCTGACAGTTGCTGCGAAGCTCAGAGCACCTGAAGAATATTTTCGATGCATGTTTGCATCAGGGCAAGCTTTGCCCTAGTGCTAATAAAGCAAACATATATTGGCAATAAGGCAAAAAAATATATTGCATTGTATTAGCACTAGGGCATAAAACACCTTTCTTGCAACCTTTTTTGTACCTGGGCAATGTTTGCCCATTAGCTAATACCTTTTTAAAACTAGCGTACACATTTCCCAGGTGCAAACATTAATTGTAAAAATATATTTACGGTCCTAGTGGAAATATGGTGCAATATTGCACTGGCACTGTTGACACGTCTCTGTTATACGTGGGTTAGAACCATGGCCCATGGCAGTCTCAACATGGGAGCCACACAAGCTGTAGGAAATGCGTTACCCCCTGCCTCGGATGCCACTCTCTAATGGCCGCCACTTTTGCCCGGCGGAAACGCCTATTTTTTTTTGTTTTTATAGTGTTATTGACATTGAAATGTGTTTAGCAATATACGTGCACACAAGGGAGATACCTAAGAGTTCAACGAATAAATGTATTTTTATTTTATTTATGTATTACATTTGTTACACACCAAAACCCTTGGGTATCACCGTGAAGTTACAGACAGTTTGGGCCGCATTACACGTAGTGCGGTAAGGGTTTACTGGTACCGGTAAGGGCACTGGTACCGGTAAACCCTAATCGCTTACTACGAGGTCCCTTTGCGGGTTGGTACTTTAACGCCTGCTTTTTAGCAGGCATTAAAAACCAACCCGCAAAGGGACCAGGGTGCTTATTACGGTACCGCAATTTGCGGCACCGTAATTAGCGCCTTCCCCATTCCCATAGAGCCCTATGGGGCAAAAATGGGAATGGGGAAGGGCAATGGGGGAAGGGGGAATTACCGCCCCGCCAACCTTGGAATAGGACGGTAATTCCCCTTTCCTCCAAGGCGGTGCCAGTATTTTACCAGCATGGACCAAGTTGCTAATAGCACCTTGGTCCACCGCCTACCGTGTAATGAGGCCCTTTGTGAAATAATATTCAATTCCAAAAAATAGTTCCAAAAGGTATCACACACAATTCCCTCAGCTAATAAAGTAATATTTACAGTATTATTAAAATATATCATTCTGGCTGGGTTAAATAGCTGGCAGCGTGGACTAATTCCGAAGTCATTTGCTGGATGTGATGCCACTGAGATGGTGAATTAGCATCATTCTTGCCTTCTGTTTGTGAATCTCTTTAGGTCCTGAGGAAAGCCATTTATTTAGGTTTCATTCGTTTGGCAAACGCTTTAGTGCACGTCTAGATTAATGGTTGTTGTGAACTATTTTAATTTGAACATATTTTACGTAATGTAATGCAAGTGACTAACAAGATAGGTTTGCTTCACTTTTTCTGCCACTGAAACACGGAACCTTGAACCTGTTCTCTGGCTCTTTTCTGTGCATGCTTCTAATGTGGCACCCGCCTCCTAACATGTCGTCTTTGTCCTTCGAGCACAAGTGCGCGATGTCTTTGCATCGAACCGGTGCGATTCATTGAATATTATCCTTGAAAGGATGTTCGGAAGACATATGCTAATGGGAAACATCCCTTTCACGTTAGAGAGGGCTTTTGTTACAGCAGTCTGCATACTTTATTGATGGTTATAAGACCATGGGCCTCATTACACGGTAGGCGCTTAGGGATTACCGGCACCGGTAAGGTCACCGGTGCCGGTAATCCCTTAGCGCCCTACTACGAGGTCCCTCAGCGGGTCCCGTCCTTAACGCCTGGTCTGACCAGGCGTTAAGGACGGGACCCGCTGAGGGACTTCAGAGCTAATAACCGTACCACAAATTGCGGGACCGTTATTAGCTCCTTCCCCATTCCCATTGAGCCCTATGTGGGCTCAATGGGAATGGGGAATGGTATTTGGCATGGGGACTTACCGGGTCCTCCAGGGTTGGAATGACCCGGTAAGTCCCCATACCGCCTACCCGGAGCCCGTATGCGGTAAGGGAGTAGCCATGCCGCTAATAGCGGCATGGTTACCTCCTACCGTGTAATGAGGCCCCTTGACTTTAAAAACAAACTAGAGTTTAATTTCATGTAGGATGTATACCATCATTAAATCCCGTTGCCTATAATCGACCGTGAATATATTAAAATGAGTCTTCTATGCTCGGATTCACAAAAAGGCTCATTAGCGCCCTCAGCTGGTGCATCAGCCAAACAGGTTCCTCCAAACCCAGGATGAATCTACCTGTGCAAGGTTCGAAGTGACCTGAGTGCTCATTGGACCCACCCATCTGTGAGCCGGAGCCAGCCTGACAACCTTCTCCACCTACCTTCCATCTCGCACCCTAATCTCCTTACTCCTTCTGCCCACTGCCCCTAACCCTCAGCCCTCGCCTTCACCTCCATTAGGGGTCACGTCCTAAAAATAAATGTGGTGGACTCAATAACATACCAATTGAATGTGACATCACCAGAAATTAGCTTAACAAGATGCCCTCTGAAAAAAGTGGGGGGACTGCGTCCACCCGCGTGTACCCTCGACTTGAGCCCTGACTGCCATACCTTATTGTGGCTCCCGTAAGCTGCCAGCACCTCTGCTTCTGATTCCGCCTTGGAAGAGAGGCTCTTAAAATTGCTATCAGCACACTCTGGGTTTGCCTTGGGATGCTAATAGCACTAAGCACCCATTTGGGTGACTTAGGTGGGTGGATATGGGCAGTGCTTTAAATGGCCCCGTCCTACCCGGCCCTCACTACCTGCATTTCTTATTTTTCAGCATTTGAGTACCTGCACTTCTCAGTGCCTGAAAGAGAGTACCGGTACTCAACTATTTTGCAAGGTGAAAATGAAAGCTTTTCATTTCTCTTTATTATCACAACTTAAAGGACTAAGCTTCTGCAGCCTTTCCTGTGGAAGCAGTGCTTCCTCCCTCCTCCTCTCTCCCCCAACCTCAGTCACCATAATGTCTCCTTCAGGACACACCCTGCGCAACAAAGGGAGGGCCAAAGATGCATCTACTGTTCTCTCAGCACACTAGGGGAGAACACTGCTTCGCTAAGTGGGCTTCACCTGTTTCCATTGGCGTCCTTGAATGAAGCAGGGATTAATTTAGAAAGCCTGGGAAATAATGTTTTAAGATGTTTCTTTGTTATTAGCAGTGCCTATTCTAATATGTAAATGTTTAAGTAATTGGAGTTGTGATGGAATATTTTTGACTGAAAACTCGCACACAGCTCCAGTTACCTGCCACATTCCTGTTTATGCAATGAAAGCGAGCAATAATAAAACTTTTTTAAGACAACTTTTATTTAACATACTGTGGTGAAAGGACGTTTGTATGCACACAAAGATCACAGTTCAACAACAAGATGACAAGGGCTACAGAATAACATAAGGTCTGCGCATCAGGGAGAAATCCCGCAACCCAGAGTTGCACAACACACAATAGCTCAGTCTTCACACCCAACACCAGTGTACCAATCGAGCTCCTTACAGCAACGAGAAGTGTTGCAGAACTGGGGGTTTGACCACTATTGATAGCCGATTTTCTACAAAGTCAATAAAGGGTTTTCAGACAGACATGTATTTGTTACACCTCCCTCACATAGTGCAGTAATTTTGGTCCGCCAGCAGCATGTCCCAGATTTGCATCCAGAAGCACAGTCAGGGAGAGTTGGATTGTAGTTCGCAATTCAACCCAAAGTGTTAATTAGAACATGGTTTTCACACACAAAAACACTTCACGTAGGCACTAATTCTTGTGGAGACTTTCTATTATTTTCATGCCATTTAATAGGTGGCCTCAATAACTATTTCTTCTGGGATAGCCCTTACGTCATTTTCAGGCTTGTGTCTGTGGCATGGAGGTGTCTCCTGTCCGCCTGATGGTGAGGGTTTTAGGGATCCTGTCCCTGGTACTGTGGTGTGTTCACTGTTAACTACGTACTGATTGGTGATGGTTATTGCGGGTCAGTGTCTCGGAGCACTGGGGCCACATTTCTAAGAGGAACTGTTTTCCATGGGTCACAAGACCGTTATTCTTTAATTGACCTTCAAGGAAGTGTGTGGGCCCCAAGTCATGGATCACTTGCTGAGTTTTAAAAAAATGTTTACAATCACATAAATATATATGTGTGCAGGGCGGTATAATTTGCCCAAAGATGATAAAACCTTGTCTGTTATTAAGGGCTCCTAGTTGGTTATTCTGATGGTTCTGGGTTCAGTTGTTCAGCTCTATCTTTGTTTTTTGTTAGTCTGGTTTCTAGAACATAACCACTCTTTAGTGAAAGATTGGTTATGTTATAGAATTTCAGTAATAGTGTTCGCGCCTTGTACTGTATTTTTTTCTGTTCACTATTGTTCTGTGTAAAAAGTATAGAAAATTCCTCAGGAAAGATGTACATGCATAGATGCGTTATACAACGATAAAGCTGAGGATCATACCTTCATTTTCAGTGGCAGCACGTGCGCGTACCAACGGTTGAATTCACAAGGAGGACGGGGCCGGAGCCACGAGCTAACGCGCTCACAGTTCGCAACCGGCCCGCCTTCTCTCACGCTCGATCGCACAGAGATTGTTCGTTGCTTCGGCCGCAACGTAGTCGCGTATACAGCGGGTTACTAGGACCCCGCGGGAGGAAGATGCAATGCGTCTCATCCCAGCAGCCTCCAGCCCTCATTTCTTCACGGATTCCAAACGGAGTCCACGCAGCTTGAAATAGCAACGTTCAAAGTATAATACAAAAACGAGTTTGAGATACTTCAGAGGCCGCTGCACAGCTAGGTTCCCTAGCTGGGCCGGATGTGGAGTCTGCACCTCCACCTCCACCTCTGGCCCACCTACCTACCACCTCCCCAGCGGTCAACATGCCCTCTGCTTTCTTTAATGTTCAAACAGGCCACTGCTTTCCTTGATAGAGAAAAGGCGGCGTGGTGGTGAAGCTCCACCTATATGACACCTCCATTCTACATAGCCATTCAGTTAGTGGACAGAGTTCCCACGCTTCGCCAGAGCCATGAGGCCAGGTCTTGATATAATGAAATTGAGATATTGCGGAAGGAAATGGTCAACAGTGGTTGGACCGCAGTCATTATGCATTCCTTCAGTTTAAAAAAGTGGACACACAAGAGGATATCCAGTGGCCTGCCCTGTGATGTAGAAGTCCTGGTCCTTGTGCCATGTGTCCTATCCAGTTTGATGGCCGAGTTGTCAGGCAGCTCCAAAATGAATTGGAAGAGGTCTGCCACAAAGTGAGGGAGTTTGTCATACTTGACCCCTGAGGAGATGCCAGGGATCTGGATATAGTTTCTGTGGGAGTGATTCTCCCCATCCTCCTTTTTGTCTTCCACGGAATTGCAGCTTGCCTTCAAGGCCTCCAATCTATTAGAGTACTGACCCACCTCATAGGTCTGTTCAAAGATTGTGTTCTCTACTTCAGATACCCGGTGCTCAGCTTCCAAGACCCTTTTATCTAGTGCCAAGATCTGGTGGGAGAGTTCCTCTGTGCTTTTGTGGATTTCCTTGCGAGTTTCTGTCAGTAACTCTTGTAAATCGGAATTTTGTGATCTGCGTGAGCATAGCTGGGAGTGTGTCTGCCCCATGGACCTGGGCCGTCATCCCCTCATTATGTTTAATCTTGTTAGTAGGCTGCAGCATGGTTGAAATATCTCCCTGTTTGCCCGGCTTGGGTGCTTTGGCCATCGCGGCAACAAAAAGCAAGAGAACTTGAATGTGGATGTGCATTTTCTAAGGGCTCTGCATGGTAGGGCTCGACCCCCTGAGCAAACTTTGCCCTAGTGCTAATACCGTGCAAATTTTCACTTGCACCAGTGCAAAGTTTCTGTGATCTGGCCCCTGCGTGCAGCTTGTCCTTCCCGATGGAAATTGAACCCCCTCCCCTCACCCCTTCTCCTAATATCAGGTCTCTGCAGTCACCAGATAAGTGTGCTGGTCAGTCATCTTTGGGCTCATAAACTCTTCAGTGGCCCCCTGTCCCTGCCCAACCACCCATCTGCGCAAACCACATAACCTATTGCCAATAACTTCCAGTGGACCACAGAATAACATTTATGTTGGGGTGCTATTGTTATTCTTAAGGCGTGTCTAGTTGGAATTTGTAGACGTACGTCTGCAACATTCATATGACAATGTAATGTCACGCTTTCTGCCGTTTTCTATATTGATGAACAAATACTTTTACTCCAGCAAAAACACTAGAAAGACATTGGGGAAAGCTTAAACGGCCCCAAGATTCAACCCCAATTACCTGCATGCGATAGCTTCTTAACTTAAGAATCTTGTTGCCCCCATGCTATGTCCCTTTTGAGGAGAGTAGAACACTGACATAAATGTGCCCATGGGAATTATATCAAGCACTCACAAAAACTGAAATAATGTATTACAAAGCTTTATTATATTAAAATATATATAAAAACATATAAACAATAGTTAAAATACAACACATTGCAGGAAATCTCCTGCCTAAAAAGATTCTCTCTTACTGTTTCACAAAGTGCAAACGTGCAAACTCATTATCAGTCTCGCATACACCCACTATCTAACAAAAAAACAGCACCATTCAGCTCACACTTGTCATGACCATATCTATCGAATACTCAATTAAGGGAGCTCCCACCTTGCGGGCTGCTCACTTTTAGCAACACGTATTCTTGTTAGGCGAATCCTTGTGTCTACAACCACAAGGTTCTAATCTATTCAATAGTTTGCTACTGTCATTGTTTGTTATTGTTGGGTGCTGTCAAAATATAAACACCTAAACACCTAAAACACCCAAAATGTTTTGTTCTTTCTCGACAAGAATAATACAAATATAAGAACTTCTTCAGGGGAAATTTCGACAAATAGGTCTTCACTTTCTTGCATCACTCACATGGTAGTGTTCTTCTCAAACCGTGGTGGCTTTAAATAATTAAGCTTCCAACGGTTTAGTAGGTGCGTCTTCAAGGGAGACTGCAATTTTGAACTTGCATAGTGTGTGTTGAGCCTTTTAAAGCTGCAGGCCTTCGTTGTGCCTCATAGGTTCTTGTAAACGGGCGATCCTCATTAGAAAAGGCAGAACGCTTCCCAAGTAAACGGTCTCCTCGCTGGTAGTGTACTCAACCAGCTGGACTTTTCCATGCCGCTGAGTTCTGGAATTGAATTGCGGACTTCGCTTCGTTTTCTTGCCCGGCGTGAACGTACGTCCTCTATCACCCGATGCTACAGCCATGTGTTATAGTTTTACTCACCTTTACTATTTGTAGTTGTTACTTTGCACAACAGTATATAGAATACAGTTTTACAGCTGCATTGTGTCAAACTTGTCTGATTGAGTTGTTATTAAGAGCCTATATTGTGCTTTTAAACCATTGTACACCTTCTGAAGAGTTGCCATGGGTGCTCATCTATACTTCGTCTTGGAAAGTCAGGATAACGCAGTAATCCAAGCTAAGCAAATATGTCAGGCCCCTAGAAATAAGGCCTAAGAAAAATCTCCCTCACACCAAGTTCACGTGATCTCACAGCCACATTTCCATTCCACACCTCGTTCTGACTCCCGTGGTGTGGAAATGATGGTAGCAATGTCCCACCCAAGCACTCAGGGGAGTCACAGTCACTGTGTGAGTATAGCATCACCCAGGGGCGTAGGAGACACATAAAATCTGGGGGGGACAGGGGACACCTTGGTACTTTGCTTTATTTATTTATTTATTCTGTTTTAGTTAAAGAACTCGACTTTTCACAACATTAAAATAGCAGTACGTATTAAATTACATATATCATCGCTGTATAAAACAAGAGAAAAGAAGAAAAGAAAACAGAAGACAATTAAGAAAAAGAAAAGCAGTTCAGAGTATAAAATCCTTCAATTTGCAACTCACCTGAGAAGGCTCAGTTCATGGAAAAATGTTACCACTTCCCAGGTCAAAAGGCTTTCATGGCCTGAGCATAGCTGGTCCCAAAAAGATTGGGTATCCACCAACCATTTCTTGTCCAAAAATCTTGCAAACTTCACAGGAGTGCTTTAATCTAATGTGTAATGTGAATATTGGAGAGGTGGCTCAAGACAGACACCCAATGACGTGAGAGGTCTCTATGCAACAATACTCAAGAATCTGAATATGTATATAATGCAAACATAGCTACCTGGACTTTATAACTAAGTGGCTCTCACACAACTGGTCTGTGTCTGGCTTATATCAATCCTCACCAAATCACCAAAGGCAGAGTGGGCGTACCACCATGCCATATATTACCGTGCATCCACTTTACCTCTGTGATAAACTCAGCGAGTAGACAGTACTAAATCCAAAATGCAGCGCAGTTTCAAGACAAGCCCCTCCGTGTTTACACTGTTGGCCTGCCACTAAACTGTCAATGTGTAGTGCTCACCAAGAATGTTCAATGCATGATCATTGAAAAGCAAATGCGTCCACAGGGATCTCACTCATTTTTAAATTGGGGGGAGACTTCTCTAGAATTCACAGAGGCTGCAATACAACCATCTAATAATTTCTTATTATGCAGACCTAAATCACCAATACTTGCACGGGGCAGCATGCTAGGGATATGATATGATATGATAAGGCATTTATAACACGCCTATACACAAGTGTTTCAAGGTGCAACGAGGCAAGGGAGGGGGAACAGAGGCAAGACAGACAACAATCCTACCAGGCCAGGTGTCATTCAGATCTCGCAAGTGCAAGGATCTGACATCGACTCTGCCTGAGCTTCGATTTACCCCTCCCCCTTTAGATGGATGGACTCGACACTGCGATTAGCAGCCATATGTGCTGGGAGGATAGCTCAGGGGCAAAGCATTTGTTTGGGAAGCAAGATAACGCAGAGCAACACAGGTTTGAATCCTGGTACCACGCTTAGAGACTGATCTCCGGTATCGAGCATTTATTTATTTATATATTGGATATTTATAAGGCGCTTATACAACAAAAACAGTGTTTCAAAGTGCCACAAGGCAAAAGGGGAGGGAGCAAGGGAACAAATAAACAATGGAAAGGCAATTAATAAATAATAAACCAAACAGCGGTCCTACTAGGCTTTGGGATATTCGGAATGTGTAAGTGCAGTGACAAAAAAGGGGGGGCTCTTCTCAGGGGAGAAGGTTCATAAAACGATCAATCATTTAGCAAGGGAAAAGGCACTTGTCCCAAATATGATAACAGCTGTAGTATTAAGAGCTCTCAAGATTGGTGGGTCCAGTTGTGTCAGTCGGTTTGTCCATTGTTATGGGAACAGGGGTGTCCACTTTATTGTGGTCCAACTCAATCATTATATCATTTTATATGAAAGGCACCATTGATGTGGTTACCTCTTATTCACCAATCAGCCTGATATATATTGACGAAAAAATCTGTTGTCAACTCATACTGTCGGAATTAAACAAGTGGATTGGGGAATATGTCATCCTGAACTGAATGCAGGGAGGATTCAGACCGAGGCTCTCCACAATCGACCACATGTGTGTGTTATGGCATCTGATTAACAAGGATGAAGCAGCAAAGATCATGCCTTTTGTATGTTGCATTTCCCGGATTTTCCATCTATGAGCTCATGGTAATAGAAAGGAAATAACAATTACTTCCAGTGGGCCACACATAGAACGCCAGCTCGTTAAGAGGCAGATCACCTGTAAGTGGACTCCTGCCAAATAAAGGAGTTGCAGCCTTTTCTACCAACTGCAAGTTGCTACTTCTTTTGTATGGGGCAAGGAGACGTGTGTGTGTGTCTTGGAATGGAAGGGTGGGGGTTTCAAAGAAAGAGGAAATCTTGCTTGAGTAAGTCCTGTTATGGGAGTAGAGGGGACCAGGTGTGTGAAGTTGCTGCTTTGACTGTCCTTCATTGAAGCCTGGGAGGCCACAATCTTCATCGAACTTGATGGCTATAGGATAGAAGTCCTGTTTTTTAAAAACTCTTATTGCACCAAAAGGCCACCAGACTAGGAGGGCTATTATGCCAAGCTACAAAGCCTAAGAACTCTAAGCTGTTTTCAATACAGCCATGCCACTCAGGGCCTGTTTCACAAAACGTTGCACTCGAGCAAATTAGGAAATACCCTGAGCATCTTCGAATTCATCCTGCTACTTCCTACCTGAATCACACAGCCTATAGCTGGAGCAAAACCCAAGCTCACTAAGTATGTACTTGAGCATGCCTGGAACCCCCGCTTGGTTTGCCCCTGGCCTTCCAGAGTCTGTATGGGATCAGGCCAGGCAGGGACAGCCTTGATGGTCACTGTATGCCCTGAATCTGTACTATCAGATGCCTGGTTTTCCCCTTGTGTCCCTCAATCTGTATAGGAGCATGCCTGGGAGGGACAGCCTTGCAGATCTCTGGACTCCTGAATCAGGATGGAAGAACAGCTGCGTGGGCCCCATGGTACATGCCCGGCAGGGATAGCCTATCTGTACCATTGACTCCCTGAATCTGTAAGGTAGTCTGTCTAGAACGGCCATACTGGGTGGTCAGGTCTCTCTATGTTTCGTAGCATGCCAGTTAAAGACAGAAGGGTGAATGGTGCGTGGCATACTTGTATGTCTGTGGCTGCCGATGTGTGAGGTACATCCCAAAGGAAGTCAGAATCCCTGTGTTTGTAATGTATATTAGGCCTGGGAGAAGAAACACCTGCCAGTGACTTAAGGCTCTCTTTGGATGTCACAGCTGGAAGGGGCATTTTTCCCTTCACCTGCACTCTTGTTGCTGTGATTACCTGCTTGATAACTTGCAAAAATTGCATAATTGGGCCTGTCTACCTTTTATTTTGGGTGTAATCACCCAACGAGGCATTCAGGTGTGAAAGGAGATGGTAGGATTGTGTCAAATTGGCAAATATGCGCATTGATAGAACTCTGCTAGACATCATCGGGGCACTATATTTCAAGACCACAGAGCAGATCAGATTTGCTGGCCTGTGATTTGGGTCTTACCACTTTTAATGGACTTGCATAACCCAGAGGGCATGGCTCTGTCGCTAAGGGCAGGTAATCCTCCCCATGCACGGCACCTCCCTCATGCAATATATCATGAACAACCTGTGTCATAAACCGACGATTGCACAGGCTCATGCCCTCCCCTCCCATGTGCACGTGACCTGTCTGCAGCAGCGAGAGTGCTATGAACTTGTTCTCCGTGGGACCTGCAGCTGCCAAAACACAAATCCATGTATTGTTCGTCAAGGTATCAGACCCTTGGATATCCCAAACATTATGATGCTGTAAATTGAGTCTCCCCACGCCCCCTATCTGCTTCACAAACAGGAAAGTTAGTAAACTACTGTATCTGCCCAGCAGGGCCTGACACGACATCACACTCACAGTGTGCGTGTGAGGTTGTGTCGGGGACAAGGATTATCATCTATGGATGAGAAAGCCAGTAGTATTCCGCAATTTATTATATACAGTGACGCAGACAGTGTATGCAGTGGTTTCTATCTCTGAGAGGGTTGAAGGGAGGGCAATCATTCTTTCAGCTTCCTACAGAAATCATGGCAACCTTCATCAGGGTCAACAAACACTTGGGCAAATGATTCTGTAGGGACCCAAACATGGGTTCTTTGTGCTGTGGTGGCACGGATAGCTGTTTTACAGCAGCCCTATAATTATTTATTTTTCTGTGTGTGTGATGAAACGCTAACACTGTTTTCATTGTAGTTCCACTACTATGTGAATCAAATTAATGTGTGAAAAGTATATTTTCCATTTAATGCTGCAATTCAGGCATGCACAAAATACATGCTGCTCTGATAGCATAATTCGGTCTTTGCCAGACCTTTTCAATGGTCCTCAAAGACAATATATCAGCACTGTTTTTATTATTAGTAATGATAGGTAACAGCATGTGGCTGCAGTGGCCCCAAATGAAATGTAAATCTTGATGAAACGGTGAAAAGATTTTGCTAAAAAAGCTAAATGTTTGAAAGCATATGATGAAATCATTTGTTCAAAGCTGTATTGCTCTCTAGGAAAAGGACAAACAAATGTACCCTTTAAGTGAACAATTACATTGAAATGGGTCAATGATACAAAAAAAATGTTTTTAAGGGTGCTGGGGGTGTGTAATCCTCAGTGTTCTCTTTTTCCTTCTCAACTGTCTGCATTGCTATATCTATTTCATATCAAACACAAGCCAACCATGTTTCTGGTTATTTTATTGCTTTTTGTTCAGTTTCGTAAATATGTTTTATTTACAAATGTTACTTTTTTAAATAGAGGTCTGAAGGCACAGATTTCATTGGAAGAGCCGAGATATGAGGCCTCGCTTGACTGAGAGAGCAAAATGAATACTGACTGAGCAAAATATGCCTATCTTGCTGTCTGCCTCTGCATCAAACAGAAAACGTATACCTGCCTCACTGCCTCCTCAACCCCTCACAACAACAACCGAATAAGTGCTACCCCCACAACAGGTGTCGGGCCCTGATGAGCAGATACAACAGTCGTTACCTAACTTTCCTGTTTGAGAAGCATGTGTGTGTGACTATTCTGTTTAATGTCACCTCCAACACCGTCTTTTTGGAGACCTGAATTTAAGATGTTGGTTGCCAAGATCACCAAATGTTGTCATTATTGCTAGGTGGGCTGACTCTTATACAGGTAAAGATTTGTCTTCTGGGATTGTAGTAGAGGCCTATACGTAATTATTACCCGGCAGGGGCATGGTATTGGCCCCCCAGGCAATGAGGAGGGTCAGAACGGAGGCTTTACCAGATGGTAAAGCCCCCGCTCCGAGCATCCTCTGAACTGAAGGCCACCATCTTCCCTCGCTGGATAATCAGGTAAGTGTTCCCCTGTGCCCCTATGTCCCCATGCCCCATTCAACTTTTCCACATGTATAGCCCCTCCTCCCACCTCCGCTCCACTTACCTTGAGCTGCTGTCCCTGGCTGGCAATAGTGTTCCCGGCGCATCCCTAACATGTGACTAGCCACCATGGAAATAAAGAATGAACTGCATGTAGTCCCCTTGTCCCCAATCCATGGCAGCCATTTTATTTGTAGTTGTTTTAAAGTATAGAAACGGCGAACATGTTGTTTCTCAACTTTAAAAAAAAACTCTATTACTATTCCGGTACAGCATGCCAGGGTACTAATAGCAATATTAACTTTGCAGGAGGGCATTACCAGGCCAGGGTATTATCTGGCCCAGTAATCCCTCCGCTGAGAGGGTAATATTGCTTCATTAAGTAGCAGGAGCGGCTTGTTCTAGAATATGTAATAATAGGTGGAATCCACACGGTAAAACCCTAGGGCATGGTTTGATGAATCCTGTAGACAAGCTTAGAGCAGTAGGGAAAATAGAAAAGCAAAATTCTATCCACATTAGAACTATGTGAAAACAAGACAGGAGATTGTTACGTCAAAAATGAGCGATACCAACATTTTCTTTGGGACACATTTTATTAACCTGTGATTATCGCACATCAGAACGCATTTGGGGTCTGATCACACGAGGGAGTATAACGATGAGCACTTATAAAACAAGTATCATTGCATCAAGCTGGTTAAACTACTTTGCAACCCTATCTTCATCTGGCTATGGCATGATTTTAGGTCATGTGATGGGTTGGGAATAGTTGTAACAATACAAACTCATGCTAAACATTGGGAGTAAACTGAGAGGATTGCTGAATCAAACACACAACAGCCGAGACCCACCTGGGCAGACCTTCCACAGCAAGAATGTCAGCAATGCCACAGCTACCTCTGTGGTCCATGAAGAGTTAAGAATTACTTATGTCACGGAGAGGTTGATTTACAAGGCAGTCTCATTGTGGGTGAAGGTCCTGAAAGTGGATGTACTTTCCGTGTGCAGTGATTTGATTTTTGAATATTTGGCCACATCCACAAAGGGGACGAATAGGCTGATTCTAGAACATATACAAAAAAAATAATATGGACCAGTGAGTGAGGGATGACACCTAACACTTAATTTATAATTTCACATATATCGACAAATGTTTCTTCCAAACAATTTTTCTTTTCTTTTTTATAAATCTTTAAAAATAAGTTAATTTCCATATATTATTTACAAAACCCAAGTTCATACAAAATTACAAAGTTTTCGGGTCACACAATCAAGTATCCCCACCAGTGTTCCCTCTAAGTTGTGCGCATGTGCGCTTGCCCAGCTTCCTTCTGGGTGCCGCTCAGAAGAGGAGGAGTCAAGGTTGTCCGGTACTATCTTAATGTGTTCTGGGGCAGAAGTTGGAGTCATAAGTGTGGTAGAATCAAGCTTCGGAGTCATGGGTGGGGAGGGGACATTATTTGGTTAATGTGTGCAGGCATATCTTGGTTAGATTCTTCTGTTCATGGAGCCAGTTTTTCATATTGGTTTTTAACCTCTTATGTGCGTATTTTGCTGTCTGGCATTTTAGGTGTTTACGGTCACCCTTGCATATTAGTGTAATGCAAATTAGCAGAATATCAAGACTAGTTGCTTATTTTAAGAGAAAGCAAATTTCAATTAATTGCTGTGGCTTGTGCCTTATTAAATATTTTTGAATGGATGAGAATTGTCTGTGTGCGCTGCTAAAAATCTTCTGAGCGGCACCCAGAAGGAAGCTGGGCAAGCGCACATGCGCACAACTTAGAGGGAACACTGGTGGGGATACTTGATTGTGTGACCCGAAAACTTTGTAATTTTGAATGAACTTGGGATTTGTAATTAATATATGGAAAGTAACTTGTTTTCAAAGATTTATATAAAATAAAAGAAACATTGTTTGTAAGAAACATTTGTTGATATATGTGAAACGATAAATGAAGTGTTAGGTGTCATCCCTCACTCACTGATCCATACTGTTGTTTTTGTATATGCTATATAGCCTGAAGGACCAGGGTTTAGAATCAGGCACCCCTCTTTTCTGTTTGATTTTAGAACATACAGTAAACATTGATTGCTGTTTCCAAGTATGTCTAATTCTCCAACCCATAAATTGTTCCCACAACTTCAAGACACTGGGCCTCATTACGATTTTGGCGGTAGCCATGCCACTATTGGCGGCATGGCTGCCGCCAAAATCTGGTCCAGGTCCCCAGAATGGGGAATTACCAGGCCATTCCGAGTTCGGAGGGCCCGGTAATTCCTCCCTCCAGGAACCCGGGCCCGGACCTTCCCCAATCCCATTTCAGCCCTTATAGGGCTGAATGGGAATGGGGGAGGGAGCAAACAACGGGCCGATTACGAGCAGCCCGTTGTTTGCTCCCTCTTCCCCTCACGAGACCCGGTAAGCACGCCTGGTTTGACCAGGCGTTACTTACAGGGTCCCGCGAGGGGAGCTTGTAATGAGGCGGAACGGGTTTAACGGGTCCGCCTCCTTTAGCGGGTTCCGTTCACCCGTTCCGCCTCACTTGTAATTAGGCCCCATGTCTTAAGGCCACACCGCGGCTGATTACATCTTTAATAAATATGTAAAACCCTGGGAGGAAGCTCTGTGACAATCCCCAGTGGCACAATCTGCACACGATATAGATGTCAGTAGTATGACAGCATAGATCAAGCTCAATCCTCGCGTTGAGCATAACTAAACTGTGCTTGATGTGCTGAATTTAGTCCAGAACAGTGTTAACTGTGCTCGTGGGGTAAATATGAAAGTAAACCTACATTGTTTTCTTTACATTAGTTTGTTATTCGTTCTTTTATAGAAAGCATTGCATTTGTCATCGCCAACGCACAGGAAATTGTTGAAATCACAAGGCAGCTTTTAGATATTTGTTGAATACTGTTGCACACGATGATTTGTACAAGTTATGTATTTTTGTAAAATGTACTGTCATAAAAAAATCTAACATGTTAGGTTTATTGTAGTTGTAAGGGTTTCCGCACAATATTTCTGAAGTCCACAGGATTTGCTGTTATGTTTTGATTACAGAAGGATGCTTTGAATTGTGCTGAATTATTGAGTTTCACCACGGGCAGCCCTTAACTGTCGTTGTTGGTTTGTTACCATACAGAATTGGAATGATACTATTGCTAAAGTAATGTGATGAAGCTGCTACCAATAATAAAAATCATTTCGCCCTTGCATTTGTAATGTGTCTATATAGTACAATGACTTTTGCACTTTGGGACAACTTGTTTTGCTTTGCAACTTATTATTAACTAAATAATGTTATCATTTTTTATATTCGTACTGTGTTTGAAGAACGTTGCAATCATTTGGAATAATGTAGTGTTTAAATACATGTTAGTGTTTTCTCATATTATTTGACGAACTTAACGTTCAAATAAATGTGATTCATTTATTTTGAAAGGTAAATGTGCTGAGCCACCTCCCCAAACTAAAACCCAACTCTACCCACACTCTCTGTAAACCCCAAAACATCACCCTGCCTATAGCCCTAACTCTAACTCCTCCCCCTCTAAACTGCAACCCAAGCTCCCATGCCCAAGCAACAACCCACCTCCCCCATGTGGCCAAACTATAGCAGCTCAAACCACTTGGCCATTTGTTCCTGGGGAGGTGGAGGGAAATGCGGAACTGGTAGTTCTCGCAGACGTATAACAGGAGGTGTTAACATTGGAGACATCACTGGTGGAGACAGAGGGGTAGGCGTAGAACGTTCCAGGATAATGCACAGTTTTAGGGTGTGCTCTATCCTCTCAAGGATACCACGGGAGATCGTAAATCCATGCTTTCTCTCTTCACGGCCTCTCTGAATCACTGGATCTACGGAGTGTTTAAAGCCACCTCCTACTGCTGCCCTTTGTGCTCTATACCCGTATCGCCCCGTCATCACCTCCGTTGCTCTTCCCTGGCTTGACAATCACTGCTGACAGCTCAAATGGCCAAGCATGGTTGGAGTTCAACCCTGCCTCCCCAGTGGTGGCGTTCCTCTCACTTAGTGAAACCCTAGTGGAAATATTGTGCATTCCTCTTACTTAAAAGAGTGTCCACGATTCCAAGATGGCTGCCGGCGGTGGAGGTCGCGTTTAGATTGCGCTCCCGCCAGGCCCACAACAAAGAAGCACATTAACTGCGCAGTTCTGAGTGTTTAAGCTCTGAAACCACACCAGCAACTCCCGAAGCCGAGGAGACCCAGTTGCGAGCGGAGATTGACCCAGCAGCACCCACCTGGGGAACCAGCCTGCCGAGAGTGGTGCCGCCCCTCCTCCTCCGACGAAGGCCTGGTCGGCCCAGCAAGGGAGACAACCGAGAGAGCGGCTGCAAGATTGAGCGCCCAGAGATCAGGGAGGAGCTCCTTCCACAGTCGCCACTGGGGGATAAGTGAAAGCCGCGAGGGGAACAGAGCGGCGGCGGGAGCTCCGTAGCACCGGCCGTGGTGTGTGCCCCCCCCACAGACAGGCCGGCAACGCAAGCGGGAAGAAGCAGCAAGACGGACAGCAACAACGCGCGCTGGGCCCCGGTGGATCAGGGGAGACGCGGGAAAGGAGGAGGAGGCACCACCGCTCCCCCGCCGAACGGGCACGGAGGACACCAGAGGCAGAAGACAGCAGAACCAGAGGTGAGAGTGACCGCAGCAGCGCCTCCCCCACATCCCCCCGGTGGTCGTGGTCCAGGACAGGAGACACATATAAGAGTGGCGCGGCCCCCCACCCCCATCTCCAGTCCACGAGATAAAGGAAACAAGCTGTAGAGGGGGCCGCGGCTCCACGGGAGAGATCCTCAAGTACTGTCTCCACTCATGCTGAGACTCCAACCCAATGACCACATAACTCCAGCACTGAAATCTCTGCACTGGCTCATGGTGAAGCTTGGTTCTCCCTTAAGCCCTTTGACTCATCCACTGGACCTTCAAAGGTCTTGGCCATTATCATGTCCACCTTAAAGGGTCTCAGCATTGCCATTCTGGACAACTGAGAGTCTCTGTTGCCAGGTCCCTTGTTGCTTGCTACTTCAAGAGTATCATGTTCGGTATCTAGATCCTGGGTACTGTCTGCCTCAGGAATGCCAGAAGACATCAGCTCTGCAGGATGAGTTAAAGGCACCCCTACCAGGGCTTATTTTGACTCACAGGAGATGGCTCCTCCCACAAGACTTTTCCAATACAACTTGACTGTGTCCTAAATCCCAGTCACCAACAGGTCTCGGCTCTTCATTGCGGTCACTCTTCTGTGCGACTGCATTCTAAGACCTAGCCACTACCCAGATAGAACTCTGACATTTCCAGTACTTCCAGGTTGGGGTATCCTGGCTTTGTTCTGGCAGATGCCCTCCTTCTTTGTGGCCTTTAACATGCGCTCTTGTATGACTCTGTTGCATTCGGGCAGTGGTTGTGCACCTGCTATCTCCATTTACTGTGTGACTCTACTGCATCTAGGATTTTGCATTTGCTAGTATATGGTTCTGCCTCTGTCTTTACAATGTCTAGTTGTATCTAGGTGCCTTGTGTAACCTCCTAGCACGTACTCCATCTCCCTTTCATTCTACAATTGCTTGACCTGAAAGTTACTAGGCTTTGAGAGAAATTGTCTCCCCGCCCCACTTGTGGTGCCATGAAGTGACTGTCTCTCACCGTGGGTCCACCATATAAATAACCTTTAATGGAAATAAATAAATCGAATGTGGATGTTTCACTTTTCTACCATTGTGTGTGTGGCCAGCGTAGCACTGTGTCCTGCCTCTGTTCCACGACCTGCAGCCTGTCTAGAAATTACTAGAACAAGCACAGTGGCAACTTGTCGAACACATGCAATTGGCCAATTGAAGGGTTTGACTTGGAAAGCCCAGTTTAAATGTGAGCTGATCTTCTGTGGCAGAGTGCATGTGGCCATGAGGTGGAGGACATGGTCAGAGCAGGGGATGTGCATTGCTTTGCCAATTCATAAGGCATAAGGGCTTTTCATCCATGGTCTGCTTCAGAAACCCCCAAATGGAAATGATATGACCTTTGCCACTGTGCTTTCACCTTCTCCTAGATGTCAACTCCCCTATGACTTCTGCTCTGATCTCCTTGCGATATGTGCCAAGCTACATGCACCTGCTATCCTCTTACATTACTTCAGGACTCATCTTGGTTACCCAGTGTGTTATGGTGGCCATGTAGTTAATGGTCTGGCTATTGGTCCACATGTCAACCGTGAAGTGGATTTTTGTCACTCAGACTTCTGAAATATCCTCCCCACCACAGCAATAACCTCAATGCACAGTATTGATACTTTGGTACTGTCTTCGGGCAGGAAAACGGTAATTGGCAACTTCCCGTCCATGATCAGCTTTTCCCACAAGATGACAGAATCCAGGGATTTCAACATTATATTGGGGCAATAGGTCTATTACCAATATCAGAGTTAGGTTAGAATCGAGCAGGAGCTGTCTGTCATGTGAATTGTGATGTTTTTGTCCTGCTAAAATGATTACACAAGAATGGGCAAAATTCAATGAGGGATCACTGCTGTATTAGGGGACGAGAGATATTCATTGGTTTCCCAATAAATGACACATATGAAGTATTTTTAGGGGTAATTGTGTAGAGTCATGGTGGTGTGCTGCTTATCTGGGCAAGAAGGGAGGGTTGTACCTCAAATAATTTCACTTTCCCATGTCCTCAGATGCTGCTACACCATATGGGTACAAGCAGATATGGTACCCAGATTTGCCTCTGCTTTCCCTTGGCACCATTATTTTTCCCCACCAGATTGTGCAAGTGGCCATATTCAGTTGGTGTTTATTCTGGGTGAAGTACTGGTACACTTTTTATTTTCCTTGAGGGCTAACCACAGACACGCTGAGATCATCCAAGTGCAATGGTACCTGTGGAAGTGGTGTTCTGGATGTCACATAATGATGATGTGATGTACTTTCCGATCTGTAACAAGGACAAGAGCGAAAAGCACACCAGTATGTTTAGGTAAAGGTATAGGGATAAGTAAATAAGGTTCAGTGTTGTTGTTGAGCAGTTCAAGGTGCGGATGAGAAAGAAGCAACTGGCACAAAAGTCGCACACTAACTAGAAAAACAAAGTGTCCTAAGGTGGCGGACACTCCTGTCCCCTGCACTCTATCTGAGGTTGACAGACCAACAAGGTATTTCAAGAGAAAAGATCTTTTAGAATGAAAAAGCTAAGTTTGATGAATTCCGTTCACAATAAAATAATGAGCTCTTCATGTTTCGGGCAAGAAACCCTTCATCAGGTGCATATTCTTAAGAATTTTTCATGTATCCATGAATCAATCTATAAAGAAATGAATAATCCGAAAAGAATATATGTCAGTTGGATTCACAATGTAATCAGAGCCCTACTAAAGATAATGTCAATAAATCTCATATGATTATTCAAATCAATACACCATGGCAAATTATACTTGCAGTAGATTAACACATTCCAAAGCGGGTACATATCTCTGCTGATAACAGAATCTGTAAGGGAAGAAGAACGAATAAGAAAACGATATAATAGAGAGTAAATAAAGATAATGAATACATAATCATTCTTACCTCAACGCATGAGGGACTGTTCCTGTAACCAAAATATTTGCGGAGAAGTAACTCAAAGTAAGCCTCTAGGGACAGTCAGTGCCAGAAAAATTCACTAGGAATTTAGAAAAACCTTTCATGATAACAGGAATATGAATATGGATAAATCAAAAGGGAACTGCTAAGGATGACAAGTTAGTGGTATTAGAGAAAGAAGGACTCATGCTTACCGGCTCATGGTTTGTACCGTGTCTTCAACGGAGGTGGCATGCGAAAACATACAGCCACAAAATGGTAGATATTTATGGCATTACGTCATAGATAGTGGCTGACATGAGCATGTATAGCAAACGTATCAAAGTACAACATACCTGAAATATAGTAATAGCCATGTATGTAACAAACGCCACGATGCCCTAGGGCTGATGTGCGCTTTACAAATCTGAATAAATAAATAAATAAATAAATAGTTATGGTTTCTGGTTTTCAGTGTTTACATATTGTCAATGTCAGTGGTGTTTGTCCAGTATTTTCACAAAGTTTACAAATCTGTGGATATCCACATTTTTGGTTGTAGTTTGTCTCCCTATGTGAGAGCGGGTGTGCCCAGATGTGGGTCCCTTGCTCGCTGAGCCATAGGGAACCAAGCTGCACCTCACTGAGAAGGCCCAACCAGGCTGAAACATGTATCGGGATACTTGTCTATCTGTGCATAGGGGACCTGGCCTAGCAGTTGGGCTGGGCTGCTACCATTGGTGGCAGTACCTGACTGATTTGCATATGGATGGACACCTTTTGCAATGACACAGATGGGCTAAAAAACTGTGGTGTGGAAGGTTACCCAGAGCATTGCCAGTGGTTCCGATTCATTCAAAACCTTCCACCCATCACTGTTTGGTTGTATATCCATGTTTATAAATTTTCTGCAGACAATAATGGAGCACAACAGTGTTTTTCAGTGCGTATGATAAACATACGTGCATTAACATACATACTTTTTGGAGCAGACATATCATGGCATATACAATATTCTTAATGGAAAGGCTATTGATGGAACAGTCTTTCAAAAGGGGTAGCCAACACGCTGCTCCTGAGAAATCTGGCAACAGATCTCAGTGAGACGCTGCCCCTGGAAATGATGTAGACAATCTTGACTACAAAATGATGCCATTTAACAATATCCACAACAGGCTCTATGATGTGTGAGAGCTTGTGTGACAAAGGGCATGGAGGGGGCCATCATTTGAATATGTATTGACATCAGTGTGAAATCACAGAAAATTATGTCACAGAAAGTGACAAAAGGCTTTGATACTTGATGGTATAATGGAAAGGAACATTACAAGAAATTGTCATGAGTAAACCAAAAAGCAAACAAACTGTGTGATGTGCAAATATATATTATGTTATGTTGGTTTATACCACGCAGAGCTGCCATTTATATGGTCTCTAGCACTCAATTAATGATCACTGTTATCATTTAGGAGCAATGAAATGAGTAGGAAATTTTGTTTCTAGAGTACAATGTGGACAGAATTAGTTCTAGGGACATTGGCCCTCATTACGACCCTGGCGGAAAGTGACTGACCGGACCGCCACAGCGTAAATAGCGTTTCCGCCATTGCACGATGGAGCAAAGTGCGGCCCATTCCGACCCATCGGGCACGAGCACCACGCCATGGCGGAAGTGCAAAGTCCGCGATGGCGGAAATGACCCCAAAACGGCCCACACCGCCGCCGTACGGCGCCCTAGGTGCAATACCGCCACCCATCATAGCGGACACCGCAGTGAGCGCCAACCGGAAAGTACGGTGACCGTAAATATACGGAAACGGAAGTAAAAACATGGGCCCGGAACGGGAAACAACACCCCGTACACCTATAAAACCACAAAATACACACAACCACTAAAAACACCACCCTGAGACACATCCCAACCCGTCATCCACCCTAGTGAAACCAAGAAAAATGGGAAAAGTAGCGAAGAAAGCGTGCGACCGCAAGCGGCAGGTCCACTTCTCCCGTGAGGAACTCACCGTGCTTACAGAGACCCTCCAGGAGAATGCCGCCGCCGTCTTCTCCACGCAAATGACCAGGACGGCACTTGCGAACAAGAAGGCCATAGGGGCCCTGGTGGCACAGCGGGTAAGTGCGGTGGGGACCGCACCCCGCAACCCACAGCAATGCAGGAAGCGGTGGGACGACCTGCGGATACGCGTCCGTAGCATACTTTCTGCCAACCGCAACATTGCAACAGCCACCGGGGGAGGATCGGAATCACCCATCAAGTTGACCCCCTGGGAAGAAATCTATGCCTCCACCATTGGAATGGAGAGCATAGAGGGAGTCGGAGGGATGGAGAAAGGAGTGCAGACATCCGGCGAATCAGGTAGGTGGCCCAAATAAAACCATGCCAAATCCACAATGTCCAATCATGTGACTCACATGTGTCCACATAGCGCAACAGCAACACATGGCCAGGAGAACGTCCACACACATTGGCCTGATAGCACACTTTAAAACCACAATAAATACATAAATAAGTAAAAACCCCAAAAACACCCACTACACGTGCAGCAGGCACACCCTAACTGCAGGCTGCCAAACAACTGCACCCTCACTCCACACACAAATGAAAGCACCTCCAAGGCCCCGACCCAAATCACCCACAGGTACCACCCCAATGCATGTGATACATTGCCATTCCAATTCCCACAGACCCATTAATAACGCTCGCCCTCCTTTACTCCACCACAGGGTCCGATCCAAACGACGAGCTCCAGGACACCCCTACCAGCACACCTGCAAAGAGGGCCAAGACCGACGGCCAAAGACCCTCCACCTCAGCTGCACGCATCAAGACACGGCAGCAGCACATATCAAGTGGCAGCACACAGGAGGGAACATCAACAGGCACCCCAGTAGCCAGCATGCCCACAACAGCACCACCACAGGTCCACCCAATGGATGCCACAGAAGGTACTGCCTCTGGTGGCAGCAGCACCATAGGTGACACCCCATTAATGGCAGCATGCTCCGACACAGAAGACGGGGATGTCGAAGTCAGATCCATCCATGACCTGTCCCAATCCCCCTGTCTGTTCCATCCCGTACACCATGAGGATACCACGCAGGGGCACCCACAAGACGACGACTGGCCATCCCCCACAAGCCCTGTGGCAGGGCAACATGAGGCGAACAGCCCCTCTGTGACACCACCGCAAATGGCCATGGCCCAGCAGAGGCAACAGTCCCTCAACCAGTTAATCGTGCAACAGCAGCAACTGGCCACGCTCCTCAAGGACCATGCCGATGGATGTGGGGGCACTAAGGCAGACATAGAAACATCAACTGAGACACTTAGGGCACAAATGGAGAGTAGCACCGAGAGCCTGAGAGTCCAAATGGAGAGTAGCACCGAGAGCCTGAGAGTCCAAATGGAGAGTAGCACCGAGAGCCTGAGAGTCCAAATGGAGAGAAGCACCGAGAGCCTGAGGGGGGAACTGCATGCGACGTCCAAAGACGTATGTGCCGAACTTGCCGCAGTGCGCCGTGTGCTCACTGAGCTCTCACAAACCCTTAGGGACATGCATGGACGTGAGCAGGCAGAGACATCATCCGTTGCAAGTTCCGTCCAGGGCAGCCCCCAACGTAGATCTGGGAGGAACCTGCGCTCCACAGGCAGGGGTGCCCCTGATACCCGCAGAGGGGGCTTGCAATAGCGACTGCCCACTGACAATGAGCATCTTTGGACACTGGTGTTCGGGGGGGAGGTAGGAGGGTGGAGGGGGTGTGTTGGGCTCATTTGGGTGGCGGGTCGATAGGGTGTTCAACATGATATCACATATGCCATAAACAATGCACGATCAAACAATGAGATGTGTGGACAATGATCTTTGTGTACTAGGCCATCATAGGCGTACAGTCCATATTGTGCATGTACCAGACACACACAGTGCCACGAGTCCCGTGTCCATGTATCAGCCACCAGGCGTGAGTGCTAGAAGCATGCATCTATGAGATGCTGACGAATTTCACGGCCCTCCTGTGCCTCCCAGACTCCTTGAGGTGCTGCCACATCCCCACCCTCATCATGACCATCTTCAGGTGCTTGCAGTTCTGCGTCAGGGGGCATGGGCACATTTCTACGTACGCACATGTTGTGGAGCATGACACATGCCATCACCATCTTTGCAACCTTCTCATGGCGGTACAGGAGTGCCCCGCCAGACCTGCTGAGGCACCGGAAACGGGTCTTCAGTAGGCCGAATGCCTGTTCAATGACTACACGGGTACGTGAGTGGGCATGGTTGTAGTCCTCCTCATGCTGGTCCCGTGGGTTCCGGACTGGTGTGAGGAGCCATCTCTTCAGTGGATATCCGGCATCACCTGTATGTGGACGATAAACGAATTATGTGGAATGCCATTGCTACGTACGCACCCCCCCCCTTCCTGCCAGGTCATTGCCGCATCACATACCCCACATCATCATGCATGAAATGAGACTCACCGAGTAGCCAGGATCTGTTCCCTGCGTGTCGCTCCATGTAGCGTGGTATTGTAGAGTTCCTCAAGACCATAGAATCATGGGTTGATCCAGGGAATCGGGCACAACAATGTGTAATGATCCTATTGGAGTCACACACCATTTGTACATTCAGTGAATGAAATTGTTTTCGGTTGCGGTACTGGGCCTCCATGGCATGTGGGACGACCAATTCCACATGGGTGCAGTCGATGGCACCAATGCAACCCGGTATGCCGCCAAGTGCATGGAATCCCACTTTTGTGTTGGTTATTTCCTGCTCCGAGCGTGGTAGAGAGATGTAGTCGTCTGCGTGCTGCAGGAGGGCATCGAGCACTTGCAATAGTGTCCGTGAGAACAGTGGCTGAGAAATGCCATGCAACTGTCCGACTGTGTGCTGGTAGGTGCCTGTGGCCAGGAAGTGGAGTACAGACACCACCTTCAGTAGGGGTGGGATGGCGGTTGGGCTATCTATCATGCTGACAAGGTCAGCCTGTGTCATGTCCACAATGGCGGCTATGGTGTCCCGGTCCAAACGGTAGAGGGTGTGGATCTGCTCATCAGTGAGGTTGAACGGATGTGCTCGGAGGCGTGGGATTGCGGGCTGCCTGCGTGTTGGTAGTGGCTGTGCTGGCAGCCCTTGCTGGCCCTGCCTTGCCCTCCTCCTCCTCCTCCTGCGTCTCCTCCGTGCGGCCGGTTGTAGTTGGTGTTCGTCTTCTTCTTGGAGTTGGAGTACTTGCAGTGCTATCAGGTCCCCCAGGGCCAACATCGCGAGTCCTGCCGGTAGCATTTCGGAGTGGGTGTGGTTGTGGGAGGAGACTGGGTGCGCAATTTATGTGTTTTCAGGCTGTATGGCCTCCACCTGTGGTGATTCATTCCACCTGTGCAAGCTGCTCTCCCCTTTGGGCGAGCACGTCCCGCACACAACGCTGCAATTCGAGGAATGGCATCTTGCTATTACAATCATGTATTAGTACCCGATGGCCGTGTAACATTGGTTGATATGTTCATTCGGCTATGGTCCCATTGTTTCACATGCATTCTTTGCAGTCGCGAACAGACTTGTGAAGGGTCAGTGGAACGTAGTACTCGAGTAACGGTGGACCCTCATGCATCACTGTACCGAGGTTCACCGACGGGCGGGCCTCCCATTTGTGAGTGAAGGCAGTTGCCATTTTCACACACAGCCGCACTAGATGGATTAATTTGTGATTTCAAGCGGCCACAGATGCCTTTTCGACGTGATGTTGCAAATGAGGAATTCGAAGGGCGGCGCTTTCGGTCTTCAGCTAGCGGCGAGGAGATGCCCACAGGTCTGACTGCAAATATAACGTTCTATTGTTCAGTGTCCTTGGGACAGGGGCCATGGCGAGGATGCAATGATTGATATGAATAGTTTGGGATGCGCAATAGCGAAGTGGATGATGAGGCCGGACGTTCCCAAATACATGTTACTTCACAACACTGGAATTACGGGCTGGGGCACAGTGGATTTTGCAGGCTGCATAACGCACAGACTCAATGGAATTCTCACATGTTATGTGAGTATGGCAACAGGCGTTATCATTACGGGATGAGGGAATGATGAATGGATGCATGGACAGATGATTTGATACGGTGTTTGCCATGTACAGGGCTTCTTGGAATCTGTCCGCCTCCCCTGCGCTATGTGATGCAGGGCTGCCATAGTGGGACCATCGTCTATCTGGCCTTGTTGAGCCCTCCCTGTCTCGACGCGCCTTCAGACACTTGTGTCCATGCACGTTACCAATCCCATCTGATGGATTCTGTTTTCACAGACGCATGCACAGGTACACTCGTTTGTGATGGTGTTTTCACCTCGATATGGATAGTTATGAGTCGCAAGTGGTTTTGGGGTGGTGATGATCCTTTGGAGTGGGCTAGCATGCATATGGCTGTGGATCTAGTGTGATCATTGAAGTGAGTTGTTCGGATGTAGTTCTGATGGCCATTCTATTCTTTTTCTTTTGGTTGACAGGTATCTCCTCCCCTTTTGCCACTGCCATCTGTATGCCACTCCTGCAGATGGGTTTTACTCCCGACACCTGCTGCTTCGTGTTAATCAGTGGAGCAGCATTACGATCTTATGGGATGATCTCCAATGGGCCACATGCCCTTACGCAGTACTAGTGGCTCGGAGCAACATTTCGGCCTTTCAGCTGGACTAGTGCCTCCCTATTGGGACGGCCCTGCGGTTCTAGGCGCTTCCATGTTGCCTTTTCGTACGAGAATGTAGCCCCTGTGTACCATGAAGGAACAGGGCGTCACACAAGAAGTAGCTGGTCATTTCTTGCGGATGCAGCCCACAATGGTGAAATGTGTTTTGGAGTTCATGGCCTAATGGCTGTATGGGCTTGGTGAATTTGTTGTGCATTAAATTTCTATTCTGATATGGGCCGTGTAGCGTTCTTCTTTGCAAGTGATGTGGCATATTCCTATTTGGGGAGCGATGTATTGTGAGGAGATCTGCATTGGGTTCCAGCTTCGGAGTATAGTTGCGTGGTACTGTGCTGGGCGCGTTTGCCTACGAAGCCCAGTGAGGTCAGGGGTGAGGGCTGCCAATATGACTGTTTGAATGATGTCATGCTCAGGGGCGGGGGATTAGGTTTTGTGTAACAGATGCCGGTCACCCAGGTGGATTGGTGGAATGATGTGATTATCGGAATATTGCTGGTCACAGGTGCCTGTGTTTGCGTGCGTTTCTTGGTGGGAGACTGAGGTCATGTCCATTGGTATAGCTTCTGTATTCGTGCCATCTGTGCCCTGCAGCTCCCATTGGCCCCTCTTGTGATTCTTTTGTTCGTTGGCATGCATGGGTGACTTGTACATTTCACTGGTTGCATTGTGACTTCGTTGCACCTACGGGGAGTTGTACTATGTGGCCAGGGAGCGGTGTACAGGCACTCAGTGGGGCCGTTTACGGTTGATTCGCGATGCCGTACTTCTCACCATGGCGGAATGGTACTTTCCGCCGTGCTTGATGGCGTTAAGTACATGTCCGCTAGGGTCGGAATTCGCGTACCCTTGCGCCATGGTGCTAATTACGGTTTGGCATGGCGCGCGCGCGCGTACTTGGTGCAGTTAGCGTTGGCGTTCACTACGGTGTCGCTAATGGCATCGTACTTTACGGTGACGGGTCATAATCGCACCGAGCGCTATTCGATGGCGGTATTGCATTTCCGCCATCGTTTTTCGATTTCCGCCAGGGTCGTAATGAGGGCCATTGACTTTTCAGGGATAAGTCACCGTGAGATAAACCTATTTGCCTAATATCATACACTTCAGTTAAGTGGTAATGCAGGGATTTGAGCCCAGTCTGAAACATAGAATGTTGACCACTTATATATCTTCCAGGCTCGAGTTGGTAGAAAGTTGGGTTTTTTGTGTTCCAAGAATACTTTATAGGCAAATCATAATAAACCACTCTGACAAACTTACACATCACTCTAGAAATATGTTAAGCAAAAAGAGAATGATTGAAGCTTTGTTCTCTCCATCTTGAATAGAAGCCTGAATGTATCACACTGCAAAGCAGCATGAGACTAAATAATGAACTGAGTTTTATAAATGTACTTTCAAGCCTTCGATGAAACAAAATCTGTTGATGAGGCCACCTGGTTTAGTCATAGTTTTACACAGGCATTTAAGTGGAGACTAGGGAGGGTTGTGTGGGGCCTCAAGACGCTGGTACAGGAAGGGCTTTAAAAGTGTAACAATACTGTTAAACAATGTACTTTGTTGCCGACTTGGACACCCATCTCTTTCTCACCTGTTGATTACATTATCTCAACATGTGTGGAGGAATAGACGAAAAGAGCATGTGAGCATGAATGCAGATACTGCAAATACAATGTTACATTGCTTTTATTTGTAACAAAAAACGTATTTTTCAGTGGTCGGGCACTGATTAGAGGAAGTGTGGCAAATATCAGGGCCATCTCTTTTGGAAGCCAAGTGAATGCGTGGTTGCAAAAATGGCTAAAGGTTGGCTATAAGTTCTTAAAACAGCCCCATCCACTGGCAAATATTTTATGTTACTAACAAAAAAGATGTAACAGATTTTGCAATGCTTGTGTGTCTTATTCTATCGCTACATATATTGGAACAGCCACAGAGACAGACTCGGGGTACAAAAAATATGCTGTAAAATCTATGTTTCATCCATGTTTTGTTGAAATAAAAAAAGTATTTGCCACTAGTCTGTGGGCTATTTTGAGGAATTGTGGCACATTTTGAGATTTGTTTGTTTTTGGGAGTGTATGAATTAATGGTCACATACAAACGCTCAAAGTATTGGCTACAATTGCTCAAAGAAGCACCAGCCTACTGACAAATACTTTCTTTTTTTTTAAACAATGTATCATACAGCTTTTGATGTTTGTACGTATCTTATTCAAAACCTACAGGGAGGTGAAAAAAGAGGGTCTTGGAGCACAACTAGAGACAATTAGAAATCCATGTCAAACCATTTTTGTAAATACAAATATTTGTCAGTTGTCAAGAGCTATTTTGAATGATTCTGGATAATTTTCAGACACGTGAATCGGCAGCCACCAAAATGGCTGAAATGTGTCCACAATTCCTGAAAATAGCCTGACCACTGCCAAATATGTTCATGTAAATTTTTTTGTACAGAGAAAACAATGTAACATAGAATCTACAGTGTTTTTGACTAAGGTGAAGAGACAGGAGAGAAAGCAATGGGTGAAAGCATACAGGTATACTGGACGAAGGTTGGAGATTAGGACCCTTCCCTTATTGTATGCCAAGCTCCCTCATCTCAAGCCACCTCTTTACCCAGCCGCGGGCAGTGTTTTATGGTATAAACTGAAGAGAAACCTCTTCTCCTGGTGGTGTTTTTCTGTAGTTTATCGTATTAAACTGAAAACCGAAAAGCCTAAATATAGTGAATTCCACAGGAAAAACAGTGAAGACCCAGGTTGAAAGTAGAGAAAGAAAAGTGTTCATAAAATATTAGACTTAAATGGCTAAAGAAGGCGGTACAGGAGGTCTTCGGGGATATCATCGATGCTCAGGACCCGGAGGCAGTGGGGATCGATCGCATACATAGAGTAGGCCCGAGACGCACAGGTGCACCGGGAGAGAGACCCAGAGACGTCCTGGAGGCTTTGTCTTCCTATCCACAAAAAGAGCTTATTCTACGAAGAGCAAGGCAGATGGATCAAATCAGGATGAACGGGGCAGACATTCAGCTGTTTCAGGACTTATCAGCCGTTACACTCCTAAAGAGAAGAGAGATGGCCCCACTCACGAGGGAACTGGTCACAAGAGAGATAAAATATAAATGGACATTCCCTTTCGGTCTGCTGTTCGACTGGGATGGGAAACAAAGGAGGGTGACCTCCATGGAAGAGGGGCTAACCATATTGGACATCCAGTCAGGGGAGTCCTTGACCAGAAAGGACAGAAAAAAGGGGGAACTACAAAACAGACCGGGGGGATGGGAAATGGTCCGACAGAAAAGAAAACGGCGCGGAGGGGGAAGGGATGGGTCAAGCGTAATAAATTAGTGGATGCAAATATAAAAGAACATAAGACCTGGGGCTCAATAACTGAAGGCAGCATATGGAACGGCACCCAATGATGGAATTCGCAAACGACAGACTTAGTTGGCCCGGCATGGAGCCGGAACAACCCACGTTAAGGCCAAGGAATGATGCGGGGTTTAGGACTCCCCACTAAGTTAACCTCGAGCCTACAGAGGGCTGGGAGCGACAGGCGGAACGCCAGAGCTACCTTAGGTACCCGTGCCCTCCTCGGGTGTAAAGTTGGAACAAAGCTTATGGTTGAGGGACTTATTTACAGTTTGGGAGGGGAGGGAAGATCTTCCAGAAGAGAGAAGGGGAAACATAACTCGGGCTTAACACTTGTACAACCAGACTATCTGAAATGGGGAAGATACGATTCGTAACTTTAAATGTAAGGGGCCTGAACTCCCCGGTGAAGCGGAAAAAAGTGGAGATCATGTTAAGAAGAGAAAAGGCGGATGTGCTATTGTTCCAGGAGACCCACATTAAAGCTCAAGATAGGGGGAAAATTCGCCTGAGAGGCTACGAGATAATTGCACAATCCAATGCAGCGGAAAAAAAGGCGGGAGTGTTGATCGCTGTGAAAGGGAATATAGAAGTAAAGGTGATCGACAAAACCTCAGACAAGGATGGAAGGTATGTCTTTGCCAATATCAAACTACACAACGCCCTTCTGACACTGGCATCCATTTATGCCCCAAACTCGGGCCAAGATGGCTTTCTGAGGGACACGATGGGGAGGCTGGAGGGGTACGCGAAGGGGGAAATGATTATAGGAGGAGACCGTAATATGGCCTGGCACCCCCACTCAGACCGTAGTGCGAGCGGACCCCTCCACCAGAGCGCCCCCTCTCAGCGTCTGAGAAAACAGATGGAAGGTATGGCCCTGTGGGACGCATGGAGGGAACATAAAGGCCAAACCAAGGGATACACCTACTTTTCACATGTCCACAACACAATGTCTAGAATAGACTACTTCTGGGTGTCAGTGGGGATCCTGGGTAAAATACAGGATCTGGAACTGGGCCCCATTTCTCTGTCGGACCATGCACCTCTCTGGTTGGATCTGTCGACTCCGAGGAACGAAAAGAGTATATGGAGGTGGACACTCCCACAAGAAATACTATCTGACCCAGCGATGGGACAATCCATAAGGGAGAAAATAGAAGAATTCTTTGATCATAACGACACGGGGGAGGTCTCCTTTAGCACCGTATGGGAGACGTGCAAGGCTGTAATCAGGGGCCACCTAATAGCCCTCAAAGCGACAAGGGATAAACAAACACGGCAGTGGGAATCAGAACTGGAAAAGAAGCTGTCAGATATCCGGGAAGAATTATTGGCAAACCCCACAAGAGACTTAAAAAAGACACTCAAACACACAGAGGGTCAACTCGAACATCTCCGTAGCAAACAAGCCCAGAGATCTCTCCTATACCTCAAACAGAAATACTACATAAAAGCCAACAAGGCAGACCGGCTTCTCGCCCGACTGCTCTCGTCGAAGCGGAACGTAACGACCATCAGGAAAGTCAAAAATGCACACGGGGATACGCTAACGAACTCCGAGGATATAGGGAACACATTCAGGGAATTCTATCAGAACCTGTACTCCACAGAGAACCCAAATGAAGCTGACCAAAACAGATTCCTGGCATCGATCCCCTTTCAGAAAATATCAGAAGAAGCCAGAGCAGACCTGGAGGCCCAGATAACCGAAAGTGAAGTGAAGAAGGCTATAATGAGCCTCCCACTCAACAAAGCACCCTGCCCGGACGGCTTCAAAGCCCCATTCTACAAAAAATATGTAGACATCCTCGCCCCATTCCTCACTAGACTACTAAACACCTTCAAAGATAGTGGGAATGTCACCCCATCTATGAACGAGGCAAAAATTTTGGTTTTTCACAAACAAGGGAAGGATCCCTCCCTCCCGGGCTCACACAGACCTATTGCCCTAATTAACCTAGACTCATAAATCTACACCAAAATCCTGGCGGCCAGGCTCTCCCCACTGCTCCCCTCCTTAATCAACCCAGATCAATCGGGTTTCATTCCGGGAAGACAGACACATGACAACACCAGAAGGCTAGCCCACCTTATAGAGAAAATTAAATTCTCCCGCACCCCAGCAGTACTACTTTCTTTAGATGCCGAAAAGGCGTTCGACCGTGTAGAATGGTCAATGCTCTTTAAAACCCTGGCGCACATGGGATTTGGGAACCAATATATTAACATGATCAAAGCCAATTACTCCTCCCCCTCTGCCAGGATAGCGGTAAATGGAGAGATAACGGAGAGGGTTGAAATCTCCAGGGGAACGAAACAGGGCTGCCCGCTTTCACCACTCTTGTATGCGCTATTCCTAGAACCCCTACTTATTAAAATTAGGGAAACAGACCAAATCAGGGGGATTGAGATGGCGGGGAGACAACATAAGGTTATAGCCTATGCGGATGACATGCTATTGGCACTGGAGGACCCAACCCACTCAGCCCCAGCGGCGTTCCACCTACTAGAGCTATTTGGGAACATATCTGGCTTAAGAATAAATAAAAAAAATCAGAAATGCTTATATTAGCCGGGAGCAGTGAAACACTGGGTAGGGAGGCAGACCACTTGGACATAAAGGTTGCGGAAGAGGGCATAAAATACTTGGGCATAACACTTACTCACAAGGTAGAGACATTGTATAAAAAGAACTATCCCCCACTCCTTGCCAAGATTCAAAAAGATCTAGAGAGGTGGAATCCCCTAAATATTTCTTGGTGGGGGAGAATTCAATCGATAAAAATGAACATTCTCCCTAAAGCGCTGTATTACTTCCAATCCCTGCCGGTTGGGGTCCCTGACTCCTTTTTCAGAGCCCTAGCCAAGTCGGTCTCATCCTTCATATGGAACAGGAAACCCTCCAGAGTATCCAGAACTATCCTCACATCCAACATCAGGGAAGGAGGCCTGGCACTCCCACACTTTAAGAACTACTACCAAGCGGCCCAGCTCAGGATCCTGAGAGAATGGCTAGGGGATAATCAACGAACGATATGGGTGACACAGGACAGGGCAGTCGCCAGAACGCCACTGGAAGACCTACTATGGACACCAAAGCAGCACAGGCATCCGAATCTGCGCATAAGCGAGATCATGAGGACCACGCTGAACGCATGGGACGAGCAGACACGGAGAGAGAACATCACCACGGCTACTGCCCCGTTCACCCCAATCTGTAGAAATCGGCAGTTCCCTCCGGGGACTGAGCAAGGGGCTTATGGGAACTGGGAGGAAGCTGGTTGCAGGAAAATAGGGGAGATGTTCGTAGACAGGGAGATGAGATCTTTTGCCGACTGCAAATCACTTTGGAACCTCACAAACGCGGACAGGTACAAATATGAGCAGCTCAGACACTGGCTGGCCACGCCTGAGATCACCCGAGCTGCGACAAGAGAGCTTACCGCCTTTGAAAAGTTTCTCCTCACCAACTCAGGAGACAGAAAACTGGTCTCCAATCTCTATAGGTTCATGAATACCCAGGGAGAAGACATCAAGTGGGCATACATGAAAAGATGGGAAAAAACACTGGGGATAGTCATCACCTCACAGCAGTGGCAGTCGCTATGGGCCGATATCCACAAACTGACCAGAGCAGTTCAAACCAAAGAAATGTGGATTAAGATCGTCACGCAATGGCACTACACCCCGGAGAGGCTAAATAGCATGTACCCACATACACCTAATCGCTGCTGGAGAGGCTGTACAGATGCAGGCACGTGGAGACACATCTGGTGGGACTGCCCTAAGGTCAAACTCTTCTGGACAGAAGTAATAGCCGAACTGAAGAAGATCTTCCCAGACGTGGATCGTTACACGGAGAAAACCTGACTCTGTGGATTCACTGAGCACTATGACAACACACTCACCAAGGCGCAGCGAAAAAGCTTCATGAGCCTACTCATAGCGGCCTGGGCAACAATCGCACATGGATGGAAAAAGAGACACCCACCGATGCTGTTCACATGGCTACACAAGGTCTGGTCCCAAATGACCATGGAAAAAATCACACACAATCTCCACGGAACACATGGCTCCCTCATAAAAGAATGGGGAGGAGTGCTAGAATATCTCCAGTCAGACTACATGGCACAGTACGGACTTATTCACCTCTTAAACGGCCACGAGTACTTTGGAACAATGACTATACTTCCGGAAGAGGGTGGGCGGGGGAGGCGGGACGGGGAGTTGAGGGATTGTTTACCTTTTGTATCACTCATAAAATAATAAAAATATGTTTAAAAAAAAAATAAAAAAAATAAAAATTGACCAGTTATGAATGGCTTGAAGTAATGCATACTTATAACATAAGGCACCAACAAAATATCAGAGTCAAAGAGATTGAGGATCAAACTCCAACATGTGCAAATGAACATTTCAAGATGGACATTTTAACAAATGGTGAGTTTGTCAACATCATGTAATTAAATAACATTTGCGTATCCTAATAAGTATTTACAACAATGCTGGTGAAAAAAAAAATTCAGCGGATGCCATCTCTGAGAATATGAAGAAATCTCCAATTCATCTAAATTATCTCAAAAAGCACAATTAAACAACCCCCTAATATACAACATTGGGTAACAATTGATCAAGTTCATAAACATCAATATGTGCATTTCAGATATAAAAGGCATCAGTTGCAAATGATCAATGTAAGTCAAACAGAGGATTAAGAAGAGGCAACTTTGACAATAAAGAAGAGGAATAGAACGCTGACTCATCATTCATCTCACGGGTCACATCTGAGAGTATGATTCAAACTTCAGAGGCATTACTGACAAAAAAGAATAATAGAAGGCAGAACTCCTCACAGATATGGTACGCAGGTTTGCCTCTGCTTTCCCTCGGCACAGTTTCTTTTCCAACAGTGTGTGCAAGTGGCTAAATTCAGTTGGTGTTTATTCTGGGTGAAGAACTGATACACTTTTCATTTTCTTTGCGTTCTAACCACAGACAAGCTAAGCGCATTCAGGTGCAATGGTACTTGTGGAGGTGGTGTTCTGTATGTCGCATAATGATGTGATGCACTTTCTGATCTGTGACAGGATGGCTGTTTTCTTGAAAACACTGTACATAGGTCGCCCAGTGCTTATATTCCAACCAGAGGCATGTTCTCTGTGATGCTGTCCAGTATTTGGTCGACAGACAAATGGTCGACAGACAAATGGTCGACGCAATTTGTCGAAAGACAAATGGCCGAATTTTTTTTTCATTTATATATATATTTCTCAGGTTTTCGTTTAGGAAAAAAAGGGTTTTTTAGCAAAAAAAGGGGGTTGGGGGCCCCCCCCAAAAAAAAAGAAAAAAAAGTTAAAATACAAAAAAACAAAAATTCGACCATTTGTCTTTCGGCCAAATTGCGTCGACCACTTGTCCTGTCGACCATTTATTTTCGACCAAATGACCTGTAACCCTCTGTGGTGCCATTCTCCTCCTCAGTATCCCAGCATTCCAGCAGCAGTGCAAGTTGCTGCCTGGACTCTGATGGTTCACAATCTTTTTCATGATCTCCATCCATGTTATCATCACCATGATTAATGTCTGACTTATTGGAGGTTGGGCTTTTGGAGATATGTTATGTTATGTTTTGTTATGCAAATTTGCATAGCACAGCTTACACCCTAAGGCAACATGGTGCTGAGAGAGATACAGTAATAGAATAGCAAGAAGTCAAGAGGAGAGATATTAATTAAATATCAAAGTCTTTAGATGACCCTGAAAAGCCAGATGGTCGGCCGTCATTCGTAAAGAGAGAGGAAGGTTATTCCATATGCGGGCAGCAGAAGGGGAAAACGCTCAGCCGCCAAATCTGGATCAGTGAACTCTCAGAGTTTGAATCTAAAAATCTGAGGATGAACAGAGCAACTGCAAAAGAACATGACAGCCAAACGTTTGCTGCAAGTAGTCAACCAGCAGGCCATTAAAGGCTCTTTGGACTAGGCACAATGATTTTAACTCAATGCAGCATGCCACTGGAAGCCTATAAAAGCTGTGCAGGGAGGTATAAATGTGGTCACAAGAAGATAGACCAAAGACAGCCTGAGAAGCTAAATATTGCAGCACTTCACAGTCTGTTTAATAAGTAGGTTGGCTGGGAGAGATATAGTGCATTTCAATAATCCAGCATACTCAGAATTAGCGAGGCCACTACCGGACATGTAGAGGGGACGTAAGACAAGGGAGGACTTTGCGCAGAACTCTAAGCTTGAAGTGGCCCTGCTGGCAGACCAAGCTGACTTGTGCTTTCACCCCCAGATATTTTACCACTGATACTGGCTGCGGAAGGGGGCCTAAGGATGTAGGCCAGCATTCAGTCACCCAGGGAAACAGCAGATGGAGAGCCGATAATCAGAACCTCTGTCTTGTCGCCATTAAGCGTAAGCCATTTAAGGCAATTCCAGTCCCTGACGGATCTCAAACAATTGTTGAGATTGGCATCCGCCGTAGGGTTATCAAGTTTAAGAAGAACCACAATCTGTGTATCATCTGCATACATTTAGCAGTGAAAGCCAAATGATTGAATAAGTTGTGCAAGGGGCTGTGCATATGCAATGACAAGAAAATGCAAAAGAGCAGAAACCTGGGAGACAAGACATGTGATGGAACTAGGAGTTAAAGTGTAAGGAGGCAGAGAGAGAGTTTGAGAGCGATCAGCAAGAAAAGAAGCAAACCAGTCCAGCACACGGCCCGAGACACCAGCCATGGATAATCTGCAAATTAAGATGGCGTGATCTATGGTGTCAAAGGCGGCCGACAGATCTAGTAGAATCAACGCACCTCCTCCACCCAGATTGGCAAGTCGCGAAAGATCATCCACGACAAACACCAGAACCGACTCGGTACCCCCGGGCCAGCGTTATAACTGATTTAAAAGAGTTCAAAAAGGAAACACTTTCTAAAAAGGAACGAAGCATAGGGGTGACTATAGATTCCAACAGCTTCATCAGAAAAGAAAGCAAAGCGATTGGACGATAATAATAAGGAAGAAAAGGATCAAGAGAGGTTTTTTTGAAGAGTGCATTCACCAGAGAGTGTTTAAGAGCAGCAGGAATGGTGAAAGAAGTGAAAGTATGATTTACTGCAGAGGCGACAAAAGGATAAATGTCAGATATGATTAGATGCAGAACAGAGAGAGGGATGGGGTCTAAAGGGGAGGTAGATTTGAGTTTTCAAGTAGCCTGAATGACACCGTCAGAGCACACATGTAAAAATGTAGACCATGACAATGAACTGATAGAAGCCACAGATGATTGTCTCTGGACAGACTGAGAGAAGAAGCCGAAATAGTTTGACGAATTAGGTCAATTTTGTCAATAAAGACATTTGATAGTGACTCGCATAAGGGCTGTGTAGAAAGGACAGCATTTGCAGGAGAAGACCTGACTGGCAGGAAATTACCAATTTTAAACAATTCTCTTGGTTGGTTAAGAGCATGTGTGATTTGGCCGGAGAAATAGGAGTGTTTATCTTCCATCATGGCCTGCTGATAATTGTGGGTCACCTCCCAAAAAGAAGTTCTTGCTAGGGACAAGTAATCAATACACCATTTGCTTTTAGTTTCCTGCAGCGCAGACGAAGCTCAGCCAGTTGAGGGGAAAACCATGGTTCTGAAGGACGGGCTGTGGGCTTAGAAGACTTTAAGGGTGCCAATTGGTCAGCTGTATCATTGAAAGCTGAAAACAGCTGGAAGAGATTCATGTTTTCCATGTGACAGAGAGATTGCAACGCAGTTGAGATTACTGTCGGGCAAACTGAGGATAATAATTGCTTAAGTGAAGGAGGTTGAACAGGATGAACATAAGGAATAGAACCATTCATTAGGAAGTGGAGGACAAAGTGATCGGTCCACAAGACACTATAAGGAGGAGAGGCTGCAATCAGAGTTGGGGCTGAAAAAATGTGTTCTAGCCTATTGCCCTGTTTATTGAACCCTAATTTGTTGTGAGAAGTCTAGGTCGTTCATTGACTGCAAAAAGCTGTGAGTTCTAGCAGGTGCGACCTTCAGCGAGTGAAGGTTAAAGTCGCCTAGAATCATCAGGCCCGAGAATCAGTGTCTGTGATCAGCTGCAAGGTCTAGGAACAGAGAGCAGAAAGCTGTGTCATGTGTAGTAGGGCAGTAAACCAACAAAACATATACAGTTTGAGTGGCAGACATATTAATGCACGCAAAAAGAGTTTCCATTTAAATGCCATGTAGAAAAGGTAATAAAACACATGTCAGGGCAGCGTGGAAGATAATTGCTAATCCTCCGCCAGGATAGACAGAGTCTCTATGAACGAGCCAAATTCTGTATTCTGGCGGCAAGGCCTGGATCAGAGCTGGTCCATTACATCCTGTAACCGGGTTTCCGTAATAAAACAGAAATCGGGTGACACATCACTGCATAAATCATAACGGTCAGAGGCATGCACTGGGATTAAAAAGATGGCAGTGCAACTTACTAGCAGCACAGCTAGAAGGTGTTGAGGATGGAACAGCACAAGCCATTGCAGAGGGCAACGCCGTTCAACTCGGGGCAAGATATAACAAAGCAGAGCTGGGAAATGTCAATGGAGGCATTCTCTCACCATTGCTTGCCGACCATGGCCTGGCCACGGTATGGACGGGCACAGACAGGCTTGCCTTTTGCGTGCCTCAGCCGAGCATGCTGATCCTGACTGCTGCGCAAACGGGTCTGTCAGGGCCTAACTGCTAAATGAGAAGAAAGGACAGGTGACCCGCAAGGCAAATCAAAACAATAGAGCTCAAAGAAATACTGCTGTAAGCTGACTGGAAGTGGAATTAGTAAAATCCCAGAGTAAACCAAATTAGTAAAATCATGGAGCAAGACGAATAAAAATACACAACAGGTAACATTAGGAGATTTGGGGAAGAGGGAGCACAATTAAATAGCAAAAGGTACAATTAACAGCAATGAAAGAAAAACTTCACAAATGTTTAAAAGTCCCTTACTTTTTCAGAGGCACCAGCAGGTCTGCTGACACATAAATGCCAAGCAGAGAGGTCTGGGTACCTGCAAGGTGAAAGAAAAACAATAGAGTGTGAAGAAATACTGCTGTAAACTGACGGCAAGTGGAATTAGTAAAATCACAGAGCAAACCAAATTAGTAAAATCATGGAGCAACCAAAAACAAAAGTACCAAGCAGTTACAATTAGGAGATTTGGGGGAGAGGGAGCACAATAAAACAGCAAAAGGTAAAATTAACAAAACGAAAGATAAACTTCACAAAGTTTAAAAGCCTCTAACGTGGGCTGATCAACTATACACTGTGTTGTTCTTCCCTGATCTTCAGGAGATTAGATCTAAAGACCTCCCACTTCTCCAGAGGAGAAAATGGAAAGTGCAACCTCATCTGTTAGTCTCTACGGATGTTCATCGTCGCAATGAAAAAACTATGCTTGTATTTGCACTGGTGCATCTACACCAGGGTGACTTGTGATGGGAATTTGAGTTGGATCATACCTAAAATTGACAATGTGCGGTTCTGACATCCAAAGTGCACACCGCAGGTGCTGTAGCAGATGTGAAAACACCATGAGCAGGATGTCTCCCTGAATCCCGATTCCTTTCACTCTCAAAACAAGTTTGGACCTTGCACAATCAACCTCAGGGATTCTCTGCTCCACTTTATCCTCCACCCCAATGACACTAAATGGTACATGTCCCATTCAGTTACTTCAGGAGGTGAACACTTATCAGTGTATCTTCTACCCACCCGCATTTCTCTATATGCCCCCTCAAAACCAGATTATCTGGTTCCCCGCAAAAATATCACAAAACTAAAATATTGCCATATTTTTGTGGCGATATTGACCGATGGACCCTGCGGGGGACATGCCCACAACCCCTGCATTATTTTAAAATGTGTAAGGGACACCCCCGCAACCCCCAATCCCACAAATTAACCCCCCAAAATATTGATTATGGCGTGACAAACGGCCATATATACGGCAATATTTTTGGTGGGGATATTTTGTAGGGATACTGATTATCTGCTCCTCCTCCATAGTGTCATTAAATAACACAAATATCCTGGCACTGACTGGTTTATCTCCCACCTTTTTGAATGTTTGTTACTTTCTCCCTCAAAAATCATGAGCATATGATTCTTGCACAAGCTGTCCTTATGAATTCTCTGCTCCTCCAAGTGCTCCTCCCAAGTATCACCTGATGCCATGTGTCCTATTTACTCACTTCAAGAGATGAACACTGACTGGTATATCTCCAGCCTCCCTGAATTTCCGCTATGTTTCCCTCATAAACAACAAGAGCGTAAGCCTAGCACAATGTGGCATCAGTTATTTTCATCTCCTCCTGCTCCTCCTGCCAGGTGTGACCTAACCTAATGGTGCATGCCTCATTCACTCATTCACTGCCTTCTATATCTCCTGCCACACTGCATCCTTGCTACCTTTTCCCTTAAAGCTTATGTGAGCTATACACACGCTACCCTCTGGGATTTTGTCTTCCTCAGAATCCCCATACAAGATATCACCTGATGGCACATGTGTCATTTGGTTAAGAAAATAACAGGTCTATCCCTTCATTTTTTTGTTAACAGGGGGTGTGTGTTGAACAGGGATGAGTAATATCAAAAAAACATCAACCAACACATACTACGCTCTTCTCCTTCTTTTGTTAGAATTTCAAAAAGTTACCTTGTGAACCTTGTAGCTTTTAAAACCTTTATCACTACACATGATGTGAAAGCAAAAAGAAGATATTGAGGCTGAGTACCCCAAAAGGAAATACACCAACATGGGTTTAGAAAGATACACAGATCTTTATTCTGCAACTGAACAGTTTTCAAAGGACAAAGTAACAGATAGCTGTCAGGCCCTCAGTACAACACAGTGAATACCAGCCCTGTTCGGTGTGTGTAGTGAGTGGGGCTGTTCAACAGAATATTCATACCTTTTATACAGTTTTGTACAAGATGTTCAGCCCCTCTGTACGTTAATAATTCCCAATCTAGGGTTCGTTCCGAGTTCACCTCTGACTCGCCCAACTATATGCATATGGATCACCTTCAGTTTACATGTTCAACAAGTCACAATAGCAACAGTATATTCTTGGATCTAACACAAGCATTAGTACATATTTTAATACAATGCAGTCCAACAAGTGTTCACGTTTAGTATTTACACAACATTGTGCTTAATATATGTTCACAGATTAGTATTGTTGGCACAGGTAATCCTTTATCCACAGATCAACGAAGGACAAGGTCTCAGTACATGACCCTAACATTTGGCCTACGGGCAGTTTAAGCATTAACATGCATACAGAGGTCAAGACGGCCATGTTACTAACAGAAGAACACTGTCCACCATTTTAGAACACAGGGTGACTTTGGAGCGAGAATCAAAATGGCGGATGAACCTGAAATGGCAGCTAAATCGATCTAAGGTCAGAACCTTGAAGCGCGGATTTCTTCGCAGAGTGACTGGGCTTAGGCCAATATATAGAATAAAGGAGGCATGATATGATTTCCTGTTCGACAAACCCTCCTTTTGGCCTAAGCCAAGCGCTAAACTACTTCTAGTCACTTTACGAATAACTCCACGTCTCAACGTCCATACACGCCATTAAATCAGTTACTAGAATTTCTTTCAGCACATATTCGTTGGAGTTTTTGTCTGAGGCCTATACTTTGCGTCCTAATGTACCCATCGCCTGTGCGCAACATCCCCGTAGCATCGAACATATACCAGGAAGACACTGTATACAACAACAAAGAAACAACACAATTCCTAAAATGATCAGCAAGACCGAAAGTAATTTCCAACCCCAAGATCGCAAGAAGTCCCAGAACCAAGCGCTAAGATCCCAATTTCCCTCAGGAACATGCACTTCTGAACTTAGGACAGAAAAACACAGCAAGCGGACCCCACTAATTTACATACCCCTCCACGTTCAGCCAGGATGACATCTAATGCCATCCGGTTCTGAAGTGCTACTAGCCTTATTACTTTCTGTTCTAGAGTCATATTATAGAGTACGTCATTGGTCCAGTTGATGGTTCACTCCAGTACTCTCGCTAGTCTCCTGATATCTTCAGAGTTCATTATTTGCCCCCAAAATGGCACAAAGGATTTTGCTACGTCTCCCGGAACTTGTGCTGAAGTCAGCCTTTGAAATCTCTACGGTACTGGCTATTAATACTCCGGATAACAGGATTCCTAAGTATAAAGTTCCCTGCCAATCCCTGGGTAACCATGGAAATGCTACATTACCGCAAACAAAGTAGACAGGTTCGCCTACGTACAAAGGTCTGTCCTCACCAGTCAAATTTGCAACGTTTGCACAACCTTTAAAATCACACATTGACTGAGTACCATTCCTCTGTATGCAGAAAGAAACTGAATCGGGGCTATGGTTAACAGTGTAAGAAGGAGGCACAGCATCCTTATTGCCTATAGGAGCTACCTTGAAAGAGATTAAGGATTGAAAAGGACAAGACAGTCTATTGGAAGGCCTAATAGAAGCAACATTGAGCTTACTCCTATTTGCAAAGAGCTAGCATCCCAAGGGAGTCAAAACACGTTTCTCAAACTGGTTCAAATTAGTCCCATCGAAATTCCCTGAGATGCTATCATCAGATAAAAGTGCTCTAAGGGAAGCATAGCATGCAGTTGTCAAAGGTAAAGGATGAATATACCAACCTAGCCCCATATCCCCGTGTTGCAGTAAATGTGAACAGACCCAACAATTAGATTTGTTAAAGATAGCATGTGTAGCATTCATGATGAGTAATAGTGTATTATTATGATATCTCTGTCTGTGCTGAGAGTCTCTAGGAGATAGAGTGTGCAGATGCACGAAAGGAGTAGAAACAGTAGGTACATTTTCAGTCGGCAACAAATTCTCAGATGTACTTCTTCTAGATACCAGAAGCCTAAAACAATAACTATTATAAAACCAATTAACATTATCACAAGACAGCAGTACGTTTTCGGGGCCCAAACAGTTAAATGTTCATTTCCGTAGCTGGTCACACAATATTTTCCCTTTTCCATACGAGTGGAAGCGGTTGCAGGCATTGTATTCTTCAAACGAACGCACCAGTGTTTTTAGCTGGCGATCTCCAGGGCGAGCGTCTTCTTAGTCCTTCCACAAACCCTAGCCAACAGAATCCCTTTATAAAACAATTTGATCGGGCCAAAAAGGCAAGCCCTTTATGATTTTTTCTTCACTGAGTGCACAGCCGAATCGTGCCGTAAGTCTATTTCATTGGACCCAGATCGTATCTTGTGATCCCTGGTACTGATTGATCCGTGAACAACGTGTCGTCACTTCCCACTGGAAGCGATGAATGAGCAAGGTCAGTGGCAGAATTGGGGATCGCTTCCGGAAACAAAATGGTTGGAGAGTGTGGGGATGAAATGGCTGTTTCCCCAGACCTCACAGGATCAGGGAGAATCCCTGACACACTTTTGATGCCGTTTACTGCTTCGGGATCGTTGGTTGCAGCATTGGTGAGGGGTTCTGTTTCTTCTGTATCGTGTGGCACTGGGTGTGAAATCTTCTTGGTGTGCGTCGCATGGATCCAATTTCTCCGGCCTGCCACCCGCACCGAGTCTGTGTGACCAGAAGGACTTGGAAGACGCCCCACCAACGAGGTGCGAGGCAAGAAGATCGCTCGAAGGCTTTTGCGAGGATCCAATCCCTAGGTCGTATGCTGTGACCGGGACCCTCGTATCATACAGGTAAAGCCTCTTGCACATGGTGATAAATCAAATACAAGTTTTTAGTCAACTGGCTACAGTAATCTGAAAGAAGTACATTATCAACATTTTGCAAAGAACAACACTTCGGAACATTCCAAATATTAGCAGGCCTCCCCATAACCACCTCAAAGGGATAGAGCCCAGTCTTAGTTTTAGGGGTTGTTCTCATTGATAACAACACAATCGGTAGGGCTTCCGGCCATTTTAGTTTGGTGCAGGCACACGTCTTAGCGAGCTTGTTTTTGATGATGCCGTTGTGTCTTTCCACTAATACAGCACTCTGAGCGTGTCTGGCCGAACCAAATCGTTTATCGATCTGCAATCCCGCACATATATGCAGAATTACAGCAGCGATAAAATGTGGACCATTGTCCGACCAGATGACTCTTGGTAGCCCGAATCTCGGGAAGTACTCTTTTAACATAGTCTTTGCAGTAGTCATGGCTGTAGCGTCTTTAAAAGGAAAAGCCTCAACCCATTTGCTAAAAGCACAGATGAAGACTAACAAGTACTTCAGATTATTGCACTGTTCCATCTCAATAAAATCAAAATGGATGACCTTGAAGGGAACAGAAGGTGGACCAAAACTAGCCCTAGGAGTTGATGTGCCCTTTCCCACATTATGCTGCAAACAAATCATACATTCCTGAACAAAACTTTCAGCTACTTTAGAGATTTTATCATTTACACATACTTTTTCCAACATTTTTGTGATTGTATGAGCACATATGTGTGTGGGACCATGATCCATAACAACCATCATCATAATTTACGCATCAGGAAGTAGCCACTTCCCTTCAACTCTGTCCACCCAACAGCCATCATCATCAAGTTTCCCCAAGCCCTCAGCCCATTTCTTAGACTCTTCTAACGTGGCATCGGCTTGGATATCCCTTACGGAATCAATACCCTCATCCATAGTACAGGCATTTGTGGCATCCCTTAAAAGATATATGTCTGAAGAGAGGTCAGTGGCAGTCTGTTTAGCTATCTGATCAGCAAAGCGTTCCCTTTTCCTACATCATCTACAATCTTCTGATGCGCTGCACATTTTATGATAGCTAGCCGAATAAGGAGTGCGAGTGCTGAGAGTAGCCGTACTATCAAGAAGCCATGCTGGATTTTTGTACCATGTGAGGTCCAAAACCCTCTTTCTGACCAAAGTCTCCCAAAGTTGTGAACCACCCCAAAGGCATACTTTGGAGAGTTCACAGGCTCGGGTCAATGCTATAATCTCTGCAGCCTGCACAGAGTTATGCGTGATTCTCTTGGTTTGCACGACCGTGCTCAATGTAGTGATTGCATAAGCAGCTGTGGATGTACCATCCGGAAGTTTGAAGCAGGAGCCATTGCAAAACAGCTCCCCTTGTGGATTGTTCAAAGGAGTATCTTTCAGATCGATTTTACCCTTTGTCTCTTGTTCAGTAGTGTAGAGGCAATCATGTGACTCTTCGTCACTGCAAGCAGTACCTTGAGGAAAAGGTAAGAGTTCAGCCGGATTAAGAACACAACACCTCTTAATTTGTATGTGTGGTGCAAACAAGATCAATTCATATCTCGTTAACTGTGCGTAAGTGAGGTGTTGCGTTTGAGTTCTGTTCAATAGAACATCCACAGAGTGAGGTACCATTAGGGTTAAAGGATGGCCTAGGACCATTCCCTCGCTCTGTTTTAAACACGCAGCAGTGACACCTGGCTAAAAATCTTGGCAAAGCGCATGCTACAGGATCAAGGGCGGAAGAAAAGTAGCCGCACAGCCTATTCTTCCCTCCATGTTCCTGCGTTAATACAGCCAAAGCACATCCATCACATTCATGCACATACAACACAAAGGCCTTTTTATTATTTGGTGTGCCCAAAACTGGTGCCGAGCACAATGCAGTCTTGAGCAAATAAAATGCACGCTGGTGCTTCATGTTACACGTCAATGGCAAAGAAATGCCCTTCTTCGTCAGAGCCAACATCCGCTTAATCACTAGTGAAATGTTGGGGATCCACTGCCTACAGTAAGAAACCATACCTATCAAGGCTCTAACTTCCTTCTGTGTATTTGGGACAGACATGCTAGAAATTAGTTTTATCTGTTCAGGTGTCAACCTTCTTCCCTCCTTTGACAGGAGATAGCCTAAATAGGCGACCTCCTGACAACAATATTGACATTTTTTAAGCGAAGCTTTATGTCCATGTTTAGCCAGGTGAATAAGCAACAGCACAGTGCCCTCCTTACAAGCGCGCTCTGAGTCAGCAGCTAAAAGCAAGTCATCAACATTTTGAAGCAGTGTACAAGTAGAGGGCAACTCAAGGGTATCGAGCTGCTCTTTCAAAGCCCTACTATAAATACTAGGACTTTCCATGTAACCTTGCAGTGCACGGGTGAAGGTAAACGAACGTCCCCCTAAGGTGAACGCGAACAAGTATCTACTGTCATTGTGTATAGAAATACTAAAGAAAGCATTCTTTAGATCCACAACACTAAAGTAGGTAGCTGAAGCCGGGATCATAGTTAATATTGTCATCACATCAGGCACAATTGGAAACACCGATGTCATTGTCGTCAACTGCCCACAAAAACTCCTCTACCTCTACCAGGGCCCACTACACCCGGGTGACCTCTGGATCGCCTACCCATATTCCCAAACGTGTTATTTGACCTCTGTCGGAGGATCAGGCATTGTGCACGCCAATGACCCTCTTGCCTACAATAGGCACACTGGTTAATGTTTACAGGACCCAAGGGCGCATTACCTTGTGGAACATTCTGACCTATAAATTGTGAATTACCCCCTCTAGGGCCTCTGAAAATTTGCTGCAATAATACATTTGTCTTTAAATCTCCTTTTCTCTTCTCGACCCTTTCTTTTTCATTATTGACACGATTCTCATAGTACTGAGCCATGTGCAGTACTTCTGATTGAGACTTCGCTTGCCAAGCGCTCACAGAAGACATAATTTGCGACTGGATGTCAGGCAGCAATCCACGCACACATTTGTCTACAAATAATCTCTTCCCAGATTCTGTGCCTAGGTCTTGTCCACTGAAATCTAAAAATACCTGTTCGAACCGATTTAAGAACTCGGTAGCACCCTCAGACTTCCCTTGAACACAGGCAGTAAGCTTGTCCCAAATGATTCTCTTTCGGGAATTATAGTTTTCAGTTTCGCAACTATTCTATCAGGTAAAGTTAGTATCACCTGAGGTGGCCTTTCGCTAGCGGGCCTTTCTCCATCGAGTCTAATTATGTTAGTCCATGTGTCTCCTAGCTCTGCTACATCGTCTATAGTTCTAATCTGTTTCTACACATCTACAGGCAGGAGTACAGGAAATAACAGATTAATACCACTTAAAGTGAATACTGAGGATTGCAAAACAGACTCTATTTCTTTGTAGAACCCTGTCGGATTCTTCCTAATGTTGGGAATAGATTGTCTAATGGTGTTCAAATCCTGTCTTGAGAACGGGACGTGAACAAACTGTGATACATAGTGTGCAGGAATTGCATAGGCCTGCGCACCCGTTCCGATGTCCGCTGGAACCTCAACTTTTGGGACAAGTGTCGGAGGAACCTCTTTCATAGGCAACTGAGAAGTAGGCAACTCCGAGCGTTTACTAAGTAACGGAGCCAAATCAAGCGCTAAAGCAGCTGAGGAAGTGTCAAACGAAAAAGCTCTCATATAAACACCCAATGACTCTGCGTGACAACAAATCTTTCTTTTTACACAGTCATCCTGTAGGTATTCTACCATTACCTGTATCACTTTCCTCTGCATTTCTGGCGTACACTGACTATACGTGTCATATACTTCAACGGGAGTTATCGATGTGTCTGAGATCCATCTAACTGTGTCTTTCGTGCAAATCCGTGTTTCCTCAGTTATCGATTTACGACAAGGAAGGAACCGTTTTTGCACGAACATAGAATCTTCATTCTGTAACCTTTCCAACTCCTTTCTATACTCAAGTACCCTCTGAACATGCTCTTACACTTTCTCCGCAATTTCTCTAGAAAACGCCAAAATATTTAGATCCCTCAATCCTTGTGGAAGATCCGTACTAGTTAACCTGTCCCACATTACACACGAATGAATCCCTAATCCTTCAATAAAAATGTTTTTCTCAGGAAAACTGTCTGCATTAGAAAGTGTGGCAAAAACATTAGCTTGCATGCAATGCTTAGCCCACGCAATTAACTCATGTTTTTTCTGAGGAGACACAGTATTATGAGTGACAACCCTCGACTCCGCTCCTTGATCTACTACAAGCGGTATAGAATCGCTTGGAAGAGGGAGAATAGGCAAGTTCAGCGGAGGTGCTATCACTGGTGCAACAGGTAAAGGGGGATGAGCAGGTGGAGGAGCAGCGACAAAAGGAGGACCAACAACTGGAGGAAGAGGAACAATAGGAGGAGCAGGAGGAGCAGGAGGAGCAACAACATCAGGAAGAGGAACATACAGAGGTGGCGCAGTGGCACCAGGCCTTTGTTCATTTAAATGTTTATCAATAAGTTTGTCAGAAACATGAAAGTCTTTAGAGGGATAGATTAAAATTGACAAAACATGAATTGGATAAAAACAATGTCAACACTAGAGCGTTTCGGGTCTTTACAACAAGATCCGCTCATCCAGCAAGGTCTTTTAGTGATTGGTATCTGGGCCTTCATCAGGACAAAAGTTGACTGTGGGTATCTTGATCAAATCTCTCAAACCCCTGCACTACTTCATTGGGTTGATAAAAATATTGAAAAGTAAAAATCAGAAGGAGATTCACCTTGGTGGTTTTCACCTTACCATATTGGTTATCACAAGTTTAACATTGACCTTATGTTCTCATAAGGGGACCACAACCTTTTCTTTATTGTTGCATATCTTTTGTTCAGATTTCATTGCAGTCTCTATAGGAGAAATGTGAATATTCCTCTACCATATTTTTCAAGCCCAATATCTATTGGTACATACTACACGGGTATATTTATTTTTTCATGTCTATAAAACATATGTATTCAATTTTACCTTTCTTTTTCTTTTCATTCGGAACAATTGCAGCAGCCATCTCTTTTTCAGGGCACTAATCGTGCTGTATCACTGTATAATATATATATATATATATATATATATATATATATATATATATATATATATATATATATATTCACTGAAAAAAGTTTGTTAGAGAGACATTATGGTTATTCGCCAGTTCTGGTGAGCTAAGCAAAGATAACTCGCGCCACCACTGTGCACTGCTAAGACTAACACCCAGGATATCAATGATTACATCACAAATATCATTGATGACATCACTGATGACAACATATATGTGGGCCCCTTGTTTTTGTTCGCTGACATATCTAGGCCAGGGTTTTTTTTCACTGACGATCAGAATATTAAAACTCAAAAGATGCTATATATCCAGATGTTAACTTTGTTGTATGTTTTTGAAGTACTTTCCTTAGGGTTTGGTCTCAGCTCATGGTGCACATACATGGGGCAATAAGCAGGCCTCAAACACACAATTCATTTGTATACATGAAGATGAACTTTCATGTTATTAACATTTTCTGGTGATGCTGTTTCTTTCTTCCTTACTTTAGATTCCCTGTATGTGCCTCTGATTTGTATGCATTGTCAGTCTTTAAATGTATTGTTTATACTAGCACAAGTGTGTAGTAAGTCTTGACTTGTTAGCTATTTATTACATGTTTAACATTACTCAAACTCTGATAAGGTAGCATTTATTATTTTACTATCCAAAATTACAAGATTAATAAATGTTGTCTTCTATGGTGCATGCTGCAGCCATTGCCTATGTTTACGTTTCATTAGGTTCCTGTATTAACAACAACCCTCTAATACAATGTTTAGTTTAGATGAGTCAATTTTTTAATAGAGTATGTAGTTCATGATAGGTCTCCTGATCACTCCTGACATCTCGTTACCAACATTATAAACACAACCGCTTGTAGGGACTTTTCATACAAATGTATTCCACATGTGTTGTCATCAGTGATGTCATCAATGACATTTGTGATGTCATATTTGATGTCCTGGGTGTTAGCCTTAGCTGCTATTTATCTTAAAAATGGCATCAGCTATTCTCCTCTCTCCTCCCCTAGAGCCACCACCACCACCAGCTGGAAGACCTACACAACAAAAAAAGCACAGTACTTCCAAAGACAATGTAGCCAACCAAGAATATGTGGTAGAGGAAGTGCCATACCTCTAGCACCCAGAGAGAATTATGGGTCTGGCAGTTCTTTACCACTTTTGGGAATGTATCAAAGGCTAAAGCTACCAAAGTGAAATGCACTGACTGCAAGGTTGTACTCAGTCACAGACTACCTGGACAGAACTCCTACGGGACCACCTCCATGTGCCGCCACACCAAATCCAGCCACTGCAATGCTCTCCGAAAGGTTGTTCCTTTCTTAGCAAGTAGTAGGCTGTCTTTGTCCACCTCAGCTTCCTCAACCAATATAGTAACCACACAGCCTACTTCTGTGGGACACAAAATACCACCAGCTCCCTTGCAAGCAATAAAACAGGCTGTTGTTCTATATCTTTCAAAGACAACAGTCCTCTGTATATACTAAAACACACCACTCTGCAGGGGGGAGCAATGTCGAAGTGCTTTTGAAGCTGTTATCAAGGAGCATGAGAAACACTGTCCCCACCTTTGATGTAACACACACGCAACTTCTTCCCCTGTCCACCTGCCCCTCCATATTAGTGCCTGGTGCCTCTTCCATCACTTCCCTCCCCACCTTACGTTCTAACCTCTACTGCAAATAATAATAATAATAAAAAAGGTTCCTTTAGGAACCACCTTTCACAGTTAAAAAATAGAACTAAAATAATCTTATAGACTCCATCTACTTTACATTGCTCAGTAAAGTAGATAGACTCAATAAGATTTTCCAACATTTCCATTAGAATGTTGTATTATTCTAATGAGAATAATGTGGCGTTCATCCCATGTTCCATTGAATGGAACAGGGAATAACGGCCCAGGAACCCAAGTTATCGGCACAAGCACAGAGAGGGCTCTGGACCGTTATCCACCGTTCCAGCCCCTGAAATGGGGGATGAAGGGGATTAGCACCACAGGGTGCCAAAGCGGTAACAAAGGGTGCTAAAAAAATGATTTTTTCCCTACACTGAGACGCGCGTGGAATCCCACTGTAGGGAGGAACATCCTTTTCCAAGATGTCCACCATGGAAAGGGAAGGCAGGGCTCTGTACAGAGCCCCTCTTCCCTCTCCATGGTGGCCTGCAGAAGGCGAAGAGAGAACCCTATGACCATATTACCACAAGCACATTTTTTTCCCTTTCAAACCTATGCCAATTTCGAAAAACGTTACCACATGGATGGTCCCTGGTGGACATGGCCACTTTAACCCCATTGTTCGTCGTTCATTGTCATGGCCAGTAGCCATATTGTCCGGGTCGTGACCTTATGCCATGACCCGGACAATCTGGCCACTGCCCATGGCCACATGATATACCTCAGTCACCAAAGGTAAATCACTACTTTTTGTACCTACGTTATGACACAGTTGGGGATCAGTCAGCAAGATGGGGTCAGTTTAGCTTCACAGCCTGTTTTCCCTCTTTTTGTATTGAGCCTGTATGCGTCCTTTTCCCTGAGGAAGACCCGAGGCTTTAACTCCAGATAGGACCCTCAAACAATGGGCCCAAAAAGAAAGCCATTTATTCCATTCTCCTTTGTGTTGTTTGTATCCCAGTCAGTAAGGGATCAAATGAGTGAACAAGCAAGTCTCCAGATCTATGCATTGGGCTTTTATTGATTAGAAACCTCGCTTTGGAGGTTCATATCATTTTTCTAATATAATTGGTCAGTGTATGTGACAATGTTTCAAAAGTGACACCACACTAAATTACCCCCTTCATACTCATTGGGCCTATTAATGAAGAGGGCAGTCTAAAGGGAGTAACATCTAAACCTAGTTTCCCTCCCATTTGATGTGATGTCATCTTGGAGATGTCTACATTAAAGAATTGTACTTTTCAGAAACATCACATTTCTCACATGTGATCATGTTACAAATCAGTTTGTCACATTTCTCTCACTCAGGCGAATCAAATGATGCTAGTCTGATAAAGGAAACAACAATGATATGTGTGTAACAGATTTGTGTCTTTTGCTCTCTGATGCTATTATACAATGACTGTTCGCTCAGCTCAGTTTAACGGCTTCGCCGGCACGGACACTAGGATATATGAATCATGCACGCACCCCATTTCAGCGGAAAGATAGCCATAGGTGCCTCATTTGCATGGTTAAATAATTATCCAAAAAATATTGCTTTACGTTCATCTGCTAGAGGTTTTCACCGTCAATCATTTTTTTTAAAGTACGCTTCAACTACTTTTCCTTCAAATGTTCAAAACAAAAATGTGATTCCATATGTAAAATTTACATGGCAATTTTTTGTCGTATTTACAGACTTTTCAGTGCCATCCTTGGCTCCTGATCTGGTAACATGGCCACATGTTATCAGTTCCTTTGAGGCTCAGAGCTGGGGAATTTATGACTCCTGATAATGTGTTATGCGCAAGTATTCCAAGACTCTTTCAAGTTAGAGTGGCTCTAGCCAAGTGTTGACACAGTACCCAGCCTCTCAAGTAATTATAGCAATGTACTATCACAATGGCAGACAAATTGTCCCAATAAGTGTGATTTACATCCTCCTGGAGGGACCAAACTGTTGGTAAGATTTGATTATTTGAGAGGAAACCATTTCTCAGAATCTATTTGTAGTATTTCAGTGCATTTTGGTTAGACTCAATGACAATTATGGTTGTTAAAGAGTAGCATTTGTTTTGCTATGGAAGGTCGGTCTTCTGAGAATGAAAGGACCAGGATGAGTCATACATTATATAGCTCAGCTTCAACGCATGTGTTTACACTTTTTCCTTGGGAAAGCAGTCTCCAATCCCGTAGCTGTTGGGGTGGGGTTTTGCAATTTTACCTTTTAAGCCCAAAGCTGATGTTGTATTCACACGTTCAGTCTTTCTTTCTTTTCCCTGTTGCAATTGTCATCTTAAAAAGATCAACATTATAACTTTTTTTTGCAATCAAACCACTGCAAAAGCTTTAAAGTTGCAATATCTCTGCATGTTTCTTTATACAAAGCAGATTTTCAGTCATGTAAAGAAAAAAAGCAAACACAATCCAAGACTCAATTCAGTTTTGACTCTCCAATGAAATGCTGTGCTCTTCATCCCAGATTGAACTGTGCTCCAATTAACAAAAGACTGATATATTCTTCCATGTAACTGAAAAGATGTATTTGTGTGCCTTGTTATAAACTCTTGTTGTAGATTTGCTGCTAACATCACATATTTCCTTGAAGGTTTATTTTTCAGATGCTGTGCGCAGGATGCCCCTCACATATTTGTTTTCAAATTCAGTGTGTTTCTCTGCATTCTTGCATACATTGTATTGTATATCTCCTTGCCCCCTTGCTCTTACTCCATGCAGCAGCAAAAGAGGGAGGACAGGCATCTCCCTTTTCTTCTGTGTTCTTTCTGGTCGACTTTAGATGAGTCTCTCCTAAACCGTCTTTTCTTCCCCTTGGGGAACAATTGGGGTTTTCTTTTCTAAATCCTTTCCCCTCTCTGGGTTTTCCTTGGGCGGATTATTTTTTGTACCTCAGGCCCTGATTAGTAAACTGAAGAGAGGGGTAGAAAGGCTAGTATAGAAACACAGAGAGACACAGTTTTCAGGACAAACTTACATCCTATCATGGAATTTTTGATATTAACTGAACACATACATTTATACTGCTATTTTCGTCCAGTTGTTCTCTTGCATTCTACTGTTGTTACTTACCAGTTAATTTCCCTTTTTTAGTCCTTTCATTTTTCTGATCTCCAGGTTTCATTCTTTAGAATTTTCTTCAATTCTGCCTTTGGATGGCTCCTCATACATGCTCAAATCTGGTTGAGGGTGGACCTATTTTTCCTCAATCACATTTACTTTAGCGATGCAGATCATATAGGCAATGAGAGAAATATTATCAATGATCTCAACATTACTTCGCCATGAAGGTACCTTCTTCTCCTTGGCTTGATTCTTTTGTAATGTATACAAATAAACCCTCTCATTACCCCATACTCCCATTTAGTTGATTTGAAGTTGTTATATATCCTCATCTCTTCAACAGACTTCTCCAGAATTCATTGGGCATGTGCAAAAGCATGCTGTAGGTGTTTTATCAAATTCCCAATATATTCATAAGTCGTTCAAGCGTTTATTAATGTCTGCTCCTAAGTTGGCGCTGAGGTAATATCATTTTTTATCCAGTCATTAATTCAAATGCAGACATTTTGGTGGCAGAAGAAGGTGTAGATTTAAGGGTCATCAGAACAAGTGGTAATTTGATGCACAGAATCAACCGTAAACTTCTTTAAGATACCCACGATTGTTTGTTATTTCTCTCCACACCCCCACTCGATGCTAAGCGGTAGGAGATGTGAAGTTTTCTTGTCACTCCTAAGATTTCCCACAGCTTAGTCATCACCTGACTGGTTAAATGATTACCTCTGTCAGACTCAATGCTTTGAAAAAGACCAACGCGATAAAAGATGTGGTTGATCATCAAAGTGGCAGGTGTCTTTGCCTTACAATTTTGGGCAGGAAGGCACTAAATCAACTTTGTGAAGAGGCAAATCATCATCAGCATTTGGTTTACTCCAGCATTCATAATGATGTAGATACTAGCCACTGGTAATGACCAGATTGAAGTTTCTTCACCAATAGTCTTGAATCTTGAACATTTTCAGAAATTTCATGAAAAGTCAGAGGTCTTAATTTCCTTAATAACCTGATTCTGTCAGAGGAAAACTGATTGGGTCTTCTAAATAATGATAACATTTCCCAATAATGGGATTCTCCTTTTGATAAGTGCTGAAGTCTACATTGGGAGCCTCTATACTCATCTCTACTCCACTGAACAGCAGAAAATTCACTTTTAGTGCAAGCTTGTGATAAGGTGTTCCATATCTATGAGGTTCCCCTTGGAGAGCTCCTGTTTTGGTCAAATGGCCAACCAAATAATTTCTATTTTTATCAGGACCCTCTATCTTGAAATGACCTTCAATCTTTTTCCAATAGATGGTAATTTCATTAGACACCACTAGATCATTAATAGTCTGGATCAATCTACTATGTTTTAATGTTTATTATTTGCACAAAGCACGCCTCTTCTTTTCCAATTGATCAGGTGTTCCATAAACCCATTTTGCATATAATCAGAATCAGTGATAATCACCAGTTCTGTGATTTGATAGTTTATGGCAGAGAGGATGTCTTGATAAATTGCCATCAGCTCTGCCACCTGACTCCTTCGGGGACATATTTTGTAACCAGCAGAGGGTTTGGGAAGATCATTCACCCACGTGTTCCCAATGCCAGCAAATAATTATTTCTCACCGTCTTTATTATTATGGTAGGAACATCATACACATAAACTGTGGTTACCCCAGACACATGTTTTCTACATATACATTCTGTGCGGACACCAGCTATGCCTCCATATTTTCATTGATTATTAGACTTTCGTCCTCCAGAAAATTGTCTTCAGCACAATCATATAAGTCTGGAGAACAGAAGAAATCCAAATCTTGGAAAGCTGCGTCCCCTGCACACTATCAATGAGGCAATAAGCCTAAAGAGATGTAAAAACAGGTCTGACTGGTTTAGAGAAGGCTTTTTGTATATTTTACACACATACAGTGTATACAATTTTAGAGTGACAGTGATATGTAATTCAATACATTGGGCCTCATTACGACCCAGGCGGTAAGTTACCGCCTGTGTCGTACCTTTACCACCATGGCGTAAACTATGTTTACGCCATGGTGGTTGGCGGACTTACCGCCCCATTCCGAGGTTGGCGGGGCGGTAAGTCCCCAATCCCCATTTACCCTTCCCCATTCCCATTTTTGCCCCATAGGGCATAATGGGAGTGGGGAAGGCGTTAATTACGCCACCGAAAAGCAGGTGTTAAAACCTCCATGGCGCTAAGGGACCTCGGAATCAGGCGGTAAGGGTCGGCGCTGTTTACGCCGCCGTAAACCCCTTACCGCCTGAGTCGTAATGAGGCCCATTCAAAGAATGACATACAATAATTCTGTTAGTTTTAGAGGAAAAGATGTCTTCTCCTTTTTTATTATTTTCAGGTTGGCCCAACGCATTTCGAGATTCATATTCTCTTCATCAGGGGCATACATTTCAATAATTCTTTCACTTTAATCTACAAATAATTAATCAAACATTAATTAATGTTTTTTACAAAAGGTCAAAAGAAAAATAACTAACCAAGTTGAATCACTTTTTATAAAAAACAGTAAAAAAAACAATTTATAAAGAGGGGCATCCCCTTGCAAGTTCGTCAATGAACCTGACCTTGCTAGGGTACAATTGTTGAGAGTGCAATGATTTGATTCATGTTGTACAATTGGTACCTAAATATTGTGTCATGTGAGAGCAAGATTGAAAATAATGTAGTTTTAACAAGATTTCTACACATCATGAACCTTTAATTTACATAGATATACTATCTTGAGACTCAATAATGCCTAGAAAAAATTAAAATAAATAAATAGAGCCTGAATATAAAGTAGGGAAGAGGTGGGGAGAAGGAGAACTCACCCTTCTTCCAGTAAGATAGTGGATTGAAGTACAGGGAGAGAGCAGTGGTTGCTGAAGGTAGTCTAGTGAGGAAGCTCCGTTCTCCTATGGGAGAATAAGAGCATAAGTGCCTGCAGTCTGTGTAGGCTTAAGAAATAGCCCTACGGTGTAAAAGAGAACTTACTTTCAATTAGATGATAGAAGAAGCAACAGTCCACGGCAGGGATGCGGTCAGGAAGCCCAGCTCTCAGACCGCATCTGCCGCGGACTGTTTATTTATACTCAATGATGGAGCCGTGACGTCACTTGCGCATGCACAAAATGTACACACAAAAATGTGTATGGGTTTAAGTATATGGTTGCACCCCTGAAGGTAAAGAAACACTTGTAGTGATCTTCCCAGTTCACTCGTACTGTCCCTAACTGTTTGTCAGGTCAAGGGCTGAGTACACTTTTCATCCTTGGATCTGTGCAAGTTCTTGGTCAATGTAGGGAAGAGGCCATCTTGACATGTCAACCTGTTTATTCAACTCCCTCATATCAGCACAAAGTGTCCATTGTTCATTTCTTTTTAAGATCCCCAGTACAGGATTAATAGTGGTATTGTACATAGGAAGTCTTATCCAACAGGATTTCAAATTTTGGATAATCTCGGAGAGTGATTCCATGAATGGGAGAGGCAACCAGTTTTGTCTTGGAAAGACAGGATCCATTTCAGAGTCTGTAGGTATTGTTGTTCAATGAATACATGTATGCCTACAATCATAGGAAAATTTACTCTGGAAATACAAGAATACCTGTCTCAGTTGTTGCCGTTGTTTAATGACATCACAGGCATCAGCCAGACGGAAATTTTCTTCGACCATCTACCGGAAACACAGAAATACCTATGGTTTTGATATTTCAGATGTATTCTTCAGTTTGGTGATCTCTTTTGATTGTGCTTACATCGACATGGGTTTCTGTGGATTCAAGATAGCATCATCCAGAAAGCTTTCTGGGGCCGCGGCCCGCACTGCATCCAACTCTCTGCTCCAAAATGCCTTCCTTATTGAGCCCTTTGCTCAGCTACAACAAACTCTCTGATGGTCAGAAAATTCTCCAGGCAGAGAGTCAGGGGTACATTTCTCTCCTCTGCAATTGCCTCCCTCTGGAATGGACTCCCTGCCCCTCTCAAACTTGACCCGGACCACCTGAAGTTCTGGAAGCAGCTCAAGACCTTCCCTTTCTCCTCTGATTTTCTCTCTCCCCCTCCACTGCTGACCCCCTGTCTGCAGTGCTGACTGGTTGCTAGTTTACCCACAGACTCTCACTGGGTACCTGGCTCCTGCATGATCATACCACGCACTTAGGGGCTGCAACTGTAACCTCTACAGTCCCCTGTCTCCTCGCACTTACCCGAGCTATGCTGGCCTGGCTGCACTTACTCAGAGCAATGCTGCCCTGTTTTCACTTCCTCCTTCCCTCTCCCTGACGCTTCCCCCTCTCGCTTCCCCCCAGCACTTGGCATTGTTGCACTTACACAATATGAATGACACAAGGCCTAGTAAGATTGTTTGTCTTGTCCTCCCTCTGTCTTCCCTACCTTGTCTTGTTGTGCCTAGAAACGCTTATGTACAGGCATGTTATAAATGACTTATCACATAATATAATATACTATTGCTGTTAGTTACTCAAAATAGTACCACATTTTCCAAAATGTCACAGGTAACATCTTCTACCCAGTATGGGCATGAAGAATACACCAAGAAATGTCCCCCTTATCGGGTAGTAATCTTTTCTGGTCAAATACTGTCGGTCTTATCCTAGCAATCTTCAAGAATTGGACCTATAATTAGATTTTTTCAATCAATAGATTATGATTTGGAGTTAACCACCATTCCAATGGAGGTGACTGTGTTGAAAGTAACACTTTGCGGATTGCCGCTGTCCACCAATATTCGAATGGCATTGTTATTTAAATTGGCTAGTGGTGTTGGATGTAGGGACAGTTTTGTTGTGGGAGGATATGATTCAAATTTAGAAATGCTACCTGATTTATCAGTGTTGGTTGTCGCTTCATTTTAATTGGTATTGTAAATGTTCACACCTGTCCACGGATAGTAACATCTTCTTTTGCTTGGACTTCAACAGAATAAGGCAACAGTTGAGCTTTCTCATCATTAACAAAGCCCACTGGCCTACCTCGCCCCCAATCTTGAATAATTCCTTCTTTAAGATTGAGTTCACGTGACTTGGCTTGGGAACCTATCAGAATAAACACACACTCAGAAATTAAATGTGGAGTCGATGTATCCCCCATTCCACAGATTCTTTGCTGTATTCTCTTTTCAGAGGACAATCTTCAGAATATTTAAATAGGGATGGATCCTCTAGGTTTTTAGTTTAATTTTCTCAGATGATCAGATACTGTTTCGGGACCAATTGGGTTTATAGTTTCATTTTATCAGATTGGTTTTCAGTCTAGGGCTTTCTTCAAACTTCTCAGTCTCTTCTTCTATATTATCGGATTCAAGGTTTTCTATGTTACTCACTTTTCTTTAAAAGGTGCACATCATCCCTGAATGAGAAGACTTTCTTTTCTCAGTTTTCCTCTCTCTCAACAATTACTCTTTTATTTATATTTTCTTGGAATTTCAATATTTGTCTCTCTTCTTTTTGTTCTAGTTCCAAGTGGAACTAGTTGTTGCAACTAGTTTGTGGAATTGTTGTATTGCATTTATGGTCCTTTTTATGGGGTAGAAAGAATGCGTCCTCTGACGTGTGGCATATCTTTTCCTCTATATCCCCTTTTCTCATCTTCCACCAGGACACTGTTATCAGGATTGTTTTCTGTGTCCACCCGGGTACCTCACACAGTCTTTGGGACATTTTAAGGAACACTGACAGTCTGAGGGTTCTGTTGGACCCTCAGTTTCTGTCCAATGCTATCTGTCAATTGTATGACCCGTCGCTCAAGGTGAGAGATCGTTACTCCTCCCCCAGAACTATAGGGAGGCCTTTGGTCATACCTTTGTTGCTCCCTAGAAGGCCAAATATCCCTCCTAGCAAGGAGGCTCAGGTATTGTTAAAACCTACTGTCGTAGCCTTCATTCTGGTTCTCCATTCCCCTTGATTCTGGGCTCCTGGAATCTAGGACGAGAAGAAATTTGTTTGCAAATTTGTATAATAATAGTAAGTATTTTGGACATTTTGATTTGGAGGGGGTGTTAGAGTTCTTTCCTGTTAGAAATTCTGATTAGGATTTTCCAAGGGAACTGTTTATTGATTTTGATTGCCCCCCCTGCTTTGGGGAGTGTATCTTTAACCGACAATGGGTCTAGAACCCATGTACTGTGGACGTATGCATGAGGGGTCTGTACTCGATTAGGACAGGGCAGATGACCTCTTCTGTTGGTCACTGTCATGATGCCTACCTCCAAGGGGCCAGGTCCGACCCAGCGACCCCATAAGCAGGCATCATTTCCCCCAGGAGAGTGCCAGCGGGCCCAAGCTGGGGCCCTTTGGACGCAGTCCTGGCGCCTTAGGCGCCAGGCTCATGTTGGACCTCTGTCCTGGCGCCTTAGGCGCCAGGCTCATAAAGCTAGACATGTGTTCAAGTGTTTTAATGTGCACTTACCTGATGCAGACCATGCTGCCACATCCAGGCCCTCTTGAGGCCTGAATGGAACTACTTTACCTGTGGGACTACTTTCCACCCGGGTGTGGTCGGGGAAAGATACATACCTGATTGGAGGAAGGATACACACTTGGGACTTCTTCCAAAGCTATTTAAACCACACCCGATCAGCAACTCATGCTTCGCGTTGTTCTGCTCCTCGCAGCTGGACGCTCACCGTGTCAGCTCCTGCATCTGGACATCAGCCACGCCTGTCAGCATCCTGGGTCACCTGCAAAGGGAGACAAGAGACCTTACCAGCTAGATCTGCACCACGGAGACATCACCGTCGATCCTGAAAGGGAAGACATTATTTTTAAAAGCATTTTGTTACGATCGCTGGAGCGCTGCATTTCACTCACCTTTCCTGGGTTCCTCCATCTTCAGCAGCGATCATCCGGATACAAAGCCACTTCCCAGAGCCTAGAGAAAAAGACAAGAATAAGAGGTGAGAGAAGGAAGGGAATAAGACTTACCTGTTGGGTCATTCCCATTTCATTTTGGGTCTTGCCGCTTCCAGGCATTTTCCGGACCCCGGCCCCTACGGGGAAAAAAGACAAAGACATTGAATGAGCGTATGCAAAGTTCCCGAGCGCTCATCCAGAACTAACCTGCCATTTACTGGAACTGGAACTGCACGTTTCACTTCGGGTCGGTGCCATATCTCCGGCATTCCGAACCTCGGCCCCTAAGGGGAAAAAAGACATAAGCATTAGCGCTTGCTGCAAAAAGACAATGAACATTATTATTAAGCTTGGACTTTTGAACTTGCAACAGAACTTTTACAGAGCCTTACCTGAATAGTCAAGCTTACCTGAACTCCCATCAATCCTCAATCAAGTGAAGTAACTGGGTTTCAACGCGCCCCTGCATCAGAAGCAGGATGGAGAGCTCATCCTTCCTGACCCTAAGGGGAATATTCCTGCGAGCCGGAGAAGCCAGAGTAGAGGGCCCTTCCTGTCCATCTTCAGAGTCCTGCGCTTCACCATTGAAGAAGCATCAGCACTCGAAGCCAGACCTGCGCCTCCGTGGGAATCAGTTGAGCGTTACAGAACGCGAACCCTACCCACAATTTCCCACCCGGGCACTATGGAGACTTCCGAGACTGACCTGCTGGCCCAGCTCTTGGGGGAATTACGGGCAGAGGTGCACTCAGCCCGCCAGGAGACTAACGCTCTCAAATGAGAACTGATCTTATCCAAAGAAAGAACAGATGACCTAGCCAAAAGGTTATTACAGGCCCAGGCATGGCACACTCCTTTACCTAATTCCGGAGACATTTCCACATCAATGGGTTTGAGTAACCCGGTACAAATTAATCTACCTGGACACATGCCTTTGGCCCCGCCTGAACGTTTTTCGGGGGATCCCAAGAAATATGCCGTCTTTATGAACCAATGTCGTTTACACTTTCTATGCAGACCCGGAGCCTTCCCTAACGACCAGACCAAGGTAGCCTTCATACTATCTTACCTCAGTGGCAGTGCTGCCGATTGTTCTATTCCATTGGCAAATCAGGATGATCCCATTCTCCAGAATTTTCAGGGCTTCCAGGCCAGCACGGAAAGATTGTTCGCTCGACACTCTCAAGGACAGGCCTTTGATAACGAACTGCTATCCTTACGACAAGGTAATCAGGATCTTCTGTCTTACATAGCCACCTTTAACAGACTGGTTGTGGAAACTGGATGGCCAGAAAACAAAAGGATCACATTGTTTCATTGAGGCCTGCGCGGAGTGCTTAAGGATGTTCTAGCTCAGATAGTAAACCCACCCCAGGTCTGCGCAGACAACATTGACTTGGTGGTTCAACTTGATCTCAGACTTCAAAATAGAAAAGCAGATCGGTTCAAGTATGAAAACCGAGCACCGATCAAAACCCACGCTAACTCCAAGAGTACCGACGTATCTGAACCTATGCAAATCGGTGGTGTTAAAGGACCATTAACGCAGAAAGAACGAGAGAGAAGGCGGCAAATGCAAATTTGTCTGTATTGCGGGACTTCCGGTCACTTTCTTCGAAATTGTCCAGTTAAACCACTTAAGAAGGTGGTTGGAGCTACTGATAACGAATTAGTGACACCTGATTCAGGAAACGACCTAGCCCGGCAAGCGTAGGGGTCCGCTTGCCGAGCTTGAAAACTAACTCTTTGACCTCGCATTTTGTCATGCCAATGGTGCTCGTGGACCCAAAACAGCCTCAGTAGTTGCATGCTATAAAAGCATACATCGACAGGGGAGCTATTGGAAATTACATAGACCGTGAATTGGCTTCCAGCATTAAGCTTCCTCTCCGCCCGAAAGTAACCCAAGATGTCATTACTACAGTAGATGGAACCGAAATAGCCTGAGGGCCTGTAACGCATTCCACTGTTGAAGTGACACTGGTGGGTCAGGATGGACATCGGGAAGCAATCGTGTTTGATGTGATCAAGGCCCCACAATTTCAAGTAATTCTTGGAATTCCTTGGTTAGAAACACATAATCCCAGAATTGACTGGCGAGCAAAGAAGATAAGTTTTCCTGATTGTGAACCAACTTGTTATCCAAGAAATCCAGCTATGGGTCTAGCCTCAGCAACTTCCACCCCTGTACAGCTACCGTCAGAATACCAAGAATTCCAAGACGTTTTTCAGAAAGAACAGGCTAACACGTTGCCTCCCCATCGGTCTTATGATTGCCAAATCGATCTGGTACGCAATGCTCAACTACCTTGTAGTAGGATTTATGCTCTTACGGAACCTGATAACCTGCATTTGCGTCAGTATTTAGATCAGTACCTAGCCAATGGTTTTATTCGCCCGTCCAAGTCTCCTGTCTCTTCAGCTCTGTTCTTCGTGCCGAAAAAAGAAGGCGACCTTAGAACGTGTATAGACTATCGCGCCCTAAATCAAGTAACGATTAAGAATCGTTATCCTCTGCCCTTGATCCCTGAGTTTATCGACCAGGTGAAAGACGCTTGTGTGTACACCAAGTTAGATCTCCGAGGAGCTTATCACCTGGTGCGCATAAAAGAAGGCGACAAATGGAAGACTGCATTCCGCACCAAGTTTGGGCTCTTCGAATATCAGGTGATGCCCTTCAGTTTGTGCAATGCACCTGCCGCCTTTCAGTACTTTATGAATGATGTTCTTCGGGAACTTATCGATGTCTGTGTCATTGTTTACATTGACGACATCCTGGTGTACTCTTCTTCAGAATCTGATCACAGAAAACATGTTAGGGCAGTTCTTGAGAAACTGCGCCAGCACAGATTATTTGCAAAACTCAAAAAATGCGTTTTTCATACCACAGAAGTTGAGTTTCTCGGATTCATCCTGACACCTCAAGGAGTCCGATTGGACTCGCGAAAGGTGGACGCCATCCTCAAATGGCCATCTCCAAGCTTGGTGAAGGGAGTTCAGAGCATGCTCGGCTTTGCCAATTTCTATCGAAGATTCATCCCGGAATTTTCCCGAACAGTCCAACCCATCACCGCTCTCCTAAAGAAAAACAAACGCTTCGAATGGACTCTTGAGGCCGAACAAGCCTTCCAGGACCTGAAAACCAAATTCACCTCTGCACCTGTATTGAAGCACCCGCACCCAGATCTCCCGTACATAGTGGAAACCGATGCATCCAGTTCGGCCATGGGAGCTGGCCTGTCGCAAAGAGACCCAAAAACTAACCAACTACACCCAGTGGCCTTTTGGTCCAGAAAATTTTCTCCTCCTGAAATCAACTACGCAATTACCGATAAAGAGTTACTGGCCATCAAATCTGCTTTCAAGGCTTGGCGTCACTACCTTCTCGGGGCAAGACACACCATCAACGTAACTACGGACCACAGAAACCTACAGTATTTAAAAACGGCCAAAGCTCAATCTTCACGACAACTCCGATGGGCTCTATTCTTTGCGGAATTTGATTTTGTAATTACCTATCGCCCTGGCTGCAAGAATGGAAAAGCGGACGCCTTATCCCGGATTGGCATGGAAGAACCTAATTCGAGCTTAGAACCTGTGCCCATCATACCTGAGCAAAGAATCTTAGGCTTAACTTCATTGCAAACTATTGAGGATATCCAAACGCAAGTAAAACAACTTCTAGACTCTTCAACCTTACTGGAATGGAGTCAAAACGGTCCTCATTACACCGTTAAGGATGACTTACCCTACTTCCAGGAGCGGTTGTTTCTGCCAAGTAAAGAATTGCAAGAACTTGTTATTGCCCATCATCATGAATCTTTAATGGAAGGACACCCTGGTATCGCTAAAACGGAGGAAAAAATCAATCGCCACTTCTGGTGGCCTTCTTGGAGAAAAGTCATAAAGTCTTTTGTACTGTCTTGTGGAATTTGCGCCCAAAACAAGGCTCAAAAGAAAAGGCCAGCCGGTCTACTTCAACCCTTGGATATTCCACCGGCGCCATGGCACACCCTGTCAATGGACTTTATAACAGATCTGCCTCCTTGTGCGGGTTACAACACAATCCTTGTAATTGTGGACCTATTCTCCAAAATGGCCCACTTTATCCCTTTAAAGGGTTTGCCTTCAGCTTCCACCTTGGCCAAGGAATTCCTGGAGAATATAGTTCGCATACATGGTTTCCCTTTCATATTAGTCTCAGATCGTGGAAGTCAATTTATCTCACATTTTTGGAAGAAGTGTTGCCAACTAGCACAAATAGATGTGCGGTTATCCACCAGCCACCACCTCCAGACCGACGGACAAACCGAGAGAACCAATCAGACTCTCGAGCAATATCTTCGGTGCATGTTACACCAATCCGAGTTAAATTGGAAAGACATCCTTTGGATCGCAGAATATGCATACAACAATTCAGTGCATTCTGGAACCGGACAAACCCCCTTTTATACTTTGTATGGTCACCATCCTCGGACCTCTGACCTAGATCCACCTCTGACCCTGGAAATGCCCACAGTAAATGATCTGCATTCCACAATAACCCGAGCCTTCAAAGAAGCTGCAACGCATTTATAGCAAGCCAAGAAAAAGTATAAAGAAAACGCTGATTTGCACCGAAGTAAAACTCCTCCTTACCAAGTAGGAGACCAGGTATGGCTAGCAACTAAACATTTACCCCTCAAGGGCCCGCGAACCTTCAATCCCAGATTCATAGGACCTTATCCCATCAAAGCTATAATCAACCCTGTGGCCTTTAAGCTGGATCTACCGTCCAACATGCGTATTCATCCAGTTTTTCATGCATCACTTTTGAAGCCAGTACAACCAGGAACCCGATTGTCCAAGCCTCCAGATCCAGTTCAAATTGAAGGGGAATTAGAATTCGAAGTTAAAGACATTTTAGACTCCAAGGTGGTAAAGTCGAAACTCTTCTATCTTGTTGACTGGAAGGGATATGGACCTCAGGAGAGATCGTGGGAGCCTAGTAACCATGTCCACGCACCTCGATTAGTACAAAGGTTTCACCGGAGATTTCCGAACAAGCCCAAACCCCCGGAGGGAAGAACCTTGGGAGGGGCCTTGAGGGGGGGTACTGTCATGATGCCTACCTCCAAGGGGCCAGGTCCGACCCAGCGACCCCATAGGCAGGCATCATTTCCCCCAGGGGAGTGCCAGCGGGCCCAAGCTGGGGCCCTTTGGACGCAGTCCTGGCGCCTTAGGCGCCAGGCTCATGTTGGACCTCTGTTCTGGCGCCTTAGGCGCCAGGCTCATAAAGCTAGACATGTGTTCAAGTGTTTTAATGTGCACTTACCTGATGCAGACCATGCTGCCACATCCAGGCCCTCTTGAGGCCTGTATGGAACTACTTTACCTGTGGGACTACTTTCCACCCGGGTGTGGTCGGGGAAGGATACATACCTGATCGGCAGAAGGATACACACTTGGGACTTCTTCCAAAGCTATTTAAACCACACCCGATCAGCAACTCACGCTTCGCGTTGTTCTGCTCCTCGCAGCTGGACGCTCACCGTGTCAGCTCCTGCATCTGGACTTCAGCCACGCCTGTCAGCATCCTGGGTCACCTGCAAAGGGAGACAAGAGACCTTACCAGCTAGATCTGCACCACAGAGACATCACCGACGATCCTGAAAGGGAAGACATTATTTTTAAAAGCATTTTGTTACGATCGCTGCAGCGCTGCATTTCACTCACCTTTCCTGGGTTCCTCCATCTTCAGCAGCGATCATCCGGATACACAGCCACTTCCCAGAGCCTAGAGAAAAAGACAAGAATAAGAGGTGAGAGAAGGAAGGGAATAAGACTTACCTGTTGGGTCATTCCCATTTCATTTCGGGTCTTGCCGCTTCCAGGCATTTTCCGGACCCCGGCCCCTATGGGGAAAAAAGACAAAGACATTGAATGAGCGTATGCAAAGTTCCCGAGCGCTCATCCAGAACTAACCTGCCATTTACTGGAACTGGAACTGCACGTTTCACTTCAGGTCGGTGCCATATCTCCGGCATTCCGAACCCCGGCCCCTAAGGGGAAAAAAGACATAAGCATTAGCGCTTGCTGCAAAAAGACAATGAACATTATTATTAAGCTTGGACTTTTGAACTTGCAACAGAACTTTTACAGAGCCTTACCTGAATAGTCAAGCTTACCTGAACTCCCATCAATCCTCAATCCAGTGAAGTAACTGGGTTTCAACGCGCCCCTGCATCAGAAGCAGGATGGAGAGCTCATCCTTCTTGACCCTAAGGGGAATATTCCTGCGAGCCGGAGAAGCCAGAGTAGAGGGCCCTTCCTGTCCATCTTCAGAGTCCTGCGCTTCACCATTGAAGAAGCATCAGCACTCGAAGCCAGACCTGCGCCTCTGTGGGAATCAGGTGAGCGTTACAGTCACTCTGTTTGGTAGTAGGGGGAGCATTTTTCAACCCCCCCTGACTCGAGATACTAATAATTACAAATGTTTAATATACTAAAAACAAAGTTTTTCTTGTGACATTACACTAATATTGTAGCCAAATAAAACGTTCACATTGTATCTTTCTGTACATATCATTTAGCATACATATTTCTCTAAGAAACCACTTATAATATATTTTTTAACATATTTTCATAATGCAATACACTATTCAATACAATTATTGTTCTTAACAGTGTGTACAGTTTTCTCGATCACATGGTATAATATCTCCCTCATCCTAATTACAATGGTTTTATAATTTCTAATCCCAGCCCCCATTACCCTTGCCTCAATCTTCCAAGTATCATCCCAGTCCCCCATTGCCACTATCTTAATGTTCCTTTTTCCAGTCCCCAATTACCCCATCTCACCCTTCTGAACCCCTGTCCTCTACTACCTAACCTCACTCTCCCTGGCCACAATCCACCATTATCCCTGCCTAACTCTTCCTCAGCCCAGTCACCAATTACCACTGCTTCACTCTTTCTTGTCGCTGTCCCCCATTAAACATGCCTTACTTTTTCTCATGCCAGTCTCCCATTAGCCTGCCTGTCTTCCTCATACCAGTCGCCCATTAACCAGGCTTGATGTTTTCTTATCCCAGGTCCGAATACCTCACCTCACTCTTCTTTGATCCTGTTCCCTGTTAATACCCCTCACTTTTCCTCATCTCAGTCTTCTATTACTTCTGCCTCACTCTTCCTCATCACAGACTTCATAACCTCTGATTCACTCTTCCACATCTCAGTTCCCCACAACACCATCTTGCTCTTCCTCATCTCAGTCCCCATTATGCCTCCTCACTCTTCCTCGACCCAGTCCACTATTACCTATCTCAGTTTTCCTAATTCCAGACTCTTATTACCATTGCCTTATTCTTCCTAATACAAATTCCCCATTACCCAAGCTTGACACCATTTATGATATCATCTTTGATGTCCTGGGTATTAATCTTAGCAGTGCATGGCGGTGGTGCAAGTTATGGTTGCATAGCATACCATAACTGTCACATATCTTTGGCTTTTTGATTTTACCTTGCAATCATACCGTCCTTTTAACAACACTTTTTTCAATGGATTGCATGGTTTTTTTTATTAGTGCAACTTAACGTTAACATCGAATAAACAAATATTTTTCTGTATATATATTAAATGGCCTGTCGTAGCGGCCATGTAGTTATGGTTAAGTTGCGCATCTCATAGGAAGAGCACTTTTTGGGCAGCTTATCACTTGGCCCCCCCGGACGAATCCTCACCAAACTTTGCAAAAAAAGTATATGGCCCACTCTGAATTTTTTTGCAAAGTTTGGTGAGGTTTGGTCAAGGGGGGGGCAAAGTTATAGGGGGGTCCCAAAATTTATTTTTTTCCTATAGACAAAATGGGAAAAACTTTGCTCACGCCTGCAGCCCAAACTGCTGGATGGATTTTCACCAAATTTGCAGCAGCTGCGGCGGCTTGGTCCCAAAAGTGTGCTTTTGTTAATTTGGTTTAAATCCGTCCTGTAGTTTTTTTTTAAAATGACCAAAACACAAGCCAAAAAAAATAGTGATATCTATGTCCGCTCCGCGGACACACTTCCCTGTTCTCTCCGCAGACAGGACGCCGATTGGCTAATAGACTTGCGGCAAGTCCGCGAACGCACAACATGTTCGCTGATTGGTTGGCGTGAAGCGTGAGGTGCGTCAGATTTTTGGAAACACTCGCCATCTTCGATTCGCAACATCGGCCGGTGTCCGCGGACATCGCAGTAAAAACATATTAAAAATGTAAAAAACACAACATTGCACTTGTCAAACTTATCAAATAATCTCTGGGGAGGTGAGGGATGGTGAGGATGGGATGGAATATGGCTTCAAGAAGCCAAAAAACGGGTGGTTTTTCCCACGAAAGTCAGCCAACAGTTCGGATGTTCGTGAACAGTCCTGTGAAAGTTCGCAGACACCTCTCCATTACTGGTATGGTGAAAAGCAGTTCTTGGATGGCTTATAACTTTGGCGACACTTAATGGAACTGGATGTCATTTTGCAATTATATTCCTGACCTGATCCCGAATGAGTTTGTAAAGTTTGGTGAGATTCTGTCAAGAGGGGGCAGATTTAGAGTGGGGTCCCAAAATAATGTAAAGGCTTATAAATGAGTTGCCATTTGACGGATCTACACTTAATATGGCAAACTGATAATAGATCTAGATATAAATGTTTTTGTGAAGTTTGGTGGGATTTTGTCAAGAGGGAGCAGAATTAGAGGGGGTCCCAGAATATTGTAAAGGCTTATAAAAAAGGCTTATAAATGTGGTGCCATTTGACAAATCTACACAAAGGTTTGCAAAAAGATTATACATCTAAATATAACTGTTTTCGTAAAGTCTGAATGGATTTTGTCAAGTGGGGGCCAGGTTATATGACGATTGTATGTGCATCATTTGACACTTTTGAAAAAATAAAACATGGGTGGATATCCAGCAAACTTGTGTAAGGAGCATTGAGAAGGACCTGAAAGCATGGTTTTTCAAATGCGCCCATGTTTTATTTTTTGACAAGTGTCATAATGTAGGTACAAAAAATAGTGATATACCTTTGGTGACTGAGGTGTAGCCTGTGGCCATGTGCAGTGGGCAGATTGTCCGGGTCATGGAATAAAGTCATGATCCAGACAATCTGGCTACTGGCCATGACCACGAGGGACAAAACATGGGGTTAAAGTGGCCATGTCCACCTGGGACTGGCTTTGTGGTAAAGTTATTCGAAATTGGGATAGGTTTGAAAAGGAAGAAAAATGTGCTCGTGGTAATATGGTAATAGAGTTCTCTTTTTGCCTTCTGCAGGCTGTCATGGAAAGCGAAGAAGGGCGCTGTATGGAACACCGCCTTCCCTTTCCATGGTGGCCATCTTGGAAAATGATTTTCCTTCCTTTCCTTCCGCCGCAGGCGTCCCGGTGTAAGAAGAAAAATCCTTTTTTTAGCACCCTGTTTTCCCACTTTGGGAACCTAGGGTGCTAATGGCCTTCATCCCCCATTACAGGGGCTGGAATGGGGGGATAATGGTCCAGAGACCTCGTTATCCACCCTTGCTTCGCTTGGGCTGATAACTTGGGCTGCCGGGCTGGTATCCACCGTTCAAGTCCCTGAAATAGAGGATGAATGCCACAATATTGCCATTAGCATAACACAAAATGCAAATGGGAATTTTGGAAAATCTTATTGAGTCTATGTACTTTACTGAGAAATATAAAGTAGATGGAGTATATAAGTTGTTTTTAGTTCTATCTTTTTACTGTGAAAGGTGGTTCTTAAAGGAACATTTCTTTTATTGTTTTTGGATGTTTTCTTTTTTGTCAGGAGAGCTAAGAACGAAAGGTGGGGAGGGAAATGAAGGAAGAGGCACCAAACACTAATATGGAGGGGTAGGTGGACAGGGGAAAATGTTGCACGTTTGTTATTTCTAAGGTAGGGGGTTGATTACAGCAGTGGTGGTGGCTCTTGGGGAGGAGTGATGGGATTACCTGATGCCATTTTAAGATAAATAACAGTTTTGCTAAAAGTATGTACTGTGTACAAGATTCTTAATGGATAATGAGTAGGAATAGATGTTGGAGCTGTGCAATGGAAATTTTGAAGTTGAAAGTTCCTAAATCAGTAGGAAATGCAGTTCCAAACTGCCCGCAAAGCACAGATCTTATTGTGAAGTGCCGACGGGTTCTCCATGCTGAGCGCCAGTTTATGGTCATGTGGCACTGTCTGGAAGGTCCGCACTGAAGTCAGATGTTCGCAGACGTCTACGAATGCAAAACTAGTTGAAATAGTTGCAAAAAGTGTACAGAAGTGTTAAAAATGATTATAGAAGGTGGGAAATGGCAGAGTTTTAAGGTGACACTTTGTAAATTGGACACAAATATTGCTATATTCGGTAAGTATGATATTAGTAAGTTGTAGGAAAATAGCATGCATTGGTAAAAACTCAGGAAATTCTCTGAAAAAACGTTGTTAAAGAGACATTATGGTTAAGTTACACTAATAAAAACCTATGAAATTCAATGAAACAACTTTGGTAAATGACATTATGGTTAAGTTGTACTAATAAAATCCTATGAAATTCACTGAAAAAACGTAGTTAAACTACGTTATGGCTAAGTTGGACTAATAAAAACCTATGAAATTCAATGAAAAACCTTTTTTAAAGGGACGTTATGGTTCCAAGTAAAACCGAAAAACCCTTGAAATTCACCAGTTATGGTAAGCTAAGCAACCAAAACTCACGCCACCACTGTGTACTGCTAATACTAACACCCAGGACATCAAAGATGATGTCACGACCGGACATAGATATCACTAATTTTTTGTGACCTACTTTTTGGTCATTTAAAAAAAAACGACTGGACGGATTTTTACCAAATTTACAAAAGAACGCTTTTGGGACCAAGCCGCTGCTCCTGCTGCACATTTGGTGAAAATCCGTACAGCGGTTTGGGCTGTAGGCGTGAGCAAATTCTTTTCCTCATTCAGTCTATGGGAAAAAAATAAATTTTGGGACCCCCCCTATAACTTTGCCCCCCCTGGACCAAACCTCACCAAACTTTGCAAACAAAGTCGGAGTGGGCCATATACTTTTTTTGAAATGTTTGGTGTGGATTCGTCCACGCGGCCAAGTGATAAGCCGCCCAAAAAGTGCTCTTCCTATGGGTTTATCAACTTAACCATAACTACACGGCCACTCCTGTGGCCGTGTAATATATATATATGCATTTATATATAATACACATACACATACACACACATACACAGATTGTGCTTTTGCATTCTAAGACCCTATACATAATGACAATAATACAATTAAAGTGTGCATGTTTTCCTGAAGGCTAGGATAGCCCACTTTCACCCAGCACTTGGAAAAGGGCAATGAGCATATACTGTTTAAATGAGGCTAGCCTTGAGGAGCTAATGCAGATTACTTTTTAGTTTGGCTATTATGTGGTGCCAAGGTGCCACCCGTACAGTGAAACCTGTGCTTAATGTGCGGGGGAGTTTGCCAGGTCTTAGCCCTGCCACTTATTTTTGAGCCCTGGCACTTATTGTCTCAGACTCACTTTAATAATGAAGTGGTGATAGTCAGTGTATCTATTGACCATAACGAGCAGTTGCGAGCTGCAGTGTAACCCTAAATATGTCGTCACTGTGGGGAGCAGCTATGGGTGGTGGCAGCAGTGGTGCCCACCTGCAGTGTCACAGGAGTGCTCGAAAATATTTGGGGCTTGGCACTTATTTTTTTACAAGTTAAGCACTGACTGAAACTATTGCATTGGATTACAACTAAGAGAGGGATATGATCTGGGGGGGAGACACACAGCTTGTGGCTGTGTTTTGGCTATTTATGCACCCATTGACTGGCGACGTCAATGGTAATCCCTCTGGCCATTCCCACACACTACCAGCCCCTGCCCAAAACACATCCTCCAAGGATCTCTTTGAGATAGCTTTATCAAGCAGTGTGTGGTTAGAGGCCGCCAATGTTATTTTAAAGCAGTCTTACGAGAGGTGATCGGCTTAATTGCAGTTGTAAATGAGTTACTGTTGCAATAATCATTTCTTAACCAATTGTGTCTTCATTCCCTTCATTTATAAATAGTTCACGTGTCCTTAAAACATAGTCCTGTGAAAAGCACTGGCACAGGAAATAGTTCGAGCTTGTGTATAGAAATTGCCAGTCCCTGTTATCATATACACAGGTACTCACTTAATTGTCCAGGTGTTACCATCTTGGTACCATTATGGCAATGCATGGAAAATGCCTATACCATGCCTACACAAAAGTGAAAACTGTTGGCTTTCCCAATGCGTGTTTAATCTGGCTTCACACTTCTAACAGGCGTCAGAAACAGCTAGAACGTTCGTTGGAAACAACATTCAATAAAGCGTGCGCCACGCTTTTTTTATGGTTTCTCAAAACGTTCTGTTCTTCGTCATTACAAACAACGACAGATCGAAAATAACTCTAGAACGTAACAGGGGTCATCACTGCTGAAGTGACTACATTCGTAATAAGCACACGGATTTCCATTTGCAAAATAACTTCGCAAGTGCTTGGCCAATTCCCGTGGTGCCTCTTAATAACCTGGTGTGACCTGATGCAGGTTAAGAGGGCTCAGGGCTCGTGAAGTTTCCTGGAGACTGCCTGCATGCTCGCCAGCTTTATCCTTCTATTTGTCATCCCACCTGTCACCCTGTTTCAGAAAAGCAATTAGAGGACCACGGCAAAGCAATCACACGCATCGTGTTCAGGCCGGCTTGCAAGCAGAGCTGTCGAATTTAGTAGCGCCGGATTTACTGTCGCATCAACTACACAGCAAGGTGGCACTTCACGGTGATTGCGAGGTTGTAAAACTCATTCTGATGTTTAAAAGCCTCTGAGGGTGGAAGGAGACATATATATAACACCGAGGTGCCGCTTCTCGTGCAATTATTGCTCCCGCGGCGGGCTGTGTTGATGGCATCGGGATCCGTGCATTCGCATTCCTTTTCACCACCAGCCTGAAATCATATCAGCTTTCAGGAGATGGAAACACACATTGGATGACTCGAGCATGGAGCACAGAAGAGGGATGGCTGTCTCCAGTTCATAAGTTACATGCCAGGGTGCCTTCTGAGGAAGAATCATCCACATGCAGACAACAGCTGCAGCTTGTAGCAGGCTCTGCAGAAAGTAAAAGGAAGCTGAATTATCCAGAGTGGCAGGCTGATGTGTGCCCAGGGTTCTCTTGATGGCATGCACTGCTGCTGTGGCAATCCTGTCAAGTGTTGCTGTCCTGTAAAGCAAGGACTGGGTGGAAATGATTTGTGTTGCCATATGATGCCTGTAGTAGAGGCATATTGTGGCAATGCTAGAATAGCAGTTGGCTTACCATTGCCGTTGCCAGTCAATGGGTGGGCAAATAGCCAAACAGCACACACAAGCAGTGTGTCTTTTCTCAGAACATACCTCTCTCTTTCTTGTAATCTGATACAATAGTTTTATTTCACAGGGGGCACCAAAAGTAAAAAGTCATCTGCATTAGCTCTTCAAGGTTAGGCTTCATTTAAACAGTATATGCTCATTTTCCTTGTCCAGGTGCTTTGCGAAAGTGGGTTATCCTAGCCTTCAGAAAAACACTCAACCTATTATTTTATCATTGTCATTATGATATTGACAGTACGCCATCTTGGCAAGTTGACTGAAGGAACCAAACTGTCATCAGGACGAAGTTGGTGTAAAAACTGGTAGTGTTAAGTGCCTTGATATGTCGTTTTATGAACTTTAATGATTGGTACTGCCATAAATAGTTGGATCCTTGTTGTCTGGTGTGATAAGTAGAACTAGGCGAAAGAAGGAGTTGAAGTATGCAGGATCTCCTCGTACAGGGGGGCCTCAGAGCTGTAGCTGTGTTGGCTACTCGATAGTGTATGTACTGCGCGCATGCGTATCGCGTAACTAGTACTAGTATGCGCGGACTCACTTGAGTCTCATCTACTGCAGAGTCGAAGAGAGTGCTGCAACATGGGCTATGGTAGCGCACTCTCTGAAACACCGGGTTTCCCTCTCAGGAAATGTCTTACTATTCTGGGGAATGAACATATCCGCTGTGGGCATTCTGGTTTGCATGCATTTACCAGCACGTTCTATTATCTTTGCCTAGCTCCCTTGGGTATATGTGTACAGAAAGTGATATTCTTGCCTGTCACCTAGAAGAGGAAAAAGCAGACACGACTTATCAAGTGAGGAGGGAGGAGACAGCAAGGGCATGGCCCATCTGAGAGGGTAGACATTTAGATATATCACTCTTTTTATAGCCCAAAACGGCCATTTCATCAACACATTGTTGGCCCGATTCATGGAAAAGCGAGCCTGTGCGCAGAAGGAAATCTGCCCGCTCTGCGTATTCATGGAATTGTTTCTGCAAAGTAGGCCACGACAGTCCCCCACGCAAAGCCAAAACAGACACATTGACCTAGCTTTGCGGGCTCCCTGGGCGCGATCACACGCGTCCCGTGAAACTGCGTGGGGTCTCCCACAACCAAGCCAGCACCTCAGTGACACTGCGTAGGGACCCCCGTAACTGTAACCAGCACCCAGAGAACATGCATACCATTTCCTGTAACTGTTGTCATATTTCAGTCAATCTGCGTGCAAACCCCCATAAACCGGCCCAGCACCCCACTATGCTGTGTACGTGCATCCCTAAATCCGATTAGATTGCCATCTGCATGCACACACCTCTAAATCCAACATGCAAACCCACCTCCGCAATGCGATTCCTATGTGCAAGTGTCTTTACGCCTGCCTTCGGATGGCGGAGAGATCGAGAGATTTGCGTGGGTATTTAACATGCGAGAGGTTGTGCGGTCACATCCTTGAATATGCTTTGTGGTGCACATTTGCGGTCGTGCTATGGACTGCCAGCCGGCTGTCTGTCGTAATGCCCACTTTTCCCCTTGTTCTTCCTCCTTTTCCGAGTTCTGTCCCCTACTCTGCACATTGTGTAGGCCTCGCCCACGCTCTGCGTGGTGTCTCACGCAAGGCACTAGTCTGCTCGCAGAGGCGTGACGAGCCTGCACAAAGTCACCGCATAATACGAAAGAGTAGAGCGCAGTTGATTCCATGAATCAACAAACGGGGTGGCGCGTGCGGTTTGTCGCACCAAGTCCCTATTTTCCATGCAAATAATTGCATTAATTGGGCCCTGTGATTCTATGTTGGCCCCAAATTGTCTCTGAAGCATTGTTGATTAAGCTGTGCGATATGCGGTCTGCCATTTCACCAAAAGGGAGTCTTTTTACTAACAGATTTTAATGAATGAAATGAAAAAAATGCAGGGAGTCTTTTTCCAGTTGACCCTTAGATTGAATAGAGGTGAACGTAGCCATATGCACCTCTGTGCATGCAGTCCCATCTCCGTCCATGCAGTCCCGTCTGTACAATTTTGATTGTTTGCATTAAGATGTGCAAAACATGGGTAGTCTTGGGTTTCGGGCTATGTTTACAGTTTGTAATGCATGCCATTTTAAATGCCTCCGACCATGTAAATGCACATTTGGAGACATTTATATGGATTCCTTTAGTATCTGCCTGCTTTGAGCCAGTACGCAAAACAGGTGGATTCCGTTGGAATCCCTAGCATCTCCACCCCATTCAAAATCTGGTGGGCGAAATATGCTATTGGATTTGCATCGTGGAGCAGATGGAGAGGGAACATTTGAAAATTAAGATCTGTGGCTCCACTCCACCTACAGATCCCTTTAAATGACAAGGTTGGTAGGAAGCATGCATACATTGTTGTGCTCTGAACATATTAACCGGCTTCACATCTACTTTTCACTCATTATGAAGCAAAGTGGCTACACCAGCAAGCTCTGTCCCGAACGACTATGAGCACACTCTTCTCAGGTTAAATGTTAAATGTTAAATGTTAAAGGTATTTGTACCGCGCACCATCACCAATGGAGTTGGTCCCCAGGCGCTCTGGCGGATCTGTAAATGAGAAGGTGGGATGGGTTAGTAGGTGAAGCGGGAGAAGGATAGTGAGAGGAGTGGTGTTCTGTTGGCAGCTTCAACTCGGTATACACCGGGTGCTGAGCTTCGGTGCAAGTGTTGGATCGATGTCAGTCCTCATGTGCTGTTGGTGTTGCTTATATGTTGTTGCGATGTTGTGAAGTGCATGCGGGTTGTTGTGCGAGAGATGGTTGTGTGAGATTTCTGAATGAGATAAGTCTGCAGAAATGCTGAGTTTTTTGTTAGTCGGTTCTATGAAGTTTAACAGAAATTCAGAAATCTGTCCGAGTGCGGCATTCACCAATCCTCCCAATCTCATCAGGGTGGGCAAAGGGGTTACGCCTGGCAGGGTTTGGTTTATGTCGGGCGCTCACTGTGCTGTTCTAACGCGCTCTGTAAGTGTTCTGATTGCCCCCCGCCGTTCTAGTCTAACCAGCCCTGTTGGTGTTCTATTGCTGATGGATTGATTAATGTGGGTTGGGTGTCTATTCTCATCCTTGGGTGCTGGGGCTGGTGTAGTGGACTAGTGGTGCAAAAGTGTTCTAGCATAGGTCATGGCCAGAGCATTGTTGGGGAAAGGTTACAGCCCCCGCCTGGGGAACAGCAGCAGCAAAAAGTGTGCTGTTCGAAACTTATCGCTGACAATCTGCTGTTTTTATTGTTTCCAGTTAACAAAGGCTCCACATAAATACTTATGGCATGATATTATGCCTCCTGAACCAATTAATCCACCCAACTAATCCCATACAATTATTATTATTATTTTCCAAGATAAAGCTGACGTCACTGATGCTTTCCTTTAATTTGCTCTTTATCTTTGCTTTTGTGCATCTCTACCACTCCGCGCATATAACAAAATAATACTTTCTTTTATATGGGGTACAACCTTTTTAATGGGTCCCGTAAAGGATTAAGAAAAAAATTACAAAAATTCTACAATTTTCCTTATCGTATTTTACTCTCCAATCAGGCCATTGCCACACAAAAGAAAAATGAGGCAGAACCGATGTAGTGTTGATCCATATAATCAATTAGAGCTTCCGCTCTGTAGATGACACTAAAGACTGGGAAGAATTTTGCTCACCCTGAAGAGGTGCCTAGACCTGTGGATATGGTGATGTGCCATGTATTTAAAAGTGGAAACAATATGAGGCGGAGGGATTGCCATATGTCAGATGTTTTCTGCTCAGTCCTTTCCCATTCATGTCTTTACTATGACAAAGTAATTTCCCCTTCTTTTAAAGTGCATCACTATTAAAAACAAGCATTGGCAAAGCCAATCGTTTTGGTTTATGTGTAGGCATGGGCTAGGCATCTGTCCGGTGCTGCCATCATAGTATTAACTAGACATAGTAGGATGGCGACAGATGGAAAACTGTGCGAGTACCTGGGCATATGATAACAGTACCTAGCAAATGCCTTTAAAATACTTGCACAGAAGCCACAGTTGTTGGCTTTATCAATGATTGTTTTAACAGGACTTCAGTGCAAGGAACATATGTAAAGCTTCACATACTGCAAGCTTGGTTAAGACATTTTGATTACACCAGTAGCACATGTATAGCTGCAAGTAATCCATTAACTCCCAGAACACCACTTAGAGATAATACTGAAAGCTCCCATATAGCATGCAGTTTAATGTTACTGCTTGATAGAGCTAGCTCAACAGGATCACAGACGGGTGTGATTCGGGCAGATAAACAGTGTGAATGGCCATATGGTTTAGCACGACCATGGTCAGTCAATGGGTGGGTAAATAACCAAACAACACCCACAATCTGTGTCCCTCCACACATCCCAGCTGAAACCTGGCTGTACTCCAGTGACTTAGGTTGAGGTTATAGGCAGCGCTTATGAACCACTTACTAGCCAAAACTAACATTAACACCTTAAGACAGGTCTAATGCTACAGCTTAATGATGCAAGAAGCCCCACTCTACTGAAAACATTATTCTAGCATGTGATAATATCCACAGTAAAGTAATTATGTATTAACACTTGTGGTGTGCAATGAATGCCAGCAGTAAATTTTGCTGGTGGTATACATCCCTATTGGTAAAAATAGCATGTAATTGCACTGGCATCATTTTCAGCAGTCATACAAATACTGCCATATGGTAAAACGTGCCATCAATGGTAGAATGTACCCCAATCCGGAATTCTGTGTGAATTGCAGAGGCAGCAATGGGGACTAAGTGCAAAACTCACTCCTTTGCCATTACTTTGTGTTTGGCCATCACACCACTCTTTTTTACACTTTTTAAGAATGCTCTCAGAGGTGATTGGCACCGTATTTTGGTGGCATTTCATCCTGTAATGGTAGTCAGTATGCATATACTGCAAGCAGTTTCCCAACAAGGTGATATTTGTTCCGTTCTGCAATGAGCTGTATTTTACCACTGGTGGTAATTACAAAATAAGGGGGGGTGGTATTCATACTGACTTACCACAGTGACCCATGAACTTTACATCTTCATTTGACAGGCATAGTATGACTTTGTTGCTAGGGAAGAGATCTCAGTCACAGAAAGCAAAAACTAAATTGGGTGATGTTGTATTTATGTGTATTTGAAGTTTATATATGATTACCTACCTTCAGTTAAGATTCAGTCTGGTTTTCACTAAAATCTCAACATTAACTGTTCACCAGACCGAGTTACCGGTCCAAGCAGAGAAATGGACAGGAAAGAGGTATCAGGGCTGTTACTACATGGTGCATTCCACCTGCTTGGAATGTGTTGTCATCAGCACGTGGGCTACCACCTAGAGTGCTCCGGGCCAACATCACTCACAATGGCCGTCATTGGAACTGACATCTGAGGGTCCAGCCAGTGACCCTTTTTCATTTCTATGGTGGCAGCGTCTGAGAGGAGCTGATGTATGGAGACGCAGGAAAAGAAGATGTGGTGGCAGCACAGCCTATGCGTTCAATGTTTTTTAATAATGTTATTTTTACATTGGGCTGGTGGAGTGTGAGGGCAAAAGCAGGCGGTTGGTGAGATGGATAGCAATTCGGAGTGCTTGCTTGGAACAAGATTAGTCATTCAAAGTGTTTGAGCCCCAAAGGCTATCGTTTTACATCCATACCAATATATTTCCATTTTGTTCAGCATAATTACCTAATAAATCAGCTGAGATAAAAGCGCAACCATTTCAGTCCCTTGAAGCTACTGACATGGAACTTTTTGCGCTTTTACAAATAATAAAAACAAGCAACAAACCAACATGGACGATGGCGAATATCACCAAAAAGTCACAGATAAAGAAACTTGGTTTGACACATTTATTTAAAATAATTTCCTCTGTGCCAAGCAGCCAGTGTAGTTGCTGCAGTGTTGGTAACTTTGGGGTTCCTCGCCTAATATTTTCAAAAAGGGTAAATGCTTTAGGTGCTTAAATGCCAGACCCGCTCGTAGCAGATTTCAATAATCCATGCAGTGCTGTTGCATGGATTTCTAAAGATCACCTGTCTGTTAGACTGGCAAATAGGGGATCAAATCTCTTGCTTGGCTTAGTCACAGAGAAGAAGGACAGTACAGGTGAAGGACTAAGCCTGCAGATGCAAATATGTAGACATGTTTGGTTGAATGCATGGCCCTCTATCCACTAGAATGTTAGGATGCAAGCTTGTCTTTTAAAATAGGAATATATGCCATAGGCAGCTAACACCTGATGTCAGTAGATAGTGTTTGTTGAAGATGTATGTGAAAGGAGGTATGCAATGCCATATGGCTTTCATTTCATTACATGGAGAAATGCATAAAACCAGTGTAAATGACGGGTTTCTCCCTGAATTCTTCAAAACCTCTAAAATAAGTGTGCCTCTGTCTTCGGGAGAACTGGCTCTGATGTGTACAATAAAGTGTCATTCACTGCTGTCGGTGTGCACAGAAAGCCATAGGGCACATTCACTTCAAGTCGGAATGGAACACTGCCACATGCGTTCCTTGAAGGTAGGCGAAAGCTCGCTTTCCGTGCTCCGAATTATTTTTACTGAAAGCTGCCCCTCGGATTTCATGTTTTCCATCGGTGGAAGATGAAAAGCCACAGGAGGAACTCCTCAAGCATGGTTTTCAAGAGTTCATTATCGATCAACATGAATTCCAATGCAGCAGCGGACATGTTCAAAACAATGCTCAGAAAATCAGAAGTACATCCTTCGGAAAAGAGAGATTGAGCAGGAGCATCACTGCAACATATCTGTAATTACCAAAATCATCAAGGATATCAGGGGTGACCTACAAGATATATAAGTGAGCACTGGGTATAGCAATGAAGCGTGTGTTAATCCAGCACAAACTGGGGCTGCTTGGTAGTCTGCAAAAAATGCCTGCCCTTAGTAAACACACACAGACTGGAGAACCACCCCCATCATATTGACATCACTTACTGCACAGCCAATCAGGTGCTGCTTACATCAAAAACTCTTGATCAACACCCCACAAATCACTATGTGAACATTTTGAAAGACATTTTAGACCAAAACATAACTATTACATTGACGTGTTTACTTTACATGCAAAATACATTAAAATGTTTAACATAACTCCAAAACTGTAGTAAATATTTTTAAAAGAACAAAAAGTAGCACTGTGTTTTCAGATCGTAGTATTGTGAAAGCTATAGACTGCTGACATTTAACTGAGAAGCAGGCTGAGCCCTCTTTACAGTAGGCTCAGTTGGAGATGGAAAGGGATTTGGAGTGTATTCTTTTCTTGATGGGGAGCCAGGGGAGCATGAGTAGTGCATGGATGATGTGCTGAAAATCTTTTATCCAAATCAAGTTTTTTAAATACTGTGTTCTTTAGTTCTTACACAAGTTGCTAAAGTAGTATGAGATGTAGGCTCTTTGGATGGTCCATATTATAAACATGTTCCTAGTTGGAATAAATACCCATGTATTTTTTGTGTGGCATTCTTCTACATACTAATTTTGCTAGGGAAAACAAACATCCTTAGTTTAGGCAATCAAAACAATTCAGGAATTTATTCCTAAACACTGAAAACAATGAAAATGTTCTTATTCTAGTAAACATAGTTACTTCAAAGTTACTTATATTTACAGTTTTGTCATGGTCTCAGATGTATTCTCCGCATTAAGCAGAACATAAACACCTCTTAATTAAAAACTAGTAACAGAAAATAATTAAACTTGTCATGATACACCATTGAAAGTAATTACAAATGTTGAGACATGTTGGGAATTAATGCATCATTTCAATATCTGGTACAAATGTTCCTGCTACTCAGTATGGTCCATTTTACCTATCTATTTTTGGGGAAAAGCGTAAACAGCCTAAATTTCACATGGATGATAACATTATCAATATCAGATTCAGATGCTCATCCCACTGTGCTATTTACATATTTTTGGGAAAAACTGAGTAACTCTAAATTTCACATAGATAATTACATCAAATATATTGTTGTAATTAATCAAGAAACTCAACACATTTGTTTGCACTAAAAAGGTTGGGCAAATAATCAAATTAATTAATTTGAAAGTTCATAAATTCTTCAAATGGTCTGTGTGCACAAATATTGATGAACATGAAGTTGAGTCAATTGATTAGGTGATTGATTCATTGCAGAATATTTATTTCGGTCAATTGATCAAGTAGTTTTAATTAATTATGAGGCATATGGTCAAATCATTTGGTCAGATGGTCGACATAGTCCCAACTAATTTGTAATGACTATGTTTTAGCCCTCATCAGTAAATGTGATAGCCTTACTCAGAACTAATATTGCATAGATAACCCTGTATTAGTGCTTTGTCATTATTATTATGATACAAATTATTCTTCACTAAATGTGACAAATTGATTTTATGTATAAAACAATAAAACATTATTTACTACTAATTTTAAATTTACTGTGCAATCGATGAGAATGCCACAGTGTAGACTATGGGCCTCATTACGACCCAGGCGGTAAGTTACCGCCTGGGTCGTACCTTTACCACCATGGCGTAAACTACGTTTACGCCATGGTGGGTGGCGGACTTACCGCCCCATTCCGAGGTTGGCGGGGCGGTAAGTCCCCATTAACCCATTTACCCTTCCCCATTCCCATTTTTGCCCCATAGGGCATAATGGGAGTGGGGAAGGCGTTAATTATGCCACCGTAAATTACGGTGGCGTAATTAACAACAAGGTCCCTTAGCGCCATGGATTTTAACACCTGCTAAAAGCAGGTGTTAAATCCTCCATGGCGCTAAGGGACCTCGGAATCAGGCGGTAAGGGTCGGCGCTGTTTACGCCGCCGTAAACCCCTTACCGCCTGGGTCCTAATGAGGCCCTATATCTTACCTATTATAGCGGCTTGAGGTCAAAAATTTGATTTTATAATGATTAATTAAAATTCCTCAAATAAATGTTATTATGTTTATAAAGTTGATAATACATTGATGTAAACAAGTGCTGAGCTGAAAAAGATTTCTGGCACAAAGCCATACCTATACGCCACATGTTCCCTACCTCTACATTGAATTCAGGTCTTTTACTTGTTTACTTTTTTAGAAAGATCCACATTGCTAATACCTTAGTTGCGTAATGTATTCTGCCACACATTGCATTTATATGTTTCCTGCCTCCTCATACTTATATGTACAATAACAATTAAAAAGATAAACAATTAGAAATTGAACAGATTTGGCTGATCTTTTCCTCCCTTAACATGAAAGTTAAAATCAGAAAGGAGTCTGCGTTAGAATAAATTCAAACTATCTACCAAGTTTATCAACACCAATTTTGAATGCGACCATGTATTCATCTCGTTTCTACCTTTACTGTCACCATATTAGTTGCAGTATCAGGTAAGGCATTAAGAAGATGTCACGATGTTCCAGAGCTATGAATGGCTGTCCATCGATAACTAGGTTGCTATCTTGGACTATGCTGTGTGCCTAATCTATTTGTGTAGCATTTATGATGGTACAGTTTGCATATAAAGACTTGGTGTACATACATCAGCATACAATTAAATAGTCATTACAAATATTACTGTATACCGTATCTAGTTGTGAAATGAATTATATTAAAGTACATGTAATTGTGAAGATTTAACTCGCAAGGGGAGTTCAGATATTTCTTAGCCTCTTCTACAATCCTCATCAATTCTGGGCATTGACTTAGCCATTAGTAATATATCAACAAACTCATCAAGAATTTATTAACTAGAAGGGACAACTATTTTCATTTAGCCCCATCTTATCTACTCCCTTACTAAAATATCAATGTAAACGCATTGCAATTTAGTAAGAATCTTGTTGCTAATGGTATCAAAGGCTGCCGAGATTGTTAAACGGGATATCATATTGTACCTCCTTTATTGTATATATTGGCCTAAACCCAGTCGCTCTGCGAAGAAATCCGCGTCGCAAAGTTCCGACCTCAGATCGATTTAGCTGCGATTTTAGGTCCATCCGCCATTTTGATTTCCATTTCAAAGTCACTCTGTGTTCTAAAATGGTGGACAGTGTTTCCCGTTTATAACCTAGCCGTCCTGACCTTCGCACAAAAGTTAATGTCTAAACTGCCCATAGGCCAAATGTTAGGACCTTGTAATGAGACGTTGTCCTACGTTTGACCTGTAGATTGAGGATTACCCACGCCAACAAGTCCGATCCGCGGGCATACATCAAATACAATGTTGTTTAAGTACTAAACGTGAACACTTGTTGGACTGAATTGTATAGGACGTGTACTAAGGCTTAATGTTAAAGCCGAAGATACACTGTTGCCGTTGTGACTTGTTGTTGTACAAACTGGAAATAATCCACATGCATATAGTTGGACAAACTAGAGGTGAACTAGGCACGAACCCTAGACCGAGAATTATTAACCTGCAGAGGGGTTGGACATTACGATTGGAAAATGTATAAAAGATGTAAATGTTTAGACGTCCAGTACCTCTCACTTCTCACATCGAAAGGGCTGGTATTCGCTGTGAGGTACTGAGGGCCAGATAGCTATCTGATACTTTGTTTCTTTGTAAACTGTACAGTTATTTGAATAAAGATCTGTGAATCTTTATAAGCCTGTGTTTGGTGTATTTCCTTTTGGGGTACTCATCCTCAATATTTTTCTTTGCTTTTACAGATGGTGCCCGAATAGGGACCCTCAAGGTTGATGCCAGTTCGTTGAAGGTTGACACGGGAATCGGACCGGGATCGGACGGTCTAAAAGGGGGCCCCTCTCTTGGATGAGACGCGACACCTCAGCAGTGGTGCACAACCCGATTCCTGTACAGTGAGCACGCGGTTCGAGTCGGCATCTTGACGAGGGTCCATATATCGAGGCGGGCAGATTTGCCGAAATCACCAACCACCTGGGAGCTTCGTTAGAACTTTGCAATCTGATCGGACCTCCTTAGGATTTGATCAGGTGAGTCGTGACCCGATTCTTAAGTATCCTGATAATTTGTTTTGGCGTATGGCACTCGCAAGTACAATTATTGACCAGGTGACACCAGTATTCTGATATGCCTGGGAAATTGTCTGCCTGCTTCAGGGCGTTATTCCGTAGTGACAGACAATCTTTGGAATTTGGCCGACCGACGCCAATGGAGGGGTCGCCGACGTGTACTATGTACTGTAAGCACGGCATTGGTAGTATAGTATTTAATGATATTTGGCACAAACTAAACATGCTTCCGAACTTCAGTGGCCAATCAATGGTAGTTTTGAAATTCCTCGTATTGAATACTTAGAATCCATATTATTGAAGAAAAAGGCTAGACCTGCAGCATTCGATGTATTACAGAATTGGAAGAAAGAAGCTATGCAGCAGCTTAAGCGTAGAGAAAAGCATGCGCGCCGTCATATAACGAACGCCAAAAAAAAAGCGTTGTTATATGACCAGAATAAACAGTCTGAGTCAGTTAGGAATATGGATACGGCTTTTTCACTTGGTATCCATAAAATGTATCCTTCCAAAGACTTTCATGTATCCGATGAACTTATTGACAAACTTCTAAATGAACAAAGGCCTGGTGCCACTGCGTCACCTCTGTATGTTCCTCTTCCTGCTGTTATTCCTCCTCCCGTTGTTCCTCCTGCTCCTCCTATTGTTCCTCTTAATGTTCCTCTTCTTCCAGCTGTTGTTCCTCCTCTTGTCATCGCTCCTCCACCTGTTCCCCCACCTTTGCCTGCTGTTACGGGTCCGGTGGGCTTGCCTGCCACGCCAGTGATAGTACCTTTGTTTCTACATGTTCAAAATGTGCCTACTCTCCCTCTTCCAAGTGGTTCTATACCACTTGGGGAGCGGGATCGAGGGTTGTAACTCATACTGTGTCTTCAGAGAAAAAGTGTGAATTAACTGCGTGGGCTAAACATTGCATGGAGAGGGATGAACAAGCCGATGTTTTTGCCACACTCTGTAATTTGGACAATTTTCCTGAGAAAAACGTTTTTATTGAAGGATTAGGAATTCATTTATCTGAAATGTGGGATAGACTAAATGATATAGATCTCCCACAAGGGTTAAGAGATCTGAATACTTTAGCATTCTCTAGAGATACTGCAGAGAAAGTACAAGAGCATGTCGAGAGGGTTTTTGGGTATAGAAAGGAGTTGGAAAGGTTGAAGAATGAAGATATAGATGTTGATAGTTTGGACGCTATGTTAGTACAGAAACGTTTTTTTCCTTGATAAATGAGGAAACACGAATTTGTACGAAAGATGCGATTAGGTGGATCTCAGACACGTCGATAACTCCCGTTGAAGTATATGACACGTATAGTCAGTATACGCCAGAAATGCAGAGGAAAGTGATACAGGTAATGGTAGAGTACCTGCAGGATGAATGCGTAAAAAGAAAGATTTGTTGTCCCGCAGAGTTATTGAGTATTTATAAGAGGGCTTTTTCATTTGACACTCCTTCAGCTGCTTTAGCGCTGGATCTAGCTCTGTTGCTTAGTAAGCGTTCAGAGTCGCCTACATCTCAGATGCCTATGAGAGAGGTTCCACCGACATTTGTCCCAAAAGTAGAGATTCCCGCTAATGCTGCAGCAGGTACTGCTGCTCAAGAAATTCCTGCACATTATGTGTCACAGTTCGTTCACGTCCCGTTCTCGAGACAGTAAGTGAACACCATTAAACAATCTATTCCCGATATTAGGAAGAATCCGATAGGGTTCTACAAAGAAATAGAGTCTGTCTTACAGTGGTCAGTATTCACCTTAAGTGATATTGATTTGTTATTTCCCGTACTCCTGCCTGTTCACTTATGGAAGCAGATTAGGACTGTAGATGATGTACCAGGGTGAGGAGATTCATGGGATACTATGGCTAGACTCGATAGAGAAAGGCCAGCTGGTGAGAGACCTCCATAGGTAATACTAACCTTACCTAATAGAATACTTACAAAGCTGAAAACTATAATTCCTGAAAGAAGGATTATTTGGGACAAGTTTACGGGCTGTGTCCAGTCCAAGGGAAATCTGAGGGTGCTACCAAGTTCTTTAACCGGTTCGAACAAGTATTTTCAGATTACAGTGGCCAAGACTTAAGCACAGAGTCTGGGAAATGACTATTCGTGGATACATTTGTGCGTGGATTGCTGCCTGACATCCAGTCACAAATAATGTCCTCCGAGAGTGCTTGGCAAGCAAAGTGTCAGTCAGAAGTACTGCACGTGGCTCAGTACTATGAGAATCGTGTCAATAACGAAAAAGAAAGAGTTGAAAAGAGAAAAGGTGACTTAAAGACGAAAGTATTATTGCAGCAGATTGTTAGAGGCCCTGGAGGGGGTAATTCGCAATTTAGAGGTCAGTATGTTCCACAGGGAAATGCGCCATTGGGTCCTGTAAACATAAACCAGTGTGCTTATTACAGACAAGAGGGTCATTGGCGTGCACAATGCCCGATCCTCCAGCAGAGTTCGAATAACGCATTTGGGAATATGGGTAGACGATCCAGAGGACGCCCAGGGGTAGGGGGTCCTGGTAGAAGTCAGTTTTCACAGGATTCACAGCAACCTTTTTTGCAGGACAATCAGGCACCAAGTTTGGACAATAGAAACATTTTTGATCATCCTTCTGGCCCTTAGCTCTCTGAAGAACTTCCTTTCAATGACATTCTGTTTTGCTACGATTGCCCGAAGCAGGGTTTGGAACAATGCCTATTCCCGTTAATCAGAAAGGTCCCTATGTTGAAATGATAGTGGGAAATAGGAAACATCTATTCTTGATAGATACATAGGCACAGAAGTGTTCCATTGACCATTCACGGGTTCCAAACATTCCACTGTCAGGGCAAACCAATGTTTCTGTAGGGTTTTCTGGCACACCAGTCGACTGTCTGGTTTCTTCGCCGGTACCTATTACTTTGGGTCCATTTACGGACCACTGTCCATTCCTTTTGACCACGAATTGTGGAGAGAATTTGTTGGGGTTGAATCTGTTGAAAGAATTAAATGCTTAAACGATTTCACCACAGCAAGTTTCTGTCTCCCAATTCTTAACCAGACCTTTGCCGCCGGAATTTAGTAATGTTCCAGAGTGTTTGTGGGCAGTTGACGACAATGATGTCAGTGTTTTGCAAATTGAACCTGTTAAGATTATTCTGAAACATGGAATAAAGTTGCCACGTATACCCCAGTATAAGATTTCGGTCGATGGTGAGCAAGCTTTGAAATGCATCGTCTCCGATTTTGTGCATCGAGGGGTGATTGAGGAAATTGCAGGTAGTTTGTGCAATAGTCCGATTTTGCCCGTGTACAAAAAAGGCGATAATGCGATTCCCTTCCATTGTATTATTGATCTACGTGCCATTAATAAGATCGTTGCTCCACAATTTCCCATTTTGCCTGATGTGACAAAAATATTAACCATGATTCCGGCTTCAGCTAATCACTTTAGTGTGGTGGATCTAAAGAACGCTTTCTTTAGTATCCCTATACATAAGGACAGTCGATACCTGTTCGCGTTCACCTTAGGGGGACGCTCATTTACCTTTACCTGTGAACCGCAAGGTTACACGGAAAGTCCTAGCATCTATAGCAGGGCTTTGAAAGAACAGCTCGACACACTTGAGTTGCCCTGTACTTGTACACTGATTCAGTAGGTAGGCTTTCTTCTCTTAGCTGCTGACTCAGAGAGCGCTTGTAAGGAGGGCACTGTGTTGTTGCTTATCCACCTAGCACAACATGGACACAAAGCTTCACTTAAAAAATGTCAATATTGTTGACAGGAGGGAAGAAGGTTGACGCCTGAATGGATAAAAATAATTTCTAGCATGTCTGTCCCAAATACACAGAAGGAGGTCAGAGCCTTGATAGGAATGGCTTCTTACTGTAGGCAGTGGATCCCGAACTTCTCCTTAGTGATTAAACCAATGTTGGCTTTGACGAAGAAGGGCATTTCTTCGCCATTGCTGTGGAACTTGTAACTCCAGCGAGCATTTGATCTGCTCAAGACTGCATTGTGCTCGGCACCAGTTTTGGGCACACCAAATTATGAAAAGGCCTTCGTGTTGTATGTGCATGAATGTGATGGATGCGCTTTGACTGTGTTAACGCAGGAACGTGGGGGGAAGAGTAGGCCCTGCAGCTACTTTTCTTCCGCCCTTGATCCTGTTGCATGCGCTTTGCCAAGGTGTTTGAGAGCTGTCGCTGCTGCTGCTGCTGAGTGAGGGAATGGTCCTAGGCCATGCTTTAACCCTGATGGTACCTCACTCTGTAGATGTTCTATTAAACAGAACACAAACGCAACACCTCACCTCTGCACGATTAACGAGATACAAATTGATCTTGTTTGCACCGCACATCCAAATCAAGAGGTGTTGTGTTCTTAATCTGGCTGAACTTTTACCTTTCCCGCAAGGTACTGCTTGCAGTAACTAAGACTCACATGACTGCCTTTACACTACAGAACAGGAGACCAGAGGTAGAATCGATCTAAGAGAAATTCCTTTGAACAATCCACAAGGGGAGCTGTTTTGTGATGGCTCCTGTTTCAAACTCCCGGATGGTACATCCACAGCTGCTTATGCAATCACCACATTGAGCACGGTCGTTGAGACCAAAAGAATCACACATAACTCCGAGCAGGCCGCAGAGATTATAGCATTGACCCGAGCTTGTGAACTTTCTGAAGGGCTTATCGTAAACATATATACTGACAGTCTGTATGCCTTTGGGGTGGTTCACAACTTTGGCAGACTTTGGCCAAAACAAGGTTTCTTGACCTCACATGGCACTAAAATCCAGCATGGCTCCTTGATAGTACGGTTACTCTCAGCGCTTGCACTCCCTACTCAGCTAGCCATCATGAAATGCGCAGCACATCAGAAGGTTGTAGACAATGTAGGAAAATGGAAGGCTTTCACTGACCAGATAGCCAAACAGACTGCCACTGAGCTCTCTTCAGAAATGTATACTTCAAGGGAAGCCACAAATGCCTATACTTTGGATGAGGGTATCGAATCCATAAAGAACATTCAAGCCGATGCCACGTTAGAGGAATCTAAGAAGTGGGCTGAGGGTTTGGTGAAATTGGATGATGACGGGTGTTGGGTGGACAAAGTTGAAGGGAAGTGGTTATTGCCCGACGCGTATATTATGGCGATGGTTGTTATGGCTCACGGTTTGACCCATATTTGTGCTCGTAAGGTCACCAAAAGGTTACAAGATCTGTGGGTAAAAGACAAAATCCCTAAGGTAGCTGAACGCTTCATTCAGGGGTGTATGATTTGTTTGCAGCACAATGTGGGAAAGGGCACATCAACTCCTAGGTGTAGTTTTGGTCCACCTTCTGTCCCCTTTGAAGTGATTCATTTTGACTTTATTGAAAGTTGTTATCTGTGCCTTTAGCAAATGGGTCGAAGCTTTTCCCGTCAAAGATGCCACCGCTATGACCATGGTAAAGACCATGCTGAAGGAATATTTTCCAAGATTCGGTCTGCCAAGAGTCATCTGGTCGGACAATGGTCCACATTTTATCGCTGCTGTAATTCTGCAGATATGCGCGGGATTACAGATCGATAACGATTGCATTCGGCTAGACACGCACAGAGTGCTGGACTAGTAGAGAGACACAACGGCAACATCAAGAACAAGATCGCTGATACGTGTGCTGGCACCAAACTAAAATGGCCGGACGCCTTACCGATCGTGTTATTGTCCATGAGGACGACCCCTCAAACTAAGACTGGGCTCTCTCCCTTTGAGGTGGTCATGGGTAGGCCAGCTAACATTTGGAATGTCCCAAAGCCCCGTTCTTTACAAGATGGCGAAAATGTACTTCTTTCTGATTACTGTGGCCAGTTAACAAAAAATCTGTATTTGATTTATCACCAGGTGCGAGAGGCTTTACCTGTCAGATACGAGGGCCCCAGTCACAGCATACGGCCGGGAGATGGGTCCTCACAAAAGCATTTGAGCGATCTTCTTGCCTCGTACCTCGTTGGAGGGGCCCCCACCAGGCCCTCCTGGTCACACAGACGGCTGTGCGGGTAGCAGGCAAGAAGCACTGGATCCACGCGTCCCACATCAAGAGAATTCTATACCCTTTGCCACACGCTAAAGAAGATACAGAACCCCTCACCAGTACTGCAACCAACAATCACGAAGCAGTAAACAGCATCGAGAGTGCATCGGAGACCCTCCCTGAGCCCATGGGGCCTGGGGAAACAGCCATTTCACCTCCACACTCTCCAACAGTTCCGTCTTTAAAATTTGTTCCGGATCATGCATCAGATTCTGCTTTGGATTCATCGCTTCCAACGGGAAGTGATGACATGTTGTTCACAGATCACTCAGTACCAGGAGTCACAAGGTACGATCTGCGTCTGAGGAAATACACCTACTGCATGGTTCGGCTGTGCCATCAAAGAAAATCATCAAAGGGCTTGCCTTCTTGGCCCTATCATTTGTATATAAGGGGATTCTGTTGGCTAGGGTTTGTGAAAGGACTAAGCAGACGCTCGGCGGTGTGAGGGTTTCTGAGTCATTTGGTCCCACTGTGGGTTTTTTCAGTTTTCAAAAGTAGATGGATGTTCCCCCTATTGATCGAGTCATAAAGAAACGATAAAACAGGAGCATTAGTCCTTGATGATTTGTGTCACAACTGTGGGTATTCAATGGAAGCACCTTTTTCTCTATGGGAACAGGAATGGGAGTATTTGTATTTATTTATTTGTATTTATTAGGTTTATATAGACCGAAAAACAGTTGTTTTGTTTTATTAATAACTTTTGAACCATTCAATACATTTTGTGCCAAACATTTTTGGGGAAAATGTCATTCATATCTGTCCAACGAGTCAAACATTATTAGTAATAGAATAGATCACTAATCCGCCATTAGCACCTTGGGAGGGGGTCTAGGCCAATCAGGAATCTCAGAATGCAGGCTGTATTGTATGGTACAAGCTTGTGTTCCGATCAACCTGGTTGCTGCTGCCCAGCGTCGCCTTCCCTTATCCGCCCCCTTCACCTCTTAGTACCCGTGTATTTTCCTGTGTATTTTCTTTTCAACGAAACGTACCTTTGGGCATGGACTGGCGCCTCACTGTGGTTTCTAGAAGTGCATTTCTAATGTTGATGACATCACCATTATCAACATTGACAACAGACTTGGAAGCCACGGCACAGCGCCAGGTCACCCAACACATTAACAACTCTTATTTTCTTATTTGATTTTTTTGAAATGCCCTGACGCGGCAGGCCGAACCCTGTCAGCAATGGATCCGCCACACTAGTTAAAGTAACTTGGGTGGCAGGCCGTTACCGATATGGTCTGCGCAGCCTTCGGGCATATCACCCATTAAAAGAAAGAAACATAGTTGAACTTCCAAAATTACGTGGACCATAATTAATTAACACTAAAAACGTAAGAGCCGGTCAAAATATGAAATTACAAATAATGCCCAATTTTAGATGTAATAAGATCCCCAAAACTCTGTTAAAACATCAGCCAGTTTCAGTTACGTGTAATGCTTCACAGACTTCTACAGCGAGGCTTCAGTGTTCCAAAGTGACCCTTCTAATATTGGACACAAATCACTTAGCGCATGGTTTTATTTTTACTCTGGCCTGTTTTGAGTAGCAGATAAAAATTGGCAGTGTATTTGAGATTTACCTTAACAGCAGTGTTTGAAAGATAATTCTCAATTTGATACAATTTTAGCCTTTTTTCACACAAAATGGATAGGTGATCACGCCCAGCACTGCCACTGGCGTAACAGGGGCCCCCGCAGCCCCCGCGGTGCGGGGGGGCCCGCGGTGTGGGGGGCCCCACCAGCACATGGCTGGGAGGGGGCCCCAGTAAAAAAAAAAAATATATATATATATTTTTTTTTCTAAAAAAAAAAAAAGTTTCTTTTGAAATTCACTCTGCATTCATAAAGAACATTTCTGTAACAGAAATAATTTCTTTATGAAGGCAGAGTGACTACAAAAAGAAACTTTCTTTTTGAAGTCTGAGGGCCCCCGTACCCCATGACATGGAAGACCCTAGGCTGGAGGCCTCCATGTCATGGGGTGGGGGAGGAGCCCTATGCCGTCAAAAAGAAATTGTTTGTTTTTGAAGCCACTCAGCCATCATAAAGAAATTATTTTGATTATGGTTTGGTCCTTAACTTAAATAATTTCTTAATGAAGTTATAGTGACTTAAAAAAGAAACAATGGGGCTCATTCTGACCATGCCGGTCCGGAAACAACGGTGCTGGTAAGCTTACAGGCACTGTTGTTTCCGGACCGGCATATTACAGGTCTGCCTGGTGGGGCTGCCGTGCCCGACAGGTCTGACCCTGCCAGGCACAGCAGCCACGGTAGGCAGACCTGTCACGGAAGCACCGGCACCGTTAACAATGGTGCAGGTGCTTCTGTGTCCCCATTCCCGTGGAGTCTGGGGTTTAACGAAATTACCAGCACCTGATTTCCCAGCCGCCGGACTTGAAATAGCACGGTGGCACCGGGAAGTCAGGCCATAGTAATTTTTTATGGGTCCGGCGGCAACCCGCCGGTAGCACCGGCACGGTTACCGCTGGACCCGTAATGAGCCCCAATTTCTTTTTTAAGTAATAGGGCCCCCCTCAATTCCATGAGGTGTGCGTGTATTCGTCTATGGTGAAAGGGTGCACACTCAAATGTATAGCTGGCTGCCTGTGTGTGTATGGTGAAAGGGTGCACACTTAAATGTATGGGTGGCTGTGTGGGTGTGCCTGCATGGTGAAAGGGTGTACACTTAAATGTATAGGTGGCTATCTGTGTGAGTGTATGGTGAAAGGGTGCACACTTAAATGTGTGGATGACTGGGCGTGTATAAGGTGAATGGTGTGTGTGCTTGTGTACAGGGGCACAAGAAAACCTTCATTTCGGGGGGGCTAACTCTTCAAATGTTGGGAGAGGCGCTAACTTCACATGCGGTGGGGAGGGGGAAACTTATTTGTGTGGGCGCATCCAAATTATTTACGCATTTTAATGATACTATTCTAGTGCAGATTCAATGTTACAAGCAGTTAACTCTCTCTTATAAGTCTCCTGTTCCCTCTCTACCCTTCCAATCACTCCCCTGGCATGCAAGTACTAAACCCACATCACGATTTCAATTGCCTAAACAATGTGGCATTTGAATGCAGCTACTAACAGTGAAATGCTTTACGTTGGTAATTGCTGGGTTCTTGTTAACAGCAAAAACCAGGTGCCGTTTAAAATCTGTGTCCTGTTCGGTCTGGCAACTGCTCTAAAGGTTAGCCAAGTTGAGTCAATATAGCCCAAAATGTCAGGGGGGGTAGTGCTGAAGCCCAGTTAACTCAATGGTGTTGCGCTACTACTTGTGTTTAATGCCTTGCTTACTCCTAGCCCTATTCTTCCTCGTCCCAGTACTTATATATGAGGCAGTACATGTGTTTGAGGCACTCTGCCTCATACAAAAGTACTGGGAAGAGGTAGAGGTACATGGAGGTAATGCCTGATTTAGCTACCTGTAATCTTCATCACTCCTAGTCCCACTGTTCCTCATCCCAGTACTTAGCTATGAGGCAAGGAGCCTCATACGTTAGCTCTGGGACAAGGAAGAGGGACGCAGAGGTAATTCTGGGCCAAGGAGCTGATTGTGGAGGTTGGGGTAGTGGGTGGGAGGGAGAGTGGATATGTGGGGGGGCAGGAGTGTGTGATAAATCATAATGGTTGTCCATGTCCAGGCTAAGCAGGCATGATATGTGGTATTAGTGGCTAGAGAGGCATTTTGATGCAGCCAGTCTAGTCATTCCTCAGTTTGGTATGACTTTCTTTTAACTGGACATTTCTGATAAAGTAGTCCTGCTAACTTTAATTACCTGGCTAGATTGGCATTTGGGTGCTGCCAGTCTAGCCATTTCTTACTGCGGCATTGTATATTTTTCTGGGCATCTGTGATAAAATGATATGATGTAATTCAAGTCATTTATAACGCGCCTGTACACAAGTGTACACAAGGGAGGGATGATAGAGGGAGGACAAGACAAACGATCTCACTAGGCCTTGTGTCATTGCGAGAACGAGAAGTGCAAGGGAAAAGGGAGCAGGGAAGTGCAAGTGAGAGGGGAGGGGAAAACAGGGCAGCAATGCTCTCAGTAAGTGCAGCCAGGGCAGAGCAGCTATTGGTTGTGCAAGGAGAACAATGGACTGCAGGGTTACAGCTACAGCCCCTAAGTGCATGGTAGGCCCGGAGGCAGTGCAAGGGTGACCAATCAAGAAAGAGCCTGAACTCAGAGAGACTCTGAGGGTAGCCAAGCAGCCAGTCAGTACAGCAGACAGGTAGGTCAGGTAGGTCAGCAGGGGGGGAGAGAGAGCGAAAGCAGCAGAGAACAGGAAAGCTTTTAGCTGCTTCCGAAACTTCAGGTTGTCCGCCTCAAGTTTGAGAGGGGCAGGGAGGCCATTCCAGTTGGAGGCACCAGCAGAGGAGAGAGGTCTACCCCCACTCTCTGCCTGGAGAAATGTCTAAGCCTTAGAGAGTTGGAGGTAGCTGAGTGAAGGGTTAGAGAAAGAAGGTATTTTGGAAGAGAGCATTGGATTTAGTGTGGGCACTGGCCCCAGAAAGGCTTGTGGGCAATGCAAAGGTTCTTGAACTTGATCCTTGCAGCCAGTGGAGAGATTTCAGGGCTGGAGAAATACAATCCCAGGGCTTGAGGCCAAGGCTAAGTCTTGCAGTCCTGTTCTGGATTATTTGCAGATGACGGAGACTAGAGGAAGACAGATTGAGAAAGTGGCTGTTGCAGTAGTCCAGCCTAGAGACAGTGAGCTTCTGGTGGAGAGTGAGAAAGGGAAGAGTCCCTTTGAGGAGGAGCAGCTGGTAGTGGGACTTCTTGGTGATGTCCGGAATGTTAGGAGAGAAAGAGAGTGTGGCGTTGAAGATGACACCAAGGTTTTTTGCCTCGCAGGAAGGCAAAGGAAGAGGGCCCAAGGTGGTCTGCTATAGTGAGAGAGGAAACGCAGTGGCAAGGGTCCCAATGAGAAGGATCTCTGTCTTACTGGCATTAAGGCAGAGATCATTGGAGGCGCACCAATCCTGAATCGTGGATAGACAGTCAGGAATGAGCAAGAGAGGAGAGGAGGATGAGGGGAGCCTGAAGGAAAGCTGAGTCATCCGCACAACACTGAAAGTTAGAGGATAAGGTAGAGATCAGGGAGGCCAAAGTGGCCAAGTAGAGGTTGAAAAACCAGCGTGAGAGGATAGAGCCCTGGGGAATGCCACAGGTAGAGAGAGGTGGCGGAGAGAATGGGACCACGATCGACCTGGGAGCGGAGTGGCGGTCCAAGTGGAAGTAGGTCAGTCACTCTAGGGTCTGATCTGTGATGCCCAGGTTCTCACAGAGTCGATTGATCAGGATGGCGATGTTGACCCTGTCGAAAGCAGAGGAAAGATGAAGGATGAGAATAGAAGGAATGCTGGAATCAAGGTTAGAGAGCAGCACAGGTGTTAAGGAGAGCAGTTTCCATGCCTCTGGCAGCTCTGAAGCCAGACTGATGGTCATGGAGACAACCAACAGATTCAGTGTGGAGAGTAAGCTGGGAGATAGCAAGCTTTTCCAAGAGTTTGCTCAGGAAAGGTGGAGATTGAGCGATAGTTTTCCGGGCAGGTAGGATCAGCAGACTGCTTCTTGAGGAGTGGGTGCACAAGGGAGTGCTCAAAGGGAGAGGGGAACATTGCAGTGGCGAAAGAGTGATTACAGAAATCGGCCAAGGCTGGAGCGAGGGTGTCAATATGGGCTTTGATGGTTCTGGAGGAGCAGCGGAGCACCTGTTTGGACGACACTTTCATAGATCGGACTTGTCTACAAACCTCGTTAGGTGTTGTCAGAGAGAAAGAGGAAAAAGGAGGAGGAGAGAAGAGATGGCCAAAATGGGCCGAGAGAGGAAGAGGACATAGAGGACAGGATGTCCTGAGATTTAGCAGAGAAATGAGAGGCCAGAGCTGTACAGAGGGCATGGGAGGGAACAGAAGAGGTATAGACCACAACAGGATTGACCAGTTCCTTGCAGATTTTAAAGAGTTTGGCCGTGTTGTTCGAGGCCATGGAGACACATGCTTTATTGTGTGCTCTCTTCTTGATGAGTGTTATTGCTTTGACTGGCATTTTGCTGAAAACAGTCTAGGTATGTCTAAATGTGGCCTGGCATTCTGTACTATAATGTTATTACGTGTTTACACTGGTCTACATTGTGCAGCCAGTTGGAAGCATTAATGTTCCTGTGCACTGTTGGTGACTTGCATGTATTGGATTGTGTTACCCTACAAAACAATTGCAAACATTCTGGCTTTATAGCCAATTTATCTCAGAAAGTGTGCTGTATATTGCATTAAAACACATATTTATATCTTTTTCCTAGTGCAGTGTGCGGCATACCCCTACAGCACCACGTTCATGCGTATTGTGCAAGCGTGACAGTCTAGGCCGGCCCAGAGTGTGGCGCAACCTGTGATTTGTTGCCGAGTTGGGGGGCCCCCTCAGCATGGCTCGCAGGGGGGCCCCCACATTTTGTGTTACGCCACTGAGCACTGCATGTATGAGAGCAGCAATTCCCGGATGACACAGAGATGGCAAGCCTGGCTTTTGTGTTTGTGTGTGTGTGAGAGAGAGAGACCAAAAGACATTAGTTGAATAAAACATTTCATAGCCAAGACTCGGCTCCCCTGAATTGTATTTTGACAGCACAAAGGCAGTCCAATGGACACACATTTTAAAAATGCAAGAGTGTTTTGAAAGGCACATCTAAAATGATACAGAATGAGTTGCTGGGCCAGATGCCGGGAGTTACAGGGGAGCTTATTATAAAGCCTTTAAGAGGCAAATAATATGTGGCTATTCAAGTTGATACGATTTTGACAGTGTTAGTCTTACACTATATTGATGTGAATAGCAAAGTAGTTGAACAATGTTATTGTTGTAATCATATGAATGGCTCTACAGCAGAAACAAATGGCACAGCTGTGCTTAAAGAATTAAATTGTGTTTCCTAGAGCCTGGTAACAGAAAAGATGGCTGAACCCTATTTTGGAGCCAGTGTGATGTAAAACGCACCTGGTGAATTCCAAATTAAAGTCAGAGCTATGTTTCCAAATGCACACTATGGGCCCGATTCATGGATTTATTTTTGCATGGTTCAAAGTGATTTGCACTGCTGAAAAGTGACTTTGCACTGCAGACACAAACCCTGATTCATGGAACTGTGCAAAGTGTACTTTTACTTCTTACAGTCTCTGGCTACTCGAGCAGCATTTCCCAGTGGGGCCACTTTACAGATTCTGGCCACTTTAAGCATCTTAGCCACTGAAAAAGTCACCTTTAAGTATTTTGGCCACTGGAAAAGGCGTTACTAAGATTTGTGGCAGTTCCCAGCGGGGCCACCATGAAAAATTGGTCACTGATTCACAGCGGGCAATTTCTGTTATAAAAAAGTGAGGTTATTCTAAAAGGTAATAGGAACTGGACTTTGATAAAAAGAAAATGGGAATCTTCCCTTATGTAAGATACACATTGTTATCAAGGAGCAGCTTACTGCACAGTATACAATTCGACACATTAATTATTTTGCAATACTTCTTGTAGCTACATTTTTCACATTGTGTTCTCTTTACTTCCTTATGCTTATAACATTTTGCGAGAGGATGTTTTATCATTTAAATGAAGCATCCAACAATGAGACACCTCTTTCTATCCCTAACAAAAGCACAAGTGATATTTTCCCTGAGATTTCCAAACAAATTAACCGAGTCAAGAGGGATGTTGGAGAAGATTTTCAGGAAATAAATACATACCTCAATAACTGAGCCCATTAAAAAAAGTAACATGTGGACCATGCACATGAGTGAGATGGGAGAAGAACAACTGACGAGAGCTGCTTTCTATGTTCTCTCATCCCTTATACCATGAGCTCAGCCTGAATATGTATAGCAAGAGAAAAACCTATACATGATGCAAAGTGCCTCAGCCATCTAGCAGCATGCATGACAAGAAGACAATTTGAAGGGCAATGGGCAACACTACGATGGACGTTAACAAGAACGTTCCCATATAAAGATGCTTACATAAAAACACAGACGATAAAGGACCCGGATTGAAAGAGCAGAATGCCCCTGTGCTCATTTAGTGGTCTAAGTGGAGGAGAGATGAAGATTGTTGAACAAAAGATACTGAATTGTGCAGATACATGGGAAACACCATGATTGCCAGGATGCTGGGAGAGACCTCATATATTGGTATATGGACAAGTGGTCACCAGTACAGGATTGGAAGAAGGAATGTTGGGATGCAGTGCACACTTTTTGCTGACAGCACCAGTGAAGGCAGTGCAAATAGTGAATGGCGAATGTCTTAAGGAATGAGCCAAGTATGCAAAGTTACTAACATGGGATGAAGATGAATCAGGACCTGTATCTATACTACTGATGAAGAATGTGACACTCAAAAACAGGGGTCTGACCAAAGTTTAGAGAAAATAAAGGATGCAAATAATTGATATGACAGGAGGAACTGCCATATTGATGGACAATTATTGGGTCTGTGGATCCAAAGTTTTTTTGAAATTACCTAAACATTGGGGAGGAATATGTTCTATATTGAAAATACAAGTTCCTGCTTTGGTGATTCGCCAAAGTGATCTCCATATCTCTGACTTTCCAAAAATGGATGCACATCAAAGGAAGAAGAGGTTGCTCAACCCCATCCGACAGAAGAGAGAAAATTACTTTTCAGCAAAATCAATAGAAGCTTATCATGAAATTCCAGATGAGCACAAATTGTTCGAAAGGACGTCAGTAATCTTCACAGCTATATTCCTGTCTGGACTTCAGGCTGCGGTGAACGTCAATGGTTACAAATCACCACACTGGAGCTGCTGCAAACAATTAATATGACGATAAAAGGATTTCTTGCAATTAAAGAATAATTGAGGGCTATCAGACTCATGACCCTCCAGAACAGGTATGGCCTGGACTTAATTAAAGCAATGGAAGGAGGCAAGTGTGCCAAGATCGGGCCTACATACCACCTGTCCATGATGGAGAAAATGGAACCCTGATGGAAGCAATAACTATGTTGTCACCTCTACACATGAAAATGGTGGAAGGAGTAGATAAGACTGAAGATGAAGATTGGTTTTCATCTGTTATCATGGGTTCCAACCTGGATGGCAAATGCCTTCAAAATATTTGGAGCAATACTGTTGTTAGTGTTGCTGGGATTCTGTCTTATTAGGATAATCATAGGACAATGTAAGAAGACAGCGAAGAAAGCTATTGGGATGAAGATAATGATCGATGTGAATGCTGTGGCTGATGAGCACACACAGACTGGAAATACCCACCCATGAGCACCTGAAAGGGAGTACCATGGCACCCCAGGAACAAAGTTTCAGTATCTTAAGGATCAGAAGAACTATGTGGGACGATGGGTGTTTTGTTCACCGACTCGAGAGTGCTGTCACACTGGAAGAAGAGCAAGAAAACACTGTGTATGACACCTGGTATAATCCCAATACTATGTTGAAGGTATGAGAGGTATGAGAGATGTTATGCACTCAGACAACTGTACCGAATGAACCCCCAAACTGAGTCGGTTGATATGAGTCTGCAGATACCACTGGACATAGAAGAACTATAAGTGAAGCTGGACAGATGAAAAGTGATGCGACTTAGAAGAGAAGATACATAGATGCACTGAAACTGATGCATGAACATTTAAAGAATAAATATGTGACAGAAGAAGCTAAGTTAACACATATGCGAATATGAAGAAAACTACATACACTTTGAAGATAGATAACAAGAGATGCACAGAAACTCAAGGTAGATAAGACAATGTAGAGGCTTACTAAAGTAGGAAATATAATGCGAGTAAAGCAGCCATGTTGAGAAAATGGATGTCAGCATTGAATAATAGCAAGCGAGAATCCTTGAGAAGGGAAACCAAGGTGGTAGAGCTGACAGCTTCTGGGATACAGATTAGTGCAGAACAAAGTATTTTTACTTGGCTCAGAATCAAGGATGCCACAGTAAGAAGTAACTGCAAGGCACAAAAGCAGAAGAAGAGGATAAGCTACATATGCAGGACATATTTCTCTTAGATTAAGTGAATAATTGTGGGTGCCAAGTATTGTATCAAAGATGCAGAAAGCATATGCAAGACAGAGTAGTCAAGTCTCCAGAGGCCGAAGAGGCTAGCACCCAATATAACTGAATCAAATAGCACTAAATAGAAGGACAGAATGGACAAAATCATGGTCTCCTCACACGTGGTGTAAGACCAGAAGACAAGGCCTTTTCATGAAACTCTAGATGAAGATAGCAATGCACCTTCACTCCCTTTAAAATTCAGGAGTAGAGAACAGTCAGCAAAGTCAAATATAGATAAGGAGCCTTGGTTTAGGGACTAACTGATGAAAGATAATAGGCTAATTAGCCTGGGAAGGCAGTTGTCTGGTGTTGTTCCCTCGCACCTGGGTTTCCTTGCTTACATGCTGCTAACAAGCCGAATGCCCAAGGTTGGAAGAAAGTGCCAATCAATCATGAGGGCCTATGTGATGTTGGACTATACATTGTTCCAGAAGCCTATCCACTGCTGTTTTTGCGCTATTATCAGTATTTTACCTAGAGGTTGTTCAAGGCGTGCCTACAAGATAAGGGGAAGCCAATTATGATAACACCAATGTAGACTGTAGGTATATATGTTCCCTTAACCAATCCTTCCACCCAATAGGTTTTTATTATTTGCCACGTAGGATGACATCATAGCTGACGTACATCGAGGTATAAAGCCTTTTGTGTAATTGAAATGCATTGAGAGTGTGTGGGCTACAATCTGTTGTTTGCCAGGTTTCCCTAATCTATTGAACTGATAATAAAGTTGTATTTTCCCATATTCTTTGAGTCTGTCTGGTTATTTGGGCATTATATTATTTATTGTGGTAATACCATTCGGCACTTGGAATGCTCCAGGTGCTACTGTACAGTACCATTAAGGTTTCTTATGCCTTCCCAAGGGTGAAGTGCCCAATAGATAAGCATCAAGTATCGGTATGTCTGATGGTCCATTGTGGGTTCCTGATGACTAGTCTGTATTCAAGATGCCTGTGTCACTCTGAAGGGTGGCCCACAGATCCCACACTGCATGGGCTGCACCTGCACTGCTCACAATGGTGTCAGTGATGGTCTGCTCATTGATGCTGCTGTCTTCCAGGAGCTTGATATGCCCATAGTAGTTGACACACTTTGGAGTGGTTTGTGTTCATCCTGCTGCCTGCATTCCTTGTTCAATTGATATTGTGACCCTTGCTACAAATTATCCTACACTGAAAGATGCAATGGAAAGCAGACACTTTTATTTAAAACATGTGTCTACAGAGGAAGCAGCAATGTTACCTTAAAATCCAATGACCCGTGGATCACCACACAGAGTTCAAAGCAAACATATCACCACGTATGCCAATCCTCATTACCTGCTGAGCCTGGGCCCTCTCTGTGTTTTTCAGGTTGAGCTCACGCAGGTGCACCAGAGGGAGACTGTCTCAGGGATTCAATATGATAACTAATTCTCCTTGAAACACAATGAAGACATTTGATAGCAGCTTCTGCTGTCATAGTGTTACACATCTCCTACCTAAATCTCTGCCATGAGTATTGCAGTATGCTATGAGGATGTTGCAGCAATCTGTTGAATGCTCACACATCCTGTCCAGCATGTACAAAGTAGTGTTTCATTAAGTGGCCACTGAGGTCATCAATTTGTGCAATGACAACTTGTGGTGCACTTAAATTGCCATAGTGCATTTTTGCATTTTAAGCCCTGCGAAATTGGGAGCAAATCTTCTGGACCACAGCAACCATTTATTTTAAAGGCTGACAAATGATAACAAAACATATCACCCTAGCTGAATGTATCCAAGAGGCCTTTGACCCTGTTCTTCCACCTTCTCTACCTTCTCCCAGATGCCAGCTTCCCTGTGGATTTAGCCCTAAAACATTTGCTGGTATAAGGTTGCCTGGTGCTGAACTGCACACACTTGCTACCCCCTTGAAATGTTCAGTGCCACCTCCTTGGTGTTGCAGGAAGGGATGGCAACACAGTGTCCTGTGACAGCCATGTACTTAATAATCTACCCATGATACATAGGTCTATCGTGAAGTGGACCTGTTGCCCCACTGACTGCTGTAGGGCCTACTCCACTTTAGCCATACCATCATTGTACAAATCTGGCATGCTTTGTGAGAGGAACTTCCCAGTGGTTATCGACTATTCCCATACAGCACTGGAATCTATGGTTTTCCACAAATCAATTGGGCATGAGATTTAATGTCAACATCAAAGCCAGGTTAGCATCAGAGACAGAGTCTGTCATGAAGCTGATGTTATTCCTGACCATGGTCAAATGCTTCCATTACACTGCACTGAATCAATGAGGGATCACTGCTATGTTCCAATGAGATACAGGTGTTAGGCTCGGTGCCCTACTGCCAAGCACTGATACATGTGCAGTACTTTCAGGGGTAATTGTGTGGGCTGGAGTGGAATGATGCTTGTCTGCTGGTATGGCTCGGGATACACACTCAGTTATTTTGACTTCATCCCATGCTTGTGCAGGGTGTCGCTGCACATGTGACCATGTAGATGTAGTACCCAAGTAGGTCCCTGTGTTCTCTCTGCACACTGTTTTCTGATGGAGGATGTAAATGGCTAACCACACTGTTACGTAGTGGACTAGCACACAGGCTAGGTTTGTGTGGGTTTGATGGTGCTGGCAATGGTAGTGCTGGTGGTGTTCTGCATACCCCATAATGATATGGTGTGCTTTCTGATCTGCGATAGCAAAGCTGCTTCTTAAAGGGACTCTATACTTGTAAGGAGTGTGCTTCTATTAATACTATAGCATCTTCCTCTGTATTGTCATTTTCCTCTGCCTCCACAGTAATGTTGTTTTCCAACTGGACTCTGATAGATCACCATCCAACACATCATCATTCCTCCCTAACCCAATGGATGAGCGGGTGGATATTATGACCTGAGATTTTCAATTTCCTCCCACTGTCCAAGTACTCCAGCTGTTAATCTACCCTGATATTCGGTGTATGGGGTCTTCACACCTCATCCATCTGCCGCAGGGAAAGTGAAAGTGAACAGATCTGAAAGTCCAATCTCATCTGTCAGTGTCAGTAAATGTTCATTGTAAAGGTGCAGTACACACACAATTTCTTGTACTGGCACATGCACCCCAGAGTGTATTGTGACAGTGGATGTGGAAAGTGAGATGGATGATAACCTCAAATGACCACATGCAATTCTGGCCTTCACAGTGAACTCATCAAGTGCAGCTGCAGAAGTGAAAAAGATTAAGGGAAGCATATCTCCGCATATCTCTCCCAATTGTTTGCTGACATGTGAATCCTGGCAGGAAATAAATATGGGGTCATTTGAGGGGCTGTCTGTTTACTTCAGCTCCAAAATGGATCAATAGGGTGTGTTATTGGAGGAAGAAAAGGTTTGGAAGCAGGTTTGAGGAGGGCTAGAGTGTGACTTGGTATTCTTAACCAATTGAATATTCCGACTACAGATATACTTCAGTATTGCGGTCTCAGACTCTCTTAGGAAACACAGGCATAGTCTAGAAGTCAATTTGTAGAGTTAGGAATATTTTTTAAACTTAGTTTGTTTTTCAAATTTTCTTGCCATGAGGTGGACATGTTTAATTTTTTTTCTGGGCTTTGAAGTCCAGTTGAGTTAAAGATCAACTCCAGCCGTCACTCATTCTGAAAACCTGTTCGGGGAAGGAGAGAAGCTTAGACCCATAGTGCTGCATCCTCAGCTGTATGAATTGGAGACTGTACAATGAGGATCTCTCAGATACTATCCCTACCTCTTTTCCCCTCTCCCTTCCCTGCCCAGAGTACTATAACATAGTCTGGTGGGAGTAAGAGTATTATATGATCAGCGTTATCCTTATATTAATGGCAAGGTTATATCTGTCTTTCCCTCCTACCTGTAGTCTTTTTGCAATAGTTTCTTAATTTCAGTTGAGTGTCACAGCTTCCTTCTCTGATTTGGGATGTCTGGGGAGGGGTCCTTAGATGTGTTTTCCCCCTGTAAGAGTAATGTTCTTACTCAGCCATGTACAGTCTCCATTGAGCTTAGAAGGCTTTGTATGTGGCTTTCTCTAGATGCATATCTCTACTTCAGTGCCCTGGTAGAGAGCTGTATGCATACATGGATAAGTGAGGAACCAAAGTTATTCACACTTCATCGGGAGAGTGGGACACCGGATGGCGAGATGCGGTATCCCCTTCCCTGTAAAACCTTTACACCACCCTGCCATGTAGAATATGTAGGAACTCTACCCCCAGCAGTATACATGACATGTCCCAATACAACGGTCAGGCGAGGTCAGGCAATTACTGACCAACATTCACACCTGACTTCCATTAAGCTTCCCCACATGGATAAAAGGCGGACCACAAAAAGCACACTCTCAGCGAGCAAAAGCACACAAGGAGACAGCAGATGAATAAGGGATGAAAGACGGCAAACTAGGAGGGGGTTTCAAGGAGTTTCAAGGCGGGAAATTCCCTCGACCTTTCTGGAAAGAAACTGTAATGGTCAAGAGACCCCGAGATTGGACGGTTTAAGGCCCAGAGACAAGTCTGAAGAATCCCACATTGTGTGTTGGTGGTAGCTCCTCCTACAGGACTAATCAAGTCTGGGAGAAGCAGCAGCTGCTGTGGTACTGCCCTTGGCTCCAAGAACAAAGTAGCAACAGAAATCAACACAGCCGGTGAGTTGTGGAGGCTGATACAAGACGGTCTGTGTTGAAGCCAAGGTTGCAAACAGCAATATTGTATACCAAGCACTGGAGCGAACATTGTTAAAACACATGTGATGAAAGACACGAGCAATGTTGAATTGATGATAAATGTTTGAACTTTGAAAGAATACAATATCCTCTGACAGAGTGGTCCGACACCGCGTGTGTGCTCAATCGAAGGTATCTGTAAGGTATACAGCCAGAAGGTGGCAGAAGTCAAAGTGAAGAATTGTGAAGAGAAAGATTTTGTGAATTGAAGTGGTCCTGTGGTGGGTCAAGCAAAATCTCAAGCACAATCAAAAGTCTTCAATATTTGATACAGAAAACTAAAGATTAGAACATGCGATAAAATGGTCCAAGCCCGATGGAGATCAATTAAGAACATTGTGTTAAAGTGGGTCTGAACCCGGTGGAGGGGGACCCGGCGTGAACAGTAATTCACCCGAGAAATTGTGCATATGATCCTGAGAAGAAAGGAACTTTGGTGTTTGTGGTTGGAACTGGCTCTCTGAAATAAGAAAGCTTGAATGGCAAAGAGACTTGGGCACAGAAGGCATTGATGCTGAGGTTTTGAAATGCACCGTTCCGGAGGGGAGCCCTGATCTTCACTGAGTGGATTCCTGCTTTTGTCATTCGTGCGCAGGCCTACTCATCTTTTGAATGCCTCGTCTGCAGGCCCGCTCTCTCTCCTGGCAATTCCCTTAATGTGGCTACCATCTATCAGCTGCCTGGTCAGATCTCCTCCTTCCTCTCGGAGTAGGCAGAACTCTCCTCTTCCCTCCTGGCCTGGACCACTCAACTCCTCCTTCTTGGAGACTTTAACATCCACCTGGATGCTTCCTGTCCTTCATCTGGACTCTTTCGTGACCTCTGCGACTCTCTCTCACTCTCTATTCTCCCCTCTGGCCTGTCTCACTCTGCAGGGCACACTCTGGATGTTCTGATATCTTCAGACCTTCCCCTTTCTATCCCTCTCACCACTCCTCTCACCTGGAGTGATCACTTTCTCATTTAGCTCACCCTCTCTACCCCTCAGGCCAAGCCTAGCCCAACATTGTCACCTACCTTCTTGGTTATCCGACCCATGACGTGTGTGTCAGTTGAGGCTTTCGCTGCCATTTTTTCTCCCAGCCACCCCCCTTGGCTGACTCACACCCTGACATAGCCCTTTGCATGCTCCACTCTGCTATATATTATACTCTGCTTGTCCTTGCCCCTGTCATGAGGATCCGCCTGAAGCCCAAAGCCAAGTGCAACTCGTGCTACAACTCAGACCTTGTCACCCTTAAACGCAAGTGCAGGGTGGCTGAGAGGAAATGGCATGCTTCAGGTACGCCCTCTGTCAAACTGTCCTGCTGCGTGCTCCAAAGGCAATACCGACTCTCTGTCCGCACCAAGAAGAGAGCCCACATCCAAGCCCGTGTCTCTGTGGCATCTAACAACTCGGCTGAATTCTTTAAAATCTGCAAGGAACTAGCCAATCCTGCAGCAGTCCCTACCTCCCATGTCCCCTCCCAGGCCCTCTGCATGGCCCTGGCTTCTCATTTAATCTCTAAAACTCAGGACATCCTGTCCTTTCTCTCTTCCTCTCCCCCTCCTCCCTCTACTCCCTGATCTTCCTCTGGCCCTTTTTTGGCCACCTCTCTTTCCACCTTCTCTGCCTTTCCCATGTTCTCCCCAGATGAGGTTTCTATACAAGTCCGATCTATGAAAGTCTCGTCAAAACAGGTTCACCCCTGTTCCTCCAAAACCATCAAGGACCACATTGACACCATGGCTCTTGCCCTGGCTGACTTCTGCAACCACTCCTTTTCCACTGAAGTCTTCTCTTCCCCCCTCAAGCACTCCCTTGTGCACCCTCTTCTTAAGAAACCCTGTGTAGAAGAGGTCCCAAATAAAGCCTGCACTCCAGCCGCCCATTTGAAGTGCCAGGAACGTTCACACCGAGATATGTGACGTATGATGAGCAAATAAACACAGCAGAGAGCCGCGGTGGGGCTCTGCCCAGTGCCCATCAGAATAACAATACCTGTTGAAGTACCAATAACCAGACAACCATGGACAGTAAGGTACCCATTGAGAAAACCCTACCAGCAAATGAAACAAAATGAAGGTTGCTTAAACACTGTCCCGGAAGAAACTCAAAAGGCCTTAATTGAAGACAAATGGCGACGTCGCGAAGACCCGGACAGACTTGCAGATAGAAGATAAGACGACCCAAAGATGACACACAGAGACGAAACGACATGAATAAGGATATCGTGAGCCTAGAAGGAGAGACAATGCAGAAATATAAAGAAACATAAGATATAAATCAGGATGAAGTCATTCAACCAGCTAACGCATGTACATACGCTTGAAACCTCAAGAAAGCTAAAAAAACAGTGTGCCTTTCTATGCTTAGTAGAAGATAGACCACGGCAAGCGCCATCTATACATATCTACCTCAAAGAAGCACACTATACAAGTGCAAGTCCACTTTACACAAAAGCAGAATTAACTCAGTTTACTAGAGGTCAAACAGGACAGGATTAGTATTCCAGCTAAAACCAGAAGAGATGGCTGAATAGAAACTCAGCAGAGGCAACGTGAGCCAGGAAGAGCCAAGGGCAGACCAATAGAAGGAGCGAACAGTAGCTTTGCGAAATCGAAACTTAAGAACAGAATAGCCTATCTCAGGAAGGCCGAGATAAGGAGGCGTAGGCAGGTTGCAAGCCGAATAAGAATTAAATGCACAAATTGAAGGAAACTAGGCAGATTCACAGTGTGAGCGGTACGTGACCATCTGAGCAAGAAGAAGCACGGGTTCACACTTACGCCAGGCTGTCGCCCAGACAAAGACAGCATACATTCTTCTGACAAGAAAATACAGTTTCGAGGCTGGTTTCGACCACAACCAACTAATTGACAGATAGGCACTAAAGTAATGATGGATTGAGGAAAGGCAGGGTGAATCTCAGGGCATCCTGCACCTGGTTGACCATTCTGCGTGCTGCTAAGTAAAGTGGAGATTTATGCATGGGGTTGAAGCCAACCCAATCACAATGGACCAAGTAATCTAGGGTCCTATAGATAGAAGAACCAATGGGACGTCGTACTCATAGTGACGTCTACTAGAGTAATGTTAGAAGGAAAGGCTTAGACGCCCACCTGATAGTGTTTATCCAATCCCCTCACTCCGTTACCATATACAGATATAGTACCTATAGTAAAGTTACCTTTTCCCAACCAATAGAATTGCATGTTAACTTTTTGAGTGTTGCACGTCAATGATGAAGAATTTTGAGCATAAATGTTATTGTTTGTATGAAGTTATTGGGAGTTGAAGAGAGACGGACTGTCGCATCACTGTTGATTTCCATGTTTCCCTGTTTTTTGTACTTGTCATTAAACGGACTCCCCTTTGCCAAACCATTGAGTTGTCCTTATTGATTGGTGTTGGAGTAAGAAAACCTGCACCCGCATCCATCTCAAGGTGCAGCTATCTTGTCTTAAAATACTCTGAAGCAAACCCAGACTCTATGGGCCGGCCGGGGGTCTCCCCAGTACACTTGGTAGCAGAGGATGGTTATCGACTATCGATTATTTGACTAAAGCAAGACACCTATTGACCATCGACATAAAGTAACTCTAGGTCTTTGGCAATCACGCGAGTCCGATCCATTCGGCTGAGTAGACCGTGAAGCTCCCGTAGACAATGGTAGTGTAAGCAAGAGTCTGCAGAAAGGGCCTGAAGGGACCCGTTTTCCCACACTTCCCTTCCCTTTCCTACGGGCAGCTGAGCGAGCAAAAAGCTGAAGGAGGCGGTAACAAAGGCAGCGATCCCGAGGGTCCAGAGAGGAACCATACGAACGGTGAGTGAAGAAAAAAAAAATTGAGTGCTTTGGCAAACAGTGTATGCCTTAGAACAAGTAAAGGGAAAAGGTAACTGAGGGAGGAGGGAAAACAAATATAGTAGAGAAGACTATATATATATATATATAATGGGATTATTCCTCAAGAGCAATAAAAGATAAATGAGAGATTACCGGGGTAGACACCCGAGAAGAGAGAGGTTACCGGGGTAGACACCCGAGAATTGAGAGGATTCGGCTTATTCATGCGCTTTAATATAGCAGCCAGAAGAAACGTGTACCCAGAGTCCCACATAATGGGGAACGACTAGGCTACCACAACATTTAAAGATGTCGTGAAAGGGGTATGTTTACACTCCATGAAGGGGTAAAGATTAGAGGCAGAGATATTTGTGACCAGCTGGTGTCCGTCCAGTCTGTTAAGTGTCTGTCTTACATGTTTCTCTGTTGTGATGTCACACATATGCATTGAACATTTTTCAGAGAACCGATTTAAAAACTTCATGCGATTTGATAGCTGAGACAGAATCGCACATGAATTGATGTGTTTTTTGAACAGATCGATAGTATAACATTTTTGTAGAAAATTTGGATTGGAGCTTGCGATATTTGGTGCTCGCTCATATTGTTAGAAGTTGTTTAAACCACACGAAAGCATTGATAAGTGTTATATAAGAAGAAAAGTAACAGATTTAAGCATGGAAGACATAACTCCATTAGCACACTTATGCAAGTAATTGCCAAAACACGTACCCAAGCTAAAGAAATATAGCACAGAGTGGGTTAAAGGTATTAACAAGATATTTATGTAGTGGCCAGAAAATGGGTCTTTATCTAAAGCCATTTTATAACATATAACGACATATTTGCACGCCACATATACAGGCAAGAAGTTGTTCTCGAGTCGTGGAAAATGTACGAACAGGCAAAGGAGGAAGAGCCGCCAACACGTAATGTATGCACGGAGGGGGGTGTGACGCCTACCGCGCCACCTGCCCTGCCCAAAAAGAAAATCGAAGAGAGTAAGGATGAGGGGTTATACCCGTTAAGGGAACTTTAAGCAGCCACGGGGTACAGCAACCCCTCATATGAGTCACGTACACACAGTAGTGACGAGAATCAAGGGAGAGAAAAGGACAAGAATATTACCTCTGCAGTCCCAAGGGACAAGGGGAGATGCGATGATGAAAGGAAAGATCAGGCACAGACAAGGAGAGAGAAGAGAAGAGATGGAAAGGGAGCGAAGACAGAACTGATGAGAAAGCATTCACAAAAGACGAATGGATGGGAGGACACATTTTATTGAAACTCAATGGGAAAGGCATTGATGACGCGAGACAGAAGGAAAGGTTAGCTGAGACACAGAGGAAGGGGAAAGAGATGGAGTTAAGAGACGAAAGGATAAGATGCAAAGACAGACAAAGGCGAGAACAGCTATATCGCGAAAAGAAAGAAAAGCAGCTTGATCACAACCCAAGAGCAGCCTATGATGAAGACAGACAGAAACAGCAGATGTTAGAAGAAGAGCAAAGGATACTTGAGAAAGGAATAAGAAGACGAAGAGATGAGGAAATTCGAAGGGCAGATGAACATATAAATGAAAAGAGAAAGAAAGAAGATAGGGTCAGGGAAGAGGCAAGGAAGCACAAAGAATTTGATGACGATATCGAACGTAAGCGAAGACAGAGAGCACGCGATCTTCAGTATTTGGAGAGGTAGGTTAAAAAACCCAATCCAGTTGTAGACTAGGAAGATATAGAAGAATTCTTACCTGCGTACGATTCAGTACCAGGCATGTCTAGGGCAAATATTGAAGATGATTTCGACACCACAAGCATCAGAGAAACAATCGATAAAATATATGATGAAATGGGGCTAGAACAAATACCTGAAGGAGAGGGGTAGACGAGCGCTTGGAAAGCACTCAGCTGTATGACACTGAAGATGTCACCCGAAGTAGTGGAAAAAGGGAACTATCCCTGGACAGATTGGAAGTCAGTAGAAACAAGGAAGACACAAGAAGTTGCGTGGATTGGGGACAAACAATGTCCCACTCCGAAAGGGAGGAGCGTGAGGAAAATGGAGAAGGGAAGCGGAACGAAAGATGACTCCCAAGGGAAAAAGGGATACGATGGTCAGACACTAGCGAGTCTGAACCCAGGGCATCAGAGTCAGCCACGCAGTCTGACCGACATGAAGGAGTACCTCATGGTCAAAGGGGGGTGTCTTCACTGCCCTATGCAGACAGACTAAGGACATTACCAGGTAGACAGCGATGCAGGAATATTACCCCTGCAATAGACAGGAGGACAATGAGAGAAGAGAAAGAGGGCTACGTATTCCAATTTCTGCTACTAGAGAAGGGAGGAATAATACCACAATATATTCCATGGCCACACATGGATCGAGAAAACTTGAAAAACAAGCTTCCAATGCTGACATCGGGAGCCGGAAAGTGGGTACATGAGTTAGAAAAAATGACAGGAGGAAACACGTTAGCTATAGGGGACATCAAAGGTAGCCTGATCGCCATACTTGGTGAGAGAGCAGACGATGTGTGGGCACAAGCAGGCTACCCTGGTGTAACCACAATTAATACTGCGCATGATGGGGCACCATTTAACAATTGTAGAGCAGCAGTATGGAAAACGCTATGAGTACTTTACCCAGATACTTCTGATATGGGAGCTATAATGACTCAAAAAATGAAGGAGTCGGAAGATCCATTGATTTATACACAGAATTTCCAAGACGCGTGGGTGCTCGAAACGCATGAATCTTGGACGAAATCTATACCTGTGTTTTACCATATACTATGCCAAGCGTTGCCAGAACTGGTGCAGAAACAAGTCAAGAAATTGGTAGGAGTTGAGGCTAAACCTTGGGCTGAAACACAGTTGACTATCGCACATTATTGCAGACTGCTGCAGGAAAAGAATCGCAAAAAGGAGGCAACTCGAAAGGGTGAGGAAGCTAAATTGGTGCAGAAGAAATTATCAAAGTATGCCTTTGAAGGAGCCATGCTAACTAGCACAGCTGAATCAAGCATGCAGCAGGTGGCTAGTCCACAACAAAATATTCAGGGTAACGTAGGTTTTTACCCACGCGGAAGAGGATTTAGAGTAAGAGGCTGGCAGAGCAATCAGGGAGGTTTCTAAAATAATAAGGAGGCTTTCAAATTATGCAAAATGGTAACGAAGAAGTGTGAAATGGGCAAATGATCCGACCACCGCCAGTATGTTGGCTGTGTGGAATGACAAAACATTTGGCACGCACATGCAGAAGTCAAGGCATGATGCAGAACAACCAAGGAACAGGAACAGTCATGGTGAATCCACCTGCAGTTTTACAACAGGGCGTTGCACAGAATCACACGGTGCAGCAACAAGCGCCAGGAGCGCAACAAGGGGCCCAACCACAATGCATGGGGAATTGTCCACAAGGAAATACCAACAGGCACCGCTGCAACTATCACAGACCATGAACCCTGGAAGGGGAAGTAACAATGGGAATGGGGAAAATCCAAAAGTGCACGGTGGGCCAAACTTGTATATGAACTAGGACAGCTCACTGGGAACCCTGATGTGCTCTATCCTGTCAGTGACACCAGACCATCATAGTGAACCTAGGGTGGATGTCGCTATAGGGGGTAAAGAATATTCCTTCCTAGTTGACACAGGTACAACACGCTCGTGCATAAGTGAAGGAAAGTTTTCCTTGTCCGGCGAGGCCATAGATACTCAGAGTTTTACAGGAGCTCACAGTCGAGTTACCTTTACAAAAGCACTCCCAGTCTCTGTACGAGAGTGAAAAATGAATGCACCTTTATTATATTCACGTCAGACCCCAGTAAATATTTTAGGTCGAGACTTAATGACAAAGTTGAACATGCCAATTTTGTTCACGGAGGAGGGCATAGTATGCTCCACTCCAGGATGCACTACTCAAATGTATGTGAAATGATTAGAGCTTACTCAGGACACATAGCCATGAGGGCCATACCATTAGAGCCAGACATGTTCATATATGGCATGCGTGTGCTTATGGCGGATTGCCAGGCCTTGTAGACAAAACCATGAGAACCCCTGATGAGTTCCTATTCAGACCAAGAATACCAATGCATGAGGAGGAGGGACGAGTATTTCCCTTGATGATATACACAGCTGCAGTGCGAGGGAAAGTGGTTTTGGTTGATGGTTACGATGATGAAGGCAGACAATGGTGCGCAATAATTGCCACTGAAGAAGGATGTCGAGTGACTGACGTCACCAATGACGATCTGTTTGAAAAACAAGCAGAAATGGGAGAGACAATGGTGGAAGTAAGTCTCACCTTTTGGGTAAAGATGATTAAAAGAGAAGTAGCTTAGAGAATGATGTTGGCCCTAAAACGTCCTGAATATTTTGATGACAATATAGCTAAAGTGCCTGTCTCAGTGTGGACTACCGGACCCTATGACGTGGGACTCTTGAAGGGGGTTGGAGAAGTAAAGATTAAACTGAAACCAGGAGCAATTCTACCAAGAGCCCAACAATATCCCATGTCCAGAGAGGCAGATGAAGGGATTTCTAAGACAATTTCTGCCATGATGGACGAGGGCATCTTAGTGACGTCAGAGTCACCATGTAATACGTCAGTGTATCCTGTCAAAAAATCAAAACGGGGTTCTTGGAGGCTAATTCAAGATCTAAGGCCGATAAACGATATTGTTGAGGCTGAGTTCCTTTTAGTCCCGAACCCGGCTACAATATTATGCAATATACCCGTTGAGGCAAATTATTTCACGGTGATTGACTTGAAAAATGCATTTTTCTCAATCCCGTTGCACCGTGACTCACAAGATCTGATGTCATTCACGTTTAGACAAATGCGTCTGAAAAGCACGAGGCTGCCACAGGGATACTGTGAGTCTCCTTCTATTTTCAACAGAGTCCTGCAGATGGACTTAAGCAATATTGCATTAAAAAGTGTTGCCCTGCAGTATGTGGATGACATCTTAATTTGCAGTACAACAGAAGAGCAATGCAGGTACAATTATGTTCAGTTACTGACTATGCTGGCTGAGAAAGGATATAAGGTTGACAAGGAAAAGTTACAATATTGTCAACAGGAAGTGCTGTACATAGGCCAGCTGATCTCACATGAAGGAAAGAAAGTGACCCCAGAAAGGGCTGAAGCCATACTGAACACGGCTAAGCCACACACGATAAAGCAAATGCAGAGCTTTTTAGGCCTATGCAACTATGTCAAGGCTTGGGTCTTCAACTACAGCTCTTATACTAAGCCTTTACTTCAGGACCTAAAGAAGGCCCAAGTGACGAAAGACAATATTGAATGGTCTGAGACCATGGAGAAAGGGTTTGCTGAACTCAAAAGAGCTATTTGCTCAGCTCCAGTTCTAGGGATCCCCAATTATGCAGAGGAATTTTACCTGTTTTCGCACACAAATGGCAGCGTCATGAAGGCAGTGCTCGCTCAAAGAAACTTGTTGGGGTACAAGCCCCTGGCATATTACAGTGGGAATCTGGACCCAGTAATGAGAGGCCACTTCCCTTGCGAATAAAGTACAGCACGCAGCCTTATTGGACAGGCTGATTAAGGCACTACAGCTACCAGTGGGCATAGCGGTCCTGAAATGCGCCACCCACACCAAAGGGACAGATTTTTATCATGCAGAAACCAAGCAGCAGACACGGGAGCCAAGCGTATGGCATACAAAAGTGAGACGATTATGGGAGTGGAAGTGGCATGCACCAATGAAAGGATAATGGTTGCACGAACAACATCTGAAGCCTATAACGATCTTGGGCAAATGCAACTAATGGAGCTCCTAGGGGAGGCAGTACAGGAAGAAAAGAACTTGTGGAAATGTCGATGGTGTTCTTTAAACCCCTCTGACAGCTTGTGGTGACAAGACAGCAGTGGTAAACCAGTAATGCCTGTAGCCCTACTAAAAATAGCACTGGAGCAGCTACATCACCCGGCGCATATGACAAAAGAGAATCTAGCTGCAACGATTGCAGAAGACTCGTTCATACCGAATTTAGCTGAGCATGTTGAATTCTTTATGGTGAACTGAATAATCTGCCAGCAATTCACAGCTGAGCACACACTAAAAGTAATGAGACAAGTCATGCCCATGCCAAATGGGCCTTTTCAGCACTTGCATGTCGATTATGTTGACATGATTCAAGTGTGTAACGGGTACAGATACTTAATTGTTGTGGTGTGTCCATTCTCTAGATGGATAGAGGCAGGTCCATGTACACACCCAAACTATACCTGTGCGGCCAAAATATTAGTGAAGGAAGTGTTCCCCAGGTGGGGTATGTGCGAAGTAATGAGATCAGATAATGGCCCTCACTTTGTGAATGCAGTGTTTGAACAGATTAACTTGCAGCTTGGTATAAAGCACAAGTTCTCGTCGGCTCATCATCCACAAGGTAATGGGATCTTTGAGAAGCTCAACAGCTTGTTAAAGGAAAGGATAGCCAAGTTGAAGCTTACTCTAAGGAAGGGATGGTTGCACTGCCTTCCACTGGCATTGTATGCTCTTCGGAACCAACCTGGCTCCGACCATCATCTTACACCACACGAGATAGCCACAGGAAGAATAATGAGAACTCCCCTAACACCCCGAGATAGAGCTAGATGTGATGCCCAGTCAACAGGAGAGGTTTTAGGATCTGAAATGCAAAACTATCTGAACTCTATGACATCTTGCCTTACTGTAATTTCAGACCAGCTGCAGCGACGACGAAAAGGGTGTAGCGCAGCACAGAACACAGAAGGAGACACTACAACCGACCAAGCTTAAGGTCTACGTGTTCCACTCGTCTTCCATGGCGACGCCGTCTTGGTGAGAAACCATACAAGGAAAAGGTGGGATGAGCCAAGATTCAATGGACCTTTTACAGTAGAGGACTGCACTCTGTCCACTGTGAAGCTACAGGGCAGGAGAGCATGGATTTTTCTCGGTGATATCGAACCCTACATAGGAGAAGGTCCCCTGCCTGCACCCCAACGAGAGGAATCGATGAGCAACGGGGAAGAACCACAGCACGTGCAGACGAGATCCATGACATGGAAGAAGGACGCATGATCAGGAAAACAAAGACAAGGAACTTTTTGCAAATTGTGGCTTAACTTGGACACTTCCTCTAAGCAAAAAAAGGGGATAAGGACATAAAAACGGACACTCTGTGCATCCTAGTTGCAGTGTTAAGAAGAAAATTGCGCGTATAAGCCACAACATATTCTCTTGATTTGAACTTTGAACTGAGGCACACTTCAACCTTGATGAGAAAAAGACTATGACAAATTTTGACCGAGGATATTTACATTGGAAGCAAAGACAGTATCCCGATTCATCCACCACAAAGACTTTATTCAAAATCACGTATGGTGTCCCACAGTAGAGACATCACAAAGGACGTGGTCACCTATTTCAACCTAGTGCTAAGATCATACCCATCACTGGTAGGGAGGCTCACAAGTGTCACAGACTTTCTCCAAGACCCTGGAAACGAAAAAATAATAAGACAACTGCTCACTGTCATTGCCGAACAACTCATTCTACTCCCTGAGTACAGTAAGGAAGAATCAAATGATCCCAACACAGGCGGAAATAGATAAGCTCATCAGCACACTGTTCTTTCGCATAATCGAAGATTGTCCAACTCTCATTGGGAGAACAATAGACACACTCACATTTCTTCGAGATCCAGCAAACACTGAACATTTGAGCCATCTCTTGAATAAGAAAATAATTTTGGTCACACTCCACACGACCGGACAGTGCAGATATTGATTACATCAAGGAAAAAACATATAATCCTGAACCCAGCAAGACAGGACAGATGTCCCTGTCACCAGAAGACAGCAGATTGGCGCACAATGTCCTTTTTCGCCTAGTCACTGACTTTCCAGAGTTGGTGGGAAGACCTATCGAGGTTGACATCCTCACCTTCATCAGAGATCCAGCTAATGTCAGACAGATGGGAATGCTCTTGCATGGAATCATACTACAAGTGGAACTTTCCAATCATCAGAGAGATTATCTAAGGAGATTTTAAGAAAACTTTCCGCCGAGGGACAGATCGAGGGAGCAGAGTCAAGAACTCCATGGGGGTCATTACGACCTGGGCACAAAGGGATACCGGGCACCGGTAATGGCACCGGTGCCAGTAATCCCTTTGAGCCCTATTCGGAGGTCCCTTTGTGTGTCCTCCCTTAATGCCTGGTTTTACCAGGACCCGCAAAGGGATACCGAGGTCAATAATGGTACCGCAATTTTCAGTACCGTTATTGCCGCCTTCCCCTTTGTCATGATCTCTGCTTCCAAAAGATCAGGACTTGCCCGACTCCCTTGGAAGCAGACCCATAACCCCGGTTCCGAGTGCCAGCCAGTCCCAATTGGGACCTTTTGGACCCTGTCCTGGCGCCAGTGGCACCAGGCTCATAAAGATGCCCAGTTCCAGCGCTGGAAGCGCCGGGCTCATAATGCTTGGGTGGACTTACCTGCAGCAGACCATTCTGCTTACTTACCTGCCAGTTGAACCCCTGATCCTCTTCTGTTTGGGACTACTTTTCCTGTTGGGTGGGGCAGGAGCCACTCCCTAGGTTCAGAACACTGGAACTCTTCTGGAAAGCAGGAACTCTTTTCTTACCTAGGCGTGGCTGTGGAAGGAGACACCTAAGCACTACAGGAGGCTATTTAAACCACACCCGATGGATGAATCTTGCTTTGCGTTATTCTGCATTCTCTGCAGCAGAACGCTCATCGTGTCTTCTGCTTCTGATCCTGGGCCTAAGGGAACAAAGGCTTACCATCCTGGAATCCAGTCTTCAGCAGCACCTGTAAAGACAAAGAAAGAACAGGTTAGCACTACGGTCTTCAGTGGCAGGCATCCCTTACCTGGTCCATCGGCTGTCACCAACGCCTCGTGCTGCATTCCGGCATCTGAAAGACAAAGGCTTACCTACTCTTCGCATGCTCCGGAGGTCTTCGCACTGCATTCCGGCATCTGAAAGACAAAAGCTTACCAGCTCTTTGCACGCTCCGGAGGCCTTCGGCGCTGCATCCCGCATCTGAAAGACAAAAGAAGGTGCGTTTACAGACATTGGGCAACTTTATTACTCACGTGCCATTACTCCTTCCCACGCCGAATCCAGTGGGTATTCCAGCACCCTTCAGCTTCTCTAAAGCTCCGAACTTGTACCTGCAAGATAAAAGGGACAGTTAGTGCGCATCGTGAAGCAGGCTACAAGCGCTTACATACGTGCTTCCAGGCGCTTCTATTCCTCACGCGGGTTCGATCCTCAACTCTCATCAGCCCACCATCCCCCATCGCCGGAACCATGCAAAACAAGAGATATCATTACAAAAGACTTTGAAGACATTTGAAGTGCCCAGAACTTACCGTTCGTGCAGTTAACGACGGACAGCAGTCCTCTGAGGTCAAGAGGCCTGCACCCTTATCCAGTGAAGAAACTGGTTACCGCACCCTGCCCCGAGGCAGATGGAGAGCTCGGCGTTCACTTACCTAAGGTGAGGGCGTTAACCTTTGGGGTTCTACAGGAGAAGAGAAAGGGAAGAGGAGAGAGGCACCCAATAACCCCAGTTCATTAATCCCATATTTTCTATCTGCAGACATCTTACTCTTCGAGTCAGACATACAGTGCACAGAGGTCCAGCCCAAAGAGCCAACCGTGTGTTACACATCACCTTTGAAGATACGGCATTCACCCAGTCAAGACCGGCGCCTCTGCGGGAATCAGGTGAGCGTTACACCCTTCCCATTGAGCCCTATGGGGGCTCAAATGGAAATGGGGAATGGGTCTGGTGAATGGGGAATTACGGGTTCTGCCGACCTCGGACTGGACCGGTAATTACTCCCTTCACCAGACCGGAGTCGAACAGATTTTGGAGGCAGCCATGGCGCTAATAGCGCCATGGCTGCCTCCAAACTCGGAATGAGGGCCCATGTGTTGTATTTGATTGTTATTTTTTCCCTATTTCTTCATACTGACCAGTGTCCAACATGTCCTCAGGACTGAAGCAGATTCGAGGAGTGGACTGGGAGCTGACCTACTTTGAACATGCACAGTAAAAGAGCTCACTGAAGTGTTATATAATCTGTTTTTCCCATAGTCTAACAGAGGAACTGTATCCTGACAATCCATCACCCGCAAGAGGGGCGACACTTGTGAACCATCTAACACTCGCGAAAACAGTATTTGAAAGACAATATTGGTTAAGGAAATAATAACATTTGACATTTGGCGAATGATTGAGATGGGGGCCCAGAGCAGCAACCTGGTGCTCCCACAAGCAGAGAGGCACCCCTGCTTCTCTGGAAGAAAATGCTGTTGCCTGATCTATAAGGGCATAATGTACTTTTGTATTATATGTGTCATTATTTTTCTGTCATTAACAATCAGAACTGCATTCTTTATTGGTGCACGAAGCGTTCCAATTTCCGTGCACCCATCTGATGATACATGCATGAAACCCACAAAAGCACCCAGACCTTATATAGTCATTCCAGTCCCTAGAAATTCTAATTTTAGAGTAAATTAATTTGAAATGAACATGATTAATAGTGATATACACACATTTATGGTAACAAATGAGCAGGAAAGCCGGAGACAGGGTCGGCATGAAATGAATGAAGAAAAAACACTGACAACTACACGCACACACACACTGAATGCACATGAAACAGGCCTAGTGTCAATGACCGCAGAACCACAAACGAAAATAACAGAGAAGATGAGACTGCCTGCCATAAAAACCTTCACAGAAGATAGTGGGAGAAAACAAGAAGAATTAAGAGAAAGACCAACAGAAGCAGTCATATCAGAAACCCTTAAGAAAACAGAAGCGGCCCCAGAAAAACTCTCCACAAGTACACAGATGTTAGTAGACTTGGTATTCCTGCACATAGCCAGAGCGAGGAAACTGCATGAGGAACTGAAAAATAAAACCGCAGAGACTGCATTACCCAGCACATATGTTCCAACACAAGGGACAAGTACCACTTCCACAATTCAGCCATATACCGGACCAGTGTCAGGCTGGTTGCCATGGGCATTTGCACGCAGCAGAGAAAAGATGCATGAGGACCAAGAAAGAGCTGCCAGATTCCTGTCCACTCAAATGGCTCAGATGAAGAAGCCTGCACCATGGGCCAGGATACCTGCGAACCCTCCAGCAAGAAAGAGCCATACAGATGCATTCAGAGATGCGGTAATAGCAAACTACATGAAAGCCTTAAGAATCAAGAGAAGCATGCATGAAGATGACAATGAACTAAATGATTACCTGGGCAGAACAGCACACTTAGGTAACAACATTTGGTACCAGCACATGAAGGAAGTTGGAAGACGAAATTCCGAAGGGGAATGCTTCATTTGCACACTCCTACCGTACAGCATGAGAAAGTCCAAGATCTTTGTGGCTGTAGAAATTGATATCCCAACTGCACACTGTCTCTCACACATAGCAATGTGCAATACCAGAGGCCAGTTCATGGGAAGTGATGCCTCATTGATATGGGCAACTGAAACAGTTTATCACGATGAAGATGTTTATGTCCAGGACATTAAGACAAGAAACAGAGCCCATACTAGGAATCATGTGATCAGGTACGAGAAACCTGAAGTTAAAGGAACAGGAATAAGATGGGAAGTAAACCCGGACTGAACGTCCCAGGGAAAACTCCAGAAGAGGCTCAAATTTGGAAAAACAGAGGCCACATGCAGATTTGGGGAACAGTGATTTCACCAAATGGATGGGAGCAAGGAGTAGTGATCTGCCGAGCATGGATGGTCCTCGGAGCCTGCAAGGAGGCAATTGAAAACTCGCAAAGACTGTGCAAATCACTATGGCCTAAACCTACAAGATTACTGACATGGGTCGAAGACAGAGGAGGACCCCTGCATATAGTGCCACTAGAAAGTCTGAAATTGTGCTTCAGGAACAATGGCACAAGGTAGATGGGAGAGAATCAAAACTGCGGTCGAATTTTTGAGGCTCCAGGAATGACTCATGGGACTCCAGTGATCATGGATCATTATTGGGCATGTGGACCCAAGGCATACATCAGACTGCCGAAAAACTGGGGAGGCATATGCACAATAGTGAATGTCCATGTTCCAGCATTAGTAATCCCGAAAAGCGACCTGAACATTGGCAGTTTCCCGAAAGCAGATGCTCACCTGAGGAAGAGGAGATCTGTGGAACTGATAACTCGAATAAAGAGAGAAAATTACTTTTCCACCAAATCAGAAGAAGCATTTCATGCAATCCCATATGAACACAGGATGTTCAGCTTCACCTCATCAGTGTTCACAGTGATCTTCATGCCACGAATCCAAGTTGGAGTAAATACTAAATGGTTCCAGATAACCAGATGGGAGTTACTGCAAACCATCAACACGACAATAAAAGGATTCAATGCAATCAAGGAAGAGTTAAGAGCCATCCGACTGATGACTCTCCAGAACAGATATGTACTTGACATGATCACAGGTATGGATGGAGGAGTTTGTGCAAAAATAGGAGAATCATGTTGCACGTTTATACCTTCTCACGACAAGGAAAATGGAACTTTAACAGAAGCTATAAGTATGCTGACAAACCTGCAGAACCAGATTATCAATGAAACCGACGAAGTTGATGATGACAGCTGGTTTGGATCACTGTTGTCAGGAGTTCTACAATGGATGGCAGATGCATTCAAGTTCTTGGGAGCGCTGCTAGTGATAATATTACTAGGATTTTGTGTTATCAAGATAATACTCTCGCAATGCCAGAAAACTGCAAAGAAAGCCATAGGGATGAAGATCATGATTGATGTCACACCAGGATGGAGCCCAGAGATCTGACTGATGAAGAAATAAGAGACTTCGTGAAGGCTAGCAAGCATGCACCAGAAGGTACAAAGTTTCTTTATCCCAGAAAATGCAGAAATTATGAAGGAAAATTGATTTACTGCAGCCCAAATGGACAATGTCAGCTGATGACATGGAACAAAGATGAACATGTAAGGACAGCAGGAAGCCTGAAAGGAGTGATAAAAATATGGACTCCAAAGAGACACTTCTTCAAACCATCATGTACAAACCCAGAAGATGAAGAGGGGATGAACCCAGAAGATGAAGTGAAGCTGAATACAGAGGAACCAAGTAGGATGAATCCAAAGGAGGAAGTGGAAGTGGTTGATGAATCAACCAGAGGGGGGAGTGTAGAGGAGGTCCCAAATAAAGCCTGCACTCCAGCCGCCTATTTCGAAGTACCAGGAACATTCACACCAAGATATGTGACGCATGATGAGCAAATAAACCAGCAGAGAGCCGCAGTGGGGCTCAGCCCAGTGCCTATGAGAAGAACAATACCTGTTGAAGTACCAATAACCAGACAACCATGGACAATAAGGTACCCATTGAGAAAACCCTACCAGCAAATGAAACGAAATGAAGGTTGCTTAAACACTGTCCCGGAAGAAACTCAAAAGGCCTTAATTGAAGACGAATGGTGACGTCACGAAGACCCGGACAGACTTGCAGATAAAAGATAAGACGACCCAAAGATGACACACAGAAACGAAACGACATGAATAAGAATATTGTGAGCCTAGAAGGAGAGACAATGTTGAAATATAAAGAATCTTAAACTATAAAGCAGGATGAAGTCATTCAACAAGCTAACTGTCATGATCTCTGCTTCCAAAAGATCAGGACTTGCCCGACTCCCTTGGAAGCAGACCCATAACCCCGGTTCCGAGTGCCAGCCAGTCCCAATTGGGACCTTTTGGACCCTGTCCTGGCGCCAGTGGCACCAGGCTCATAAAGATGCCCAATCCCAGCGCTGGAAGCGCCGGGCTCATAATGCTTGGGTGGACTTACCTGCAGCAGACCATGCTGCTTACTTACCTGCCAGTTGAACCCCTGATCCTCTTCTGTTTGGGACTACTTTTCCTGTTGAGTGGGGCAGGAGCCACTCCCTAGGTTCAGAACACTGGAACTCTTCTGGAAAGCAGGAACTCTTTTCTTAGGCGTGGCTGTGGAAGGAGACACCTAAGCACTACAGGAGGCTATTTAAACCACACCCGATGGATGAATCTTGCTTTGCGTTATTCTGCATTCTCTGCAGCAGAACGCTCATCGTGTCTTCTGCTTCTGATCCTGGGCCTAAGGGAACAAAGGCTTACCATCCTGGAATCCAGTCTTCAGCAGCACCTGTAAAGACAAAGAAAGAACAGGTTAGCACTACGGTCTTCAGTGGCAGCGCATCTCTTACCTGGTTCATCGGCTGTAACCAACGCCTCGCGCTGCATTCCGGCATCTGAAAGACAAAGGCTTACCTACTCTTCGCATGCTCCGGAGGTCTTCGCACTGCATTCCGGCATCTGAAAGACAAAAGCTTACCAGCTCTTCGCACGCTCCGGAGGCCTTCGGCGCTGCATCCCGCATCTGAAAGACAAAAGAAGGTGCGTTTAAAGACATTGGGCAACTTTATTACTCACGTGCCATTACTCCTTCCCACGCCGAATCCAGTGGGTATTCCAGCACCCTTCAGCTTCTCTAAAGCTCCGAACTTGTACCTGCAAGATAAAAGGGGACAGTTTTGCGCATCGTGAAGCAGGCTACAAGCGCTTACTTACGTGCTTCCAGGCGCTTCTATTCCTCACGCGGGTTCGATCCTCAACTCTCATCAGCCCACCATCCCCCATCGCCGGAACCCTGCAAAACAAGAGATATCATTACAAAAGACTTTTAAGACATTTGAAGTGCCCAGAACTTACCGTTCGTGCAGTTAACGACGGACAGCAGTCCTCTGAGGTCAAGAGGCCTGCACCTTTATCCAGTGAAGAAACTGGTTATGGCACCCTGCCCCGAGGCAGATGGAGAGCTCGGCGTTCACTTACCTAAGGTGAGGGTGTTAACCTTTGGGGTTCTACAGGAGAAGAGAAAGGGAAGAGGAGAGAGGCACCCAATAACCCCAGTTCATTAATCCCATATTTTCTATCTGCAGACATCTTACTCTTCGAGTCAGACATACAGTGCACAGAGGTCCAGCCCAAAGAGCCAACCGTGTGTTACACATCACCTTTGAAGATACGGCATTCACCCAGTCAAGACCGGCGCCTCTGCGGGAATTAGGTGAGCGTTACACTAACGCCTGCACATACACTTGAAACCCCAAGAAAGCTAAGAAAACAGTGTGGCTTGCTATGCGTAGTAGAAGAAGATAGACCGCGGCAAGCGCCACCTATACATATCTACCTCAACAAAGCACACTATACAAGTGCAAGTCCACTTTACACAAAAGCAGAATTAACTCGGGTTAGTAGAGGTCAAACAGGACAGGATTCGTATTCCAGCTAAAACGAGAAGAGATGGCTGAATCGAAACTCAGCAGAGGCAACGTGAGCCAGGAAGAGCCAAGGTCAGACCAATTGAAGGAGCAAACAGTAACTTCGCGGAATCCAAACTTAAGAATAGAATAGCCTATCTCAGGAAGGCCGAGATAAGGAGGCATAGGCAGGTGGCAAGCTGAATAAGAATTAAATGCACAAATTGAAGGAAACTAGGCAGATTCACGGTGTGAGCAGCACGTGACCATCCGAGCAAGAAGAAGCATGGGTTCACACCTACGCCTGGCAGTCACCCAGACAGATATAACATAACTTTTTCTGACAAGAAGATACAGTTTCGAGGCTGACCACAGCCAACTAATTGACAGATAGCCACTAAAGTAATGATGGATTGAGGAAAGGCAGGGTGAATCTCAGGGCACCCTGCACCTGGTTGACCATTCTGCGTGCTGCTAAGTAAAGTGGAGATTTGTGCATGGGGTTGAAGCCAACCCAATCACAATGTACCAAATAATCTAGGGTCCTATAGATGGTAGAATCAATAGGACGTTGTACTCATAGTGACGTCTACTAGAGTAATGTTAGAAGGAAGGGCTTAGACGCCCACTTGATAGTGTTTATCCAATCCCCTCACTCCGTTGCAATATACAGATATAGTACCTATAGTAAAGTTACCTTTTCCCAACCAATATAATTGCATGTTAACTTTCCATGTGTTACACGTCAATGATGACGAATTTTGAGTATAAATGTTGCTGTTTGTATGAAGTTCTTGGGAGTTAAAGTGACACGGACTGTCGCATCACTGTTGATTTCAATGTTTCCCCGTTTTTTGTACTTGTCATTAAACAAATTCCCCTTTTCAAAACCATTGAGTTGTCCTTATTTATTGGTGTTGGAGTGAGAAAACCTGCACCCCCAACCATCTCAAGGTGCAGCTATCTTGTCTTAAAGTACTCTGGAGAAAACCCTGACTCTATGGGCCGGCCGGAGGTCTCCCCAGTACCTCTGTGCCGACCCTTCCTGCCTGGCAAACTATCGCCCAATCTCCATTACTAGTTTCCTGGGCAAACTCCTTGAAAAACTGCCCATCTCCCAGCTTAATCTTCATACTGAATCTGTTGGTTGTCTCCATGACCATCAGTCTGGCTTCAGAGCTGACAGGAGCACGGAAACTGCTCTCCTGAACATCTGTGAAGATCTGCTCTCCAACCTTGATTCCAACACCCCCTGTGTCCTCATCTTATTTGATCTCTCTTCTCCCTTTGACACAGTCAACCATACTATCCTGCTCAACTGTCGACCTGATAACCTGGGTATCACCGATCAAGCCCTGGCTTAGCTGACTTCTTTCTTCTCTGATCAACCCTCCCAAGTCCAACTTGGGTCCTTCCTTTTCTCTATTTCTCTCTACCTGTGGTGTTCCCCAGGGGTCTAACCTCTCTCCCTGGCTGTTCAACCAATACCTGGCACTTCTTGCCCACCACATTGCCGCTCTCTGTCCCAACTTTTAGTGCTATGCGGATGACACTCAACTAATTTTCAGGCTCCCCTCCGCCACCTTTTCTCCTTCTCTCATCTCTGACTGTCTGCTCTCCAAGAGTTGCGTGCCGCCAATGATCTCTGCCTTAATGCCAGTAAGACCGAGATTCTCCTCATCGGCACACCTGCTCCCTCCTTTCCTGTCACTCTCTGGCTGGCCTCTCTTGGCCCTCTCCCTGCTCCCACCTGTGAGGCTAAAAACCTCAGGGTCATCTTCGATTCCACACTCTCCTTCTCTCCTCACATCTCTAACATCTCTAAGAAGTCACACTACCAGCTGCACCCCTTCAGAGGTATGCTTCCTTTCCTCTCCTTCCCCCAGAACCTTACTGTCTCCAGAGCTCTGGTTCTCTCTAGGCTTGACTACTGCAACAGCCTCTTTATAAATCTGCCTGCCTCTACACTCTGCCCTCTGCAACTCATCAAAAACAAGATGCGAGACTTGTCCTTGGCCTCAAGCCCAGGGATCGTATCTCTCCTGGACTGAAATCCCTGCACTGGCTCCCAGTGGCGGCGAGGATTGAGTTCAAAACCCTCTGCATTGTACACAAGGCGTTCTGGGGCCTGGGGCATCATTACCTTCAACTCTCTCTTCCTAAATATCTTCCTTCTCGAGCTCTCCGCTCATCTGCCTCCAACTCCCTCAGGGTCAGTTGCTTCTCCAAGCAGTGAGTTGGTGGTCGATCTCTTTCTTTTGCTGGGGCCTCCCGCTGGAACAGCCTCCCTGCCTCTCTGAAACTTAAGGAGAACCATCTCTTGTTCCGGAAGCACCTAAAGAACTTCCTCTTTGCTTCTGCTTTCTCTCCTCCTCTCCCTTGCTGATCTCCTGGCTGAACCTGAAGCTGCACTGTATACCTGGCTACACTCTTATCTCAGGCCCAGGTCCCCTCTCCGCCAGTTGCACACTTGCACTGCCCCCCTATCTGGGACTGTTTCTGTATCCCTACAGCCCCCTACCAGTACTTGACACCTGATGTCTGCACTTTCACCTGCGCTTGCCACCAGCTGGCTTCACTTTTATTTTTTTATTTATTGTCTTATTCACCTACTGTTATCCTATGCACTGCAGTGGCCCCACCCCTGCACTTGCACAATCTGAATGTCACCTGGCCTACTAAAATCGTTGTCTCTGTCTTCCGTCCAGTCACCCTCCCTTGCCTCGTCGCACCTTGAAACACCTGTTTATAGGCACGTTATAAATGCCATATCATATCATCCTCATGCCTGAGAAGCCAGAGTGTGTTCTAAGCTTGAGTGTGCTGCCTTGTCGCATGCTGAAAACATGGGGAAGGGCAGCCAACGGCTAAAATATCCTAACACATCAATTCTTGAACACTTTTATTTTGCATAACATTGTTTCCCACACTATTTGTATTTAGAAGGAAAGATTGGCAATAGGTTTATTAGTATAGGCCCTTTTATTTTGACAAGACTCTACTAGGACTGCATTATTATTATTTGATGCTCATAGCTTGCTCCCATCTTTAGATTTAGGATTAGATAGGCATTTTACCAACCCATTTGAAAGTTCAATAAACACCCTTGAACTGTGGTCACTTGTCTGTCTTACTATTTGATACCACGCCTTCCTTACTGTTGGCACTGGAAGGGAATCCCATGCAATATACTAATAAAGGCTCATCAGTGTTTCCTCCCTTCTCATAGGCACCAAACAAGTGCACATTTCTGAGACGATTATCATGATTCATTATTATGTCCCAATTCCCTGTCCCCAAATATTTATTGCCAGGAAAACATGTTACAAAGGGTTTTAGGTTCTGACTGGTTGGGGGCACGCAGGGCATTGTGACACCTTCAATTGGGCTTGATGTACTAGTTCCCTACAGTTTCAAATGTGTACGAATATGTGTCTCCTGCTGGCTCTCAGAATCTTTGTTGCTCGCTTGCAGCAAAATCAGTTCAGTATGCCTCTCTGACAAGCTACCTTCAGGATTTCCCAGATTTTCCTGCTCCTTCTATGTATCACCCAATGGCGCATGCCTTATCCACTCGCTTCACGAGTCGGACACTGACTAGTGTATCACTTAGTGACCCAATTCTCTGCTACTCCCTCCTAGCAAATCCAGGTAACTGTGTCTTTCCCACAAGCTGCCTTTAGGGATTCTTGGCTTCGCCTTCTCCTAGCTGTTATTCGATGGTATTTGTCTCGTACACTCACTTTAAGAGACAGAACCACACTGGTGTTTTACTCAGCAATCTCAATCTCTCCTGCTCCCTCCCAGCAAAATCAGATGTGCGTGTCTCTCCCACAAGCTGCCTCAGGGATTCAAGACTCATCCTGTTCTTTCTCTTAGGTGTCATGTGATGGCACGTTTCTTGTCCCCTCACTTCAAGAGATTTACACCGACTGTCCACCTTGAATCTCTGCTGCTCCCTCCCAGCAGAATCAGCTATGTCTACCTCTCCCACCAGCTATTCTCAGGGTTTCAAATATCCTGCTGAAGCTCCTCCTGGGTGCTAGCCCATAGTACGTGTTTCATCCATTTACTTCAAGAGAATGGCACTGACTGGTTTCCTTCCCAGCAAAACCACTGATTTTTGTGTCAGCCACAGCCTTCAATCATTGATGCTTTCTCACAGCAAACACTGACAAGCATGCCTCTCCCACAAGATGCTCTAGGGATTCCCGGCATCTACTGGCTCTTCATCCAGGTGCCAACCCAATGACACATGCCTAATTCACTTGCAACAAGAGACAGACATTGACAGGTGTATCACCGGGCACTCTAACACTCGTGATGGCATTTGTTTTGTTCACCCTCACCAAATCATATGTGATATGTGCTGTGTAAGCTAAGCTAACCTTCAGTCTTACTCTCTGACTGGATCCCAGTCACTCACTTCCTCTCTCTATCCTTTGTCCTAAAACGACTCCAGTGTTTTGGGTAGTGGCAAAATATCCTTAGCCTGCAGCCATCAATAGCCTTTTTCTTAATTGAAAACTGCCTAAAAGCCCCTTTAATCCATGTGGACAAACTTCAGACAAACATTTCCTCTGAGGTTTGTACTTGACAAATCATCCCCAAAATTCTGGTGATTTGGGTTTGTTGTGGGAAAGTTTTTCCAGACATTATCTCAATCACACCATCTGCTTTGACATATATGCCTTATGTACCCCTATCTCTGTCATTGACTTACTCACCTCATCTATTTCAGTCTTTTAACACCTATCCTTTAATCCATCTGTCACTTCATTGACCTGTCTTGTACTTCACTAACCTGTCCCTTCAAACTCTGTCTTTCGTTAGGCATGTGCCCCTTCTTATTTTGTCTCACTTTTGCTCATTGTCCCTCATCCTCTCCCCGTCTTTCTGCACTTCTTCTTTGCTTCTGATTGTCTATATTCCTACTCCTTTTATTTTGTGTCTTTATATTAATGTTATTGTGAAACATGAGAGATTTTGTATATCCTATTATCACTACTTTTGTTTTATCAAACATTTGCAGTGAGATATTTTTGGGGTGCTTCAGGTGGAAAGCATGTATTAGTTTGCTTAGGAAATTATCTTTTCAATATAGCAGAGCAGCATCAGAATAGTGGGGGAAGAATGCCATGAAAAATAAATAATAATTAATTTAGCAGCATAGAATGTAACAAAATAGCAACAACCATTACGAGCCAAAATAAAAGAAATACAAGAAAGGTAAACTAGGAAATTTAAAAGAGAATATGGCGACAAGGGAGTGAGTGTGAAGGTTTCATGCTGCACTTCTGGCATGTGGCTCTAAGTATTTTTGATTTTCAATGATCTGATTTACTCTGCTTTTTCTTGATGAGCTCAAATTGAATGTCCCTTCAGGGACGCAAATATCAATTGTGCTCCAGTGGAGACCCAATGTCTCTGGCGGTTAGAGTGCTTCAAAGAACCATGTTTCTCTGTGAGTTTCCTTGTGACAACTGGCTTTGTTGCCTCCATTGATTACTAGTTTGTTTTATTTGACTACTAGTTCTACCACCCAGGGTTGCCTAGGTCTGTAGCTGACATGCACCTGCGGTCTGCTATAGCCTTGTGTATGATTTATTGTGTCACAACTTCCTATTTTTGCGAAATCAGCAATCCCCGAAATCACCTATACTGATCGCACAGTGCAGGACACCGCTCTACCCCTGTGCAGGGGGAATAGGAGGGATTGGTCAAATTTCACTATCGCCAGTACACCTCAGACTGGTATGCCGACCTTGTGTCCTAACTTCCTATTTTTGGAAAAGTTGCAAACTCGGCAATCTCCCGAAATTGCTTATACTGGTAACACAGGGCCGGACCCCGTCCTGTGCAGGGTGAATGGGTGGGGTTGGTCAGATTTCACTATCGCCAGTACACCCCAGACCGGTATGCCAACCTCGAGCCAAAATGTCAGGCCATCAACCGTTGTGCTGCTGGAGCCAACAATTGTAAATTTGTCAATCTCCCGAAACAGGGGTTTACTGATAGCACAGGGCCGGACCCCACTCTGTGCAGGGCGAATGGGTGGGGTTGGTCAAATGTCACTATCGCCATTACACCCCAGACTGGTATGTCAAACGTCAGCCAAAATTTTAACCCACCAACACTTATGGGGCTGGAGCCAACCCCGGACATGCAAACACACTTTCACAAATATATATGCAGATATTGGGTTATAGACTGTTGTATCCAAGGGTGCCAATAACTAAGACCCTATTTAAATCCATTGCCTGTGACTGACTGCCTGCCTTGAAGTGTGATGGCTGAAGTTATTGAAACCATGTGTGTTGTGTTTCTCAATGATGTGTTATACAAGGTCTGAATCCACACCTGGGCAAAGGTCAACGAAGAAGCTGATGTTGAAATGTCAGCTCTTTAGTAAGTAAGTAGATGCCAAACGTTAATACAACCCTGTGTTTAGGAGCTGATTTACCCACAACAGACTCAAATCTTCTATTTAACCCAAGGGTTGGCATCCTTAGCTTGTCAAACATAAGGATGAGTCCCAGAGCACAGAAAAGTACGCCAAATCAAAAAAGAAATCTTGAGAAAGTTCTACTGATCCCTACAGTCTTCACATGATTGCTCTGATTGTGAAACTCTGCCTGGTATCTGCGGATATCAGACCTCAAATAAGCAAGACAAAGGTGTGGTGTTCGCTCCCATTAACCTAGCATGAGCAGCCAATATGCAAACTATGAAGAATCCCCTGCTCTCATAAAAGCATTGATACCTTGTCTCTGTATGGACCTTATGTGAAAAGGTAAACAAAAAGAGCACTAAAAGCACTGGAAAATCAGACAGTCTGTTCGCTGTGGTTGCTGTCCAAAAGAAAGAACCAAGTTACAGCCAAGTACAACGTATTGTACCTTGAAATGACTGGTCCAGAGCTAAAACTAGAGCTAAGAGGGCAAGGATACCAGGCATGCAACCTCATAAGGAGTTGGGCGGAGCAGTAAAATTTGGAGGGAACGCTATTGAACATATAGTACTTAATCAGTAACCTGTCATGCATGGATGGGATGCAGACTAACTCGTACACCAAATAATCAGATCGACTCAGGAAGTTGGCAATGTCTCATTCCAATGTTTTAATATCAATTGTCTAAAACAGGGAGTTACAATGGATATCGATGGATGTTTGCTCGAGTTACTCAATGAAAATCACATAAAAACACAGCTAAGCACTACAAATTCATCATAAGTGATGTCATACTATATGGCAAAAAGGAGAAACCTACCGGGGATTGTGGTTGTCTCAAGGGGAACATCTAAGTATACTTTCTATACAGGAAGAGGTTGTAATTGAGTTGCTACAGTCAGGTGGACAACTCATGCCCACCACTAGTGCAAGTCATCTTCAACACTTCTTAAGTACACAGAATACTATTGGCTCTCAAACTATAAGGCCCTTTGTTACATGGCCCACTATAACTGGTTGGCATGCTTGTGCCATGTCTGGAACATTCAGCTCCTTAGCAGCACGTAAGCTCATACCTTGGTGCTGGGAGGTGGACATGACTTTGCTTCCCACCCAATTAGCCCCTCATCTCTCCTCGCCCATGCCTTCTGCCATGCAGACTGTCTTTGATCTTGGCCTTGCAGTAGATTCTCTTCTCTTGGGAATAAGAGGTAGTACAGGCACACGCTTATCACCGTTTTGGTCTGCATGCCCAACTCCTATTTCCATCCTTGGCTCACATGACAGGGAACTGTATTTTGGCCTGTTTTCTAGCATTTTATTGTCTTGAATTAATAAACTTGGCACTCATGGTGTTCCTTCTTTGCACATTAACACGAGATATTCCATGTCTTCATGGATAGATGACCAGTTCTTGGCTACTTCAGCTTTGAAACCAGGCCAAACAGCTTCACCCCTCAAGTCCGCGATCTCCAGCTAATTCTTTGCTGCGACAAACACAGCTCTCGATCCTTCTTTCTCTGTGGGTTTGAACTTACTAAAATTGTGACACTGATGTCCAGACACTATATAATAGCAGCTTTGCCTGCAATCTATTCACTACGTATAGCTAGCTTCTAGGATTACTTGATCTACTTGCGTAGCTGCATCTGTACAGTTATTAAACGGCTTGCATTTTCTGCAGTGCTCTTCACACATACAGTTTTCTTTTCTGCATAAGGATTTTCACTCAATTCCTTATTTCGTTATCAGTTTCTATAAGGTCCATACATCCTCTTCTTCAGCCACTCTTCTTAGTGCATCACTCTCACTTTTTGTGACTTCACCAGCTTCTCTTTCTCTTGTTTTCATATTCCTTCAGGGAATTCTTCCAAGAGATTGTCATTCTTTCAGGCATACGTTTGGTATCACTTTCTCAGTGGATACCTTTCCTCGAACTCTCATTGCGGTATGGTCACAAATACTGGTGTCAAACATGGTAGAGTTTCAATCTTCGAACATACAGGCAGTAGGGGGACGGGACTTCCTGCAGAGGTGTTTTGATTCATCGACTACACCTTCATCAGTCTCCACATCTTGATACCTTTTTTTTAAGAAGTGCTTCTTTGGAGTCCAGCTCTTCATCACTCCGTTCAGGGAACTGGCTGACTTGACATGTTTGTCCACACTCCAGGCCATGTAACTGCACTCTTCATTTAGACAACAATAGACCCATCATCCCACATACTTCTTGTGGTTCTTTGGATACAGTTAGCTTCACTCCCTCAGGTGCTAAGATTCTGGCCTTTATGTATTCTCGATTTCTTCATCAGTCAATTCTTTGGGTCCAATTCCTGGTTCAGCGTCAATCATGATCTTCATTCCGACTGCCTTCTTTGTTGTCTTTTTACACTGTGTAATTATTATCCTGATCACACAGCCTCCAGACATCACCATCACCAATATTGCTCCAAGAAACTTGAAGATGCTTGCCATCCAATGTGGAACCCATGAGAAGATAGATGCAAACCAACTGTCATCTGCAACATCCTCTGCCTCTTCTTCCATCTTGCTGTGCAAAGTCGTCAGCAACATTATGGCCTCTGTCAAGGTTCCATTCTCGTCATTGTGAGAAGGTATGAAAGTGCAACATAACGCACGGATTCTGGCGCAAACTCCTCCTTCCATCAATGTAATCATATCTAGGACATTTCTGTCCTGGAGAGTCATTAGTCGTATGGCGCTCAATTCTTCCTTGATAGCATTAAATCCCTTTATGGTGGTGTTGATTGTCTGCAAAAACTCCCAGCAAGTGATTTGCAACCACTTCGCATTGGCCATCGTCCGAGTCCCAGGCAGGAAGATAGTTGTGAAGATTGAAGCAGTTTTGCGGAACAGCCTTTGCTCATTGGGGATAGCTTCATATGCATCTATTGACTTGGCTGAGAAGTAGTTCTCTCTCTTTGTTCGGTTGAGAAATTCAAGTGATCTTCTCCTTCTCAAATGGGCATCTGCTTTTGGAAATTCTCCAATATCCAGGTCCCCCTGAGGAATCATTAACGCTGGAACATGATTGGGCACCAAAGAACATGTTCCTCCCCAATCCTTGGGCAGCTTCATGTAGGCTCTGGACACAGAAGCCCAATATCAATCCATCAGGATGGCTGTTCCTGCTCTCCTACTGGAGACATCAACTATAGTCTTCCAACCTATCTTATCTCCCACATGCCTTTTTCCTTTTCTTTGAAAGCACAGTGTCGCATTAGCCAGTGGAATCACACCCATGGGGCCTGATTCATCTTCTACCCATGTCAGAAGTTTGGCATGTTAGGCCCATTACTTCAAATACCGATCATTTACTGTTTGTACTTCTCACACATATTCTTGCTTCAATAGATGAACTGCACAGGACATCAATCCTTCTTCCCATCCTTTCTTGGACTTCACTCGTCCATATATTAGTAACTGAGTTCTTTCCTAGCATACAGGCATCCAAGCTATTTCTGTTTTATCAGGACAATCCATTCTCTTAATTTCTTTTATGACCACTTCATCCTGTCCTACCCTAGGATACGTGAGCATCTTGCTCTTCCAGGCAGGCTCCTTTTCCATCTGTGTAGTTTTGATATAATCATCCTGGAATGGAAATTACCATTTTGATCTCCATCGTAGAGTGGCCCAATGTTCTTGGAACTGTCCTTGAGTCAAGCATGCAGCAAGGTGAACAAGACATCTGGCATCATGTTCTGGCACTTCTCTGGAAATGAAAGTGTGGACAGCATTCATGGCATAAGTTATGAGAGCGCAAACGCAACTCTCTTTAGACATTCTTTCCCCTACATTTCTCATGTGTTGATACCACATGTTGTGACCCAAGTCTGCTGCACTATCCAACTATGTATTTATCTGCTCATTATCTTCCTTTGCGCTTCTCTTGTGTTTCCCGAACAGAATGGTTTCAGCCCATGGAAACAACTCTAAAACAGCTTTACTGATGATGGGTAAATCAACAATAGTTCCTGGAGTGGGGAGGATTAAAGGGACGTCTGCTTATTTGGATCAATGTAATAGAAAAGGCAAATCAGGAGAAACAGAAAGACACAAAAGCATAATTGTACATATGTATATCACGAACCAACATATTAATCGCCTCCATTTGTGCCATAATGGTATTGGTTGGGCTTGCTCATTCCCTAAAATCGTACCAGCTTCAACACTTCTCATGTTTACTTCAATTGTTAAGGAAAAAAAAACACTTTTACTCCGGAAGCTGCAATAAATCTGGTAACTGCAATATTTCTTCTACTCTTGCTACAAGCAACCTTCTCATTACAGGGCCATTCTTAGGATCCTGTAAAAAAGTGCGAACATCAACGTCTCTTCTGACAAGAGCAGGATAAGATTGAAGGATAAACACAACAACAGCAAGAACACGTCTGTGAGCATCTCCATTTGTTTAAACCATAGATTCAACCAAATAGAAACTCAGTGAGAAACAAGTCTGGAAATTGTTCATGTTTCAAGTCATCAAATTCAAATTCTAGATAAGGCATATTTGTGACAGATCAACAACTTTCTAAAGTTCAATTTTCAAAAGACTCCTGTGACTCAAGCAAATAATTGTATGCCTGCTATAATATCTATAAGTAGTGTCCATGGGGAGTCACAGTCCAAAGGCAAATCTGTATTCATCAGCTACTAGCTTCATCATCCTTCTTCCTCATCATCGATCAAATCTGCACACACTGAAATTCTTCTTCTTGTCTTGATTCTGGCTCGGCAACAGTGGGAGGTACGGTCTCGCCACTGCACAGTTTAATGTCATTTAAATGAAGGCAAGCTCTCCTGTCTTGAACATTTACTGCTGAGGAGGTTATGTATTCAACGATAAAGGGGCCATAAAATCGTGGCTCGTACCACTTTTAGGTATAATTTCTGATCAATATTGTGTCACCAATAAACAGTTTAGGTTTTGATAATAATTCAGTTGATCCGCTTGCTGAATGGTTTTCATCTGTGTTCCGAGACCGACCCCCTTGACGCATGAGTTGATCTGAGGTGAGAGAGATGCTAGATATCATACATGTCAAAGATTAATTTAAATCATATCCTAACATTTTTGCTGTGCTCTGGGCGTCACTTCTACTCCTCGATGGAGGTGTAAGAGGCATTCTCATCCGCCTCTCTGTTACTAGTTTGTGGGGGGTGTGGTGAGGGTCCAAGCCAGGCTGATTCCTTAGGGCAGATAGAGCTAAGGGCAGGCAATATAGCCATCCTTTTTTCAAAGTTAGTTTGATCTTGGCAATCCTTTCTTTAAGGAGGCTGTTGAGTCTCTCACATATTCCATTTGTTTGTGGATAATAAGCAGAATAAAATGTATGCTTAATGTTCAATAAAAGCCCTATCTGTTCAAATACTTAATTGACAAAATGTGGGCCATTATCGGATCTCACCACTGCACACACATCCCATCTTGGAAAGACTTTGCGGACTAGAACCTTCACTGCACAAGTGGCATCAGGGTGTGTACACGAAACTGTCTCGATCCACCTGGAGAAGGGACAAACCACTATCAGATACCTGTATCCACTACACACCTGTAGCAAATCAACATAGTCAATATGTAAATGCTGAAAAAGACCATTCTCAGTGTTTTCTCTCCCTCTCTTTCCCTCAGGCCAAGCCAACTTCACCACAGTCACCTACCTTCTTGGTCATCCGACCCATGAAGCATGTGTCAGTTGAGACTTTTGCTACCATTTTCTCTCCCCCTCCTCTTCCTCTGGCTGACTCACATCCTGATACAGCCCTTTCCATGCTCCATTCTTTTATCTCTGATATTCTTGATGTTCTTGACCCTGTCATGAGGATCTACTTGATGCACAAAGCCAAGTACAACTCCTGGTATGGCTCTGACCTCATCACCCTTAAACACAAGTGCAGGGTGGTTGAGAGGAAATGGCTATCTTCTTGTGCATCCTCTGACAATATGGCCTGCCCCCTTCTCCAAAGGCAATACCATCTCTCTGTTTGCACCAAGAGGAGAGCCCACATCCAAGCCTGCATTTCTGCGGCATCTAACAACTATGCCAAACTCTTTAAAATCTGCAAGGAGCTGGCCAATACTGATGCAGTCTCTACCTCTCTTGTCCCCTCCCAGGCCCTCTGCATGACCCTGGCTTCTCATTTCATCTATAAAACTCAGGACATCCTGTCCACTCTCTCTTCCTCTTCTCCTCTTCCCCCCACGCTCTCCGCTACCTCTGGCTCCCCTGTGGCCACCTCTTCTGCCTTCTCAGTCTTTCCTCTGTTCTCCCTCGACAAGATTTCTAGACAAGTCTGATCTATGAAAGACTTGTCAAAACAGATTCTTCATTGTTCTTCCAAGACCGTCAAGGACCACATTGACACCCTTGCTCCTGCCGTGGCTGACTTCTGCAACCACTCCTTCTCCACTGGAGCCTTCCCTTCTCCCCTGAAGCACTCTCTTTTGAACCCTCTTCTTAGGAAACCCTCTGCCGACCCCTCCTGCCCAGCTAACTATCGCCAGATCTCCATCACTCTTTTCCTGGGCAAACTACTGGAAAAGCAGGCCATCTCCATACTGAGGGCCTCATCACGAGTTTGGTGGTAACTCTGAAATGCGGCGGTAGTGCTAATACCACCGCATTTAAGGGTCCGCCAGATCATGGGCTTGGCAGATTTTCTCCCAGCTCTGAGCTGGGGGCAAATCCGCCACAAATTTTCCAATTTTCGGCGCTTTTACCGCTAGCGGGAAATCCGCCGGTGGTAATAGTGCGAAAGTTCCCCATTGTGCCCAATGGGGAATGAGGAATTCCCGAATGGGCCCAATGGGGAATGGAAACTAACCGTTCCACCAAACCCCTGATCTGACGCTAATAGCACCGGGGGGTTTGGCGGTAGCTATAATAGCACCGGTGGAAATAGCGTCGGGACTACTGCCCAACTCGTGATGAGGCCCTGTTTCTGTTGGTTGTCTCCATGAACATCGGTCTAGCTTCAGAGCAGCTCCCCTGAACATTCGTGAAGACCTGCTCTCTAACCTTAATTCTAATTTCCCCTCTTTCTCATCTTACTCAATCTCTCTTCTGCGTTTGATACGGTCAACCATGCCATCCAGCTGAATTGTCTCTGTGATAACCATGGTATCACCAATCAGGCCCTGGCCTGGCTGACCTCTTCCCTTTCTGATTGACCCTCCCAGGTCCAAACTTGCCCACAACAGTGCCGCTCTCTGCTTCAACTTTCAGTGCTATGCGGATGACACTCAGCTCATTTTCAGGCTCCCCTCTGCCACCTCCTCTCCTTCTCTCATCTCTGACTGTCAGTCTGCTATCTAGGAGTGGTGTGCCACCAACAATCTCTGCCTTAATGCCAGTAAAATGGATATTCTCTTCATCGGCACACATGCACCTCCTTTCCTGTCACTCTCTGGCTGGCCTCCTTTGGCCCTCTTCCCGCTCCCACCTGTGAGGCTAAGAACCTTGGGATCATCTTCGACTCCACACTTTCCTTTTCTCCTCACATCTCTGACATCTCTAAGAAGTCAAACTACCAACTGAACCACCTCAGAGGTATTCTTCCTTTCCTCTCCTTTACCCAGAAGCTCACTGTCTCCAGAGCTCTGGTTCGCTCTAGGCTGGACTACTGCAACAGCCTGTTTCTAATACTGCCTGCTTCTACTCTCCGCCCTCTGAAACTCATCCAGAACAGGACTGCGAGACTTGCCCCTGGCCTCAGGCCCAGGGATCATATCTCTCCAGCACTGAAATCTCTGCATTGGCTCCCACTGGCTGTGAGGATTAAGTTCAAGACCCTCTGCATTGTCCTCAAGGCCTTCTGGGGCCTGGGGCCTAAATACCTCCAATTCTCTCTTCGTAAATACCTTCCTACTCAAGCTCTTCGCTCCTCCACCTCAAACTCCCTCAGGGTCAGTCACTTCTCCAAGCAACAAGTTGATGGTAGATCTTTTTCTTTGGCTGGGGCCCCCCTCTGGAACAGCCTTGCTGCCTCTCTCAAACTTGAGGAGAACCATCTCTGGTTCTGGAAGCACCTCAAGACCTTCCTCTTTGCTTCTGCTTTCTCTCTTCCTCTCCCCTGCTGATTTCTTGTCTGAAATGGCACTGGTTACCTGGCTACCCCTGATCTCAGGCCCAGTTCCCTGCCCACCCAGTTGCACACCCGCACTGGCTCCTGGCAACCCTTGCACTCAGGCCTGTATCTGTAACCCTACAGTCCCCTACCTGCACTTTGACCCTGCTGTCTGCACTTACCCTTGCATCTGCCACCCGTTGGCCACACTTCTTGTTATTGTTCCATGTACAGCACTTCCCCCTCTACTTCCCCTTGCACTGTTCCTCTCCTCTCTCCCCTGCGCTTGCACAATCTCAATGTCACTTGGCCTAGTGAAGATCGCTGTCACTGTCCTCCCTCTGTCCCCCTCGCTTGCCTCATCACGCCTTGAAACACTTGTGAATAGGCACGTTATAAATGCCATATCATATCATATCATGCCCAGTGGTAAACCTTTGACATACAATGCAGTTTACTGCATAAAATATAACGTGTTCTAACACTTTTGGAATAAACCAGTCTTCTGCAATCGTTGTAGCAAGACTTTCCTTAGTTACATGCGCGGGGTAATGCAGCTGTTCAAGCGTGACCTTTAATAATGCTACTGGCATCACCAGCTTTCCAGTGCTGTCCTGTCACCATAATGCTTCTGTGGGGGATAAAGAACACCCCCTTCGGTTCCATAATTCCTGCTCTTCCTGTAGTGCACTTCCTTGAATCTCCATTAATTGGGCCACAGTAATTTATTAAACCCTTCTTGCACCACCATAACTGTGACAACATTCTCTTTAACATTTGGAGTATCAAAACTTGAAATATATAGTGAATACGCAACCATTTTGGCTTCTGCATCTGCGGCATGATTCCGCAAAAGAATTAAAGTCTGTTCGCTTAGTGTGAGCTGCACATTTAATGACTGCTATGGTTACTGGGATTTGTAGTGCTTTAATAAGCCTGTCCAACAAAGATGTGTGCTGCACTGGAGTACCATACACACAGAGCTAGCCCCTCCTTTTCCAACGCACTTACCCTGCATGACTCTGCCTATGTACCGTTGACGCCACATAGGCGACGTCACTGTACAACATCACTTCCTGCCCTTCAAGATTCTGGAGCTCGACAATGAGCCCTACCAATTCTGCTGCTTGCGCCGAAAAGTAAGACAGTCTTGCACTTGCTACCACTTCAAATACCCCATTCAGTCTATGCCTTATTACAGCTGCGCCAAAATGCCTTTCTACACTAGTTTGATCAATTTTCGAAGAACCATCAATAAAGAGAATTTCCCCTCCTGGCAATGTGTTTTCTTTTATACAAGGTATATCATCATATAGTTCAACATAATTTGCACAATCATGCAAATGTTCGCCATCTGTCACTGGTTCAGCTATAAACGTGGCAGGATTCACTATTTTACATCTGACAATTTTGATAGTTGGGTTTGAAATAATTACTTCATAAGCAGAAGCTCTCTGAGATGTCAATGTACCTTTGGGTTTCTCTAAAATGGCAAACAGAGCATGCTCCACAAAAAGGGTCATAGAGCAGCCCATCACAATACTTGTAAACTTGTCAATTGCGAACGCATCGGCTGTCAATGACTGTCTGCAAGGTAAGTGTCCTTACATTACTGGGTCTAGAATCCCACTATAATATGCTAAAGGCTTGTACCCCAATGTGGTCCTCTGTGTATACACTGCAGTCATGACTGTCCCATTCATGTGTGAAAATAAGAAAACCTCCTCAGTATAACTGGGATTTCCCAAAACAGGAGCTGTACAAATTGCTTTTTTCAACTCTTCAAATCCTTCCTCCATTTCCTCAGTCCATTCTATTGAAACCTTGTCTACCTGTGCCATTTTTAAAGCCTGTAAAAGGGGCCTTGTGTATGAACTGCAATCAAACACCCAGGTTCATAATTACATAGTCCAAAAAACTGTTGCATCTGTTTTACCGTGTGAGGTCTTGCAGTTTTCATAATTGCCTCAGCCCTTTCTGGTGACATCTTCTTTCCCTGATGTGAGATCAACTGTCCTATGTACAACACCTCTTCTTGGCAATTCTGCAATGTTTCCTTGTCTAACTTGTATCCCTTGTCTGCTAGGATAGTCATTAACTGAATTAAGTCTTATCTGCACTCATCTTCTGTAGTGCTACAAATTAATATGTCATCATATTGTATCACCGCACTTTTCAAATGTATATTGCCTAGGTCCATCTTTAGGATCCTGTTCAAGATAAATGGAGACTCACAGTACCCTTGTGGCAAACGAGTGTGTTTCAGACAAGACTGGCCTAACATAAATTAAGACAAGTCTTGTGAGTCCTTGTGCAAAATCGTGCATCCACCGGGATACGGCATAACATCTTCACCTGGTTAGGAACTAAAGGTAACTCTGCCATCACCTCTTTTGTTTTGCGAAAGTCAGCCCAAGTGGGACAGGTATGCCCAAACATAGGTCCCATGCCTGCTGGGCCTAGACACCCAACTTACTCCTCACTGATGAGGCCCAACCAGGCTGAAACATTTTTGTGGGTGCTTGTGGTTTTGTGCAGAACGGATACAACCAAGCAGTTTGGGCTGGACTGCCTCTTTGAGGTGGGTCAAGCCTGATTTGCATATGGTCTTACCCCTTTTGTGCGATGAAGAGCAATGGTCTGGAGGGTTGCCCAGAGAAATGCCAGAGGTTAAGATTTGTTCCAAACCTTCCAGCCATTACCTCTTTTGTTTTGCGACTTGTCCCACAGAGACAATAACCCTGTAGGTGCTGACTAACGATTTGTGCTGAAGACTTTCTAAGCCCACATACTGGTAACCCACATCAATATCTTTAATCATGCTACCCCAATATAACGTATCATGTTTTAAAACTTCTGTGTGGACATTCGATCATTCATTGTAATACTGTGTTGCCCGGTATTCTTTTCTAACTCACTCCAAGCTTGCAAGAGGACCTTGACTGCTGAAATACAGCTATCGATATTTGATCCCGAGAAGCTTAAGAAAAACCTGTTTGCCAGACTTTGGAAGGCGTCTCTAAACCCTGAACAAAGAGCTACGTGAAAACTCCTTAACAAAGAGAGCGATCTACAATACAAAAAAGACAGCAAGAACACACCGAGATGCATTCAGGTTTATAAATCACACAGTGGTGAAGAGACTGCCCAACTGGCAATTCCTAGAAATGTAGTAAGTGAATATATGTAAACAGTATCATTGTATATAATGGGCAGGATCCCGGAAAACTTCAAGGAAGCTGAGCTCACTAGTCAAACTGAACCCCGTATTCAGGATTTGGATGCCTGCAATGTCCTTGCGAGGTTTGACAGTAGGCGGAACATTTCCTCGAACTCTTTTCATGCAGGTGCAATTTCATTACCTCAATCAGAACCACTGGCCTCACAGCCCTATAATCTTTAGGATTAGGAGGTTCAGTGGCCATATAGAAGAGCCAGCTCACATCCTGATTTCGTGTGGGTTGTGCTTGGCTATTGGAGGGAGCTACATTGCTGAACCTCACTAGGAGAACACATTTAGAATAGTATGTTATGTGTTTCTTTTCACATTTCGTCCCGTGTGTGACCTTTTTTTTAATACGTGTTTTGTGAAGTTCACTAAAGGTTCACTTCACCTTTCACAAACCTTTTGCAAATCTCTGTTAAAATAAAAAATCAGTTCACTTACTTTCATCCAAAAAATACCCTTTGTGAAAACCTTGGTTTTAATACCCATTCACTTAACCTTCCTTCTTCCACTGAAAAATAAAAATAATTGCTTGTTAGATACCCTAGTTAAAACCTTTCTTTGACACCATATTTTTGATTATTTTTTAAACATTACAACTTTCCTTCCTGCATTCACTGAAAAGAAAACGGAGGAAAAGAAACGTTGGGAAACACTACGAAGAAACTATGGTGCAACCCTTTCCATGACACCCATTCATAACTCAGCCACTGAGTGTAAATCCTTGAGTCCACACAATGGTACGATTTTATCTTTGCTACTACTAAATCGCAAATATATTGTGCCTGGGAATCATGTAAAGATGACCCACTTATCCGCCACCACTGAGGGTGTGCTCTTGCTTTCAAACAATGGCATAGTTTTCTCTTCACTTCTAGTATTTTTGCTCATGATCACAAAAGGCTAGCAAACTAAATTATAGCCACTGAGTGTATTATCTCCTCTGTCTCTAAATAATTATGGGATTTTTTTCTTCCCTAGTAGTCACTGATTGTGAATGTCACATGATATTATGTCATCCAATGTGGTCACTGGAATTCTATCCTTCCAAATAACACAACGTGTTGACCTACTCTATTTTAATTTTCTATGGGCCTCATTACGACCCTGGCGGTAAGGGGTTTACGCCATCGTTAGCTGCGCCGACCCCTTACCGCCAATTACGAGGTCCCTTAGCGCCATGGAGGTCTTAACACCCGCTTTCAGCGGGTGTTAAAATCCATGGCGCTAAGGGACCATGGAGTTAATTACGCCACCGTAATTTACGGTGGCGTAATTAACGCCTTCCCCACTCCCATTATGCCCTATGGGGCAAAAATGGGAATGGGGAAGGGTAAATGGGGATTGGGGACTTACCGCCCCGCCAAGGTCGGAATGGGGCGGTAAATCCGCCAACCACCATGGCGTAAACGTAGTTTACGCCATGGTGGTAAAGTCACGGCCCAGGCGGTAACTTACCGCCTGGGTCGTAATGAGGCCCTATGTCTCTTCAGCTAAATCCTATTTTAATTATCTATCACTCCCTCAACTAAATCCCCATTTCATTTAATGTCCTGAACAATTCTAGCAATCTGCAGCATCTTCTTACAAGACTGTTCAAAAACTCGAACAGCACATGCAACGGCGGCTGGCAATCTATTTAATTGGAGGGGTGTTAATGTTTCCCACAAGAATGGGGAAGCAACTGAGTTAGTGAGAGAGCCTGGGCCAACCATTTCAATATACACTTTCGGTGAAAAAGTGGGTAAAAAGCTTCAAAGTTTGGAATCAGGATTGTGAGTAACTCATGGAAAATCCAATATAAGCAAGTCACACATCATGCACAGGGCATTTTCCAAATCATTTTCACGATGCCTTTTCCCACAATATATGCACGTAAAAAAACATTTTCATGCTGGCTGTACTCACACATTTCCATGTTGGCTGAACCAATATATACCAGCTTTGCTGTATAAGAACATACCTATGTTTCCTTTACACATAATTCCAGTAATTATAGTATAGAAAATTATGTCTGGCTATGCCAATATATTCCAGTAGCACACATTAAAATATACTGATTGCTTTGCAAGGTGAAAAGGCCATGCCACAATAGGAAAACATGTCCAAATTGGCAGCACCAATGTATGCCAGTGTAGCCATGTAAGAACACTTATCATCTTGTCTGTGCCCTTGAGGCCCAGAAAAAAAAATATCCAGACTGGCTGTATCAATGCAGGCCAATCCGGTAACATAATAACACTTATAATGTTTGTTTTACCCTCGATGCCCAGTAAAAAAAAAAATCTTGCTACAGTAAGAAAGTATAGGACAGCCTAGCCACATAAAAACAGTTAAGATGTTTGCTTGACCATTTATGCCAACTACAAAATGTCTTACCAAAGTAGATACATATAGCCAGTGTGGGTGCACCAAAGTAGGATGGTCCAGCCAGTTATTAACACTTTTCATGTTTGCTTTACCATTGATATCCAGCAAAAAATGGTATGCCAAAATAGGAAAATATAGCCAGACTATCAGCACCAAGTAGGCCAGTGCAACCACATAATAGCACTTATAATATTTGCAAAGCCATTGATGCCAATTAAAGGATGCCATGCCTCAGTAAGAGAACATAGTCAGGCTGGCTGCACCTAAAAAGCCCAGTCCAGCCACATACTAACCCTTATTGTGTTTGCTTTACCATCGATGCCTCGTGAAAATGCTGTGCTACAGTAACAAAATACAGCCAGACTGGCTGCACTAAGTAGGCCAGATCAGCCACATAATAAGACATATGTTTGTTTCACCATTGATGCTCTGAAACAATGCTATGCCAAATTAAGAAAATATGACCAGACTGAATGCACCAAAGCAGGGCGGTGCAGCCATGTACTAACACTTATCATGTTTGCTTTACCATTGATGCCAAGTAAACATGCCATACCATAGTAAAGAAATACAGCCTGACTGGCTGCACCTAAGTAGGCCAGTCAAACTACATAATGGCACTTGTGTTTTATTTACCACTGATGCCCAGAAAAAAAGGAATGCCACATTAAGGAAATATGCCCAGACTGGCTGCACCAAGGTAGGCCATTCCTGCCTCAAATTAATACATATCATGTTTGCTTTACCATTGACACCCATTGAAGATGTCATGCCACAGAAAAATAATGCAGCTAGTCTGGCTGCCCCTATGTAGACCAGTCCAGCAACATAAGAACACTTATGTTTGCTGTACCATTGATGCACAGAAGAAAATGTTATGCCACATTAAAAATATATACATATAGCCAGACAGACTGGCTGCTAAATGAGTCAGAATCCATCGCAAATCAGCATTTTCACACCCAGAGCAAACAGCAGCGCACACACACATTCATGCATAATTCACTCGTTTGTAAATTCAACATTCCCTTATTAACATGAACCCTAATTTAGCATTCACTCACTCATTCATATGTGCATGCAAACCGCATTCACTCACTTATAAACAGAGACACACCCATACACCACACACTCTCTCATTCTCTCATTCATACACAACCCACCGTACACACACCTACATGCATTCCCACCTACATACATTCATCATACCTTCTGTACTGGCCCAGACTCTTCTGCCCATTGGTCAACATGCCATCTGCCATGGATGACCTCCATCTCCCACACATAAAGAAAGAAGTATCAAAAAGCAGGGGATGTCCTGGTTCTTGTACATGCACAGTGGAACTGCAGTAATCTAAACTCAATGCCCAATCAATCTGAATGTGTGGGAGATGCAGGAGTACCCCTATGCACATTTAGCCTTTCAGTTCCCCAGCCTGTATCCCCAAAGTGCCATGCAAGACTGGGGAAGGCAAACACTCTCTACCCTGTATGGTCCATTGAGCATACGTGCTGGGCAACAGAAACTGTCAAAGGTAATCCATGCTTTGCTTTGACATTTAAAGCCATCCCAGTAGTGCTACCTTTAATGATAAATGCAGCTGAGGGAGCAATCAGAATATTTACTGGGATGGTTAGCTCATCCAAAGTGGGTGGCCGCGACTGAGCGCATGCCTTTTTTGCATCCGGTGAGTCTTAACTTGTCCAAACCACTTTGCCCGAACACCTAAGGAAGTTCAGGAAAGACTGGTTCGATGAATTACCTGGAATTTGGCAGAAATGTATGTCAGGAATAGTCTGGAGTCTGGTTCAAGGTTATTTATTTAACTGATGTTGATTTGTAACTTTCCTTGTACCAAGATGTAGAGACATAGTGAGTGTGGAGAGGATCCGAAATTAAGAAAGAGAAGTCAAGGGCCTAAGAGATGTGTCATTCATGTGAGCATACATGCCTTAGCAGAAATAGTATTTAGAAATTGATACAGTGTCTGTCTCTGCTGCTCGGTTTCAGTTATAAGTGTGAAAATAAGAATGATAAAGGTATACAACTGAGAAGTTAGAGTGGAATTTCAATGTGAATAGCAGCTGTTTAATGGGCAGCGCTATAAGACAAGGCATGGCAGGGGTTGGACAGGGTGACATGGTCCACCTTGTTTTGTGCAGTGCCCAAACTATCCTTCGGACAGACCGAAGTAAAAAGGGACCTCCGCCCTAGGCCCAAGTGCATCCCGTGTACTAAGTCATAATTTCCTAGGGACAGCATTGGCGCCAGGCTTGAGCGAAGAAGAGGCATAAAAAGCCAAGCAGAGACATTAAGTGTCCATTCTTTTTTTTCAAACAAACATTTTATTTGGTGTTTCAGCATTAAAACACATTGAAATCAACAATGCAGTCTTCAACAACATGCAATCTGAGTTCGGCCCAGAAGCTGAAGCCAGTCCAGCGGGAATGATGACGGACCTAAAGGTCTGTATATATTCTTCCCCCACTCCCCTGGAGGTTGTAGGTCCTGAGACCCTCAACACAGTTTTTGAATTTCTCAGATCGCTCCACCATGGTGCCAGCATGTTAGAGGGGGCGTTCTAGTAAGGCTAGAGAACTTTTCAGAATAGTCCATGAAGGGTGCCCATATATTCATAAAGTTGTTCAGGATTCTCGATCGGATTGCTGTGACCTTCTCCGCTATGTCGACCTCCCAGCATTTCGCCCACCATAGTTGAATCGGGGGCCGTCTGCATTTTTTCAAAAAAAAAACACGAAAGGGAGTCCTGTCTAAAGGAACAAAGTTAATTGCAATTTAATTATATGCAAAAGGAATTTAAAGTGTATCTGCTCCTCTATTGTAGCATAATTTATGCATATCCAAAGGATAAGTGTACGGGCAAAGGGGGAGGTAGTCCATGCACTCAAAAGATTAAATAGAATAGAAACTGAGAGTAATTTTTAATTTTTTCTCTTCTCAGTCATTCAACAAAAGCTGGATTTATGAATTCCAGTAAGTAAGGCAGACATTGCATATAAACAGTTATACAATTATTCCGCATTACAAAAAGAGGATGCTGCATTGAAAACTTTTGCGGCACATGTGTAACAAACTTAGGTGAGTGGATACATAAAGATACCGTGTAATGACGTTTCAAAGAGAAAGGTACACATACAGGCTCAAAATATTTACACATTTATCACAAACATATATAAACAACATGAACCATTGTTGCTCTAAGCACAGAACCTTGGAAAGGTCTGACAAAAGCCAGGCTAGAGGGTGACCAAAGTGGATCGACGTCCTTGACATAAATCGAACCCAAAATTTGTAAAAGGGGCGGGGGGACCTAGTAACCCAAGGTTGCAGGGTCCCTGTACGTTTCGGCTAAACAGTGGGTCACAGCCTTCTTCTTGGAGCCAAGGTATGGGGACCCCTATGGAGGATAAAAGGGGATGATGGTTAATATACCGTATATCATGCTTGAGTGCAGTCTATAGTGCAAGGGAGTATTAAAATGGTAAGATACTAAAAAACAAACAGATTAAAAAGGAAACTCTGGTAAACTCATATAAGTGGTCAAGGACTGACCTTGCTCTGGACTAAAACCTGAGTGTTTTCCGGATGTCTATCTTAGTCATAGTTCCACTAGACACTTACAAAGATGTAAGTGGTTAAATTCTCACATCATGCGGCTGTGGGGGGCAGGGAAAGGAAAAGAAAAAGAACAATACACCTGGGTAAGTGTGAGCACCAGAATATGAAATAATGCAGAAATAAATGCAGGAGGCTCCACTAGGAAGCTTGTTACCTTATGGGGATCCTGGATTACCAAGAGTGTCAACAGGACTGGGAGACCAGGCTGGGTACGACCCAGGATGAATCAAGTCTACAGAGAAAAAAAAAAATATATAGAACAGAAACCCCAATGTGTAGTAGGTAAGGGCAGGAAATGCGAGCATTAGCAAGTAAGGGCAGGAAATGCGAGCGTTAGCAAGGTCTGGACTCGCAGAGAGAAAGAGTAATTACCTTGTATTGGCTGGAAACTCCAGCCGTGTGTGTCCGCGAGGGCAGCGCTGTACCGAATGAAGCTGGAAGCACAACGCAATGCGGCGCATGTGCAGTGCTATAAGTCGCTGCTCACCGGCACATTAACAGAGCTACGCATGTGCAAAACTAAAGAGCACTGGTACCCTGCACATGCGCGGCGGGGACAGAGTGGCCGAAACAGAAGCCGCTGTTCCCCGGCGCAATAGCGGTGCAAAACTGAAGAATGCTAGTCCCCTGCGCATGTGCGGCGGGGGCAGGGTAATGCTGTGACAACTGAAACTGTTGTCGGAGGGGCCTGGAGATGAGAGTGAATCACGGTGCTAGGAGGCGCCGTGCCCAGCGCGGGAGCGGAGGTAACAACCTATGTAAATCAAGGAGGGGCCTGACAAAGGGACTACCCCACAGCCCAAGTGTACAAGGTGGCAGAGAACACAAAATTAATGTCGGACCATCCTAGGTGGCGGTATAACGCACTGCAAGAAGTAAAGGGGCATTAAATAACAAGAATAACACGAAGGAAAAAGTGGCATTACATAACAAGAAGGAAAAAGTGCTAGAGAGTCCCGTATGCATAATAATGCTGTGGGCTACGCTTGGGGATAATAAAAGGAACAATGTTCATGGGAGACCTTAATGAGGGAAAAGCTAGTACTGGTATGGTGGCCCAATTTCATTTAGCCCCAGAGTTGTAGATTGTAGTTTGTATATCCACCACTCCTCTTTGAAATTGAGAGAGTTGGTGATGTTGTGGGTACTGAAGACTTTGTCCGCCACCCACCATTTGAAACTGTCTGGGCCATGTTGCAGTTCAAGAAAATGGGCCACAAGAGGGGCTGTCATAGTTTTGCAGCGAATTCTGGAACGATGTTCAACAATTCTTTTATGAACTGGCCTCGATGTTTGTCCCACATAGCGTAATTTGCAGGGGCATTCTATAATGTAAATTACGTTGCAGGTCTTGCAATTAGTAAAATTTTTTAGTTTCCATTCCTTGTCGTTAATCATGAATGAATTCATTTTTTTGGTTTGATTACATGCTGAACAGTTGCCGCACGGGTGATGGCCGTTGATCTCTCTCAGATTCCACAGTGCAGAGCGAGTGTTGGTTTTAGTCATTCTGGCATGTGTAAGCATGTCTCTGAGATTCTTGGATCTTTTTAGTGCCATCCTAGGTAGTGGTTCCTGTGGAAGGCTGAGCTGTATCAATGGCCAAAATTTACGTATGGCCCCTTTAAGTTTGGTAGTGTTGGGGCCAAAGGTAGTGACACATGCCATAGTGGTTTCTTGTTGGGTGTCTTGAATTTTAGGTGTCAGAAGTACTTCTCTGGGTGTGAATCTCGCTCTTTTCTGTGTATCTCTGAGGAGCTTTCTGGGATAGCCCCGAGCCTTCAAATTAGTCGCAAGGGCTGCTGCATTCACTTTGTATTCTTCTATGTCTGTACAGTTTCTCCGTACTCTAAGAAACTGGCCATAGGGGAGGTTGTTTCTTAAGTTCCTCGGGTGATTGCTTTTATAATGCAGCACTGTGTTGCGGTCTGTTTCTTTCTTAAACATGGTACATTCCAAGCTGTTATTCTTAGATTTGATGGTAAGATCCAAGAAATTGATGCTGATGTTGCTACTACTTATTGTGAATTTGATCTCATCTGTACGGTCGTTGATCCAACTGAAAAAGTCTGCCAGGGTGCTATTTTCGCCTTTCCAAATGAAAATGATGTCGTCAATGTATCTGTACCAGAGTATAATGTTATCAAGGTACGGATTACATAAATTAAGGACATTATTATATTCATATTCGGCCATGAAAATGACAGCCATACTCGGGGCAAAGGCCGCCCCCATGGCGGTGCCACGAATTTGCAGATAGAAAGTTTCTTCAAATTGAAAAAAGTTGTTTGTTAGAGCTAGTTCCAGTAGTTCAACTATAAGGTTGATCGGAACTCTGGTTTGTCGCATATGATGGGTAAGGTGGTGTCTGATACATTCGACTGCTGCTTCCTGAGGAATGCTCGTGTAGAGGCTATTGATATCCATAGTAACTAGTATGTCTTCCGAAGGGTTAAAAGGTTGATGTTCAAATTTATTTATTGTAGCCATAGTATCTCGCAAATATGTCGGAGTTTTCTGGCTTAAGGGTTTTAAGAAAAAGTCGATAAATTTACAGACAGGTTCAAGCACTGACCCACACCCCGATACAATCGGTCTTCCTGGGGGTAAAAGTTGGTTCTTGTGAACTTTGGGTAAAGCATAAAAAGCTGGGATACGTCCCTCAGAATTATTCAGGAAGATTTCCTCTCTTTCAGAGATCCAGTTGTTCTCCACCGCGTAGTCGGTAGTGTCTTTAATCTTTTTTTTGATTTCTGATGTGGGGTCTTTGCGCAGTTTTTTGTAATTCCCCTCTTCGTTGAGTAATGACATAACCATTGCTTTATATTGGCCAGAACTCTGAACGACAACCCCTCCTCCTTTGTCTGCCGCTTTAATAACAATGGCAGGGTTTTCGGCCAGGGCCTTAAGGGCTTGTTGTTCCCCCTGTGTGAGATTATTTCTTTTGTGCAAGGTGGTGCGCTGTGCTTTTTTCATTTCTTGCTTGATACATTTTTCAAACGCAAGGACAGATACCGGCATTTCGTTGTCATTGGGAAGGAAGTCCGATTTTTTCCTTAGGCCTGAGTCATCAGGTTCTAGGGGACTTTCTTTGTCTTGGAAGAAGACTTTTCTTCTGATGGTCCTGTAAAAGTATGAAAGTTCCTGATCAAGTCTAAACCAATCAGTGTGATTAGTCGGGACAAATGACAGTCCTTTGGATAGTACAGATTTGTCCTCTTTAGTGAGCGTACTGCCCGAGAGGTTGAAGATAGGTATGGTCTCTAATATCTCCTCCGTCTCCTGTTGGAGTTCGACGACCTCCATCGTGGAAAGTTGAATGGGGACATAGGCTGGAATTGGGGCGGGCCCCAGTAGCCTCCCCTGGGATCCCCTTGGCCTAAAAAAGGCGCCATCTGTGGCTGCTGATAGTTATCGCGATTACTCGGTCTACCATTAGAATTGGTAGAGTCGTCGTCAGATGAAACCGAGCTTGATGTATTCCAGAAAGAGACCCTTTTGCGTCTATTTCTTGCTGGGCCCGTTTGGTTGAGAAGTCTTTCTTTTTCTTTCTTGTCCTTAAAATCAACTGATAAATAAGGATATACGAGTTCTAGTTGGAAATTTTTAATATCTTTTGCTAGTTTTTTGTGCTTCTTTTCCAGTGTGCTACTCATAAAGGTGTCCATTGTTTTATTTATTTCCTTCAATTTTTCTCTAGCGTTATCCAAGCTATCGTCATTAAGGAATTTCTCCTCTTGTGTTTTAAGTTCTTTGGAGATGTCTAGGTGTATCCTCCTAGCTGTGGTAATTGTTAGAACCATCAGGTCCCTGCTGCATTTAGTTGCAATTTTGCTAAATCCAAGGATGTAGTCTTTATCCTCTAAGAATAAAGCTGGCTCATTGCGTACCTGCAGACCCATGGGTACTAAGTTTGCTCTAAGGTATTCCCTTAAGAAGTGCCCATGCACTTCAGTTCTAAAACAGCGTTTTTTAAGATTGAGTAAGTCGTCAACTGATGCTGATGATGCTAGAGATTGCTGGGCACCCTCAATATTAAAAAGAGTTGGACCTTGGATGATCTCTAGGATCTGTTCTTCCGTGAAACTGAGAGTTTGGTCCATAGTGTAGGGCTGGAACCAAAAACAGTGTAAGGACAGAGAAAATTTTACTAATTGCAAGACCTGCAACGTAATTTACATTATAGAATGCCCCTGCAAATTACGCTATGTGGGACAAACATCGAGGCCAGTTCATAAAAGAATTGTTGAACATCGTTCCAGAATTCGCTGCAAAACTATGACAGCCCCTCTTGTGGCCCATTTTCTTGAACTGCAACATGGCCCAGACAGTTTCAAATGGTGGGTGGCGGACAAAGTCTTCAGTACCCACAACATCACCAACTCTCTCAATTTCAAAGAGAAGTGGTGGATATACAAACTACAATCTACAACTCTGGGGCTGAATGAAATTGAGCCACCATACCAGTACTAGCTTTTCCCTCATTAAGGTCTCCCATGAACATTGTTCCTTTTATTATCCCCAAGCGTAGCCCACAGCATTATTATGCATACGGGACTCTCTAGCACTTTTTCCTTCTTGTTATGTAATGCCACTTTTTCCTTCGTGTTATTCTTGTTATTTAATGCCCCTTTACTTCTTGCAGTGCGTTATACCGCCACCTAGGATGGTCCGACATTAATTTTGTGTTCTCTGCCACCTTGTACACTTGGGCTGTGGGGTAGTCCCTTTGTCAGGCCCCTCCTTGATTTACATAGGTTGTTACCTCCGCTCCCGCGCTGGGCACGGCGCCTCCTAGCACCGTGATTCACTCTCATCTCCAGGCCCCTCCGACAACAGTTTCAGTTGTCACAGCATTACCCTGCCCCCGCCGCACATGCGCAGGGGACTAGCATTCTTCAGTTTTGCACCGCTATTGCGCCGGGGAACAGCGGCTTCTGTTTCGGCCACTCTGTCCCCGCCGCGCATGTGCAGGGTACCAGTGCTCTTTAGTTTTGCACATGCGTAGCTCTGTTAATGTGCCGGTGAGCAGCGACTTATAGCACTGCACATGCGCCGCATTGCGTTGTGCTTCCAGCTTCATTCGGTACAGCGCTGCCCTCGCGGACACACACGACTGGAGTTTCCAGCCAATACAAGGTAATTACTCTTTCTCTCTGCGAGTCCAGACCTTGCTAACGCTCGCATTTCCTGCCCTTACTTGCTAATGCTCGCATTTCCTGCCCTTACCTACTACACATTGGGGTTTCTGTTCTATATATTTTTTTTTTTTCTCTGTAGACTTGATTCATCCTGGGTCGTACCCACCCTGGTCTCCCAGTCCTGTTGACACTCTTGGTAATCCAGGATCCCCATAAGGTAACAAGCTTCCTAGTGGAGCCTCCTGCATTTATTTCTGCATTATTTCATATTCTGGTGCTCACACTTACCCAGGTGTATTGTTCTTTTTCTTTTCCTTTCCCTGCCCCCCACAGCCGCATGATGTGAGAATTTAACCACTTACATCTTTGTAAGTGTCTAGTGGAACTATGACTAAGATAGACATCCGGAAAACACTCAGGTTTTAGTCCAGAGCAAGGTCAGTCCTTGACCACTTATATGAGTTTACCAGAGTTTCCTTTTTAATCTGTTTGTTTTTTAGTATCTTACATTTTAATACTCCCTTGCACTATACACTGCCCTCAAGCATGATATACGGTATATTAACCATCATCCCCTTTTATCCTCCATAGGGGTCCCCATACCTTGGCTCCAAGAAGAAGGCTGTGACCCACTGTTTAGCCGAAACGTCCAGGGACCCTGCAACCTTGGGTTACTAGGTCCCCCCGCCCCTTTTACAAATTTTGGGTTCGATTTATGTCAAGGACGTCGATCCACTTTGGTCACCCTCTAGCCTGGCTTTTGTCAGACCTTTCCAAGGTTCTGTGCTTAGAGCAACAATGGTTCATGTTGTTTATATATGTTTGTGATAAATGTGTAAATATTTTGAGCCTGTATGTGTACCTTTCTCTTTGAAACGTCATTACACGGTATCTTTATGTATCCACTCACCTAAGTTTGTTACACATGTGCCGCAAAAGTTTTCAATGCAGCATCCTCTTTTTGTAATGCGGAATAATTGTATAACTGTTTATATGCAATGTCTGCCTTACTTACTGGAATTCATAAATCCAGCTTTTGTTGAATGACTGAGAAGAGAAAAAATTAAAAATTACTCTCAGTTTCTATTCTATTTAATCTTTTGAGTGCATGGACTACCTCCCCCTTTGCCCGTACACTTATCCTTTGGATATGCATAAATTATGCTACAATAGAGGAGCAGATACACTTTAAATTCCTTTTGCATATAATTAAATTGCAATTAACTTTGTTCCTTTAGACAGGACTCCCTTTCGTGTTTTTTTCTACTGATAGCCCTTTGTCCTGTGCTATAATTTGGGGCTTTCCCTCCTGTATCCCTTTGCATTTTTTCAAAGCCATGCCATCGCCATTTTGGCAGCTCGAAGATGATGAGTGCATAGACTTGAAACATCTTCGAAAGCGGGAATGCACCTCCACCTGTTTCTCCCAGGAGAAGTATTCCGGGGTCCCACAGAACAGACAGCCCAGTGATTGCTTTAATATGATCCACCACCTCCCTCCAATATCCCTCTGCCTTCGGGCAGGTCCACACCATGTGGTATAGAGTTCCCCGGGCTGGGCACTCTCGCCAGCAGTCTGCAGAGATTTCAGGCTTGGTCTTATTTAATTGGTCTGGGGTGACATAATATCTCTAACAGAATGTATAACCCCCTTCCCGGTTTGCAATGCTTTGTGTGTTCTTATGTAGCCTAGTTGAAATCTTCTCCCATTCTTCAATCTCTATTTCTCGGCCTAGGTCCCTCTCCCAGTCAAGCATGTGCCTTTCTTTTTTAGAAGGATCTGTTTGATCCAGGAGGCGATAGAGCGTTGAGATTCTTCCCCTTGGGACCTGCCACAGGAGGGATAGCTCTAACGCTGATAGCTCTCTAGCCCCTTTCTCCCTGACCATCTTGTGCGATATTCAATGCTGGATCTGGGCATAGTGGAACCTTTCGAAATTCTCCCACCCCCAAACTTCTCTTTGCATCTCTCAAATGTTATGGGAGACCCGCCTTCCAGGAAATCTGCAAGCTTCTGCAACCCACTCTCCCTCCATGGCCCAAAGTTATGTGGTGATACTCCAGGGGTGAACTCAGGGTTATTCCAGATGGGTGTACGTGGAACCAATGTGCCCCTCCCACCCCACTTCCGTGCTGCTGTTTTCCAGCTGTGAGTAGTAGTGCTAGTTGCTGTTAGAGGGCCCCGATTTGCCTGGACTTTTATGGTCGGTAGGTGTGGGAGATCGGGCAATGGGACCGGAAACCAGAGCCCTCTTCTAACTGCTTCCACAGAAGCTGGTCCGCTGGCTGAGTCCAAGTGTATGAATGGGAGAGTTGTGCTGCATGTACATAGCTTGCCACGTCGGGGACGCCCAAGCCACCCAAAGCCCTCCCACGGACCATAACCTTCTTCGCTATCCTAGGTTTTCTCCCCCCACCCATACAAATTCTTGTATCTTCCTCTGCAAGTAGAGCAATTCGCTCTTCGGAATGCAGACTGGGAGCGCTGCGTATTGGTAAAGTAGTCTGCAGACACGTGTCTTGCAAAACCAGCATTTATCATATTTTGCATTTTTTTCAACGTGAATGACATACCAATAGGTTTGGAGCCAGTGTTCAGTTTTCTATTTAATTCCTCACGATCATTCGTTAACATTTTCTTAACAAAGTTAATGTTGACATTGCACTTGTAATTCCAATGAATTTGTGCCTTGATGTATCACAATATGTTAATGCAGCGCTGCTAAATTAGTTTGTGTTAAACTGTGACCAAGTTGGAAACTGCAGCATGTCATATGCAAAGGAGACACTGTAGCCAAATAGTTCTGGTACAGTAACATTTATGTCTTAATCTTCTTTAAGTAGATAAGTTAGTCGCCCCACCATGTATCAGGCTTCCTGTCAATGACCGCCTCACACTCCACGTTTCATGGTGCAGCTCTCAAGCACATGCACATGCTACACATCTCCCTCCTTTCACAATAACATGTTTAGACTTGCAAAGCAACTAGTGCGGTGTCAGATAGTCAGGTACCCAAATGAGGTGAATGGAGAAATATGGGATAGGAGAGCAAGTGTGGATGTTTTGGGGAAAGCACTATGAGGAATTACAAAGGGGAACATACAAGACAGTGTTCGGTGCCTGTGCACCCTACTCTACATAATCAGTCTCCAGCATGTCCTCTTGGGCCTAACCACACCCACTTCAACTCCCTGCTCATGTTCCAATACTTCATGCTCTTTAGCACTACCATCACTTCTCTCTGAGGAAGCATTGATCGCCCTCTGGTGTGCACAGTTACTCCTTCTAATATCTACTTCCTCCACTGGCCAAGCAGGAGCCCCTATTCCCAGAATCCTCTTCATATAGATAATAATTGCAACATGGAATACTTTGATTATTTTGCGCAGGGGCAGCCATGTTCATGCTTGTCCCTTCAAAGTATTGGGCAGTTTTATATGAACCCAGTCTCCAACATTGTATTCTCATAAAATGGCTGCCTGGTGTCCATCATTGTATATGTTGTTACTGGTTTGTCTGTCCCTAATCCTATTTCTCTCTTCATGTGACTCAATATCTGTGTTACCCTCCACCCCATCCATGAAATACATACACTTGTATTGGGCTTTTGACCTGTTGTTGACTATGAAGTCAATCTGTGTGCCACCACATTGTTGGTAACCACTTGCTTCCAAATTCTCCTATCCAAAGAACAGGCTGTATGCTATATTTTATTACTCACTTGAATCATTTCAAGTTCATGTACTTAGTTACTTGGTGTTCAATGCCATTGCTCTTGAGAAATCTCTCCATTCCCGAGAAACCAATCGAACCCCATTGTGGTTCAGGATAACAGTGGGGTAACCTTCTCTCTTAAATACTTCATCTAAGAAACAGGTGACATCTTTAGTCAAACTTTGGATTATGACAACTTCTGCCCACATATTGTGAATAAATTCACTAAAGGCATGCAATACGATTGGGACCCTATACCTCATGTATGTGCAACAATGTCAAACTCCACTCTTTCCTATGGCATAGTGAGAAAACCATCATGACTTTCATGGGGTTAGAGGGTGTGGAGCAAACATTTACACTGTGCTCACATCTGGGAGATTCTGGGATAATCCTTTCAATCTGAATGTCACAGACACGCCATCTAAAATACTGTCTGATTCTTTTTTGACTCAAGCATGCCGTGGTGACCTTCTTGTGCTAGCTCTTACACCATCAGGTTGAATAATTTAATCACTGTTCAGTGGAAATGCTTTTTTCCGTATGCAGTTCATCTTTGACTCTACACAGTTCCTCACACTTAGTTATTGAAATGCTTTCTTGCTGCTATGCTCTTTTAAAGTTTCCCTCTCACTTTTCAGTGTAAAAACGACTAATCTAATCTGTGAGGCAGTGTTTCCGATTGCTTTAGAGCAGTAAAAAAATCAAATGGCTCACCACGTAGTTGTTTTTCAGAGTACAGTGATTAAGGTTCTGACAATTCTTTGACTGATAGAGAGCCTGAGGTTCAAAGTCTGGTTCAGTAAAGTCTAAAATATTAAACCAAGTGCGTTGTAAAAAGTAATTTCTTGTTGGATAGAGGTGCATGTAACTTATCAAGGTTTAAATATATTATTCATTATTTAAACCTTGATATTTCACATGCTCCTTTATCCCAATTTTTTCATCTCTCTATGGCAATCAAAAACACTGCCTCATTAGATTAGATTAGTCATTTATATGTATTTATATTTGTTTCAACACACACAGGATTGGACGAATAATTGGTCCTGATGAAGGCGAATAATTAATTAATTATATGCCGAAACATAACTTCATGTAGAACTTTCATTAATTAACAAGATGTCAATGTCTGTTTGCTGTAAAACTTGACCAGTTGAAAATAAGTGTATTTGCTATGTTCCATTTCTCTGGATGTTATTGAGACACATTGCTACCTTTCCTTTTTTCCTTAACTATGCTATGTTTGTGAGAAATGTGTCCTTCAACTGTTGCTGTGTATTTCTTAATTATATTTATGCTTGTTATTTTTGAATTTATAATTGTGACACCAACAAAAATAAACATGCTTGCAACTTTACATTAAAAACCTGATATTCATAATTAGTTGAATGTTATAGGACCACTGTTGATTGCCCTAATTAACACATTCATGTCAATATTAATTGGTAAACAACTATTGTTTGAACCATTCCCAATGGGAACAACTTTGTATCTGACAGATAGCCTATTTGCCTGTGTCCATGTGAGTAAGGCCATTCCCTTTTGTGATAGATGTTTTCAGAACCAGAAAGAGTGAAGAAGGGAAAGGAGAAACATATTTGGGTGTTATTGGCAGAGGGGTTCTAGTGAAGGTCAAAAGAGGAATGAGCTGTTGAGAGTGAAAAGAAGAGGGCCAAAGACTGCCACATCGGTGGCTTCCAGAGTAAAGTGTGTGGGTGAGGAGGTAGTGGCATTCCATAAGATGGAGAATGATTAGTCTGGGAAAAAGAAGGTTACTCCACTGAATGTGGTGTCTTTGGAGCCTAAGTGGCAATAGGTCTGGAGAAGGTTGGGACAGTCCACAGTGTCAAAGTCTGTAGCCATGTCACATAGGATGAGTGTGGACGAGAGGTGAGAGTGATGAGCAGTGGTATGAATGTTGTGAATTGGGTGAGAGCATTCTAAATAGATTGTTTGCTCTGAAATCCTGATTGGAGTGGATCACATTGGGTGCGAGATCCACAAGAAAGTCAACAATGTGATTGAAGATGACTTGTAAAATAATTTTTGAGTGATTGGATCTGTAGAAGGAGGGGTTGTTATTATTGGGCATGGGTATCTTGTTCAGAGGGATGATGGTGTCTATATGGTAACAGATGGGGAAACAAGACTGTTAAGAGGAAGAGATTGAATATGGTGGAGTAGTAGAGAGGAGATGGCAGGTGTGAGTTGTAGATTAAGGGGACCTATGGGATCACAGGAGCAGTTTGTAGACTGAGGGATTCATATGAGCTCAGTAGGAGAGGTAGGAATGATGTGGGGGTGACAGTGGCTAAAAGGAAGGAGATGGAAGAGTTAAGATGCTGGCCATGGTTTCATGTACTTTAGTGGCAAAATAGGAGGCAAAATCACCAGGTGCTGGTTCAGGGAATAATGACAACCACTTTCAGCAGGGGCAACAGCGGGTAAGAGGTTTTACCCTTGGCCAAGCTACCCATCAACTAGCCTTCCAAAGGGTTCCACGTCCTTACCTCTTGAAGGAAGTGGGGTGTGGTCACATAATCTCACACAGGCCCTTGGGGTGTGCAAATCAGATTAGCAATAGGCCACTGCAGGAGTGACAAAATGGTGCACCTTGATGGGGCGGTACTTCAGGCCCATTACTTATTTTGCTGGGTCTCCCTCTCTAGATCCTGAAAAGAGAGGTTTAAATACCCTGATGTTAAACAGCAAGGGAGCCCGCCAATGCACAGGAGGCTGCTGAGGGGAGACTGTTTTGCAGGAATGTAGCTCAAAGTATACTCTGCAAATGGCTGGCACTTGGTGAGGTCATTGGTCCACACGCAGGCATGTCGACTTCATGGGTCAGATTAGCATTGGGCCACTGCAGGAGAGACAGGAGCAGCATAATGGAGCAACATGATGGCAATGAGTTGCGGCCTGCTGTTGCCGGGTAGAAAAGGGTGGGATTGGTAGATCTCACGTTCTTCATTGGATGCTGAAGGAAGAGGATCAGGGGCCCTGATGTAGAATGGCAGGGGTGCGGGTCGATTCGCAGGGGACTTAATGGGGGAGAATGATGAGAGGATGTAACTCGATGTATAGACCATGTATGGCCCTGCCTGACACTGTCACCTGCTTTTCCAGAGGCCAATGGGCTGCACAGGTCTGACCAGCACTCGGCTGCTTCTGCAAAGGTATCAATGCACAATGTGGCTCCATAATCATCCGGTACTTTATGCCCTTTACAGAAGTGTAGAAAGTGATGGGGCTGCTGCATCTCACCTCACTCACGAGATCCTGAAGGAAGAAGATGGAGGCTCCTGATGCAGAAGGGCAAGGGATGGTGGTGCTGATGCACAGGATGCTTGCTGAAGGGACAGTGCTTATGGGTTTATATGGGTTCAGAACCAATAAAGATATCAGTAGGAGGCTTTATATATTCTTCTTCAGTTAGTCAAAATATCAGCATCACCAGAACCAATTTTAATTGTGATGCCATTAGTCTACTGTTTTAGGGATATACACTTTGAAATCCCTTTTGTGGTCAAACTTCGTTGTTTTAATTTGGGGGCATTGTGAAGTCCATACGGCCATGTTTGTGAGTGGGGGAGAGCGGCCATTGAATCCATCGTTGTAGGCAGGGATGCATACATAGAACTGCACACCTCTGTTATTCTGCAATTGGCCAAGTTAGCCCTCACTACATTTTTCATGTACACTTCTGGTACTGCCATGGGATCCAATTACATGTATCTCTTTGAGTGCCAAATTATCTACAGTGACACTAACCCATTCCTTTAGCAACATGATCTATAAAACTGATGCATTCATGATTTGCAACAATAGATGCCAGCCTCAGGGGGTCCAGTGTCACCTTGGAGAATGTATTGAACTATTTGTTTGAATTTGTTTGAATTTTTTGTATTGCGCTGGCCCCACCCACAGGGTTTGGGAGCGCCTTATGTGGATCAAATATTGAAAAGGTGGGAGTTGAAAAAAGAAGTGACAGAATGTTTCCAATAAAGACTAGCAAGATGTTAAGCTCTTTGGGCACTGAGTCAGGCAAGGACGTCGTCAGTTCGGAGAAAACTGGCAGAAATCTCCAGGGCCCTTCGAGACTTGCAGAGAGACGTAATGTTCATAAGGCAACTAGTTCTCAGGAAGCAGCCTCTGGAACATTGGACAGTAATGGTAATACACCCATTTTTGAAAAATATGTCATAGTTCCTGTCCTCTTTCTCTTAGTGTCAGATAACCTCTTACAGCTCTCAGTGGATCCTTCACCTATGACCTTCTAGATCATTCTGCTGTCAAAACGAATTCCACTGCACCTGATATCTTTGAGGTGCCATAAAAAGGCTTACATCAATTGGGCATCTTTATGGGAGTGCCTAAAGTAATCCAGTAGGCTTGCTGTCCCTCGGAAATATATAAACATCATTGCCCATCTTTTTTCAGGCTAATTTTAATGGAACATAATCTCCTAATAGTCGTGTGATATCTGGAGAATGTTTTATTGCATGCACGATAGTTTCCACTCTTCTTTCTTTTATCCTCAGATCACCACCCTCTCCAACTGCCAGTGGAATGTCAGTGACGTCAGCTCTGACCTTCCCCATCCTCGTGCAGTAAATGACAATGGCCCTCATTACGACCCTTGCGGAAAGCGACTGACCGGAGCGCCACAGCGTAAATAGCGTTTCCGCCATTGCACGAAGGAGCAAAGTGCGGCCCATTCCGACCCATCGGGCACGAGCACCACGGCATGGCGGAAGTGCAAAGTCCGCGATGGCGGAAATGACCTCGAAACGGCCCACACCGCCGCCGTACGGCGCCCTAGGTGCAATACCGCCACCCCTCTTAGCGGTCACCGCAGTGTGCGCCTACCGGAAAGTACGGTGGCCGGAAATATACGGAAACGGAAGCTAAAACATGGGCCCGGAACGGGAAACATCCCGGCGTACACCTATAAATACACTAAAACCACACAACCACTAAAATCACTACCCCGAAACACACCCCAACCCGCCAACCACCCTAGCGAAACCAAGAATAATGGGAAAAGCAGCGAAGAAAGCGTGCGACCGCAAGCGGCAGGTCCACTTCTCCCGTGAGGAACTCACCGTGCTAACAGAGACCCTCGAGGAGAATGCTGCCGTCGTCTTCTCCACGCAAATGACCAGGACGGCACTTGCAAACAAGAAGGCCATATGGGCTCTGGTGGCACAGCGGGTAAGTGCGGTGGGGACCGCACCCCGCACCCCACAGCAATGCCGCAAGCGATGGGACGACCTGCGGATACGCGTCCGCAGCATACTCTCTGCCAACCGCAACATTGCCACAGCCACCGGGGGAGGTCCTGAATCACCCATCAAGTTGACCCCCTGGGAAGAAATCTGTGCCTCCACCATCGGAATGGAGAGCATAGAGGGAGTCGGAGGGATGGAGAAAGGAGTGCAGACATCCGAAGATTCAGGTAGGTGGCCCAGATAAAACAATGCCAAATCCACAAAGTCCATCCATGTGAAGTACCATGTGTCCACATAGTGCAACAGAAACACATGTCCAGGAGAACGTCCACACACATCGGCCTGATAGCGCACGTTAAAACCCACAATAAATACATAATTAATTAAAAACCCCTAAAACACGCACTACACGTGCAGCAGGCACACCCTAACTGCAGGCTGCCAAACAACTGCACCCTCACTCCACACACAAATGAAACCACCCCCAAGACCCCGACCCAAATCACCCTCAGGCACCACCCCAATGCATGTGATACAATGCCATTCCAATTCCCACTGACCCATCAATAACCCTCGCCCTCCTTTACTCCACCACAGGGTCCGATCCAAACGACGAGCTACAGGACACCCCTACCAGCACACCTGCAAAGAGGGCCAAGACCAACGGCCAGAGACCCTCCACCTCAGCTGCACGCATCAAGACACGGCAGCAGCACAAATCAGGTGGCAGCACAGAGGAGGGAACATCAACAGGCACCCCAGCAGCCAGCATGCCCACAACACCACCACCACAGGTCCCCCCAACGGATGCCACAGAAGGCACTGCCTCTGGTGGCAGCAGCACCATAGGTGACACCCCATTGATGGCAGCATGCTCCGACACAGAAGACGGGGATGTCGAGGTCAGATCCATCCATGACCTGTCCCAATCCCCCTGTCTGTCCCCTCCCGTACAACATGAGGATACCACGCAGGGGCACCCACAAGACGACGACTGGCCATCCCCCACAAGCCCTGTGGCAAGGCAACATGAGGACAACAGCCCCTCTGTGACACCACCGCAAATGGCCATGGCCCAGCAGAGGCAACAGTCCCTCGACAAGTTAATCGTCCAACAGCAGCAAATGGCCACACTCCTCAAGGGCCATGCCGATGAATGTGGGGGCACCAAGGCAGACATAGAAACATCAACAGAGACACTTAGGGCAGAAATGGAGAGAGGTACAGAGACGCTAAGGGCACAAATTGAGAGTAGCACCGAGAGCCTGAGAGTCCAAATGGAGAGTAGCACCGAGAGCCTGAGAGTCCAAATGGAGAGTAGCACCGAGAGCCTGAGGGGGGAACTGCATGCGACGTCCAAAGACGTATGTGCCGAACTTGCCGCAGTGCGCCGTGTGCTCACTGAGCTCACGCAAACCCTTAGGGACATGCATGGACGTGAGCAGGCAGACACATCATCCGTTGCAAGTTCCGTCCAGGGCAGCCCCCAACGTAGATCTGGAAGGAACCTGCGCTCCACAGGCAGGGGTGCCCCTGATACCCGCAGAGGGGGCATGCAATAGCGACAGCCCACTGACAATGAGCATCTTTGGACACTGGTGTTCGGGGGGGAGGTAGGAGGGTGGAGGGGGTGTGTTGGGCTCACTTGGGTGGCGGGTCGATAAGGTGTTCAACATGATATCACATATGCCATAAAAAGTGCACGATCAACCAATGAGAAGTGTGGACATTGATCTTTGTGTACTAGGCCATCATAGGCGTACAGTCCATATTGTGCATGTCCCAGACACACGCAGTGCCACGAGTCCCGTGTCCATGCATCAGCCACCAGGCGTGAGTGCTAGAAGCATACATCAATGAGATGCTGACGAATGTCACGGCCCTCCGGTGCCTCGCAGACTCCATGAGGTGCTGCCACATCCCCACCCTCATCATGACCATCTCCAGGTGCTTGCAGTTCTGCGTCAGGGGGCATGGGCACATTTCTACGTACGCACATGTTGTGGAGCATGACACATGCCATCACCATCTTTGCAACCTTCTCATGGCGGTACAGGAGTGCCCCGCCAGACCTGCTGAGGCAGCGGAAACGACCCTTCAGTAGGCCGAATGCCTGTTCAATGACTACACGGGTACGTGAGTGGGCATGGTTGTAGTCCTCCTCATGCTGGTCCTGTGGGTTCCGGACTGGTGTGAGGAGCCATCTCTTCAGTGGATATCCAGCATCACCTGTATGTGGACGAGAAACGTATGATGTGGAATGCCATTGATACGTACGCACACCCCCCCCCCCCTTCCTGGCAGGTCATTGACAAATCACATACCCCACATCATCATGCATGTAATGAGACTCACCGAGTAGCCAGGATCTGTTCCCTGCGTGTCGTTCCATGTAGCGTGGTATTGTCGAGTTCCTCAAGACCATAGAATCATGGGTTGATCCAGGGAATCGGGCACAACAATGTGTAATGATCCTGTTGGAGTCACACACCATCTGTACATTCAGGGAATGAAATTGTTTTCGGTTGCGGTACTGGGCCTCCATGGCATGTGGGACGACCAATTCAACATGGGTGCAGTCGATGGCACCAATGCAACCCGGTATGCCGGCAAGTGCATGGAATCCCACTTTTGTGTTGGTTATTTCCAGCTCCGAGCGTGGTAGAGAGATGTAGTCGTCTGCGTGCTTCAGGAGGGCATCGAGCACTAGCAATAGTGTCCGTGAGAACAGTGGCTGAGAAATGCCATGCAACTGTCCGACTGTGTGCTGGTAGGTGCCTGTGGCCAGGAAGTGGAGTACAGACACCACCTTCAGTAGGGGTGGGATGGCGGTTGGGCTGTCTATCATGCTGACAAGGTCAGCCTGTGTCATGTCCACAATGGCGGCTATGGTGTCCCGGTCCAGACGGTAGAGGGTGTGGATCTGCTCATCAGTGAGGTTGAACGGATGTGCTCGGAGGCGTGGGATTGCGGGCTGCCTGCGTGGTGGTAGTGGCTGTGCTGGTGGGCCTTGCTGGCCCTGCCTTGGCCTCCTCCTCCTCCTGCGTCTCCTCCGTGCGGCTGGTTGTAGTTGGTGTTCGTCTACTTCTTGGAGTCGGAGCACTTGCAGTGCTATCAGGTCCCCCAGGGCAAACATCGCGAGTCCTGCCGGTAGCATTTCGGTGTGGTTGTGGGAGGGGACTGGCTGTGCAATTTATGTGTTTTCAGGCTGTATGGCCTCCACCTGTGGTGATTAATTCCACCTGTGCAAACTGCTCTCCCCTTTGGCCGAGCACGTCCCGCGCACAACGCTGCAATTCGGGGAATGGCATCTTGCTATTGCAATCATGTATTTGTACCCGATGGCCGTGTAAGATTGGTTGATATGTTCATTCTGCTGTGGTCCCATTGTTTCACGTACTATCTGTGCAGTCGCGAACAGACTTGTGAGGGGTCAGTGGGACGTAGTACTCGGTTAACGGTGGGCCCTCATGCATCACTGTACCGAGTTGCAACGACGGGCGGGGCGTCCCATTCGTGGGTGAAGGCAGTTGCCATTTTCACACACAGCCGCACTCGATGGGATAATTAGTGATTTCAAACGGCCACAGATGCCTTTTCGACGTGATGTTGCAAATGAGGAATTCGAAGGGCGGCGCTTTCGGTTTCCAGCTAGCGGCGAGGAGATGCCCACAGGTCTGACTGCAAATGTAACGTTCTATTGTTCTATGTCCTTGAGACAGGGCCCATGGCGAGGGAGCAATGATTGATATGAATAGTTTGGGATGCGCAATAGCTACGTGGGCGATGAGGCCGTCCGTTCCCAAATACATGTTACTTCACAACACTGGAATTACGGGCTGGGGCGCTGTGGATTTAGCAGGCTGCATAACGCACAGACTCAATGGATGTTTCTAATGTCATGTGAGTAATTATTCAGGCATTTTGATCCCGGGATGAGGGAATGATGGATGGATGCATGGGCAGGTGATTTGGTACAGAGTTTGCCATGTACAGGGCTTCTTGGGACCTATCCGCCTCCCCTACGCTATGTGATGCAGGGCTGCCATAGTGGGACCATCGTCCATCTGGCCTTGTTGAGCCCTCCCTGTCTCGAGGCGCCCTCAGACACTCGTTTGTGATGGTGTTTGCACCTCGATATAGATGGTTGTGAGTCGCAGGTGGTTTTGGGGTGGTGATGTTCCTTTGGAGTGGGCTAGCATGCATATGGCTGTGGATTTCGTGTGATCATTGAAGTGAGTTGTTGGTATGTAGTTCTGATGGCCATTCTGTTCTTTTTCTTTTCTTTTTGTTGACAGGTATCTCCTCCCCTTTTGCCACTGCCATCTGTATGCCACTCCTGCAGATGGATTTTACTCCCGACACCTGCTGCTTCGTGTTAATCAGTGGAGCAGCATTACGATCTTATGGGACGATCGCCAATGGCCCACATGCCCTTACGCAGTACTGGTGGCTCGGAGCAACATTTCGGCCTTTCAGCTGGACTAGTGCCTCCCCATTGGGACGGCCCTGCGGTTGTGTGCGCTTCCATGTTGCCTTTTCGTACGTGAATGTGGCTCTGTGTACCATGGGGGAACAGGGCGACACACAGGTAGTGGCTGGTCGTTTCTTGCGGAAGCAGCCCACAATGGTGGTTGGTGTTTTGGATTTCATGGCCTGATGGCTGTATGTGCTTGGTGATTTTGATGTGCATAAATGTCTATTCTGATTTGGCCCGTGTAGCGTTTTTCTTTGCAAGTGATGTGGCATATGCCTATTTGGGGGGCGATGTATTGTGAGGAGATCTGCATTGGGTTCCAGCTTCGGGGTTTAGTTGCGTGGTACTGTGCTGTGCGCGTTTGCCTACGAAGCCCAGTGAGGTCAGGGATGGGGGCTGCCAATATGCCAGTTTGAATGTTGTCATGCTCAGGGGCGGGGGATTGGGTTTTGTGTAACAGATGCCGGTCAGCCAGGTGGACTGGTTGAATGATGTGGTTTTCGGTATATTGCTGGTCACAGGTGCCTGTGTTTGCGTGCGTTTCTTGGTGGGGGACTGTGGTCATGTCCATTGGGATGGCTTGTGTATTCGTGCCATCTGTGCCCTGCAGCTCCCATTGGCCCCTGTTGTGTTTCTTTTGTTCGTTGGCATGCATGGGTGACTTGTACATTTCAATGGTTGCATTGTGGCTTCATTGCACCTACGGGGAGTTGTACTTTGTGGGCAGGGAGCGGTGTACAGGCACTCAGTGGGGCCGTTTACGGTTGATTCGCGATGCCGTACTTCTCGCCATGGCGGTATGGTCCATTCCGCCATGCCTGATGGCGTTAGGTACATGTCCGCTAGGGTCGGAATTGGCGTACCGTTGCACCATGGTGGTGTTTGCGGTTTGGCATGGCGCGCGCGCGCGTGCTTGGTGCAGTTAGCGTTGGCGTTCACTACGGTGTCGCTAATGGCATCGTACTTTGCGGTGACGGGTCATAGTCGCACCGAGCGCTATTCGATGGCGGTATTGCATTTCCGCCATCGTTTTTCGATTTCCGCCAGGGTCGTAATGAGGGCCAATGTGTCTACAGTGTACGGCTTGGAGTTTGAATAGAAAGGCTTGACTTAATTGAGCATCTTGAGGGAAGGTCCTAGATAAATCCAGAGGCCTTGCCGTCCATTGACTCTGGAGGTTTAGAAACATCATTGGACCTATTTTTCATTTCGGTCTAAATGAAAGGGAATCTCCCAATAAATCACCTTCTCGGCTGTCCTAAATGGTATGCTGGCAGTATGTTCTGTGTTTTAAGGCCTGTTCCCCCCTGGAACCATCTAAAATATGCTTGTGACCCCTACTGATGCACAGCACTCCATTGCTTCTGAAGCAAGGCTTACCAAAATACAATAAAGAAAATACCAAGGACTGTGATGAGAAAGAGAGAGGGGACATGAAGTAATGGCAGATTATGTACTGCCACCTTACCTACCACTTAACGTACTTGCCATGTATTCATGGCAGCCAGTGTTTACAATGGATTGCTCTCCAATCCACCTGTTTCGTCTGGTGTAAAAAGCAAACGGATTCCATAGGAATGGAGAGCATTTAGGCTTGCATGAAAATGCCATGCTGGCATACACACTTGTGTATTTGTATGGCAGAGAGGGTGGGGATGGTGGGAACAGAAATTCTGTGTCATGCCACCTCTCCACATACACATTTATAAAAATGTGTTGTGGCATAAAATGCATTTCTATCCTTTTTATAGATGCATTATACGCTACATCAATCTCCAGATGAGATCTATAGGGTTTTCATTATTACTCATGATTCACCACAATTCTTACAGCCCACCTTCCACTCCCTACCTGGGGGCATCAGTCATCCTTCCTTAGGGGAGAACAACACAGGAAGGGTGGATTGATTGATTGATAGTTTATTTATATAGTGCCTATACACACACATGTGTTTCAAAGCGTTCAAGGCAAGGGAGGGAGCAAAGGAAAATACAGTCACATTCATACAGGCCTTGAGACAATAAGAACTATCATTCTATGCCTGGCACCATTTTATATAGTACAAGACGTGTGACAATGATAAGAAGGTGGGGGGGTAGGAGATTAGAACAGACAAGCGACTATCGTACTAGGTCTGACAACATTTCTGGTAGGGCTAGAGATTGACAAGAGGTGAGGGGCAGGGGGAGGAGGGAGGAGGAGAGGAAAAAAACAAGCGACTATTGTACTAGGCCTGATGACATTTCAGGTAGTGCTGGAAGGGCAGGGGGAGGAAGCAGCAAAGGGGAGGGGAAGGAAACAAACAAGCGACTATCGTACTAGGTCTGACAACATTTCTGGTAGGGCTGGAGATTGACAAGAGGTGAGGGGTAGGGGGAGGAGGGAGGAGGAGAGGGAAAAAACAAGCGACTATTGTACTAGGCCTGATGACATTTCAGGTAGTGCTGGAAGGGCAGGGGGAGGAAGCAGCAAAGGGCAGGGGAAGGAAACAAACAAGCGACTATCGTACTAGGTCTGACAACATTTCTGGTAGGGCTGGAGATTGACAAGAGGTGAGGGGCAGGGGAAGGAGGGAGGAGGAGAGGAAAAAAACAAGCGACTATTGTACTAGGCCTGATGACATTTCAGGTAGTGCTCGAAGGGCAGGGGGAGGAAGCAGCAAAGGGGAGGGGAAGGAAACAAACAAGCTACTATCGTACTAGGGCAGAAAACACTTTAGATAGAGTAAGTATATACAATAAAGTAAGGGGAGGGGGAAAGGAAAAAAACAAGAAAGGGTGAGGAGGGGAAGGATGAGAGAAGGAGAGGCAAGCAGGCAAAGAACAGTGTTGTAGAAGAGAAAAGCATACAACCGGGGGACGAAAGACAGTGGGCAGGTATACATGCCTCACATGCATACAGGGGTGCAAAATACCATAAGCAGTCTTCACATGCATACGGGGGCGAAATACCACAGGCAGGGTTCACATGCATACAGGGGTGGCAACATACCACAGGCAGGCTACACATGCATACAGGGGGGCAAAATACCACAGGCAGGCTTCACATGCATACAAGTGGGGGCAAATACCACAGGCAGTGTTACAGTAGCGGACAGGGAGAATACAGGGTCCTGTGGTGTGGGCCTTAGGTGGTAGTTGCCGGCTCCTGCCTCCCGGTTGCAGCAATTGGCTTAAGGGGCCGAGGCAACCAAAGGAAGAGAGGGTTAGGGGCTGCCTCAAGGTAAGGAAAACAGATTTCAGATAACAGCGAGGTACAGCCATCTTGGAAGGCCTGTAGGCAAGGCGGCACCAGGTAAAATAAACAGCATCTGATGGAAAGCCCAAGAGGGTAGTGCCTCAGAAGTCCAATGCAAGGCACATATAATCCTACAAAAGTATTTACAGGCCAAAATGAGGGTCGCACGCAATTATCAGAAAAATGGTCCAGAAATCGCCAGCCTTTCCCCCAGCAATACGCAACATCAGGTGGAAGTCCAGCGCAATGGAGGGTGCTGGGGTGCAGAGAGAAAGGGCTCCGTCCAGACGAGATGAGGGAGAAGCACTGTAGTAAGCACTGTAACAAATCTGTTAGATTAGCGGGAATGCTGCTGGTTACCCTACGGGCCTCATCACTTGTAATGGGGCATGGTAGAAACAAGGGTTCTTTAACTAAATCCAATTTGTAAAGTAGCAGGTTGTGATTACATGGATTGTTCACATCATAGGATACACAAAAAGTACTGTATGGGGTAAGTATGCCATTTCTATGTAATCCAGGGAGTAAACATTACTTGCTATCAATCCTGCAATTGGGTGTATTTTACATATAGGAGGTTTTTAAAATAGCACTTCTGATGATCTGCCATTTCCACCCATAATTTTAAACAAGCGTTGGCAACGTGAACAGTTTTGGCTTTTGTGTATGCACTGGACAGGCACTTTCATCATGGTACTAACTGGCCATTAATGGTTGCAGCTGCAAAATGGTAAAATTACCCTATCGGAAAGTCAAAGCTTTTTTCCTTGCCAATGCTTGATGTTAGCCAGACTTCAGTGCAAGGACAAGCATACTGCTTGTAAATCAAGTGGATCATAGCACTTTTGGTAAAGACATTTTTATTACACCAAAATCACATTTAGAGCTCCAATTAAGTCATTAACTCGCAGACAATGCTTTGAAATAACACTAGCAGGTACTTACAGCACGAGGTTTAATGTTATTTCTTGATAAAGTTAGCTCAATGAGATCCCAGGAAGATGTGTTTTGGGCACAGAGGACAGGAAGTGGTGGGAATGGCCATCTACTGTGTGCCCCTCCTCATATCCCATCTTCCTTTTAGCTGTACTCCAATGCAATAATGTTGGCTTACATGTGGTGGTTTAGCAATACCTAATGGGCGAATGAAAAAGGTTGTCTTTCAAGGCCACCCACTGGATTTCCTAGTAGGGTTAAAGCAGGGTTGGGGTGATAATGCTTTCTCCCTTCTTACTCTTGTGCATATTTTAACTACATATCTACACTTTCCGCAGCTGATCAAAAGTTCACCAGCCCCCATTTGCCCAATTTAAAACCTTTTATTATTACCTCGTACCCACAATATGAGTCTTCAATCAGTCATGGCATATTGAAAAGATAGCTGACATTTAAATGTGAGATGGATAGCTATTCCTGTACAATACCTTCCGTTTGTTGGTCCTACTGTCGCAATTTTCTAAAAAGCTGGTGGAATATGTAATTGCAGGGTAATATGATGGCGATAAGCAGCTGTTCCAAGCAGAGACGCCGAGTACGCGGGTGCTCTGGGGCCCGGGCACCCACCGGCAGATTGAAGTCGGGGCTGAGCCCTCCCCACCCCCCGGGCCGCAGAGAAGAGACGGAGTATGAATGGCCCTTTGTTCCATCCATACTGTGTCTCCCTCTGGCGGCCCAGGTAAAAAAAAAACATGTTTAGAAATTGAGGGACAGATGCAAAGCAAGAGGCTCTTGCTTTGCATCTGTCCCTCAATTTCTAAAAAAACGTTTTGGGTTGGGTGTATTTCTACTTCTGTGCACGGGTACATGGATGTAGAGGTACACCAAACCAAAACGATTTTTAGAAATTGAGGCACAGATGCAAAGCAAGTCTGTCCTTAATTTCTAAATATAGTTCTGGGACAGATGCAAAGCAAGTCTGTCACTAATTCCTAAACATTGTTTTGGGTTGGGTATACTTCTACATCTGTGCGTGCACAGATGTAGAGGCACACCCAACCCAAAAGGATGTTTATAAACTGAGGGACAGATGCAAAGCAAGAGCCTCTGTCCCTCAATTTATAAAAAAATCATTTTGGGTTGGGTGCACCTCTACATCTGGGCACCCCTCTTGCATTGCATTCATTGCATCTGCGGAGGGAGGGGGCAGGCAGAGGGCAAATGAGACTGTTTGCATGTCTCTGAGTGTGCCCGTGGTGAAGGTGAATGCTAAGGGCGGGGAACAGAGGCGTTGAGGGAGGGAACTCCCCTGAATTCTTAGGAAGGAAACAGCGAGGGAGGGGGGGAGTGTGGGTGAGGTGAGATCACCTTCTTGGGGGGCTTAGTAGGAAGTGCAGGGGCAGTAGAATGTGATAATTTGGCATTTTGAAGACCACACAAATCGGCCAAAATGAATCATTCTTTTTTGCATTTGTTCTTCAAAATTCAGAATTATCACATAGGACCCAGTATGGACCTTGCCATACTCTTGACCTTGTTCAGTATAATACCATTCAATGGGACAGTACTTGCAGGGCTGCTGTAACTCAATGGTGCAGCGCTATTGGGATTCTATATTTGTAAAGAGACAGTAAAAGCACTTCACAGCAGGGCTGTGTAATCTATGTGAGCCAGCACTTTCTAGTAGAGCTGCCATATTTGAAATGGGGCCATGCCGGTACGCCTCAGTTAGCTTGCTATACTCTTGAAGAGGTAGTACTGCTGTTTCCCAACATGGCTTCTGTAATTGTTGAATCTTCTCAGCGGTAATACTATGCTTTTGTTGAGGCAATGCTAGTTCATTTTAGTGGGGATGCTATACTTTTGATGGGACAACATCAGCACTTCTCAGTTGAGCTGCTACACTCTTATTGATAAGGCCCAGCACTTCGCAGCAGATTTATTTCTTTTTATTTTTATTGGTTATTTATAATGTGTGTAATACCAGAGGTTTCTAAGCATGGACCAAGGGATCAAACCTGTGTTGCACGGATGGAGAGATCGAACCTGTGTTGGCTTGTGTTGTCTTGCTTCCAAGGCGAGCATGTTGCCCCTGAGCTATCCTCCCAAGACTCTGAAGATCTGAAGTACATTTAATGATACAGAACCAGAACTATTGAGCACGTCTGATATCATCTTCATCATCATCAGAATAACTCAACACTGTCATGGTTATAAAAGAGCTAATATATTTAAAGGGATGGAATTACTCCAAGTGTAGCAGCACTATTCAATAACCCAAAGTGCTTAAGCATAGTTAATGTGAAAATACTACACTTCTCACCGTTGGGACAGTACTGCCACTTCTCACAGAGGTTTCTACACCTTTTATGGGGCAGCACTGATCCAGCCTACTGGACAGCTTCACCTTTAATGGCACTTCTCAATAGGGCTGCTATACTTCAATAGGAAATGACCAACACTACCCAGCAGGGAATTGCATACTCTTGATGCCACCGAAGCAGCACTTCCACTCACCACAGGAGCTTTATTTTTAATGGCACAGTGCGTGTACTTCTCAGCCACTCTGCTTTACATTTAAACCGAATTGTCATTTCGCAGCAGGACTGCAACACTATACCATTATGTTCTATATGTTGAGAGCTTCTTCACCACCAATGTGGATTCATGGCACTCTCCCAGTGTCTAAATAGTAGATCTGGCTACATTCAATTGGCAACAATGTGTCCCGAGCTGACTGCTGTCCATAAGCCGCCGCTCAGGATGTTGGAAGCCGTCATGGGGCAAGGGATAGAAGGCTCAAGCCTGTAGGATAGCAGAATCAGCAGGGTTTTAAAACCTGCTCACTCATTCTGGAGTATGGAGCCATGGGGCAAAATGAGCCTGATCCCACATACAGGGGGTTGTTACCCCTTTAACTCTCCTGAATGAAAGAATGAGCTCTCTCAGACACAAGCTATCACCCCTGCACACACATTGAATGAATATGGTATGGATCTATAGATCGAGAAAACTGGAGTGTACATTCAGAGTGTTTTAACAGAAATATAATTGTCTTCCCAGATGGGAGACTGTCTCCATTAATATACATGGGGTCACTGAGATGACCAAGAGAACTGTACGTTCAGTTGTGAGATTACCAGCAACATGTGATGCTATGCTCCAAGAAGTGAGGTGCCCACTCAATATATCACACTGTTTAAAGGTGTGAGTCCCATCCTGAATGCTTGCCCAAAGCCTTGGCCAGAGTTTCACACTGAAGAAGTGAGCATGTCATCCGGGGTCTGCAGCCCACACACACTCAGGGGATTCCCATGGTCCCACTTGCGAGATTTGCACCAAATGAGTGAGATTGTGCTCCAAGGTAGGAAGCACATGCACAGTGTTTGCTATGAGGTTTGACACACTCACAAGATGGGCTGACATTTCGTTCTCCCATCCTACTTGTGTTGCTCTACCTTTTGAGGGCTACTACAACCTGGATGATTATAGAGGAGTGGAGTAGAGGCAGTGATGGCCTACTGGAATGCAACTGGAAAGCTTAAATCTCCTTCTTTCTTGACTTAAGTATAGCCAATGTTTCCACTGTTCTGCACCCCCCCTGCACCTCCCCTCTCCCGTTGCACCAAGTTGGCAACTACGTGCAAATGCGGTCATATAACTGCCAGTAATTTTACTTCCTATAGTTGGGCACCCCCCCCGGGAAATTCATAAATCGGCTCCCCTGGTTCTAAGTGCTGGAACGGGTGGTAACGGCCCGGCGGCCCGAGTTTAAGGCTTGAGCAGCGCTAATCTGAAGTATTTTCATTCCGTGAACAGGTCGCCTCGCGGCGACCCGTTCACGGAATGAAAAGACTATTCAATGATTAGCGCCATGAAAAGCAAGGGCGGGGCTCCATATATGGCCCCTTTTCCATTTCCATGGTGGCCAAGAAAGAGGAGCGCAGAGAAAGCAGCAGCTGCGGCAACACTGGCCACCACCGCAATGAGGTAATTAGGTAGAGGGGATGGGAAAAAAAGTGACCGGCTGTGGGGGGAAGATGGCGGGCAGGGGAACCCACCATCAGGCAGCTTGGATGCGGGCTAGATCAGCAGATTCAGCCCGCATTTCCATCCTACTGATTGCCTGGCTCCCCCACCAATGGAGCTAATATCGAATTTTCAATGTGTTTTAAAAGTTTGTTCACACATCCAGTCTGCCTGTTTTCCCTTCTCCAAATTGCATTTTCTACTGTGCAGTCACGCAAACTCCAGTATCTTCATCGTGTGCTGTGGTGTATAAAATGCAATATCAAATAAAACATGTCAAGCTTCAATACTCTAAATGATTGAAATATACCTTCAGGAACAGCAGAAAACTCGTTAAGAGAGACTTCCCAAGTTGCAGGTCCGCACGAATGTCTGCCTTGATGTGAAACAGGTGTGCGCGTACTATCGAGCGAGGAATGTGCTGGAAGCAGGATGGCCCAAGATTAAGTAGGCTTCCGTGATATAATGAGGATGCAGCGTGTTGTGTAGAGTCGCAGGCAGCCGATCTATAAAGGGCGAATTATACGTTGACTTCTCTCTCAAAGGTTTTTTCTGAAATGAGATAAACAATATGGCTGTGGTGTTGTTTGAGCGCGTGCTGCATATTCAAGGAAAGCGTGTTTGTGTAGATAGGACACACAGATAGGTAAAAATACACACAGTTAGTCCAAGGGGTGGACTGGCCTAAAGGGAAATCTGGAGATGTTCGGCCAATTTGGTGCGGGTACAGTTTTTTTTTTTTTACAAATGTCCTTGTGGGAGAAATCCGACACCGACTTCTTAAAGGGGTTGGGCTTGCTCACAAAGTGTGATTTGGGGCTACACTGAAAAACATGTCCAAGGCCACTTTTGCTTCCCAGTGCAACCCTAGGTGTTCCACGTGATTCCTGCTGCAGACGGTGCACTGCAACAGGGACATTCGTGTCAAGATCTTAAGGGTGGTTGCCTTGGATTATGGGGAAGCTTTAGCTGAGACAGCAAATGTGCTTGTCTGGTATCATAAAATCCCACTGCCCTATGCACAGATTATGGTAGTCCGGCACTGGATTTTATAATGAGATAATTCCAAATGTTGCCCAGTCTGTAAAAATACCAAAACAAAAATGTATTTCTATGTACATTTTCCCCCAAACTGATGTTAGCTCATGTTAATGCATACCTTTGGCGGCAGGGGCAGTTAATGCGCTGAGGCTGCCCCTTGTGGTGACATGTGTCCATTGCCCTCTCACTTGTGTTAATTATAGCATGTATTGCAAGGTAAACAAGCATTAATGAAGTCACTGGTATGGACCTTCCAATGGTGATTAGTATCAGAGAGGCCAATGAGAGAAGGCAGAGGGAGGACAACGAATCACCCTGGCAGGTCTTTGCTTCGCAAAAAAACATTCTACATAAGCAGCAGCAAAGGCAATGGAGTCTAAAACGCTATGTTACCCACACAGACAAGACGCATTGCCATCATATGCCAGGTATTTCCAACATTTGTCAGATACATCAATCATATGCCGTCTGACCACACCACTTGCCAGAAATCGCCACCATATTTCAGCGATTTAAATCATGTAGTATGCCCAAGTATTCTGACCGTTCACCAGCTATTTAGACCATATGCCCAGCAGCTCACAATATTTTTCAGGTGAATGTATCATAGTCACAGGCATTCTCAACTACTCGTGCAATTTGACAAATATTGATAACACATCCTCAGCCTCCAAGACGCTTTGCATGTATGTTATGGTATTCCAAGGTACTTGGTAGCTGCAATCCCGCTTGAAAGTGGAGGATCTATTTAGTTACTTGAAGAGCCTTTGAGTAAACAATTGGACAAAGAAAATGAGGTGTAAGAAAGCCCTAATGGAAACAAGCAACCTTCTAAGAACACTGCTGTCCAAGGCCTGCCCTATGGCTTTTAGCACCGGCTTTCCTTTTACCTAAGTTGTACCGGTCATAGTTCTCAGTCCCTTTGACTCAGTAAGCCCACCTTTGGAACGCGTCTCGATCCATGAGCCTTTTGGGAGCCTTGTTACCCGTAATCACTGTGCTGGTACAGCCCATGAAAAAGCGAGAGCATTGTTACCAACAGACCCTAGAACTAAACAGAGTCTATGCACTGGAACTGCCCAAGACTGAACCAACATGATTGTGACGCCCTTAATGCCCACACTCTGAGGAGTGACTCCTCACTTGCATGTCTTTTCTGGAAGCTTCATGCACCATACTGCCACCAAGGCTACACTTCATCAAGACTGGAATGTTTTCTAATATCCCAGGAGTTCAAAAGTTCCATCTCCTGCATCTTAACCTGCTCATCCATCCTCATGAATCTTCCTTTTGATAAATAATCTTCCAACTGTGATATCATTTTTGATTTATAGGAGCCAATCATGAATTTATGGCTTATTGTAGCTTGAGCAAATTCTTGTAAACTATAAAGTATTCAAAAAATGTTTTATGACTTACTAAAATCCTACATATCAAAAATGATTGGAGGAATGCCCAAGGTCAGCTGATTTCAGGAGATAGCGACAATTGCTGACTTGAGACCGAAACTGAAATTAAGAATGACAGTTAGCAATCGTATGGTTGTGGTCAGCACCGAATACCTGGTCTTGTAGGCAATTGCTTTGTGAGAAATTTACAATAATTATCGACCAATGAATCAATCAATCAATCAAATGGTTCGATTAGATAGAATCAATAGTACATAAACGTACAAAATATAATGAACTCATTCCAATACAACCCATTTTTCATTTTGGTCTCTTATGCCTGTTGTTTTGTAAGCCACATTGTTGCATACAAGCTGCTTCAAAGTGCTCTAAAGATGAAAGACATTGAAAGAGAGGGTAAGAGTAGTAGACGGAGAAAAGTCTGGCCGAGGGGGCGAGCAGTAAGTCGATTTTGGAAAAGAGTAAGAGGGAGGTATGGTTAACAATCTCAGCACAGAAGTGCATTCCTGCTTGTTATATAGGTTGCCTGATTCATGGACGTGTTTTATAATGGTGCAATCCCATAGGAAAACGTTCCATGAATCAGGCCCAGGTGACAAAATTAGGTAGTGCAGTTAAAATTCATTCTGCAGACAAGTGCATCCATGAAATACAATTGATAGTCAAACTGTCAGTTGTCAGGGAGAACCAAGGTGGATATATTGGAAGTACATTCGGTGTCAATCTTGTTCCTGCTTCCTAAGAAAGGATGGTATTGGCTCCAGAGTTGATGCTTTGAGTACACTGAGGTTGGTTCCGCTTGCCTTAGATAACACTGGAGGGTTTTTAATCTAAAGTAGTCTTTCTATAATCTGATTTCTCTGGGGATGTTGTCCGAGACTGTGGGGAGGATTCTTACAAAGGACAAATTGTTTTTGCAATCTGGAGGCGACATCTCCGCCCTGACCGGCCTGATAACTCTGCATGATTGGTGTGAAACAAAAGGTGTTGCGATATATTGGGTAGTTTTCAGTTTGGTCAATATGCACATTGATTTTAGATGCAATTCATCCATGCCTGTAGAATTACATAGAAACATAGACAGTGAATATTTTTTTACAAATTTCATATACATTTTCCCTTAAAAGGAAATATGCGCTACTTATCGCCTGATCATTTGAATAGCTTGCAATTTTGTTAATAAAAAATGCATATCGTTTTTAGACATGCTTCATTCATTAATTTACCCCAAACCAAAAAGAACAATGCAAGCAGCTATGTGCATGCTTCTGGAAGATGTTTAAGTTTATGTGCAGCAAATGATAGTAATATTAAAGTGCATTATGGCCATTGCAATTTTCATCATACTTAACATGGTAGCCAAGCAATTTTTGCCTCATTAACTACAGTGTTCATCAGGCCCGGCAGCAAACCCAACTTCTACAGGAATCCAAAAATCAGGGAGGGCTGAAAGGTCTGCCTGACTCAGGATCTCATAGACCCTTCCCATTACCGTGTTGCTTACCATAGGCGGTAACCGTGCATGAGTATGATTGTATTCCCACGGCTAATACTATCAGATTCATAATGAGGCCCATGGGTCTCATTTAAGAATGGGACAAAACATTTCGGAAATAAATCGAAACCCTTGAATGTGGCACATTTTTGGTGAATTGAGTTGTTCTGATCATTATCAGCATGTAAAGGAGCAGGGAAAGGTTTTCTTGCCAGTTCTTGAGCCCCTCCCCATATTGGAACAGTAAAAAAAGCTATAAATGGGACCCCCTGCATCGTGCCGCATCACGTGTATGAGAGACATTATGCACTCATACAGCCATACAGAATGTACCCTTGCACTGAAAGTGTGGAAGGATGTCGTATGGAAGAAAGCTGTATGGAAGGATGTCACCAGCAAAGATGTCAGAATGCATCTGTGAAACTCATGGACGGACATTGAAGTGAAATCTGATGAGGACAAAGCGATGACATGATGAAGATATATGAACCTCTGTTGAAACTATATGAACATATTAAGTAGCAAAGTAACTGAAGCACTGACAGTAACCAGAACCTAAAACTAAAGAAATCATGGATCTAAACAAAATGAAGTAATTTACTGGCCAATAACTGTAAATACACAGTACAACAAGGTAGAAAGACAAGAAGCTTGCCATAGAGAACTATATAAAGTAGCAAGGATGGCTGTATTGGGAAAATGGATGACAGCTCACGTTGAATTTAACCAAGCTACCTCAGAGACTGGACAACGCTGTAAGAATCAGGAGATGCGGAAAGACAGCCCCATGAGCAGATCCAATGATAAGTCAAGGTTCGTCCAGAGCGAACATGGTATTTTGAGGGATAAGCGCAAAACACAAAGGGAGTACATGGATAAGCTCTGAATGTGGAACATTCTTTATAGATGGAAGAAGACAAAACTGCAGGTCAATTAAAAGTGTGTAAAGTTCATATGAGATAGAGTGAGCAAGTCTTTAGCGGCCGAGAGGAGCAACAGCTTGCATATTTGTATCAAATAGCAGTAAATGGAAGGCTGAAATGGACACATTTGTGGCCTTTTCACACGTGACTCAAAAGTCAAAAACAAAGTTCATTAGAGCCTTAAGCTAATATAGTGGTTTGCTCACACTCCCTTGAATGTTCCAGAACAGTGAGCAGCAACAAGGTCAAGTACAATCAAAATATTTTGGCTGATGGCCTATCGATGACAGATGATAAACTAATTGGGAAAATGGGAGTAGTTTGACGGGATTCAAACACCTAGGTTTCGTGTCACATACATGCTGCTAAGGAGCTAACAGTCCAAGGATGGGATAGAATGCCAACCAGTCAGTGGGGTTGGAGGACAACCTAACATGCAAAGTTGCAGGAGCCAATCCACTGAAGTTATGTTCCCTATAATCAGTACTATATGTGTTTAAAGTTAGTTCGAGGCGTGCCCAGCAGACAAGAGGAAGCCATTGAGGCACTGATCCTTATATATTCTATAAGTAGATATGTTCCGTTCACCAATCCCTTCCCTCAATATGTTTTGTATTTTGCCACATAGAATGACATCATATATGACGCATATTGAGGCATAAGACCTCCATGTAATGAAACTTGGTTGTGAGTGTGCAACCATCAGTCGAATGTCTGCCAGTTGACCCAGGGAGCTTGGCTACTCCCGCTATTAGCCAAACGACCGCAGAGTTTACTGTGGAGAGCGACACGCAGAGCCACGTGTGAAGATGATTTGGTTGACAGGCCCCTCTTTAACGAACTTCCTGTCCGGTCCCTGCAGTCACCCTGCGGATGAAAGGCGAACTGGTCGGTTGAGGGAGAGTCAATGCCTGACAACTCAAAGTGAGTCAGGCATGTCAGTAGCACAAAGAAAGTGGCAAAATACAGAGGAGGGATTGTGGTGTTCATAAGTGTAAAAAGTAACTGGACTTTTTCAGGAGTTTATAAAGAGAAATAGATGCCTCACTTCCTGATCCCAAGGTGGCAGAAGGGTACGCACTAAGTTATTAAAGATTCCTGCAACAAGGTCCGCAGAAGAGTGCATATCAAACTCCAGATTGTAGTGAAACGGAGATGGGATACATTTACTAAGATAGCAAAGAAAGGAGTACACAGTAAAAACATTTTTAAAGTGCACATGTGTGGGGTTATAAAATTGTCAATATAAATCTTTTGTTGTGTCTAGACTGATGAATATAAATGATAGTAACAAATGAAGGAGATTAGTGAAAATCTTTGAGCAAGATGGGAAAACTTAAAGCAAAGTAATACATAAGTAGAGAAGAGATTCTTAATACACTAATAATATAAGAACAATCTAATAAAAATTGATAGTGTTAACAAAAGAGGAAACAAAATATCATTGCATAGATTTTTTAAATAAAGTGAGCAGTTAAAATATATCCCGACTGGGATTATAAACAGTAATTGATGGTGTCTGTGCCATTTGACCGGCATGGTATATTTAATAAAATAAAGAATCGAATAAACAAGGAGTAAGTATCGACGATCGAAACTGATCCGTCATCATGGGGGATACACCTCTTTCACATTTATGTAGGACATTAGTGAGATACAAAGCAAAAATAAGGAAATATCATTCAGAATGGGCCAGAGGCACAACCAATAAGACCCTTACTGCAGCATAAAACAACATACTTGCATGCCACAAATAAGGGGAAAAAGTTGCGGAAAAGATTAGCCATTTTAGAGCTTTAGAAAATGTACCAGAGTGAGAAGTAAGAGCCATCCTACATGGAGTGGATACTCAATCAGCATAAAGGGAGGAAAAAACACCATTGACTCTCTTTCCCCTACTGAAGAGAATAGTGCAGATACAGAGAAGAAAGGATTTTCCCCTTTGAAGGAACTAAAAGCAGAGGCGGGGTATGTTAACACAAAGTATGCGCCCACCCTTTATAGCAATAAAGATAATGTGGAAGAGTAGAGAACGCAAAGATATATCAACACGCAATAAAAGTAAACCGTGCAATGAGAGGAAGGACAGACAAGATAAACAAATAGAGATAGAGGCAGAAGAGGGAAAACTGAAAGAATGAAAAGATAAAGTTAAGGAAATAATTATAGTACGGAATGAATGGATGGGATGCCAAATATTGCTTAAGCTAGACGATAAAGACATTGATGGGGTTTGAGAGAGAGAGGAAAGTGGAAAAGAAAAGAGAAGGAAGAAGAAAGAGCATATGAAGAAAAAAAGGACAAAGTGCAAGCAAAGGGAAGAACGAAGAAGACATGAGACAAGGAAGGAGAAGGAGAGGCTAGAAGAGAAGAAATTGGAACAGATAGCCCAAAGAATGAATATACATAGGATGTAATGAAGGCGAGAGGAAGATGAATTGAGGGAGATGAGGAGAGAAGAAGAAATTAATAAGTGTAGGGGATTGAAAAATGATGAAATAGAACATTTATGCCACAGGAGCATAGTGCAAATTGATGCACAAGAATGATTGGAGGAAGAGAGAGGGTCACAACAGCCCCTTAGGGAGCTGCAAGGAAGGCAGCGATCAGCATGGGCTGGTGGGCAGGATACATAGGACACAGAGCAAAGGCTTGGGAAGCTATAGTGGAGAATTTGTCTCAGGAGGATAGCTCAGGGGCAACGTGCTCGCCTTGGAAGCAAGACGACATGGAGCACCACAGGTTTCATCCCCAGGTCCGCACTTAGAAACCTCTGGGTATTAAGTGCTTTGTAAATAACCAATCATATCATAAATAACCAATCATAAATGAGGGACAGAGGAAGGTACGAATGCCTAGAGAATATGGAAGGATCCCTATTAAAGAGAACCAAAGGTAGATCAGGTGATGTCATAACAGATGTGCATGGAACATTGGGCCTCATTACGACCCTGGCGCTAAGTGAAAAACGATGGCGGTAAATGGTTACCGCCATCGTTTTCCACCAGGTCCGATCATGACCCGTGACCGTTAACTACGATGCCATTAGCGGCATCGTAGTTAACGCTACCGCTAACTGCGCTAAGGGTGCGCGCACGCGACCGGCCACACCGTACTTAGCGCCATGGCGGAAAGGTATGCAAATGCTGACCCAAGCGGACATGCACCTAACGCCATCACCCAGCCCGTTAAGTACCTTACCGCCATGGTGCTAATTACGCCATCGCGAACCAACCGTAAAGGGCCATGTAAAATTAATGCAGCTGCCAAAGGTGCACAGAAACAGCACAGGTGAAGGCAATACAGACTCAGGAAGTACAAAAAGAGCACCCCCCACCCCTTCCCACACCCAGTCACACTCCACAATGATACCAATACGACTAGCAATGTTGGGGCTGGAGGACCTGATAGCAATGCATGTGCTACAACAGCAACAACAACAGCAGGCAGCACAGAGGAGACGCAGGAGGAGAAGGTGGGCAAGGCAGGTCCAGCAAGCCCCACCAGCACAGCCAGTGCCACCACGCAGGCAGCCCCCGATCCCACGAATCAGAGCCTATCCATTCAACCTCACTGCTGAGCAGATCCACACCCTGTACCATTTGGACCGGGACACCATCACCGCCATCGTAGACATGATACACAACGACATCGTCAGCATGATAGAAACTCCAACCGCCATCCCCCCCCTACTGAAGGTAGTGTCTGTACTCCACTTCCTGGCCACAGGCACCTACCAGCACACAGTGGGGCACTTGCATGGCATTTCACAACCATTATTCTCACGAACACTCATCCAAGTGCTCGATGCCCTCCTCAAGCACACAGACGACCACATCTCATTACCACGGACTGCCCAGGACATTGCAAACACCAAAGTGGGTTTCCATGCATTAGCCGGCATACCCGGTTGCATTGGTGCCATCGACTGCACCCATGTGGAATTAGTGGTTCCACGTGCCATGGAGGTACCGTACCGCAACCGGAAACAGTTCCACTCAATCAACGTGCAAATGGTCTGTGACTCCAACAAGATCATCACACATTGTTGTGCCCGATTCCCCGGATCAACCCATGATTCTATGGTCCTGAGGAACTCCACAATACCACACTACATGGAGTGACATGCAGGCCCAAGATCCTGGCTACTCGGTGAGTCCAATGTCATGGAAGTGTGCAGGTGAATGACGTACCGATGCATACTCCACCTGGCTGAAAGGGGAGGGGGATGATGCATACTCCACCTGGCTGATAGGGGGGGGTGATGCATACTCCACCTGGCTGATAGGGGGTGGGGAATGATGCATACTCCACCTGGCTGATAGGGGGGGGGAATGATGCATACTCCACCTGGCTGAAAGGGGGGGGGGAATGATGCATACTCCACCTGGCTGTAACACAGAGAACAGAGACAGAGGATATGCACTCACAATGCACTCAACCCCTCTGCATACATTGGGTGATGGCATGCAAAACAGGCCATGGGAGCCATGAGCATATACTGGTTGCATTGTGTGAATCAATTAGTGCATGTAGAAGTGAGCCGAAGTAACAGTTGGATGCAAGCCATGGTGGCACATCATGTTCTTGATCAGACGACATGATTGACACATACATTCTCGCCTACATACAGGTGATGCAGGCTATCCCCTGAAGAGGTGGCTCCTTACACCAGTCCGGAACCCGCAGAACCAGCACGAGGAGGACTTCAACCGTGCACATACACGTACTCGTGTGGTCATAGAGCAGACATTCGGCCTATTGAAGGCACGGTTCCGAAGCCTCAGCAGGTCTGGTGGGGCACTCCTGTACCACCATGAGAAGGTGGCAAAGATCGTCATGGCATGTGTCATGCTACACAATATGTGCGTCAGACAGAATGTGCCCCTGCCCCCTGACGCAGAACTGCAACCACCTGAGGATGAGGAGGGTGCAGATGGGGCGGCACCCCATGGAGGAGGCGACGCACAGGAGGGGCGTGCAATGCGCCAAAGTACCATCGACCACTGCTTCTAGCACACACGGCTGGTGTGAATCACATGGAGACTGCACTTGGGGCACTGTGTGTCTCTGGGACATGCACACTGTGGACTGTACACCAATAAAGCACACATACGCAATGAAAATGTCCACACATTTCATTTTGGGAAAGAAAAAAGTGTATTTAAACTATGAAACGTCGTGACACACCCCCTCCCCCCTCCCCCCTGCACACCCCAACACACCCCCTAACCCCTCCCCCTGCACACTCCAACACACCCCCTTCCCCCTCCCCCTGCACACCCCAACACACCCCCTCCCCCCTCCCCCCTGCACACCCCAACACACCCCCTTCCCCCTCCCCCCTGCACACCCCAACACACCCCCTCCCCCCTCCCCCCTGCACACCCCAACACACCCCCTCCCCCCTCCCCCTGCACACCCCAACACACCCCCTCCCCCCTCCCCCCTGCACACCCCAACACACCCCATGTAGGTGTCAACAGATGCCTGTGACAGTGGCCACAGGCTGTTACAAGCCCCCTCTCCCAGCCCCCGGGGCACCCCTGGCTGTGGAGAGCAGGTTACGTCCGGAACGTCGGACGGGGCTGCTCTGTGCAGAACTGGCAGTGGAGGATGTCCCTGCCTGCCCCCGTGCATGCACGTCCTGTAGGGTGTGGGTGAGCTCAGTGAGCACACGACGCAAGCCGGCAAGTTCAGCACAGATGTCCCTGGACATGGCCTGCATGGCATCCCTCAGGGTGGCAGTGCTCTGCGCTACTTCGGCCCTTAGGGTCTCCGTGGCCTGTTCAATGGTTGCCCTAGCCCCCACACATTCCGCGGCATACTCAGCCAGCATCGTGGACAGTTGTTGCTGCCGTTCTGTGATGTCCTCGAGGGACTGCAGCCCCTGCTGGCCCATGGCCAGTGCTGGTGGTGTGATGGAGGGGCTGCTCCCCTCCTGTGGACTGAGGACTGGGAATGGGGTAGAAGGCCACTCCTCTACCTCTGTGTGCCCCTGTGTGTGATCCTCATGGGGGCTGGTGTCTGACAAACAGGAGGAATGTAGTAGGTCAGCGGGGCTTCTGACTTCGTGCTCCTCAATGTCTGAGTCTGAACATGCAGCTATTGCAGCTGTCTCACCCATGTTGCTGCTGGCCGCTGACCCGGTGCCTTCTCTGGCAGGCAATGTTGGTAGAGGTGGAGCAGCTGCTGCTGGCCTGCTGACTACAGGGGTGCTTGCCGGTTGGACTTCCGGTATGCTTGCAGTGGGTCCTGCTTGTTGTGGGGTCTGCCTCACTGCAGCTCAGGTTGAGGGTGCGGGGACGGTATTATTGGCCTTCTTGGCTCTCTTCGTCGCAGGGGTGTCCTGGTCCTCGGGGTGTGAATCTGTGCCTGTGGTGGAGCAAAGGAGGGAGGGCGTTATTGATGGGTCTGCGGACTTTGGAATTACAATGATGGACATTATTCTGGTCAGTAGATGAGGCAGATTTCAGGCAGGGCCATGCAGGTTGTCTCCTTTTAGTGTGGAATGTGGATGCAGGTATGCGGGTGCCAGCAGTGTATACAGGGTGGTGCTCGCATGTGGCTATGGGCAGTGTGGAAATGTGTTGCATTTACACTCTAGGGCAACCTTGTGCTACACATGAATGGACCGCAGTGACTATGGCATGTCTTGTTTGAGGCACCTACCTTCATCGCCTGATGTCGGAGCTCCCCTTTCCATCCCTCCGACGCCTTCAATGGCTTCCATGCCAATCGTGGTTGCACAAATCTCCTCCCACGGTTGGAGTTTTAGTGGGGATTCCGACCCTCCACCGGTACCCAGGGCAAGGTTGCGGTTCGCAGAGATGATGGCTCTGACCCGTATGCGAAGGTCGTCCCAGCGCTTCCTGCACTGCTGTGGGGTGCGGGGTACGGTCCCCACCGCACTGACGCGCTCGGCCACCAGGGCCCAGATGGCCTTCTTTTTCCCTATCGCTGTCCTGGTCATTTCCGGGGAGAAAACGACAGTTGTGTTGTCTTGCAGGGTCTCCGCAAGCATGCAGAGTTCCTCCCGGCTGAATCTTTCCTGGCGCTGGCGGTCACATGCCTTCTTAACAGCTTTAGGCATTTTTGGGTAGTTGGATGGGTGGGTGATTGGTTGGGACAGGTGTCAGGGTTGGATCTGGTGTTGTTCGGTAGGATGGCAATGGATTGTGTTTTTAAAGATGGCCGACGTGCTGTTTCCCGTTCCGGCGTGATGACGCTATTTCCGGTTCTGCTTTTTACAGCCACCGCTAATTACGGTGGCCGCTAATTACGGTGGCCGCTACTTACGGTGGCGGAAGTGCACCTTGCTCGCTTTACGATGCCGGTAGGGGCCTTTTCCACCATGGCGTTAATTGTATTACCGCCATGCCGTAATGCTCGTGCACGATGGGTCGGAATGTGGCGCTCTTTACGCCATCGGCCCACGGCGTAAACGCTCATTACACCATGGCGGTAATGACGGAAGATTACCGCCTGGGTCGTAATGAGGCCCATTGTCTTTAAACAGCTTCAACCTTGATGACGTGGAAGGAGACAATAGTCACACAAGCTGGGGTTTAATGATGTCAGATGAAAAAAAGGGAGGAGAATGAAAGGGCACAAAGAGAGGGCGCATGCAGGTTTTTAAAAGAATCAAGTGCAGAAAAAAGGATAAAATGATGAGATTTGGAGGACCCTAAAAGAAGGACACCAGAATCAACACCCTATGTTGAGCGACCACCAGCATGATCGCTTAGTACAGGGGACATAGCCCTGCCATGTGTAAGTAAGTTAAGTTGATTAGCAGGAAGGGAACAAGGAAGCAAGGCTAGCTCTGCTGTGAAGTCAAGGAGTGTAGGTAAACACGATTATGATGCAGGATTTTTGCAATTCCCATTATAAGAGAAGGGGAGGATGACCGCAATATATACCATGGCCATAGATGCGGAAAAAGGGATTCATGAATTAGAAAGGATGACATTAGGAATGATGTTAGCTATAGGTGATATAAAAGGACTGCTAGCGGCTATTCTAGGGAGAGAGCTGACGACATTTGGAAGCGAGCAGGGTACGCAGGTGTGACTGCACAAAACATGACACAAGATGGAGAGCCATTTAATAATTGCAGAGCAGACGTATGGTGAGTGCTCAGAGTGCCATATCCCGATTCCCCCGGATATGGGTGCAATTATGACTAGGAAAATGGGAGATGATGAAGACCCTGTTCCCTTTATTATTTTTATTTATTAACATGTTATACAGCTGTACAAAAGACAACATTTCAACACAATGTACAAGTAAAAAATTAAAATAAAACACAAAATACCTCCCTCCCTCTCATTCCTCATATTCGGCTAAAACACTGACATTATGCCAATCACTCCTTCCAAGTAAACAATAAATTAAACAGGTAAGCAATTCCCCTCTTTCCAGCACAATTGGCAACCCAACATATCACCACATGCCCCAGCCCTCCCTCAAGCCCCCAAAGCCATATCCACAGGACCATATCACCAGTCTCTCTTAAGGATTAGCAGGTAGATAATTGATAATCTCCCCACTCCCCTCTACCCATTCAGTACTCAGTACCCAAGAAGTGCTTTCAGGATCAATGCTATCTTTCTCCACAGAATAGTGAAGAATATAATGCAAGACTCATCATCATTATTCATCAGAAGGGAAATAGCTCTTCCTCCCCTATACCATTACTAATTCCAGCTGACTTCAAGGTAACACGGCCAACTACAAACAAAAGACTTTGGCTGAAGGCCTACTGATGACAGATGATAGACTAATCAGGAAAATGGGAATAGTCTGATGGATGCTAAGGAGCTAAAAGTCCAAGGTTGGGATAGAATGGCAACCATTCAGTGGGATTGGAGGACAACCTAACATACAAAGTTGCAGGAGCCAATCCACTGATGTTTTGTTTGCTATAATCAGTACTATATGTGTTTAGAGGTAGTTCAAGGTCTGCCCTACAGACAAGGGGTAGCCAATGAAGCACTGATCCTTACATATTCGATAAGTGGATATGTTCCCGTCACCAATGCCTTCCCTCGATTGGTTTTGTATTTTGCAATGTAGAATGACATCATTGCTGATGCATATTGAGGTAAAAGACCTCCATGTAATGAAACTTGGTTGTGAGTGTGCAAGCATCAGTCTGATGTCTGCCAGTTAACCCTGTTTTATTAAACTGATAATAAAGTAGTTCTTTGCCATACTATTGAGTATGTCCAAGTATTTGGTCAACGATCTATTATTGTAATTCCATCTAGCACAAAAGATGCTCCAAAGTGCTAGAGAACAAGCAATTAGTGGAAAAGAAATATAAATAAGGCAGGTGTAATTTAGTTTCAGGATTAGTCTTGCTAGGTATGGTATGAGGGAATAGGTCTCACACAAAGAGAGATATACTTGCATTGAGATGAGACAGAGATGGAAAATTAAAATAGATTTTAATTTAGGGAAAGCTATAAAATGAAAAAAAACAGATTTATTGAAGGACATATAGACACCTGAAATATGATTTATTTGAGGAACAGGTATTTAATGAATATTGACTCTAATCCATCCCAGTGACTGTCTTGCATGGCCTAAACACACGTGGGATTTATGGTTAGTGGGTGGAAAAACAAATCTGCATAATTATTTGGAGGAATGCAGGAGATTAAATTACATTCAGTGGACGTAAATCACTTTGCCATCTTCTAATGGCTGTACCAAAAACTAGTTAGCAGTTGAAGAGAACATGGTTTATAATTCTTGGTTGACAGGATGAGATTATATTCAGTGTCAGTAATTTAACGTGTGGCTTTTCAGTTGCCATATTAGTTAATAGTTGCAGAGAAAAACTCATATATCTTGGCAGATGGAAGGAGATTATATTCAGTATCTACAGCTAAATGTGTTTTCATTTAGGGGCTATAGCAAATATTAGTTTAAAAAATAAAGAAATGTCTTGGTGGACACAATAACTTTTCATTCAGTGGTATTAAGTGGCTGTGTCATCTATACTATCCTGACAAAATAGTAAAGTTGTAAAAAACGATTCTCAGAATGTAGTTGAGGCAAAAAAGGTTATTCAGCATCTGTAACAGAGTGTGTTGCCGTTTAGGTCATAACAAATTGTTATATTTAATGTTAGGGAAGAGTAGATTATATTCAATTACTCTGATTGACTGCCATATTTTAGTGGCCAGGCCGAATCCTTGTTGCAAATCGCGAAGTTACAAATAATAAATCTTAAAATTAGGCAACAGAGTCCAGAGTTGCTACTGAATTAAGCCATGACAAATATGAATTGAAGAGAAAACATCTTAAACTATTTAAAGGCAAGAGGAGATTATATTAGTATCTGTAACTGAGTGTGTTGTCTTTTAGATGCCATACCAAATTCTGCTTAGTAGTAGCTGCAGATAAATAGTCTTATAATTCTTTGAAGGCAGAAAAAGATTATAGTTAGGTTTATTAATTGAGTGGGTTGTCTTTAAGTGGCCATACCAAACACTAGTTTATACACATTTTTTACACTACTTGGAAGGCTTGAGGCAATTATTTTCAGCAACTGTAAATATGTGGCGCAAGTTGCACAGTCGCAAATAACAAATGCTCAAATTCTGTTGAGGCAACAGAGCACATACATGTCTGCTTCTGAGTGACACCATAACGAATATTAGTTTCAGAGAAAAAGGCTTATCATTCTTTAAAGGCAATCTCTGTAATTGGGTATGTTTTATATTAGTGACCATACAAAATACTACTTAGTAGTTGGAGAGACACATTTTAATTTTACTTCAGAGTCAGGAGAAATTAGTCTGTGGCTGCTACTGAGTTTGTTCTCTTTTATTGGCCATTCCAAATAATGTTGAATAGTTTCATAGACAACTAATTCAATATCACAGTAGGCAGGAGAGGATTATGGGCCTAATTCACAGAAGCGCTTTATAATGGCAAACCCCATTGGAAAACGTTCTGTGAATTAGCCCTTATATTCAGTGGCTATAACTGAGTATTTGATCTCCATGTGGTGACACTGAATTAACTATTCTGAGTGCCAACATATCCATTGCCTCATGCAGTGCCAGGGGGAGAAGGGAGCATGCATAGGAATTTCAGTCTATGCCCTCTGTGGCAGAAGAGACAGTGGATTAACTGATTGGACCTACAGATGAGCTGGGAGGAACAAGTGCAGAGGTGCACGCTGTGAGATGTTTCTGATCTCCTCCAACATCACACCCACAAATGTTGAGTGTGAGGAGAATGATGATGATGTCAACAAGAAGGTCAAAGCTCCTCTTTCATTTTTAAACGTTTGTCTTTCAAAGACAGGCGGGCATATCTGATTGAGCACAGTGTCAGAGTGTGGACGCAACAGCAAGAACTCTGAAACCTCCACCAATCTGAAGTTTGGAACTGATTCATAGTACAGGAGAACACATGGCGCCATATTGCTACTTTCAATGAAATTGTGTGTCTGAGAAAGTCTGTGACAAAGTACCCACAAAAAAATTAATTGCTGTGCAAAATGATACAAAGCATTGCACTGGACCGGGGTGAACCCAGAAGTCCTCTGCTTCAGCCCTTATCCCGCCATAGCCAGTCACCATGCTGCCACCAACTCTGTAAGGTAACACCGGAAAATGTTGCTGCTGTTGTTCGATAGCTGCATCGAATGACTGCAATGGGACAGATTGACTATGGATTCCATTAGCATTTGCGGTACTACTGATATATTCTTGAATCCTGCTCTCACTATTTTTCAACAACCATCCATTAGTAAAATCAAAAAATAGTCATGGGCGCCCCTATACGAGAACGAACATGGCTAATTGACCTGTTCTTTGGGAAGGTACCCACTCGAGAGTCCGAAGCCACACTTTAGTTCACTGTACCTTTCACAGAAGGAAAATATCCATTTGCATATCAGTCTTTGTCCTGCCCAAAAGGGCAGTCCAGCAACAAAATACTATGGCAATTTTCTTCTGAACAATAGCACTAACTGCAACCCCATGCACATGTTTCAGCCTTGTTGAGCCTCATCAGTGAGGTGGCGCTGTGCCTCTCTGAGCACAGTTAACAAGGGTTCCACGTCTAGATGACCCTAGGCAATTTAGGGTGACAAAACTTGAGTCCCTTAAACAATCAAAAATAGTCACACGTGCCACTCTATGAGAACAAACATGGCTAATTGACCTGTTCTTTGGGAAGGTACCCACTCGAGAGTCCAAAGCCACACTTTAGTTCACTGTACCCTTCACAAAAGGAACATATGAATTTGCATATCGGTCTATGGCCCACCCACAAGGGCAGTCCAGCAGCAAAATTCTATGGCAATTCTCTTCTGAACAAGAGTACCAAAAGCAAGCCGAGACACGTGTTTCAGCCTTGTTGGGGCTCATCAGTGAGGTGGATCTGTGCCCCTATTAGCACAGTGAGCAAGAGGTCCATCTCTGGATGATCCTAGGAAAACTAGGGTGACTAAACCTAAGTCCCTTAAACAATACAAAATAGTCGTGGGTACCCATCTACGAGAACAAATAAATGTCCACTGTCACACTTTAACTACTCATGTACCTTTCACAGAAGGGAAATAGCCATTTGCAAATCAGTCTTTGTCCTGCCCACAAGGGCAGTCCAGCACCAAAATTCTATGGCAATTCTCTTCTGAACAAGAATACCAACACCAACCCAATTTTCAGCCTTGTTGGGCCTCATCAGTGAGGTGGAGCTGTGCCTCTCTGAGCACAGTGAGCAAGTAGTCCACGTCTGGATGACCCTAGGAAACCTAAGGTGATTGAACCTAAGTCCCTTAAAAAAATAAAAAAATAGTCACAGGCGCCCGTCTATGAAAACAAACACGGCTAATTGACCTGTTCTTTGGGAAGGTACCCACTCGAGAGTCCAAAGCCACACTTTAGTTCACTGTACCCTTCACAAAAGGAACATATGAATTTGCATATCGGTCTATGGCCCACCCACAAGGGCAGTCCAGCAGCAAAATTCTATGGCAATTCTCTTCTGAACAAGAGTACCAAAAGCAAGCCGAGACACGTGTTTCAGCCTTGTTGGGGCTCATCAGTGAGGTGGATCTGTGCCCCTATTAGCACAGTGAGCAAGAGGTCCATCTCTGGATGATCCTAGGAAAACTAGGGTGACTAAACCTAAGTCCCTTAAACAATACAAAATAGTCGTAGGTACCCATCTACGAGAACAAATAAATGTCCACTGTCACACTTTAACTACTCATGTACCTTTCACAGAAGGGAAATAGCCATTTGCAAATCAGTCTTTGTCCTGCCCACAAGGGCAGTCCAGCACCAAAATTCTATGGCAATTCTCTTCTGAACAAGAATACCAACACCAACCCAATTTTCAGCCTTGTTGGGCCTCATCAGTGAGGTGGAGCTGTGCCTCTCTGAGCACAGTGAGCAAGTAGTCCACGTCTGGATGACCCTAGGAAACCTAAGGTGATTGAACCTAAGTCCCTTAAAAAAATAAAAAAATAGTCACAGGCGCCCGTCTATGAAAACAAACACGGCTAATTGACCTGTTCTTTGGGAAGGTACCCACTCGAGGGTCCACAGCCACACTTTAGCTCACTGTACCTTTCACAGAAGGGAATATATACATGTGCATATCAGTCTATGTCCCGCCTACAAGAGTACCTTCCAAAAGAACAGGTCATTTGGCCTTGTTCAGTCTACTACAGGATTGACATTGGTGTCTTTATTGCATGTGTGTTTTTGCTTTACTGATGTTTTCCTTTCCTCCTTTTTTCTCAGACTTTCCCAATTGACACAGGGTTTTAGAATATACTACTGGCAAACGTTTTAAGAGGAATACTAATTTTGTGTGGATTTTGCTGTGACTAATTTATACAGATAGGGCCTCATTACACGGTAGGCGGTGAGCCATGGCGCTATTAGCGCCATGGCTCATGCCGGTAAAATACTGGCACCGCCTTGGCGGAAAGGGGATTTACCGCCCCATTCCAACGTTGGAGGGGCGGTAAATCCACCTTCCACCATTGCCCTTCCCCATTCCCATTCCTGCCCCATAGGGCTCTATGGGAATGGGGAAGGCGCTAATTACTGCACTGCAATTTTGCGGTGCCATAATTAGCTCCGAGGTCCCTTAGCGGGTTGGATTTTAACGCCTGCAAAAAGCAGGCGTTAAATCCCCCAACCCGCAAAGGGATCTCGTAGTAAGGCGGTAAGGATTTACCGGTACCAGTATTTTACCGGTACCGGTAAATCCCTGCCGCCATCCGTGTAATGAGGCCCATAGTCTTTATATTATCGTTCAAGTGATATGGCTAATCTGTGTGGTGCATCTCTTATATTCTCATCTTGGACCGTGAATGGTCTGATTCACCTAATACAAAGATAAAAGCTTTTTATAAAGCAAATCAAATACGAGGTGGCTTTTCTCCAAGAAACCCACTTCACCTAAGAGGAAAATGGTGAAGGGTTTGTTTGAGGCTAATAACTCAAATTCATTTTAATTGCAAAACGCTTTAAGCATAGTTTTATGAAGAATTATAAAGGCGTTGAAGGCAGGATAATAATAGTCAACGTCTATGTCAAAGGATCCGACTACATATTGGCCAGTGCCCATGTGCCCAATCTAGATGATGAAGCCTTCTCTGAAAATCTGAAACACGTGATAATGGATATGCAATGCAACAGTATTAAAATAGCAGGAGATCTCAATATGCCTTTGGATGTGGTAATGGATAAGTCATTTGGAGGTAGGTCCCAATGCTCAGTGAACAGGAATGCTGTTTGGAATGCTATTTATCAGACGATGCAAGATCTAGACCTATGGAACATATAGAGATAGAAATACCCTAAAGTCAGGGAATACTATTACTCACGGGTGTTGCTAGGTCTGAAAAAGATTCGGGGCTACGCTAATGTTGGGGGCTGTCGGGACTCGGGGCTAGCTAGCCTTTTGGTTGTAGTCCCTGAGCTTCTATCCAGGGCCACAACTAAAAAACCTGGGGCTATAGCTCCCTAAACCCCCCCATAGCAGCACCTCTGCTATTATTTCTCAGCAATACACGGCCATTTCTAATGCTTTGGCTTCCTTTAGTAGCAAGGACCTCGGCCCCCTCAGTTCATGATAGCATGATGGAAAACATACTAGCTGACCATGCCGCGCAAACATTAGAAATCTGTCAGTAAGTGAGATACATGGAGTTTCCCAATGGCGATTCAATAATTATTATCTAACGGAGAAGAAATTCACAGATTGCTTGGAAGAAACATTTAAGAATTAATTGACATTAACAAGAGCTCGCTTGCATAAGCATTGACCTCATGGCACACTCTGGATGCATTTATGAGAGGAAGGATAATTGCATATTCTGCTATAAGAAATCAGCAGAAGAAAGAGCTCTATGTAAGGAAGAAAAAAATAGTAATTAGTGGAGACATATCAACATTACCTGTGAGAGACACATTTGAGGATGTTGGTGCAGCTGAACCATGTAATAAATGAGGAATGTTCAAGGGGGGGTTCAGTACAAAAGTCATGAAATGGAAGACACAATTTGGCTGTAGGAACTGAATAGTGTGCTAAAATACAAGTTCAATGGTAAAACACCAGGCATGGATGGTTTCACTGTGGAAATATGCACGCATGTTAATAGAAGCAATTTGAAAGCTTCTCCTAGAAGCATTTAAGGAGAACATCAATAGAGGAAATATGACTCTCTCCCAGAGTCAGGTTCGGATTCTAGTCTCCCATAAGGAGTGGAAACCTCCCAGCTAACTGCACAAGGTACTGTTTGAATTCTCTAATTGATGTGGACATCAAGCATTATAGAAAATTACTAGACAGACTGTTAAATGTGATGCAATTCTTAATTAACAGACAGGGTCGGTATGTGTTATGTTATGTTGTTATGTTACTTGGCATTTGCATAGCGCCTTATGTAACATTGGTATGATCTCAAAGCGCTGGTAGGTTGAATGCCCTCGAAAACGGTAGTTTAAGTCAGTAGAGAGAGTGTTGTACGGTGCGTGGGTGCACCGAGTATGTGTTCAGCTGGTGTAGTTGTTGGATGATAGCTGCTTCCTAGCGATAGGTGTGGTGCTGAGGAAATCAGCTGGATGTGTTCAGTCTGGTGGGTGGACACCTAGACTGGGTTCTGGCTGCGTTAGGCCTGAGGGATGCCCATCCGCACCTTCCGCACTATCCATAACATCCGTAACATCCATAACATCCGTAATGTCCATAACGTCCGTTCCATCTGTAACGTCCATTCCGTCTGTTCCATCCGTTCCGTCCGCTCCATCCGTTCCGTCCACTCCATCCGGTCCGTCCGCTCCATCCGCTCTATCCATTCCAGCCTTCCATACGTTCCATCCATTCCATTCAGTCTATCCGTTTTAGTCATTCTATCCATTCCATCCACTCCATTTACTCTTATATTTTCTCTGTTCGATCAACTCTGATTTTCTATTTACTGGGCCTCATTACGACCCAGGCGGTAAGTTACCGCCTGGGTCGTACCTTTACCACCATGGCATAAACTATGTTCACGCCATGGTGGTTGGCGGACTTACCGCCCCATTCCGAGGTGAGTGGGGCGGTAAGTCCCCATTAACCCATTTACCCTTCCCCATTCCCATTTTTGCCCCATAGGGTATAATGGGAGTGGGGAAGGCGTTAATTACGCCACCGTAAATTACGGTGGCGTAATTAACAACAAGGTCCCTTAGCGCCATGGATTTTAACACCTGCTAAAAGCAGGTGTTAAAACCTCCATGGCGCTAAGGGACCTCGGAATCAGGCGGTAAGGGTCGGCGCTGTTTACGCCGCCGTAAACCCCTTACCGCCTGGGTCCTAATGAGGCCCACTGTGTCTATTCACTCTGTTTACTCCATCCATCGACTCTATTCACTCTAATCATTCCCTCTGATCCATCCATTATGTCCTATCATGTGGGTGTGCACCAGGTAGGACAGCTTCGTTGTGTGTTTCGTCGTTCGGTTGCTGAGGGGTTTGGACACATCTTGGGTGGTCATCGGTGTTATGGGAAGAGCCACGTTTTCAGTAGTTTGCAGAATGACAAGTAGTCTTCGGTGAGTCGGATGTGGGGTGGAAGCAAGTTCCATAGAGTGGTGGCCAAGTCTGAGAACGGGGATTCTCCTATCCTGACTGAGTTGGTGTTTGGTATCACTAAAAGTAGGGCGGAGCTTGATCTTAGAGTGCATGGTGCGTGGAAGGGTTTTAGCTTGTCTTGCAGGTATAGAGAGGGCCAGTTTTGTGCACTGCTTGGTTGGTGATGCATAGGGTTTTGAAATTGGCCCTTCGTCCAACTGGAAGCCAGTGGAGAGTTCTGAGAGCTGGGGAGGTGTGGTCTCTTGGGCCCAGTACTAGTAGCATTTTGACTGCAGCGTTCTGTGCTCTTTGTAATTTAATGAGGAATTCAGAAATGGTTTGTGGAGTTCCTTGCTGCCCTTTCCATAGTTGAGAATTCAGGAGTTGTATTGGGCTTTTTTAGCTTTTCGGATTTCAGCTTTGTAGTGGCAATGGTGCAGGGCGAGGGTGGATCTGCTCAGGTTGCTTTTACTTTTCCACCATTTGCATTTGAGGGATTTATTCAGTTGTTTCTCAATCTTCGGTTCTGGTGTAAACCATCTGGAATAAGGACCATGGCGAGAGGAGGATTGGCAAATGGGGGTGAGTGGGATTAATGAGATATTGAGCCAGGAGTCAAAGGAGTCGATGGTTAAGGGTTCATTATGTGGGATGGTTGAGGGAGGTCTTTGAAGTAGAGCTTTGGCTAGGTCAGGGAGAATCTTTAATTTCTTCCAGCATTTGCAGCAGAGGGGGGCATCTGGCTCAAGGATGGGCATAGAGGCAGGCGGGCAGATGGTGAAAGGGACAATGAAGTGATCAGACCAGATGAGAGGTACAGGGGGGGTTAGATGTATCTGGTCGTGGGAGCTAAAGATGGCATCAAGGGTGTGTCGTTTAGAGTAAGTTGGGCCATTCATGTGAAGGCGGAGGTTAAGCACATCAAGGCAGTCGACCAGTGAGTGGCTCATGGGATTGGTGGGAATGTCTAGCCAGATGTTCAAGTCCCCTAGAAGAGTGAGAGAAGGGTGGCTTACTTGGATGGTGGCTATAGAGTCACAGAGGTTGGTTGTAAAATGTCTGTCATAGTGTGTGTCGATGATTAGGAATCTTTGGGAGAATGTCAGGGGGAGTGATAGTTTCAATGAGAAGCGATTCGCAAGAAGGAGTGATTGTTTGGCAGTCAATGAGTGAGACAGAGAAGTGTGATTTGAAAACGACTGCTACTTCACCTCCTCTAGAGGGTCTCTTGAGTGGGATGAGGGAGTAGTCGGGGGGTAGGCTTCATGAGCAACAAGGGCAAAGTCATCAGAGATCCAGGTCTCTGTGATAAAGACTAGGGGCCTCATTACGACGGTGGCGGTCCGGAAATAACGGTGGCGGTAAACCCGCCGCCACCGTTGTTTCCGGACCGCCTGATCCCGACCCCTGCAGGCGGGAGGTCAAAGATGCTGTGACTGTTTGTTGCTGCAGAGCGGGCATTAAAAAGGATGCATCTTACTTCGGAATGGGGATTGTCCTGGAGGTTGTAGGGGTGGTTGGGGGGAATTGGGGGAGTGGCTGGGGACGGGGGTGAGTCAGGGGTAGGAGGAAGAGGGAGGGGGTAGGGTGGCAGCGGGATCTGGGAAGTGAATGATGAGGACCGGTCGATGGCGGGTGGGAATAGTAGGTGGGCGGAGGAGGGGGAGGGCGGGGGATCGGACGGAGTTGGACAGGTGTGTGCTGTTTGGTAGTTGGGCAGAGGGATCTGGGTCTCGGGATTCAAGGGTGAATCACATGGGGTTAGGGATGCTAGGTGTGTTGGGCGAGAAGTCAGGGGATAGTGGTTGGAAGCAAGGTGAGGGTGGGGGAGGGTGGTGATGTGGGGGGTTAGAGCTTGCGGAGATGGGTCGAGGTAGGAGGGGTGAGGATTAGTGGGAGATTGAAAGGGACCAGGCTTGTTTTCTCTTCTCCAGGGGTTTCAGTGCAGTTGGTGTGTGTGAGAGAGTGGGGGGGGTCTTTGGGCAATGGAGATGCGGTCACTGTTCTTGCCAGGGTGAGACGTGCAGTTTTTAGGGAGGGGAAGGTATATGGTGGGTGGGTAATGTTAGTGGGAGTCGATGAGAGGAAAGTGCAGGGGGTGGGGTCTGAGCAGGTGGGTTGGCGGTTCAGTGGTGGGGGGCTATGGACTCTGTGGTAAAGGGGGCTGAGGGGGGAGAGTATGCTCCGAGGCGGGTGGGTGGAGGGGGTGGAAGAAACAGGTCTTCGGATGGTTGGCACGCCATCAGGCTTCTCTTGCTTGGGAGTTGGATAGAGGGTGGGGTGAAATCATGGGGAGGGTGGGATAGTTTGAGATGGGAGGGTGGAGGAGTTAAGGGGAGGTGGTGGGAGGCACGGCAGAGTGAGGCTCTCACCCTGGACCTAGCTGGGAGGGATGGCGAGGCACAGGGGGAGTTAAGGCTTGGCTGTAATATCAAGAAGTAGAATTCAACGCAGTGGATTCAATGCACAGTGAAATTAATGGGGTACACTACAATATTGCTTGACTCTACTATGTAGCACAATTCAGTACAGTAAAACCCTAGTGGACGCTCAATGTTGTTTGGGCACACTTTCCAGATTCAGGATTCCACATAGTGAACATTTTGGGACGACACAGTGAGATTCTTAGGGCACACTCATTGTTGTTGGGTACACCGTCTAGATGCAAGATTCAGCACAGTAAAGTATTAGGGCACACTATCTGGATGCGACATTCAGCACAGTCAAGCTATTAGTATTGTTTGACCTTAATATGTGGTGTACAATGCAGTACAGTAGACTTTAGAGGACGTTCAGTGATGTTTGGGGACACTATCTAGATTTAAGTTTAACACAGTGCAACTTTTGGGTACAAGCTGGTGAAACTATTAGGGAACACTCAAGGTTGTTGGGGACACAATCTAGATGCAAGACTCAACAGAGCGATGTTACTAGGGCACACTCAATGTTGTTGGGCATGCTAAATAATTTCAACTTCAACACAGTAAAAGTTTTTAGGGGACGACACAGTGAAATTATTAGCCAACTCAATGTTTTTGGGCACACTTTCTAAATTAAACCTTCAACACAGTGACGCTACCAGGGCACACTCAATGTTGTTGGGCACACAATCTAGATGCAAGACTCAATACATCGACACCACTAGGGCACACTCAATGTTGTTGGGCACACTTTCCAAATTCAAACTTCAACACAGTAAAGGTTTTTAGGGGAAGGCACAGTGAAATTATTAGGCATACTCAATGCTGTGGGCACACAATCAAGATTCAACACACTGACACTATCAGGGTACACTCAATGTTGTTGGGTACACTTTCTAAATTCAAACTTCAGCACAGTGATGCTACCAGGGCACCGACACAGTGAAATTATTAGGCACACTCAATGTTTTTGGGCACACAATCTAGATGCAAGATTCAACACAATGACACTATCAGGGTACACTCAATGTTGTTGGGCACACTTTCTAAATTCAAGCTTCAACACAGTGACACTACCAAGGCACACTCAATGTTGTTGGGCGTACAGTCTAGATGGAAGACTTAACACAGTGACGCTACTAGGGCACACTCAATGTTGTTGGGCACACTTTCCAAATTCAAACTTTAACACGTTTAAGGTTTTTAGGGGAAGGCACAGTGAAATTATTAGGCACACTCAATGTTTTGAGCAGACAATCTAGATGCAAGATACAACACAATGACGCTATCGGGGTACACTCAATGTTGTTGGGCACACTTTCTAAATTCAAGCTTCAACACAGTGACGCTACCAGGGCACACTCATGGTTGTTGGGCACACAATCTAAATGCAAGATTCAACACAGTGATGCTATCAGGGTACACTCAATGTTGTTGGGCACACTTTCTAAATTCAAACTTTAAAACTGTGACGCAATTAGGGGACACTGAATGTTGTTGGGCACACAATCTAGATGCAAGATTCAACACAGTGATGTTTTGGCACACTATCTGGATTTAAGTTCAGCACAGTGCAACTTTGGGTACAAGCCGGTGAAACTATTAGGGCACACTCAAGGTTGTTGGGCACGCTATCTAGATGCAAGATTCAACACAGTGGTGCTGTTAGGGCACAGTCAAAGTTGTTGGGCATGCTATCTAATTTCAACTTCAACACAGTAAAAAATTTTATGGGACGACACAGTGAAATTATTAGCCAACTCAATGTTTTGGTCACACAATCTAGATGCAAGATTCAACACAGTGAGATGACCAGGGCACACTCAATGTTGTTGGGCACACAATCTAGATGCAAGATTCAACACAGTGACGCTATCAGGGCACGCTCAATGTAGTTGGCCACACAATCTAAATGCAAGATTCAGCACAGTGATGCTATCAGGGTACACTCAATCTTGTTGGGCACACTTTCTAAATTCAAACTTTAAAACTGTGACGCAATTAGGGGACACTGAATGTTGTTGGGCACACAATCTAGATGCAAGATTCAACACAGTGATGTTTTGACACACTATCTGGATTTAAGTTCAGCACAGTGCAACTTTGGGTACAAGCCAGTGAAACTATTAGGGCACACTCAAGGTTGTTGGGCACGCTATCTAGATGCAAGATTCAACACAGTGGTGCTGTTAGGGCACAGTCAAAGTTGTTGGGCATGCTATCTAATTTCAACTTCAACACAGTAAAAGTTTTTAGGGGACGACACAGTGAAATTATTAGCCAACTCAATGTTTTGGGCACACAATCTAGATGCAAGATTCAACACAGTGACGCTATCAGGGCACACTGAATGTTGTTGGGCACACAATCTAGATGCAAGACTCAATACATCGACGCCACTAGGGCACACTCAATGTTGTTGGGCACACTTTCCAAATTCAAACTTCAACACAGTAAAGGTTTTTACCGGAAGGCACAGTGAAATTGTTAGGCACACTCAATGTTTTTGGGCACACTTTCCAAATTGAAACATTAACACTTTTAAGGTTTTTAGGGGAAGGCACAGTGAAATTTTTAGGCACACTCAATGTTTTGGGCAGACAATCTAGATGCAAGATACAACACAGTGACGCTATCGGGGTACACTCAATGTTGTTGGGCACACTTTCTAAATTCAAACTTCAGCACAGTGACATAACCAGGGCACACTCAATGTTGTTGGGCACACAATCTAGATGCAAGATTCAACACAGTGACGCTATCAGGGTACACTCAATGTTGTTGGGCACACTTTCTAAATTCAAGCTTCAACACAGTGACGCTACCAGGGCACACTCAATATTGTTGGGCACACAATCTAAATGCAAGATTCAACACAGTGATGCTATCAGGGTACACTGAATGTTGTTGGGCACACTTTCTAAATTCAAACTTTAAAACTGTGACGCAATTAGGGGACACTGAATGTTGTTGGGCACACAATCTAGATGCAAGATTTAACACAGTGATGTTTTGACACACTATCTGGATTTAAGTTCAGCACAGTGCAACGTTGGGTACAAGCCGGTGAAACTATTAGGGCACACTCAAGGTTGTTGGGCACGCTATCTAGATGCAAGATTCAACACAGTGGTGCTGTTAGGGCACAGTCAAAGTTGTTGGGCATGCTATCTAATTTCAACTTCAACACAGTAAAAGTTTTTAGGGGACGACACAGTGAAATTATTAGCCAACTCAATGTTTTGGGCACACAATCTAGATGCAAGATTCAACACAGTGACGCTATCAGGGCACACTCAATGTTGTTGGGCACACAATCTAGATGGAAGACTCAATACATCGACGCCACTAGGGCACACTCAATGTTGTTGGGCACACTTTCCAAATTCAAACTTCAACACAGTAAAGGTTTTTACGGGAAGGCACAGTGAAATTATTAGGCACACTCAATGTTTTTGGGCACACTTTTTAAATTCAAGCTTCAACACAGTGACGCTGCCAGGGCACACTCAATGATGTTGGGCACACAGCCTAGATGCAAGATTCAACACAGTGATGCTATCAGGGCACACTCAATGTTGTTGGGCGTACAATCTAGATGCAAGACTCAACACAGCGACGCTACTAGGGCACACTCAGTGTTGTTGGGCACAAAATCTAGATGCAAGATTCAACACAGTGATGCTATCAGGGTACACTCAATGTTGTTGGGCACACTTGCTAAATTCAAGCTTCAACACGGTGACGCTACCAGGGCACACTCAATGTTGTTGGGTACACTTTCTAAATTCAAGCTTCAACCCAGTGACGCTACCAGGGCACACTCAATGTTGTTGGGTACACTTTCTAAATTCAAGCTTCAACCCAGTGACGCTACACTCAATGATGTTGGGCACACAGCCTAGATGCAAGATTCAACACAGTGATGCTATCAGGGTACACTCAATGTTGTTGGGCACACTTTCTGAATTCAAGCTTCAACACAGTGGCGCTACCAGGGCACACTCATTGTTGTTGTGCACACTTTCTAAATACAAGCTTCTGCACAGTGACACTACCAGGGGACACTCAATGTTGTTGGGCACACAATATAGATGCAAGACTCAACACAGCAACGCTACTAGGGCACACTCAATGTTGATGGGCACACTTTCCAAATTCAAACTTCACCACGTTTAAGGTTTTTAGGGGAAGGAACAGTGAAATTATTAGGCACACTCAATATTTTGGGCAGACAATCTAGATGTAAGATACAACACAGTGACGCTACCAGGGCACACTCAGTGTTGTTGTGCACACAATCTAGATACAAGATTCAACACAATGACGCTACCAGGATACACTCAATGTTGTTGGGCACACTTTCTAAATTCAAGCTGCAACACTGTGACACTACCAGATTACACTCAATGTTTTTGGGCACGCTTTCTAAATTCAAGCTTCAACACAGTGACGCTACCAGGGCACACTCAATGTTGTTGGGCACACTTTCTAAATTCAAGCTTCAACACAGTGACACTACCAGGGCACACTCAATGTTGTTGGGCACACAATCTAGAAGCAAGATTCAACACAGTGACGCTACCAGGGCACACTCATTGTTGTTGGGCACACTTTCTAAATTGAAGCTTCAACACAGTGACGCTACCAGGGCACACTCAACGTTGTTGGGCACACAATCTAGATGCAAGATTCAACACAGTGACGCTACCAGGGCACACTCGTTGTTGTTGGGCACACTTTCTAAATTCAAGCTTCAACACAGTGACGCTGCCAGGGCACACTCAACGTTGTTGGGCACACAATCTAGATGCAAGACTCAACACAGCAACGCTACTAGGGCACACTCAATGTTGATGGGCACACTTTCCAAATTCAAACTTCACCACCTTTAAGGTTTTTAGGGGAAGGAACAGTGAAATTATTAGGCACACTCAATGTTTTGGGCAGACAATCTAGATGTAAGATACAACACATTGACGCTACCAGGGCACACTCAGTGTTGTTGTGCACACAATCTAGATACAAGATTCAACACAATGACGCTACCAGGGTACACTCAATGTTGTTGGGCACACTTTCTAAATTCAAGCTGCAACATTGTGACACTACCAGGTTACACTCAATGTTTTTGGGCACGCTTTCTAAATTCAAGCTTCAACACAGTGACGCTACCAGGGCACACTCAATGTTGTTGGGCACACTTTCTAAATTCAAGCTTCAACACAGTGACACTACCAGGGCACACTCAATGTTGTTGGGCACACAATCTAGAAGCAAGATTCAACACAGTGACGCTACCAGGGCACACTCATTGTTGTTGGGCACACTTTCTAAATTGAAGCTTCAACACAGTGACGCTACCAGGGCACACTCAATGTTGTTGGGCACACAATCTAGATGCAAGATTCAACACAGTGACGCTATCAGGGTACACTCAATGTTGTTGGGCACGCTTTCTAAATTCAAGCTTCAACACAGTGACGCTACCAGGGTACACTGAATGTTGTTGGGCACACTTTATAAATTCAAGCTTCAACACAGTGACACTACCAGGGCACACTCAACGTTGTTGGGCACACTTTCTAAATTCAACCTTCTGCAACTGCCTTCCTTCTCCTTCCTGGTGGTTCGTTCCATTGACTCGCTCCTGACAAACCAATGTCTGCTCTATTTCAACCTGATTTTGATACCAAGGGTTTTTCTCTGGCCGTGGCTTTTCCCTCGCAGACATGGCATGTGAATTCTCTCTTTTGGTTCTGGAACTATACATTGGACTCATTGGAAATGTCTGATACGGCTTGGCACCATTTTCAGCAATTTGTTACAATGTCCTTGCTGAACCAATCCCTGTTTCTACAATCAAGCAAGGTGGTAAGTGGACGCTATATTCTTACTGTCTCGAGTTCTGACACAACTTCAATGATGTACTAGATACAAATTACTACTCTCTCTGCTCCTCTTTGACTTGGTTCTTGAATTGCTGGTAGACCAAGGAATATAAAGCATCACTCTTTGAAGATAGCATGCTGGTGTTTGTGTCCTGTCAACTCTATTATCCACAATACAACACTTTGGGAGACTATCAGATTATAAGATAAACAAACCAAACTGTGAGGTGCTTTCTTTCAAGCAAGTTCTTGAGGGCACACATAGGGAAATGATCCCTGAAGAAGGAACCTGAGAGATTCAAATACTTAGGGATTGTTTAACCCAGAGAGGGTAGGTGTATAATAAGCATTCTCTCCTTCAGGAAGATGGTATACTACTCAGGCATTATTTTTTCATAATGGTTGTGCTCCCAAAGATACTTTACAAACTGAGGGTAGGGCCAATTCAGAACCCTAGGTTCAATTGAAAATGGTTACTAATACATCAAAGATTGATCCTAAGGGCGACAAAAAGAAATTCCAGAAGGTCGATCAACATTTTCTTGTGAGGTGATGTAGGTGGGTTCAACCTATTGGATCTACTATGAGGCTGCTATCCTGCATCAGGCAAATCTGTTGGAAGGGGGTACAGATTCAGAGAGCCCAAGATATACAATCTTGGAGATATTTTGTTGCAGGAAGCTTGGAACATGCTGATACTAAGATACACTAAGACTGTGTGGAGAAGTCTGTGCAGACGACTAAGTGAAATGATGGAGTGGAGACCCATTTGTGAACAGTCATGCCTCACTAACACAGAATCAAAAGATACATCAACAGATAAAACTGAGTAAAGTGGGAGTATAACAAAAATGTATCATGGAACATGACCTGAGATGCCTAAAAGGCCTTCTTGGAAACATATATCCTGCAAACCTAAGGAATGCAAATGAACTGTGACAAAAATGTCAAGTAGGTTTCGAGATGGTAAAGCGCATTGGCTGTGCCCAGAGCTGAATTGAAAAATATTGTTGTTAGAACATGTAGATGAAGAAGGGACACAGTCTTGCTTTCCGAATCTTTTCCTGCCGATGTGGGTAGATTCATTTATAGAAGGACATAGACTGGTACCAGGTGAACTGGATGCATGATGAGAAGAAGGAAAAAAACTCCTTCATAGTAGCCACTGGTGATTTATGTCAGAGCCCTTACAGAATGCTAAAACGTGTCAAACTAGAAACAAACCTCAGAAAGGTTCAAGGATATGTATGGGGTGTCAGACCTTGAGTAGACTGCCCCACTACTGAACTAATGATTAGTATAGAATTAATACAAAGCTGCTTTGCGGGACAAATAACTAGTACACAACCTGGTGCTGGCCCAAATGTAAGCAAGAATTCAAACATAATCCCAAATGCAAGTGATCTCTCTGCAGACTAGATTATTTACCACTCAAAAAGTATAGTCATTCAAAAGGATCTGCACAAGTTCAAAACAATGTCATACAGTAAATGTGCTTGTATGTTTGTAAGGTGACAATACAAACTCATAATACATTCAGTTTCCTATGTAAACTGATGTTGTTTTGTTGACTACATATCCAGGAGTTTCGCCCTCGGGGGCATTGTAAAGGCAATAGTAACCACTTAGATGCAATCAATGTTGATATATCTTGTTGCAAATTAGCATAAGGTCTCATAGCAAGTTGTTAGGTGCTTGTATTTCTCTTGGTCAAAAGATATTCATCTGAGCCAGCAATGCTAACACATATCTGCATGGTGCTACAACTGGTGTCCAATTGGAATGTCAATTGTAGCCCTACATGGTCTCAACAGGGATTCACCCTACATATAGATTATGGATTACTTTTGATAATTACCTGTAAAAGTGAATAGTGGATTACACTAGAGGATTTAACATTGGTAAGGTCCAATTGAATTATCCTAACATGGATACATGTGCAGAATCTTTCAATGGATTAAACAAGCCATTTTGAATGACTATACTTTCTGAGTGTTAAATAATGTATTCTACAGAGAGAATGATTGCATTGGGGTTATGTTTAAATTCTCAATTAGCTATGAAGCCCAGCAAAAATCACTCAATGGATAGGCAAAATTCTCAGGCATATGCCGGTGTAAATAGCATATAGTAACACAGTCTGGGAAATAATGCAGAGGACAGAAAAATTAAAGTTGAGTATGTCATCTGTATACAAAGTACTGTCCTCCCAGAGTGAAGAAGATCTTTCACCTGAAAGACAGAAATGGGAATTGGAGCTTGGTTGAGGAATCACAGACCATTAGTGGTGGAGTATTCCCAGGAACATATAACAATGCTCAAGAGAACCAAACATGTGTTTAACACAACAAGAAACAATATTCAGAGTCTACTAGATGTTGATCAAAATGTTCAAATGTTCAAATTGGGAATACAAAAAGGTTCAATGCTGGTTTTGTAAGGCCCAAAGAATGGGTCTGGTAAACATGTTTTGGAGCTTCTGCAAGCTGATAGATTGTTGATCTGATATGGAGGAAATTATCATACTGATACTGTGTGGATGATTATGTGTTGTCCATACATCTCTGCCATGTCAAATAAACATTGTCCTTTCTTCCCCCCATGGCATACTATTGACTAATACAAGGGTCCCATTCCTAGCTGGCAGCCTTTTGCATTCTGTGGAGGAACAATGCAGAGGTACTGTTGGGTGTCTTGACCCACGTTCAAGTTATTATGCTGCAACATTTGGTGCTGTGGGCTCAGAAAATCCAAGATGGCCTAAAAGCCCACATTTGCGCCAGAATCCAGGAAATCCGCGCAGTTTTGCGCACACCAAAATGGTCGCCAAACCTGCCACCCACCAGTGCGAGCGTGATGGGCCAGAAGCGCCATGAGTGAAACGTGGCGCCAAAGGAAAAAAACAGCAGTGCCTGTTAGCTCAGAAAGCGCTTTGAAATCACCTTTGTTTCTCTGAAATGCAAGCTAAAAATGCCTATTTTAAGCATTGCAAGATATTCAAAAATCTCACTGAACACCAGCAGACATTTGGCAGAATGTAGTCTTGTGTGCATACAAAATCTGGAAAGATGAAGAGCCCAAAACAGTGTTTATAACAAAACTGGCTGAGCTGTGAATGTCAGCAGCTGAAGTGAAATTGGACTTAAATCCACTAAAATCGAAATGTTTAAAATAAATGAGTGACCTACTTTGAGTGTCACATAGGTTGCAACTGTTTAAATGTCATAGTTTTGAACTTAGAATCAGCGTTCTAGCTGCATGTGTAGAAATTGTAAGTTTGATTTAAATGAATAAAAAACTGGGAACAAAAGTGACATTTGGCTGAAGCCTGGCTTGAAGAGATTGAATTCTGCCTGGCAACTACCCCCGACAGGAGTTGAAACTTGCTCAGCCACTGCATTCGCAGGCCTGGCTGCCTTCTGCTGTTCCCACCTAAAGGAGATTACACCTCTCTGATTGAATCGGGGAGGAGCACCTGGGAGCAGGGAAACAGAACAATGAGCCTTCCTTGGCTCAGGCAAATGTTAAATTAGGGGGGGTCGTAAATGGCTTCCTCTTGGGAGAAACTGGGAGGAGCAGAGCCTCTGTGAGCAAACCAGAAATTCCACCATGTGCTTTGGGAAACCACACCCCTCTGGGCCAGGCATAATTTTAAAAAGATGGATAATTCATAGTACGACTTGTCAAAATTATATAATTAATATCATTATTCTTGTGATTTTTCTGTGCACATTTTAAGAGGTGTTAGGACTCTGTGGTATGTTCTGGGGGTAGTAGCGGAAAATAAGGTATTACTCTGAATGTCTGTATGTTAAAAATCTGACACTTTATCATCTGATGCCCATATTCCTTGTGCATGTTTGTGTAAATTCTGGAAAAGTTTAGAGGTTGTGTTCTTGATGAAAAGGGCATAATTCTGTCATAAGTGGCACAACATCTTACAAAGACAGGGATCGGATGGTTTGGTGCTACAGAAAATATGTTAACTGGACATATAATATTAGAAAAATGGTACATAGATAAATATGTATTTGGATCAAAAATAGATTTGGGTGCAATTGACAAGGGGAGTGTTCTTTCTGTATGCCATACAATTAATGCCTGATGACACTCCATGCCTTCCGCCAATCAAGGGAGAGAGGAGAGCTTGGCCAATGATAAGTTGTGAGGGGCAGGCTTAGTTATGCCCACGCACACACCCATTTTCAAAACACATAAAAAGAGACTGCTTTGGACAGGCAAGACCTTCACTTTCCACTTTCTTGCGAAGCATTTTGCCGGACCACACAATATCCAGAAGGACCATCTCCAGAACTTAGAATACAGACTTCAGAACTTTTCCAGCAGTGCCAAGAACCTTTGCCAGAACCAGAGACCAGACCGCTGTGAAGTGCAGAGCAGAGCTGACACAGAGAACTGTGACTTCAGAACCACCCGCCAGGAGTCCAGTTCAAAGTTGATCAGACCTTGACGGCCTATCTCAAATTTATAGTGTGAGTACTCAGCTAGAACTGTGCCAGAACCAATCTCTTAGTCTATAATAATCTGATTCAAATAATTTTAACCTGTCCAGAACTGCATCATAGAATCGTGTGTCCCTTCTCCGATTTTAAACCTGTAAAAGTGTCCTTTTGTCATTGTGATCCTTCACTTTAATTTTTAGAATCTACCTTCACTAAATCATCCGTATCTTTTGAATCGTAGGTGCTAGGAACAAGAGGTAACTTTCATTTTAAAGCTAAGATTCTAAGCTTTCTAGCAAGCCTACACTTTCTATTCCTTATAGTTATTCCATAATCGCGCTCGACGCATTCGGAAAATGTGCCGCGAATTGAAAACTAGCTCAGACTTCTTCACTTGTAAAAAAACCGCTGTCTTTTGCATTGCATTGCTGAAATCAGTTTTCAACTTGATAATCCCTCATGAATCGCTGATACGGTTGACCTGAACCAATCTTAAGTAGCTATCACCTACCCTGAATCTCCTATCGGGAATTAAAATCATTTTTAGCATATTTTTCCCTTCTTTGCATACCACATTTAAAAGTATTTTGCCTGTGTTTTAAAATCATCCCTGTGATCTAAGCTTGCTAGGGGGGAACTGAAATTCGTATTGTTTTGTGAATGTATTCCTGAAAACCGTGTGCTTCACTTCCATCTCCTTATATTGCTTAGGGGGGGAGTGAATTGCCACCAGGGGAAAAGTGAACATATTATCTCTTGTGAAACCCTATCAGTTATTTCTGTACTGCATTCTTTCCATCATTGTTTTTCCTTGAAACCATAAAAGCATTCTCAGTTACCTTATCCTCCCTATACTAACTCTTAAGTAATTAAATCAGTGTGCTAGTGTAACATCATCCATTGTTGATCACACTGTCATATTGTGGAAACAGAAAAATAATATGAGGCCGGGAAGCCCAGTGTCAGTATGCACACAATAATGGAGGAGAGGAATCGACACTCTCCCCCGAACCACAGAAGCCGAATGAATTTGACCCTCCACCCGTGGTTGGCATAGACGCCTGATTATAGACACCGGACACCACTTGGCAGCCAATGGGGGGAAGAGGAGTTAGGAAGAGGTTGTGGATAGGGTAGGGATGTAGGAACACCGGATAGAGGGTTAGGGAACTCCTAAGGTGGATAGGAAAGGGGAAGCACAGGGAAAAAACCTCCTTATCTAGTTCTTTTACTAAACCAAACACATAGGGTATGCGCTATTAATCTTGCCTCCAGCCTACCTCTAAATCGTATAAACACACCTTAATACATGTGAACATGTAACAAGATAAACATATAGCAAGCATAGATGAACACCAACAATGGAATTAGATTCCATACATGAAATACATGACACATGGCCCGTTGGGCAAGCTGAAGCAACACTGAACATATATAGCCATAATGTACATGCCCAGACAGGGACACAGATCACGAATGTGCCTAAACAGCCCCTAACCCTGAATGTCCTGTACTGTATGTAGCTGATTTAGCAACCCTAAACATGGTCCGCACTCTGCCGTGTGCCTTTAAACACACGAGTATTAAGCATCGAAGTCCTTAACAAGGATTTACTGAAAACACACACTTTGCTGTAAACTCGTAATGTGCCCAGTACTTATCTGAGCTCCGAGCGGCCCCACGGGACCACTCGGAGTCTGAAGAAAATGCCGTAACCAATGTCAGCCAGCCCGCCCGCATTCCTCCTGCTCCCAGTATTTACCAGCGTAATGTACCCATTACTTATCTGAGCTCCGAGCGGCCCCACGGGACCACTCGGAGTCTGAAGAAAACGCTGTAACAACTGCCAGCCAGTTCGCCAGCTTCGTCTTGCTCCAAAGTCTTACGGGCTGTAAGGCAAGCTTCGCTCACGTCTCGCTCCAACTGCACCCATCCAGGAACACAAAATAAGCCACACCTGCGGCTGCGAGCATGTTGGCTTTATGCCGCCCTTCATTACTTGCAGCTGGCAACGCGCGGCAACTTGCGCTGAACTACAGGTCCTCCCCGGAATGCTGGGAAATGTAGTTCTCTTTACCAATTCTTTAACAAGCAAACTTAGTTACTCCCCGGCGGCACCAGCCCTTATTCCTGACACCCAGAAAGAAACACACCAACACAGGTTACAAAGAACATACAAATGCTTTATTTAAAAGCTACAACAGTTACCAAGTCAATGACAAACGGATACCTATTCGGCTCTCAGAGTAACATAAAGAACTTCAACGAGGGTTCGATGTGTTAGTGAGAGAGCGTACATTGAAATACCTGGGCCTTTTATACAGTTTGTCCAGCCCTTGGCCAACCCTCTCGCGGGTTAACCATTCTATGAGCCGGGCCTATGGGTTCCTTGCCAGGTCAATCCTGTAATATATGCATTTCGATTGATTTCACTGATATAGTTGTACATTTACATATAGGTCAACGGTAGGACTAGGTTTCAGTTCGCGACCCCAACAAGTGGCCTGCAGGCATATTAATTATTCATGTGTACGGAGGTCACAACGGCCAGAATCTTACTCAGAATGTCATTCGGCCTCCATTTTGATGTTCAGGGTGACTTCCATATAACAAGAGAACCTAAAATGGCGGCTTAAACCAAGATGGCGACTTACATTACTTTCTCTAAGGTCAGGACCTTGCCGTGGAGTTTGTTCGCATATGATGTTTAGACAACTTGGCGCAGGCCAATACACATACAATTGTTACGAAGGAGGCATAATATTGTTTCAATTCCGACAAACCCTCCTTTAGGCCTATGCCAAGTGCTAATATCATTTCTAATATCTTTCTAAATAACTCCATGCATTGTCGTCCATACATCCTGAATCATTATCTGTAATATCTATAGCCATTAGGTCGTTCATCAGAACCTCTTGTAACACAAACTCTTTAGATGCTGTATCTGGGGCATACATTTTGTGCCCTATTGTGCTCACTGCCTGAGCACAACATCCCCCTAGCATTGCACATATACTAGGTAGACATTGGAAACAGCAACAAAGGAATAGCAGGATTCCCAAAATAACCAGTATAACAGAAAGCACCTTCCAACCCCAGGATCGTAGAGAATCCCAGAACCAAGCACTAATACTCCAATCTCCCACAGCAACATGCACTTCTGAACTAAGGATGTGTAAGTTCTGTATTGCTTTGAAAATTGTCGGTGATGAATCTGGTACGAAAACACAGCAAGCGGACCCCACTAATTTGCATACTCCACCACGTTCTGCCAGGATGACATCTAATGCCATCCGATTTTGGAGTGCTACCAATCTTATTGCTTCTGTTCTAGTGTCATATTGTAGAGTATATCCGTGGTCCGATTGATGGTTCTCTCCAGTACCCTTGCTAGCCCCCTAATATTTTCAGAATTTGCTATCTGTCCCCAAAATGGCACAACTGATTTTGCTATATCTCCCAATACTTGCCCAGGGGTATCTCCGTTCTCGTCCCGCCGTGGGCGAACCTTAGAAACTTCCAATGTACTAGCTATGAATACCCCAGGTAACAGGATTCCGAAATGACAAGTTCCCTGCCAATCCTTTGGCAACCAGGGAAATGCTGAACTACCGCAAACGAAATAGACAGGCCCCCCCTACATACAGAGGCCTGTTCTCCCCGGTCAAATTTACAATGTTCACGCAACCTTCAAAGTTTCCCATTGCCCGAGTACCATTTCTTTGTACACATAAGGGGACTGAATCGGGGCTATGATTAATAGAGTAGGAAGGAGGCACAGCGTTCTTATTGCCTATCGGAGCCATTTTAAAGGAAATTAGAGTTTGAAAAGGAAGAGATAGTTTATCAGATGGCCTATTAGAAGCAACATTAGGTTTACTTCTATTTGCAAAAAGCGAGCATCCCAGGGGAGTCAATTCACGTTTCTCAAAATCATTTAAATTAGTTCCATCAAAGTTCCCTGAGATGCTATCATTCCAACGGTCAAAGAATAGTGCTCTAAGAGAGGCATAGCAAGCAGTTGTTAAAGGTAAAGGGTGAATATACTATCCTAGCCCCTTGTTCCCATGTTGCGGTAAATGGGTGCAAATCCAGCAATTACTCTTATTAAAAATGGCATGCGTTGAATTCATTATTATCATTAAAGTGTTATTATGGTACTTTCGTCTATGCTGGGAGTCTCTAGGTGACAAAGTATGAAGGTGTACAGAGGGAGTCAAAGCAGTAGGTACAATCTCAATTGGCAGTAGAGGTTTTAGAGGGTAAATTTCTTCGAAGTACCAAAGCCCCACAGCAGTAATTATACAAATTCCAATTACTATTAACACAACACAGCAATACGTTTCCGGGGCACAGGCACATTGTTCGTTGTCCGAGTTGGTCACCCCCTTATTTACAAGTCCAATGCGAGCAGCAACGGTGGAGGTGGCAGGCATCGTAGTTTCTCAATCGACGACCCCAATGTTCGTTGCTGGCGACACTACAGTCGCGCGACTTCTTAGTCGTTCCCCAACCCTAGCCAGCAGAATCCATTTTTTTCCTTTTTTTTCAAAAACTTCCTTTTGCAAGAGAAAAACTCTCAATAACCTTTTCTTTCCAGATGCACAGGAAAAACCCGTGCCGCAGTTCTATTTTCTTTGTCGAAGGTCGTACCTGGTGGTACCCAGTTCTGTTTGATCTGGAAATAGGGTAACGTCACTTCCTGAGGGAAGCAACGTATCGGAGGCGACGGAAGTTGCAGAACTTGAAACAGTGTTTTCCGGAAGTGACCTTTTCAAAGAGTGTGGAGACGAAATGGACCGTTCCCCAAGCTCCACGGGCTCAGAGAGATTCTCCGACACACTCACAGCACTATTTGCTACTCCAGGATCAGAGATTGTAGCATTAGCAAGGGGTTCTGCTTCTTCTGTAACGTGTGTCGTCGGGTGAGGAAGTTTCTTGACATGCGTCGCATGGATCCAATGCTTCTTTCCAGCCACCCGCACTGCTGTCTGGGTGACCAACAGCACCTGGTAGGGTCCCCGCCAGCGAGGCACGAGACAGGAAGACCTTTCGTAGGCCTTCACTAGGACCCAACTTCCAGGCTGAATGTTGTGTCCTGGGCCCGTAAACCGTACAGGTAAAGCTGATTGGACCTGATGATAAATGAGATACAGATTTCTAGTCAACTGGTTACAGTAGTCTACAAGCAATACATTTTCGACCTCTTTGGTCTTCAGAAGGCCCCAAATGTTAGCAGGTCTCCCCATCACTACCTCAAATGGAGAGAGCCCAGTCTTAGTTTGAGGTGTGGTACGCATGGCTAACAATACAATAGGTAAAGCATCTGGCCATTTCAGTCTGGTGCCGGCACATGTTTTGGCAAGCTTATTCTTTAGGATACCGTTATGTCTCTCTACCAGCCCAGCACTTTGAGGATGTCTAGCCGAGTGAAATCGCTTTTCAATGTGTAACGCTGTACATATCTGCAAAATTACTGCTGCAACGAAATGGGGACCGTTGTCCGACCAAATTACCCTAGGTAGCCCAAATCGTGGAAAGAATTCCTTTACCATAGTCTTTGCAGTGGTCATGGCAGTAGCATCCTTAACGGGGAAAGCCTCAACCCATTTACTAAAGGCATAAATAATCACAAGAACATATTTTAGATTGTTACATTGTTCCATCTCAATAAAATCAAAGTGGATGACCTCAAAGGGAACAGAAGGGGGCCCAAAGCTACTCCTTGGAGTTACTGTCCCCTTCCCCATATTATGCTGTAAGCAAATCATACAATTCTGAACATGTCGCTGTGCAATCTTCAAAATTGTATCATTCACCCAGACTTGTTCTAACATTTTCGTGATATGCTGAGCACACACATGCCTAGGACTGTGTGCCATTGTAACCATTGCCAGTACATATGAATCAGGGAGTAACCATTTCCCTTCAGATGTATCCACCCAACACCCATCGTCATCTAGTTTCCCCATCCCTTCGGCCCACTTTCTACATTCTTCTATTGTGGCATCAGTTTGGATATCTCGCACAGACCCGATACCCTCATCGATTACATAGGCATCTTTTGTTTCCCTTAGAGCATATATGTCTGCGCTAGGGTCTGTGGCCTTTTGCCTGGCTATCTGGTCAGCAAAAGCGTTCCCCTTTCCCACATCATCTATGACCTTACGATGTGCTGCACATTTCATGATCGCTAACTGACTAAGGAGCTAGAGTGCCGAGAGCAATTGCACTATCAGGGGACCATGCTGAATCTTGGTCCCATGTGAGGTTAGGAACCCTCTTTCCGACCAGAGCCTCCCAAAGTTGTGAGCCACCCCAAAGGCGTACTGGCTATCAGTATATATGTTTACTGTATGCCCTTCGGAGAGTTCACAAGCTCGGGTCAGCGCTATAATTTCTGCGGCCTGCGGAGTTATGCAGAATTCTCTTAGTTTCAACAACCGTACTCAATGTAGTAACTGCGTAGGCAGCTGTAGATGTACCATCGGGGAGTTTGAAGCAGGAGCCATCACAAAACAGCTCCCCTTCCGCATTGCCCAAAGGAGTATCTATAAGGTCTATCCTGCCCTTCGTTTCCTGTTCAGTAGTATACAGGCAATTATGTAATTCTTCGTCCCCGCAAACAGTATTTTGCGGGAAAGGTAGGAGTTCAGCCGGATTAAGAACACAACACCTCTTAATTTGAATGTGAGGAGCAAACAGAATTAATTCATACCTTATCAGCCGTGCAGAGGTGAGGTTTTACGTTTGGGTTTTATTCAATAGGATGTCTACAGAGTGAGGTACCATCAAAATTAAATCATGTCCTAGGACCATTCCCTCACTCTGTTTTACAGACGCGGCAGCAGCAGCGACAGCTCGCAAACATCTTGGCAAAGCGCATGCGACAGGATCAATGGCGGAAGAGTAGTAGCCGCACGGCCTATTCTTCCCTCCGTGTTCCTGTGTTAACACAGCCAAAGCACATCCATCACATTTATGCACAAACAACACAAAGGCCTTTTCATAATTTGGAGTACCCAGAACCGGTGCAGAGCATAACGCAGTTTTGAGAAGCTCAAATGATCGTTGATGTTCCGATTTCCATGGCAGCGGCGAAGAAATGCCCTTCTTCGTCAAAGCCAACATCGGTTTTATCACTAGTGAGAAGTTAGGGATCCACAACCTACAGTTAGAAGCCATACATATTAAGGCTCTGACTTCCTTCTGTGTATTTGGAACAGACATGCCAGAAATGTGTTTTATTCTTTCAGGTGTCAATCTTCTCCCCTCCTTTGACAGGAGGTAGCCTAAATAGGCGACCTCCTGACAACAATATCGAAACTTTTTGAGCTAAGCTTTATGACCGTTTTCAGCCAGATGAATAAGCAACAATACAGTGCCTTCTTTACAAGCACTTTCAGAATCTGCAGCTAAAAGTAAGTCATCGACATACTGAAGCAATGTACAAGTAGGTGGCAATTCAAGGGTATCAAGCTGCTCTTTCAAAGACCTACTATAAATGCTTGGACTTTCAGTATACCCTTGAGGTGTATGACTAAATGTGAACGAACGTCCTCCCAAGGTGAACGCGAACAAATATCTACTCTCCTTGTGTATAGGAATACTAAAGAAAGCATTCTTTAGATCAACAACACTAAAGTGCGTAGCTGTAGCAGGGATCATTGTTAGTATCGTTGTTACATCAGGCACAATTGGAAATTGTGGGGCGACAACTTTGTTAATAGCACGTAGATCAATTATGAAACGGTATGGGATTGCATTGTCGCCTTTCTTGTATACAGGCAAAATCGGGCTGTTACATAAACTACCTGCAATCTCTTCAATCACTCCTCGATGCACAAAATCAGAGACAATGCACTTCAAAGCATGCTCGCCCTCAACTGATATTTTATATTGCGGAATGCGTGGTAGTTTAACTCCATGTTTCAAAACTATTTTAACGGGTTCGATCTGTAGCACCCCGACATCATTGTCGTCAACCGCCCACAAACATTCCGGAACAACGCTAAACTCAGGAGGCAATGGTCGAGTCAGAAACTGAGAATTGGGAAGTTGCTGTGGTGAAACTGTCAGACGCACTCCGTCAGAGGAACAATGAATTACTGCATTCAGTTTCTTCAACAAATTTAACCCCAGCAAATTCTCTCCACAGTTCGAAGTTAGGAGGAAGGGACAATGGTCCGTGAAGGGACCCAAAGAAACAGACACCGGCGAAGAAACCGGGCAAGCAATTGGTATGCCAGAAAACCCTACAGAAACATTTGTTTGCCCTGACAGTGGAATGTTTGGAACTCAGGAATGATCAATGGAGCACTTCTGTGCTCCAGTGTCTATCAAAAACTGATGTTTCCTATTCCCTACTGACAATTCAACGTAGGGACCTTTCTGATTAACGGGAATAGGTGAAGGTTCCAAACCCTGCTTCGGGCAGTCCTAACGAAATAAGATGTCGTCGGAAGGAAGCTCTTCAGAAAGGTAGGCAGCAGAAGGGTGATCAAATATGTTTCTCGTGTCCACACTCGAAGTCTGATTTTCCAATGAAAAAGGTTGATGAGGATCTTGCGAGAACTGACCTCTATCAGGGCCCCCCGCTCCGGGGCGACCTCTAGGTCATCTACCCATACTCCCAAATGCATTGTTTGACCTTTGGCGAAGGACGGGGCACTGTGCTCGCCAATGACCTTCCTGGCGGCAATAGGCACATTGATTAACATTCACAGGACCCAAAGGAGCGTTTCCTTTTGGGACATACTGACCTCTGGTCTGTGAAGTACCTCCTCTGGGATTTCTAAGAATTTGTTGTAACAATACTTTAGTCTTCAAATCTCCTTTCCTCTTCTCTATTTTCTCTTTTTCATTATTAACACGGTTCTCATAATACTGAGCCATGTGCAAAACTTCAGATTGGGATTTCGCCTGCCAAGCGCTCTCAGAGGACATAATCTGTGACTGGATGTCGGGCAACAATCCACGTACAAATTTGTCCACAAACAACCTTTTCCCAGACCCTGTGCCCACGTCCTGTCCACTGAAGTCAGAGAATACCTGTTCGAATCTATTAAAGAACTTGGTGGTACCTTCAGTTTTTCCTAGAACACAGGCCGTAAGCTTGTCCCAAATAATTCTTTTCTCAGGAATTATGGTTTTCAATTTTGCGACAATTCTATCAGGCAAAGTAAGTATTACCTGAGGTGGTTTCTCACCAGCTGGTCTTTCCCCATCAAACCTAGTCATGTTAGCCCACTTATCTCTCAACCCTGGCACATCGTCTATTGTTCGAACCTGCTTCCATAAATCTAAGGGCAGGAGTACAGGGAATAGCAAGTCAATATCACTTAAGTTGAACACAGAGGACTGCAAAATGGACTCTATCTCTTTGTAGAATCCTGTCGGGTTTTTCCAAATATCGGGAATTGATTGTCTAATAGTGTTCACTTCCTGTTGTGAAAACGGGAAGTGAACAAATTGCGATACATAATGTGCAGGGATGTCCACAGCGGGTGCACCAGTCCCAGCGTTAGCGGGAATCTCAACCTTTGGGACAAATGTCGGAGGAACCTCTCTCATAGGCAACTGAGATATAGGTAACTCTGACCGCTTACTAAGCAACAGAGCCAGGTCGAGCGCTAAGGCAGCTGAAGAAGTATTGGGCGAAAAAGCCCTCTTACAAATACCCAATAACTCTATAGGACAACTAACCTTCTTCCTTAAACATTCATCCTGCAGGTACTGTACCATTACCTGAATCACCTTCCTCTGCATTTCTACTGTATGCTGACTATACGTGTCATATACTTCATCCGGCGATATCGATGAATCCGAGATCCATCGAATCGCATCTTTGGTACAAATTCGTATTTCCTCAGATGCCGATCTACGAAACGGAAGGAACCGTTTCTGTACATACATACTGTCGTCTTCACCATCCTCATCCCGTAATTTTTCAATGTCCCTCCTATACTCAAACAATTTCTCAACATGACCATGTACTTTCTCCTCATTGTCCCTCGAAAGTGCTAAAGTATTTCGATCCCTCACCCCTTGTGGGAGATCTGTATTATGTAATCTACCCCACATTACACATAAATGAGTCCCCAAACCTTCGATAAAAACATTTTTCTCAGGAAAATTTCCCATATTTGATAATGTGGAAAAAACGTGAACTTGATCACCTCTCTCCATACAGTGCTTAGCCCATGCAAATAATTCCTGTTTCTTATCTGCAGAAACAGTATTTCGAGTGACAATATTTGACCCCGCACCCCGATCAACTTCAGTCAATTCAGAACCACTCGGGAGCGGAGGTGTGGGCAAATCCGAGGGTGCAACTATCGGCACAAGAGGAAGGGGTGGTAGGATAGGTGGAGGAACAACAACTGGAGGAATAGGAACAGTAGGTTGTACAGGGGGAACAGGAATAACAGCAGGAATAACAACAGGAATGGGCAGAGCACCAGGGAGAGGATCATACGGAGGTGGTGCAGGGGCACCAGGCCTGCGTTCGTTTAACAATTTTTCAATAAATTCTTCAGAAGCATGGAAATATTTAGAGGGATACATTTTCTGGATACCGAGTGAGAAAGCCCTATCCATATTTTTGACTGACTCCGAATGTTTTTCCTTATCATATAACAACGCCTTTTCGGTATTTGTTTTATGATGGCGTGCATGTTTAGCCCTACTTTTAAGCTGCTGCAACGCTTCTTTTTTCCAATTCTGCAAAACATCAAATGCTGCAGGTCTGGCCTTCTTTTTTAGCAAGACCGATTGTAGGTATTCAATACGGGGGATCTCGAAACTACCATTGATTGGCCACTGAAAGTCAGAGGCATGTCTGGTTTGTCTGTGCCAAATATCATTAAATACTATACGTCCAATGCCATACTTACAGTACATAGTACATGCCGGCGACCCCTCCTGTGGTGCCGGGTGGCTAAATTCCAAAGATTGTCGATCGCTGCGGAACAGAGCCCTAAAGCAGCTAGACAATTTCCCAGGCATTTCACAAAAAATTGGTGTTACCTGGTCAATAATTGTGTCTGCAGATACAATACGCCAAATTCAAATTGTCAGGGTTAAATTAAGAGTCGGGTCATGACTGCACCTGACCAAACCTAAGGAGGACCGTACGGTTTACCAAAGAACTTACCTAACAAACTTTACCTTGTGTTTGGTGGTTTCGACAAATCTGCCCGCCTCAAAAATGGACCCTCATCAAGATGCCGTGTCAGACCACACGACTATCGTCCAAGGATCGGATTGTTAGTCTGTGTCAACCTTCAATGATCCGGCATAAATCTTGAGGGTCCCTATTTGGGCGCCAACTGTGGAAACAGAAAAATAATATGAGGCCGGGAAGCCCAGAAAGAAACAAACCAACACAGGTTACAAAGAACATACAAGTGCTTTAAAAGCTACAACAGTTACCAAGTCAATTGCCAAACGGATAGCTATTCGGCTCTCAGAGTAACATAAAGAACTTCAACGAGGGTTCGATGTGTTAGTGAGAGAGCGTACATTGGAATACCTGGGCCTTTTATACAGTTTATCCAGCCCTTGACCAACCCTCTCGCGGGTTAACCATTCTATGAGCCAGGCCTATGGGTTCCTTGCCAGGTCAATCCTGTAATATATGCATTTCGATTGATTTCACTGATATGGTTGTACATTTACATATAGGTCAACAGTAGGACTAGGTTTCAGTTCGCGACCCCGACAAGTGGCCTGCAGGCATATTAATTATTCATGTGTACGGAGGTCACAACGGCCAGAATCTTACTCAGAATGTCATTCGGCCTCCATTTTGATGTTCAGGGTGACTTCCATATAACAAGGGAACCTAAAATGGCGGCTTAATCCAAGTGGCGACTTACATCACTTTCTCTAAGGTCAGGACCTTGCCCTGGAGTTTGTTCGCATATGATGTTTAGACAATTTAGCGTAGGCCAATACACATACAATTGTTACGATAGGAGGCATAATATTGTTACAATTCCGACAATCTGCCTAAGTGTGCTATCAAATATTAATTTATTATAAAAGTGTGATATATGCATATTGTTTAATTTTTCCAATAAATCTTTTAAATTGCAAAACAAACCTACTTCTTGGCTCAGTGAGGTCAGGGGGATTCAAAGAGAGGGGCGTTTTATAAGGGTTTATCATCCAGAGTATGACTTGTCACAAAAATATATAAATAAGGGCTTCCCTTGGGCGTCCCAGACGAGGCACTGACTTAGTGGGATTGCTGAATTGAAGTCACTTAACAGTACAGTAAATACAGTAAGAACAGCTGGAACATCATCAATTGGATTTCTTCCACCTGAACATTTTATGGCATTGCACTGTCAACGTATGATCACAGATTGCAACTATACGACCAACATTTGGTCCTTCAATTGTATTCCAGCCTTTCACAATAATAACTCTTTAACCCCTACCTCATCTTTTTTCACATGCTTTTCAATCATTGTCAAAGAATCAATCAAACTATTTAAATCTAATTTAGCATCTAATGGATGCAAAGTTTTACATCTAAAATTAAATATACGCATACCCGTAATGACTGCACAAATATAATAGTATTGTATAGACCACCAGCACTCATATTGGATTTTTGTAATGATTTGATACCCCAACTGAATAGTCTAAGGTCCTCAAATTCAGCAACAGTCAATGAGTTGGAGTTAGAGGAGTGGAGGACTTTGGGAGGGGAGTATTTAGGGAGAGAAATTTGGAGAATCCTCGACTCCTGAGTAGGTAAAACGTGCTGGCTGGTGCTTAGGGAAACAGCTGTTGCAGGGTTTTAATTTTAAATTATAAAAAATACAAGTAGTATCAATTGCTTGGAAATCTACCCTCTTAGGTCTATCCGCCACCAAAGGTGGGATGTCCCACGCGATATCTTGCTCCTCCCATAAGTCATCCAGCTCTGTAATGGGCTCAAGTTGAAGATTTAAAATCACCCGCCAAAATTATGTGCATCTTCTGTGAATCTGAATGCCCCAAGAACTAACCATGTCCTGTATCCTCTTCTTCTGGATCGACCCTTCAGGCTGAGTGAGCAGATTGTTTATGTTAAACAGCAGGATACAAATGCCTCTGGGGGGTAAATACCACAAGATGTACGGGATCTGGGGAACCAGAGTCCCGAACCTCGATCTTCCTGTTTAGGGCAACATCTACCCAGATCAACATACTTCCACTCGGTCTGCCCTTCATTCCTTTCTTAGCAGGGATCTGAAAGTATTGATGCCCTTTAGTTCTACCTCTCTGCAAGACAAGGTTTTTTGAAAGAAAATGAGGTGACATGATCTTTATTTAACAACTATGATTTTTGGTGTAGGAATAACTCCCACATCTGTGTTGAATTAATATAGATGTTAAAAAAGTCTATTGTGTGTGCGGCACCCCGGTCTCAAAAGTAAGAGTGCTTCAGCAGACACAATAGGTACTAGTTGTTGATAGTGCTGTTCTGTGCACATTCGTTATCTGAGTCAGTAGCAGGAACATGTTCAAAGTCTTCTAGATATGTGTTCCAAATCCAAATCCTCATCTGCTGGTACAGTACATGTGTGAGGTAGGAAGTGCTGGTTAATATTCAGAATTGTTATGATTCCTACAGTTTTGGTGTCCAGAATTGTCCTCCTGTCGCTGACGATGACCCACTTCACAGTAACAAAACATTCAGAGTTGTCACTGGCCAATAAAGCAGAGGCTCTTCAGCTAAGGTCAATAGCCCCAGGTTCTGCACCCAGATTTTGGCATAGGCTGTCAGTTTTCAGACAATCCAGTTTGTCTGAAGAATGTTTTGCTCTTCACATTAGGACTTTGTATGTTTACAATACTTCATTATGTACATGAATTTTAGCACCAGTTAATGTTGAGAAGTGTTATGGTATAGGCATTTTGGAGTTTTTAGTAACAAATCAACTGTCATGTGTGGGCACATTTTTGGGGTTTCACTTGCAAAGTGCTGGTTCTCTCTCTGCACTCTGTTTGCTGGTCATGGAGCCCACTGGCACATTTGTGCAGCGTGTGCTCTATTCCACCGCACATGCACCATGGGTGGCAGGTTGTGCATCCCTCTTTTTGTGTGCTGAAGCACACAGTTTTTGTAGGTTTTGGCGCGCACAAGGGTTTCGCTGCCAATGATGCTGTTTCTTTCCCCATAACTGGCAGGGTGATGCCACATAGCATAGCGGAGTGGGTCAATACATCCCACACACTAGAGATTGGTAACCTCTACTATCTAAAGTCTGACTAGCTAGTGTTGAGGGCCTAAAGAAAATAGTCTTCATTATCTGACTCAATCTGGGGTCTTCTAGGTGGACCCTAGCCTGGGGTCCCATAAGAATAATAATGGTTAAGGGTATTGCAACCAGGAATTGGTGGCTTGCAACTGCCCAGGTCGATTGATTTAGCATTGTTCTCACACCCTTGTATTCCTCACCTTGTTGTACCTTCCTTCGATTCATTTCCTTCTACCTCCCCTTCTCTTCCTCCCACTCACCATGTTCTCACCCTCTCTCTCCTCTATCCCTCTGATCTTATTCTATCTTACCTCCACTGCATACTTCTGCTCAGTGCTACACTCCTCTCCCACTACTCTCTACTCCTACCACTCGTTACTAATCACCTCTCCTACTGACCTCTACAATTCTCAACTCCCACCACTCTATTCTACCCTCCCCCACTACTCTTCACTCCATTCATTCTCTGCTACTCTCCCCTCCTTCTACTCTCTACTTTGCTCCACTAACAGCTCTCTTCAATCTCCACACTACACTTCACCCCATCTTCTCTTGCACTCACGCTCCTTTCAGTCTTCAAGTCTCCTTGCTCACTCAATCTCACTTACTTCCCTACCGTCCCACTATATCACACTCACTCACCTTAGCTGCTACCACACACCCACTCTCATGCATAAGTACCATTTTCTCTCACCACTACCTCTCCTCCAACACTCTCTTCACAAGTCACTTCAATGATCAGCACCATCGTCCTTCCACTGCCTGGTCTCTTGATCCACCACCTCATTGCCGCATGACTTCACCTGAACACCCTACTCCTTTCCTTCCTGTGTGCCCCTTTTTATCCTGCTCCTCCCTATTCATTGGTTCTCAGACTCACCAAGTCCCCCGGGCCAGTCTCTACCTTGCTGTACCATAGGGCCCAGGTTACACATGTGTTAAACCATAAAGCACCCTCTAAGACCTGAGCCCTTTTTGAATGCTGGGACGCCAGTGTTTGACAATGACGGCCGGCACAGTGAATGATAATATCAGAGTTTGAAGTTTCCCAGGACAGAGCATCTTAATTGCCAGTCGACAGCGAGCAACGATCTGCCAGCTCTCTGTTCACTGCCACATCTTTCACCAGTGGGCTACATAATCAGTCCTACGCTGCAAAGGTTTATGGTCTTTGGAGTTCTGAAATAGAAGAGAGAAAGCATTGTCCAGCATGCTGTACACGGGTATCGGATGATAAGAGGCTGTACTTTCCACAGGAATATGGCACGTGACGGGGGAAGTGAGGATGGGGCTCTACCAACTCCCTCACTCCATCACTGGGGCAGGACATGATCGGGATAACACCCTAGGAGGCCTCCTATACCACGTTGAGAGGGGTCCCCATTCCCCCTAACAGGGTCAGGCAACTTATCCTGTCACATAATCTAGAAGATAATCATGACTGTCTTGCAAATCCTCTCTTAATTCATCTGTAGGTAAGTATAGCTCTGTTCCAGCATAAGGAAGACCATTCCTTAGCTCCAATGATTTCATGGATGCACAAACTACTGTTCCATAGTTCATTGTCAAATATTCTGCTACAAAATGTTCTGGAATGGAGTCTGATCATGGACTTGAACGTGATCCGTTCCTTGAGTGTCAGCCAGAACAGGGCTTTTATGTCTGAGGTAAAATGGTCCCTTCTGGTTTTCTTCTTGACAATTCTTACAGCACTGCTCTGAATAATCTGGCATCTAACAATGCACCCATTGTTTGCTCCTATCATCAGAGCATTTCCGTAATCCAGCCTAGATAGAATCATGGCCCTAGCTATAGTGGCACTGTTTTTTTCATTCCAAAAAAGTCTGATATTATTTAGCAGTTGAATGTAGTATTGGCAGCTTCTGTTCATGTTACTTACATGGGATTCAGCACTCAATGACGCCTCCAGAAAAATACCCAGGGTCTTTACTTTTTCAAGAACCCATATAGGAGAATTTCTGATCTGAAAGGTCTCATATTCCTTGCCTAATTTGGCACGTGCCTGTCGTGTTCCAAAGAACATTAACTCTTTCTTACTCCTATTTAGGCACATCCAATTGGCTGTCATCCAGGCCTCCATGATGTTATAGATTGTCTCAAGTTTACGGACATCTGTGTCCTAGTTCCCACTCAGCTCCATCACCAGCTGAGTGTCATGAGCATAGTTCGTAAAGAATGCTCTGCTGCTATCAAGCACCGTACAGAGACATCTGAGATGTAGATTGAAAAGCAGAGGGATTTGCCAGAATTTGCCAGAAATGGTATTGTTCACCTCAGCTAACACCAGCCTTCAGGAAAAAAATGTCACTGGTTGTAGATATCCTGTTTCATGATGTTGCTGAGAGAAGAGCAGAAGATTACAAGCACATGCCGCCATTATTATTATTATTATTATTATTATTATTATTATTATTATTAATAATATTATTATTATCATTATTATTAAGAAAGGCTGGCTAACACCTGCATACAGTAAAATGGGACCAGTAGCAAACTGTTCCTTTGAGTATTCAAAGGCCTTCACTGATTTTGACAACCAGATGAGTTTCATTCTGTTTCAAAGTTGCGTAATTGGAGCCACCACTTTCAAGAAGCCTTTTATGAAATGTTGGTAAAATCGCAAAGCCTAGAACACTTTCAATGTATTTTGCACATGTGGGAGTAGGTCACCCGGTGACTGCCGCTACCTTCTTCCGATCTAGCTCCAACTTGTGGTGAAATGATGAGCCCAAGAAATGTCATGGTATCAGTATGAAATCCATGCTTCTCTAACTTGACATATGATTCCAGCTACCTCTGTTTCATTCACATCACTACTGCACAAAGGTCAATATATTTTCATGTATAGAATATTGTTAATATTGTAACGTGTCACAGGCATTGCATAACCCAAAAATTCAAACAAGACAAAGTAAGCTTTGGTGGTGTTTTTCAACTCATCTCCCTCACACCCATGCATCAAGCAATAGGCTCCTCTGATGTTCAATGGAAAGGAAATCTAGACTCCCAGGATGTGGTCCAGAAGGACTGATATGAGAGGCAAGGAATGCTAATTATTTAAGCTGACTTGGTCCAACGCTCAGTAGTCTATGCAGGTCCTCATAACATCTGCCCTCTTAGACAGAAAGAAAGTAGAGAAGCTGCAGGCGGCTAAGAGTGGCATATAAACCCGCTCTTGAGATTCTTCATGATTTAGGCTTTCATATATTCATTTTCTTTCTCAGTTAGGGCTTAGATGTGCCTACAAGGCATAGCTGTCAAAGCTTCAGATCAACCTCTCAGTCATATTTAGATGGGGTTGGAAAATACAAGCTTAATTTTAAACAAAGACAGCCACAAACACAGTAGCAGATAAGCAATGGCATGTTTGCTGCCACAATGCTATGTTGGTGATGGCTCAACAGTGCCAGGTAACAACCTAAATATTTCATCCTTCCTTATTTCCAATTTAAAGTTCTGACAATTCTTCCTATATCAAAGGGAGGGAAAAACTACGATATGAGCAGACCAAATAACTATCTGATCAGAGCATTTCAAAAGTCCTGCAAGAATAAGTTCAAACTGAGGGCCATATCTCATGTTCAATCATATCACTTAGTAATGCTCTTGCTTAGTACACAAGGTCCTCTCTATCGTAGAATGAGTCAAGGGGCCAGAGGTCCATTGGGTCCCTTCTGCTGCCCTCACCTGCTGCACAAGCTCCTTTCTCTCTACGGGCATCACCAGCTCCTGTGCTGAACCCCATCTTAAAAATGTCAGGCACTGTTAATATCCCCTCCTGGCTGGGCAGAACACAAACACTGCAAGGATACATTGAGTGTGAGCTGCTGAAGACTATAGTGTGTTTGCCCCCTTTTGCTGTCAGGTAGGAATGATCTGTCCAACCTTTCTGAGCTTACATGGGCACTCCATACCAAAATGTGCTTCTTTTCCATAGTACACAAATGCAGACATAAATTAATAGGGTAGCGCCTAGAGTGTGGGATCTTTCAAACTCTCAGGATCCATGGAATTCCACAACATAACCTGCTATGCTCCACCAGTCCTCACCAATAGGCAACAAGAAAAGGATTTTTCAGTAATATCTAGACTTCTGGACTCTTCACATGCCCCCTCCCAGTGGTTTTACCTAACTTTGTTTCCTTTTCTGTAATCTGAAAGAGGAATATCACCAACCTGAATGTAGATGTTCCATGTATGTGTCATTGGCTGTAAAGGCAAGCTGGAGTGAGTAAAATGTCCCCTTCAATGGGTCCAATAGAGAAACCTTTGCCCAAAGTATTAGGTAGTATTTCCGAGTCTTTTTGAAGTCCTTTAAAGGAGAATAGTGTCTTGCACTGATGTTTTTCCATGTAGTAAATATATACCACAGTACCCTTTTGTTTCAGCATAATAGTTTGATAATTCCAAGGTAATTATTGCTTCACCAGATGTTTTTTTAATTTTGTTATATTTTGCAATTATTGCACAATGCAAAGCATGTGGGCACCTAGGCGCCCTCTTGTGTTTGAATCTGGGTGTGCTGAGGCAGTGGTTGTGAGCAGATCAGAGGGGTCTGCTGGGCACATGTTCCTTGACCTTCTGGGCGAGGTAAGAGGGTGCATTGTTGGACAGGCAACAGTGGGTTATGGTGAGAATTTTGAATGTAATTCATCTGCAGATGGGGAGCCAGTGGGCAGATCTTCTTGCCTCTGAGATGTGGTTGCGCTTACTCAGGGTCAGGGCGGCACAGACAACATTGTTTTGCAGTACTTGTGGTTTGGACAGGTCTTTCTCTGAAGCACCACAAAGTGGTGCATGGCAATAGTCCAAATTGGACACAATGAGGGCCTGTGCGCTTGTAAGACAGTTTACATTGGAGAGGTAGGGTTTGCAGGCGATGGTGAACTTTGTGGCCTAGGCTGAGGTTGAGGCGACATGTCACGCCATGGTGAGGGATATGTCGAGATAGACACCCAGTGTTTTTACAGAAGTGGCGACCGGGATAGTGTGCCCATCAAGGTTAAAGTGGCTGAAGGCTACGTCAAGCTTGGTGCGATGGGCAGGGGAGCCAATGAGTAGCAGTTCAGTTGTCTCATCATTCAGACAGAGGTTATGTGAGGCCATCCAGATTTGGGTGGTTTCATATATGCTGTTTACTTTGGCGGTGTCCTGTGTGTGGTTCCTGGCGAGGGGTGGTATCATCAGCATAGTTAGTGTAGGTTGTACCCAGAGAGTCAAGGTGGTTGAATATGTGGATAGAGTAAACATTATAGAGGGTGGGAGAAACACATGAGCCTTGTGGCACCCCAGAGACGATAGGAGGATCTGTTAGCTAGGAAGGCTGAGATCCATTTCTCAGTTTTATGGGAGAAGTGGGAGGATTAAGTGAGGTGGTGGCAGAGGGTCTGGTGCTGGACAAGGTCAAAGGCTGCCGAGAGGTCAAGGAGTAAGAGGAGAGAGGTTTCCGGCATTGACGACATCAGCAAGCTGATTTTGAAGGTCAAGTAGGGGTGTTTTAGTTCCATGTTTGGGGTGGAGGACACATTGCCGGGGGCTCAGAATGTGGTGCGATTTTAGGAAGTCCTAGATTTGAAGGTAGGCAGCTTTGTCAATGATTTTCAGGAGAAATGGGATGGTAGTAATGGCCCGGTAATTGGTGGTCGAAGCTGGGTCTAATGTATGTTTCTTGAGCAGAAGGAGACCCACGACTCTTTGAGGGTGGCAGGTACTGAGCAAGAGGCAAAGGAGGAGTTGACAAAGGTAGCGATGAGGGGAAGTAGGGGTTCTGTGCATTCCTTATAAGGGGGGCTGGACAAGAGTCACCTTTGCATTTTGAAGTTTTGAGTCCTTTGATAATAGCCACTAGGCCAGATGTTTAGAGTCAATTGTGATTTCTAGCAGCGAGTTGTAATGGTTCTGAAGGGCAGAGTTGTCATGGAGGGGAGGAAGGGGGAGATTGAGTAGGGGGATGAGGTGAGGTTATGAGAGCTGCAGGGAAGGATGGGGGCTCATTTTGGCTTTTTTGTTTGGTGTGGGGATGGTGAATGAGAGGATGTGGTGCTCGACCATGGGCAGAGTAGATTGGAGGTGATGGAAATATCGCAGTTATGATCCAGGATCCAGTCTAGTGTGTGGCCACAAATGTGAGTAGGCTGGAGGATTTTTTGGGTGCAGCCCAGGGCAGTGATGGATTTAGCAAGGGATAGTGCATTTGCATCCGTGGTATCATTGAAGCCTAGGTTGATGTCGCCCAGGATGACAAGTTGGGGCGAAGGTTTAAGGTTGATGAGGATGAGTTGGGTGAGGTCACAGTTGGTCCTGGCAGTTGGTAGATGAGATGGAGGGTGTTGGTTGAATTGGGTGAGCAGGTAAGTTTGGCTGAGATGGATTTGCAGTGGGGGATTTGTGCTGGTGGTGATGGAGCACGTCCCTGTAAATGAATGTGACCCTGCCACCTTGTCTAAGGGCTCTGTCACAGCAGAGTATTGCATGCCCTGGGGGGACGGCAACAGCAAGGGAGGGGCCAGTGGTTGGGGTGAGCCAGGTTTCTGTAATGTGGCGATGAGGTATAACTTGTCTGGAACATGTGCCATCATGGATCTGGCATTGATTAGGGCACAGCAGAGGGGTGGACTATGTGCAGCACAGGGACAGTTAACAGTAGTACTGGGCAGAGTAACTAGGGAGGTTGCTACTTTCAGGGAGGTTTTGGCTGGAGTGTAGGTCAGGTTTGTGGCTGTGTGGTAGCTGAGATTAGTGTTGCACCAAAGAATAGTCCGAGGGAAAGCTGTAGGGGGGTAGGGAAGAGTCTGAGTACACGCTGACAGGTGGTTGGGCCATTCTGAGGTAGGTTGTGGCAGGTCCTTGATTGCGTGGGAGGCTGTAGCTTGCTAGCTCAGGGGGAGTTGGGTGTGTGGGGGTTAAAGAGGGCTGGTTATTTAGTTTTCACTAGGTAGTGTGAAGGTGCTGGGCATCTAGCCGGTTTAGGGCTGAGTAAGGGCCGAGTTGGGTGGCCAAATTCTTCACGCAAGTACTTGATGGCAAGAGCCTTGCAGGCGGCAGGAAATAGGTTGGTCGAGGCCAAATTATAATGCAGGAGAGTATGATAAAGTTATTGCTTGTAGCAAACTTTGTGTATGATTCTACGGTGTGAGCTGTGAGTGATGTCAGATGCAGGGAGAAGGAGAATGCTGCTCTGTGCTGCTGGAAGTCTTCTGGGTACAGATATAGCACACAAGGGGCTGGATGCAAAGCCAGCGCAGAGTGTGCTACAATCAGCTGATTGTTTTTTTGCAAGGGTGAGGTGGTTTGAAAGGAGCGAAGTGGCAGCAGAAATGGCATAGGCTGGGTCATGGGATAATCAGGTAAAGGAGAGCAACTTGTGCTGCTCCAAGAGTAATACAATGCCGGATGGCGGCTGAGCGTAGTTGAAGAGGGGCTGGTGGGGTACGGACGGCCAAGAGGTGGGAGGAAGGAGGAAGGTTTGGTATAGGTATGGTAGACGCTTCTACAATGGCACAAGTATAGCGGAGCCCAGCTCTACTATGCAAGGCCAATGCACAGACAGAAGGCCAGTCCTTAGGCTTACCTTGCGATGGAGGTAGATGGTAGGATCTGTTGCAGCAGATTTCCATGGCAGGAAGAGCAGCAGCGGGGTTACTTATTTGCTTGGTCTTGCAGAGACCACAGACAACATCCTTTTGAGTTAGCTTTCTGTGGTGACCGGCTTTGCCTCACGGCTCATTGGGATGGGCTCAGACAAGCCTGACAGTGCCCAATGGGAAGTCTGCAGTCCAGGGGCAGGCTGTGTGTACAGTGGTGATCCCATCATGACAGCGGCCATCTTAAGGTTGGCGTGTGGATCTCCAGGCGCAGTACAGCTGATGTTCGGGTCGATGCAGGGCTACCATGTAGGTCGGGGGCCCTGTGACATTGGACTGCATGAATCTGAATCTTGTTACCTCCCAATTCAAGTATACATATTGGAGTTTGTAGGAATAGTGAGGAGAACAGTTCCTCTTAAGCATTTAGAGTAGGTCTATTCAGTAGCAGTGAAGGTCAGTCATTTCAGGAGGACTGCACTAGGACTCTGAAAGACTATGCATTACACATCTGGATCTCCGTTGGATTCACCTGTATGGATTTTGTCCTCACCTATTTGCCTTCATCAGACAAGAGATCATGAAGATACCCCCACTGTCCAACATGAGAAGTAGTAAATCGGAGTTGGAATTCATGCTCTTCCAGATTATGGAACAGGCATGCAGGTTAGTTGGACATTCTTGGAGTGGGCAGCAGAGGATGACCGAATTGCTTTTCTCATCTTCTTTTCTTAGGGATTGAGTTGGAAGTGCTCGCAAGGAAATTAAACATGTTTTTTTATTTATTTTGCCCATTTCCCCTTTTCCCTTTTGTTCATTACTACTGACCTGTCTCATCGGAAAGCTGACACCGAGCTGAGAAGGTCTGGTGGAGCGCAGTGGCATCTTCAGTGGAGTACGGTGGAACCTAACATCTAATACAATCAACAACTGCAACTACTTAAAAATGTGTGTATGTGTACATGATAAATTTGAAATATGGTTTCAACAAATTCCCTGAATCCTTCGATGTACACCAAATAATATAGCAGTAGCTGATCTGCAAACATTTTGGCCAGCTTCCCATTAGAAAAACACCAATGGGTGTTTTCTGTGGTACCTTGTAAAATTGGTGAAAGCAGTCTGGATGCTGGACTTTTTAAGAGTCTTCTAGTCTGTGAAAGTGTGCTGCCAGACATGCCAGCAGGGGTGCTTGACTCAGAATAAGCAGGGGAGATATTGGGTTACAAGTGTGGCGGTCCAGAATCAAGGGTGCTGGTTAGTTTACTGGCACCCTTCTTCCTGGACTCCAACACTATGAGCCTGCCTGCTGGGGCCGCTGCCCCTGACAGGTCTGACCCTGCCGAGCGCAGCCGCCCCAGTAGGCAGATTCTTCACGGCAGCGCTGACACCGTTAACAATGGTGCCGGCGCGTCCATCTCCCTACTCCCATAGAGTCCCATAGAGCACTGCCGGGACTCGTAATTTTGGGAAGTCAGGCGCTGGATTCAGTGTTACGGGTTACCACCAACCTCAAAATGAGGACAATTGTTGTGCTGCCAGGAAAAGGGTACAGCATTTATTTGACACCTGCTGACAGATTCTTTAGTAAACAAGATGGAAGAAATCAGGGTCCATAGAGCTGTTAAACTGCTATCTATTGCTGTCACTGTGCTTTCAGTCAGACTTGGACTATTTGCTCTACTGGCACAGATGGGGGGCACAGATGTTTTTGGCTTTCCGCTGATCTTCTGCTGCTCCTTAGTTGAACTTCCACTCACACGTCCAGGGCTAAGAGCAGCACAATTATTGTCATCATTTGATTGTGTCATCAATTCTTGCAACTTTTATTATTTCCAGGGCCTGCAGGGCTCCAGAGTGGGCACTAGCATCATCCTCTCCTGAAAGTGGTGATAGTGCATTGGCCTTTTCTCAATTTCACCATCATTCCCACTTAATTTTGAAGGAATTGACTTGTTGGAAATCATAGCTGGAACTGCTTGTTTCTATTCCAATGCTTTTCTCTGCCTCCTATGACTGCACCTCACCACTGAAGATTGTCTCCAACACTACAGCACCAATCACCTTCATTTCCCTACACAACAACTTGGATGAAGCCTTGGGCTCAGAGTCAGAAGCATTACCTTGATCACAACCAGTTCTAGTTCTAGTGGATGCACCAGGTAAACCAGGTGGTGCCTGCTATGGTTTTCTGAAGAACTGGGATGCTTTGATCCCAGAACGAGCCACACTGCCGCGTTTCTTGGATGTGCTGGGCACTTATTTGCATGCTTCAGCACGCTTCTCTTGGAGGCATTTTGGATATGTTGTGGCCGCTCAATAAATAGAATCGGTTGATTAGCAGAAAGGCCTTTCTGCTTGGAAGAGAAACACACTATATAAGTAAGCTTGAGCAACATGCATGTATGCAATGCTTGTACTTGTTTGCATTTGCAGCATTCAAGGTTTGAGCCCTGTGTTTATGGGGCAGGGCGGAAACCAACTGCATAAAAGCCTTGCAGTAATCATTTACACAGTAACTCATGTTCCCACACATCCCTTCCTCTCTGATATACAAATATTCCAGCATGTGTGCCGGCATGGATTTTCATGCTGGCGCAAATGCTGGGGATTCCTTTGGGGTCCGCTGTCTTTTCACAAAAAGCAGGAAGACTCCATAGCAATCGATTGTAGACGCATACATGGCAGGCAGTGTTTACTCAATTTGCAAAGCACAGTACAAAAGAGTGGCATGTAAGCATGTATACCACCTTTTTGCCCTGCACTTTTTCACTTCACCATCAAAATAAGGAAAATTTGGCAGTGGGGACCCGTGTTCGTGAAAGTGTATTCTTAATAAGTCCCCACCGACAAATTATAGAGACTTGAAAATGAGTTCATAATGTCCATGTTGGAATTAAATGTGTCATGCATTGCATAATATACCAGTGAATCAGACTGAGATGCTTGACCTGACATGAGAAGTGGTTTTGTGAATGTTAAAATACCCAAATTAGTGCTTGCAGCAATTTTGTGAAATACGTACACTGTTCTGTAATTTCAATTTTTCATACATTGGCATTCTCAGAATTGTTCGTTCTTCTGTGCCATATTTCCCAGGCAGTGCCCAAAGTAACCAATACATTTAGTTAAATAAGTAATTAACATTTAATTTAAAATAATATATAACAAACTCAATGCTCCAACCACAAGTTCCGACTACACTGCACTGATGATCACACTTATGGGTGAAACATGTTTGTGGTTGCCTCAAACCTTGGGAGCTGTATGTCCTGGCTTCAAAAGGCTATGTATTAACTAGTACTGTCCTATAGATAGACGTTTTCCAGCGGTAAATACTTTACATTTAACCATTTGCATGTCCACAATGCCTTGCCCTTTTAACTCTGAACTGTAGGTGAACTTCCAGTGATGGCTGACAGGTGACGCTGTGCTTTATGTGACATGGCTGAAACTGAAAATGCCCCCTCTCCCTCTGCCTCCATTGTTTTGCTGTACACTGTGCATCCACCAAACGAATCGAACATTGAAAAGATAAGGTTAAATGAAATTAACATTTTGCAGCTTTTACCTCTCGACCTGCACCATCCTATCCATTCTCCCAAAAAAGTTAGCAAAAGTAAAACAAAGGTCCAAATAATTCACAAATTGGTTTAAATGCATGGAATTAGTAAATACCTTTGTTTTAGTATAGTCAAAATGTCAGGATCACACAGCAGAACAAAAGATGCATCCAAATTCTTCCAGTCAGGAGTATGTAGTCACTTTACCTGCTAGGCAAGACACAAGAGAAAAACAAAAAGGGGAAATGTGTAATATATAACCAGCTTGCTACTTTTAGTATATGCCATGCTAGTCTCTATCAATCTTTTAACCAGGATGTAAATGAATTGCAAAAAATAATTTCAGCAAACACTTCCTTTGTTTGGCAATGTTAGCAAAATATGTTCTTTGGCTACATCTGTTTACACTCAAATTACCCAATATCACACTTAAAATGACATATGCATATTTAATATGCTTGCAAACCCCAATCTGTGTTCATTTATAGTGCCAAAAAAACACTGGCCAACTTTGGGAAGGGTGCCAAGTTTTGGGTTAAAGTTCACAAAATGTGCATGTGCGAAGTCCCGCAACTTTGCTCAACCTCAACTACAATGCCCTTCTCCTGCATTTATCATAGATGTGCTCATTCAGATGCACTTTCCCCCCTCTTTGCTCAAGTAAAAAGGGATTTCAGGACATTTATAAGTACATCCCAAATTCACAAACGGGATGCACTTTAAAATGCCCAGAAATGAGGCTCAACCCCAGGCCCCTTTGAAACAGGTGCAAGGGGAGGCACACATCACTACAGAGTAAATTATGACTGTCATATTTTTTTTTTTTTTAAGTGTGAAAGCCCGGGGTTAAACCACAGCTGTCACACTTGCATTTCCATCCCCCAAACAGAGAGGGAAGGGAATTTCACCTAGATGGGCCCTTTAATGGCTCATCTCAATGAAATGTGCGGCCAGCAACCTCCTGGTTGCTGGGAGACAATCGTACAATAGTGTTGGTTGTGCATTCCTGACACTAATGTATGCAAGGGGGCTCGATAGTGCATCTTTTCACCACTGTCCGGCCCCTCCAGAAATACTCAGGTCATCTTTGTGAATAAGGTGACCAGAATATTTCTGAAATCCATGCGCATCACCCACCATTCCATCCACAAGAAGGTCCCTGAATTTCTCCAAAACAAACCCACACAATACCAACCCAACAGAAACCTCAGATCCGGCTCTGCACTCCTCCTTGTGACCCTCCCTCCAATCTTACTAGAATATGAGGCTCTTCCTCCATTCTAGCTCCCACACTTGGGAACCCTCTTCCACTCAACGTCCATATCTTAGAGAACCACCTCACTTTCAGGAAGGCCCTCAAAACAAGGCTTTTCCCTCCTGTAACTGGCAAACCCATCACTATTCACGCCAACATGATGACACCAGGCCGCCACACTATGCCCGCCCCCTGGTCACCTAAGGGTGACATGATTCTAGTCACGTGACTAGAAGACACCCATTCCAATGACTTGTTCATGGCAGACTCACCCGTGCAGCCGGCTGGAGGCCGTGGTATGGGCAACTCCCTGGGTCAACTCCAATCCAGGGGAGCGCCAAAGTAGGTCACTAATCCAGCCATCTGGAACTCAAGTGCCAGGTATGGGACCACATCCTCTTGTAATTTAGTCAGCCCCTGCATTATCTCTGGGTGAACATCAAAGTCTAGCCCAAAAACGTTATAGGTGGATGGTAATAAACAGACTCCAGCCTTTCTCTAGGTGACTCTGGGGGGTAGACTACGCATTACTTAGTTGAATGTTAAAGTATAGTCAACTCATAATATATGGCTGTATTGCAGAGTGTAGTCCATTTATTGAATCTTGATGAGTGAAGAACCTAGCCCCTTTGTTTAAGCTAGGCAATTGCATAATGTGGCCAATGTATTAAATCGAGGTGAATGCCAATTGCAGCCTTTTCACTAAATCTATGTAACTTTAGAAATTAGCCAGTTTATCATTTTCTGGCCAAATGTAGAATGTAGCTATTGTATTGAACCTAGCTGAATGTAGAATGTAGCCTTTGCATTAAATCCAGAGGAACATAGACATATAACCTATGTATAAAATCCAGGTGAATACAGAATGTAGTCAGTGCATTGAGTATAGGCGATTATAGAATGTGGCCATTTGATGGGATGTAGATGTTTGCATAATGTAGCCATTTTATGTTCAACATTGGTGCCTTGATAATGTAGTGACTCTATTATAGCTGGCTGCATGTAGAATGTACCCACACATTTTAATTTATCGCTATATGATGTATAATATGGTGAATATATCGATCCGTGCCACTTTTTAGATTGTAGTCTATGGGCCTCATTACACGGAGGCGGTAAGGGTTTACCGGTACTGGTATTTTACCGGTACCAGTAAATCCTTACCGCCTTACTACGAGGTCCCTTTACGGGTTGGAGAATTTAACGCCTGCTTTTTGCAGGAGTTAAAAACCAACCCGCAAAGGGACCAGGGAGCTAATTACGGTACCGCAATTTGCGGTGCCGTAATTAGCACCTTCCCCATTCCCATTATGCCCTATGGGGCAAAAATGGGAATGGGGAAGGGCAATGGGGGAAGGGGGAATTACCGCCCCACCAACCTTGGAATAGGGCGGTAATTCCCCTTTCCACCAAGGCGGTGCCGGTATTTTACCGGCATGGACCAAGGTGCTAATAGCACCTTGGTCCACCGCCGTCTGTGTAATGAGGCCCTATGTATTTAAACCTATCACACTCCGTTCTTATGGAATTTAGCCAAAGGCACGACCGCTATCCTCCACACATCTGCATTCCCAAACAACTCGAATGACACTTTGCACAACACTTCTGCCATAAGTATTTAGCTACCTTTCATGACAAAAATCGGAACCGTAGCTACTCACATAATATCCTCTCTCATACCCCCTTCAGACTACCACTCTACACTCCTTTTCTCCACCCATCCACCTGCCAATTAGACCTGGGTGACTAGCAGGAACTTGGCCACCTCTCATAACCTCATTCTGGCTATAAAACCCACATGCTGCATTCCAGAAACTCCATGAATTTTACATACCCTGGTCTTCGGCCCCCGCCCGCCCCACGAGGGCATTCAACCTACAGAATTGTACCCATACCTATAGTGAAAGGCACTATAGAAATGATGAAATTAAATTAAATGAAAGCAGCGCAAATGAAACAAGCACATTCTCTGCACGCCTTTCATTTCCACTGCTTGTTGAGAATCTGGTCCTGTCTGTCTAGTTGGTTATTCCATTTGGAAGTATCATTCAAGCTTATTCCCCAGTGTCCCAAGTGGGCAATCCTCTCTGACATATCATCATTTCGCTTCATGTTTACCTTCAATGTTTTATGTTATGTTAGGTAATTTGATGTTATGTTATGTTGATTTATACTACGCACCACTACCATTTTCATAGTAACCAGGCACTCCATGTGGGTAGCATGCCATGTACTTTGTTTTACTGCTGGTAATATGTAATCCTTTCCTAATATAGAGTTAATCAAATTTGGTTGAAAGCATATGTAAGCCATAGGAGTTTTAAAAATGACCAATGCATCTTTGTCGAAAAAAGTAAAATGTCGATGTTGTCATTATTTATTCTGACACGCCAGTCTTGATTTACTTAGGCTGTCACTGAATAATATTAACATGTGTTGAGAATGATAGAGCTGCAAGGACACCACCTTGCAAACCGTGAACTGGTCTTCAAATGTACAATGGTCTCCCAGCCCCCTCAGCCTACATATCACTATGGCTGAATTATTTGTGTGTAATGGCATTTATATCACACTTACATGCAAAAAATCCCTCTTTTGTCATCAAAACTGTCACCCACCAATTTTAACCCCAATGGTTGCAACAGAAGACATTGGACCTCATTACGACCCTTGCGGAATGGGTTTACCGGCACCGGTAATGGTGCCGGTAAACCCATTCCGCCCATTTACGAGGTTCCCTCGCGGGACCCAGAACAGACGTCTGGTAAAACCAGACATCATTTCTGGGTCCCGCGAGGGGACCAAAGAGCTAATAACGGGTCTGTTATTAATGGGTCCGTTATTAGCTCCATCCCCATTCCCGTTGAGCCCTATGGGGGCTAAAATGGAAATGGGGAATGGTTTTGTGAATGAGGAATTACCAGGTCCACCAAGGTTGGAATGACCCGGTAATTCCTCATTCACGACCACAGACCCGGACACGATTTTGGAAGCAGCCATGGTGCTAATAGCACCATGGCTACCTCCAAACTCGTAATGAGGCCCAATATGTAGAAATGAGGTGGAGCTAATCATAGGCAGGGATTTCAACTGTGTGATGGACCCGGCACTCGATAAAACATTCCCACCCACAGCGGCTGACCAGAAAAACTGACAGGCCCTGGGGAAATTCTTTAGAGACCTAGGAGTGGTTGAAACATGGCGATTCTTCCAGGAAGAAAATCAAGAATTCACGCATTACTCAGCAGTACATAAGGGTTATTCTAGTATAGACATGGTCCTGTTTTCGGCAACTCTAATCCTACAAGTAACGCAAGTCGAAATAGGGGCAAAATACCTCACTGACCACACGCCAGTGTTGGTCCGTTTTGAGGTTGAGGGAGGGAAGAAAGTAAAACATTCAGTCACTTAGGGCACACATAGAGAGCACACTTAATAACAAGGAAAATGATAATACTGAAACGGACAGGGGGTCTGGCTGGGATGCTGGGAAAGCGGTGATACGTGTTCAATTTATTTCACAAGCGGCCGCGTACAAGCGTGAAAGAGCCCTCAGAACACAAAAACTTGAAACAGACTTGAAAGAGGCCGAGAGACAACATAAGACGCGTCAAACACATAAGTCACTCCGAGAACTAAGGTTGATCAGATCTCAGTTAGAACACCACATGGCAGACCAGGTAACACAGACACTACTGAATACCAACAGTCATATTATGTGCATGGGGGAGAGGCACGTACAGCTGAGAAAGAGAAACTAGAAATAATGGTACAGTTCCACGAAGAACTGCTATGTCGCAAAAACCTAAATCCAGAGAACCAGAGATTGTACATTCTAGCAACTCCTCTGGCACAAATCTTGGAACAGGATAGGCTCACATTGGGGAGTCCGATAACACTCCAGAAGGCCAATGATGCTATCTAATTGTTACCGGTGAACAAAACCCTGCGACCGGATGGCCTGGGCAACGGCTGTTACAAAACCTTTTACACACAGCTGCTCACTCCGCTAACACACCTTTTTAATGTTATTAGAGAGAGGGGATTGATCACTGCGACTATGGCGAGATCCACGACGATATTGCTGCTGAAACCAGGGAAAGACCCTGTAGAATGTGCCACATACCATCCCATAGCTCTGTTAAACACTGATGCAAAGGTTTACGCTAAGATACTGGCAACTAGATTGATGCGTGCCCTCCCAGACATCAGACATGAAGACCAGGCAGGTTTCATCACGGACAGACACAACCAAGACAACATGAAATGAGCCCTAGACATCATTGACATGAGAACAAGAACAAAACAATGATTTTCCATAGCCTCTCTGGATGCAAGACGGGCCTTTGACAGCCTAGATTGGGAATACCAGAAGCTAGTACTGGAGGGGTTCGGGCGCGGACCTGATTTCACCAAGATGGTCTTAGTGAACTACCAAATCCCATCCACGAGTTTCATAGTAAATGGTGAGGGCTTGGAACAGATCAAAATAAGGAGAGGCACACGACAGGGCTGCCCCATCTCCCCCGGATCTTCGCAATGGCAATGGAGCCATTTACGGTACAGATCAGACAGGACCCGGAGATTAAAGGGGTGACATGTGGGAAAGCAACACATAAAATCGCATTATATGAGGTTGATATAATGCTTTTTATGAAAGGCACTAAAAACACGCTGCCTATGGCCATCTCAAAACTACAAGAGTTTGACGAAGTTTCAGGGTTCTCCATAAACTTGTCCAAATCTAAAACTATAAACATAACGGAAGAGAAAGAGGTGATCACGGTTTTGGGGAAAACATACCCCCTATCCTGGGAAAAAGACATTCTGGAATATCTGGGGATAAGCCTAACAAGGGATCGGGGAAGCCTCTTCAGGACAAACATAAACCCCCTTTGGAAACAACTCCAAATTACATGCAAAAATGGGACACCAAAGAACTGTCATGGTTCGCAAGAATCGTTGCAACAAAAATATCCCTTCTCCCCAGATTGCTCTACGTGGTGAGCTCGGTCCCAATAGAAATACCACCCCGATTGATTAAGGAACTACAAAAGACCCAGGATACAAAGGCGTATTCTGACACGGCCCCCACTCCTTGGAGGTCTGGGGGTGCCGAACATAGGTAGATACGTATTGGCAGCACACTAAGTGCCGATGCTGAAGTGGTCGGAACAAAATATGATGAATGGATGGTGCGGGCTAGAAAAAGCCCAGATGAGTATCCCTCTGAGAGCGCTTCAGACCCTTAAAGCTAGAGCTTGCGAAAAAGAGGGTAACCTACTAGAAGCTACCAGAACGTTGTTACGTAGTTGGGACAAGGCCTTGGGCTTCAAAAACATCAGGCGTGGGTTGGGCGCACTCTCCCGTCTAGCGAATAACGCAGACTTCACACTGGGCTTGCAAAAGAAATTCTGGGAGGGTTGGATGGGAGCAGAGGCACTAACTCTAAAAGACATGTACCATGACGGGAACCCCCTGTCTTTCATAGATTGTAAACAGAAAATTAGGATCCAGGAAAAAGAAAGATACAAGTATACACAAATCAGACATTGGATCTCTCAGCCCTCCGTGGATAGGGCAGCCACCAGATCCCTAACTGGGCTCAAACTAACCATGCAGGAGGGTTTGACCATGATAGGGATAGCCAGATTATACAGACTGCTGAGCAGTACATGCACGGAAGACTCTCTCCCATACAAAGTGGGTTGGGAAAAGGATATAGGGGATAAGATTACGGAAGAGGAATGGGGACAAATATGGTCAAGGGCTGTCACGACCCTCGCCCAAAACCCCCTCTGGCAAACCCATTGGCCAGGTGGAGTCAGGACTCAGGCCTCTAGAGCCTGGCATCCTCTTCAAAAGCCCTCATGCGGCCAGTCCTGGCGCCTATGGCGCCAGGCTCATACACCATGAACAACAATGTGCTTGGGAACTACTTTATTGTATTGTCAGCCAACATGGAGGCATCTACATAGCTTGGTTCCTAAGAACCAAGCTATGCGGTCTAGTGTTTTGGGTGTGGCAGGCCTGGAACTACTTTCCCTGGTACTACTTTAGCTGGGCTATATAAACCACACCCTGACTGCAGCACATGCTTCGTGTTACTTTGCAGCTTGCAACGTGACGCTCACTGTGTTCAGCTATTCCCTCGAACCTCGGAGAAGCAGAACCTGCAAGGAGACAAAAGGAACATCATTAGCAGCAGCATCTTACCTGCAGTCATCATCTTTAAACATTTGCAGCTACTGAGAACAGCTTCCTCGAATCTGCACGCCTCCTGGACAGAACGACCTGAAAGAGGAAGATAGAGGCAACATTAAAGAAAGCTGTAGAGACATTTACAAATTACGAACTGCTCAAAAGGCTTACCTAGCTGGTCGCCTCTCGGCTGGCACCACACCGGACATTCCACTTGCGGTGAAGAACACCGCGACCTACAAGAAAGGAAAACACAGGTTAGCAAACGCAAGACTTCGCAGCGATGCGCATAACGCTTACTTACCGCATCATAGCGCTCTTAATGCGCCATCATTTACCAGCGGGGCTCAACCAGGCCAGTTTGCCGCGCTGAAGCTCTGCATACCTAAGGGAGAAAAAAGAGACATTTTAAAAAAAGAAAGGCATGCAGGATAGCAACAAAACTAAAGAAAAGCAATAAGACCTACCTGAACAATATCAAACGGGCCGGCGTCCGTGAAGTAACTGGATCGCAATCGCCCATGAAAGACAACGCGCCCCTGCAAAGAAGGCAGGACGGCGAGCGCGCCTAATTCTACCACAAGGCAGAAACTTCCCCGCAGACCACATCAGGGCAAAGCTGAGAAGCATACCAGCAAGTAACCCAGCTGGGTGGCGTCCCTGTGGATACCAGGTGAGCGCAACAGAACACGAAGCCTACCATAACAAATCCACCTGGGTGCCATGGAAACATCAGAAAAGGACCAATTGGCCCAATTATTAGGAGAGCTTCGTGCCTAGGTTCATTCTGCCCGACAAGAGACTAATGCCCTCCGGAGAGACCTAATAGGGACCAAGAACGCACTGAAGTGATTAGCAGGCAATACTTGCAATCATAGGCAGGACAGACGCCTCTACCTGGAAGCAATCCAACAATGCAAAACCCTGCAATACCATCCACTCCGGTACAGATCACGTTACCTGGAACAGTGCCCCTGGCATCACCAGAAAGTTTCTCAGGCGACCCACGGAAGTATGCAGCATTCATCAATCAGTGCCATCTTCATTTTCTTTGTAGGCCTGGAGCATTTCCAAACGACCAACCTCGGGTAGCTTTTGTTTTATCATACCTGAGTGGTAGTGCAGCAGATTGGTTGGTGGCGTTGGTAACCCATGACGATCCTCTATTACATGACTCTGGGGTGTTCCAGAGAGAAATGGTAAAACTTTTTGCACGCCATACCCAGGAACAAGCAGTAGACAATGAACTCTTGTCCCTCTGACAGGGGAATCAGGACTTGTTAACGTACATTGCTACCTTCAAGAGACTGGTTGCCGAAGCTAGGTGGTCAGAAAACAAAAGAACCATGTTATTCCATCGAGGCTTACGAGGCGAATTAAAGGACGTCTTAGCCCAGGTGGTTGATCCACCCAGAGACTGTGCAGAATTCATAAATCTGGTCGTGCAGCTAGACCACCGGTTGCAGGACCGAAAGGCAGACCGGTCTAAGATGGACCCTCAGACCGTGCATGTTCGACCAAGGGAAAACACGTCCCGTGTACCTGAAAATGCTGTAGAACCCATGCAGATTGGAGGGATATGGCCTCCATTAACAAAACAAGAGCGGGACAAAAGAAGACGACAACAGCTTTGTTTGTATTGTGGGAAACCCGGACATTACCTGAAGGACTGTCCAGTAAAACCCCCAAGAAGAACAGTCGGGGGCCAAAGAGAAGGATGAAGCTGAGGAATCGGGAAACTACCAAGCTCGAAAAACGTAGAGGTCAGTTTGTCGAGTGAGAAGAAAGAGTTGCTGACCTCGCACTTTGCAATACAAGGGATCTTAATTAACCACCAACAGTCGTCAAGAATTCATGCTGTTGAAGCATACATCGATAGCGGAGCAGTTGGAAATTATATTGATCAAGAACTGGCAGCAGAGATGGGGCTTCCTTTGTGTTCTAAGCCAACTATGGACAAGGTAACCACCGTGGATGGGACAGAAATCGCTTTCCGGATCAGTAACCCAGTGCACAGCCAGGGTAACCTTGCTGTGTCAGGACGGACATTGGGAGTCTATTTGATTCGATCTCATCAAGGCACCTCAGTTCAGGCTAATACTAGGGATGCCATGGTTGGTTGCTCACAACCCTTTAATAGTCTGGCGGGCACGAAAATTAACCTTCCCCGGTGACTGCTCCCCTGCCTGCTATTACCAAGAGGAGAAACCCGACATCTGTATCCCCTTGACTCCCAGAGTGACAGTATCAACCCTGGGAGCAACTAATACCATGATTTCCAGGATGTTTTCCGAAAGGACCAAGCCAATACATTGCCGCCGCACATGCTCTATGACTGTCAGATCGACCTTGTTCCTGGTGAACAAATCCCTTGCGGCAGGATCTACGCTCTCACAGAACCAGAAAACCTTCATTTGAAATCCTATTTAGATCAGTACCTTGCAAACGGATTTATCCATCCTTCGAAGTCCCCCGCAGCCAGTCCTTTATTCTTCGTACCGAAAAAAGGAAGGAGACTTGAGAACCTGTATTGACTACCGCGCATTGAACCAGATCACCGCGAAGAACCGCTACCCCTTGACACTTATCCCTGAGATGCTAGACCAAGTTAAAGATGCCCAGATTTATACCAAATTGGACCTTCGAGGAGCGTACCACCTGGTCCGAGTCAGAAAGGAGATGAATGGAAAACCGCCTTCCGTACTACGTACGGCTTGTTTGAATATCAAGTCATGCCCTTCGGGTTATGCAACGCTCCTGCGGCATTCCAATATTTCATGAATGACGTTTTAAGGGAGTTAATTGATGTGTGCGCCTTAGTGTACATAGACGACATCTTAGTATACTCAGCCTCGGAACAAGATCATGTTCGTTCAGTCCTCACCAAGCTCCGTCAACATTGCTTGTTTGCAAAGCTTGAAAAATGCTTTTTTCACGTCACCGAAGTAGAATTTCTTGGTTTTATGCTTACTCCAGGAGGGATCAGAATGGACGTGCACAAGGTAGATGCCGTTCTGAAATGGCCTTCACCGATGTCTCTGAAAGGGGTACAAAGCATGCTGGGCTTTGCAAACTTCTACCGCCGGTTCATCCCAGACTTCTCTCAGGTTGTGCACCCAATCACAGTACTATTACAAAAAAAACAATAAAAAGTTTGCTTGGACCGAAGAAGCAGAAGAAGCCTTTCAGGAACTTAAACAAAGGTTTACCTCTGCTCCAATCCTGCGACATCCTCGTCCAGACCTCCCTTATGTCATTGAAACTGATGCGTCCAGTCTCGCAATGGGGGCTGTCCTTTCACAGAGAGACCCTGAAACCGGCCAGCTACATCCTGTGGCCTTCTGGTCGAAGAAGTTCTCACCTCCAGAGATTAATTATGCCATCACGGACAAGGAACTCCTGGCTATCAAATCTGCCTTTAAAGCCTGGAGGAACTACCATCTGGGGGCCATACACACCATTACAGTCATCACAGACCACAGAAACCTGCAAAATCTCAAATCAGCCAAGGCCCAGTCCTCGCGCCAATTACGGTGGGCCCTTTTCTTCGCCAAATATGATTATGTAATCACATTTCGACCAGGAGTCAGAAATGGAAAGGCGGATGCCTTATCTCGCATGGGCATAGATGAAATAGTATATACAACTCCAGACCCAGTACCTATTATACCTGAAGACAAACTCTTGGGTATCACGACAGCCTTAACACAAGCAGAATTATGGAAAGAAATCCAACGGACAATGAATCCTGAGGCCTACCTCGCATGGCAAACTCAAGGAGAACAATATACCATCAAGGACCACCTACCCTTTTTTAGGGATCACCTATATGTACCCAAGAAGGAATTACAACAGCATATTATTTCAAACTATCGCGATTCACCGATCAAAGGGCATCCTGGGATTACCAAAATCCTAGCTAAGCTGAAAGAGAACTTTTGGTGGCCTACCTGGCGTAAGGACATCATTCAGTATATTCAGTCCTGTGGTGTCTGCGCACAAAAAAATCACAGAAACAAAAACCATCTGGGCTCCTACAACCATTGGACATTCCTCCAGTTCCACGGCACACTTTTTCCCTTGACTTCATCACTGATCTACCTCCAAGCCAAGGGTTCAACAGCATCCTTGTAGTTGAGGACTTATTCTCGAAGATGGCCCATTTTATTTTTCTCAAAGGCCTCCCAGACGCAGCCACTTTAGCAAAAGTGTTCCTGGAGGGCGTGGTTAAGCAACATGGCTTCCCTTCGGTTCTGTTCTCTGATCGGGGCAGCCAGTTTGTTTCAAACGTTTGGAGAAAATGCTGTGCAATGGCGCAGATCGACGTTCGGCTATCTACCAGTCACCATCCCCAAACGGATGGCCAAACCGAGAGAACCAATCAGACACTCAAGCAATATTTACAGTGCATGCTTACAGTGCATGCTGCACCACGAGCAAAGGAATTGGAAAGACCTACTATGGATAGCCGAATATGCATATAACAATTCTTTGCATTCAAGCACGGGACAAACGCCCTTGTATACCCTTCATGGCAGACATCCATGTACCTCTGAACTAGACCTTGCAGCCAGCTTGGAAATGCCAGCAGTAAAGACTCTACACACAACCATTACTCAGGCTTTCAAAAGGGCAAAGGAACACCTTATTCATGCCAAAGAAAAACAAAAGAGATTCGCCGACCAACACCAGAAAAAGGCCCCTGATTATCAAGTAGGAGACAAAGTCTGATTAGCTGCTAAATTCGTACCCATCAAGGGAATCCGGACCTTTCATCCCAGATTCTTAGGATCCTATACCATTAAGGCAATTATCAACCCAGCAGCCGTGAAACTGGATTTACCACCTAATCTACACATCCACCCGGTATTCCATGTGTTCCCCCTGAAACCCATAATTGTTGACGGAGAACCATAATTCGAAGTCAAAGATATCTTGGACTCTAAATACTCTAGGACCAAGCTATATTATCTCGTCGATTGGAAAGGATTTGGACCACAAGATAGATCTTGGGAGCCCAGTGAGAATATCCACGCACCAAGTCTAATCAGGAAATTCCATCGGAACTTCCCAACCAAACCTTGGCCAGACAGAAGGATTGATTCAGAACACAGAGACGTACCTAAAGGATATAACACATTTTTTACAGAAATTACAAGATGTTGAATTTGTAGAGGGTCGCGACATTCTCTTTACCATTGATGTTACATCCCTCTACACTAATATCACCCATGAAACTGGGTTAGAGGCAGTAGAATGGATGTTGCTAAGAACAGCAGATTGCAAGGCAGATCGAGTGTTTGTTTTGACCCTATTGAAATTGGTTCTGATGAACAATTTTTTCAGATTTGGAGAACGCTATTATTTACAAGTATCAGGAACCAGCATGGGAGCCGCTATGGCACCATGCTATGCCAACATATTCATGTTCTATCTACAAAATGAAAACGTCCTAGCCCCTCCAAGGTGGTCTCGACATCTATCACTTTATACACGATACATCGATGACATTTTTGGAATCTGGACAGGCCCAGTGGACGAGTTGGAACAATTTTCCACCATGATGAACCTGATGAACCCCAGAATTAAGTTCACATCAACTACTAGTGATTCCAGAATACACTTCCTGGATGTCGAAATTTACGCGAAAGAAGGAAAATTAGAAACACGGATCTTTACGAAGGAGACGGATAGGAATAGCTTACTACTAGCGACAAGTTTTCACCGACAAAGAACACTGGAGAGTGTACAGTTGAGTCAATTCTTACGGTACAGGCGAAATATCTCGGAAATTACAGAATTCTCCAGACAATCATCAACCTTACAAATGAAGTTCATCGAGAGGGGATATGACAGAAATCTAATTTCTGACATCAAAGAGAAAGTAAACTTGACCCAAAGAGATACTCTACTTACTCCCAGAACCAACCGAGACCAACAAAAACTGGTATACGTTACGACATACTCTACCCAGAGTAAGAGAATCAAAAGGATGTTTCAGAAACATTGGCACTTGCTGCAAATGGATCCGAAACTGTTACAACTCTTTCCAGAGATTGCAACGTTCGCTTACAGGAGCAATAAATCCTTACGTAACAGCTTGATCAGAGCAGACCATGGGAACCCGGAAAACTACATTCAAGGGCACTGTTCCCTGCCACAACTGTCAGCATTGTGGCAACATACTAAAGGGCAATACTATCAGCCACCCATACACATGGAAACCTATCCCCCTGAAACATTCTTGCACGTGTGATGCATCAAACGTCATTTATGGACTTAAGTGTCCTTGTGGCCTATTTTATGTAGGCATGACCACCAGAAAAGTTAAAATCCGATGGTCAGAGCACAAATCTAACATCAGAACAAAGAGTCAAAAATCACCCGTTGCAATGCATTTCTCAGAAGCTCGACATTCGGTATGTGATACTCGAACATGTAAAACTTGGCCCTAGAGGCGGGGATATTGTAAGAACTCTCCATCAGAGGGAGATAATGTGGATCGATAACCTTGACTGCCTTAGCCCTAGAGGCATGAACGTAGAGTTCGATCTAATGTGTTATGTTTGAATGTGTGTATAAGCAAAGTTCGGTTTAAAGCAAGAAAATGTGCAGATGTCTCGTCTGGTAAATATACTCTACCTTATCTCCCGATACCTGACTCGGGAGTATAAATGTACCTTAACCTGAAGTCACATGGTGACTGACTAATGCATATGTCAAAAATGTCTTGATGCCTGTGATGTTTGATTATATGTAAAAGCAAAGTTCGGTTCAAAGCAAGAAAAATGTGAAGGTGTCTCCTCTCTTTAACATACCTTAGCCTAACTCCTGATACCGGACTTGGCAGTATAAATGTACCTTAACCTGAAGTCATATGGTGATTGATTAATGCATATGTCAAAAATGTCTTGATGCTAGTTGCAATAGATTGTCTTTGTTTAAATAAAAAAGACTGGGAGATTAAGGCACACAAGCTGCCACTCTAGAATGTGAGCCGTCTAATTGGCAGAGATCAATGTGTTAAAGGTTAAATGACAGGCCTTTCAGGTAGCAGAGAGGCAGGAGCGAGACAAGACAGATTCTCACTAGATCAAAGTACGACACAAACCAGGAGTTAAATCAGGCAATTCGTTTGAACAGGATAGACTATTTTCTGTAGCCTATTTCTATAACTATAGTGGAACCACATATAATCATGCCACATTTCAGCCGCAGCATGGAATAGAAGGGGACCCAAGCAGACTAGCCGTCTGCACTACTCCCCACTCATTCGTGCTGTGGCCCCACGACATATATCCTCGTTGGGACTTATAAATGTCCATTTTTCAAAATAACCAGATCGAATAAAATACTCCATCTGATCACTCCCAATGGATGAGATTAGTGGCCTTACTTGTAAATTGTCAGCTCCGGGAGCTGCAAGTCAGGATACGGTTTAGTTCCCTCTAGAGGAATATCAAGAGCGCATACATGCATGCATAGAGGCACAGTGTGCCTGAACCGAGTTGCGATAGGACGCTGACAGCGTCTGCGCGGCGGAGGATCCACACTGTTCATCTGGGCATGCCCTATGAGATCCCACTCAGCTCCTATCTACACGCATGCACGAGAAGCTAGCGGTCCAGCCCGCTCACGCATATGCGAATATACTGTTTAACAATAGTCAATACATTAAAAACGAGCTTCCACCATGCGCATGCGCGAGAAGCTAGCGGTCCGGCCCGCTCACGGGCATGCGCACAGACTCTCTAAACACTATTTAGAACAGTAACCACTGGGAAATGCTACGGACCGGAGAAAACCATTTGATGCTCCAGATACCCAAGGATTTCGGTCACACACGCACGCAGTGCATGGAGGTGAGAAATGGATGCAGACTGATTTAGTATGCGAAGCCCTGGTTTTTACACCGTATTACTTTATGAATACCATGCACATATTAAGAGGTTAGATTGACCAATTGGTCTAGTTAGAACGATACAGTTAGACCAACAGTATGGGGGAGAGGTACCCCCTTTTTCACTCCACTAACAAATAGTGGTTCACTACAGTAATTTATAAATACACTCCTGAGATAAGTGTACTGAGCATACATTCTTTCCCCCTGTTTTTTCTTTAAAAACTCTTTGAGAACAAATCTCCTTGAAGGACTATTGTCCATATACAGAGCAGATTAGGTGCAGTTAAACCTATCAACAAGAGGGTGTCCAAGAACCAGAAAGCAAGGTGCCATTGGCATCAAAAGAAGGTGCGTTAAGAGAAATGTTTTGTATTGTCTGAAACGTAACTTTTCAAGTTATAATTTCCTACAGCTGTGTTTTTCAATATTGAATCAGTGATAAAACACTAATAGTGAAACAATGTTTTTACCTTAGGAATTGAACTCCAGAACATATGTATTTTTGGAACAAATAGGGCCTCATTATACGGATGGCAGTGAACCATGGCGCTATTAGCGCCATGGTTCATGCCGGTAAAATACTGGCACCGCCTTGGTGGAAAGGGGAATTACCGCCCTATTCCAAGGCTGGCGGGGTGGTAATTCCCCCTTCCACCATTGCCCTTCCCCATTCCCATTTTTGCCCCATAGGGCTCTATGGGAATGGGGAAGCAGTGAGAATCCCATTAAAGCTCACATGCCTGCGACACTAATACATCTTTGGGATTGTATTCCCTTGGGAGTGCACTAAGGGTTGGCAGGTAGTAATACATGCCTTTTCTTCTAGTTCTAGACAGAAGGAACACCATGGGAGGGGCCTTAGGGGGAGTGCTGTTACAACCCTCGCCCAAAACCCCCTCTGGCAAACCCATTGGCCAGGTGGAGTCAGGACTCGGGCCTCTAGAGCCTGGCATCCTCTTCAAAAGCCCTCATGGGGCCAGTCCTGGCGCCTATGGCGCCAGGCTCATACACCATGAACAACAATGTGCTTGGGAACTATTTATTGTATTGTCAGCCAACATGGAGGCATCCACATAGCTTGGTTCCTAAGATCCAAGCTATGTGGTCTAGTGTTTTGGGTGTGTCAGGCCTGGAACTACTTTCCCTGGTACTACTTTACTTGGGCTATATAAACCACACCCTGACTGCAGAACATGCTTCGTGTTACTTTGCAGCTTGCAACGTGACGCTCACCGTGTTCAGCTATTCCCTCAAACCTCGGAGAAGCAGAACCTGCAAGGAGACAAAAGGAACATCATTAGCAGCAGCATCTTACCTGCAGTCTTCATCTTTAAACATTTGCAGCTATTGAGAACACCTTCCTCGAATCTGCACGCCTCCCGGACAGACCGACCTGACAGAGGAAGATAGAGGCAACATTAAAGAAAGCTGTAGAGACATTTACAAATTACGAACTGCTCAAAAGGCTTACCTGGCTGGTCGCCTCTCGGCTGGCACCACTCCGGACATTCCACTCGCGCTGAAGAACACCGCGACCTACAAGGAAGGAAAACACAGGTTAGCAAAGGCAAGACTTTGCAGCGCTGCGCATAACGCTTACTTACCACATCATAGCGCTCTTAATGCGCCATCATTTACTAGCGGGGCTGAACCAAGCCAGTTCACCGCACTGAAGCTCTGCATACCTAAGGAAGAAAAAAGAGACATTTTAAACAAAGAAAGGCATGCAGGATAGCAACAAAACTAAAGAATAGCAATAAGACCTACCTGAACAATATCAAATGGGCCGCCGTCAGTGAAGTAACTGGACCGCACTCGCCCATGAAAGACAACGCGCCCCTGCAAAGAAGGCAGGACGGAGAGCACGCCTAATTCTACCACAAGGCAGAACCTTCCCCGCAGACCACATCAGTGAAAAGCTGAGAAGCATACCAGCGAGTAACCCAACTGGGTGGCATACCTGTGGATACCAGGTGAGCGTAACAAGGGCACACAAATTGTCCAAATGCACCACGATCAAGGAATCAGCGTACAAACTATGTTATAGGTGGTACATGTCCTCTTATTGCTTACATAAAATCAATTCAAATTATTCCCCATTATGCTGGCGACAATGTGGGTGAAGAGGGGACCTCTATCATATGTGGTGTTCGTGCCCAAGAGCGATGATGTACTGGAAAGAGGTACTGGGGCACATAAAGGATATCACGGGAGCGAAGATACCTATGTCACCCAAAATAGTCCTACTGGGAGTGGTCTTTGAGGGTACATATGCCGCATTGGGTCACAAAGCAACTTTAATCTCACACTTATTGATGGCAGCAAGAATGACATTGGCACAAAGATGGAAGAATGAATGTGGCCCGAAAACTGTGTGGTGGTGGGTCAAGATCTGGGGAGTCATGCTAATGGAAAACATATGCACCCTCAAGGCAGGTAAATATCTGAACTTCCTGGCGATTTGGTCACTATTCCAGTACTTTGGAAAGGATAGAGAGGCCTTCTTCCTCAAACCGCAAATGCTCAAAAACATCCACGTGAGATGCATCGACAGTATACAGAACCTACATGACCAGAGCAGATCAGTTTCACCAATGGGAAGAAGTCCCTGCAACCAAAACAAGTTGGGATATGGTTAAGGATGGTGGGGGCGAGGGCAGGGGACAAGGGTTGGGACTTTCTTTGAAAACCTTCGGAGGCAATTGTACAGTGGCTGAAACTGTCAAAGTTGGAAAATTGTGGTATGTGATTTTTAAACGTGATACATTGTGATGACTTTTATGTTGTAACATGTACACGCCTTCGAAGAATAAATAAAACTGGTTAAAAAAAGAAATGAGGTGAAGCTGGGAATTAATAATATTTATTGTGTTAGTGAATGTGGGCCTTGGGACATGATGAGGCAATAGCTAACAAAACCACTAACATAATGCAGGGATGAACCGTTGGCATTATTGGAAATATTGTGCATCAATATATAACAAAAAACAGCATATGCAAATTCATTGTACAATGCATTTGTACATGTTCATATGTTTCTGTTATGTTATGATATGTTACTTTGCATTTATAAAGTGCCTTATATACCATTGGTATGGTCTGAAGGCGCTGGTAGGTTGAAAGCCCTTGGGAACCGAAGTTCAGGTCAGTAGAGAGAGTAGAGCGAGTCAAAGGTGCGTGTGAGCACCGGATATGTGTGCAGCTGATTTGGTATTCGTATAATAGCTGCTTCTTAGCGGTAGGTGTGGTGGTTGAGATAACAAGAGTATGTGTTCGTCCTGGCAGGTTTTATCCAGACCGATTGTGGCTGCGTTAGGCCTGAGGAGAACGCCTGGCTCGGGGTGTGTAACCAGCAGTGTTTAGAGTGATGGGGAGTATGCGGCAGATGTTGGTATGAGAACAGCTATACCGAATGGTGTCATAGTATCTCTGTGTTCTAGTTGAATGGTGGTGTAAAGAAGAGAGTAAGCGTGGTGATGGGTTACATGTTCTTCAAAGTTCTAAATTCAACTTAGCACAGAGATGCTTATTAGGCACACTTCTAAATTCAGCCCGGGCACGCCATCAGGCGCACCTCCAAATTAAACTATGAACAGAGAGACTATTAGGGACACTAGTCAGTTCAACTAGTGCACGCTATCAGGGACACTTCTAAATTCAACTCTGCACACTGAGGCTATCAGGGAGACCTCTACATTCAACTTTGTACAGTGAGGCCATCAGGGAAACCTCTACATTCAACTGTGTACAGTGAGGCCATCAGGGACACCTCTACATTCAGCTTTGTACAGTGAGGCCATCAGGGACACTTCTAAATTCAACTTTGTACGGTGAGGGTATCAGGGACACTTCTAAATTCACAATTTCTAATGATCACAACTGAACAAATCCAGTGTTTTTCCTATTTGTCATAATGCCAGAACAAAAATTAAACATGGAGGATAAGGGAAACCACTCTACATTCCTTTATGGTCATTCGTGACCCACCGCTGTGATACCATTGATCATTGGAAAATTTACTCTGTACAGTAGCTTGCCCAATTAACAACCTTAGTTGAATATAACCACTCATATTGCTTAAATGTGGTACAAGTCAAACCCATGTCTAAGCATTGTTTGTCCCAATCATTAGGCACAGCAATACATCATGGAAACATCTACATGCTTCTCTTGTTTCTGTTGTGGATTGCTGATGATATTCTTCATGATGATGTCTGTTTTCCACCAATGGGGCTCAGAAGGGTAACATAAAGGGTTTTATGTAGTGTTTGAACCTGTGTGTGCTGTATTATGTTCTTTTTATTGGCTGTTTATTTCATGGATATGGTTCTGACCTAATCTGTGTGTTGGCAAACTTAGAACTGAAGGAGACATCCACAAGGAAAACTGACATGCAGTTTGGAAGTTCAATCAATTTCTTCTGTAGGGTCACTACTTTTGGTAGCTATGTTGGTTGTAATGGTTTGAAATTAAAGGATAGTTCCGGGACTTTTTTTTATTGTTCCTATGGTTCGGCCATGTGTTTTTAAGCATAAATCGGTAGATCGTAGAAAACTTTCCTATGGACCTTACCCGACTTTTCGTCCATTAACGCACTCGAAAACATCCGCCATTTTATGATAATCCTATCATTTCCCCCCATCGCCCTGGCTCACCTGCTTTTGCGGCACTAAATCAAATCCCCCGCCCCTGAGCCTGACATCAGCAGACGCGTACCACCCATTTCCCGTTTCGTGTCAACAATCGCTGCGCCTCAGCTAATGAAGTGTCGCCATGGAAATGGCAGGACGCCTCTTTCCTCAATAAGTATAAACAGACCGTTTCACAACACACAGCAGCAGATTTTCGAATCCATTCCTCTCTCTGTGTTACTTTGAGTATTCTGTGACTCGTTTCTGTGCTCTGGTCAGCTACCTTCGTTGATTGTAGCCCGTGTGAACAGATACCAGTACCACCGCTATAAATTATTTTACTTTCTTTACCACATAATGGCTACAATAATGCCGTATATGTACGAGCCCGAGTACACCGAGGAAGAACTACTGGAAAGGCAAGCACGCGAAAACGATGGGGATTCGGACGGCAGTTGGGAGGACCAGTCAACGGATGAAGAGCCTGGACCATGTCGCATGGACGGCGTCTCCACCTGGTGCACGTGCAATCGGTGCGAGCTAATGCCAACTGAGGAGGAGAACTGCTGCTGCCGAGAAAACTCGGGATGCCTGGCCTACATTTCGGAAGGCGAGCCAAGTCCGCAATGCATCACTGAGCTGCCAGAGTTCAGGGAAGCCTGCCTCTCACGGACCGTGTTGAGGATGATGATGGTGCTTATGCACGAACTTCGCGGCACTGTTTGTCCGCGTAATCCGAGTAACGAGTAAGTATACTCTGGTTGTGATGTCAGTGATGCCACTACTATGTCATGGTCGTCTCCCACATATAAAATTACATCTACATATCATTCGAATGCATGTAAATTGGTTCCATATTGTGCATTTTCTAGATAGAATTTTTTTCAAAGCAGAATGACATTTTTTACCTGAATCGACAGTGATAAGAAAGTTTTGTCATATCAATACAGTTTGCATCTTTCATTTTCACAGGTGGTACAGGCTGGTGGCCTATCGTTGCTTCACTTGGTGGCTTCACGGGAGGCTCGGACACCGCGTTCGGAGAGTAATACCTGCCTGTGCGGTACTTGCCATTAGACAACATTTCCCCAGCGACAGTGGACAATACCGCGGATTTTCCCTGGATGTGCTGCAACCGCAAATTTACAATGTGTAATGTTTATTATTTATGTTCAATTGAAATTAAGATCCAAAATAAAACCCAATATATATTTTAACAATGGTTGTTTTGATTTGTTCAAGCGTTGGCAATAAAAGGAAGGCCGTTGTATTTTATTTATACAAAACATGGTTATAGGTAAATATGGTTGATCATAATAAATCATCCTTTTGGGCACCGGGTACAGAGATGACCACCTCTGGCCCGTGCCGCCTTGCCACCACAGGCCAGCCTGCTGCTGACTAACTGCCTAGGCATCCAGGGTCTCCAGGGTGAACTGCACCCATATATTCTCCTGGGAGGGTGAGGTATTTATAAACTCACCCCCCTGCCTTCCATGTACTAGATCCTGCAGCCAGCCTCTTACATGCAGTTAGATGGCCTCTCCTTGGTGAGGCCCTGCGGCAAACGAGTCTTGTCTGCACGACCACCGCCCCAATCCACCCCCCGCCCTATCAAAGGCAGTTCGCACCGGGGTACTTGTGCTGGCAACTGGAGCAGTCAGGGAGCGATAAAGGCCAAGAGGTGCCAAAGACCATGTACACTTCAAAGTGGTCTATAGAGCATGGGTTGTTGTTCCCATGTCTACCTCCAGACCCCGTGTCTCCTGCCAAGCATCCCCCCTCACGCTGGACGGCCCCCTGCAATCCACATAAGTGTGTCTCCATTCACGAGTCTTCCTGTGTCTTGTCTGCACGACCACCGCCCCAATCCACCCCCCGCCTTATCAAAGGCAGTTCGCACCGGGGTACTTGTGCTGCCAAGTGGAGCTGTCAGGGAGCGATAAAGGCCAAGAGGTGCCAAAGACCATGTACACTTCAAAGTGGTCTATAGAGCATGGGTTGTTGTTCCCATGTCTACCTCCAGACCCCGTGTCTCCTGCCAAGCATCCCCCCTCACGCTGGACGGCCCCCTGCATAATGCCACGACATATACACGTCATTCATTCACAAACACACCCCTGTTTCGAATTCTTTATAACCCACTTCATATTTCTAATGAGCACTTCTTTGCGCTTTGCTAGTCAACCCGTGAAGGTGCTGGTTATCTGCTCTTCGTCTCTGTGAACTTCCGTGACCACTTCGAGGAAACTCGTCAGTTTGCAACCTGTGAACTGCTCCCTGTTCTACGACAAGAAACTACTCTGATCCCTGCATCTAACTGTTTGTTCGTCAAGGTAAGGCCATGTACCATAATCATTTTGCGTCCAATTTCTTTTCGTTCAAGACAGTACATGCAAGGAACTAGTCACATGTTCTGAGTTTACATTGGTATTCATAGAGAATTGTTGATCTTTACTTTTCAGAACTTTCCACAATGCCTGCCTGTTCCATTGGCGGTTGCCCTTCGAAGACCCATAATAAATCTGAAGGTACTATAATGCATGTTTTCCCTAAGACAATAGATCAGATAAGAGAATGGGTCCGATATTGCGGATATCCACCGTCTGAGCTTGAAAGTAGAGTCCTAGAGGTCTTTGCGGACAAGAGGGGTGATCGATACCGCATCTGCAGCAGGCACTTTACCTCTGACATGTACTCCACATCATTGCTAATAAAGAAGAACACACCGCGAGCGAGGCGAAAATTGCTCTCAACCGCTATTCCCACTCTATTCGTCCACATCCCTACACTGGTGAGTCAAGTTTACGTATTTATCTCTTGGCCTTGCGGTAGTGTGTAGCATTAGCTAACAATAATTTCCCATTTATGTATCCACTCAATATGAAGGCGGAAGATTCTCCATCCGTGTCGTTATTGCAGTCATCAGCCAATTCAAGCGCCTATTGGGTAATCTTACTTGGCTATTCTGCCACTGACTTGTTTTAGGCATGTAAATCAATAGTTTTAATTTATCGTGTAATTATGTTACCTAATGGTACACCCTTGTACTCGTCCTCTAGTCTTTGTTTTCAGTTATAATTATTGTTATCCAAAATAATGCAAGTACTGTCTTTCAGGGAGATGCTGAGGAGTCCAACGTATTGACGACTACCGTTGATGTCACTCAGATGCTCGAGGTACGTTTCAGGACAGTTCCGTCGCCCTCCTATGTGTCTTCTTTTTTCAATTTTGTGTTCATTACTAATGAAAGTCCTATGTTTCAGGGAGTCGATGGAGCATTAGTCCAAGAAGAAGGGGGAGCATGCAGTTACGGGTCGGCGCAACAGCTTGCAGAAGTGTGCACCGCAGTTACATCGTCCCTTCATGTTCTTATGCATTTCGAGGTATGGATACTGACAGTTCGATCAAGCGAAATCATATGACGTGATTACATCCGCTATACTTCCTTCTTTATTAACGCAAGTACTATGTTTCAGGGAGATGACGGAGCTTCTTCTACAAGAACATCACCCCTAGTAGTTGATGCAGATCTCTGGGTGGTGACACTTCCAACGATCAAGCAAATCGAATCATATTTACATATCCATTATTTATTTTAGACAACTGGTCATTTGTGCAGGTCTATTTAGATGAGCCGTTCACGCCTGCACAACGTTTCTGTTCTTTTTATCAAAATAGAAAACCATACTAATGCAATTACTGTGTTTCAGGGAGTCACTGAAGCATCATCTTCAATAATATCATCAATGGAAGTCTATGAGGAGCCCGAGGTATGGATCTTGACAGTTCCATCTAACTAGATCAACAATGCGTGAATAATTGTCGTTTGAATGTTCTACACAAAGCGTTCATTCGTGTTTTGCTATTGAGATGTACGTGGGTATTGGTCCCCAAGTACATTTTGTGTTTTCGATATTATTATACATACTAATGAAAGTTCTATGTTTCAGGGAGTCGATGGAGCGTTAGTGCGTGATGGATGTGCTTATCATGAAAATGTAGTCGTTGCAGCGCAAGAGGAAGTGGAGACATGCACACACGAGTCGGAGAAACAGCGTCCTGATGTTGAAGTTCGAGGCAAGAAAGTTTCAAAGAAAAGAAAGCAAAAGAAGGTTAGTGTCCTGGTCACTATATTATGTTGTTTTTCACTGTTAATAGTTCAATACTGTAAATTGTGTTTAAACTGAACATCCCTTTTCCAATCTGTCCTCTAGTTGCGAGTGGGTGTACGAACTAGATCTACACAGACAGTGAAGCGAACGAGAGATGTTGCTTGTCAAACCTTTTGGCAGGGACTTGAGACTGGAGATGCATCGTGCCAATGGGAAGAATATGAAGTGATTGACAACGGAGCTATACCACCACCAGCCATTGATAGTGAATGTCCTCCTGGTAGTTCGGATGCAGTTGGAGATAAATTCACAGAATCCACACCCGCAAAAACTAAGACCGCGAGAAAGTTGAAGAAATTGTCCTATTCACCCATTGCCGGAGAAGGAACAGATGTTGCAATGGAAGAGAATGAAGTGGACTACAATGAAACACCTTCAATATCACTGAACATAGCGGAAGACGATATCAGAGATTCTACCTTTCATGTGAGTGACATGTCCTCAACGTTACAGGCCGAACCAGCTGGGATGCAGAGTGACAGTATAAGGAAAGAGGCCAAATTCATTGTATTCGATAGTTGTTTGATTGATATTATTATTCGGTTGAAATGTGGGCATTCGGTAGGTGGGGAAGTATGTGGGGAGCCATTGATTAATGTGACTCGTGCAATTCGAGGCACTAACCTTAAAATACATGCCACCTGTACAAAATATCATCCTTTCTCATGGTCTGCACAACCCACGCTGGGACAACTGCCAGCAGGCAATCTACTTTGTGCAGCGGCTGCACTTTTTAGTGGTTCAAGTTTTAAAAAATTAGAGTCTTTCTTTCAGTTTGTGGGAATCCGTTTCATTGCGAAAACTCAGTTCTACAAATACCAAACCGATTATCTATTTCCAGCCATTAGCGAAGCTTGGAGAATGGAAAAAATGTCTATTGATAGTACATTCGCGGGCAAACGGTTCAGGCTAGCCGGTGATGGACAGTGCGACAGCCCAGGATTTTCAGCCAAGTACTGCACCTACCACTTTCAGGACATGGAAAGTAAGAAAATTGTGAGTTCGGTGGTTGTGCAGGTGTCACAAAGTACATCCTCAGTGGCCATGGAGAAAGTTGGCTTTGTAGCATCATTGCAAGAACTACAATCGCGGGGAATGGTGATCGACCTGATAGCCACGGACAGACACGTTTCAATTGCCAAGACAATGAGAGAAGAGTACAAAAATATAAATCACCAATTTGACGTTTGGCATCTTGCAAAAACAATCAATAAAAAATTGTCGGCTGCAGGTAAAAAAAAAGATATGCAAGGTATTTCACAGTGGTCCAAGTCAATCAGCAACCATCTTTGGTGGAGCTCAAAAACATGTGGAGGGTCGTTGGAAATTCTACTGGAAAAATGGCGGTCAGTAATGCTACACTGTACAAACGTGCACAGCTGGAACACGAACCAACATTTCCACAATTGTGAACATGGCCATTTGTCCACAGAGGAGGCACGGAAGAAGAAGTGGTTGATTCCTTCATCACCCACTCACAAAGCCATTGAAAAGATTGTATTTGATAAAACTATAACAAAAGCTTTGAGGGGACTCACGGAATTCTGCCACACAGGAGATTTGGAGGTGTTCCACAATATGTGCCTAAAGTACAGGCCAAAACGATTGCATTTTGGCATGGAGGGCATGATAAATCGGACTCTTTTAGCGGTCTTGGCACATAACCATAATGTCGGCCGTCAACAAAGTAGGACGACCGGAACTTTAGGGACGCTTCGCTACAATAAGGCCTTCACTAAAAGAAGTAAACAATGGGTGATCAAACCAGTGTTTGAGGATATGCAATATGAGTTTATTGAGAGACTTATTGTTGACGTCCTAGATAGGCACATAAATGGAGTTGTGAACAAACCTGTGCAGGTGACAACTGCATTGCCACCCAACATTGCCTCTGTTCCATGTCCACCTAAAGAAGAGCTCATTGAGAAATACACATCACGGTTTAAATGATTGTAATTTGATTGTCTGTTCTCTCGAGTCTCCTCATGTCGCAGGCCCATTGAATATGTTTATATATCCAACCTTGTTCATTTGCGCATTAAATTAAACCAAACAGTAATATAAATGATTTTTCCAAAAATATAGAATGTCTCCGTATTTATGGTTCTGTGGGGCAGCAAAGCACGCAGACAAAATGCAAAGATGGAGTGTAAATTTCAAGTCCTGTAAGACGGCCTTACACTGAATGTAGCTAACTAGGAATGTGTGTTCGTTCAAAGTGAAGGTCAGCTGCTTTGATTTTTTCTCGGGTGCCAGAATGGCCCACGACTCAGTATAAGGTTCTATTGTTATTTGACCTTGACAGGCCGGGACCACGTAAGAAACGATAATGAATATAATTTCAGAAACGAAAGCCATTTCATGTTCGTTCATTAGAAGAAATAAAACGTCGGCATAGAAGGAGTGGTATTTCGGGGCTGCCCTACGCACAGACACAATGGAAAATGCAAATATAATGTAAGTAACTCTTTAGATGAGTTTATACCGCAATTTAATTACTATACAGTAGCTTTAAAGACGGGTTAAGTTGTACTTGTTCATTCTATGTGGCATATTGTTTTGTACCGCGCACTATCTTGGGGAGAACCGTCTCCTTTTACGGAAGCACCTCCAAACCTTCCTCTTTGCTTCTGCTTTCTCTCTCCCGCTCCCCTGCTACAACTTGTCCACTGTCTGCGACCTCGGTCCTGGGCCCTTCCACTCTCCACCTGCACTGCCTCCCTGTCAACCCCTGCACTGGGGGACTGTCTCAGTATCCTACAGCCCCCCTTGACGTATAAAACCCAGTTGCAATGTCCTAGCTATGAAATAATTTCCAGACCTAATATATAAAATGAATAATTTTAATAAAGATCTGATGGTGAGACTAATTTCCTTTTTTTATGTTTTTCAAATAGATACATCGTCCATTATTGTCTGTGTCACGAGTACCAGACACCAGCGGATGGCTTCTATAATCGCCAGTTGCTTCTCCGCGTGAACAACGTTAGCACCCTGACCATTTTGTGGGACGATCGCCAAGTACAAGTATGCCCTTACGCGGTACTAACGGCTAGATGCAACATACAGACCGTTGTGGTGTCCTAGTGCCTCGTTGTTGGAATAGCCATGCGATTATCAGTGCGACCGAAGAGCTTATTTTATCGTAAACCAACACCCTGTCTACTGCACACGAACATCGCTTGCCTCAAGACGAAATATTTTGGATCGAGAGCAAATAAAAATTCATTTATCTAAGACCCTGTGTACAGCAAAGGAACATCGTGTGCCTCGAAACGAACTTTTCGGAACGTGAACAAATAAAAATGCAAATCGCTGAATATTCTCAAAACATTTGATGTCAAATAAATGTTTTTTGCCAAATGTACAATCTTGCCGTTTGCTTTTAAACCACTGTTTCATATTCCGAATTGTGGCGCTGTATTGTGAGATGATCTAAGACCCTGTGTACAGCAAAGGAACATCGTGTGCCTCGAAACGAACATTTCGGAACGTGAGCAAATAAAAATGCAAATCGCTGAATATTCTCAAAACATTTGATGTCAAATAAATGTACTTTGCCAAATGTACAATCTTGCCGTTCGCTTTTAAACCACTGTTTCATATTCCGAATTGTGGCGCTGTATTGTGAGATGATCTAAGACCCTGTGTACAGCAAAGGAACATCGTGTGCCTCGAAACGAACTTTTTGGAACGTGAGCAAATAAAAATGCTAATCGCTGAATATTCTCAAAACATTTGATGTCAAATAAATGTACTTTACCAAATTTACAATCTTGCGGTTTAATTTAAAAGTACAGTTTCATATTCCCAATTGTGGCGCGCTGTGTTGTTTGAGCTCATCTGTGTTGATTTCCTGGTTCTGTGTGGAGTCGCGTAGAAGACGCCTGGGCGCGTTTGCCTACGCAGCTCAGTCACGTCACGGATAGAGGCGGGGAATATGAATGTTTTGATCAAGTCTGTTTCAGGGGCGGGGGATTTGATTTAGTGCCGCAAAAGCAGGTGAACCAGGGCGATGCGGCAAGTGAGAGGATTATCATAAAATGGCGGATGTTTTCGAGTGAGTTAATGGACGAAAAGTCGGGTAAGGTCCATAGGAAAGTTTTCTACGATCTACCGATTTATGCTTAAAAACACATGGCCGAACCATAGGAACAATAAAAAAAAAGTCCCGGATCTATCCTTTAATGGATTGGTTATGTCAATAATAGAAATGTACCAAACCATTGTATGGCATTAAATGAAATGAGAATTTTGCCATTTGTGGTTGACATTTTTTGTCTTCTTATCTGAGAAAATATTTTACTTTCATGTCTGACAATGCCCCTCTAGAGGGATTGTTGACCGTTTACAAGAAATGTCTGTTCCCATATGAGAAGCACTCCAAACAAATCAGTTTAGACCAAAGAAAATTGCAAATGAAAGGAAAATGTAGACAACCTCTTACCCTGCCTCTTACACCTATCAAGCAACTCCTGCAAAACCACAGTATGTTTGGTCATCCACTTTGACCATTACATTTTGCTTGTCTGAAGGTTGGCCCACAACCTTCACACAACAACTCCAATAGTCACATCCAGTCCTTGGGCAGATCACTACCTGATCTCCATCATTATCATACTGCCAGCTATATATAAAAAGGCTAATGCATATCCAAGAATTAAAATGAGAGCAGAAATCTTAGGAAGGCCTCACCTGAAGCCTTCATAAAACTCTTGGTTCCTCTCTCAGTAGAGGAGTAATATTTGTCCATGTGTTCTTGCAATTGAAGGTAAACTACCTCATCCAAAACCTTCAATAAAAACAGCACATTAGTAATCGAACAATAGTTGCCTACGACCTCTGGATCACGCGTTTCTTTTTTTTAGTATGGGGGAAATCCATACTTCTTTTAAATTTTGTACTGTGTTACTGCTTGACATTGAACAAAGTACAAAGCAAGCCTTTCACAGAATAAACACATCACAAAACATCATGCAAAAAATGTACATGCATTTACAAAAAACTAAAGCAATTTCCCACAAAACATCATAAAACATTGTATAATGTACAGAAAACATAGGGAATACTCATATATTCACAAACTTATCTTCAGCTTTCCTAGTATTTCCTTTAGAAAATTGTAGAGTGCTAACACAAGTGAGGTATTTTCCCCCCACACAAGTTGGGCCCAAAACAACTCTCCCGAGGTCTCCCCCCTCCATTCCCATGAGACCCCTAAAGTAGAATGTTCTACGCTCAGTTAACCCAGAGCAATAAAGTGTGAGATGTTTCAGCAACTCTATGCAAGTTGGTTGGTTACAAAATCGACACACTAAGGACCAAGTTGGGTTATCCCCCACTTACAAATACGGTCCATAGTAGGTAATATATTTAATTTGAACCATAACTAAAGGCTTCATGCTCTATCTGATGGAAACAGGCAAATATATTTAGACAGATTACCCATTTCTCTTGGGAAATTTGCATATTTCTTGTAGGATGCTATTTGTTAGATTATGTCACAAATAGCGGGTTGTTAATATTTTCTCATGTCTTAGATCTCCAACTACCAAAAACATGGTCTTACCTTTGACTTAGAGCCATTTACTAGTACATTGTTTCTAGCCACATAGATGGAAAAGAGGTCAAGCTTCCTTGCAGACCCACTGGTGTTCCAAAATTCATCTATATCTGAGATGTAAGCATTAAAGAGTAGCAGGCCAGGACACACCCCTGCTTCACTCCCACATGAGTTGGCACCAGCCCTGTGAAGGGCACCTCCTTAGTCAATCTCACCCTCAAGGATGTGTTTCTATGTAGTTGTTCTAAAAACAATACCAGATGAGTGGGAACTTGTCACTTCCACAGTTCCAACCACAACACCTTGCTATCGACTTTGTCAAAAGCAGAAGTCATGTCCAGTGAGGGAATGTAGCCCGGGCCATGGTCACCCCCCCTGATCAAAGTCGAGGTGTGCTATTATGGTTGCTGTACCCATTCCCGCTTTAAATCCCACTTGCTAATAAGAAATCACCCAAACCTCAGAAGTGAGTTGTTAACTTCTCTTAATAGGAGGGAAGCAAACATTTTACTTGAAACATCGAGTAACGCTATGGGTCTAAAGTTGTTGGGATTGCCACCATCGCCTTTCTTATGAATTGGAATTGTCAGAGATTTCAGCCAGGAACTGGAGACCTGGTTAGACTTCCAGATGGTCTTAAATCCTGGCCCATAAGTAAGGTTTATTAATAGTAGCCCAATAATCTGCACAATGACCTGACTTAAGCATTTCTAACATCCCCCAGTTGTCAATATTGAGCCTGCTTAATTTAATACATTTAAGATAACTCTTGTCGCAAGATTGGATGTCTTTCTTAGCCCTACGGTAAGATTCAACCTTATGGTTTTCCTTACCTAGAGCCCTCAATCCTTGTTTTTTTTGTTGTTTAGCAAGAGTAATCCTATAATCAGAAACATGAGATCTGGTCCCAGAATGGTATAACTGTTTCCTCCCACAGACCACCCTCAAAGACTTCAACATCAACATCAACAAATTGAAAGCTTCAATTGACTTTGGCCCTTCAATGATCCCACAGGCATCAATTTCCCTTTGCAAAACCCTCACAAAATTGCAGCAAGCGGAGACATTCCATTTAATTGCGAACCCCCTAGCCCTCCGATCTACATCCAAGAATGCAGAAAAACACCAAGAGACAAAAGAGGAATTAATGATCTCTGTAATCAATGGCGCGAGGCAATGAATTGACTCCTTAATAAGGGTGGCAGGGCATGCATCACCAATACAGGTTGTAGGTTCAAGTCCTTTAACAATATTGAGAAATTTGTCCTCAAGTGGAGTGAGACAGAATTCAGGGGTGGTGCTGGGTTTAGATATGAATGTCTCCATCATCTCTGTGTCCTTGCGGCCTCTAGAAACATGACCAAGCTCTTTGAAATCTGCAAGGAGCTGGCCAATCCTTCTGCAGTCTCCACCTCTCCTGGTCCCTCCCAGGCCCTCTGTACTACTCTGGCTTCTCACTTCACCACTAAAACATCTGTCCTTTTTCTCCTTTTTCTCCTCTTCCTTTACCTCTCTTGGCTCCCCTGTGGCCACCTCTCCCGCTCCTCCTACCTTCTCCTCTTTCTCTCTGACTACAACTGACAAGGTTTCTGGACAAGTCGGATCTATGAAAGTGTCGTCCAACAGGTTCTCCCCTGCTCCTCCAAAACCATCAAGGAGCACATTGACACCCTCGCTCCAGCCTTGGCAGATTTCTGCAATCACTCTTTTGCACTGGAACTTCCCCTCTTCCCTCAAGCATTCCCCTGTGCACCCCCTCCTTAAAGAACCTTCTGCGTACTCTCACACTGAATCAATTAGTTGCCTCCATGACCATCAGACTGGCTTCAGAGCAGCTAGAGGCACAGAAAAACTGCTCTCCTGAACACCCGTGAAGATCTGCTCACTAATCTCGATTCAAGCTATCCTTCTTGACCTTTCGTCTGCTTTTGACACAGTCAATCACTCCATCCTGATCAACAACACTGTGATAACCTGGGCCTCATGGATCAGGCCCTGGAGTGGTTGTCCACCCTCTTCTTGGACTGACCCTCCCAGGTCCAACTTGGGTCCTTTCTCTCCACCACCTCTCTCTCCACATGTGGTGTCCCACAGGGATCTAACCTCTCACTCTGGCTCTTGAGAGGAAGAAATTCCATAGAACAGGGTATTTTACACAGAGGCTGCCATGCTTAATCTGTGAACTAACTTGACTGAGATCGTAGATGGTGACAAGGTTGCCATGCTTGTTGCTAGACCTCTCGGCTGCATTTGATTTAGTGGACCAGTCACTGCTACTCGAGAGGCTTAAGACAATAGTCAACTGTTCAGATCCTGCCATCACATGGATGGCATCCTTTTGGGGTCCTCGAGTAGCGAGGGCGGCCAGCGGAGGATTTCAGCCCCCCTTAGACCTTGTTATTTGGTGTTCCTCAAGGCACATTCCTTTCGTCCACCTTATTTAATGTTTACATGCGCCTGCTCTTTGACCTGCTGGATGTCGTTGGTGTGAAATATACCAACTACGCCGGCGACACTCAGCTGGTCTTCGAGCTCACATGGAACTATCACTGTTACCAAGACTTACGATCTCATCCAGAAATGGATGATTCTTAACTCACTTGCATTAAATAACGACAAGATGAAGGTACTAATTGTTGGCTCTGATCAACAGATAAAGAAGTTAGATGCTAGTTATTGTCATTTTAAGATCTCTAATTGTGTTATCAAAGTCACCTCTCACGTGAAGACCTTGGGACTTATCCTTGATTCTGGATTGAACATGAAAAAACACGTCCAGCAAGCAAAAGCCTCAAGTGCCTACATTAGCAAACGTATAAGACAAATGAGGCCTGACATCTCCATTTGTAATCTAACTTCTGTGGCCTCTGAGTTAGTCAATACTCGCATTGACTACTGTAATAGTCTACTGGCAGGGACAATTTTAACTAATGCGAAAATCCTTCAAACAACCCAAAATGGAGCAGTTAGAACAGTATATGGGATGAATAGAAGGGACCACCTGACAGGCAAGAAGATCCTTACATTGGCATCCTGTAGGCCATCGAATGTTTCATAAAATACTCACTCATACTTAGAAATGCAGGACAGATCAGGCTTCAGAATACCTGACTAAATGTATACATAGGGCCCCTGTGGTGAGAACCCTTCACTCTAATGCAACTAATACATTAGTTACTCTCAGACACAAGCTAAAATCCTTCGACGGCACCAGTTGCAATGTGTGCGCAAATAGGCTATGGAATTATCTACCTAATAACCTTTTTAGTATTCCATGCCTCACTAGTTTTAAGAGAGCAATACAAACAAAGGATTCGGCCCTTTATACAACCTGACTGCAGCCTCGCCTCTGACTTGATCTTCTGCTTTGTATCTGTATGTCATTTGTCTTGTTTTTTGTGCACAGTTGGGCCTCTCAGCGTGATGCATATCAAATGAAATTAAAAAAAAATGAAATAATAATTGAACACTCATGAATGCTGAAACGTTACAGGAGCCATTTTAATAAAGTCAGATGTAAACTGCCTTTGGAACTCGACTAATGTAATAATTATCCTTAGCTCACTTGCTGTAATTCGGTGCAGTCTGAAGTCTGTAGGGAGTCTTTGGCTTCTCGCAGACCTGTCAGCACGTAATCTCCTGTGTAACACATACAGTGCATAATTCTCAGCAGGTGTTTTACTGAGGTGTGCAGAAGAGGTCATAGGGGTAAAAAGCCATAAGTGTAATTTTTAACGTTCAGTGTGAATTGTGGGTCTGTGGTAGTTGTGATGTGGCAACCCACTGACCCTTTTAGCAGGAGTTCGAGGCTGTTTACTCATACTAACACAAATACTGTTTAGTCCTGAATCTTACATCTGAGAGTCGGGGTCGGACTGGGACAAGAAATATTCCCGGACACCCAAAAAAAAGTGTCCCACTCCCGGCATCAAAAAAGGGACCCACCCCTCGCCTCACAACCCTTGACCTATGATGACATAACCAGAAGTGATGTAATTTGACCCCACCCCAATGTGACATCCCGGGAAGCGATGAAACATGACCTTTCACCCCTTGATAAAACAGGAAGTGGCATCAAATAGCATTGTTCCTAAGTACACAACGAAAAATATGGTTATGATTTCACTAATGTGATATACATTTCATACAAGAATGGATCACCATATGTACCATTCATATCTGTGTGTATAGATCCATATTGTCAAATTACTGTGAATGCAAGCAGACGTCCAAGGCAAAATGATAATATTTTATTGTATAGCACTTACGCTTAAGCTCTTTTTTATAGAACAAATATGTATACAATATCACCCAGCCTGTGTTGGTACTCATCGACCTAAGAAGGATGAAAGGCTGAGATGGCCTTGCTGAGATTCGAACCTGCAGATCACACACACATCACAGCAGTGAGTGCTCAACCCACTGAGCTATCATATCGGCTATAGTAAAATGATCAATTATTCTGTAGTGGATACCATTAAACTGGTAACTGAGATTTAACAGCAGACCAGTTAAGTTCATCTGCAGGTCTGGTGCAAAGTTGGCTGCATGTCAAGCCTGCATGCATCTACTTTCAGGCTTTAGAGGTTGGCAAATTAGGGAAAGCAGCACACTCACAGGACATCCCATACTCTGAGCACTCGTTACCTCATACATACAAACAAATTTCCTTAACAGCATGCCAGGGAGTTGGGAAAGATAAACACATTAGGCCTCATTACAAGTTCGGCGGTAGCCTTGCTGGTAAAACCAGCAGGCTGCCGCCAAACTTGCAAATCTTTCCGGTGCCCGGGAATGGGCAATTACCTGGGTATTACAACCCCGGTGGACCCGGTAATTGCCCATTCCCGGGCACCAGAAAATATTCTTCCCCATTTCCACTTGAGCCCACACAGCATTCCCGGCCCCTCAACTTTGCATGCTGCAGCAGCATGTGAATGATGCATACATCATAATTTGTGATGCACACATCATGCATACAAATAAATCATCAAAGCGAGGTAACATGTGTTACCTCGCTTTGATGAACTATGCCGTTGCAGGTGTTATTTCTATTTTTCCCCCCCCATAAAAAGATTTCAACATTTTTTTTTTCTTTTCAAAACTGGCCCAGGTGTGGGCAGAAACCGGTGCCCACTCCAAAGCGACGATTTCGGCCAGGCCGAGCGTCCAATCCGACCGTGCTGAGAGTGAGGCTGAGTTTCAGTTTCATTTCCAAACAACAAATAGTCCTGCGACAAACGGTCAGCAGATGTCTCTACTGTATTCATAATCACATAACCCTCCAGCAAAGTACTTCAACCAGTTAATATGTGAACAGCCTGCAATACGTCCAGTTTAGGCATTCCGATGAGCGCCTTCCTGGGGGGCTAATAATTCTGTGAATTAGGTGACCCTTGTCTGTTATGTATTGTGACAATGAATACGATTTGATGGGTGTTTTCTTTAAAAGTGATACGAGGTAGCTCTTTATACAGTGATTTGGGTCAGTGGAAGATTAACTGTGTTAAGATGGCAGCCTGAGACGGCCTTTTGACTTGGATATAAGCACCTAATAATTGGCAAAGGGACTCTAGTATTCTATTTTAAGATGTTAAGTTGATAAGGTTGACAAGTGGGATAATGAATTCTGCTGCAGCAACGCCACTGCTCTGTCCAATAAATTAAAAACTGCCACGTCCTCATGGGATTTTGCATTCCAGGTCACACCTTGACTGTGAACGTTAACACTCGTTTAAACCATCAGTCGCATGTGTACTGAAGTTCAATTATAAATGACAGGGACATATTCAAAGCGATTATGTGCAAAAAGTTATCCAAATCCAACAAATCACAAATTATGATTGCAAATTATAATGGTCCAGATATTTGGAAGATCGCAGCAACATGAGAGCAGAAGAACAGCTACATTCTGAGTACAACGTGAACGCATTTGCCCAGGATGGAACGTCCAGGATCTGTAGGAGATTTATGTTTTCATTAAATGGGGACGAAACGAAATAGCTTTTAACGAACTTGAGACGGAATGCTTCAAAGAGTTTATTTTACAGAAACACACAGGGGGTCATTACGAGGTTGGCGGTAGGGGTTTAACGGGCCGGTAGAGCTGCTGGCCTCGTTAAACCCCTAGCGCCGCATTACAAGGTTTGCTTGCGGGACCCGCAAAGGGCTCCTGGTAAAACCAGGTGCCCCTAGCGGGTTCCGCTAGCAGACCTGGGAGCTAACAACGGGCCCGTTATTAACAGGCCCGTTGTTAGCTCCCACCCCATTCCCATTGTGCCCTATGGGGGCTCGAATGGGAATGGGGATGTACAGGGTCCGGGTTCCTCGAATGAGGAATTACCGGGTCCTCCAAGGTTGGAATGGCCCGGTAATTCCTCGTTTAAGGAACCCGGACCCGGTACCCAGTAAGGGGGTAACCATGCCGCAAATTGCAGCATTGTTACCTCCAAGGTCGTAATGACCCCCACAGACAGGAAGAACATATTGAAGCAGGTTAGCCCAGCAAACAGTGGTACCTATGACAATAAGCTAGCAGACCGATTTCACAGGTGCTGGCGAGTAGAAGGCAGTATTCTACAGATGGAGAGCTAAGATAGAGTGGTGCATGTGTTGGGGATAACAGTCAATATTGTGCCGTACCAATTCTACGACAGCCTTTGTGAAATGTGAACTGTCACTGTGACGGGTCATGGCATCTCAGAGGCGCGCATTGAACCAGACTGCCAGGAAAGTGTAATTGGCTGAAAAGACCCACGCCAGGGGCTATGTACAGAGCTTACGTTCGGCCCTGTGCAGCTCCTGTAAGAGTCAGCACTGATACAGATACACACTACACAAGCTGTGACCGCAGTAAGTCACTGCTCAAGACATTAAATGGCAGTGGATTAAGTGGGATGCTAAATGGAGGGAACTCTCATTAGGTAGCGTGGCCTAAGTATGTGTGTACTTTGCACAAAAACAAAACCGTGTATCACTACACAGTGACCCAGAATGCACTCCTAGGGGGAAAGACGTCACTGTGTCAGTTTGTGTAGCTGCCAATACAGTAACCACACTGCGCTTAGGGATGAGTATTCACTTAAGGACTTTCATGGTTTCAGTGTATACAAAATTTAGTAAACATGCGAAGGCACACAATTTTCATATTAGTGATTGCACAAAAGAGAATCACATTAGTGTTTAATTTAGACAAAAGAAATCAATAGGACAAAACACATACTTTTGGTCAGCACCCTAGAATGGTCAGTGCCGAATTATAGTAGGTAGAATGAAACATGTATATAATCAACAGATTACTCAAAATAAACAAGCATTTGAATTCACAGTGTTTACAACATTCAAACTGGAGTGCAGTAATTACGACACCAAATAGCTCCTTAGTGTTGTTTCAATAACCAACGTGTTTTCGGATTCAAAATCCATCTTTAGGCTGTGAGCTATATGTCCCATCTGGTATATTTCATGTGTAGATCCCTACAGGGTAATACAGATATAGGTATTCAGTGTCTGGTATAATAAAGGGTTTAGAGTTATGATGAGGAAAACTAGAAAAGGACTAACCTCCATGTTCCTAAGTTCCGGAACCAGAGACCATGAAACCTGTTGGGGTCAATAAATACAGTAAAAGCGATGTTGGATAGACACCGAAACTCTTAAAGTGAAACACTAAAAGTCGTGTGACTCACCCAGTCTTCGACAAGTGATCGATGGACACTGGGTATATGAAGTAAGCGGTCCACAGACAAATCTCTGGAAGATGAAAAGGTAGAGGACAGAGGCATTAGTCTGGGCCTCCCTGATTGATCACATAGCAGTACAGAGTATTGAACCTGCTCCGCACAGGAAGCGCTAGTCTTAACTATCCAGGAAAAGCGCTTGTCTTAAAATCACGTCCATTAAAACCCATTCTACAGTAACCGCAGCATGAATCACAGAAGACAATTGTCCTGATATCAGTGTGGCGGTTATACTAGGGGACATGACTATAACATGTGTGCTAGTGCACACCAAGTGAGGTAAGAGTGCTCCAACTCAAAATAGATATTCTTAGGGATACAGTATGACCTGTATTATGAACCGTCTGAGGCGGTAGCCACATACGTACTTCGTGGGCACTCGCCTCCCCAGGTGGATCGAGCGTGCGAATTGCTAGATGTCTATAAGCGGAACTCAAAATCAAAAAACAATGAGACCGCTTACTCACTCTATCTTACCTGTGCTCTCGGGTGGTACTGACGGGCCGACCGCTAAAACGTGAGTGGCTCGCGACTAGTTCTGTTTCTTATGTTGTCATGGAAATGGTGCACACGCACGATTTGGAAACCTGGCCGAAAGCCGCCATCTTTGTGTGGGCAGTATTGCGTCATTGTCAATACAACGCTTACTAGGTATCTAACCTAGTGTGTAACAGTAAAACCCAGGTCGTAGGAAGTAAAAGACCTTGGCAGATATCAATTCCTGTTGCACACTAGGTTAGATACCTAGAAGTCACTTCTTTTGCTTCACTATAAAGAGTTGTCATGCATCAAGAAGACTCGTTTAAAAGGCATCATGCTGCATGATGACTCTTTACTCAGAAACAGAAGGAGAGACTGGGTCCTCCAGCGTTCCTCCTTTTTCGGAATTCAGAGTCATCTGACAGCTGTGTAGCCAAAGCCACAGTTAAACTGGCTGTCTGCAGATGCCAGTACTTCAGAAGTGCTGACACCTGTAGGCAGTCTGTGTAATTGTGCAGCACTTCACGCTGCCTGAGGTGTCAGCATGGCGGGGGTTAATCTGGGCCCTGGTTTGGGAGCCCTTTGTAGAGACTGCCGGAGCCTGGCCACCGGACCACTTAAAGACTGTTAAAGGGCTCCTCTAGGTGCGATGGCGGCACCGAATCTCACATACACACTCCACCAGCGGGACACAAGTAAGCGACTGAGGGTTGGGAGCACTGGCCCTCACACACACAGCATCAGCTGTGATGACCGTAAGCTCGAGATAATAAAATACTGGTCTCTGCATTTGTGTCTGAGATCAGAGTACAGGCTGCAACCACATCCAAAGTATACTATTATTGCTCACCCGGTGCTATTTAGAACCACACAACACTAGCTTTCAACAAATCAGTATGTGTTATGTATTGTTCACACTCTACCACTGAAGGTCATTGAGGACTTACCTATGTAGGGAGCAGGGCCGGCCCAGGGCATGGGCCGTCTGTGCGGCTGACCCGGTCCTTGCGGTCAAAGGCAACCCGCAAGCACCAGCTGCCTCCCTGCAGCAAATAACGCGATATTGCTTTCAACTTCACCTCTCAACCTCCTGCTGCGACGGTCTCGAGGGAAATACCACCCGTCTCATCAGCCCACTAGGTGCCACGGCCCCATAAATACTTCCCATCATTTTCTTTCTTCAAGCAAAGCATTGAAAGTGGGCGTGATTTACAAGTGATGGCCCATTTAGAAGAGCATTGCTTTGGACAAGGTGCTCTTCACATTTCCATGTCACGAACTGGAAAGGAACATTTTTATTTTGAAAGAACACAAAAAGCACCAGTTAGCTGCCTAAATGTAAGCCCTCCTCCACGACAATCACATATACCACACAAACAGTTTGAAACTATCTGCCTTATTTTCACATGTTCATATTGAACACACCAAAAAATGTTTATTTTACGTAGAATGTAGGATTTGCCTTACATTATATATGAAGCATTCCTTTGTCAAACATTGAAACATAAACAAGTAACCTTTTCACAGATTGCCTTTTGATATGTGCCTTTAAGTCTTGAAAGTAGATGTTCAAAATCCACAGGCCATTGTTTGCCTTCTGCTGAATTGTATTTGTAATCTTCCATTCAAGATGGGGGGAATAATGTTGCAATTGTAAACTTTTTGCCTAGCATATTTTTACAATGATTTATTTATTTGTGTAAGGTATTGGAGAGGAGCAGGTAGACACGATCTCGCCAGTTCCCACCCCCACACCACTGTCATATTGGAACAATCATAGTAGAGCAATAAAGGGGACCCCCTGCATTGTTCGCATACCGCATCGAGTGAATGAGAGACGTTATGCACTCAGACAGCCATACAGAATGTACCCTTGCACTAAAAGCGTGGAAGGATGTTGCATCGAAGAATGCTACATGGAAGGATGTTGCCTGCCAAGATTTCAGAATGCATCAGTGGATATTATGGACGGACGTTAAAGTGAAATCTGATGAGGACAAAGTGATGTCATAAAGAAGATATATGAACCTATGCCGAAACAATATGAAAATATTTAGAAGTAACAATGTCACTGAAGCACTAAGAGTAACATTTACCTAAAGCTAACATAATCATGGATCTAAAGAACATGAAGTAACTTACTGACCAATAACTGTAAATACACAGTGACACAAGGTAGAAAGAAAAAGTATAGAAGCTTTCTGTACAGGAATATATAAAGTTGCAAGGACGACCATAATGGGAAAATGGACGCTGTCTCACGTTGAACTTAATTAAGCTACCTCAGAGACAGGCCAAGGCTGTAGAATCAGGAGATGAAGAAAAACAGCTCTGTGTGCAGACTGGATGATGATTCAAGGTTGGCCCAGAGTTAAGGATGCTATTTCTAGGGATACGCACGGCACACAAAGGGATTACATGTATAAGCTCTGATCGTGGGACATTCTTCATAGATGAAAAAAGAAGAAAACATCTGTGAGAGCCAAACTGTTGGTCAGTTAAAAGTATACAAATTTCATATGAGATATAGTGAGCACGTCTCTAGAGGCCAAGAAGAGCAAAAGTACCCTGCATAATTAAATCAAATAGCAGTAAATAGAAGGGTGAACTTGACAAATTCGTGGTCTCTTCACATGTGACTCAGAAGTCAAAAATAAAGGCTATTCATTAGAGCCTCAAGCTAAGATAGTGGTGTGCTCACACTCCCTTGAATGTTCCAGGACATTAAACAGGCAACAGGGTCAACTACAAATGGAAGTCTTTAGCTGAGGGCCTATGGATGATGGACTAATTGGGAAAACAGGGAGTAGCCTGACGGGATTCAAACACCTAAGTAGCGTTTCATTTACGTGTTGCTAAAGAGCCAAAAATCTAAGGTTGGGATGGTATGCCAACCAATCAGTGGATTTGAGGGACAACCTAACATGCAACGTAGCATAGACAAATCCACTGTTGTTTGTCCTCTATAATCAGTATCATAAGTATTTAGAGGTAGTTCAAGGTGTGCCCTACAGATAAGAGGTAGCCAATGATGTACTAATCCTTATATGTTCTATAAGTAGATATGTTATGTTCCCTTAACCAATCCCTTCCCTTTTATTTTGCCATGTAGAATTATGTCATAGTTGACGCATATTGGGGTATAAGACCACCATGTAATCAAGCTGCTATGTGAGTGTGCATGCATCAGTCTGTGAGATCTCCCTACTTTATAAAATTGACAATAAAATAGTACTTTGCCATATTCTTTAAGTCTGTCCGATTATTTGGTTTGAGATCATTATTATAATTCTATATAGCACAAACAGATGCTTCAAGGTGCTAGAGCACATTATCTTTATTAAACAGAGTATTGTTTCAGCCAAACATGGGGGTGAGAGGGGAACGGATGAGATGGCAAGTGAGTCATAAATATTTTTGCACAGCATGTGACAGGAGAGGTTACAGTCCTGGAGACTGGAGGCATAATTTTCTCTGGTTCTGGCCCTCTGATCATTTTCAGGGCACAGGTCCAGGATTGAACAGCATCCGCCCACTTTTTTCAGAGGGCGGACATCACCCCTGTTGGTTTTCTTTAGGCCAGCATTTAAAACAAAGTGTGCTTGCTCAAGTTTTCAGCTTCTAGGATTCACACCAGCTTGTCAAGGTGCCAGTGCAGACGCTTGCCCACAAGAACTCATAAAAGTGTCTTTAAAGCGCATGTCTCATGTGTGGATTTTTTTGGGGGGGACGTTTTCTTTATAAATTGTTGTGTTTCGAATTTTTATGATTATTTTTCCAGATTGATTCATTTTTTGGAAAGGCAAATGCTAATTTGTCTTGTACACTTTCTTCTAAGGGGAATGGTCAATTGAACTAAATATGCATATTTCACTACAAGGTATGTTCACTTGCTGTGCATTTATTAATAAGTGTCAGCTTTTTATGTTCACTACAGTGGGAGAAGATTGAGTGACGCGAAGAAACTGTACCTGTCTCCAGGTCGAAACAATACATTTTACAGTATATTTTGCAGCAGGAATGGAAAAAGCCTTATGATTTACAGGAATGTCTAAACATATTCAATTCAATTGGCTTTTATTCGACCATATCGTCATTTGCCATGAACACCCATTTTAAGGAAAAATGAGGCACACAATTGATTAAAAAAGAAAGTTCATTAAAAACCAGTCAAAAGATAAAATACAGGAATCATTATTAAAACCTTAGGGGTGTTCCAAAAATCATAATGCTCAGATCAATCCACATTTTTATGGCTCCAATGTTGACATGTAACTTAACAGACTTGTAAAATGCTAACAGGTATTGAAGTGCTTATGACTCACAGCTCCAGGCTACCGGCTCTTATAGTTTTTGCCCTTATTTGCCAGGCCTGGTCAAGATAATTTGCTATAAAATAACCCACTTTTAAATTGTTGCAACATTTAAAAAGCTGGAGCGCATTACTTATGTGACCATGCGTGTTGGATATGGTTTTTAAAAATGTACATCGTGCTACACGATAGCCCTGACAAAAGAACAAAAAAAGGTTCATGGATTCCTTGGCAGATCCACAAACTAGGCATATCTCATTTCCATCGGGCACCAATTTTCTCAGTGTGACATGCCAAATTCAATTGGGCGAATCTGAACCTTCAATAAAGGCTGCATGCAAGTGGGGGCCCTAACATGGTCTGAATATTTTTCAAACCCCATGATTGACTTATTGGACAAATAATTGGATTCAAGAGCTAGTCTCATACAATCATTGGCTTAATAAGCCTCGATCAGTCTCTGTGAGATGTTTTTAGCTTTAAGAAGATCACGTGGGTAATTCCCTGGGGGCTCAGCCAAAGGTCTCCCGGTTCCATTGGCACCAAGAGTTTTGTTGACATGCTGGAATCAAGGCAAAGATCTACCACCCTCGGTCTCCAGAAAGTGGGTAGTAACTTCACAATATGTTTGCAGCTCTGGGACCGATCACATTCTCAGCCATTGAATCTCACCCCTAGATAATCATAAAGCTACCCTTGCTCGAGGGAGGTGTTGCTGATGACGAACCTGAGTTTTGCAAATTTACAAAATTTTGTTCAGAAGACCAATGTCTTGCTTTTCTTCATATTGATCTCAAGTTGGAACTCCATGCATTTCTCTGCAAAAGCCTCCAGGGTGGTCATGAAGCCCTTTACAGATGTTAATAAAAGGACTGCATCATCTGCAAAGAGGAGTATCGGGCAGGCCGCTTGTTCCAACTTCGGACAATCAAGGCATTTCATCCTAACATAACAAACTACTTCATCAATATATATCAGAAATAGGAGGGGGCCAGGATGCATCCCTGCCTCTATCCTCTAGTTCCCTTAAATGGAATTGTAAGTCCCCCCAAACCCCCCAACGGACTGAGGCAGTATTGTTAGAGTAAAGTTGGATTATTATCTGTAAGAGTCCGGCTGGTACCCCCCTTTTTGATAATATTGCCCACAGCATCACCGTAGACATGCAGTCAAACATGGTCAACGAAAGCTGAGAATACCTTCATCTTTTTCAGGGAGGTATGTTTCTGCATGATCATGTGGAGACATAAAGCTTGGTCCATTGTGTTTATCTTTGGTAAGAACCCGGCTTGCAGGTGATCCCTCACATCTGCCACAGTGACCCACTCTTGAAAGTGCACATATATAGCTCTAGCACATACTTTCCCTACTCCATCTAGTAAGGAAATTGGCTTCAGTTAACTGGGTCCTCCCTCTCTCTCTTCTTATAGATCCAAATTATTGTTGCATTTTTCCAGCAGGGGGGAACCCTGTTCTGCTTGAGGCTTCTATTAAAAAGAAGCCATACATTGGGTGCCCATACCATTAATTAATCTTGCTTTAGATCAAAGGGGATTAATTCTGGGCCAGGTGCCTTCCCCCATTTCTGCGTTGATATAGCGTTACATACCTCCCACAACTCAGGGTGGATTGGGTCGATGACATTCCCTCTGTCCAGATTATGTTGGACGGCACACTGGTCAACTATCAGATCTCCCATTCCATAAATATCCTGGAAGTAATTTTTCCAGGTGATTGGATTTATGTTGGCCACCACTCCCCTATCTTGCCCTTCTTTGTTCCCACTCACTATCCTCCAAAACATGTGGGAATCCCCAGATTGTGAGGCTTCCTGCATTTTATCCCATTCTTGCCATAGATGGCTGTCTTTTTAAGCTTTTATCAGCGATTTGTATGCTGCCTTGATCGATCTCAACTCAATCTTATCTGGGCCATGACGTCTTTTTAGGCAATTCAATATGTCCGACTTTGCTATTCTACAGTCCTTGTCAAACCATGGATGAGATTTTATTGCATGTTTTTTTTACACTTTTGCTAGGTTTAGTGATGAAGGGTAGAATAGACTGGACAACTTTATGATAGACTGGAAAAATATCTAGATCCCTAGTTCCATCAGTGAAAGATCTTCTAGGAGGGGCAAGATGACAACATAAATATGCGGTTTCAAGTCAAGTCAGACCATTTTATCCGCTGTTTGGATTGGCCCAGTGTATGGACAGGATAGCTGGAATTACTATGAAAGTCATTCTCATGTCCACACAGGCTGGAAAGCTTCAGGAGCAGTGGCTTGTGGTCAATCCCCTGTATGCTCATGACTTCAAAGTCTTTTGCATTACCCCATAATTTTGTTGATATAAAAATGTAATCAATGTGGGAGGTGCCACTGGGCCCTTCAAATGTTGGTTTTGGCAGCTGGTCCTTTTTAAACTGACCATTGCAGGCCCTACGCCCCATGACTAATAGCAGGGTTGCGCAATTAGGGGCCATTGGGTGGGCTCTACCCCTCAGTGGCGGTTCCGAAGGAGGTATGTCTCATGCCTCATCCAAATCATGCCAAGCCCCCTCTAGATCTAAAAGGGGCTCTATTAGGAAGTTTAAAAATGCCTACACGTATGATTTGGTGATCCAGTTTATCCTGGCTCATTCTTGTCTCTATAAGGTTCATGATCAATTCTATTGCATTAGTCAGGAATTTATTGGTGACCTGATTATACACATTACAAAGGGATATTGGTTGGAATCCGGGGGAGCTCAGTACAAGGTACTGTGCATCTGAGGAGCCAGATTCGATATTAGCTATTTGGAAATCAAGGGCTGTGCTAATCCAAAGGGCAAGCCCACCATAGAGCCTGCCCTTGGGTCCCTTTGAAGCTAACACCCGAAAGACCTCATAGCCCTGAAAAGTAGTTGTATACAAATACCACGTTTCCTGGAAGCATATCATTTCATATGCCCAGACAAAATCACACCAGATGCCCACAAAATGGGTCTACCAGGTGTTTCCTGAGACCAGCTATATGAAAGGAGATCAAACTAATTTCTCTCTCTCCGGTCTGGTTCATTAGTTCGAGGATGGCGGTGTTTCAGTCTATGGCTTCAAAGTCTGTGTTGGCCTGACTATTGGGTATGCTCATCATCCTCATATTTATTAAGGTAGAGACACAAGTAGGGGGCAAGTTATTGATGTTCCAATTTTCATTCAACTGGATGTCAACTGTTGCCTGATTGAAATTCTTGAGCCTATAGAATATGTTTGAGATTCTATAGATAGGAGACCATTCATCAGCCAGTCATTTTTTTAAAAGGACCACAGTCATATCATCGCCCTTGATGGCCGTTCTCTGCCTTACGCACTTTACAATGTCACTTCTAATAACAGTTTTGCAGCCTCTTGTTGATCTAAAGTAATGAGTGACCTTATTTATGAGGGACTTGTGTGTTTCGTGAGACCCAGGCACCACCTTCCCCACATTGTGCAGTGTGATGGACGGCCACATCTGCTGGCCCCTTGCACTAGGGAATGTTATTGGATGTGTGGGGGGTGTCCCACCCTGGTCATAACAATGGCACCCCCCTGTCTTGGTCCCCAAAGGTATGGTGTTTGGTGGTGTGCGTTTGGGGGGGTGCAGATTTTGGATCTGGGTATTGCCCATCGTAATGCAGGGGTTCCCGCCCCACTCCTTTCATGGCCCACCAAATGTGCCACTAGGCACGTACAATGGACCTTCTGGGATGCAGGGTTTACCTCCCCGTGCCCCCATAGGACCCTCGGCCACCCCACTATATTCTTTATTAACTCCCTTGTTGTGTTTTTCCATGTTTAGCCTATGAGGCAGTGGGCAATCTCTTGGCTGAGTTGCTGTTGGTGATAGAGCACTGGTTGAATTAACAGTAGTCATAAACCCCATCAAAGAGCATGTTGACAACCTTGCTTTAATGGATGCTATGTCTGCTGCAAGAGATTGAAACTGTTCCCTAATAATTGTTTCCATTTTTTTGCACATGAGGTCCATTGGACCAGGAATACCGCATAATGGTTCCACAAGGTAGACTACCCACCCCATGTCAAGGGTGCTATGCATGGTGGCACTCTCAGTTTGGTTCCCTATTTTTAAGCCAGCACTGGTGTTCTTGCGGTCCTGGATGCTCTGCGATAATCTTGGTGCTCCGTTGTTGAGTCTTACTGGAACGCCAATCTCTTTGGGAGTGTTGGAGTTTCCTCCCTTGGGGTGCTCATCCTCCAAAGCATGATACTGGTTTGATGTAGAAACCGTTATTTCAATCTCCCCTTCTCTCGCTTCCATATTGGGCTTAGTGGCCTTCCCCCGCCCCTTCCATACTAAAGGTATTTGGAACCTCCTGTATCGCTTTAGCCAATAGTACTAGATAAAATGAGGAGGTCCTTGTTGATCATGTGGAGTTCTATTACTTGTGTTCCAGCATCACCCTGCGCAATAATGGGGAGGGCATAATTTCTCCCACCCTCCTGCCCTTCAAAGAGCCCTGTTGTATGCACCTATGTTGTCTTTTGGCTTCCCTCGTTGCTTAGGGGTGTGTGGTTGTGCTTGCAAAGTTGGCATTAGGATGGGGCTACACTTTAGGGTAACATTTCAATATCTTCAATGGCAGATATACAATTTGGGACTACTGCAGGTTTCCTATTCGGTAAGTCTTTTATTCTCTTGTCATTTGGGCCTTCGGTGTTATGCAGGAGATATTTTATTTCTGTTATTAAGACGTTAATGTCATTGATAGGTTCAAGTAGTTTGAATGTCCTGTTGCTACTCCGCCCGGGCGAGATTGGTTGAGCTGTCTTACATTTAGACATGTTGTGGTGGTGTGACATGTTAAAGTGATTATGTGCACAAGTTTAAATAAGACACAGCGGAAGGATGCACAATATGCAAATAAAATCCTCTGTAAACGAGCATGCCCCTAAAGGATTAGACAGCTTGAAAAACAGAGCAAAAACAATTAGAAGGAATTCAGTTGTTTCCTCTGATCGACGCACATGGAATAATGTATACAAAAAGAGGGGCCTTAAAAGCTGGTGCCAAAACAGTTCCTTAGAATCTTCTGCTGACAGAGGCCCCTGAAAACCTCTAGCGCCACAGCAATCAGAGGTCCCTATGTTCGAGCCAGTTGGCTGGAACACTTGTCAAAACATATTGAACTGCAGTTAGGGAGATACAAAATGCAGGCGAGGCCCGAGGTGGAGTAAAAAGAATCCAACAGAAGGCTACTAGGAGAAACATTTCTTTGGTGGGCAGAGAACGCCCGACAGCTCGAGGAGCTACCGTAGTCCATTTCTCCCCCGTCCCACCCAGAGGCTAACCAGGGATCAGTCAATTAATGGAGAGGTCCTGATTTGTCTGTTTTTTGTTCTCCCATTGTGTTTACCCGTTTCTCAATATTAGCACCCAGAAGAAACACACAGGAATGTTCAGTCGGAACCAAAATCCACACAAATCCACTGGACCTCAGACATCTTTCACGTACATGGATACAGTTTCAGGAGCTGTGAGTAAAGTAAGCAGTGAGGAGACTAGAATAGAAATACTCCTTGAAGAGTGTTACCACTCCACCGATCGCTCCACTGCCGAACAACGCCAAGCTACAAAACCATTATATTAAAAAAAGACAGTCAACGAGCATGCCCTTGAGCACGGGCTTCAGCCACGGACTGGTTTGTCTCCTCTTACAGGGGCAGGAAGAAGTGCTCAAGGGTCCTAGTGACTGCCTCTCCCCACCATGCAGCACCACGCCAAACAACAAGCACGCCCTTGGGCATGGGCTTCAGCCAGGGGCTTGTGCTGTTTCCTCTTACAGGGACAGAGGGAAGTGATACAGGGTCCTAGTCCACCTCTCCCCTCCTTGCAGCGCCATGCCAAACAACAAGCACGCCCTTGAGTACGGGCTTCATCCACAGGCTTGTGCTGTCTCCTCTTACAGGGGCAGGATGAAGTGCAAGTGTGTTGGTGTGTAAGAGCATTTGGGGAGGGTGGGGGAGTAAGAGATGGGTCAAATGCTGTACTTATTTAGGTGGCAGGCACCCCTGTTGTGTTCGTCTTATCCGCAGACAGCCGCACTGTCCGGGATGTCCGTAATTAGCCAAAATCGGGGTGTCCTAAGGACACTACTCCTGTCCGTACTGGCTACAGGCAAAGTTGAAACTGTTCTAAGAACATATTCGGTGTCCGGGATGTCCGCAATTAACCAAAATGGGGGTGTCCTAAGGACACTATTCTTGTCCGGAGTGTCCGCAGGCAAGTTGAAACTGTTCTAAGAACAGGCGCGGTGTCGGGGATGTCTGCAATTAAACAAAATGGGGGTATACTAAGGACACTATTCCTGTACGTACTGTCCGCAGGCAAGTTGAAACTGTTCTAAGAACAGGCGCGGTGTCCGGAATGTCCGCAATTATCCAAAATGGAGGTGTCCTAAAGACACTATTCCTGTCTGTAGTGTCCGCAGGCAAGTTGAAACTGTTCTAAGAACATGCACGGTGTCCGGGATGTCCATAAGCAATCAAAATGGAGGTGTCCTAAGGACAGTATATCTGTCTGTGCTGTATGCAAGCAAAATAAAACTGTTCTTAGAACAGGTTAGGTGTCCGTGGACATAAAAAATGCCCATACTGCATGGTTAAAATGTTTGTTTCTATATCTATGGGTGTGATATGCTGCGGTGGTTGTGGCAAGGGCATAGAGTCTTGGGTGCATGGCCGAAGGTCGATGGTTGCATATTCATGCAAATATATGTATGAAATATTTGCAAATCTACAGTTTATGTACTGTTTGATTTGTATAGTTTGTATGTGAAGTTGTGGGTACATCATGCCATTAAGATTGTAGAGTTTGGTAACAAGCACTGCAGTATAACATATCCATGGAAGTAAACATTTTGCATTGTGGTGTACGGATACATGTTTGCTTCAATGGTTGTGTTATGGAGCAGTATTTATGAGTTGTACTATACTTACTGTTTGGTTTGGTAACTGGAGCACATATATTCTTTGTCAATTTCTGTGATAAAAAAAATCCTGTTAGTGTTGATAGTTTATAAGGACTTATAACATTGAATAATAGACATTTTTGATTCATTTCGACCCTCATATTTAGTAGATTACAAACCAGTGTACTGGGCAATTTTGCTCAGTTTCTGTGTTTGTTGTTAAATCATTGGGGCTGTGGGAAAAACAAATCTGTTTTGGTACAGTACTTTTATTTTTGTGTTTTCAGTGTTTACTTGTTGTTTCTGGCTAAAGTTGGCCTGTTGCAGATTATTAGATACTTATTGAATTGTAACTGATTATATTTTTTATTTATATTCTCAAATTGTTAATCTATCTGTTTGGTTGTTGCAAAATCTTGGGGCAGTTAGATACCTGTTGGCGTATTCTAACTGTTTATTTCTTGTTATAATTTAGTGGCATTGATTTATCTGTTCGGTTGTTGCAGAATCTTGGGGTAGTTAGATACCTGTTGGCGTATTGTAACTGTTTATAGTTTTCTAATTGAAGTTTTATGAATGTTTATGCACAGATTAGTTATTACATTTTGTTTTTAAGAATATTAAATAAGAGTTTATAAGATTTGCTGGTAATCTTTGCTTTAAAGTAATGGTATTATCATTACATTTGTACCATCCACAATTATTTTTTCTATATGCAGTGTAGTGACCTGCATTGGTTGTGGTTCCTGCATGGTAGATTATACCTATGGTTGTGAATGTTTTCTTACCAAGTGATACTTGACCATGTGTGAATCCAGTCAGCTTGCAGTTGTTTTTAGTACAATTTGCATTGTAACATAGAAGCATTAGTATTACGTATTTACTATGTGTTTGTATTAGTAAGGTGGAGCGATTATCTGAATTGCAGGTTGTACATAATCTGCCATGGTTTGCATTTTGTGCAAGTTGCTGAAATGGAACAGATTCAAAGTGAGGTATGGAAACATACACAAAACATTCATTAGGGATTTGTTCATATTGCATATTGTTGCACAGAGTGCATGTATGTTTCCAATTATAGGTATGTTTTTGTTTTCCAGTACTTGTAGCAAGAACATTAGAAATTCTTGCGGATATTCTTGTGAGTTTATAGTGAATTTCACCATTCCAGCACACTAGTCCAATTCTTGTCTTATTCCATGAACACTATGGGGCTGATTCATGGAATTATTTGCGAAAAACAGAGATGTGTGTGCCGTTGTGCCCGCAAATCCCTATTTAACAAATGGGGATTTGCAGCCAGAATGGCGCACAAATCCCCATTTTTCGGCGCAAAAATTCCATAAATCAGCCCCTATATGTGTTTTCAGGATTGTTGGTTGCATTTCTATGAAGGACTAACATTTGCAAACCCAATTGGTCTTTACTGTGTAAGTAAATGTTGACAACAATTGGTGGCAATTGAAATAGAATATTGATTGCTACATTTGCATAGCAATTTACACCAGTTATATTTGAAAATTTGAATGGACCAGATAGTTCTGTGTTCAAGTCATTTTTTTGGAGTGTGTGTTCGTTCTTTGAAGAAGTACCTGAGTTACTTTGAGTAATAGATTCTTCTTTAGTTCTAGTAATTGATGAGGTATTAGTTTCTTTTACTCTCTTTGGAGGATTTGCAGTGACATCCTGTTGCATTTCTGTTTGAACTAGTTTTCTTTTACAACATTTTGCTTTTTGTGGAACAGGATATGTTTTTAGATGGGTTGTATAGTGAACGTAGTCTATTGTATTCTAAAATGCAAGGAATATCAGCGTTTACTTTACTTGCATCAAAGTTGATTAGAAATAGACCGTCAAGTGTACGTAAGCGTGATAGTGCTACGTAGCTCATGCCTGCTTTAAAGACTGTGCTCCCAATATCTATCAATGCTTTATCTAAGGTAAGACCTTGTGATTTGTGAATGGTGACTGCGTATGCTAGAGTTCGAGAAAATTGTTCTCTGCGTACATACATGTCTTTGAAAAGAAGGAATCGAGCTGTTGAGCGCCCTATCCTTTTTACTTCTGAAAGTTTGTCAAAGAGAATATTGACAAACTGAATGTTGTTGTCACGTGGGTATGTTTGAAAGCCAACAACTGTACCAAGTGCTCCATTAACTAGTCCTTGCTCCAAGTCAAGGTTACGTTTAAGCATTACTCTACAGTTTAAAGATAATTTTAATATTTTCTCCAAACCAGCTGTGTTGGACATAGAATTTTATAAGGTATTTAGTCTTGTTGTGGCTTGTTGAAACATGGATAGTGTCATACCATGTACATCCAGTTTGTCTGTGGAGGAAATTTCAACCATTGGTTGCATTTCTTTTTTCAACATTGTTTCATTGAATTTAGAACAGCTTGCAAGAGTTGGCATCAAGGACATACAATTGACATTTGTGTGTGCTAATTGTTCCATGACATCAGTAGCACATGAGTTATGGCCATAATGTGCATGGATGTGCCGGGTTTTTAATATTGCTTGTGCTTCTTTTTTGTTTTCTTTAAACTTATTTTTATTACGTTTTAGTGATATGTATCAAGATCATTACATTAAAAAAAATCAAAAACTTCAACTAGAACATTATTAATAACTCCCCCCCCCAGACCGAGCAGGTCTCTATCCGAGCGTGTCTTCCCTAGGAGGTTCTTTTCCGCTTTCACGTAAATAAGTCTAATATCCTTATAGTATGTGGGCACCATTGTTCTTTATAGTCTGTTTGCAGATAGTCCAGTACTACTCCCCAATCGTTTCTGAATTCCCCATGATCCCCTTGGATGTTGTAGGTTAATATTTCCATAGTCAGATGTGTCCAGACCCTTCGCGTCCAATCCATTACCTGTGGAGGGGATTTCTGTTTCCAGTTGTGCGCAATTTCCAACCAAGCTCCTATCAAAAGGCCCATAAAGTTTCTCTTCTGAGAGATGCTTAGTGTTTTATCCCTGGGATCCCAAAAGCCTCCTGGCCATATTTCTTCTCCCAGGTGTTCTGTCCCCGGGAACATTCCATGCATTTGACTTTTGACCTCTCCCCAGTATGGGCCTATCTTTGGGCATTGTCACGCTCACCTGATTCCCACGGAGGTGCAGGTCTGGCTTTGAGTGCTGATGCTTCTTCAATGGTGAAGCGCAGGACTCTGAAGATGGACAGGAAGGGGCCCCTCTACTCTGGCTTCTCTGGCTCGCAGGAATATTCCCCTGTGCGTGAAAAGGGAGTATTACCTACTGACGGAATAATGCTCAAGTCTCCCACTCCCTTCCAACCCTCCACGATACCCTTCCACGATTCCCGTGAAGTCTCACCTTAGGGTCTGGAAGGATGAATTCTCCATCCTGCTTCTGATGCAGGGGCGCGTTGAAACCCAGTTACTTCACTGGATTGAGGTTTGATGGGAGTTCAAAATAAGCTTGACTATTCAGGTAAGGCGCTGTAAGAGTTCTGTTGCAAGTTCAAAAGTTCAAGCTTAATAATAATGTCCATTGTCTTTTTGCAGCAAGCGCTAATGCCTTTTTCCTCTTAGGGGCCGGGGATCGGAATGCCGGAGATATGGCGCCGACCCAAAGTGAAACGTGCAGTTCCAGTAATGACAGGTAAGTTCTGGATGAGCGTTCAGGTAATGTCTTTGCATTCGCTCATTCAATGTCTTTGTCTTTTTTCCCCATAGGGGCCGGGGTCCGGAATGCCAGGAAGCGGCAGGACCCGAAATGAAAAGGGAATGACCCAACAGGTAAGTCTTAGAAAGAAACTGAGCTTTTCCTATTCCCTTCCTTCTCTCACCTTGTTTTCTTGTCTTTTTCTCTCTAGGCTCTGGGAAGTGGGTGCGGATCCGGATGATCGCTGCTGAAGATGGAGGCACCCAGGAAAGGTGAGTGAAATGCAGCGCTGCAGCGATCGAAGTGAAATGCTTTTAAAATGATGTCTTCCCTTTCAGGATCGTCGGTGTGATGTCTCCGTGATGCAGCTTTAGCAGGTAAGGTCTTCTTTCTCTCCAATTCTCTCTTATCTCCCTTTGCAGGTGACCCAGGATGCTGACAGGTGTGGCTGAAGTCCAGAAGCAGGAGCTGACACGGTGAGCGTCCAGCTGCGAGGAGCAGAACAACGCGAAGCGTGAGTTGCTGATCGGGTGTGGTTTAAATAGCTTTGGAAGAAGTTCCAGGTATGTATCCTTCCACCGATCAGGTATGTATCCTTCCCCGACCACACCCAGGCGGAAAGTAGTCCCACAGGTAAAGTAGTTCCATTCAGGCTTCAAGAGGGCCTGGATGTAGCAGCATGGTCTGCCTCAGGTAAGTGCACATTAAAACACTTGAACACATGTCTTGCTTTATGAGCCTGGCGCCTAAGGCGCCAGGACAGGGGTCCAACATGAGCCTGGCGCCTAAGGCACCAGGACTGTGTCCAAAGGGCCCCAGCTTGGGCCCGCTGGCACCTCCCTGGGGGGAATGATGCCTGCCTCTGGGGTTGCTGGGTCGGACCTGGCTCCTTGGAGGTAGGCATCATGACAGGCATTCCCACCAAATGTGTCGCCAGTCCCCCTTTCCTCCACATTCCCTCTAGCATTTATTTGGGGAGTTAGCAAACATCGAGTTCAATCGCTCCGGGGTATAGTGCCATTGCACCATGATCTTCACCCACATTTCTCTTGTTTGAATGGCTCTTGTCAATCTTGGCATCAGACGCCATATGTATTCCCACCGTTCCTTGGGGAGTGTGTGGCCTAGAGTCTTCTCCCACTTTTTCATATATTGCCATGTGGTTGGTTTCTTTTGTACATTTATAAACTTGTATGTGTTCGAAACAAACTTGCGGGGACCAGTGTGAGTCATTATATAGTTCTCAAAGGGGGTCAACTCCCTAGTCATAGCTTCCTTTATGCATGGGGTGCTCAACCAGTGGTATAGCTGCTCGTATTCATGTTGGTCTTTTGTTGTTAAGTTCAATAGAGCCTTGCAGTTCTAGAATGACCTTATCTGTTGGTCTTGTTGCATATCTCCCACCATCTTGCATCCCGCTTCTTCCAATTTGCGGAAAGTTCCCTTTTCCGTTCCCGGGGGGAATTCTGGATTATCAAACAAAGGCATGAACGGGGCGGGATCTTTAGTCAAGGTTTCATTTTTCATAGCGGAGTCCCACACCCCCAGTGTTGTCTTCAGTATTTCACTCATGTCTGTGTTATCATGTCGGAATCTTTTGTTGATCCATAACATGTGTCTGGTAGATGTTGTTGCCACTGCCCTATCCTGTCTCTCCCAAATTTTCTCCCCGTGTTCGGGGATCCATTCCCTCAGTACCGAATGCTGGGCCGCTTCGTAGTATTTTTTGAAGTGTGGCATAGCGCAACACCCTTCCCTTCTATGTGCTGTCAGGACCGCATTTGAGATTCTTGGGGTTTTGTTCTGTCAGACGTACTTTGAGACCGCCTTCCTGAGAGCCTTGAAGAAAGCCTGAGGGGGTCTTATCAGGAGGGCCTGAAACAAGTACATTAGTTTGGGGAGTATTGTCATTTTCACTGAAGTGATTCTACCCCACCAAGAGATCACTAACAGGTTCCATTTTAGCAAATCATTTTTGACCTTCTCTAAAATTTGAGGGTAGTTGTGGGTACACAGTTCCTCTATTTGCACAGTGAGAGTAATTCCCAAGTATCTAATGCCAGTGGTCAATTGGTATTCTGCAGCCTTCGCTCTGATTTCTTCTCTATTCCCTGCGAGGACCATCTTCTCCGATTGCTGCCTGTTTATTTTTAACCCTGATACCTCTCCAAATCTTTCTATAATTTCCATTAAGTATGGGAGTGATTTCTCCAGTTCTCCCAAGGCCACTAGCATGTCACCAGCATATGCCACCGCTTTGTGATCCTGCCCCGCCGTCTCTATACCCCTGACCTCCGTGAGTTCCCTAATTTTAGCCAAGAGTGGTTCCAAGTATATAGCGTATAGAAGGGGGGAAAGCGGCATCCTTGCTTCGTCCCTCTTTCTAGATAAACCTTATCCGATAACCCACCATTTACCGCTATCATTATGGACAGGGAGTTGTAGTTGGCCCTGACCATATCTATATAGCCCTTGCCCATTCCCATTTTCTGCAGTACCTGGAATAGGTACGACCATTCCACTCTATCGAACGCTTTTTCTGCATCCAGGGCTACTAATGCAGCTGGGGTTTGTTTAATGCCTATCGTTTCGACCAAGTGGATGACCCTTCGGATGTTGTCATGAGTCTGGTGGTTTGGAATAAAACTGGATTGGTCTTGGTGGATTAACCTGGGAGGAATCGGGGCCAGTCTTGTTGCTAATATCTTAGTATACAGTTTTGCATCCAGGTTAATTAAGGCTATAGGGCGGTAGGCTGTGGGGAGTTGTTCATCTTTCCCCTTCTTGTGAAACACTAACACTTTTGCCTCATTCATTGTTTGGGTCACTGTTCCCTTTTTCCCAAATGTGTTATACAAGGATATAAGAATCGGGGCGAGGATGTCTTTATATGTTTTATAAAATATGGCGGTATACCCAGCCGGGCCCGGGGCTTTGTTTTTCGGGAGAGACTGAATTGCTGCATGTACTTCCTCTACGGTCATGTCCATTTCTAAGGCTTGTTTATCTTGTTCTGTCAGTGTTGGGAGCTGGACCCTGGCTAGAAAGGCTCTTGGAGTTCTGTTTTCGGGTGATCTGTGGAGTACAGTTTTTGGTAAAATCTTCCCATTATCTGACCTATCGATGCGGTCTGGGTTTTAAGTTGGCCTGATTTCTCTTTTAGGGCTCTTATTGTCTGTGTCTGCTGTCTACCTCTCAGTTGTCTAGCTAGCAGTTTGTCGGCTTTGTTCGCCCTGACATAATACCAATGTTGTGTGTATAATAGTGCCTTTTCTGCTTTTTTTCGTCTGAGAGTTTCCAACTGCCCCTGGACATGTCTTAGTGTCCGCATAAGTTTCCTGGTGGGCGTTTGAATCAATTCTGCTTGTATCGCCCCAATTTTCCCCTCTAGTTCCTCTTCCCATTGGCAGTGTGTTTTCTCTTTCAGTGCTTTGAGTGCTATTATGTGTCCTCTTGTAACCGCCTTTAGGGCATCCCATAGAGTGTCCCTATTAGTACCTGAGAGGTCATTGTGAGCTAAGAATTCTACGATATATTCTCCTAGTGTCTGGCTCATTACCGGGTCCCTGATAATATCCTCCGGTAGGCGCCAGTTCCATAGCCGGTGGTGGTGGTTTGTCCAATTTATGTCTGCCCAAAGGGGGGCATGGTCCGAGAGAGTGATTGGTCCGATCTCAATCTGTTTTATTTTACCCAGGAGCCCCACTGAGACCCATATGTAATCTATTCTCGAGGCCGTGTTATGTACATGCGAGTAGTATGTATAGTTTTTCTGGTGAGGATTACCATTGCGCCAGGCATCTGCTAGCCCTATATGTGTACATTTTTGCTTTAGATTTTTGGGCGGGGCACCTTGGTCTTGTTGTCTGGGTCCAAATCTGTCTAAGGTTAGATCCCACGCCAAATTGAAGTCCCCCCCAATATAATATCCCCTGTGGCTAGCCGTTTTATTTTGTCCAGGATATCTCTCAGGAAGCCGTCCTGCCCTGAATTGAGAGCGTGCACTGTGGCCAGAGTTAGGGGCTTACCCTCTATTGTTAGTATCACAATTAGGGATTTCCCCTGTTTGTCTCTCCAGGTGGACTCTATCTGCGCATGTAAGGAGTCTTTGATCGCTATAAGCACTCCTGCTTTTTTGTCTTGCGCATTTGCCTGATAGATTTGGGTGAACCCTTTGAAGCTCAGATTCTGCTTGTCTTTATCTCTAATATGTGTCTCCTGGAACTTTACGATATCGAATGCCCCCTGAGAGATGGAGTGTTCAACTTTTTTACGCTTGACGGGGTAGTGTAGGCCCCTAACATTTTGTGTCAGGATCTTTATCCCCATCGCTTCTTATAGACTAGATGGCTTCCCTTAGGTCCCTTCCTCCCTTTAGTAGTTTCAGAGTTATGCTCGGTCGTCCCCCTATCCCACCTCCCCTTCCCCAACCCAAGTTTCGCGCAATCCCCAACTGGCGCACATCCCTCCTCCCTCCCCCAACTGCCCTGAGGATGGCGTGATTCTCTAATATCGCTCAGGCGTTCCACTTTGTGCTTCATGCCCTCCAGAACTCTCAGGGATAACTTCGAAGGGGCTCCTAAACCCTTCCACATGACTTCAGTGACCGCTGAGACTCTACCCCCCCCTCCCGGCACCTGTTACTTGGACTCTCAAATTTCTGGTGGCGCTGTCGAGTCTCCTTGTGCACTGCTTCATCTTGCGTACTCCTGCTTTCCCTGCGAGCCTCAGTCATTATTTCCTTTTGCTAGCACGTCTCACGCTCCTATTTATCGTTTTCCATTCTCCCTGGCTCTTTCTCGCGAAGGGGGCTGTGCCGCTTGCTTGCAGGGAGTCCTCATCCTGATCCTGTAGATTTAACAGTGTCAGACCTTCTTCTCTGGTGGTTATTCTTTTTTGCGAACCCTCCCAGGTGAATAGTAGACCAAATGGGAATGTCCACTTGTATCTAATTTGGCGCGAGGCGAGTTCTTTTGTTATTTGGGCCATGTGTCTTCTTTTCTGAAGCGTAGTTAATGCTATATCCTGATACAATTGTACTTCCTCCCCATTCATTCGGATGTGGTCCATAACTCTGGCCTTTCTTAGAATCTGTTCCTTTTGTGTGTATCTCGTGAGGGCCACCAACAGGTCCCTCGGACGGTCTCCCTGGACCATCGGTCTCCTCGGGCCTACCCTGTGAATGTGATCAATCAGCACTTCTTCTTCCTCCCCCTGGTCGAGGATGTCTTTGAATACTTGTTGCACCGCCATTTTGAGGTCTTTATCCTTTTTAATCCTTATATTTGACCTCCGGGATCTATTTTCCAAGTCTTCGCACTGGATCTCCAAGTTGTGCGTTAGGCGAGCCAGATGTTCCTGTGTTTCTGCTACTTGTTGCGTCTCTTCCTCCATATTCTGTACGATTTTCTCCAGAGTATCTGTCTGTTCTCCTAATCCTGCCACTTCAGTTTTTAGTTCCTGCAACACTGATTTAAATTCCTTTTTCATGGCATCCAGATGCAAGTTCATTGATTCCATGAATTGCGACTGGAACTCCCCGAACCACGTTTTTAGGTCTTCCTTCGTGGCCATCTCTCCATGGGGAGTATCTTTTCCCGTGCCTCCTTTTAGATCTTTATGCAGTTTTGTTTTGTCTGGGGTCCCTTTTTCTCTGCCCCAGAGGTGGACCAAGCTCTGGTCTTGCTTCTGTAGTTGGGTCGGAGGGTTTGTCTGACTTTGCTTCCCTCTAGACCTTGACATCTGGCTTTAAGCTGTACGCGCCCTGTGTGATGGTTGCCAATTAGTGCTCCATCGCGGGCCTCTCCGGGTCTTTTCGATCTCTTCCTGTCCTAGGCCCTGGATGTGCCTCTTTCTCCGTGTCCCCTGAGGTTTGCTCTGGGCCAAGCGGAGCCTGCGAGAATGTGTTGGGCCCACTCTTGTCCTTGTCCCCCCTCTGGATGGGGCCCCTTCTAATAGTGGCTGTATCCACCAGCGCTGTCCCCCGCCCCTCCTCTGTATGCAGGCTGTGTCTCCCCTCCTGCTGCTCGTACCGGGCGATCGCGCTGCCCTGACGCCTGATCCGGTGAAGGGGTGGTGATCGGGGTAGGGGCGGTCCAGTACTGTCGAGATCACTGGTTCTATCAAGATCGCAGGTCCAGTTGCCGGTAATTCCTACAGTGGTTGTGGGTCTCCCAGCCCCTTCCCTCCTGTCCCTTGCTTGGATAGCCGTCGCGGAGGGGGCGCGTAGACCTGCCGCCGGGCCCGAACTGTATGAGCTTCGGAGTGGCCTATGTTCGTTCCTCATTCCAGGGTGGGGCCCTTCTCGCCTCCCAATTCTCCCCACTCAGTGCCCGGCGGGGCTCACCTTCTCCTGCGGGACCACGTCTGACCTTGTGCCTGCACTCGAAAATGTTCGGCCGCGGCACGTTCAGCCTGCGTACCGCGGGGATGCCCAAGGAATTTCTCCAGTGCGGGGTGCATCAGAGCCGCATCCCTTTCCTCAGAGTTCTACCGCGCTGGGTCCGCCTCCCCACACGGGATGCCGATCGCCCGGAGCCAGGGGGGGGAGGAACTCTCCTCTTCTCCAGGCTGTCTCGCAGCCCCTCCGTCATTTTATGGACTCTGCGGGAAGAACTCCCGTGCACCGCTGTGTCCGCCTTCTGTCCCCTGCGATGGGGTTGCCGCTCTTCCTCTGTCGAAAGCATGAGCGCCGGTGGCTGGTGCAAGGGCTCATCTCCCGGTTTAGTCCGTTTGAGAGTGCCGCTTTGTTTAGCTGCTACTGTGGCACGGGAGGGGAGACGGAGCTCAGCTCAAACGCGTCCTCCCTCCTCTGCGGCCATCTTGAAGTCCAATATTGCTTGTGCTTCTTGAGATAGTACACCAACTCTAATACTTAAGTTTTGGCATAGGTGAGGTCTGCAGACTGGCGCATGTTTTCTGTTAATTCTCTGTATTGGAAATGTTGCCAAAGGTTGACATTTCCTATGTTGCCAACAGTTCTATGGCAGAGTTTGTATCCTAAGGTTTTAAAAATAGGTTCACCTTTCACTGGTGTCAATTGAAAAAGATCTCTGAAAACAATAATGTGTTTTCCTCCAAAGATCTCTTCGTAGTTTGTTTTAAGTACTTCTTGTAATCTGAGGTGAATCAAAGCCAACATTAGGTTGGAGACCATGCTCACTTCATCTATTAGTAGCATTTTCATTTGTTTTAACACTCTGCGTAGTTCCATTGCAGCTTCTGTAAAAAGTTTGTAATATTCTAATTTGTTTTGGTGTTCTACAGGAAGGTGTAGTAATCGGTGTAAAGTGACACCGCCTATGTTGTAGGCAGCTAAACCTGTGGGGGCAGTTACAACAGCTGACAGTTTGTTGTTTGTCAATTTTTGAAGGAATTTGCTGATGATTTTGATTAAGAATGTCTTGCCTGAACCAGCTTCACCACTGACGTATAGTAGTATAGGTTTGTAATTTTGGCAGGTACATTCTTTATTTTCATGTTGTACACCATGTGCAATTTCTTTTGTTACTTCTTGAAAAATGCTACGCTGCTCATTGTTCAGTTTTGATTGTAGTACAGTTAAGTCTTCTGTATCTTCTTCATAGCGACACATGGTGTTTTCTATTTCTGTCATAGCTAATTCTGCCTCATTTGCTATTAGTGGCTGTCCCAGTGGTTCTTGGCTTCCTGTTACAGAAGGCTGACTACTGTCGAGAGTGTCCTTATCTACTTGGACCTGGAGTGCTGTTCATTGTGCAACATTGTTTTGTACTGTGTAAAGTTTACATCGGTTGTAGTGCTTTCATTTGCTTTGAAAGCGTCTTCATAGGAGTCATAGTTATCTAGTATCTCTTCTTCTTTTCTCCATGGTTTAAAGAGTTGTAGCAGGGACATATAATATAGTTCTTTATGTTGAGGAGTTTTTAATGACAATTTGATATGATTAATTAAACTTGATTTGGTAAGTTTTACTAAGCTGCCTTCACAATTTGTCACTTTGTATCTACCTTTTTTTTCATCATGTTTTATATTATTTTTGTATGTGAAGTTTTGGACTATGTGGTATAGACACATGGTTTCCTAAGTGGTACTTGTGTTTAGGTGGTATGTGTCTGGTAAATTGTTTTTCAAAATGTCTTGGCTGTTGGGATCATTTTTGGCTATTGTTTCTATGTAATCGTATGATTTGAGAACTTTATTTCTAGATTTAGCAGGACCAAGACTTAGCCATACTATATTTTCAGATTTTCCATACAAAGCAGTACCGTTTAAATGATCTGCAGCTTCATAGCAGCCACATTCTCTATGGGAGAGCATTTTTATGCCCAAGCTGTACAATTTCTGAGAGAGTGTTTTGTCTGATGATAGGTCATTCCAGAGGTTTTGAAGCTCTGTTTTTTCTGCTTTGGTTAAGTAGGCTGCAACACATCGTGCAACTGCAGTGGAATTGTCTGCAATGTACTGCACATCTATGTTTGCATTCTATAATAGGGTAATGATTGTATTGTAATCATTGATATATTTTGCTTCTTCTGTTCTTTTTATGTAATATGTGTTTTTAGGTGATTTACCTTTAACACTATGTCTAACTGAAGACAGGAAGTTGTTCACTTCACCTGTTTCTGTAATCGGTCTAGGGAAACCAAAGCGGCATTTGGTGTAGTATTTCCCATTGTTTTTGTATTTGCAACAACAATATTTGCCACATTTGTGTCTTTGAAATTGTACAATTTGTGCATGAAGATCACTATTTGTTGCTTCTGATGGAATTTCACAAGTGACATATTTTTCCATAAACTGTAAAACAGTGGCATCACTGTCTTGACCAAATTTAGGAGCATCTTTAATCCATAAAAGCATGTGGATATGTGGTGCTCCTCTGGCTTGGTATTCTTTTCTCCAAAAGAAGTGTTGCACTTCTCTGAGGGGAGGAACAGTTGTATTACAAATAAAGTGTAGCATAGCAATGAAGCGATGATGGAAATATCTTGAAACATTAACAGGATCTAGAGAGCAAAGTTCTCCAGGTGTTAGTATATCTATGTTTGTTTTGTTTTTGTTTGATATGCATAGGAAATCATGTAAATCTTCCCATGCATATTCTGCACAACTTAATGTAACAAACCAAGTGGGTGGGCCAAGGTTTCTTATCATACAACGTACATCTCTGTGACGTCGGAACAAGTACTCTTTAGTACCACACATGTTTGCTAACAGATTTGTAATGCTTGATTGTAAAACCTCATCTTTTTCTTGCACTTTTTGTAGTAATTGCATAGCTGACATATTTTGAAAGTGGGTTCCTGATTTTAATGTGTGTGCAACTCCGTAACATAGAGTTGCAAGAGTAGGTGGAATATGTACTCCACATTTTGTCTAAATCTGGGATCTTTAGAATACATTTGTAACCAGCAGTATTCTGAAGCTGTTATCTGATTGTCGCATTTGGTACTTTTCTAGTGCATCATCTATGGCGTCATTAGAGTGTAATGTATGAATTGTATAATGGTCTAAAATATTGGATACTGTTGCAGGATCTAGAAGTTCAAATTGACCAGTTTCTGGTGACTCTTGAATTATTTCAGTTGTTTCCCTTAAGTTTTCTTCAATATTTGTTTATTTGTAGTATTCATTATTGTCTTTTAGATATTTCAAGGCTTGTCTAACTTTATGTAAGCCTACGAGTTGTTGCCAAATTTTTTTGTCTTTTGTAGGTACACCATTTACTTAAGACAATTAAAGATTGCTCTATTGGACGTTGCACTCCCAGAGTGTGCACATTTTCTTTTAGATCTAATGGTAAATAAACTACTTTGCCACAAATGCCTTTCACCAATTCAGAGGGAGGTAATTTTGCTGTTTTTGGTTGAAGGCGTATTATTGCTTGAAATGGGTGCACTGTTTGAATTATGATGCTCTCTTATAAATTGAGTTGTTGCAGGGGTTTTGGTAGTGGGAATAATTCCAAATTATTTGTGATAGCACGTGAAGGAGTTTGACTGTTGTCAAGTTTTGTAGTGCAGTAACTGCAAAGTATTAAGGGGTCAGTTATTTTGTATTTGTTTTCTGCTATAAGGTAGAGAGCTAATTCAAACCATTTGGAATCTTCATTGTTTTTTATTTTGTATGTTACGTCTATAGTTTTTGTGTTACTTTTATAAAAAGTTCTGCGGCAACACACAAACACGGCCTCATTACAACTCAGGCGTTAAGGGTTAACGCCGTCGTTAAACCTTAACGCCTGATTCCGATTTTAACGGCTGCTTTTAGCAGCCGTTAAAATCCATGGCGCTAAACCGCCTTGTTGCTAATTACGCCACCGTAATTTACGGTGGCGTAATTAGCGCCTTCCCCACTCCCATTATGCCCTATGGGGCAAAAATGGGAATGGGGAAGGGTAAATGGGAAATGGGGATTTACCACCCCACTCACCTTGGAATGGGGCGGTAAATCCGCCATCCACCATGGTGTAAACATAGTTTACACCATGGTGGTAAAGTTGGCGTACTTACCGCCTGGGTCGTAATGACCCCCATGGTTTGGTACTTCAGCGGATGTACTTTTAAATTTTAGTATATCTTTTTTGTATGTGTGTAGTAGAAGATTGCCATCTGTACAATTGTTGCTAGTCTGTTGTAAAGCTACTGTATTTTGTAAGTGGCTTTCACTTCCAAAATATTTTTTCTGGATATGCTCTATTTCTTCCAGTAGGTCTTTGGCTGTACCATGTAGAAGATTGTTACTTAAATTGGCTAGTGCTAAAGCAGGACTTTTTAGCATTCTTATAGTTGAATGATGTGTTGATATCATTTTGATATGATGGAAGGTGCTTTTGCAAATAGGTCCTGAAATGCAGGCCAATGAATGTCCTTGTAGTCCTGTGTATTTGCGCACTGAACAGGTATCCATATTTTTTAGCAGTTTAATTTTGATTTTGTCTTTGCCTTTCACATATTGATGGAGGAACTGGCATAAAGATTTGAAAGATTTTTTGGCAATGGTACACATTGATGTGCATGGCCATTTGTACACTGGACGTTCTGGTTCAGTCGAATGGAGAGTTGATACTGAGTTTTATGGGGATATTTTTGTAAGCAGTATTTGTTGTTGCATTATGGTATTATTATGTTTTTCATAACCTCGTCCACTGCTATGTATGGCAGTCGTGTTTGTTTGATTTTGTTTGTATGCTTCTTCATTAAAATATGGTTCTGTGCTCATGGTGTGACTCCATTCACCTCCACAGATATTTAAGAAGTTATTTTTGTTGACATTCCGTTTATTGAGAAGTCTTTTTTGTAATTTAGTAGTCTGTTTTGTTAGTGGTTTCATCCTGTTTAACACTAACATAAATAACTTTCTTTTGAGAAGGATTGCACTATCAAAGCTTCTAAGATTAATTTTCTACGGTAGGTTTTAAGGGTTGTGCATGACTTGTCTCCTGTTTTTATAAGATTCTGAAGGACTCTGTGGCGAATATTTTTGCTAAAATACTTTTTTTGGTATGGTTACTTGCCACTATATCAAGATTTATAGGAGCAGTTTTAGCAGTAGTGGTAGCTGCATTCTTGTTAATCATTTTCTATTTTCTTTTACATTTTGATAGAGGAGGCAAAGTTTCTGTACTGGAAGATTGTTTTGTTTTGCTAAATGACTGTATTAGCTGTTTTGTTTGAACTTTTTGTACAGACTCTGCTAGAGATTGGTGCTTATTTTGGACACTTATTTTCATTTTCTCTGTTTCTGCATTGCTTTCTACGGACTTGCTTTCTGGTAGGCATTCTGTGGGGTCTGTTGAAACAAAAAAGAAGGTATGGGTTGGGCTGTTGTGCAATGTATGTGTGCATGAGTGTCTGAGCATGATGGTAAAGATATATGTGGTGGTGTGTGATTGTGCATTGGGCAGCTACAATTAGTTGGGAAGGCTATTCTTCTATTTGTGTGTTACTATTCTGCGGTTCAGATGACAGTAGAAAGTGAGCTAGTGGTGAGGAGAAGCACTAATAGTAAATCTAATGGTATAAAATTAAAACAGTTCTTTGTTTTGTAATACTACCATTCTAGGGGCTGAGTTATGTTATTTGCGTTCCGAAAAACAGGGAGTTGTGTGCCATTCTGCCTGCTAATCCCTGTTTAATAAATGGTGATTTGTGGGCAGAATGGTGCACAAATCTTCATTTTTTGGTGCACAAATTACATGAATCAACCGCATAGTGTGTTTGAGTAACAGTAAAAATATTTGTATTTGTATTTGTATTTATTAAGTTTATATAGCGCTTTACATCAAAGCGCTGCACATTTTAACAACAACAGGATACATATAACAATTAACATTATAACAGTAACAGTAGAAGCAATTTACAATTGAGAATCAGACCAACAAAACAGTAAGTAGAGCAATTAAACTGAAGGGGAGAAGAAGAATAGTGCAGTAGAACTGAGAGAGAGAGGGAGTGGTGGGGAAGAGGAGGAGGAGTGAAATGGATGGGGTAAAGGGTGAGAATGGGCGGAGGGGGAGGTGAGGGAGATGATAAAGGAGATAAGGCAAGGGGGAGAGGGTTCAGAAGGGGGAGGGGTTTCATGGCGGGGAATGGAGAAGGAGAGATTTGAGGGAAGTGTGGAATGAGGAAAAGGTAGAAATAGAGCGGAGTGAGAGAGGTAAGGAGTTCCATTGCAGGGGGGCTAGGAGATGGAAGGAGCGGAAACGGGATGTGTCACAAGGGGAAGGAGGAACAGTGAGAAGGAAGTGGTCAGCAGAGCGAAGGAAGTGTGAAGGAGTGTATAAAGAGAGGAGGGATGAGAGATAAGGGGGAGCAAGACCGTGGAGAGATTTAAAGATTAGGCAGAGAAATTAAGGTAGTATTGTACTTACTCTTTTTTTTGTGGAATGAGCAAGTTTCTTTGGAATTGTTGTTTGTAGTTCAGATGCTGCTGTTTTCCAGGAGAGTGGTCTTCACTGCAATTGTAAAAGAAAGAAGTTAGTAATTTTGTGTGTTTATAGCACTGATGTTAATTGAGACGTTGATTTTTATGTTTTAGTAGTAATATTCTTGTTTGATATCTGAACATAGTGTATGCATGCAGTTTCATTTGACTATGTGCAGCCTTTATATTTTATTTACAATATTTTGGTTCAACATGCTTTGCAAATGAGTAGAATAGTAACTGTATGAAACTCACTCGGTTTTTTAAAGCTGTGTTATAGGATGTTAGGAGAAAGAAGAAATAATGATATATTTATTTTGCAATTTTTACACGGTAAATGGCAGAAACTGTATAGGAAAGCATGAATGTATGCATTTGTGAAGGTGTGGGTAATAAAGCTGAAGGATGTGATTTTCAGGTAGTGGTGTTATTGCAGCTGGGAGATTTTCAATGATAGTGTCTATGTGTATGAGTGTATGAAGATTCATGGCCTTTTACTGGCTGTGTGTAATTTTATAATACACTACTAAGTGTTTTTCCACAATTATATTGTTATTTCTCCCATCTTCTAATATCATAATTTTTTAGATAGGTGTGTGTGTAAACAAATGTTTTGATAACAGACAGGTTTGGAAGTGACAGTTGATTATAGCAGATGGGAGACATGACAGTAAGTTCATTTTATAGGTTATACAGGTTAAGTGGCAGTTACTCTGTTTATATGCATTTATAAGAGTTGTACATGTACTGTCCAGAAAATATGCATACCTGTAGTTTGTATTCATGCATGTGGATATGCATGCAGTTGCAAGTAGAAATCTTGAAGACTTGTAGAGTAGTTTTTGTAGTAGGTGCTTTGCAATGATGTGAGACTTGTACTCAGAGTGATCAACAGTACATTTGAAGTGCTGAACTCTGATGATGGAGTTAGATGTAGAGTTCTTGGATGTGAATGGTGGTTGGTTGTGTGACTGGGTAGCTGTATCCAATGAGGGAATGGCACAGAGAGTGAAGTGGAATTGGTAGAAGGGCTGTCTAAGTTACGATATGTCTGCGGACATGGCGGTAGTTTGCAGGCACCGCATATTACATACAGGGATTTTGGGGTGGAGAGGCATGCAAATGAGAATGAGCAGAGCAAGGGTTTGGTCAGTAAAGTTTACTGGGTGTGTTGTGTAAGGAGAGAGGTTGTCAGAACGTCTTAGCTATGGCTGTGTGTTTCAGAAAACAGATTATCTCGATTTTGGGAGACTCATGGATACATTGGTTGGAGGTGCATGCAGAACGCTGTGGAGTAGCAGCAGATCTTGGATTCCCTCATGTGGAAGTGCACTGGCCTGGAGTGCGTGGAATGAAGTGGTTGGACCTGGTACCTCCCTGTGCTAGTTTGGAGACAGAGCTTCATCCAGACATAATTAGTTCACTACATTGTGTTTCCTGTACGAATGTGTGGTTATTACATTATCAACAATGATGATTTCAAGATCAAGAAGGGCAATGTGACTGTGACTAGAAGTGCATGTTAATTCTATGCTATATTTGCTGTCATTAGGTTTGTTGGTAAAGGGTGTAGTTGTTCCTGATTCCCAGTCCAGATGACAAAGATCTCATCCATATAGCGTTTCCACAATAATACATTCTTTTCCATCCATCTGAACTGGGGCAAGTGCATGTAAGGTCTCACATTCTCCCATAAAGAGATTTGCCAATGTAGGATCAAATTTCACTCCCATCTGTACTCCATTTTAGCTGTGAGTAGTAATGTCCATTAAACAAGAAATTGTTGGTGTGAACTGCAAATTCAAGCATTTCTGACAAAATCTTCCCAAACTGGTAATGTGATGCAGATGTGTTGTGAAGCCAGTACAATGTTGCTGACAGGTAATGTTTTGTGATACGTTCAAAAAGTCCATTGAATACCTGGTGTAGGACTATGATTTGAAGACCTCTTTTCATAACTGGGTGTCAATATGTTTGGAAAGTCGTTTGGTAATCTAACCTATACCTGACATGATCGGTCTCATCTCAGGTATAGATTGGAATACTTTATGGACTTTGGCCAAAAAGTAGATAGTTGGAATACGACCAGGAGTATGCAAAATACATTCTTTATCGTCTTCATGTAGGATGGCATAGTCAACCAATCTGAACAAATTTGTTCTTACTGTGAGAGTTGGGTCAGCCTCCAGTTGGAATAATAATTTGGTGTTGAGAGGTGTTGTTCAGCAGCAGTATAGTCAGCAATATTCATAATTTCTATATCACCCTGCTTATCAGCAAGTTTGATCACTATTTTGTCACTGTCTCTTACATTTTTAAGAGGTGATCTTTCATCCAGGGTCAGGTTGTCGGCTGTGTGTTTTAGATTCTTCTTCAGATGTATGAAGTCTTTAGTAACCAACTCAAAATAAATACTCTGTGGCACCATTTTTCATTTTTTTACTTGTGCTCGCTAGGGCATACTATATCATAATCAATGTTGAGATTGCACAGAAAAGTGATATCATCTTTATTTTTTTAAATAATGTTTTATCTTGCTCTTTACCTTGCTCACATTCCTTGTTATGAAAAAAACAACATTTAAGATTCCTAGTAATTTCGTAGAAATCTATGTACGTATCTGTGATATTAACTGAATCAATAGGGGAGAATGATAAACCTTTGTTAAGCACAGATGTTTCCCTATCACCGAGAACATGAGAGGATAAGTCAAATAGGTGATCAAGCTGCTGTGTTTTTTTATTCAATATTTGCGCCCTAACGATTTCAGTTAGCCTTTCCTCTCTTGCCTCTGATGTCTTAATTGATATAGCTGTGTTTGACACTGGTGGTTCTGAGAAGGTGACTTTGTTTTTTGGATAGTCTCTAAAAATCGACCATTTTATGTCTTGTAACCTCTTCTGCAAAATGACTGCATTTGTATTAGGTGATGGGCTGTCTGTGCCAGTGGTTGATGATTCCCCTTCACTAGAGTCTTCAGTACTCTCAGCATCTGAGCTCATTTGAGATATAGGTGCTGTCTTATTAGTATGCCGATATCTGGAGTCATATCTATTATGAAAAGTTTAAACTCTTCCTTCTTTATAGTCACTCTCATCCCCAAAAATGTTTTGCTTTCTTCCAGCTTAATTTCATCCTGATGTTGTCTGAGGTATTTATTCAAGATCTCAACGTTTTTGCGTTTAGACACATGCAGATGGATGTTAACTATTTCTGTACGGAGGACAGCTATTTATTCACTCGTTTTGGGGAGCACTTTCTCAGCGTGTTCAATTCACATTTTATCCATGTTAATAGAGATGTTGTTGAGATGTTCTTCCCATTTGTTGCTCATCTTCTTCATCAGCAACATTGGGGACTAAGCGGAAATGTAGTCCCTGTGGTATCCTACCAATCAAGCTATTTCTCTAGTGTGGTTCTTCCCCAAAACTTGCTTATCTCCTTCTTACTGAGTCTCTCTAATTTCACATGTTTTTGACTCAAAGTCTCTGGACCCTTATTAGTCGTCCTGAAGGCATGCTCTGTACTTCCCTTAGGGAGGAATAAATATTCTGAAAGAAGATAAATTCCCAATTAGGGAACTCCCGTCTCCCGTCCCCTGCACACTATCAAAGGCTTGGCTAATTGGGAACGTATCTTCTTTCTATTCATTACACAGCCCATATGCCAGGGCTGGTCCTCTTCTCCCCCGCACCTTAGACTTCTTGTAAAAATTCTTCAACTTATCCCAAAACATAAAACTTACTTTCATTGAATTTGGTGTGCAAGTGTTAGAGTTTTCTCTTTCCTTTCTCAGGAATAAATATTCTGTCATTGTCCTACCTATTTTATTTATAATCCATCATGTTAAATGATCCCTGGAGCTGCTGCAGGCCTGGGTTAGGAATGGGTTAGTCTCGAATGGTGGGAATTACCCAGTATACTGTGCTGCTGAAGGGTGTTTAAGCGAGGGATTGTGAGTCATGCTTGAGACCGATTGGATGTGTTTCCCTTACACACATCAAGGAAAATCAACAGTACACAAACACAAAGTCTTACTGAGAGCCACACTCAAGAAATATAAAAAAGTCATGTACCAATGGTTTTCAATGTATCGTGAATGTTTTCAAGGATAACAGTACATCCTTCAAATGAGAAACAAAGTGCAAATTACAACATTGGGCATTTCTCAAATATATACACAAAGTTTTAGTGAAACTAATTAAAGGAAAAGAAATCTGAAAGCACTTCAGTTAAGTCTGGTCGGACTGTGGTTGAACAAATAAATCCTAAGGGCATATGTATTTCTGCCAAAATGTAAACCACAACATATGACAAGTTTCCAAACATAAAACAATATATTAGTTCAACTGGGGTTCCAAAGAAAAAGACTTGAATGCACATATTTGGTCTGGTAAAACTGTAGTGAGGCAAATGATTCCAAAGGACACATGTGTTCAGCCAACACCTGTTTCGAGCTACGCTCTTCCTTAGGCGTGTTACTGTCATGTGCATTCCGCGAACCACAAATAAATCGTCACACAAGTACATGACAAACAAGGAAAACAAACGACGTACGACAACGAGAAACACAGAGAGAGAAAGATAAACAAGGAAATCGAAATGCATGGTTATACATGTACATGTATTGTCAGTGGTGTTATACAATTGTATTACAATGGCTTCTGCCATTGTATGATAACATAAGGATAATATTGCTAAATTCTTACTAGTGAATCATCATATTAGTGTTACCCAAAGTCGTGGGAGTTGTTCAGTGCAGTTAGGCAAGTATCAGGATATTTGTGTATCACCATTCCAAAACAGGTTTCTCAGACGGCGGTTATTTTATTTGTCTTTATTTAGTGAACATTTGTAAGGTGCCTATACATCAGAAAGTGTTTCCAGGTGCCATCAGACAAAGGGGTGGTGGGGGAACAGAGAAGGGTAAGCAGTAATCAAAAACACGGTCCTAATAGGCCTTGTGACATTCGGATGGTGCAAGTGCAGCAACAGGCATTGCAGGGGTGTTTTCAAGGGGGTGCGGGTGAGGGGGAAGGTTGAGAGAGGGGCAAAAGGGGGAAATAGGAGGGGGCCCCAGGGACTGGGTAAGGGGTAGGGATAAGCGCGGGGGTGGGGGGGCCTGAAGGGCTAGTGCGCAGGGGAAGGGATAAGACAAATAGTGCAAGGGGGGTGTGGACCAAACTCAGTAGTCCAGTCGGGGGAAGGTACCCAAGGGGCAAGTGCTGGAAGGAGTACTGAAGCAGACTGGTTAAGGGAGTGACTGGTCCCTGTATGACTCATGGGGTACCAGGAAGCCATTCGCAGCAGCAAGGAGGGGATTAGCAAGGAAGGTGTAGAGAGAAAGAGGAGGATAAGAGGAAGCTCTTAGGAAGCTTCTGGAACTTAAGGAGATCCAGCTCAAGTCTGAGAGGGGTGGGTAGGCCATTCCAGAGGGAGGCAACAGCTGAAAAAAGAGATCTACCCCCCACTCTCTGCTGGGAGAAGTGTCTCACCTGCAAAGAGTAAGAGCTAGAGGACCGAGAACTCTAGCAGGGAAATATTTAGGGAGAGGAAGTTGAATGTAGCATGGTCCCAGGCTACAGAAAGCCTTGTGGATGATGCAGAGGGCCTTACATTTTATCCTTGCTCCCACCGGGAGCCAGTGGAGAGATTTTAGGGCAGGACAGATGTGGTTCCTGGGCTTGAGGCCAAGGATAAATCTTGCAGTCCTAATCTGGATTAGTTGAAGATGGCAAAAGGAGGAGAAAGGTAGATTGAGAAAGAGGCTGTTTCATTAGTCAAGCCAGGAGAGAACCAGAGCACTAGAGACATATGCCATGCCACAATATGAAAAACTTGCCCAAACTCATTGCACCAAAATGCCAGTCTAGTCAAGTAATAACACATCATGCTAGCTTCATTATAGATGCTCAGTAAAACATTTCCTGCCAAAGAACTAGCTAGACTGGGTGCATCAAATGCCCATCCAGCCAGGTAATAACACTTATCATGCTTGCTTTATCAAAGATGACCGCTAAAATATTTCATACCAAATTAAGAAATGACTAGACTGGCTATTCCCTGCATCAAATGCCAGTCTAGTCAAGTAAAACACTTATGCTTGCTTCATCAAAGATGCCCATTAAAGAATGATTCCATTTCGGCATAATGTTTTACTGGCTATCTCCGATTCTGCTATACCCCCTACCCCCAAGTCAGCAGCCGGACCCAGCCTGGCACAATCACAGTAGCACATACCCCGACACACATCTACTTAACTTTTACTCGCTCATTCACATGACGTTCACTCGCACACCCATATATATCATACACTCAATCATATGTAAGCTCACCCCCCCATGCATCATACACTCACTCATTAACTCACTCAAGCATGCATAAATATATAAAATGTATTCTTACCTTCAGCCCCAGTCCAGGCTCTGCTCCTCTCTGTGCCTGTCTCATGGCAGGGAACAGAGTAGCCCTCCGGCTCCCATGCCGCACGAGTTGGAACCAAATAGCACTTCTTGTTTCTTGCACATGTACACAGGAGCCAGAGTGCTGATACTGCACCTCCAATGATCTCTGAATGTGCAGCGAGGCATCAGATTACCCCCATGCACACTCAGAGGTACAATTTCCCAGCCTGCATCCCCAATGGGTCATGTAGAATGCCGTGAACGCACAATGACCCTGCCCTTGCATGATCCATTGGGAAAAGAAACAGTCAAAGGGAAACCATGTTTTCTGCAGCAAAAGAATATTTTGGATAATTGTCCTGATTTATCCTTAGCTGTTGAATATCAGGGAGATAAACACTTTGCACATGAGTGAGTCATGCACCACAAACCATGTGCTGTACAGGCTATGCACATAATGCCCTCAAAGGTGAATGTGGAACCTGGACCGTTCTTGGAGATGCCCCACAGACATTGAGTTTCAATGGGTGCTCAGGATGTGGTTGACTACACAAGGGCCCTTCATTCTGAAATGCCATCCTGGTGAAGTGCACAGGCAGGATGGATGTTTTTCCTTGAAAAACACAGCTTCAGAGTCCTTGTCTATCTCTAACCACTGTTGTGCATACAGTACCCACTTCGCCTTCTTCAACTCACGGCACTTTGAAGTATGTGGTATAAATGCTGGCACATTTCGAAATGCCAAAACTAAAAAAAAACTAAAAAAAAATAACCATTGATGACTGCGTATAATGTAACAGAAACAGACCATTAAACCACTATTTATTACAGTGCACAAAACCCTTGAGTATCTAGGCGCTAGTTACATTCAGGGAAAAGAAGAAGGGGGAGGAAGAAATGCAATAGGATGAATGATGTGTCTTAAGAGGAGCGGAGCTAGTTGAAAAGCCAAGTCTTTAGATTCCCGCTGAAGGTACAGTAGGCCGGTTTTTTCAGAGTGCTGGAGGGAGAATGTTCCAAAGTTTGGCGGCCACAACTGGGAAGCTCTTACTGCCCACCGAGAGGCAAATGAAGTTGGAGATCTTCAGGAAATGAGAGTTTGCAGATCTAACAGATCGGGCAGGCAAGTATTTCTCCATGCAGAGTGAGAGGTAGGTCAGGGCTGTGTCAGAGAGACGTCGGTGGACCAAGGATAGTGTTTTGAATTTGATGCTTTCTCGGATGGGTTGCAAGATTACATTTCTCCTGGCTCCTGAAATGCAGTCAGATTTGGAGAGACCAATGGCTGCTCATAGAGAATTGTTCTGAATCATTTGAAGTTTGTTCAGGTTGTGCTCGGAAGTGCCGGTAAATAAGGTGTTGCAATAGTCGAGCTTGGCTCCTGTAATGGCTCTTGCAATGAATAGTCGGTTGGCATTGGAGAGGAAAGGCTTGTTGTCATGTTGCAGTTTGGCTGTGTAGGCTGCTGATGAAGCACTAGAGTTCACTTGCCGCAAAAGGTCAAGGTTACAATCCAGGTAGATGTCAAGGGTTTTGGCTGCAGCTGAGATGGGGATTCGGTCAATGGTAAATTCCTTGTAGGCTGGGTCTGTGTTGCGTAGCATGGAGTGGGAGCTGACAATGAGGTTTTATCATCATTGAGGCAAAGTAGGTGAGAGCCCATCCAGTTTTGTATGACTTCATACACCGAGTTGGTGGTGGCTGAGTCCAGAGTGTATGAACCAGAAAGGGTGGATACGGAACTGGGTCTCATCAGTGTAGTTCATGTAAGATATGCAGAGTAAGTCAAAGTGGTCAAAGAGGGGTTTCATATAAAAGTTGTAGAGGGTGGGGGAGAGACAGGAACCTTGGGAAAATCCAGAGGTGACAGGAGTAGTGCAGCGGAAAAGTCATTAATGAAAACTTGTGAAAATCTGTCAGCAAGGAATGACCTAATCCAATGGGTGGCTGATGAAGAAAAGTTAGTTGTCAAAGCAAGTTGTGAGCAGAAGGTTTGGTGGTCTATCAAGATGAATTCTGCAGAGAGCTCCAGGATTATCTGGAGGGCAGACTTGCCAGTGTCCTTGATGGCATTGAGCTGGATTTGCAGGTTAAGAAGGGCAATTTCGGTTCTGTGCTTGGGCCTGAATCCTGATTAGCAAATGCCCAAGATGTTTTTCTCCTCAAGATATGGTTGAACCTGGATGTAGGCTGCACGATCAAGGATCTACAGGAGGTAAGGTACCATAGTAATGGGGTGATAGTTTGCACGAATGGAGGGGTTGAGGGAGGGTTTCTTGAGCAGTGGCAGGACCCAGGCTTCCTTTGGGGAGGTTGGCACTGAATTCGTGGAGAATGAAGCATTAATGATGGCTGTGATGATAGGAGTAAGTCTGGGCACAGTCTTCGATGATTGGGGCTGGGCAGGTGTCCCATTTGCTATGCAAAGGTTTAAGACTCTTGGTGATCTTGGTGATGTCCGGCACTGAGACAGGGTGGAAGTTCAGGTGTGGGCCCGTAAGGCTCTGGGTGCTGTGGGTGGTTGTGGTTTGGCTCACATAGCAAGTTGTTTGTAGAGGATTTATTCATTGAGGGAGATGACTTTTCATTCAGGGCATCGTGGATTTTGTTGCACCAAGCACTGTCCACTGTCAGGTCTGCTGGGGGAAGGAGGGAGTCTCTATCTCCCGGAGGATCGTGAATAGTTCCCAGAAGTTGGATTTGGCATTACTGATTCTGAAGTTGTAGCTGCTGGCTTTGGCAGGCTGGATTCCCCTTCTGTAGTCTTTGGCGAGGGAGGTGAATAGGGCTTTGGAGGCAGAGGAGGTTTTTTTCCAAGCAAGCCCAGAGGTGCGCTTTTTGGCACGGGCTTCGAGGAGCTCAGGTGTGAACCAAGCATATTCTTTTAGTGAGGGGTTGGCTTTCCGAAGTTTGAGTGGGGCAAGCAAGTCGACTGCCTGAGCAATGGTTTGCTTGTAGATGTCAACCAGAGCTGCTAGATCTGTCAATGAGGGTGGGGGTGAGCAGGGGTAACAAGTAGCGGGCGAGGTTGGTGTTGTTGAGGTTTTCTGTGTAGCGGGCCATACCTTCAGGTTTAGCAGGGTGAGCTGGACTGGGGCGTTCAGAATGGGGGACAATGAAGGTAATGGTGCAGTGGTCAGACCATGGGCAATGGGAGGTGACGGATTGGGGATGTTGCAATTGAGGTTGTTGATCCAGTCAAGCGTGCAGCCTTGGTCATGGGTGGGCTTGAGGGATCGTTGCATGAAGCCAACTCGGTTGAGTGCGCTGGCTACGCTGGTGGAGAGTGAGTCTGCTAGATCGTTGAGGCCTAGGTTGAGGTCCCCAAGGATTACAGTTTTTGACTTGGGCTTAATTGAGAAGATGCTTTGCAGTAAGTTATCCTCAAAGGCAAGACTGGGGCGAGGAGGATGCTAGATAAAGAGGATGGTGATGGAATTGGTAAGTGACATGGAGAGCTTGGCGAGTATGGATTCACAGTTAGGGATCACGTTGGTGTGCGTGGCTCTGATAGTGAGGGTGTTTTTGAAAATGAGTGTGGCGCCGCCTCCGGTTTTAGAGGATCAGTCACATTTTAGGATGGAGTAATCCAAGGGGGATGGCGATGGAACGGGCTGGGCCTGCAGCGGGGTGGAGCTACATTTCAGTTATGGCAAGTAAGTGAATGTTGTTGGAAGTTATGAGGTCATGGATTGCAGTTGATAGTCTTGTGGATTGGTCAGACGGGCGTGAACATATGGAAAGGACGCAATGGCTGGGGAGGGTAAAGAGGGAAATGAGGGAGGAACCCTGTGCGTAGCCTGAGGAACCTATACCTCATAAGGAGGGGGCATAGTGATAGCAGAACCAGAGGTTTCAGGTTGTGTGGGGCATGGTCAGGGTATCTGCGATGGGTGGAATGGCTGAGGATTGTGGTGTGGGACTCATGCGGTGAACCATGTGCATAGACTAAGGAACCTATTGCTCATAAGGATCAGATGGGGTGTCTCAATAGCAGAACTGGAGGTTTCAGGCTGCGTGGGGCATGGTCTGCATATCTGCGATGGATGGAATGGCTGAGGAGTGTGGTGAGCGATGCACGCAATGAACTGTGTGTGTAGCCTGAGGCACCTATTCCTCGTAAGGATCAGAGGGGGCATAGCAATGGATGTGCCTTAGGCGTCGGGCTGATTGGGGTATTGGCAGGAGTGGCCTAGGTGTGCAATGGTGGAGATTGAGGTGCGGGAGGGCGGAAGCACCGATGCACAAAATGTAAGGTCACTTTTTTACCTGAATCTAAGACAATTTCAGTGTTTGGTACAGGGACACTGCGCTCTCCTAACCTATGTCTTCAATTTTCCTTATTAGCTTCAATGATAATACTGTTCTCCTTCTATGTAACCAATCCTGCAGCAACAGTAGTATGGCGGTTGTAACACTGCAAGGTAACTTGTGCAAAATAGTGAAATGCAGACAGTCGATGCACTATGGTTCTACATTATATTTGTTTGTTATTGTGATTTAAACCCCAAAGATTCAATCACACATCTAAGTACTTGCAGAGATTCCCACAACTAAGTAATAGCAAAAATTACCAAATGGCTTAAATCTAAAACACAGTGTACTCCAAAGTCCCAGTACACATCCCCTTAATTAAACAGGTACTAATAATTGCACATACATTTATATTGTAATGAGGATCAAAATAATTCAATCATACATCTGAGTAGTAGCAAAAATGCCCACATCTAAGTAATAGCACGAATAACCAAATGACCTACATTAACTTATTAGAGAGCGCATGCTAATGTTTCAGAATGCTGACCCTGCCCTCTGCCTATCCAAGAACAGGAAGGAGATGTAGTGAAGGGCATCTCCTCACCCATTACACTCTTCCTGAAACGCATTGATGACTGGAGGAAACCCATCCGGAAGAGAAGAATATCACTGCTGCAACCGAGCAGTTAATAAAATAACTACAGGAAATGTTGTCTATGAATCTGTTTTTTTTACTGTGTTTTTTTACTCTATGCATGTGAGAGAGAAAGAGAGCTTATTTGAAAAAGGTGTGTGCGTGTGAGTGACAGAGTGTATCGGTGTAAGTGACCTTGGTGTGCATGTGAATGATTGATTAAGAGTAGCTGCATGGGTGCATGGCTGCTTGTGTTTTCTGTCCTTGGCATGGCATTTTGCAAAGGTGTTAAGAGCAAATCTAACATGATGAGTTTTCTTATGTGGGGTAGAGGTGCATTTGTGCAGCCAGCAAGAACATGTTTTCTTACTATATCATGGCATGTTAAATGGCAGTATGAGCAAAGCAACATTATGTGTGTTCTTACATGGGGCAGGAGGGGCATTTGTGCAGCCAGCAAAAACATCTTTTCTTTCTGTGATATGGTGTTTTATAGTGGTGTAGAGGCAAACCCCACATAAATGGAATTTTCTTATGAGTAGCATTTGTAATGCAAGCACACCCCATTTTATTTTTGTGTTTTGATATCTTCTCCTGGTGCTAAGGGCAAAGTCAACATGAGTGTTCTTACAGGGCCATATAGGCCAACATTGGTGCAGCTAATCTGGACATGTTTTCTTACTGTGGCATGACATTTTTGTACTGCCATTTAGGGACAAAAACAACAGGAGTATGTTCGTATGTGGGGCTACTGGAATTTAGTGGCAGAGCCAGCATGGACATATGTTGTTATAGTGTCATTATTGTCATTATGCAAAAAGCAAATGTGTATGTTTTGAACACTGGCATATATTGGTTAACCCAGAATGGACATGTAAGGGCGCAGTCAGTATGGAAATAGTATTTACATTGGCAGAATATTGGTATAATGGAAATATCATGAAAATCCTTTGGAAAATGTTCTTCTTCACTATTGGTTAATTAGAATGTAATTGATGTTTTAATGTCTTCCCCTACAAAACACATTGTAAACTGTGTGCTGAAAAATTTACCATTTGAACCAATTTTGGAGACATTTTCTTGGGAAGAGAACCCCTCCTCCCCCACACACACACCAAAGCCTCTTTGGTTTTTCATGCTCCCTCGCTATGCTTGGTCACTCCCACATAGTCATGGCTTATGTTTGTTTATGCTCCCCCAGTTAAAGAATTCACCATCTGCCACTGTGCTCTGGACATTCTTTATGATGTGAAGGGAGGGAAAAGGAGTGTAAGTTGATTTGCACTTTTACTAAAGTTGCTCATCATTGACATCTGTGGGGAAGAGGGGGTCTTGACTGAGAAGGGTGGCCTCACAGCAGAGGCCATCCTCTAAATGAGTCCACCCAGTAAAACCAACATAAAATATACTTTCAGGAAGGGGGCGTAGGTCCCTGTGACTTATTAATGGTCATTGAAAAGGCTAAACGTATCAGATGGAATGAGAGGTATGCGCTGTATAAGAACAGTATCCCAGCTCCATCAATTACACAGGCTTCTATGATGTGTTTTCGTAGATGCATAATTGTCAACCTTTTTCCATTGCAGAGTCCCCGTAATGGCATAAGATTGTGTAGTGGTATAATTACAGCACATACTTTCAGTTTTATCTCATGAGGAGGCATTCATCCTACAGTGCTTCAGTCTTCAGAATCTTTAGAGACTGAAATGTTGAGCCATTCATTACTGTTCATTGACACTGCAACCACTGTGCCCTGTGTGAAGAGAAGTGTAGGTGGAAAGAAGTAACTTGAAATTATTCCGAATGTTTGTGATAGTGGAAGGTGAAGGTGACCACGTAGAACTGTGCTCATTCTGTTGGTTGAAATGATATCTGTTGTCTAAGTGGGTGCCTTTTGCCATTTGGACAGCAGCGGGCAACCTAACACCAAATGAATTGCATCTGTTTATATTTAATTGATAGCTGTTGTTGAAGTGGGTGCACTTTGCCATTTAGGCAGCAGAGGGCAACCTAACACTGATAAATTGCATCATCTGAGTACAGAAACATACCTTGGCATTTTATATATATAGAGATAGATGTATTGTAATAGGAAATCATTCACCTTGTTTTGTTCATGTGTGTGCATCCCCTTGATCTTCCATCACTCTCCACTACTGCATATGTCACTCTAGATGGTGTGGGTATGCCCAGACATTGCTCATTGGACTTGCTGATTCTACAGTCCTAAGCTACACATCACTGCTAATGCCGACAGAGGTTGAAATGTGTCACGGGTTACTGATGGTTTTTTGTAGAAGGAATGTGACCTAGCAATTTTGGCTGGACTGCCCACTTGGAGTGGCACCAGGCCTGTTTTGCATATAATTTTTCCTGACCTGTGATGGCACGGCAGGCTGAAATGCAATGGTGTGGAGGGTTGCCCCGAGAAGTGCCAGTGGTTAGAATTTTTCTAAAACTTCTATTGATAACTCTTCATTTTAACATGCGCGATCTAACATGATGCATATGCCAGTTGTATAATTAACAGCAGACAAATGTTATACTATGGCTACATATATTTTGAAGCAAGTGGTAATGTAAAATATATAGGTGTGGCTAAGGCGTTGGTATCTTGGTTAATTGGCTATTATAATGGTTGGGAAACACATTTGCCCCATCCAGGTCTTTGGAGTCTATGTAAAAATAGCCATTTGCATTATTAGATTAGATGTTGGACTTTGTCCTTGGACTTTGGACTAGTTTATCCTTGAAGGAGGGTACACTCCGGTCTGGTGAAAATGTGTGCATCTTAACCCGAAAATATAAGAGCTTCCCAAACTGGAAGAAAAGTAGAGATTTCAAAATAACATAGACAAAGAATGTACATTCAACACTGCGTACCTAATCCAATGCAAGGAAAGAACATGGGTGACATTTAACAGGAACTACTTGAAAGAATAAGAACACACATTCATGCCAGCTCGAACCATAACACAGACACATTAGTGGGACACTACTTCACTCAGGATTGGCCCACGCTGAAGGAACTTTTAATCTTGTTACTGAAAGTAACTCTCACAAATAAAAGACACACAATACACACAATACACACGATAGCCTGTGAATTTAGGGTTTTGAAACTGCTTGACCGGAGGTTTTTCATGTGAACACTGGCAATGCATCAACAAGGTTGATGTAGGTTACAGTCATTTTACTTCCCTTGCGAAGAAGTGTTTGGCCCTACCTGAAAGGCTCGAGCTGCACATTTTGTATATGTAGTATGTGTTTACGCTGTTGCAAAAATAACTGCATTATTTTGAAAACACACCTGTCTGAGCGATAGAAATGGTGATAAGACATTAGCATTCACACCACTACTGCCCCACGAATAGAAATGCTGACGGGCGGGACTGTGTATTGCAGCTCAAAAGGGGTGGGAATTTCTGTATCTTAGATACCCACCTTATCACTCACTACTAACATCTTTGAATCACTTAAAAGATGTGGGCCTCATTGTGAGTTTGCCAGTAGATCCACTGACTTACCGCCATAATCATTTACTGTTACCACCACTCAGTCAAATGGACATTGCCACAGGATTAGGGGTGGAGATATGCAGGGTAAATCCTCATTTTTAGAGTCCATTGCACTGCAAGAAGAATATCTTTGGTGGGTTTACCATGAGCTGTATTTCTACACAGTAAATCCGCTGATTATTGGAGGGTAAGTGGAGGATTCGCCTCCAGCTCCTTGCTGGAGGCGAATCCTCCACTTTAACTCCACACACGGAATTCAGTGGTGCAGTAAATGTGGCAGTGAATCAACTACTGTCCAAAAAAGTAGGTAACCAAAGTTACCGTCACATTTTACTGTACTGCCGATAATCAGGCTCTAAAATCCTGTTTACAATTCTGGGGGGTTAAAAAACAATGTCCCTCCACCTTTTCGATGGAGTTAAAATAATGAGGAATTCCTGTGCATAATTGTTACTCGTACTCATGATGTATTTGCTATGTGGTACTCCTGGAATACTGCATACGGTGAAAGCCTCAGGGTCATGTTATAAAACATGTACATTGCATGCAATGGACGGCCAACAGCAGCACTGATGTGCTGTTGGGCCCCTGGATGCAATTTTACACATATACAAATCGGATGAAATCACCTTTACTCTTTCATTTTACTCTGTTTTTTTAAAAAAATCTAAATTTTTCTTGAAAATTATACTTTGCAGGCAGCGTTTACAATAGATTTCTTTGGTATCAACATGCTTTTAGCAGGTGCTATATGGTGGCGGATTAAAGCATTTGTTTTGTGCTGAGCAGGCATTAAATCTATTGTACTCTGAAGACCGAGGAGTTCATTTTATTGTTCCTCATAATTCGGGTGGGGTCCTGTCACACCACCGAATGTTGGTGATTTGCATGGCGGAGTGCAAAAGTATATGGCCCGTTTGCACTCCGCCATTCAAATTGAGTAAACGTGGGCTGCCATGTGCACATGGCGGGCAACTTTTACAATGGACGCCTGTGGGGTCCGCCTGCTTTTTGCTGGCATAGAAAGCTGGCGAAGCCTATAGGGATCCAAAGCATTTGAGCCAGCATGAAAATCAATGTGGGCGCAAATGCATAGAGCATTTGAATGGCGGAGAAAGCTAGGGGAGCGGCGGAAATGCGAGTTGCATTTTCCATATTTAATGGAAACGTTAATTCTGCTTCTATCCCCAATTCTGTCTTCCAAAGGACTGAAAATGGCCCAAAGCAGTGAAGCAAAGCCTAAAGGCACTATACCTAGCTTTTAAGCCTTGTTTAACTGCTCTTCTCAGTATAAAATGGCCTCCGTAGTGTCTACTGAAAAGTGCCACATAATGCCAACTGATTATATATAACTGATCTGATGCCTCAGACACCTGAATGAGGCTGGCCTATGCTAAACAATCCTCCAAACAAATCAACATTAAAATAGATATAAATGAGGGACTGAATACATGACTGAGAATTGTTAATGTTAGCAAACAATAGTAAACTGCCATATACGTTCCAGGATTTTACTAAGAATATCATGTCATTGTACTCATTTCAACATTGTCAGTTTCAAATTATGACTGGCAAGTATTAGCTAAAGTATGTTTTTTCAGGCTACATATATGTAAAACAAAATCAAACTTTACTTCTGGGAGAAATAAAATCGTACAATCTTCTCACACCTTCCATTTATGTGCAAACAATATATAGAATTCCAAACATTGTCACCTACAACCCAAAAGTGATTGTCTTGTTGAATTAGTTTAGCTTTGATGTAGTAAAGTAGGTAGGATACAGTCAAAGGACTTTGGTGGACTGATTGATCATTATGACCTTACTGTAATCAGGTTTCATTGCTGGAAAGTTTCATTTTACATAACAATAAAAACAAATTAAATCGTTTGCTCTATTTCTTATTGAGATAGGTTTCCGTAAAATGGATCAACTATGAAAGTTTCTTTTCAAATGGAAATATGTCAAAATAAAGCGCGAGGCACAAAGGGCTAGATTAGAATTCCAGGGTTTTCAGTGTCGGGCGTCCATTTTGTTTGCCAGGGCTTTGAAGCTGAGCCTGTCTCAGAAGTACTGTGCGGCAGACAATGAAAAGCCTTCCTCGGCTTGGCACGAGGGGAAACCGAGAGGGAAGGTTTAGCAGAAAGCAAGGCGATGATCACCCCTGAAACAGAAAACAAGTTGCATACGCGCTTAAAACTCTATTCTTTCGGAAGTTTAATTGACCTGGTGAACAGAAAGGAAGCTTTGAGAAATGTGCAGGGGCGGGTTCTTTCCCTTGAGTCCCCATGGGTGTAAACAGTGTGCATTATTTATCCATATATGGAGTCTTTTCTTTTGTCGAATGAAAAGCAGTATCTTTACTTTCTGTTGAAGGAGCTCTCGAGTTGTCCATAGTGTCCTTCCTTATCTCGTGTTAACTGATCTCGCCATATTATGCAAAGGAAACAAGGGCTGCCCGACAGAGCACTCATCACTTCAGGAAATGGAGTGTTCCTCGAAAGTAAAGGGAGCAGACTGGATTACTGATGTCTTGCACGCATTTCTGGCTGTGTAAAGGCAAGCGTGCTACTTCAGTGAGGCGCAGGACATAGGCAGTTTAAGGGGAGAATAACTAGGTATTGCCAATCACAAATCTCAAAAAGAATGTTTCCAGAATATAGGCAATGTATGCCATTCATTTAGTAACAATGATGAACATGCACATGTTCACAATCTCTGCAAATGAAGGTAAGGGGCGAGGTCCCTTTGCGGGACCCGACCTTAAAAACCGTTAAAGTAGGGACCCGCAATGGGACTTTGGTGCTAATAACGGTACCGCAATTTGTGGTACCGTTATTAGCGCCTTCCCCATTCCCATTGAGCCCTATGGGGCAAAAATGGGAATGGGGAAGGGCCATGGTGGCATGGGGAATTACCGCCCCACCAACCTCGGAATGGGGTGGTAATTCCCTATTCCACCATGGCGGACACCGGCATGGACCATGGTGCTAATAGCACCATGGTCCTCCGCCTGGGTCGTAATGAGGCCCAATGACTTATATAGCGCCAGTACTCTATACACGGCATGTCACACGGGACATTGCACCAGTGGACAAGCAAATCCACATGCTAAGAGGGAACAACTCGTACATGAACCGCTTTCCTGTCAAAGGGGTGCATGTGTATTAATTAGTCTAGGGTAACCTTACTGAGTGAAGTACTTAGGAGAATTATGTCACGTCAGATAGGACTGAACAATTGAAAAGATCAATCAAGGATTGTAAATGGGGAGGATGCACGTCACATTTTCCGCGCCAAACGGCCATATCGTTGACATATATCATGACCAGTTTCTACACAAAATGTTCCCAGAGAGATGACCAATACAGCTGTGTGAGATGCAGTTGATTGTTTGCTGGCAAGTGGTGTGTCCTGGTCACTTAACAGGGGACAGCATGTCTGCAAAGGCAAGCGTTATCCACAGTGCCCACAGGTGCACTGTTCTCAGAGATATATGCGCTGACGTGCACGTCACACCAGAGCATTGGGGGACAAAATGAAAGGAGCAGACTTGAGGACTGGGGCTAAGCCTCATCGCTGATTTTCTCTTTTGACTTTCCATTTAATGTTAAGGATACAGCACAGTAAAACACCGTAGGTCACATGCAATCACACTACATTGACACATTTATTAGGAAGAACCTGATGCACAATTCCAGGCATGGCATTGGTTGCCTAGGGGAACTGTTATGAGGATGTAAAATGTCATCACAAGCCGAAATGTATATAGTTTGGAGAGTTTGTTCTGCTCTAGATAACTCTGAGAACTGTTTTGAAAAAAGATAGCGGTTTTGAAACATAATTGAGAACTGTTTAAGTGTCAAATGACCAATCTACCATTAAAAAATACTTTTTCAGGGGGCTCTAATTGTGTCAGCAATGTTCAACAATATGAAATGGATTGTATTTGGATACTATTCTGAATTATTCTGCGTAATACTCCTAACATTATTGCACAATAACCAATGATCTTTGCTTATTTTTTGTTCTGGTGTACTATTCACTTTTTTTTAATTTACTTTTTCTGTTCCGTCAATTACCTTTCCCTGACCTTCTTTCAACAGGTATACTGGTATGGTTGTTTGTTATGTTGAAGGTTCTTGTACCACGCACCTTCAACACTTGCGTGGTCTCATGGCACTTTGGCAGATCTGCAATGGGAAGGGGTCTGGGGTTTGTTACTGGGGTTGAGAGGGAGAAGAGCAAACTAGCTTTCATGTGCTGTTGGCAGCTTCATTGCAGAGAAACCGGTAACTGAGGGTTGGTGCGTTTTCGGTCAGTAGCCGTCATGGAGTGTTGAGGTCTGGTTATGTATGGTTTGGTTTCATGTTGAGTGTTGTGAAGTACGTGTGGTTTGTGGTGCAGTAGAGGTATGGTTGTGTTTGGTTCAGAGTTTGAGGTTGAGTATGCAGGAAGGTAAGTTTTTAGTATGGATTAGTTAGTAGCAATAACATTTCCTACCCCCAACCTTCTGTCTAAGTGTGACATATTAGTGTTCCCAGCAGTACATCTAAATGTGCTACATTACATCCCCCAACAATCTTTCTAAGTGTGGTACATTTCATACCCCCAACAATCCATCTAAGCGTGGTACATTTAATACCCCCAACAATCCATCTAAGCGTGGTACATTTCATACCCCCAACAATCCATCTAAGTGTGAGACATGGCTAGTCTTTGCAATTGCTAAATGCAGAATGTTGCTATCATACACAAATGCGAGATATGGCTGACCAAAACAAATGGGCTAAAATGCAAAATTATATTCTGCCCCTCCCTGCAGTAATGTCCCAGCTCTGAGCACAACCATCAAGTGAAGTCCCCCTGCTATAGTTTTAACATTGCTCAGCCATCTGCCATTTGGAAATCAGCTTCTCCCATCAAGAGGACAAGGTTGAACAATCACAGTCACTCGCAGACGCTATGTGCTTTGGCCCTGGTGTCACACACTAGTGTAAGCAGATTCAATTCAACACTACAGCTAAGTCAATGCCTAGTCTGGGATGCTGAGGGAAACCCTTATTGATATATTTTTATGTCCAGTTCGTTTACTCTGGATGAGAACCCTTATATAACACCCCTCTCTGAGAATCCCCCTGACCGCACTGAGCCAAGAAGTAGGTTTGTTTTGCAAATTAAAAGCTTTATTTGAAAATTAAACTATATATATATATATATATATATATATATATATATATATATATATCACACTCTTATAATAGTGGTACACTCTTTTTGATGGCTTAGAAGTGATATAGAGAGGATAAAGTAGCTGAGAATGCTTTTATGGCTTCAAGGACAATACAATGATGAATGAAAATGCAGTACAGAAAATAAACATGATGTGACTTCAACAAAAGACAATGTAATCACTTTTCTTTGACAATTCACCCCCCCCCTTTATGCAAGGTAAAGAGATGGAAGGAAAGCACACAGTTCTCAGTAATGCAATCAAATATAATTCAGTTCCCCCCTAGCAAGCTTAGAGGAAAAAAGGTAGGAGTTTTAAACACAAGCAATATACTTTGATGTGGTATGCAAAGAAGTGAGAAATATGCTAAAATTATTTTAATTCCCTCTAGAGGTTCAGGGTGGGTGACAGCTACTTTGTATTAGGTCAGGATCACTTTAGCAATGCTCTATGAATGATTGTCAGGTTGCAAACGAATTTCAGCAAAGGAAAGCAAGGACAAATCTTTTTACACGTGGCTGAAATTAAGCAAAATGTCAAATCGCGGCAAATTTAGTCGCGTGCGTCGAGCGCAATTACAGGGGCACTATAAGGAAGTCGGTTCTAGGCACCTTGGAAAGCTTAGAATCTTAGCTTTAAGATGACAGTTAAAACTCGCTCCTAGCACAAACGGTTGCAGAAATACGGCCGATTTAGTAAAGGTAGTTTTTCGGATTTGGAATTTTAAAGCTCAGAATGACAGATGACAGTTTTCAGTTTTAAATCAAAAGAAGTTTTACAAAGGTAGCGGGCGCCCCTCTCTCGCAAGAACAGACATGATAACCTGTTCAGTGGTTATTAACCACTTGAGAGTTCGCAGCCACTGCTTTTACTCACTGTGCTTTTCACAGATGGGAAATATCCATTTGCATATCAGTCTTTGTCCTGCGAGAGAGGGGCGCCCGCTACCTTTGTAAAACTATTTGTTAAGGAACCTGGGATTGGTAACCCTAGGTCTCCTGGGGGCAACCAGACGTGGTCTCCCTCTCACTGTGCTTAGAGAGGCATCCGCTTCACCTCACTGATGATCCCCAACAAGGGTGAAACACGTGTATGGGGTTGCTGGTGGTACTCTCGTTCAGATTGGAATTGCCATTGTATTTCGGTGCTGGACTGCCCCTGGGCAGGACAAAGACTGATATGCAAATGGATATTTCCCATCTGTGAAAGGCACAGTGAGTAAAAGCAGTGGCTGCGAACTCTCAAGTGGTATATAACCACTGAACAGGTTATCATGTCTGTCCTTGCGAGAGAGGGGCGCCCGCTACCTTTGTAAAACTATTTGTTAAGGAACCTGGGATTGGTAACCCTAGGTCTCCTGGGGGCAACCAGACGTGGTCTCCCTCTCACTGTGCTTAGAGAGGCATCAGCTTCACCTCACTGATGATCCCCAACAAGGGTGAAACACGTGTATGGGGTTGCTGGTGGTACTCTCGTTCAGATTGGAATTGCCATTGTATTTCGGTGCTGGACTGCCCCTGGGCAGGACAAAGACTGATATGCAAATGGATATTTCCCATCTGTGAAAGGCACAGTGAGTAAAAGCAGTGGCTGCGAACTCTCAAGTGGTATATAACCACTGAACAGGTTATCATGTCTGTTCTTGCGAGAGAGGGGCGCCCGCTACCTTTGTAAAACTTTAAATCAAAAGAAGGGACACGATTTCTATGATGCAGTTCTCATAGGGTAAAATAGTTTGGATTAGATTATTTTAAACTAAGAGATTGGTTTTGGAACAGTGCCAGCTGGGTACTCACACTAGATTTTGGACAGGAATGCGACTTCGTCACTGATCGGGTCAGGATTGGCTGGACTTCTGCTAGCGGTTCTTCACAGCGATCTGGGTCAGCTCTGCTAGCGGCACTGCACAGCGGTCTGGTCTCTGGTTCTGCTCTCAGCACTGCATAGTTCTGGTCTCTCTGGATCTCTGGTCTCTCTGGATCTCTGGTCTCTGGAGATTGATGGATTTGAAGTCTGGAGTCTCCCGGCAAAGCGTCTGGCAAGAAAGTGGAAAGTGAATGTCTCTACCTGGGTTTCAATGTTCGTTTTATGTGTTTTGAAAATGGGTGTGTGCCTGGGCCTAGCTAAGACTGCCCCTCTCACTTATCATTGGCCAAGCTTTCCTCTCTCCCTTGATTGGGGGAAAGAAATGGAGTGTCAGAGTGATGCTGTAGGTTTTATGGTCAGAGGAACCTCCCCTTGTCAAATTGCACACAAATCTATTTCTGATCCAAATACATATTTATCTATGTACCATTTTTCTAATATTATACGTCCAGTTAACATATTTTCTGTAGCACCAAACCATCCGATCCCTGTCTTTGTAAGATGTTGTGTCCACTTATGACAGAATTCTCCCCTTTTCATCCAGATAACGACCTCTAAACCTTTCCAGATGTTACACAAATGTGCACCAGGGATATGGGTTTCAGATGGTAAAGAGTCAGATTTTTAACATGCATACATTTGGAGTAACAACCTTTTTTCCCGCTGCTATCCCCAAGAACATACCACAGGGTCCTAACACCTCTTAAAATGTGCACAGAAAAATCACAAGAATGATGATGTTATTTATATAATTTTTACAAGTCCGCACTGTGAATTATCCATCTTTTTAAAATCATGCTCTGGCCCCAAAGGGGTGTGGTTTTCCAAAGCACATGGTGGAATTTCTGGTTTATCCACTTCCCCCAAGCTCAGCTTGCTCTCACAGGCACTGCCCCTCCCAGTTTCTCCCAAGAGGAAGCCATTTTACAACCCCCCCAATATAACATTTGCCTGAGCCAGGGACAGTGCTTTGTTTAGTTTCCTGTAGTCCTCAGGTGCCACTCCCCTAATTCAATCAGAGAGGTGTAATTTCCTTTTGGCAGGGGCAGCAGGATGCAGCCAGGCCTGAGAAGAGGTGTTGAGCCAGTTCAACTCCTGTCGGGGGTAGTTGTCAGGCAGAATTCAATCTCTTTAAGCCAAGCTTCAGCTAAATGTCATGTTTGTTCCCAGTTTTCTACATTCAAATCCAACTTACAATTTTTACACATGCAGCTAGAATGCTGATTCTAAGTTCAAAACTATGACATTTAACAGTTGCAACCTATGTTACACTCAAAAGTAGGTCACTCATTTATTTTAAACATTTCGATTTTAGTGGCTTTCTGTCCATTTAACTTAAGCTGCTGACATCCACAGCTCAGCCAGTTTTGTTCTAAACATTGTTTTGGGCTCTTCATCTTTCCAGATTTTGTATGCACACAAGAATACATTCTGCCAAATGTCTGCTGGTGTTCATTGAGATTTTTGAATATCTTGTGATGTTTAAAATAGGCATTTTGAGCTTGCATTCAGGGAAACAAAGGTGATTTTAAAGCACTTTTATTTTGCCAAACGGCACTGCTGTTTTTCCTTTGGCACACATTTCACTCATGGCACTCCTGGCTCGTCATGCTTGCACTGGTGGGCGGCAAGTCAGGGGACCACTTTGCTGTGCGCAAAACTGCACGGTTCTCTAGGATTCTGGCGCAAATGTGGGCTTTTCTGCCCTCTTGGATTTCCTAAGCCCACAGCACCAAATGTTGCAGCATAATAGTCCAAACGTGGGTCAGGACACCCAACAAACCCCCCCCGCCCAACTGCACTTTTATTTGGAGATGGAGTCAGGTGCAAAGGATGTTTTGATCCACGCGCTGGGATGTCCGCATCATCTTCTTCCAATTCCGCAGATGGCACAGTTCAGCATCTTTTCCTCCATCCGGTTGGATCGATCGGTTCTCCTTGCCTGTCCTGATGGGAATATTGGGCGGTACCCCGGGCCCCTCAGATCTTTGCTCCCAGTCTCCAGGTCTTTCTTCTTGGTCAGTCTCCGTGGTTTCATCTCTCCTAGGATGATAAAGCAAAAGCGGCAATACCTATTCGTAGACATTTCTCCACCACTATTAATGGTGTGGCGAACATGTACATTTTATACATCCGGTTACATTTTTCAGTCTTGTTTTAAAAAACAAGATATAACAGGAAATATTTTCCTACCAGAATCATGATATTTTAGAGACTATATGTGGGATATTTTAGGGTTGGAACTGAATTAATCTGGAGCGGTCCCCTCTGGTATTGCAGAGGACTCCTCCAGTTGCTGCAGAGTGTGCCTGGGATGGCAACACTTCAGCTGATTTATATGGACCCACTTGTCTTCCCCTTCCGCCAGACTATCTTTGGGGATGCGGATCTTATAGGCTACAGGGGAGATTTTGTCTATAATTTCAAATGGTCCCTTCCATGTAGGCAAAAATTTTCGCTGTTTGGCCTGGTTTCTTTGGAAATTGTATAGATAGACCCGGTTTCCCACAGTATATTCCTTCCTGGTGGTCTTCAGGTCGTACTGGGTTTTCATGCTATCAGCTGATCTTTCTAGGTTCCGCTGAGCATAGGCAAAAGCATGCTGAAGGTGTTTCCTTAAATTCTCCACATACTCATGAGTTGTGGAGGCATTTATCAACGTCTGCTCTTGGGTCCTGTAGAGCAAATGCTGGGGAAGCACCATCTTGCGTCCGGTCATCAACTCAAATGGTGACATTTTAGTTGCAGATGAAGGGGTAGATCTGATGGCCATTAGGACCAGAGGTAATCGGATATCTCAACTTGGCCCAGAATCTGCCACAAACTTTTTTAATATGCTCACAATGGTTCGGTTGTATCTCTCTACTGCTCCAGAAGAAGCTGGCCGGTAAGCAATATGTAGCTTCCTTTTGACCCCCAGTATCTCCCACATCTTTGCCATTACCTCGCTGGTGAAATGGCTACCTCTGTCTGACTCAATCCGTTGAGGTAGACCAAAACTGGAAAAGATGTGGTTAATCATCAGGGCAGCTGCTGTTTCTGCCTTGCAGTTTGGGGCCGGGAGACATTCCACCCACTTGGTAAACAAGCATGTGACGGTCAACATGTACTTGTTTCCTCTAGACAAGCGAATTACAGGGCCTACGAAGTCGATTTGCAAATCTGACCATGGCAGTGTCATCCCCCTCTTTTGGAGAACGCACGGTGTGTGAGGGATGATGGCTGAAATTGTGCACACACCAGACACCCCTTCAAGTATTGGTTGAGGTCCTGGCCCATATGTGGCCAGTATGCAATCTCTCTTAAGATTTCAAGTGTTGTATGAAACCCCCTATGACCGGCGGTGGCCGCATCATGGGCGTGACTTAACATCAGGCTTCGGAATGAGGTAGGAACCACCCACTGATCATGGCGAGCTTGGGATTTCCTTACCAACAAATCATCTTGGATTCGGAAAATTTTTGGACATTTCATCAACATTCTTAGGTCCTCTTTCCCAATGTAATCGGTATCCGTCAGGGGAAAGTTCTCAGGTTCCTCAATGTGTTGGTAAAACTTACCAGTTATTGGGTCCCCCTTCTGAGCTGTAATCAAATCAGCATCAGGGGTCTCCTTACTCCATTGTGCAGTTGAAAGATCATTGTGAGCATTTGTCTGGGACCTAGTGATAGCAGTGACCAGGATTTCCCCCAACATGGACTCTATTTCTATTAGATCCCCTTGGATGGCCCTGGTTTTGGCCAGCTGATCAGCTAAGTGATTTCCAGTTTTGTCTGGTCCCTCTACTTTGGAATGACCCTTGATCTTTTTCCAGTAGATGGTCATCCCATTCGATGTGACCAGATCATCAATATTTTGGATTAACTTCCCATGTTTCAGGGGTTTGTTATTAGCACATAACATGCCTCTGGTTTTCCAATTAACCAGGTGCTCCACGAACCCGTTCCGTACATAATCCGAATCTGTGATTATGACCAGTTCGTGGAGTTGATGTTGGACAGCAGTGAGGATGGCCTGATGCACAGCCATCAACTCTGCCACCTGACTACTTCGGGGACCAATTTTGTATCCAGCGGAGGGTTCTGGAAACTCCTTCACCCATGCATTCCCCTACGCCGGCCACCAGTTCTTTCTCCCCATTGTTGTCAACATGGTAAGAGCATCCATCCACATAGACAGTGGGCCTTCCCTCACACTTGTCTTCTTCAAAGACTTTGTGTGGGGAATTAAGGTATGCCTCCATATTGTCCTTGATTTTTAGACTTTCGTCCTCGAGACAGTTTTTTCTGGCACAATCATGCAAGTCAGCCAGACCTTGCGCGAGGGGACTCTTCTTGTTTTGGCCATATCTGACCTCCACAGGAAAGCCTTCCATTGACAGAATCCAGGAAGTAATTCAGGAATTATTCACATTTTCGGCCTGGATTCTGTCACTTTGGAGTTATTGCAGAGGCTGGTGTGGAGTCTCCACTATGATGTGTTTACCCGGGATAAACGGGCGGTAATTCGTCAATGTCCACACCAGTTGCCAGGAGTGCCTTCTCACAATCGTTGAATTTTTCCTCCACAGAGGATAAAGTTTTGCTCGCATAGGAGATTACTTTATTGACCTTGTCATGCTTTTGGTATAATACTGCCGTCAAGCACGTATTAGAAAACCCTGTCTCCAGGAAGAACTTCTTGTTTCTGACAGGGTAAGCTAGGCAAGGCGCTTGTGAGAGGCTTCTCTTGAGTTGTCTTACTGCCTCGGATTGTTCTGGACCCCATTCCCACTTGAACCCCCCTTCAAGCGATGAATCAGGGGTCTGGTGATCTCTGCGTAGCCCTCAATGAACTTTCTGCTGTAATTAGTCAGTCCAAGGAGGCTCCTTAGTTCCCGCAGAGTTGTGGGATCCTTCAGTTTCTGGAGTGCTTCCACTTTCTTTTCTTGGGGACAGAGACTCTGAGGAGTAATCTCATGCCCCAAGAAATTAACACTGGTTCTACACCACTGTGCTTTCTGAAAGGAAAGTTTTGCTCCGGCGGCCCTCAATTGTGTCAGAACATAACGGATCTCCGCTATGTGTTCTTCCACAGATGAACTTTTGATGAGGACATCATCTACATAAACCAGGTTACCCCTCGCACCCAGGTCGGGCATGGCCTTATGTAGGAAAATGTTGAATTCATTGCCGGAGTTGAGGTATCCGAAGGGAGGCCGGGTCCATGTGTACTGCTGGCCCCCAAAGGTAAAAGCCAGTTTGTATTGGTCCTCCCTACTGACAGGCACGGTCCAGTATCCATTGGTCAGGTCTATTGCTGTAAATACCTGTGACCCCTGGATCTGGGCCAGCCCTTGGTCAATGTAGGGCAGAGGCCATCGGGAAGTATGGACCCATTTGTTGAGCTCCCTAAGGTCGGCACAGAGTCTCCACTGGCCGTTTGGCTTCAATATTCCCAGCATCGGATTATTGAAAGTGCTGTGGACTGGACGGATTATTCCCCGGGACTCAAGGTTCTTAATTATTTCAGTAAGGGACTCCATGGATGCGAGAGGCAAGCGATATTGCTTCACAAACACTGGAGTCATGCCCGGGTCCGTGGGAATTGTTGTTGTGTGGATGTCGGTGCGACCACAGTCATATGAATCTACCGCAAAGAGATCGTGGAAATCCAAGAAAACTTGTTTCAACTTTTGTTTGTTTGTTTGTTTGTTTATTTATTTATATAGCGCTCTTGACCCGGGGGTATATATGCGCTTTGAGCATCAGGTTACAGGTAAAAGACAATAGTACAGTATTAATAGGGCATAGATAATAGTATACAGACAATATACATACAATTGGACATTCAGGGTGCATACATATGTAGTAGGACGGTTATTTGTTGGTTAACCAGGAGATGACCTTAGTTCTGAAGGGTTGGAAAGTAGGTGTAGATTTAATATCCAGTGGGATGGAGTTCCAGAGTTGTGATGCCAAAGTTGGGAAGCTGGATCCTCCGGCTCTTTTAAGGGAGAATTTGGGAACTGTTAGTTGTAATGAGTTGGACGATCTGGTGGTTCTAGTGTTCTGTCTTAGTGTAAATTTGTTCGAGAGGTAGGGTGGGGCAAGATGATTAAGGGCTTTGTAAGTAAGGCATATGGTTTTCAAGTCTATTTTCTGTTGGATGGACAACCATTTGCAGGCAGTTCTGGTGGCGGAAATGTGTTCCCTTCTAGGAATATTGAGGGCGGCACGTAGTGCGTTGTTTTGTAGAACTTGCAATTTATTGATTACTGTTTTGTTGGCACCTACATAGAGGCTATTACAGTAATCCAGTTTAGATTGGATGAGTGCTCTGGCTAGGATGAGACAGTTGCTAGGGGAGATCAGTGGTCTGCAGGCCCTGATTAGTTTACCAGTGTAGGCCGTGGCTGAGGCGGTCATATTGATTTGTTTAATTAGGTTAATGTTCGTGTCTAGGTAGAAACCGAGGGTTTTTACACTCTTGGCGATGGGTATGGTGTTACCGTCAATAGTGAAGCTAGTGTAGCCGGGACAGAGTTTACTGATAGTGTTAGGTGAGCCGACAAGAAGCAATTCAGTCTTGTCATCATTCAGGCATAGGCCATGTGTGGCCATCCATGCCTGAATGATGGAAAAGACTTCATTGATCCATTTGGCGTCCTTGTTGTAGTTGCCTGATAGGGTGAGGAGTATCTGGGTGTCATCTGCATAGTTAGTGTAGGTGACACCCAGATTGTCCAGCTTGTCGAATAAAGGCTTGGTGAAAATATTGTAAAGGGTGGGTGAGACACAGGATCCTTGTGGGACACCGCAGGTGATGGGGATGGGGTCAGCCGCTGCTAGGGGGGAGAAGACCCGCATGGTTCTGTTGTCCAGGAAAGATTGGATCCATGTGACTGCAGAGTGGGAGAAGTGTGCTGCCAGAGACAAATGGTTGCACAAGATTTTATGGTCGACCAGGTCAAAGGCAGCGGAGAGGTCAAGGAGAAGAAGGATGGCAGCCTTATTTTTGTCTTTGAGTTCGTCTATCTGGCATTTGAGATCAACAAGGGCCGTTTCTGTCCCGTGTTGTGGTCGAAAGCCAGATTGGCGAGTTCCTAGTAGGTGATTGGCCTCGAGGTAGTCCTGAATTTGTAAATAAGCCACTCTATCCAAGATTTTTAGTAGGAATGGGACGGTGGTAATAGGTCTGTAATTCGTAGGGATGTCAGGGTTGAGAGTAGTTTTTTTTAGTAGAGGTAGGACCCAGGACTGTTTCAGATTGCTGGGGACCATGTTGTTGGCGAAGGACAGGTTTATTAATTTAGTGATAAATGGGGAGAGATCCCTAGCTGCATCTTTTATGATTTGTGCGGGGCAGCTGTCCCCCTTGCAATTCGATGGTTTAAGGGATGCTATAATTTTCTGAACCTCCAATATAGATACCTTTTTGAAGGTGAAGCCTGAACTAGTGGCAGTAGGTGGAAGGGGTGTGGGGATGGAGGTGGGATCGAGAGTAAGTTGTTGTCGTTTGTTGTTGATTTTGGTTTGGAGCCCTGAGATTTTGTTGGCTAGGGCATTCTGGATCCCTGTGCACCAAGGTTTGTCCTTAGTGCAAGAGTCAGTGGGGGTAATGGGGTTTTCTAATTCCTTTAGTATGTTAAAGAGCTCTTTAGTACTGGAGCTTGCCTGGGAGATCCTAGTATTGAGAGAATCTTTCTTGGCACGTATAATCTCATTTTTGTAGAGGGTGGAGATGTTGGTGAGATTAGTTCTGTTATTTATGGAAGGCACTGATTTCCAGAGTGCTTCAAGTTTGTTTTTTTGTTGACGAAGGGTTTTGAGCTCCGGGGTGAACCATGTGTTCAGGTACGCTTTGGGTATTCCTTTGCGCAGTTTCAGTGGGGCAATGATGTCAATGGCTTTGGCCATGGACTCATTGTAGGCATTGACCAGTTGGTTCAAGTCCGTTGTAACGGGTAGTGCGTTTAAAGTAGGGATCACCAGAGGTATTAGGGCTTCCGCTGTGATATTGCTCTTTTTCCTAGTAGGGCAGGCAGGTGCAATAATAGGCCTTTTATGTGCTGAATTGCTGGTAAGAATGTCAAACGGGAGGAGGTGGTGGTCAGTCCAGATAAGTTGTGTGGGATCTTCCGTAGTAATGTTGCAATTAAGGGTAGTTATCCAGTCGAGGATTCTACCTTTCGAGTGGGTGGGTTTGGAACAGAGTTGTTGGAGGCCATGCTCCTCTAATGCCATGGCCAGGGCAGTGGCTGGGGTGTCTAGGGGGTCGTTAAACCCGAGATTAAAGTCTCCGAGTATAATCAGTTGTGCTGAAGGTTTGGAGCTTTCAGCAACTAGTGAGGTGATGTCTTCCTCAAATGAGCCAGGAGGGCCCGGGGGTCGGTAAATTAAGTGCAGTGTAATAGTACTTTTAGGGGAGGTTTGAACTTTGACTGTAATATGTTCACAGGATTTGAGTGGGGGAGCAGAGGATAGTCTGATGTCAAGCGTGGACTTAAAGATAATAGCTACGCCGCCTCCTCGAGCGTTCGGTCTATCTGCTCTAAGGATGGTGTAGTTATCAGGTATGGCTAGGGTAAGAGATGGACCTGCAGCATCGTGCAGCCATGTTTCGGTTACCGCAAGGAAGTCCAGGTTGTTTGTTAGAATAATGTCTGCAACTTCTGTGGCATGGGCGACTAATGATCTGACATTTAGGAGAGCTCCTTTAAGACTGGGATGGATGGTGTTGATGGGAGTTATAGTGTGAGGGTTGGTCTTATTGAGTGATTTGGCTGGGCCTTTGCTGGGTCTGTGGTGGGTTCTGGCGCCAAGTCTAGAGTTCCGATCGGAGGGGATGAGGGTAGTGTTACGGGAGTTAGTTGGGTTAGCTAATGTAGAGGTGTTGTAGTCGATGGTATGGCATGATGCTCTCGTGTTGATGGGGTTCTGCTTGTGGTCAGCTAGGTGAGTATTAGCTGCGACATGCGGAGCGTGTGCATGTCTATGGGTGGGATGGGCGGACTTGGTATCCGGGGGGAAGGCTGGTGTAGTGGGCAGGAATGGTGTAGGGCAGGTGATCGGGTGGTGTCTTGGGCAGGCGGGTCTGACTAAACCATTATTATGGGCTAGGTAACTGTTGCCAGTGCAGGGTATGTTACTTTGCATGACACAGAAAGGGAACATGATCGCAGTCAGGCAGAATAGCATGCTGGGGCTGAGGTGATGTACAGAGGGGTGGCGTGTAGGGGGCATTGGCGTTATAGGTGGGGCGCAGCACAATGCGAATGAGGTCTAGGCGACCATAGGGCACAACACAATGCAGGTGGGGTCTAGGCGACCTTAGGGCACAACACAGTGCAAGTGGGGTCTGGGCGATCATAGGGCACAACACATTGCAAGTGGGGTCTAGGCGACCATAGGGCACAACACAATGCAAGTGGGGTCTAGGCGACCTTAGGGCACAACATAGTGCAAGTGGGGTCTGGGCGATCATAGGGCACAACACAATGCAGGTGGGGTCTAGGCGACCTTAGGGCACAACACAGTGCAAGTGGGGTCTGGGCGATCATAGGGCACAACACAGTGCAAGTGGGGTCTGGGCGACCATAGGGCACAACATAATGCAAGTGGGGTCTAGGCGACTATAGGGCACAACACAATGCAAGTGGGGTCTAGGCGATCATAAGGCACAACACAATGCAAGTGGGGTCTAGGCGACCATAGGGCACAACACAATGCAGGTGGGGTCTAGGCGACCTTAGGGCACAACACAGTGCAAGTGGGGTCTGGGCGACCATAGGGCACAATACAATGCAGGTGGGGTCTAGGCGACCTTAGGGCACAACACAATGCAAGTGGGGTCTAGGGGACCTTAGGGCACAACACAATGCAAGTGGGGTCTAGGCGACTATAGGGCACAACACAATGCAAGTGGGGTCTAGGCGACCATAGGGCACAACACAATGCAGGTGGGGTCTAGGCGACCTTAGGGCACGACCTTTGCTTCTGTTCCAGAGTCACGCAGGCATCAGCTAGGTTGACTCTCTCTTCCACCATCTGCCTGAAGCCTGGAAAGACTTCTGGTTTTGCTATCTCAGCGGCCTCCTCCAGCTGGGTGGAGAAGTCCCTGGTCAGAGTGCTGATTTGGACCGGAGGCTTCAGGTGGGAAAGGCAGCCCTCATGGACCTGGAAAATCACCTCATCCCCTCTGAAGTCACAAGTCACATCTTCCTTACCATAAGGGCAAGAAGTGTACACCAGGAAGTTCCCCCCATGCCGGGTGAAAATCCTATCTGGTGTTGTATTGTCCTCACTGTCACTGTCAAAACAGTCCTTGGGGATTGGTCCTAACAGTTCATTTCCTAAATCAATGGAGAAATGTCGGTCATCAACCGCCATTCCAATAATGGTGCCTGCGGCTAGAGTAATACTCTTTAAGTCGCTGTTATCCACCTCTATTGGAATGGTGTCATGTTCTATGTTGACTAATGGTGTTGGGTTTACCCCTAACCCTTGCTGTTGGAGAGAAGCATTTAGATGAATGTAAGCATCAGGGTTTTTCAATTTTTGTCCTCTTTTAACTTTCAATTCCAGGGAGAATTGTCGGGTCCTTTCTGGGATGGTGACTTCCTCTTTAATCTGAATTTCAACTGCATAAGATAGCAATTGAGCTGAGCTAAATGCTTTTTCTGGATCATCAAAGCCCATGGGATTATCCGCTAATCGGGACCAAGCTTTGAAGTTTATTAGGTCCAAACTAATGGCAAAGCGATTGAGAATGTCACTGCCTAAGTAAAAGGCGGCAGTGACATCTCGCACGACCCAACAATTATGGACTATGCTCTTGTTACCAAAGGAGATTTTGAGCATACACCTGCTTGGCAGGAGATGTTTGGAATTGGGTGCTTCCAGGTCCATTTCCCATTTGTCTATCAGTTTGAATGTGGGAATGGCTGGATCTTTTGGGAGTTGGCGGAACATGGCTTCGCTGATGAAACTCTTACCATTGTTCACACACACTCGAGCGAGAACAGAGTCCCTCCATTCATTTAACTGAACAGGGATGAACAACTGCTCTCCAATTTGCTGAATATCGGCCAGGCTCTGAGAAGTTTTCACATCTTTCTGGACTATAGGGGTCGGAGTGTCTGTTTGTGGAGAGGTAAAGAATTTCAGAGTGTTTCCTTCCAGTGTGGAATACCACCTTAAACTCAAAGGAAGGTTGATTTTCAGAAATAGAGAGGACCCCCCCTCACCAGTCTGTTGTCCTACTGCTATTACTGTCAATCTGGAATTTGGTTGTTCTGGAAGTGAAATTCAACTTGGTCAGATTTTTGTTCAACCATGGGCTCTGAGCTGATTTCACATCTTTCTGGACTATAGGGGTGGGAGTGTCTGATTGTGGAGAGGTAAAGAATTTCAGAGTGTTTCCTTCCAGTGTGGAATACCACCTTAAACTCAAAGGAAGGTTGATTTTCAGAAATAGAGAGGACCCCCCATCACCAGTCTGTTGTCCTACTGTTATTACTGTCAATCTGGAATTTGGTTGTTCTGGAAGTGAAATTCAACTTGGTCAGATTTTTGTTCAACCATGTGGCAGGTGCCGTTTAAACTAACATGGTTGACACTCTGTTTCAATTTTATTGGTCGGCTAGTCTGGGTCCAGAGGACCTTGTTCACGCAATCTATTATGGGTGACAACCTTCTCAGGAGGTCATTCCCTAGTAAACAAGGGGTGCCCTCTGGAGTCACTACTATGACCGGGTGTTTCACCTTGTGTCGCCCAATTTTGGTGTCCAAATCTGCAGTCCCCTCGACGGGAATTTCATTCCCGTCGAAGTTCTGGAGTTGACCAGGAACAGAGGTGAGAGGAATACTGTAATTCTCCCCCCTTCCTGCATTTAGTTCATCAAAGGCCCTTTTGGACAGAAGGGTAGCTTGGGATCCAGTGTCCACCAGTGCCAAAATTGTACCCTGCCCCTGTACTTGTACCGGGGCATAGTATCTTCCCTCCTTCTCCTCAAGGGGGCACATATAATGCAAATTTTTGGACAAATGGTGGGCTAACTTTATGGTTTTTGACATGGCGAGAGAAGAGATTTGGCCAGAATTCTGTGGAGAGCCTGGGGAATCTGAAAGAAAAAGTTGGCAGCTGGAAATGGTTTCGGGTTCTGGGCCGCCCCTCCCTTTTTGGAGGCAGTCATCAGGATGGGTTTGACCCATGGGATTTTGGTATTGTTGGTTCTGGGATAGAATGATGGGCGGCGACAGCTCAATCCCCACATCTTCCCAGTCCGTTGATTCGGTTTTAGGTTCCCCTGGTTCCGGTTCTGGGCCGCCCCTGCCTTTTTGGAGGCAGTCACCAGGATGGGTTTGAACCAGGGAGGTTTGGTTTTGTTGGTTCTGGGATAGGATGATGGGCGGTGACAGCTCAATCCCCACATCTACCCAGTCTATTGATTCGGTTTTAGGTTCCCCTGGTTCCGGTTCTGGGCCGCCCCTGCCTTTTTGGAGGCAGTCACCAGGATGGGTTTGAACCAGGGAAGATTGGTTTGTTTGGTTCTGGGATAGGATGATGGGCGGCGACAGCTCAATCCCCACATCCACCCAGTCTGGATTGGAATCTCTTCGGACCCATTTTTCCTTGGGAGGAGTTCCCCCATCTCTGAAGGAGAAGATCATTTTCCCAGGATCCTCTGAGGATCCCTCTCCCTCAAATTGGAAGACCTGTACCTCCTCCACAAAGTGGGTCTGTTTGTGTCCTTTGTTTCTCCTACCTCCTCTCTGCTCCTTGGGTGGCAGACTTTCAGGGGTAGGAGATTTTGTTTCCGGTTCCTGGGTTTCCAGGGGCTGTTTACAAGTTGGGAAGGAAGCTTCCTCCAAGGCTTTACACCCCCCTTCCCCTTGTGCCTCCTCCCTGGGAACCGGTGGGTTATCGGGGTGCTGCCCCCGTCATTGATCTGGAGCACCAGGTCCAGAGTTTGGGGCATTCTGTGCCGGCATGCCCATCTGAGGGTTCTGTTGGGCCCTCAGCATGCGGCCCAAATCCTGTGCCATGTTCTGAACCTGGCGCTCTAATTGTGAAACCCGCTCATGCTGATAAAGGGCTCGGTTTTCTCCCCTGGGCTGATCCCGGGAAGGGTAGCTATCCCTTCTCTGGTAATACCCTGGGTTGGGAAGATTTGGGTACCCCTCCACCCTTGGCCTCCCCTCTCCCGGATTAGGTTGTCTGGGCTCAGGGAATTGGGGAAAGAAGGATGGATGGTTTTGGGGTTTTTCTGCGCATTACTTTTATTTTCTATGGGCTTCTGCACCTCATAGATCCGGGTGGCTTGCTCAATGACCCAGTCTAAAGATCTTTTCTCGTGAAAATCTCTCACAAGCTGGGTCATTATGTACTTGGGAAGAGCATGGAAAAATGTGTTGATGAATTCTCTGCTGTCCGTGCGCACCCTTCTGGTGGTCTGCGCAAAGGCACGCTTCAATTCTTGCACAAATTCTTGTGGGGCCTGATCCTCCCCACATTGTAAATTGTAGGCTGCCTTGTGAGCCTCTTGGGGATTTCTATGTACAGAAAAATGTTTCAAGATGGCCGCCCTATATGTGGACCATCTTGAATGGTTTTGGTCCTCTAGCCCCGCAAAGAAACTGGAGTATTCAGGGGAGAATGTCCATTTGACGTACTGGATGCAGCTACTGCTGTCCTTCAAATGGAAAGTCTCCATCATTTGCTCATAGAGCTCCAAGTGTTCCCAAACAAAATACTTGGCGTTCTTATGATAAGGCGTGATGACACTCCTGATTGCATTAATCTGGTTTAAGGGGTCCTTAAGCAAGGCCCTTTTCACCTTATTGGCCTTTTTGGTTCGGGTAACCCTGGTCCAATCATCCTCTGATTCAGAAGCACTGCTCCCAGTGGTGCCCGTCTGATCTTCCAGGTTTTCCCGGATTCTGCGAGCCTGGGAATAGCTGGCAGAATGTGGGGACCTGGTCTCCTGTGTCCTGTGATGCTCAGAGGAGTCTTCAGATCCCTCCTTGCTACCAGGATTTGATGGGTACCCCCCCCCCAGTGACCTAACTGGGCAGAGGTTTTTAGGATGCCCTTAGGGGGCCTAATTTCCTGGGGTTCCCCACTAAATTGCACTGTACTTAGGTGCCCATACCCGGATGCCCGCCCATCCATTCCTGGGTGGTACTGGCCTATGAGCCCCATCCCTGATGGCCTGCTCCTTTCTTGCCAGAGCCTCCTCCACCCTCCTGGTGTGATCTAGCAAACCCTGATGCACTTTTTGGAGGTCACCCAGCCCCTGGAGGGCCAAGTGATTTTCTTCAATTTTTCTTTTTAAATGGCAGACTTCCTGGTCTAAGGTATCTCTTTCCTGACCAAGTGCCTGCATTTGTGACACCAGGTCGTCCCTCTGCCTTTGAAAGGCACCAGCTTTCTGTCGTTCTTCATCAAACTCTGCCTGGGTATCCAGGTCTTCCAAAATCAATGTATTGCTTTCCTCTTTCTCTCTGTCTATGCATTCCCTGTGTAAATTGATCTGTTGCTCCAGCTTTTTCTGGGTCTGCAGTAAGGAGTCCAAACTGTCTTGGTGCTCCTTCTGCAAAGCCAGAATTCTGGTATCCTGGTCTGTCTTTTCCTGTTGCAGTATATCCATGTCCTCTTTTATTTTAATGATATACTGCCTACTATCATTTTCTGACTCCTGGATCCTCTGCCGCCTCTGCTCAGAAGAGACCAGGTCAGATTGGGCCTTCTCTAATGCCAACAGTTGCCTACTTGCCAGATCTTGGCCTTCAGCACATTTGTCCTGCATGGCTCCCATATATAGATACAAATATGCCGCTATCCTAACCATCTTGTCGTGTTCATCTTTAGCTTTAGGAGCCATGTATAGTTCGCTCAGGGCCACATGTAAGGGACCCTGATCTCTCCAGATATCTAACACAGTTGCAGTGACCTGTTGTGTGATTGCCTGCAACCACGCATCCTGGCCCTGCTCAGTCCATTCACCTCTCACAAATAGCTTATGTAAGAAGTGTTCTCTGGCTATTTTGATGTCTACCAGTGTCGTCATTCTAGAATTTGAGTTCCTTCCTGACTTACAGAAGTTTGTATTTTATTTTACAAAACAGACCGTTTCCTTAGATTGTTCCTTTGAGGAGTGCTTTCACAGTGTAAAATGGCATGGTGATCTAACCGGATATGTGTATCCGGTCAGTTGGCACACTGTATTAAGCTGCACAAGTGGTAAATCTAACCCAGAATCTCCGGCTACGAGCCCCCACTTTGTAAGCGGATTCAATTCAACACTACAGCTAAGTCAATGCCTAGTCTGGGATGCTGAGGGAAACCCTTATTGATATATTTTTATGTCCAGTTCGTTTACTCTGGATGACAACCCTTATATAACACCCCTCTCTGAGAATCCCCCTGACCCCACTGAGCCAAGAAGTAGGTTTGTTTTGCAAATTAAAAGCTTTATTTGAAAATTAAACAACATATATACATATCACACTTTTATAATAAATTAATGTTTGATAGCACACTTGTGAAGATGATAGTGATCAATAATGGATAATGTTACAGTGGTACACTCTTTTTGATGGCTTAGAAGTGATATAGAGAGGATAAAGTAGCTGAGAATGCTTTTATGGCTTCAAGGACAATGCAATGAATGAAAATGCAGTACAGAAAATAAACTTGATGTGACTTCAACAAAAGACAATGTAATCACTTTTCTTTGACAATTCACCCCCCCTTTATGCAAGGTAAAGAGATGGAAGGAAAGCACACAGTTCTCAGGAATGCAATTAAATATAATTCAGTCCCCCCCTAGCAAGCTTAGAGGAAAACAGGTAGGAGGTTTAAAAACAGGCAATATACTTTGATGTGGTATGCAAAGAAGTGAGAAATATGCTAAAATGATTTTAATTCCCTCTAGAGGTTCAGGGTGGGTGACAGCTACTTTGTATTAGTTCAGGATCACTTTAGCAATGCTCTATGAATGATTGTCAGGTTGCAAATGAATTTCAGCAAAGGAAAGCAAGGACAAATCTTTTTACACGTGGCTGAAATTAAGCAAAATGTCAAATCGCGGCAAATTTAGTCGCGTGCGTCGAGCGCAATTACGGAGACACTATAAGGAAGTCGGTTCTAGGCTCCTTGGAAAGCTTACAATCTTAGCTTTAAGATGACAGTTAAAACTCGTTCCTACTACAAATGGTTCCGGAGATACGGCCGATTTAGTAAAGGTAGTTTTTCAGATTTGAAATTTTAAAGCTCAGAATGACAGATGACAGTTTTCAGTTTTAAATCAAAAGAAGGGACACGATTTCTATGATGCAGTTCTCATAGGCTAAAATAGTTTGGATTAGATTATTTTAAACTAAGAGATTGGTTTTGGCACAGTGCTAGCTGGGTACTCACACTAGATTTTGGACAGGAATGCAACTTCGTCACAGATCGGGTCAGGATTAGCTGGACTTCTGCTAGCGGTTCTTCACAGCGATCTGGGTCAGCTCTGCTAGCGGCACTGCACAGCCGTCTGGTCTCTGGTTCTGCTCTCAGCACTGCACAGTTCTGGTCTCTCTGGATCTCTGGTCTCTCTGGATCTCTGGTCTCTCTGGATCTCTGGTCTCTAGAGATTGATGGATTTGAAGTCTGGAGTCTCCCGGCAAAGCGTCCCGCAAGAAAGTGGAAAGTGAATGTCTCTACCTGGGTTTCAATGTTCCTTTTATGTGTTTTGAAAATGGGTGTGTGCCTGGGCCTAGCTAAGCCTGCCCCTTTCACTTATCATTGGCCAAGCTTTCCTCTCTCCCTTGATTGGGGGAAAGAAATGGAGTGTCAGAGTGATGCTGTAGGTTTTATGGTCAGAGGAACCTCCCCTTGTCAAATTGCACACAAATCTATTTCTGATCCAAATACATATTTTTCTATGTACCATTTTTCTAATATTATACATCCAGTTAACATATTTTCTGTAGCACCAAACCATCCGATCCCTGTCTTTGTAAGATGTTGTGTTCACTTATGTCAGATTTCTCCCCTTTTCATCCAGATAACGACCTCTAAACCTTTCCAGACTTTACACAAATGTGCACCATGGATATGGGTTTCAGATGATAAAGTGTCAGATTTTTAACATGCATACATTTGGAGTAACAACCTTTTTTCCCGCTACTATCCCCAAGAACATACCACAGGGTCCTAACACCTCTTAAAATGTGCACAGAAAAATCACAAGAATGATGATGTTATTTATATAGTTTTTACAAGTCCGCACTGTGAATTATACATCTTTTTAAAATCATGCTCTGGCCCAAACGGGTGTGGTTTTCCAAAGCACATGGTGTAATTTCTGGTTTATCCACTTTCCCCCAAGCTCAGCTTGCTCTCACAGGCACTGCCCCTCCCAGTTTCTCCCAAGAGGAAGCCATTTTACGACCTCCCCAATATAACATTTGCCTGAGCCATGGACAGTGCTTTGTTTAGTTTCCTGTAGTCCTCAGGTGTCACTCCCCTAATTCAATCAGAGAGGTGTCATCTCCTTTTGGCAGGGGCAGCAGGATGCAGCCAGACCTGGGAAGAGGTGTTGAGCCAGTTCAACTCCTGTCGGGGGTAGTTGTCAGGCAGAATTCAATCTCTTTAAGCCAAGCTTCAGCTAAATGTCATGTTTTTTCCCAGTTTTCTACATTCAAATCCAACTTACAATTTTTACACATGCAGCCAGAATGCTGATTCTAAGTTCAAAACTATGACATTTAACAGTTGCAACCTATGTTACACTCAAAAGTAGGTCACTCATTTATTTTAAACATTTCGATTTTAGTGGCTTTCTGTCCATTTAACTTAAGCTGCTGACATCCACAGCTCAGCCAGTTTTGTTCTAAACATTGTTTTGGGATCTTCATCTTTCCAGATTTTGTATGCACACAAGAATACATTCTGCCAAATGTCTGCTGGTGTTCATTGAGATTTTTGAATATCTTGTGATGTTTAAAATAGGCATTTTGTGCTTGCATTCAGGGAAACAAAGGTGATTTTAAAGCGCTTTTTTTTAGCCAACCGGCACTGCTGTTTTTCCTTTGGCACACATTTCACTCATGGCACTCCTGGCCCATCATGCTTGCACTGGTGGGTGGCAGGTCAGGGGACCACTTTGCTGTGCGCAAAACTGCACGGTTCTCTAGGATTCTGGCGCAAATGTGGGCTTTTCCGCCCTCTTGGATTTCCTAAGCCCACAGCACCAAATGTTGCAGCATAATAGTCCAAACGTGGGTCAGGACACCCAACACTAGCATGTTCACTTTGCGGCTACCCAAAAACCTCCTTAGCGACAACTGAATGGCAGGCACACTCATTGTTTATGAGTTCATGAGCCCTGCATTCTGATATTCTGTAAAAAAGGAAAGGAAGCCGGACTGCATGGATAATTATGGCTCCTTGGCACATGCATTTCCAGTACCCAGGAGGATAGCTCAGGGGCAACATGCTCGTCTTGTTTCCAAGATGACGCAGAGCAACAGTCCGCGGTTAGAATCCTCTGGGTATTAAGAGCGTTAGAAATAACCAATTATAATTATGTCTTTCAAGTGTAAACATCTCCCACTGCCTTGATGGCTTTCATGACTTTGCTTAATGGTGGGATGACAGTGTGGGGATCTTTGGCAGTGGAAAACTTCCGTTGGACATATGCTCATAGAAAGCATGTTCTACTGCATTTGTTTAAATGTTTTTATTGTGTTTTGGCTCCCATCTGAAAACAGATACAGATTACACAATTTTCCATCACATTTGATGTACTTAAAAGCAAGAAAGGAAGATCAGTGAGACGATTGTACAGGTGTCGGGTGAGCAAGTGCAGATCATTTTTCTTCATATGTCAAACTTCCTCATTTTCCCAAGATTACAAATAGGAATTCACATAAAGCCAGGATACGACTCTGCGCGTGTCCACCCATCAGCCTGACCCACCACGCCTAATTTCCAAACACCATGTCTAAGCATTTTTTACGCTCTTCCCTTAAGACAGTGCAGCACATGACCAGATGTTTAGTGGTTTCTTTCAAATCTACCATGCCACATAGCCTACAGTTTAGTCTCTCTCTCCCCCCATTCCAGCTACCAACTCTCTCAAGTGTAGGCAGTCGATTTAAACGTAAACAGAGGTATAGTGACCTCCTTCTTGGGCACGGAAATATAAGAAAATACCTTGAGACCTGTTCCTGCTTGTATGTCAACTTAGCGTATTCCTTGTAGAGGGTGTGCTTTGCTATGACTTCTGATGTTTTCCCCCATTAAACTGAAACAGCTTTTTTGAAACCTTTGCTTGGTTTAAAATTACCTCTTCATTTGACGAGCCAATTTCATACAGTTTATTGTTCATCTGATCATTCAGAGTAGTAATTGATCTACTAGAATTACTCATTTGTACTTCTCCCCATTTTATAAAGGGAGTGACTCGGGGGATTTATTAATTTTGCATAGCTCATAATTTTTCTCCACACTGCCCTCGTACTCAAGGAAATTAGACTAAACTTGTGTTTTAAAACTGAGTTAGGAACTGATAGTGCTAGCCTCAGGATCTCTTTCCATAACTTACCTTGGAATGTATTTAGGTCTGTCCCCAGATAGTTCAAGTTAATGCCCAGCCCGTACAATATCGTCGGCCACACTTGCATTTGATAGAACTGTATCAGCGGAGTCAGTGAAAAGGTACACAGCTGCGCATACACTTGCCTCAATTTAGAATGTAAAGGGCCGTATTTAGCATTGAGGTAGTTAATCCCCCTATATCTTGGATTTGGAGTTAAGAACCTCGTATCCCAAGTAGGTCAATCCGGATACTCGCTCCAGTGGCTCATCTCCCACTCGCCACATCATTGTTTTTGGAGCTCTGTTTGTCGATTGGGGCCATATAAACTGTGCCTATTAAGTTCTTCTTGACAGCTTCCCTCATATGTGCCAGAGTGAAAGCGTCTAGCGGGGTCCCCATCTGCGCTCTAAATCAAATTTGGTAGATGGAAAGGAGTTGATGATTAGTAATCTCCCTTTTAAGATCCCTCAATAGCAGGGTCCCAAAGATCTTACATACTGCATTTAGTTACAGGCACATGGCCCCCTCAGCAATCAAGGGTTCTTTCCTTTACAGTTGCCTCTCCCTACCCCCGGTGAACCCTGTCTTTGCCTCTCCCTACCCCCGGTGAACCCTGTCTTTACTTGTATTGATGCTTTATAATCTTCTTTTGTGGGTATGCTTACACATATCTATGACAAGTACTTTAGACTTCTGGTATATTAATGACAGCAAGATGTGTCAAGGACATTCAAAAGTGTGGGAGAATCATTAAACAAAGAAATAGGAAAAGGCAGCAACACTGCAGCAGCAAACCCAGGACATTGAATGTGGAGTAGCAGGCATCAGGGTACACCAAGAGATTAGGTGACCTACATCATTCTGTATGTATTGATGGTAGGTGTATCCCAGAATAACTTTTTTATTTTTTTTTATTTTATTGTAAAACTTCAACTTGATATTTCATATCATGTTTTTGTTACATTTCCAAAAGAAAGAAAATTCAGAAAATTCAGAATCTTCCATCTCCTCCTTGGATAGTCTTAGTTAAATTTAACAATAGATGTTGTACTTTAGGGTAACACAGTTACCGGAAAGGGCGACCACCGAGGAGGCAGATCTTTCAGATACTGGTGGCCTTCAGTTGGGTACTGACTTTAGGGCTTCATCAAAGAAGTTGATGAGGTTGCAAGAGAGCTTGATGTTGTGACCTGCTGTTGCGTTATCCCACCAATCGTCAGGCTCCTCAGATTGTGTTTTGAATTCATTTAGATGCACCTCACGGAGATCTGTCAGCATTGGGCACAATATAGCTAGGTGCTTTAGAGATTCAACTTCTGTGGTTTTGCAAAAGCGGCAGTAATTGTTGTTTGCTGTTTCTTTATTCTTTTGCCTCCAGAGCATCTCATTAGTATTTAGAGCGTTCAATCGCAGCCTTAGGAATTGTGCCCTGTGGTGGCGAGACGGACAGTTCGTGAGATATTTTGGTTGACAATTCAGTTTAACTTGACTTCTGGAAGTGGGCAGGGTTGATTTAAGGGCTAGGCGGGTATTGTAGGTTGTGATCCAATCCCATTCCGCTAGCTTCTTCTTGGCGTGTTGTGGGCGCTTGACTAGCTCTTCCTCCGATATGCCTGCGTCAGCCATAATAGAATTTAGTTTGAGCTTCCATGTGTGAATGAGGACATTGTCGGTGGATCCCAGCCCCGGCTTAAAGATGTTATATGCCGGGATGGTAGAGCTGCGTAGTATTTTGCGCAGAGTAGATAGAGATTTCCAGACAATTGTCATATACATGGAATTCAAAGCTAGCTCATATCTCAGAGCTGACATGGAGATATGATTCGGGAGGCTCAGGACACGTCTCCAAAACGTTCCCTCCAATTGGCACCATAGGTTGTGATTGATATTCAAGGCTGCTTCGCCGCCAAAAGTAATAGTTGGAATTACTTTTTGAAGATAGAACGTTACTACGGGAGTGATAGAAAATTTCCCGTAGTCAATGTTTATTTTGACAGCTTGGAGACTCAGGATCTTTATTTTGTCCATCAGATCACTGGTCCATGCAGCTTTGCAGACCGAGTCATTGACCATTACTCCAAGGTAGCGGATAGACTTGACTACATTTAGCACTTTTTTTTCTATGTGCCATTGGAAAGACCTGTCTTTTTTTTGACCTACCTTGGCCGATGCACATGATTTTTGTTTTCTCTGCATTTAAATAGAGCTCGTTGAAGGTTAGAAACTCATGCAGGCGAAGAAGAAGATGTTGAAGGCCAATTTGGGTTTGATCAACCAACACTATGTCGTCAGCATAAACCAGGTGATTAATTAAGGTTCCGTTTAACTTGGGTGGAAAACAATGGACAGACTTTAGCCACTCGGGTAAATCAGCTATAAAGAGTTTAAAAAGGTCTGCTGCGAGGGGGCAGCCTTGTTTGACGCCTTTAAATGTTCTTATTGGATCTGTAAGATCGCCTTGTGAATTGACTCTAACTTGGATGGACGTGTTGGAGTGCAAGGCGATGATGGGCTCTAACAAATGCTCTGGACAATGCCACAGACGTAGTTTTGCCCACAGTTTGGTCCTATTTATGGCGTCAAATGCTTGTCGAAGATCGACAAACGCCAGGAAGATTCTTTTTTTCGCCTCCATCGCTGACAACTTTAAGAATGTTAATATTGTCAGATTCACATCAGTCCCCACGTTTTTCGTGAACCCTGTTTGGCGACAGTCAAGTTTTCCTGTTGAGATTGCCCAATTCACCAGCTGTTGGCGCAAAAAGGAGCCGAATACTTTCCCAATAGTATCTAGGAGGGCGACCGGGCGATAGTTAGTAGGATCGGCTCGACATCCCTTCTTATATATCGGAACTACAATCGCCCTGCACCAGGAGGAAGGCAGTTTCTTGCAGCTTGTAATCTGACAAAACAGCTCGTAAATAAATTTCGCCCAGTGTACGCAATGTTTTTTGAGCATGAGATTTGATATTTGGTCCGGACCAGCAGCTCTTGAGTTTTTCAGCTTGGAGATTGCATGTTCAATCTCTTTGCAAGAAGGTATGATGTCCCAAGTAGAGAGTGTCACATCAGGCTGCGGGGGATCTTCAGACTCAGGTTTTTCATACATTAAGGTGGAGTATTTGCGCCATTTATCGCTGGTGATTTCATTAGATATTGCTGGGGATGATTTGGAGCGGCCCTTATTCAGGATGGCCCAGATTTCACGGGTATTTTTCTGTACAAGGAGTTTTAACATCGTTTCTGCTCGACCTTGATCGATGATGGTTGAGTGTGATCTTAGCCAATTTCGATAATCTTGTCGTCGGTTCTTGATCTTCATTGCCTTACAACGTAGATCGCACGGCTCTCTTTTAATTTGCCTGAGATCTTTCCTTAGTAGTTTTTTTGCCAGTGCAATTTCAGAACTATATAGATGTTTCGGCAGTGATCCGAACGTTCTTGAATTGGAAATTATTTGAGTGTGGTCCATCAGCAGATGTGTATATTCTACTGTCTCGAGTTCGTTTACGCTGTGGCATAAATTAACGATGGCAGATCCATTGATTACTAATCGATTGCCTGCTGCATTTGTTTGTAATTGAAAAGAGTATTTGTCTGGCGTTTTGCAGAGTTCTTCATGCCAAACAAGCCGCAGCAGGTTATGATCGCTAGATGACATCGGCTGCACTTTAAGAGAAGAGACCTTGTGGAAGAGATCCGCCGAGGCCCAAATATAGTCGAGGGTGTTCGTTCGAGCCATGCTATGCCACGTCGGATTTGCAGGAGAGTCACCCTTTGTTGTTCCATTTAGCATCTGGCAGTTGCGTTCCAGAAGTTCCTTTGACCAAATTTGGCCTCGCTGAGCTACTTCAAGATCCGGAAGCCGGACGTTTAATTTGGTGAGTGGATCATATTTAAACCAACTACAGTTGAGGTCACCGCAGAAGAGTACAGAAACATTGTTGTGTTCTACAAAGGTGTGATCTATTTCAATCAATACTGACTGAATGAAAGATGTTGATGAAATCATGGCGGGATTCCAGTATCCATTTATTATTAGAAGATTGGAGACGGTGGCTCTTAATGAGAGTTTGATCAAAGTGCTTTGCACAAATGGGTTAGGGTTCGTGGAGACAACGAGCGACCACCAGTTCTGGATTTTCAAAAGTGTTAACAAGCCCGCAAATGGTCGACCCTTTGGGTTCTTTCTAGCTGGATTTATCAGCGTGATGAATCCATCGCGAGTCGGGGGATCCCGTAGCCACGTTTCCTGTAGACATAACGCAAACACATTCACCAAAGGTTCTTGAAAAGTGTTAAGCAAGTGCGTGAATCCCCTCGTGTTCCATGACAGTAGAATTATTTCTTGTTGTTTGACGTTGGCTCATTGTTATTTGCGTGGACCATTTGGGAATCGTTTTGCGTTGTTGGCTCTTCTTTCAAATGACTGATGCGTGGCAGCGTCTAAAATGTCGGGTGATGAGACTAGAGATTGGCGCAGGGCCTGACGCCTGGCGGTGCGGTGACTTGCTTCATGGTCACGATTTGCCTTGAAAGATGAAACGCCTCTCATAGTAAGAGGTTTGAGGGTGAGATCGAAGCCGTAAAGCAGGAGATCTTCGTTTGCTTGAAGTAACATGTTTTTTACCGCCGTCGATGAAATGTGGAGAATCACTTGGTCGGAAGATGATTCTGTTATATATTCCACAATTTTGATGTCATCTGATGAGATGGCTCGCAGTGGTGGTATACATGCGAACAGTTTTAGAATGTTTCCTCTATTTAGGTTAACTTCTTTGTCGTCTGAATGGATATTTTGGAGACAGAGTTTCCACTTGCTAGTTTGAGACTCAAAATTGGCAGGACCAGGAGCGCGCTGAACTGGAGGCAAGGCCAATTTTAGCTGATTCGACGTGTGTTTGGGATTTAGCCTACAACTCAATGATTGTTGTGCTTTCCTCTTTATTGAGGGTGAGATTTGTCTGGCATTAGTCCTTGATTGTGCGATCTTCGAAGTTTTATTTGCCTCTAGCTTCTCCCTCATTGGTGGCCCAGTTGATATTACAGCTGGAGCTACAAGAGAAGCATTGATGGAATTCTCAAGATCAGCTGAGTAAGTCGATAGATCACATAGGTCAACAAAAGAATCTTGAGAACCATTTCCAGTGGAAGCATCGTTGGAGGCTATGCGCCGTCGTTTTGTTGAGGTCCTTGAGGGACTCAGTCTGGCACCTATAGATCTTGATGGTGCATTGTTTGTAGGTTTTATTAAAGTCGTTGTATGAACATGCCGAGTGAACAGACTTGTCTTCTTGGGGGTTGTTAGATTCCTTATAAATTTTTTTTTGATTTGCTGTTGTTTTTGTTTAGGTTGTGTGTTTTTTTTGTTAAGGAGCTCTGTCTGCTGTCCGGCAGGCTTTTTCAGATTAGTTTCGACGCTTGTAATGATTGTTTTTGCTGGCCCTTTGAATATATTGAATGTATATTCGCTTGAATGTATATTTTGTAAATTTTGTAAATCTTCCTGTAATACTCCTGTAATACTCTGTCACATTGCCTTGTCATGCCTTCATCTTGTTGTAACTAAGTTAAGCGCCCGGTTGCCCCTGGGCCTGGTGCGCTATAGAAATAAATAAAATACTAAAAAAAAAAAATACTAAATTCACTGATGTGGAGGTTTGTGCCGGTACTTGTCCTTGTGACGAGATTTCTTTTGTTGTGAGAGTGCTTCTTTGCGGGACTGATCCCTGCGTTTTTCGAGTTTGAGACTGAAGTGTCATGGGAGGGAGCCGGAAGGCTCATTGTTGGATCCGACTGCGGTGGGTCTTTTCCAAGTGTCGCAGGTGCGGTCGATACTTGAGAATGGGGGAATCTTGATGAATTTTCTTGTTTCTTGCTAGGGTCTCGGGAGGCAAAGATTGTGTTTTTTCGCATCCATTTCACGGCGTCCAACAAGCCTTCCATTAAAGAATCGTTTTGACAGTGATGACGAGCAGCGAGATCGCTCAGCCTGTCTTGCCATCGCACCGAATTTTCAGCATTTGATGTCATTTGGGCTTGAAGGAAGCACGAAAAGTGTTCAAGTTTATCGAGTTTTGCCGTTAGGTTGGAAATGGCTGCACCTTGGTCACTTATTGATCCTATCAATGATTCCAAAATTTTAGTGAATGGAGCTAAGGCAACAGCTGTGGCAGCTAAGACGTTGTTGTGTATCTGAGAAAGCGCTTCGGGTGAAATGCCAAACGATTGAGGTGCAGAGTCATGAAGGGACAAGGAGCCAACAGAATTGTCCAAGTTGTAATGCGGTTTAAAAGTGGTAAATATTTTTGCAGAAATCGTCGGATGAACTTCTTCGCTAAACTGAGATGGCCTTGGGTGTGGAGTACTTGCATTCAGCGTTGAGTTTTCGCATACAGGAGGTATGATGGAAGTACGTTTTGCCTTAAGTTCGGCGACTCTTTGTAGACGACTAGCACGAGCAATCGCACTCCGATCGCATGGAATGGGGGATGGATTGAATGCTGGTGCCGGTGGCTGAGGGGTGCTAAATGGCTGAACGTCGCTGAGCTGGTCGTTTGCACTCGAGATGGAAGAGCGACCAACATCTGGAGCTTGACATGCCAAAGCGCTATCGTTATCAAGTTCGGTGCATTCAAAGGCTGCTCCTAGAGTAGTACGACCTGCTATTTTTAAAGTGGGAGGATCAATTTGGGAATTAATTGGATTGGTTGTGGCCAAGAAACGTGAGATATTAGCAGGGGCCATCATTGAATTTTCGGTGATGACCAATGCGCTCTTGGGGCCGCTCGACTGAACCGGAAAGTGACAAGTGCTTCCCTTCTGTAACAGAATGTCATTGACTGTGGGGCGACAAGTCAGCCTCACAGTTGGCGTAGAAGGTCGTTTTTTGTACAGAGCTTGTTTGGGAGGTAAATCGTTCATCGCAAGGTTTCCCGACTCAAGATTCGGGATTGTTAACAGTTCTTCATCGGTCACTAAATGTGACAAGAGACCTTTGTCTGTAGAGAGACCAGCAGCATTCATGATGTTGTTGTTATGAAAGGATGTAGATGCCATTATAGCCGGTTGCGTCGTTCGTAATGTATCAGATGTCTTAACATCGAACCGAGGTGCCGGAATGTCGCCTAGAACGTTCACTGAGTTCGGTGAGTCCACCTTGCTCACTCCGTTTGCTGATATGTCTGTTTCATTGACAAGTGAGATTTCATCATTCAGAGCTGGATTGCATTCCAAATTGATAGTGAGGAGTCTCGATGGATCGGGATTATCTGCCTGTGTTGCTAAGGAATGGGATGGAACTGTGAGCAATACAGGTGGAGTTAAGGCATCAGTTTGCGCGCATTGCTCTTTGAGAGACAGCAAGACTAGGGGCTTTGGAGAGCTGCTAGCTTCTGTTGGTAGTAGCTCATTTGTAGCCATAAGTGCACGTCCAGTAGCTTTGCTTACCTTTGGGCCGACTGCAGCTTTCATCATAGACCAAGGATTTGTAGAGCGCCGTTGCTGTAAGGATTTCTTTCGGGTCTGGGGGCCGTCTGCCGATAAAGTCATTGTTTGTAGCGACTCGGCAACAGTACGTAAAATGAGGCCACCAGTGCCTAACAGTCGCTTAACAGTCACTGGGCTTTACTCCTGACGGGCTTAACGCCGCAAGGGTGGTAGCCTCTGTCCTTTGAAGGCCGGCCCGAGTCACGTGATAGGGTCACGTGCCGATGTTGCCACGCCTCCTCCAGGAAGCGTGTTGGAGCAGCGTTCGCGGCAGGAGCAGGGGGCAGCTGAGGACTGAGAAGTGCTTTCTGTGGTAAGTTCCACTCACTGAGCGGGCGGCAGCCTCTGTCCTTTGAAGGCCGGCCCGAGTCACGTGATAGGGTCACGTGCCGATGTTGCCACGCCTCCTCCAGGAAGCGTGTTGGAGCAGCGTTCGCGGCAGGAGCAGGGGGCAGCTGAGGACTGAGAAGTGCTTTCTGTGGTTATCCCAGAATAACACTGCCAAGATGTTGACAGGCGACTTTACTCCATAACAGTCATTACAGAGCCAAACAGCAAAAGCATATATGCATATGCTTACAGTGCAGTGTGGCTCGAGCACAAACACAATAGATTATTTTTATAATATGTAAACCCATGCACGTTCATAACACACACATGAATGAAATAGCTTAAGTGGTTCACTGCCACAGACATTTTAAAGATTCATATATTCGTGGATTTTACCACAACCAAAGATCCCCAATGGGAAGTACTGTTCCTCAAATATGACCCACAACCTATTGGGCTATATTTCAAATATAATGGTCAAATAGTTGTCATCATTGCAGCATCTACTCCTTAACAAGGACGAACGGAAGATATGACACCATGCCCATATCTCTTGCCTTGCAGTGAAAAACATCAGAGTCACATTTGGGTGACAGAAATAGGCGAATGTTGCATGTAACCCCACTGAAATAGTCCAAATAATGTTGCACACATACATGCACTCTAGGAGGCAGGTATGGAAATGATGCTCACAGCCAAGAACCAAGAAACACAATGGCCCTCATTACGACCCTGGCGGAAATCAACCGACCGGACCGCCATAGCGTAAATAGCATTTCCGCCATTGCACGATGGAGCAAAGTGCGGCTCATTCCGACCCATCGGGCACGAGCACCACGCCATGGCGGAAGTGCAAAGTCCGCGATGGCGGAAATGACCCCAAAACGGCCCACACCGCCGCCGTACGGCGCCCTAGGTGCAATACCGCCACCCATCTTAGCGGACACCGCAGTGAGCGCCAACCGGAAAGTACGGTGACCGTAAATATACGGAAACGGAAGTAAAAGCATGGTCCCGGAACGGGAAACAACACGCCATACACCTATAAAACCACAAATTCCACACAACCATTAAAAATACTACCCTGAGACACATCCCAACCCGTCATCCACCCTAGTGAAACCAAGAAAAATGGGAAAAGTAGCGAAGAAAGCGTGCGACCGCAAGCGGCAGGTCCACTTCTCCCGTGAGGAACTCACCGTGCTCACAGAGACCCTCCAGGAGAATGCTGCCGCCGTCTTCTCCACGCAAATGACCAGGACGGCACTTGCGAACAAGAAGGCCATATGGGCCCTGGTGGCACAGCGGGTAAGTGCGGTGGGGACCGCACCCCGCAACCCACAGCAATGCAGAAAGCGATGGGACGACCTGCGGATACGCGTCCGTAGCATACTTTCTGCCAACCGCAACATTGCCACAGCTACCGGGGGAGGATCGGAATCACCCATCAAGTTGACCCCCTGGGAAGAAATCTGTGCCTCCACCATTGGAATGGAGAGCATAGAGGGAGTCGGAGGGATGGAGAAAGGAGTGCAGACATCCGAAGAATCAGGTAGGTGTCCCAAATAAAACAATGCCAAAACCACAATGTCCAATCAAGTGAAGTACCACGTGCCCACATAGTGCAACAGTAACACATGTCCAGGAGAACGTCCACATACATAGGCCTGATAGCACACTTTAAAACTCACATCAAATACATAAATAATTAAAAATCCTAAAAACACCCTCTACACGTGCAGCAGGCACACCCTAACTGCAGGCTGCCAAACAACTGCACCCTCACTCCACACACAAATGAAACCACCTCCAAGGCCCCGACCCAAATCACCCTCAGGTACCACCCCAATGCATGTGATACATTGCCATTCCAATTCCCACAGACCCATTAATAACGCTCGCCCTCCTTTACTCCACCACAGGGTCCGATCCAAACGACGAGCTCCAGGACACCCCTACCAGCACACCTGCAAAGAGGGCCAAGACCAACGGCCAAAGACCCTCCACCTCAGCTGCACGCATCAAGACACGGAAGCAGCACAAATCAAGTGGCAGCACAGAGGAGGGAACTCCAACAGGCACCCCAGCAGCCAGCATGCCCACAACAACACCACCACAGGTCCCCCCAATGGATGCCACAGTAGGCACTGCTTCTGGTGGCAGCAGCACCATAGGTGACACTGCATTAATGGCAGCATGCTCCGACACAGAAAACGGGGATGTCGAAGTTAGATCCATCCATGACCTGTCTCAATCCCCCTGTCTGTTCCATCCCGTACACCATGAGGATACCACGCAGGGGCACCCACAAGACGACGACTGGCCATCCCCCACAAGCCCTGTGGCAAGGCAACATGAGGTGATCAGCCACTCTGTGACACCACCGCAAATAGCCATGGCCCAGCAGAGGCAACAGTCCCTCGACCAGGTAATCGTGCAACAGCAGCAACTGGCCACGCTCCTCAAGGACCATGCCGATGAATGTGGGGGCACTAAGGCAGACATAGAAACATCAACTGAGACACTTAGGGCAGAAATGGAGAGAAGTACAGAGACACTAAGGGCACAAATGGAGAGTAGCACCGAGAGCCTGAGAGTACAAATGGAGAGAAGCACCGAGAGCCTGAGGGGGGAACTGCATGCGACGTCCAAAGACGTATGTGCCGAACTTGCCGCAGTGCGCCGTGTGCTCACTGAGCTCTCACAAACCCTTAGGGACATGCATGGACGTGAGCAGGCAGAGACATCATCCGTTGCAAGTTCCGTCCAGGGCAGCCCCCAACGTAGATCTGGGAGGAACCTGCGCTCCACAGGCAGGGGTGCCCCTGATACCCGCAGAGGGGGCTTGCAATAGCGACTGCCCACTGACAATGAACATCTTTGGACACTGGTGTTCGGGGGGGAGGTAGGAGGGTGGAGGGGGTGTGTTGGGCTCACTTGGGTGGCGGGTCGATAGGGTGTTTAACATGATATCACATATGCCATAAACAATGCACGATCATCCAATGAGATGTGTGGACATTGATCTTTGTGTACGAGGCCATTATAGGCGTACAGTCCATATTGTGCATGTTCCAGACACACACAGTGCCACGAGTCCCGTGTCCATGTATCAGCCACCAGGCGTGTGTGCTAGAAGCATGCATCTATGAGATGCTGACGAATGTCACGGCCCTCCTGTGCCTCGCGGACTCCTTGAGGTGCTGCCACATCCCCACCCTCATCATGACCATCTTCAGGTGCTTGCAGTTCTGCGTCAGGGGGCATGGGCACATTTCTACGTACGCACATGTTGTGTAGCATGACACATGCCATCACCATCTTTGCAACCTTCACATGGCGGTACAGGAGTGCCCCGCCAGACCTGCTGAGGCAGCGGAAACGAGTCTTCAGTAGGCCGAATGCCTCTTCTATGACTACACGGGTACGTGAGTGGGCATGGTTGTAGTCCTCCTCATGCTGGTCCCGTGGGTTCCGGACTGGTGTGAGGAGCCATCTCTTCAGAGGATACCCGGCATCACCTGTATGTGGACAATAAAGGAATTTTGAGGAATGCCATTGCTACGTACGCACCCCCCCCCCTTCCTGCCAGGTCATTGCCGCATCACATACCCCACATCATCATGCATGAAATGAGACTCACCGAGTAGCCAGGATCTGTTCCCTGTGTGTCGCTCCATGTAGCGTGGTATTGTAGAGTTCCTCAAGACCATAGAATCATGGGTTGATCCAGGGAATCGGGCACAACAATGTGTAATGATCCTGTTGGAGTCACACACCATTTGTACATTCAGAGAATGAAATTGTTTTCGGTTGCGGTACTGGGCCTCCATGGCATGTGGGACGACCAATTCCACATGGGTGCAGTCGATGGCACCAATGCAACCCGGTATGCCGGCAAGTGCATGGAATCCCACTTTTGTGTTGGTAATTTCCTGCTCCGAGCGTGGTAGAGAGATGTAGTCGTCTGCGTGCTGCAGGAGGGCATCGAGCACTTGCAATAGTGTCCGTGAGAACAGTGGCTGTGAAATGCCATGCAACTGTCCGACTGTGTGCTGGTAGGTGCCTGTGGCCAGGAAGTGGAGTACAGACACCACCTTCAGTAGGGGTGGGATGGCGGTTGGGCTATCTATCATGCTGACAAGGTCAGCCTGTGTCATGTCCACAATGGCGGTTATGGTGTCCCGGTCCAAACGGTAGAGGGTGTGGATCTGCTCATCCGTGAGGTTGAACGGATGTGCTCGGAGGCGTGGGATTGCGGGCTGCCTGCGTGGTGGTAGTGGCTGTGCTGGCGGCCCTTGCTGGCCCTGCCTTGCCCTCCTCCTCCTCCTGCGTCTCCTCCGTGCGGCCGGTTGTAGTTGGTGTTCGTCTTCTTCTTGAAGTTGGAGTACTTGCAGTGCTATCAGGTCCCCCAGGGCCAACATAGCTAGTCCTGCCGGTAGCATTTCGGAGTGGGTGTGGTTGTGGGAGGAGACTGGGTGTGCAATTTATGTGTTTTCAGGCTGTATGGCCTCCACCTGTGGTGATTCATTCCACCTGTGCAAGCTGCTCTCCCCTTTGGGCGAGCACGTCCCGCACACAACGCTGCAATTCGACGAATGGCATCTTGCTATTACAATCATGTATTTGTACCCGATGGCAGTGTAACATTGGTTGATATGTTCATTCGGCTATGGTCCCATTGTTTCACATACTATCTTTGCAGTCGCGAACAGACTTGTGAAGGGTCAGTGGAACGTAGTACTCGAGTAACGGTGGACCCTCATGCAACACTGTACCGAGGTTCACCGACGGGCGGGGCGTCCCATTTGTGAGTGAAGGCAGTTGCCATTTTCACACACAGCCGCACTAGATGGATTAATTTGTGATTTCAAGCGGCCACAGATGCCTTTTCGACGTGATGTTGCAAATGAGGAATTCGAAGGGCGGCGCTTTCGGTTTTCAGCTAGCGGCGAGGAGATGCCCACAGGTCTGACTGCAAATATAACGTTCTATTGTTCAATGTCCTTGGGACAGGGGCCATGGCGAGGATGCAATGATTGATATGAATAGTTTGGGATGCGCAATAGCGAAGTGGGCGATGAGGCCGGACGTTCCCAAATACATGTTACTTCACAACACTGGAATTACGGGCTGGGGCACAGTGGATTTTGCAGGCTGCATAACGCACAGACTCAATGGAAATTTCACATGTTATGTGAGTATGGAAACAGGCGTTTTCATTACGGGATGAGGGAATGATGTATGGATGCATGGACAGATGATTTGATACAGAGTTTGCCATGTACAGGGCTTCTTGGAATCTATCCGCCTCCCCTGCGCTATGTGATGCAGGGCTGCCATAGTGGGACCATCGTCTATCTGGCCTTGTTGAGCCCTCCCTGTCTCGACGCGCCTTCAGACACTTGTGTCTATGCACGTTACCAATCCCATCTGATGGATTCTGTTTTAACAGACGCATGCACAGGTACACTCGTTTGTGATAGTGTTTTCACCTCGATATAGATAGTTATGATTCTCAAGTGGTTTTTGGGTGGTGATGATCCTTTGGAGTGGGCTAGCATGCATATGGCTGTGGATTTGGTGTGATCATTGAAGTGAGTAATTCAAATGTAGTTCTGATGGCCATACTATTCTTTTTCATTTCATTTGGGTGACAGGTATCTCCTCCCCTTTTGCCACTGCCATCTGTATGCCACTCCTGCAGATGGATTTTACTCCCGACACCTGCTGCTTCGTGTTAATCAGTGGAGCAGCATTACGATCTTATGGGACGATCGCCAATGGGCCACATGCCCTTACGCAGTACTAGTGGCTAGGAGCAACATTTCGGCCTTTCAGCTGGACTAGTGCCTCCCTATTGGGACGGCCCTGCGGTTCTAGGCGCTTCCATGTTGCCTTTTTGAACGTGAATGTAGCCCCTGTGTACCATGAAGGAACAGGGCGTCACACAAGAAGAGGCTGGTCATTTATTGCGGATGCAGCCCACAATGGTGAAATGTGTTTTGGAGTTCATGGCCTAATGGCTGTATGGGCTTGGTGAATTTGTTGTGCATTAAATTTCTATTCTGATATGAACCGTGTAGCGTTCTTCTTTGCAAGTGATGTGGCATATTCCTATTTGGGGAGCGATGTATTGTGAGGAGATCTGCATTGGGTTCCAGCTTCGGAGTATGGTTGCGTGGTACTGTGCTGGGCGCGTTTGCCTACGAAGCCCAGTGAGGTCAGGGATAAGGGCTGCCAATATGACTGTTTTGATGATGTCATGCTCAGGGGCGGGGGATTAGCTTTTGTGTAACAGATGCCGGTCAGCCAGTTGGATTGGTGGAATGATGTGATTATCGGAATATTGCTGGTCACAGGTGCCTGTGTTTGCGTGCGTTTCTTGGTGGGAGACTGAGGTCATGTCCATTTGTATAGCTTCTGTATTCGTGCCATCTGTGCCCTGCAGCTCCCATTGGCCCCTCTTGAGATTCATTTGTTCGTTGGCAGGCATGGATGACTAGTACATTTCACTGGTTGCATTGTGTGACTTCATTGCACCTACGGGGAGTTGTACAATGTGGCCAGGGAGCGGTGTACAGGCACTCAGTAGGGCCGTTTACGGTTGGTTCGCGATGCCGTACTTCTCACCATGGCGGAATGGTACTTTCCGCCGTGCTTGATGGCGTTAGGTGCATGTCCGCTAGGGTCAGAATTCGCGTACCGTTGCGCCATGGTGGTAATTACGGTTTGGCATGGCGCGCGCGCGCGTACTTGGTGCAGTTAGCGTTGGCGTTCACTACGGTGTCGCTAATGGCATCGTACTTTGCGGTGACGGGTCATGATCGCACCGAGCGCTATTCGATGGCGGTATTGCATTTCCGCCATCGTTTTTCGATTTCCGCCAGGGTCGTAATGAGGCCCAATCTCTTTACAGATGGCAGCCGCTCCATTAATTTAGATGTGCATACACACCCATCAGTCTGGACACCCACCCGCCTTGCCATTTCACTGGATTAAGCATGGTCCAATTGATTTGTGTAAAACTCTGATGTTTCAAATTTCTACTACAAGCAGGTAGGCATATTTCTTATTTTTTAGCTTTGGGTAAAAGAGATTTGAGTTAAATTGACTTTGCATCTCTATAAGCCAGACATTTTAGGGTCGTGCACAGCAGGGGATACTGTGAGTGGAGCAAGAGATTAGACCTTGTGTTAGTTAAGGGAATTTAATTTATTTAAAATATTGGTAGATTAGGATTAGAAATAGGCTAGAGTAGAAATTAATGAAAAGTAGGGATCATGGTAAGGTATTTTGAATTAGGATATATCCTATGGAGGGACACATAATTTTTGTTTTTTCCAGAGGAAAACAAGAAACAAAAAAAACACAGTCAGGCCAATGTATTGTTCCAGTGCAGGGGAACACAACATTGCAGATATCCTTATTTGGAAGTAGAACACCAAATCAAAACAAAACACATACGTTCTTATTGCAGGAGAACATACAATCACATGGACGCATCAGTGCTATTTTAGATGGATGACAGCACACAATTACAGATTACAGAACCCACTCATATTAAAGGAAGGACCCTCGATTGGGTTGCCGAACATAATTGCCCTACCTTTATCACTTCTATAATGCCTCAGCCTTGGTCCGACCACTACCTAATATCCTTCACGTTAGAAGCTACACCTCCCACGAACACTAGCAGTATAACACCTGCTGTTCCTACCAGAAATAAAAGAAATATTACTCCTGAAAATGTTATCCCCCTCATCCTTCCTACACTGAGCGCTATCTCAGACCAGACCGACCCATCCACTATGGTAGAAATGTACAACAAAGTGATGCACCCAACCTTAGATGTCATTGCACCATTGAAGGTTAGAAAGAGCAAACCGCGCCAACACCTAAACACCTGGTTTACGCCCCATCTGAAAGCCATCAGAGAAGAGAAACATCTAAGGGAAAAAATCTGAAGATCAGACCCCTCAGACCTCAACAAAAATAACCTGAACAAACTATCCACCCTCTATAAAAAAGAAATTATCTTAGCTAAACAATCTTCGTATAACTCCCGAATCTCCCAAGCCAAATCAAATACCAACAAATTGTTCGCCATCCTTAAAGAAGTAGAATCTTCCATTCAAGTTCCCGACTCCTGCCTTAAGGACAAAAATTGGTGCACAAGTATACAGAATGCCCTGGCCAACAAGATAACAACTCTCCAGGCGAAGATTAACAATAAAAAAGATACCCTTATTGCCTCTAAGACTGGTATCAGTGCTACTACTCCTAAGACTGTCACAAACATCATACCTCCACCCCAGACCACCCAGACCCCACCCACACCTCTGACCCCCAGTTTCCACTTTCACAAGGTTTCCATCAAAGAAGTTGAAAAAGTTATCCTCACCCTCAAACCGTCTAACTGTCATGGTGACTCATGTCCAGCCCAAATTATAAAAGACGCTGCCCGTGAACTCTCCCCATTCATCACTAAACTTATAAACGCCTCATTCACATCAGGCACCATACCCCGCAATTTAAAGCATTCCTGGGTCCTCCATCTCCTTAAAAAACAAACCCTTGACCCTTCCACCAACTCCCGCCCCATAACCACAGTGCCATTCCTACTGAAAATCTTGCATAAAGTAGCATATCTACAAATCCAGCATCACCTTGAACAAAACCACCTCCTAGGAGTGTGTCAGTCTAGCTTCAGACTTCAGCATGGCACTGAGACCGCACTCGTAGACCTCAAGGCACAAATAGACACAATGAGAGACAAAGGTAAGATGGCACTCTTGCTACTACTTGACCTCTCAGCCGCGTTTGATTTGGTAGACCACTCCATACTCTGCAACCACCTGCTCTCCGCGGCCCGCTTCTCTCAGGAGGCAGTTGCCTGGATCCAGTCCTTCCTTGATAATAGGACAATGCGAGTCTTCTCTCCTCTAGTAGCTGCGGACCCCACGCCCATCTCATGCGGTGTACCCCAAGGCTCTTGCGTATCTCCTACCTTGTACAACATCTTCACAAAGCCCCTTTTCGATGGTCTAGGTATCACCTACACAAATTATGCCGATGATACACAGATCCTCATCCCGTTGACGGGAGATTATGACAAGGATTTGGCCTTTGTGAACAGAGTCTACCTCATCATCCAGGCATGGATGGCCTCTCACGGTCTATGTCTAAACAGAACTCCTCATTCTAGGTACCCCATCCAACATCAAAAACTAGGCCCCAACTACGCATCCCTCATAATTGACAACAATAACATTACTGTGGCTAAGGTAGTTAAAACTCTTGGCTTTTACATAGACTCCACGCTTACCTTTGGTAAACAAGTAAACGCTATGGCCTCAGCTACCTCCTACACCTGCAAGCTGATCAGAGCAGCTAAGCCGTTCCTCTCACCTAACAACTGCATTACTCTAGCAAGAGCCCTAATCTTATCCAATTTGGATTATTGTAACGCCCTAAAAATAGGCAGTAACAAATACATTACGTCCAAAATTCAGACTCTCCAAAATAATGCCCTGAGAGCCGCCCTAAGCCTCCCCAAAAACGCCCATACTTCTAACCTCAGGAGATCCGCTAACTGGCTCTCTACGAAAGATAAAATCCTCCTTAAAAATGCATCTTTGTTACACAAATGTCTCAACCAAGCAGCCCCACAATACCTCACAGCCAGATTTACTAGACAACAGCCTCTCGTCCCCCAAGAAAAACGAACTCGAATCTACTAGTAATACCCAGATTTAAGCTTACTAAATCCCGAGGGAGTAGCTTCCCTGTCAAAGCAGCACAATATTGGAATTCCCTCCCCCCTGCCTTAAGGGAAGATCTACCTTACTCACAATTTAGATCTAGTCTTATTCACTGGCTAACGGAACATGACTTCTGACCTTACCTCACCTGCAATCCTCCCAGTAATTATTGTATATATGTGACTTCACTGCTTTTTGCTATTTGTATGCGCCTCATACTTATTCTTGGCTCTTACTGTATATACCTATTATTATTTGCCCTGACTGTTGTTCATGCATACAGCATTGTAACCCTAGCTGTACTCATTCCTGAGCTCCATGTAACTTAAGGTTAACAACCCTCTTTTTGCCTTCGCGCCCGAATACCTCTGGGGCAGGTGTGCATCATAAATAATAAAAACAAACAAACAAACAAAGCATGATTTTCTGAGACATGGGGACATAGGAATTCAGTGTATTAGAGTTCAATTACATTTTGAGTAGTACCCTTAACAGGGTGAGAGAATTAGTGTAGATTCTATCAGGGACATTTGTTTTGTCATGGCAGAGACATCAGCAACACCAAACTACATGGGGAGTCACTTCATTATTTTGGCACAGAAAACACACAATCATAGAAAATAAAATGTCATTTTTTGGAGTCAGGAGAGAATTAAATCAGAGACAGGCAAAATTGATTTTATTTGGCACAACAGAATATACAATTACAGATGGGTACGTGTGATATTTGTGGAAGGCAGCACACATGATGTTTTGCTGCAGGAGAACATAAAATGATAGTGAAGCATCTGTGTTTTTTGGGTGGTGTGGAATACAAAATCACACACAGGCACACATGATTTATTTGGGTTAGAAGAACAAAACATCACTAAGTGACAACTGATTTTTTGGGTCGGGAACAATGCAATAATTTAATGAGCACAGGAGAACATAAAAATATAGAAAATTGGAGTAGAAGTAAATTAAGAATATGGTCCTAGATAGGGTGCAGACATTAGGGAAGTTTCATGTAGGAACATATGTTTTTATATCCAGAAGAGACACCAGCACTACCAAAAAAGAATGTGGCCCGCTTACATTTTTGTCCACAAGAACACAGAATTGCACATATGCATGCATGTTTGCTTGGCACATGAGGGAGAAAACAAACGTACAGATAGGCTCTTGACATTTTGTGGAAGGAGAACAGGAATCCTCAGATAAACAAACATCTATCCTAACTGTACTGCCAACTTTCATCCTGTCTCTCTTCTACCTCACACTTCCAAAAACGTAGAGTGTGTAGTTTTCAATCGAATCCCTGATTTCCTTGACACACACAACATTCGGGATCCTCTTCCACCTGGATCCCGAATCTACTCTACTGAGTCAGCCCCCCTCAATGTCAGCACCTACATCTCTTCTGCTCGTCATGCTAACCATTCATCTACTCTTATTCTTCTCAACCTCTCTGCTGCCTTTGATACCATCACCCATTCTGAACTTCTCTCAACACTATCTCTCCTAGATATCAGGACAAGGTGCTCACTTGGTTTGCTAAATATCCCGCCCCAGACACTTCCAGGTTTCCTGAAACTGCCTTACCTCCCCACTCAACCTCTTACTGTTAGTGTTCCCCAAGGGTCAGTCGTCGATCCACTTCCCATCACTCTCTATGCCTCTGCTCTTGACACAATGATTTCCTCCTACGGCTCCTCCTGTCAACTCTTCTCCAATTACATTCAGATCTTTTTCTCCTTTCCCCCCTTATCTGATGAGCTACAGTCAAAAAATTGCTAACAGTCTTTACACCTTCAAATACTGGATGACATCTCACTCATGCTCAACTTGAGAAAGACTGATGTTCTCTACTCCCGTCCAACTCTGCTTTGGGTCACAACCTTGGTGTTGTCTTCGACCCATCTCACAACTTCTCAATCCTCATCTCCAAATCCATTTGTATGGAGGAGAGGAGGGGTGGAACACAACTAGCATTTCTGCCGCCTCCTTTGCTTCCCACCATACAAATACCCCAGCATTTGTTCTGGCATGTATTTTCATACAAAGCAGTTGGATTCCATAGGGATCCATTGTACACGCTGCCTGCACTGCCTGCACTGTGAGCATGGTAAGCAGTGGTTACTCATTTGCACAGCAGAGTGAAAATGTGCAGGGCAAAAGGCCATATACATGCATGTACGCCAACTTTTGCCCTGCACATTTGTACTGAACTGTGAAAATGACAAAGGTTTTTCCCAGATACATGTCCGTGTTGAGAGACAGGTTCCTTCTCCCTTTCAGTGCCAAGTTTGCTACCCCATACAAGTTGGGTGATTAAGACGGTTTCATTTTCTCATATAAGGACAGGTACTGCCATTGAACCCGTACTCTCAAAGATAGGAGACCCATCTCTCAGTGCTCTAGCAAACACTCATTTGTTCATCTAACATCTAAATGTACCTTAATGATTTATGGGGTGGGCTTTGGAAAATTGAAACCCCTGCGTAAAATTCTCTCCTTGCTCCCTCTGGAAAATTGTACCACATTAGCAACCTCTTCTATAATGCAACGGTATCTACTTAGGGCAACCGAAGCATCAGATCCAGAGACTTCAAGTCCTTCAGAATGCGGCGGCCCAATTTGCTCTCCAAGCTCTGTGACTGACCTCTTCTACTGCTTTGCTTCTCCAGCTCCACTGGTTGCCGGTGGGAGCAAGGATTCAGTTCAAGATTTTGTGCATTGTGCATCGCGCTCTCCATAATGTGGGGCCGCATTATTTGAGGAAAAAATGGGCAAGGTACAACCCCGCTAGAAACCTTTGGTCGGAAACACAAATCTTTCTGAAAATTCCCAAATTTCGTTGAAAGCGTTTGGATGGTTGATCCTTTTCAGTAGTGGACCCCACTCTATGGAATGCTTTGCCATTCCATTTGAGAGCTCACACTGTATACCTTCCATTCAGGAAGCTGCTCAGCGCCTTGATGCCTTCGTGCTATAGTTTGCTCTTTATAAATCTTAAATAAATAAATAAATACATGGAACCCCCTGACCTCACCCCATTTTGGCATTACTATATGGCTATGTAAGATATCTGCACTAGCCGTATGCATGAACCAGGGTTCCCAGTAATCACAAGCTTATTCTTTACCCAATTGGGTTTGCATTCCAATGCCAGGCCGTTTTTTAATGTTTTCCCAAGCAAAAGGTCTGGTTTGTCCGAGATGGTTGGTGGAGGGAGCCAGCCCCAGGAGAAGTCCTGCTTTGGGGGAAGGTGATTAAACATCAGAGCCCTGGGAGATGGTGAGAGAGAGATAAACTAAGGGTGCATGAACTAATTTCTGAAGTCGTCTGAAAGTGAAGGTAAGGGCCCATGCAAAGCCTGTGATAGAGCACCTCCTAATTGTGGAATGCCTGGGCCCCCTCTCTCCCAGCACAGGTAGCGCTATCCAGTTCATGCTTATGAGCACTTTCAGAATGGCTTTGATTATACTGGAGAGCCAAATGGGAAAGGGGCAGACAGGGGTTATTCCTGCCAAAATCACTGGAGGGAATACACAGTTAATTTTGTGCAAAGCCAAATAAAACCCCATATGATTTTTCCAAGGTCAGTCCACTGAATAATCCTCTACAGAACTGGATATGGCTGTGATTAATTGGCTTACTTTCTATGTCCGCACTTTCCAGTTGTTTTCCAGGGAGCAGAATGGGACAGAGCAGGATGCCACTTTTCCATGTGCAGCTGAGTCTGTGGGAGCACCCACAGATTTCCAGAAATACTGCTGGGTTTTCTCCCAGAGATATGGCATATCACTGCCTATAGAGTACCTGCGCCCTGCTGTCCTCACGTGGATGCACGCGCGCACGTGTGTACGTGCGTGTGTGTTTGTCACAGTTAAATCTGCCCCAAAGATCCAACGTAATTAGAGTGATGTTCCCTAAAGATCCAATGTACCAAAAGATGCAGACAGTGAATTTAATGACCGATGTTTCAAGGGAAATACATAGACTGTATATAATTTGCCATGTGATCTTCATTTCGGGAGTCTTGAATCTTGTAAATAGGTAGTAGGAACCTAGGGGGTGGTAGATAAGTCCACTCTCATTGCTGCGTTAAGGGTCCCTGTTTGCCAACAGGACAGGTGGAGCCACTTTTGCCCTTGCTAGCATTGCAGACATAGTAAATCAGAACCCTGCTCTGGGTGGGAGGTCAGAGGGCCACCTGACTGTTCAAATACCCTCTGTAGGGAACATCCTGTGAACTGTTTCCAGTCCTCAGTAACCGGTAGCACAATGTTCCATTAACCACTGCAGTTACATTCAACTCCATGGGTCATTACGACCTGGGCGCAAAGGGATACCGGGCACCGGTAATGACACTGGGGCCGGTAATCCCTTTGCGCCCGATTCCGAGGTCCCTTTGCGGGTCCCTCCCTTAACGCCTGGTTTTACGGGATGGACGGGACCCGTTAACGGATACCGGGGTCAATAACGGTACCGCAATTTGCGGTACTGTTATTGACGCCTTGCCCCTTCCCATTGAGCCCTATGGGGCCTCAAATGGGAATGGGGAATGGCTTTTACAATGGGGACTTACCGGTCCCGCCAAGGTCGGACTGGACCGTTAAGTCCCCATTGAACGAGGGTGAACACGGTCCCGGTAATGGTGCGACTAGCACCAACCTCGGAATGAGGCCCCATATGTTTAGGATGAGCAACGCCGCAAACTGGAAGTTGGAAGTTGTGAGCCTGTCTTCCCAATATTTAAACATTCGAAGAATCTGGTTCATGGGAACACAATTCTGATAGAGTACATTTAATTATGAGACACACGCGTGCAATTTCATTTCAAATAAAAGTGTGAGATGCACAGGTTATATTTAGCTGCATGAAAAGTATGGGGGTATTACGGAAAACTTGTGTTTAACTCCAATTCACGAAGAGCCATTCTTTAAATCTCCTGAGAAAACGTGACTTGATCTTAAGGGCGCGATTGATGGATTTTTTTGCACGGTTCAAAGTGATTTTGCACTGCTGAAAGGAGACTTCGCACTGCCTACGCAAACTCTGAATCATGGAACTGTGTAAAGCGTATTTTTGCCGTGCAAAGTCACTTTGAACCCTGAAAAACATTGCATGAATCGGGCCCTAAGGCTAGGCATGGATTAGCAGTAAGGTGTGGCACAGTGTGCAATTTGATAAGCCTTTGGGGCCCTTCATCCTGTAGGGACCTCTTTCTTTGGGTTGGAGTGGTTCACTGACATCATAGCTGGCTCAGGTTACACACCATTCCTTTCCTCCTCACTTTTTCAAAATGGGATTGCCTGTCAGCACTAGCCCTATCAATAGCGCATCAACAAAGAATTGATTACAGAGCAGTTTGTATTATTTATGACAAGTTAGTGTTCTTGAAGAAATGACAGCGATCCACAGTCTGACAGCCCTGATATAACTAATGGTTAAAGTGATTGCTTGACATGTTTCCTTCAATATCTCTCTCTGGTGCAGGAGTTTGAGGAAGTTCATTGATCAGCCAGTTTGGGTTTCCCTGCTTCATGCCGAGGAAACCTGGAAACAGGACACATCTGTAGATCCCAAAGACAGTGAAGGTTCTGTTTTTAAGGGTAACATTGCATGATACCATTTCCAGGGTAAACATCTTTGTTATTAATCAAAACTTTTACAGTTGTTAAGGTCACATGGAGGTCCTTTCCTCAAGTGTCTTTGGGAGAGACATATATAGGCCCTCATTCTGACTCAGGCGTTAAGGGGTTTACGGCGCCGTAAACGGCGCCGACCCTTAACGCCTGATTACAAGGTTCCCTTTGCGGGATGGCTTTTAACCGCTGCTTTTTGCAGCCGTTAAAATCCATGTCGCAAAGGGACCTTGGCGATAATTACGGCACCGTAATTTACGGTGCCGTAATTATCGCCTTTCCCCATTCCCATTATGCCCTATGGGGCGAAAATGGGAATGGGGAAGGGTAAAATGGGAAATGGGGATTTACCGCCCCACTTAGCTTGGAATGGGGCGGTAAATCCACCAACCACCATGGCGTAAACGTAGTTTACGCCATGGTGGTAAGGGTACGACCCAGGCGGTAACTTACCGCCTGGGTCGTAATGAGGCCCATAGACGTCATGAAAGCTAGCGACCAAAAATCTAGCGTAACAAAAGACATACTGTTTTTGCCCATTTGATTCAAACAGTGTTGCCCTTGTATGTTTTAATGACCAGGAAGTCGGTATTTAAAATTTGGGTTAAACTAATTAATTTATATGGTATAAGCCCAACAGCAAGCGAAACACACAAATGGCCAATAGTTTGGGAAAAAAGGTGACATGCAGGCCCATGGAATGTTGAGTCTATTTAAAGGAGGAATCATTGTAATTGATCATGCATTATTGATAGGGCACTGCCTGGCTGTTGCCAACAACCCCGTGGCGACTCTGTGAAAGGTTTGCCACTTTAGGAAAAGGCAGCAGACACTGGGGATTTACTCGAATGGGATTGACACTAATATGTGAACCTTGAAGTGAGCATGCGTGTCAACCTAGGTTGATGTAAAGGCTTTCTTCTACCACTGCAACCCCTATGATTCCCATGCACTCTGCTCCTGTGGCCCACTCCCAAACTCCTAGATACATTTGCATTTGAATGAAAATTAGCATAACATTGTCGTGGCCACCGCTGCCAAGAAACCGAAAAAAGTGACATGCCAGCCCTCTTCAAGTACCCGTGTCGCATTGCTCAAAGAAGCAAAACAGGCCACACCCACTGTGTTCCGAGAGTCTAAAAGCTTAAGACAAAGTCTACACAGGCATCCACCTCCACTTGCACGTTTGTGGGCCTCGATCAGATGTTCACAATTAATCAAATCTATCCATCGCTTCTCCCTTGATGTACCTGGGGTTTCATATGCCTTTGTGCTCATCACTCAGTGGCTCTGCCCCAGCCCTACTGTAAAGAAAGATGTTACCCAAAACCTGTATGATATTTTTTTTTCAAAAGGCCAAATAACCACTGCACCACCGTGCAAGGGAAAACAAGGTTTTATTATGTGCAAAGGTTTTGACGGTCCTGTAGAATCGAACTGACATGGAGATAGTCACAACCCAAGAAGTTACAGGTTATATAGCCGAAAACCACATATTGGCATACATAAGTTACAATGTCATCCCACCACCCTAGTTGGCTACCACCTATAGAACATGCTAATGCCCCCCTATATTCCCTGGACCGGTTGGCCACACCATATCTAAACCCATTCTCCTATCCACGTGGCCCACTAAATCATCATCATCGAATCCAGGTACACGATTGGCATGTGATGTGCCCCCCTCCCATCCAGACACATTCAAAGTAAGACTGGCAAGGCCAACTCTGCTTTGATAAGACAATGGGCCTTCTCAATATGCCAGATGCAGCGGTGCAAAAAAGCTGCACCCCTGCCCTTGTACTAAATGTACTGGTATAACCTCTGCTTCTCCTATCAAAAATCATGGAAACGCTCCCGTCACAGCTCCCTCTGTATCTCCTTCAAACTCCAAGTGCCCAGTAATGACGTGATCAGGGCACCACTCTTGAGTCTGAATTTCAGGCATTTATTTGCCTTGGTTATGTGTGAACTTGTAATTCAAATGGGATGACCGCTCCTTGGGTGAGGGAAGTAGTGCTCTAAATCTTCGCCTGGCCTATTGGCATCAGAAAACCTTGTGCCCTCTTGTCATGAATTTGTCCTTCAAAGGGTACATCCCTACCTGCTCTCCTCACTGCTACCAAAAGAGAGTTAAACACTGATTATGCACGCCTAAACGTGATGCCACCCTGGCACAAGGTGGCGGATAAATAACAAAGAAGAAAAGAGTCCTAGGAGATAAGGACCCTTGCATCCCCTGCACACCACTATACTGAAATACAGTCAACACTATGCACGGTATATAATTGATCTGGTCACAGCAAAGTGTCAGAAAAAAGATTTTTTGAAAAACACTTGATTATTTTTAATTGAACAGTATCAATATAAGATCTCTAGGCATTTTGGGATTCCCCTTTCCTCAGGTGCAAAAGTACAACATAATTCCAGAACTTGTAAATCTTCCAGTTCTACAAAGTAAATAAAACACATTTAAGCAAGAGATATTCTTATGGATCATTATAGCTAAAAAATATTTTAAAAAATCAGAAATATCTAGTCTCTACAAACACCCATGATCAGGTGTCCATAGTCACCAGGATTGTAGTAAGAGTCAACTCTCGCTGTCTAGTAGGTCCCTTTGTAGAAGCAAGTCACTTCACAATTAGTTGCACAACTCAAAGTGTTAATGTCACACTGTAGATAGAGAGATGTTTAGTTGAACCAAAGTAGGGTTTATGCTCCAAGAAATAGCTATGCTGACATCTATAACAAATCTCATGAGACAACATTCAGAAATATCATAAGAGTGACCCTATCTCTTATGCTGAAGCCAGTACCGGGGTGGTAGGGGTGGTAGGCTAGAGTAAAGCACCATAAGATGTAGGGTGACATCTATAGATTCAATTCCTTTGATCTAGGGCACAAATGGAAAAAATGGATTACATGTCTCCCTGTATGGTGCATGGATATTGTGGGATATATTGACCCACTCAACAGCATTGCCTGGTTCATGGTCCATTGTGACCCGGGGTATTTGAAAAGGGGGTGTGATATGAGTGTTGTCCATCTGAATATTGAATCTAACAGAATACATAAGCATTTCAATCGCGTGCTACATACTGGGCCGAGATTACGGTGTGCGTCGCCTGATTGAAATCCTTAGCAAATTTAAAGTTGCGTATATAAGCTTACAAAGCTTACCTCTAATTGTGTGTACCCATGTTGGGGATGCTCAATTATCAGTCGCTCAATTATCAGTCGCTGAATTATATGGATTCTCATGTAGAAATGTGTTGAGAACTATTGAAGAGATTAGGACTAATGTGTAAATGGCAATATAAATCTCTCTAGAAAGCTTAATGCATCAACTGCTGTGAATATAGAAATGATGCCCCTATCAAGCCAATGAATTATTTCCTACAGTGGATGCTTCTTGTACCAATGGTTCCCTCTTGCCAGTGCTCACGCGAGCGCCTCAAGATTGTTGTTTATGTATACAATGTAGTTTGTGATGTCATCATGCAACCGCGTGATGACGTTGCGGTGTAAAAAAGGTCCGGGACTCATGATTGAAAAAAAAATAACAGTCCGTGTCGGGTATAATTTCTTTTTTTTAAAGGGATTGGAAAAATGTCAAACCTTGGCTGCCATACCTCGATGATAATCTAACCTATGTGCCAAATCAGGTGCTTAACTATAAAATTGCAGGTAAAAGGGATAGACTAACGATACACTTACTGATGCCCATGATAGTATTGCCATAAAAGGTTCTCTGCCCTACAGATATAAATGGAATGTTGAAGAGAGATCAGGGGAGCATCTGTGCTAATAGAGATATACAATGTTGGTTGGCCAACAGATCACCACATATACATGTAAACCTTCTTACTGTCAAAATAAAGCTATACATGGCATATAGGTGATAATGCAAATCCACAACTATATTAACTATATTCACAATCTAACATCTTATTACACGGCTTGATTCGTAAAATACTTCAGAATGGATAAATCTGCAATATTAGCATATCTTCTCAAGTAAATCATATCGTTTGTTTCTAACACCACACATAGTCGAAGTTGATCTGGTGAATTCTAACTGATAGTGCTGGTACATACTTGTATTCACAATCTAACAGTTTATTACACAAATTGATTCACACAGTATTTCAGAATGGAGACATCTGCAGCATTAGCATTTTATCTCAAGTACATTATATCATTTGTTTCTGGCAACACACATAAACAAAGTTGATCTGGTACATTCTAACAGACAGTGCTCGGACTAGAGGGATCACTAGTCTCCCATAGTATGTATGATATGATCAAAGAGAAGCATCTCAACCCTCCTACACTCTCAGGAGTGCTCTAGCATATAGCCATTTGGTTCCCTATCTAATGGCAGTTCGAGTCTTTCGCATTATCTCAGTTCACATTGTTGTAGCAGCATTACTCATATCTATAGTATATGAATGAAGAGTATCTGGAAAATTACTTCACTACAACCAGAAGGTGACAATGTATCAGACCATTCAGATATAGGAGGATATCGTCTAGCCTACCCTCAAGGTGTAAATACACTAGGGAGATTCACGGGTAACTCTAATTTTTAATTGTACTCAAGCCTCTACCTAGTCTGTTCAATCTCTGGTAAATTGTCCAATGTTGCACCTGAAATACAGTCACAGAATCCCTCATAACAAAGCCCCAAGGTAAAACTCTTCATTCATCCCTTCAGGATTGAGGGAGTCAAGTTTGTCGACCAATACCAATTTCCGGTCCGTTGTTTTGTCAGAGCCCACCTCTGTGGGGTCTACATACCACCTCTAGTATCACACAGCGCAGTTGTACCACCATATTTTGTCGACAAAAAGTCTAACCACCGGTAATTTGGTATTGTGTGTTCAGATGTTACTCTTGTGTTTGTTCCATCTCTCTTTTGCACGCCTAGTGGTCTGTCCTACATAAAAAAATCCACATGGGCAACTGAGCCTGTAGATGATGTTACTCCAGTCGCATGTAGCAAAGTCTCTAGCTTAATGTTGGCCCCAGATCAGGGGTGTCTCACATAGGCTGCTTTAATCATGTTGTTGCAATTGTTGCAGCTCAAACAGGGGAATGTACCATTTTTGCATTTATGTAAGTCAGGCTGGCTCTGTCTTTTCTGTATTCTCTGCCTTGACAAGTTGATAGCGAAAGTTTCTCCCTCTTTTGCATTCAATCATAGGGGGTTTAGGGAAATGTTTGCTCAAGTGTGCATCCAGTTGGATTAATCTTCAGTTGTTTTTAATTAGCCTAGTTATATGATGGCTCGGACTGCAGTATTTCATTGGGTACAGGAATGGAGTTTCTTTGTCCTTATGCTTGAGAACTGATAGTTCCTCACATGCTTTAATACTTGCTTTCAGACATGCTGCCAGTATTATTTCAGTGTGGCAATCCCTCTGTTGGTATCGTTCTACCAGTTTGTCAAATTCATTGTCAAAACTAGCTCCATCAGATATTATTTGTCTCAATCTTAAGAACTGACTATCTATAAGGTAGGTTGTCTTTCAAGTGTTTTAGATGATGGCTCAGATAATGTAAGGTGTTATTAACATCAGTTGATTTGATTTTCTGAACACATTTGTGGACACCTTATTGTTTACAATTTCAATCTCCACATCTAGGAAATGTAGTTTGAGGTCAACGATTTCCATTGTGAAATGTATTCAATCATGTATTGAATTCAGATAGTCAAAAAACGTAGACAGTTCTTCCATATTTCCCACCGAGACTGCAAAAATGTCTTTTCCATAAAAGCAATCTTGATGACCAATATGGATGTTGGAGGACATGGGTGTACTCAAGAGAGAACATGAATATATTAGCATTTGCAGGGGCCATGGCGAACCCCATCAAGGTACCAGATGCCTTTAGATAGAACTGTGAATTGAAGTGAAAATAATTGTTGTGTAGAATTGTTTGTTAATTCCAACACGAATACCTTGGCAGCCTGACAGTTCTCTTCTCTAAGTAGAGCCCATTCGAGAGCCACCACCCACTCCATATGGGGGATAGCTGTACAGAGGCTCTGTATGTCAAAGGAGAATAAAATGCAATCTGATGGCACTGCTCCTACTTCATTGATGCATATCAAGAAATATAATGTGTCCCGGAAGTATGTAGAGGTATTCTGTACAATAGGCTGTAACATTTTGTCACACCTTGTCCAGGTATATGTCTATGGAGGGGAATATGCTCTCAGTGCCCGCTAGTATGGGTTTTAGTGGTGGATTTCTCAAATCCTTGTGAATTTTGGACAGATCGTAAAACACAGGAGTTATTGGAAACTCCCTAGTTAGGAAAGCTTTAGTCTTGGGGTTAATCCATTCATTGTGCTAGGCTTTATCAAGTATCTCCTTGATTAGTGATGTGGTCATTAGTGTGGGATTAATATCAATCTTATTGATCTCCCAACATCTAACTTTCCATTCTCATCACCTTCAGTATCTGCAGTTGGATACAATTAGTGTTTATCTGCACAGCACGGATGCCTCATACCTCAGCTTTTCTCTTGGGAACAGAAAAGGGATTTGTCTTGGGAGTGAGCTCAACAGAGCCGGAGCTCCACATCAGGGCCTTCATTCTGTTCATTGTGTACTAGGCCTTAAAATTTAATTTGGCGGCACTCCTGCCATGTGGACCTGCTGACCTTGCTCTTACCACAGTTACCATAGCTTGGGGAACTACTTCTAAACACAGGGTCTAGTACACACTGGCCTATCTATAACCTCTGCAACATTAATATTAATATATTTGTTGCTCAGTCTATGTTTATATGTGGGTATCTTTTAGGTGTCACAACAAACTACAAGTGATACATGCGCCTTCTGCCACATGAAACTCAACCTGCTCCCATTGTGGACCCTACTAATAGGATTTTCCCAGTCTGAACCTTTTTGCTGGCTGGGATACTGTATGTGCATCCCAATATTCCCCTCTTTAGTTAGTACTTCATTAACTAACACAGCTGCTCCCCTTCTTCTATAGTCATCCTCTGTGGGTAGTCTTGCCCTACACACAAGGCATAAACTACCTCCCAGGCATTTTTTTCCAGAGTGCACATCATAAACCAACAACCTCCATCTCCTGCTAAGTCAACCCAGTGCTCTACATAATTCTCACGGTAAAGTTGAGGGGAGTTCAAGGTATCCATGGGGGTCCAAAATCCTGCTTTACTCTCACCATTCTTGGCTTTACAACATCATCCCACTTATCAGTCTGGGTATATACATGTCTTGTGTGAGGAGGAGCTCTACCTATTGTGACAGACACCATCATAATTGCACTCTTCGGCAGGGTCATCTCAAAATCATCTGGCACAAGTAAAAAATCATGAGTAGAAAAAGAACGATAGGAACCAATAACTTTATGGCTATTTCCAACCACGATGGGGCCCACGAGAACATCGAATCGAACCACTCATCAGCATTTACTCCTGCTTCCTTCTCCATGGCAATTCTCAAGTTGTGAAGGGCCACTATCGTATGGGACAATGGCCCATTATCTGTGTCATTTAGGGGTTTGTACGTGCAACAAGACAAAGCCAATTTTCTTGCGAACACCCCCTCCATAGCCATGAGCAAATCCAGACCGTATCTGTTCTGAAGGGTCATGATTCCTATAGCTCGTAATTCAGTCTTAATCAAATTAAGACCTTGCTCTGTCTGGTTCGCTAACTGAAGCATCTCCCACTTGGTTATCTGCAGCCACTTGGCATTTGCTGCAGTATGGAAACCTGGAACCAGAAGGGAGGTAAAGCATGTCTCTGTCCTGGTGAACAAACAAAACTGGTCTGGGATCACCTTCAATTTATCCGATAAGTCTTGCAACAAGTAATTGGATCTATTCTGACACTGAAGCCAGGGTGAGGGGCGGACACGTTTGTGGGATGGGAGCTTAGTTGCTTCTGGGGGAGGCACATTTATAACTGCTAGATGGGCGTCAGGAACAACCAGAAACGCTGAATGGAAGAAAGTCAGTGAACAAGGTTCACTGGCGGGAGGTGGAGGTATGCTTATTGTCCACACACCCAGTACACACCCATTAACGCTGCTGTCCCTTTGGTCAGATCAGGAATAACAAGGGGTTTGTTGTAATCAATGTTCGCTCCTATAGGTATAGTGACATCTCCTCAGAAGCAAAACAAATAATCCACTGGTACCTGTACTATTGCTGGCTTCTCACTTAACTCGATCCATGTCAGCTTTAGCACATAATCTCCCTATATCCTGCCACAAATCTGATTGATGCATACCAGTACATCCTCTGAGAACTCCAGTAAGTCCCCCGCAGCTCAATTCACTACTCCTGTCACCCATCTAGCATTGGAAAACAACACACCTTCCATTTTCAACAATGGTCTTATTTAACAATTGGCTTGTTCTTTTTCCTTGGCACACTCTTCATCACCTCTGTCCATTATGACCGATTGGACCGTGTTCCCTTGGAAAAGACCTCATACTCTTCACAGGGCCAGGTGTACTGAACATTGTGCTATAAGAGGCAGCATCTCTTGAGGTATAAACAACTTATATGCACCGATCGTGTGAGATATGAAAGAGCATAAACAGAATCTCTCATTTGACCTTGCCCTCTACACTTCAGACATGTGATTATACCTTTGTACTCATTGTATTCTACCTCTTTCTCAAATTCCCTCCTGGTTTGTGTCATTCCCAAACGCACATATGTGTCATTCCCATACCCCCCATTTATATGCCCCAACCATATAAAATAACAACAAAGAAACAATATAAAAACACCAAAAAGAAAACAATATGTAAAAGATAACATATACATGACACAATGCTTGTGTTCTTGAACTGCAGAGGGGTCGAAAAAACTGAAAAATAAGAAGAAAAATGAACACTTTTCATCACAGTGCAAGGACTGATCACTTATAACATTGTAAGCAAACAGGATGCTAGGCATACTGTTACATCATTCATTGAGTTCTTCATTTTCCTGAAAAGGTGGAGCATTACTGGGTGCTTTCCATGCATCAGACAAGTGAACCCAGTACCGCAACTCCTTCACACAAACTGCAAATGGGGTGGCATAGACTATGGTATAGGGGCTCTGGAAACATTGTACGTGCCTGTGCCTGACACAATTCTGGACGTAGGATCTTTCGATAATGTTGCAGCCTCATCTTCTCTTCTAGGAGCAATCTGTTAAGACAAGAACTTAATACTTTTTGTTAGCTCCCTTAAATACCCTTGAAACTCCCCCCCAATACGTCTGCTGCCCTGTGAGTATCTGATGTTGTGCGTGTAGGTGTGAGAGGTGTATGCATTCTTCTCCCCGTCACTATCTAGTGCAGGGACAAGTGATGGTCCTTGCTTGACTGTGTTCTCAAGATAAAACAAAGCCAGATGGAGACAATGCAGTCAATGCCTCCCTAACATAGTACAAAGTTTGGCTTGAGGGTGGTAAAGTGGCACAACCTGTGTGGTATTCCCTATTAGGGAAGCAATTTATTTAAACAAATCTTTTAAAAAGTGAGTCCCATTTTCTGACTTTAGGACCTCACATATACCCCATCGAGGAAATTCCTCGTGCACTAGAAATTTAGCTGCTGAATAGGTTCCAGTTGCACGCAAGGGCCAGCCTCAATCCAACGGGAAAATGGGCAAATGACAACAATATGAAAATGTTAATGTAGAGTTCCCGGAATGGTCCAGTTGGACAGGGCAATGTGCTGTACAAGGTCCTGAGGGTGTGTTCAGTGCTGTAAAGATGACAAATAGCACAATTAACCAAAAAATAATTAACATATTCATGCAAGTTGGGGACAAATCAGTACTCCTGAACATCAGCTTGAATGTGCTGTTTAGAAGTATGCACTGGGTAATGCAGCAACCATCAGCAACTCCTATGGCATTACTACTTCACCATACCAAATCAGTCGGTGAAAGTTAGCACCCCCTTTTAACCCACATGTGTTTATCATCCTGTGGTGCCTGACCTTGTGATTCAATTATTTGTGTAAGCGGTACTGCTGTATATGGTATTGCTAACTGCAGCTATTGAATTGCCACCTTAGGATATGCGTTTACATCTGCTTCCCACAGATACACTGCTTCTTTGGTGGCCTTATCTGCTACGTCATTGCTGAGTGAAATGGGTGTCTGCATTTTGGCTGTGGGGATGGCAAATTTAAGCACTGCCACTAGTGCGGTGGGACAAAGCATAAATCAATCTCTCCAACAAGGCTGCGTGATGCAGAGGCATGCCATCTGACCCCCTGAATCCTCTACTGTTCCATCTGGACAACACTGAATGTACGGTGGTGGTCACGTATGCAGAGTCGGAGTATATTGTCACTAAACATCCTTGGGATGCTTCTAATGCTTCATTTAATGCAATCATTTCTGCTACTTGTGCTGAATAGTGTGCTGGTAACCTTTTTGAACCACAACCTCATACTCCCCATATACCATGCGCACCACTGCTGCACCTCTATGTTTCTGTCCAGTCTCCTGTTCAATCATCGATGGTGCATCAACGAAGAAGACCTCCCCTTCTTCAAGTGCATCCTCCTTGCCCATATTAAATCATCCTCAGGACCTTCATATGTAACACAATCATTCACTTCCTCTCCTAGCTCAATGGATATTGCAATTCATATGTCAGGGTTTACAGTGATACACCTTACAATGTGGATGGACAGGCTTGACAAGATAACTTCATATGCTGAAGCCCTTTGTGTGGTCAGAGTGGATTTGGATTGCTCAAGAATTGCAAACACTTCGTGCTCTACATACAACGTTACTGAGCAGCTCATGGTGATTGTGAAGGACTTTTCAATTGCAAAGGCCACAGCGGCCAGTGCACAAGGTCATTGCCCCTGCATCACTGAGTCTAATATGCTACTGTAGTATGCCATTGGCTTGTGTCCCATGGATGTTTGCTGAGTCAACACTACAGTAATGACCTGACCATTGGACTCATCAGTTCCTATTAGCACTACCTTATAGTCCGCAATCATCACTGCCACCAAATCTAGCGTGATAATGATACCGTGAGCATGGTTTTAGGGAATCGCTGGCCTGAACAAAAAATGGTTTGTTTCTGATGCCAGGCACCCAACTCAACAACAGTGTTGCTCATTACATGAACACATCTGGGTGCCAGGGTATACCTCTAATAGCTCAGTCGCTATACAATTCTTGTGTTACTGCCACATCCCTAGCATACCAGATCTTGGTATTGAACACACTACCTCTTCTTCTATGAATGATATTGTCATATTTAGCTTGCTTAGCAGATCACTACCTAATAAGTTTTTCTGGTATTTCTGTTGAAAGCAATAGTGGGGCTAACACCTCTTGAGTACCTACCTTGATGGGTAAATCTTTTGTAAATGGAACCGATTTTATTGTCACAGAGAAACCATGCATGTCCATTATCATTCCTGGTAAGGAGAAGCACCCTTCCTTTATGCATGATTTTGTTTCACATGTATCAAACATGAAAACAAATGATTTGTTAGCTATCTTCACACCTACAAGGTGTTCCTCTTCCAGGTTGGCAGTGATTGATAGGACTGGGCATGTCAGTGCTCTCTGTGGACTGTCCTAATCTGGATCAGTGTTCGACCCTGGGAATACAAAGGGGTTACCGCCCACCACATTTGCCCCTGTGTATTGCATCAATGTGCCATGCAACAAAGCATTGTTCTCCCATAGTTGGGGTATTGACTGTTGTGTCATTGTATGCTGTTATGCATACAATGATGGATCGTTTGGTGCTTGGAGTTGTATCTGTTGTGGTAATGATGCCTGATACTGATACCATGGTTGTTGCCCCTACTAGGGTGCCTGTGCAGGGCATGGACCATAAGGGAAGCTAAGAGCCATAATTCCTGATGGCTGGTGATAGGTAATCGGGCCCAACTGTCTACTGGGGTAGGCATAGGGCTCATACAAGTGCGCTGGTCTACTTCTACACTCTCGCACAAAGTGGCCCATCCTCCCACATGACCAATACAGGCCTGGCCCTCCAAATCTCTTCCCCATCCCTCCAAATTGACTTCTTCCCTCCCTCATTGATAGCCTCCCTGATTACCTCTATTTATTTATTAATTTTATTGATATAGCACTGAACAAAGGCCCGTTGGCATAGGAGTGCTTGAAATGTCATGTCAGACAACAGATAACAGATAACTAAGCATAGGACAGTGCACTCTGTTATCTGGATAACCTTGGTACTCTTCTGTTCACTCCAGTGCCATCCTTGTGGCCACCTACCTTACAGGTGGGCTCGTAATTACTGCTCCTTCCATACCCAAATGTGCTAGTTTATTCTGCACTAGCTTAGCTTCAGCCTTCTCTGTGTTAGTCACCATTTCCGTCTCCTTCTCCTGCTGAACATCCTTTGGGAGTGCATTCTTTAACATGTGGTAAAATATTGCTATGTTTTTGTCCCATTGTTCCCCAGTCTCAGCCCTCCACAGCTTACGAATTTATGTTATATATTGTGCAAGATTGTCGTCCGATTTCATAGTGCATGCTATAATCAAATTTATATATGGTGTGTCAGTATACAGTGTCCTTAAAGTAGCCCATACTTTTTCCCAACACTCATTGAAGTGTGTTCCATCATGATTATCATTGCCCATTTGTACCCGTGTGTATCCCACTTTCCTCCAAATGTCGTCTGCTGGATCTCCTAACAATTCAGCGAGCAAACATTTCATATCTTCCATCGCTAATGTAATGCATGCTGTCTTTTAAGTGCATAAATCCACTTGCCGCTCCTGCTATGAGTGATGGCAGTGCTTGCATCAAGTTGTTTCTATCCATATGTGGCCACACCACTTATTGTGCTCATCCAGGGCCTGTATGTAGCAATGGATGTTGTGTTACTGTCTGTTTGGCTGATAACATTCTCCCTCCTAATTTCCCTTTTACCAATGCTATGTGACCTGGTTGCATTCTGAGTCCTGGACCCCATAAAATCTCTACTCACTGTATCACCCTGGGTGGTATCTCTTCCCCTTCTCCTCCTCTGTTGTCCATTCCTCCTCTTCTGCTACTCCTGCTTCAATGTCTGCTCTAATCGACTCATAGTCTAGACAGTCAGCACGCTGTAGCCCCCTTCGATACCTTTATCGTTGTGGCCGTCATCCTTCACTTTGCCATGCCTATTCTTCAATATGCTCCCTTTATACTTTGCGGCCAAAATTTGTTTACAAATGACCCAAAAAAGCCTTATTCCTTCTTTAGGCCAAGGTTTCTGCATCCCTACTCTTGTGTCAGTGACCTACTTGTGGTAGTACCTAACTATCTTTTTACAGTAAAAAAGTGCAGTACACATGTTCTCGATTGGGGTTATGGTGGCCATGGTTACTTCTGGTTATGCACTCGTAATAACTTTTCTGTTTCCCTAAACACTGATACAGAGGCATCAATCTACCTCACTCTTCCAACACTGCCCGCCCTCCCTGTTCCCCCTCCCCAATCTTCTCACCCCACACACTAATTATACCACACCTCTCTTCACACAACTCAACAACCGCCACCCCACACTACAACAATTCCATAAACACCTTAAACCACACTTAATAAAACACAATTATATACAAAATAGTTTAGAGCCTTCCTCAGCCTCTTCTTCCAGATGAGAGAATTTACCTCTTTACACCCCCTTATGCTGGGCTAAGGGATACCAGGCCTGCCATATAATTTGACCTACACATCAAAATCACATTTATTTTGCACAATGGTTTAGACCCGTCCTCTGTCCACTTGCCTCAGGATGAGGGAATTTGCCCTCCACAAACTCCTTTTGCCAAGTGGAAGGATCCCAGGTCCTTTTCTCCGTAATGGAGGAGATCTTGTTTCCTCTCTAGTCTCTTTGTCTCACATTATACTAACATGATGTCAGCTTTCCTCATGACAGAGGAGATCCCTCTGGCTGTGTATATATATATATATAATAAAACAGTTTGGGCATCATTACAACTTTGCTTGTCCAGACAATTCTGTTAATTGCCGAACCATCATTTTTTCCAGACCAGCATAACACAAGTCTGCCGGTGGAGGCCACGGGTCCCCTGCCAGTCCTGACATGCCGGTAGATCAGGCCCCCACTGGCAGATAAATGCCTGAATCACCAGTACCGGTAATATCGCTACCAGTGATTAAGTAAATCCCGTGCCATGGAGTCCTATTCGATTCCATGGGAATGGGAACTTACCGGCTCTCTGCCACCCCGAAATATCCCAGTAACACTAGAATATCAGGCAGCGGAGAAGGTAAGTGGAGTTTGCCGGTATCCTGAAGAAAACCAGCGGGATACCAGCAAACTCCTAATGAGGACGTATATATTGCCATGTGGTCTTTTACAATCAGGCCAGGACTCTTTCCACTGGCAAGGGATATGGCGCACAATAAAAACACTTTTAATTTTATTGATTTCGGATTCTGCTTTGAGAAGGCACCCAACCTGTCTCACACCCTCCTTGACAAACACCCTGTGTCGCAATGCACCATGAACCAGGCTGGTGTGTAATAATGAAATATTTCTTTATTTTTAAAATCAAATGCAAAATCAAACAAATCAAATGTAGGGCAGCAATCACCAATGTGGTGATAATATACAGCACATTGTTATGATACACTTAATTTAACATTCTGACATCAGATACATCAAGGTAAATATGAATGGAAGCAAGATCACTTTTTTGACACACTCATAGATAGCACGTGTGTTAGGTACTCCCCCTGCAACACTCCCCCAAATCCCTGCTGACTAAGTTCTGTGTGGGTGGGAAGGAGTGGCAAGGAGTCACAAATAAGAGGGAAATTCGATCTACCACCCCAGAATGGGAGGCCAAGACGAAATGAAAACGTTGAAAAGGGAGCAAAATGGCACACTCAGAGCTCACTGGACAATTAGAGGTCAGTTTACATGTGCAGTAGAAAAGATAGGATGTGAATTAGTGTGGCTGTACTAAAGAGGCATGGAAGCTTACAAGCTACTGGGCAAGGTACTAAAGCAGCATGAATACAGCTGAGAAAATCGACTTTGGGAAGGAAAACAATGCAGCAAAATCAAATGTGGCAGAATTGCAATTTCTTATTTTTCACGGATTTTAAACAAGCAAACCGCTAAGGAAGAGCTTAGCAATCAAAAGCAGAAATCGATTTTCTGGGAAGGGAAACAAAGACACACAATAGATAGGATCCTGAAGTGAAGAGAGGACTCTTATGGGGTGACAGTATGGATTTCTTTATAGAAAATGAAAATTGGATTTTATAATGAAAGCAATCACATGGGCAGAAATCAGTTTTGTTAACAAAATGATTAGTTCTACTGAGAATGTATTTTAGTGGCTAGATTATTAAAGAAAGGCACTGCACGCAAGGATGTCAATCTGCAATTTTAACCAATTGGTGCTGCGCACCTCCTTATAGGGGAATTAATTAATTTATTTATAAAATGGTACTAAGGACTTACACAGAGGACTGACATGATTAGAAAAGAATTACACTGACAGATATATACTACACAGATTCTTGTAAGGACCGGATAAACAGAGGAGGCTGACGATTTGGGAAATTACTAGGGTTCTTATTTGAATTTTATAGGATTTGGACAGAATGCAAGGTAACAGAGTGCGGTATGCAGGTTTTTGGTACTGGGGAGGGTGATACCTACAAAATGCACTTGAATTGGGTAGTTTGGACAGCTAACCGGGTCTCTGTACAGTGGCTGGGCTCTCCTTTATGGTAACAGCTGGGCAACGTGGTCTGGTCACTGTGGACAGCAGGATGCATCAGCTGGGCAGAGGGTCTAGTTGCTGGATACTCCCCAAGGGATCAGCAGTCTTTCCTCCTTTGCCCCTGAATTACTTGAATGAATCTGGTTATGGATATGTGGTTCTCAATAGGAGGTTCTGCATACATGGTTCTGGATAGGTGGTTCTGCCTGGATCTTGATCAGCTACCTCTGAACCTGGTTCTGGAGTCTTGGAGTCTTGCAGGAGGAATTTTGAATGTTACATCTCTCTATACCTCCCTGCCTAGCTCTTATATAGGCAGAATGACATCAGAGCATGTACTATGTGGGTGGAAATAATCTGCACCTACCTCATGACTGGGATGGGCTATTCATGTCACCACCTCCCTCTGAGCTGATTGAATTGAAGGAAGTGACCTCCCCTTAGGTGTATGCATTTATGACTCCTTTTATCCCAAAAGCCAAATTTGTCACAAAAAATGAGTTATGGAATATAGCTTTATATTTACAATAGCCACCATTATACAAATTAGATAGGAAGATCCTATTTTTCACAAGGAATATGCTGGTTCAAACACCAAGTCTGTGCGATGCTGCTTAGCCCTTTTGGCACCATTTCACAGTTTTTCAGGAGAAACATTTTATGTAAAATTCTATAAATGGCTACACATACGCATAATATTGTTTGGCATATGTTCTCCAAATGTAATATCTGTGCCATTTATGCTTTCCCCCGAAATGCCTTTTCACTGCCATTCATGCACATGCCAGGAAGACACACATAGTCTTATTTTATCTGTCCAAAATGTACATAAAAACTGTCATAATCTTGCATTACTGCTTATTCAGATTATTGAAATAAATGTCTTAATGTAAAAAGGTCTTTAAAGGCTATGGATGGCATTTGTCACTGTATGGGTGGTACTTCACATCTCTGCAGCCAGCCTGCCCCCTCCGTTCAGTCTGACCAACAGGGTTACCATGGTGCCCTTTGATCCTAGGCAGTTGAAGCTGAGGAGGTGGGGTCAAAGGAAATTGCACCTTTCTGTGACAGGGCTAGTTCCCCTTGGTCCATTCTCCTTTACTGTAGAAGTGCCGGCCAGTCTGACGAGGTCGCAAATTTACACACCTTTGCCCTTTCATATTTGTAAAGGGGCTTCCTTTCCCATGGGGGCTGATACCTTTGAAGTGCCTGCCTTGCCAAACCGGTTCTGCTGCTTTCAAACAATTTTTGTCTCTCTTTCTTCCACAGAACCCAAGTCTTTTTATAAACAAATATAATATACATTTAACCCACTCCAGCCCCACACATATAATTCTGTTTCTGTGTGAGTATTGGGATGATTTCACATTTAGCTATCAAAAGAGCAGTTTTCTTGCTTTTGCAAAAACAGATTTATATGTGTTCATTTTCTGCATGTTGATTTCACAAGATGCTGTTTTCTTCGCATTTGCTTTCTGAAGGCTTTTTATAGCTCTGGTCAGTTTAAGTACACAGGAATATGCTTGACAAATTGTTTCTTGGTTATTGATATATAGTGAGAGAGAGAGGGAGCTTTCTTTTGAGGTACTTTGAGGTACTTTGCATGGGTTAATTTGTTTCCAAAGTGAATCCTAGCCGTGCGGACTCAAATGAAATTCCCTACTCTTCACAGACTTTATTTGATAAAACAATGCAGTTCTGAGCGGGATGGCCTCATTTGATGATGTTCAACATTAAATAGATGGACATGGCTGTGTTTTACTCGAACAAACTGTGTGATGTTAAAAAATTAAAATAGCACCAGTGCAAGGTTATTTTAAATACAGGACATTTTCTTGTGCAGCTTTGAGTTTTTGAAATGACAGACCAGCAGTACAGAGCCATTCTGCCTTTAAGATATGTTCTTTGGGTTCATATGAAGAAAACAAAATGCAGCCATTTATGGGGTGGCTGCGTTTAACTCTCACCCCATATGTGCTCAGCAGACACAGCGCAGCCATTTCTTTTGTAACTGCTGAAATGCAGTTTTGTGATGCAGGGGATTTCTGTTGAGGCTGGTTAATGTACCCCACATAATCCCCCCACTGCTCTCCCATGACTTCTTGTTGAGGGAGAGTAGGGCAAAGTGGGGTTCATCTGGTGGAGTTCTTCTTCATCAGGAAGCGGCACACCAGGATTTCCTTCTGTCTTTCGGTTGGAGAGTATGGAGCAGCACCCCCTTTCCTTCCTTCCCTTTCCAGGTCCTCGGGGAGGTCCTCATCAGTCTAGTAGGTAAGGAAGTTAGTAATCAAACAGGAGATAGATAAAAACAGGTTTTAGAGTCTTTCACTGACAGTCTTCCCGGAAGAATTACAACAGCGGAAAAATGCATACAGTTACAATTTTCAATGGTATTTGAACAATATCATCAAAAAAATTACTCAACAAGGCAAAGACATGATTGGACTTTTCACCGTGGTTCATTATACATTTTTGCAATAACAATAAAGAAAAGTATTCCCTGTTACATAGATAGACCTATTGGCCTACATATTTCCTTCTGCTTTTTCTTTTTCTTTCTTCTCATTCTCCAGATGTCTCCTCTGTTTGATTTTCCTTTGGCTCACCAATCAGTTGCAATGTGTGTCTGGGGTGACTGATTGATGTGGACCCATTTCTCTCCTGACAGCTCTCCTTTGGGGATGCGGATTCTGTTAGCGACAGGTGATTTTTTTTTCAAAATTTCAAAGGGACAGCGCCAGGAGGGGAGGAATTTCCGCTCCTTAATCTGGTTCCTTTAAAAATTGTACAAGGAGACTATGGGCCTCATTACGAGTCCGGCGGTAACCATGCACCATTCCGCCTCTGTGATTCCCGGAATTACTGGGGCATTACGACCCGGTGACCTGGGAATTCCGGAGGCAGAATTCGGTAAATCCCCATTCCAATTTAGTCCCAAAGAACTCAATGGGAATGGGTGAGTGCAAACACCGGCACCATCTCGTGATGGTGCCGGTATTTCCACGTCCGCCTGCAGGCAGGTGGTGTTAAACCCGCCAGGTCAGAGCTTGCGGAAATTACACCTCCGCCTGCAGGACTGGAGATCACCCGGTATGGAAACAATGGTGGCGGCAGGTTTACCGCCACTGTTATTTCCATACCGGGTGAATCGTAATGAGGCCCTCTGTCTCCTACTTGTTATTCTTTTTTAGTTGTTTTTAAGTCATAGTGAGTTTTCATCCCCTCTGCCGATTTCCCCAGATTCCTCTGAGCGTACGCAAAAGCATGCTAAAGGTGTTTTCTTAGATTCTCAACATACTCATGTGTTGTGGAGGTGTTTATCAGTGTCTGCTCTTGCGTTCTATAGAGTAGATGCTGAGGTTGCACCATCCTCCATAAGCATGCACCGCCTGAAATGCTAACAATTTGGGACATATAAACATTTGTTTGCCAGGTCTGGATATCTAAACATTCTGGAATCAGTGACTATTTGTATGCTTCAAGAGACTTGGCTAATGGGTGATCTAACAGTGGATGGTTATACTATATTCCAAAATAAATGGCTAAAGAAATCAAAATGCAATCTGAGGAGAAAAATGTATTGGTTGTAGAAATATGCACTGGAGACAGTCGGGTATACAGAGAATTCTAGTAGTGAATGTTGATGATCCCCCGGGGTCAGAAAGCACTGAGGCAATTTTCATGAGTATAACTGAGATGATTTTGACATGGTGGAAGTTGATCTTAACTGATGATCTAAATGCCCATTGTAAGGTTCAGTGGTGTGTTGTGTGAAATGAATGAGTAAATAGGTCATTTGAACTATTACAGTTAAGAATGAATATGACTGGTAAGTGTTGGACACCGTATTTGAAAGACTGGTGATATGGTCATGCTGAACGGCCCGACAAAGGGGACAAAGGGGGTGTACTGAGAGGGAAAACGTGGTGTATTGGTAATTAGTGGGTATAATCAGATCTGTTGGTCAGAGCATAACATAAATAAAATGAGTAAACATATGCAACAACAGGGGGGCTTAAAAATGGCTCAGCTTAGTTCTAAAACTCCAGATGAAATTAAAAAAATGATCTATAACTTAACTTCCAAGATGGCAAAACTAAATGTACCCATGTCATTCGATGAAAATGGAGCCAAGAGTAATCTATGATAAGGACATTGCCAATGCTAAACGAATATTGAGGCTCAATGTTAGGGCATACATTTACAATCAAAAACTTGGAAAGAACCTAATAAAAGAGTATGAATGTCTAAAAACAAATATACAAATTAGCTTAGATGCCACAATCATTCAATAAAAAATAGTCAGCAGCAAAGTATGCTAAACATATTAGCCAGTGGTAAAACAAAAAAATCTTGGGAGGCATTGGGGCCGCACAGAGGACATCCTAAAAGGAGGACTGTTTATTCAATTATGTCTACCCAATGGGAAGTATGCATTAAAAAAAATCTTCTATGAAGAGAATCACTAACCCCTCCCCGGTTCAACCTGTATGTCTAATAGTAGTATTTGAGTTGAAATATGACATGGATGACACCTTCATTTCAATCCAAAAGCGTAAGCGTTCTTGTGCACCTGGCCCCAATGGCCTCGGCAATATCATACAAAAAAATTATCCTGTTCAATGGGAAAGTCTACTCGTGATTCTATTTGGAATGGTCTGTGCTCTTGGTTCTTTCTGTAATCGTGGACGCATTTGATATTAATTCTTGTGTATAAGAAAGGCTGTCTTACTGTCCCAGGAAATTACCGCCTATTGTCCATGTTGGATGTCAAAGTGTTCGGTTTGCTACTCCTTTGGGAGTTGCAGAAATGGGCTGCAAATCAGCTGGTGCTTGGGACATTCAATGCCGGCTTCAGGGGTGGTTTGTCGACAATTCACAATACATTATTGGTGGCTAATTTGATTAGGAGAACCAAGTATGAGGATGCCCTCTCATAATACGTGCTATTAGTGGACCTTATTTCTTGCATTTGATACAGTTATACAAGATACATAACGGGCTAAATTACAAATAATTGGTGTGCTTCTGTGGCTTGTTGAAGCAATTAGACAATTGCACGAAGAAACATATGTGCATGTGCATTTAGATGGCAGCGGTGCGGGTCCCCTCCCTCTTTGCATAGACTGCTTCATGCAGGTTTGCATGCTCACACTGTTGCACTTTAATTTATATATGAGTGACCTGCTGGAACAGCTTGCTAGAGGCAACTGTTATCCACCAAAGCTGGGGGGCATACATGCAAATGTGCTGTCCCACGAGACGATATTGTCATATATGACCACACTTATGTGGTTCTGCGTAGGGCAGCTAATGAATTTCAGGGATATGCTCCGGCTAATGTATTGATTCTGAATGTCAAAATGTATGTGGAATGAGAAGGGTTATAAAAGTCAGTCCCTTGTATTAGCAGATGGGGACATTGAAAGTCTTTTTTTATAGATACCCTGGAGTCGAGATGGACATGGGAATCTATGAGGAAATGAGGAGTACCAAACTCAAGAAAGTTATGATGTAGTCCATCCTCATAATAAAATTAGTCAGTAACACTGCTAAATATATCTACGCCGGGATATTAAAACTCTATAAACCGAGTTTCTGTCCCATGGTGGTATATGGACTTGAGATAATGCAAACTAACTCCCTAGACTGGCTAAAACAAATGGAGGGCAAAGTTTGGAGGTCCATGTTGGGATTGCCTAACTGCATCCCCTTTCAAGTGATACGACTTGAGTTTGGCCTTTCCTCTCTGGCCTTCATGGTCCAGCGAAGACTAGATATTTTAATGATAAAAGCATTAAAAGACCTTCAATTCCCTTTATTAAATCTTATCGGTAAAAACATGGGCAAAGAAAGAGAATGGAGTGGATTGTAAAAACGGGCAAAACAAACTTCTGACATATTTGAGAAAATAGAATGGACACTAAATTGGTCATCTAAGTTTAGTCAATTAATTATTCACATTTGGAACAACTAAAGAGATATCCCAATCATAGCTGGTTGTCCTACAAATATTTCTCAGCACAAAAGTATTTGATGAAATGCCCTGAATTAAAAGTGTGCAGATTTTATTTACTGCTTAGATTGGATCATCTACCTACATTAACTCATTAACTCCTCTAAGACCCAGATTCGTAATTGTTGAGAAGTCACGCACTTGTCGCATATTTTTAAGACTGTGCCTGATGGAAACAGGAAGCCATATTCTGACTCAATGAAAAGGACTGGAAATTATTTTTTTGAAGTTATTAACCTGTTTTGTGTACAGAATACAAAGCATTAGTGAAGATGATTTCTGCAGATATTGCATCAATTCTTGTAATACTACAATGATGATTGCATTATACAATATAAGGCAATTTGTAAGTGGAAAGCTGGATGAGGTGGATGAGTATGGAATGTATGTAAGCTAATGAAATCATAATTTTGGAGATTTAGATTGCTCTATTGGTTTTACAGGATACTACATGGCCCACGGTAGCAGCCGTATTGATTGGTTGGTCAGATCGACAAGGGTATATGCTGGAGATTGCCATAATCAAAGGGTCTATCTGGTTCACGTGCTTCCCATTGTCTATGACAAAAGCCTGTTTCTGAGTCCTCTTTCTGAGACTGTTTGTGCTGAATGGCTGGTTGCTTGCTGTACTGTTCACTTGTTTTTCCTCATTACACCTCTGTCACTGTCTTCCTTCTAGAAGGAGTTCTTCCCAAAAAACGCAGGCATGGGAAAACGTAATGTATCTCTGAGGGCTTGTAGCTAAATCAAGAAAGTGCACTTTTGAGTAGAAACATGCGGTACTACTGAGCCTTGTGTTAGTAACTGCTGGCCTCTGCACTAATTACAAGGAGATACTGATGGAGCCTCCAAAGGCCACCGCATCTACATGTACCACGCACTGCTGCATCGATTTACCAGTTTATTTCAGGTATGGGTGCAAGATGCTTGCAGCAGCAGAGGAGGCAAAGGAAGTGGTGCTTGTCAGGGCTCTCTTTAGAATGTATATTTTTGTAAACCATTGCTCCAAACTGCCGAGAACAGCTTCAATGTGAAATCTAACCCTGGACCAAATGAATAGATGTTAGTTTGCTTAATCACATCTTTTTGGACAAGTAGTGTACCATGTGACAGGGAGATGCCACTAATATTACCAATGGGGTCTGATGCAGTTGAGAGACCAAGCTATTGTTGGTCACAATTGCACCTGACCTGGTAGTTTCAGCTTCTTCAAGTTCACTTATCAGTTTACTACAATGTCACTGAGTCTCTACAGTTAATCATCATACTCTCCTGCCCTGCACAGTTGTGGGGAGTTGAACCCCAAGGAAGTAAATGGTGTCATACAGAGCACATGCTCCAGCATCATCCTACAATTGTGTAGGTGACTGGGCCTTGTGTGAATGCCCACAAACTCAGAAGGGATTGTCCCCATCTATTTCGGCATTTGCTGTTCCATTGTGGAATAGAGTCACAATGCACATCAGTTACAAAAGCCTCTTTCATAGCCAAGTGTTTTATAGAAGAAATACAACCATGCACAACACTGTTGTCTCTGGATGTAAATAAGCATCGGGAAAGTCAATAGGTCTGGCTTTGTAAATGTAGATGATTCTCCTTGTTTGGCCTGTAGGTGCTTTACTAAATAAATATGACCCTCCACATTGCCAAATCCAGAAGAAGTGGCTTTGCCAGTGCATCTTTTTAAGGATGTGCACAATATTACTGCCCAACCATGAAATTAAGGCTCCCTTCAGCTAATGGATATTTGTGAATAGATCAGCCAGTATTTTAGTTGACTTATTTATTTTCTGACATAGGGGCATAGAAACCAGCGGTGATTGGGGGCGGCTTATCCCCCGGCCACTTTCCTCAGTGGGAGCAATAGGTTGAAGAATACTTATTCCTCTGGCTTTCCTGATCAGAGGATGTAAGGCAACGTGGCTCAATGGATTTTCTTTAATGAAATGATGTCCTGAAGCCACAGGTAAACTTATTTGAAATCATATCCTGCAACCATTGAAATGCAAAGGCTATCTGACTGCTACCCAGCCAAAGAGCAGATGTATAATTATTAGTGGAAAGGATGTTTAAGCGGTCTTTGGAGTTTGCAGATTGATCGCCCACAATTTCCTGTTAAGTTTCTGTATTTAACTAGTGTTTTGTGTCATCATAAAAAGACAGCATGCCAATGTACAGCCACTTATTATAATCACTTTGTGCCTCCAACGAACAGTACGACTATGTCTTCACAAAAAGGTGGCACACGCACTTACAAGGTTCTCTGTGCCCTTGAGTTACACAATTTGATAATTAGCAGCTCTCTGGGATTTCTGTGGGGGCAGCCCGTTCTCCCACGGTATCTGAACGCTGAAACAGAGATCCGAATGAATACTATTAGTGAGTTACCTGGATTGTTTAAGCGCTGTGATCATCCACAAATGACAATCCATTTAGGAGCAAATACGTTTTAAATATGAGATTTTCAGTGTGCAAAGAAACTCAGAACTATACAGATCACAGCTTAATGTAACGGTGCATATCCAAAGAAATGTATACTTGTAATAATTTATTCATGAATTTTATGTATTCGGTATTTATAATGCTCCGATACACAACGTGTTTCAAGGCGCAATGACACATTTTATCTTGCACAGACATGAATACAATCCTACACCGGTTTCAAGCTTATCACAGCATTTTTTTCCAAGGCTAATTGTCGTGATAAAATGTAAGAGGCAATGGTTAACCTCCTCTTATAGTCTAGTTCTGCAGCTAACAGAATGTAAGTTGACATTGCTTTCTTGTGTGAATTTTGAAGGATTCGTTCGAAAGAGTATTCTTGACATAGTCCGAGATAAGCGTAAATGTCTTTCCTGTTAGACTGTGACATTTGCCTATGGGCTTTTGATTAAAGTTTGGATCGGACAGTATTTCGGCTCCATGCGCTTTTTCTTTAAGATGTCTACTTGCTCTTCTATGGGGTGTGCCACAGCACTGCCCTGTGTTTCTGCCGCTCACGGCCAAGCTCTTTCCCTGCACAATACGCTGCTTGGTTCCAGAACATAGAGCCAGTCTCTCGAATAGTAATGCAATGGGCTATGGTGATGTGTCTCATTGAACAGAGCAGAGAAAGCGCAGGCAGATGGAGGCCCTCGAAGGTCAACAGTAGCGGCATAGCAATGATAAACTCAACATAGAAACTACAGGCAAGCACCAAACATTACAAATGTCCAGGGTCGACTGGCCCATAGGGAATTCCCAGTAGGCCTCTGCTGCATGGGCCTCTTTTGTGTGGTATTTCCAATTTTCCCCATAGGAAAGGGGTTGGGCTTGCTGAAAATTGCGTATTTTGGGGCCATTTCCAGGGCCTCTTTTAGTTCCCAGTTCACCAAGTATTGTCATGTTGACTACAGATCTGAAACTCACTTTGAACAAAGCAGCATCTGGTTCGATTCCTCGCCATCTTCTGAAAACATGTCATAATTCTTCAATGCATGCGATATTTTTTGGGTGAGGATTAACAGTCTTGAGTGATTTGACATTTACTTGTAGGCAATATATTGCCAATGTAATGCATCCAGTGCCTACATCCTCATGGAACACTCAATCAACAATTATGCATTGACCTCAAGAAATGCACGTCTCCCCTTCCTGTACCCGTAACTGACGGATACCATACTTCACATGATGTATTACATTCTTGTACTTATCCTTATGCACAGACCTATTTCTCGTGACACAGTCCCATATCCAGGTTCTCACCTACTAAATGGAACATTGTCAACTATAATGACAATACATAATACTCGTGGTAAAAATGTATGTGTACTGCCTGCAAACTTCGAGCTTCTTGCTAGAAGGCCATAGGTACAACAAGTTGATGAGTGTAAACAAAATATATCTGTCATATTCGTCTCGGAAGGATAGCTCAGGGGCAATGTGCTCGCTACGGAAACAAGACGACACAGAGCAACACAGGTTTGATCCCCGGATCTGTGGTTAGACGCCTCTGGTAAGTAAGTGTTTTATAAATATCAATCATAGTACTGAACTTTTGAGCCCTAGAAGAAGAAAGAAAGAAAGAAAGGAAGAAAGAAAGGAAGAAAGAAAGGAAGAAAGAAAGGAAGAAAAAGAGAGAAAAAAGGAAAGAAAGACATTTCACGAATAGTGCTAGCTGGAGGATATAGTAGGTACATTAGGATCTGTGCTAAGCTGGCAATAGAAGTGTGCTTTTATAAACAGCATTTTTGCTCTGCAGTCGGATGGGACATAACCCATACGAAATATTGCATGTAAATATGATAGTGGTTAAAGATGGATTCAAGAAGCTCAATTGTAACCCCTGAGGCTAAGGCTTTCAACACCTGGCAAAGTTCCCTATTTGTAATCATATTCTTGACAGAATTGCACAGTCTATAGCTGGAAGTGGGCCCAATAGATCAAGCAGCTGTATGTTCATTTTTTTTTATTTTTTTTTTTTACTTGCATTTAATCCTAAAAAAAGATGTTTACAAGAGCGCTATCTGATCTGTATGAAGTCTCGTGTTTTTGTTTGACATATGATGCGGGCCTTTCATGTTGATTAGTTTATGGTATCATCAGGCCTCGACTTCCGGAGACAATTTAATTCTTTCTAGGGCCAGGTTCAGAAGTTTAGCAGCAGCCGTGTGCCATTTAGTCTTTTCACCTGTTATCAGGCGCTTCCACCAGATATCTTCGTTTCCCACAAAGGAGGTGGCCGTCAAAGCGGAGAAATAGGCGATCCTGGCCTGATGAAGAGCAGGGCAGCGCATCAGTAGATGTTTTATCGATTCGATTTCATTGGGATTTGCACAAAGTCTACAAGTTGTTGTCTTCGAGCCTGCTCTAATGGCTAAAATTTCTCTGGTTGGTAGGACATTTAGGCGTGCTTTTAGGAGAGTTCTCATCAATAGTTTGTCAGGGTATTTTTGGCAGTACACCATCGGTTCTTTCAGTTTGTTAGTGTTCATTGGAAGGTGTGTTAAAAGTTTGTAAAATGATGCTAAGTCGATCGTATTGATCCAATCCAGGCATTCTAGTTTTGTTTTTATCCTAGTTGGATTGTCCTTCAGTTCTGCTTCGGAACATGCTACTTGCTGTAATTTTTGTTTCTGATCCGCCGCCCACTGGTTCACAGTCTGATTGCAGCCTTTTTCCAGTTCTGTTGCCATTATTTTATAGATTTCAAGACTCTCCGGATGGATGATTTTTCTATATAGCTGAAGAGAGCTATGGTCTACTACTGCCTTCAAAGACAGAAGGCCAAGTTCTTGCCTGATCGCTGCTATCGGGGTCGAGTTTGGTAGACCCAGGACGGCTCTCCATATATAGCCTTCCAGTATGTGCCATGGGCAGGAAGGAATTGAAGGTATGGCATCCATGCCATAAGTCAGTGACGGCACCACTTTAGCCTTGTAATAGTTTATAGTTGGTTGAAGTGAGAACTTTCCATATTTTCGGTTGACCAATCTCAGTTGAGATGTCAGATTTTTGGTTTTGGACCATAGGATAGCTTGCATGCTACCAGATTTCTTCGAGCAGTCCAACTGTATTCTCAAATATTTGAAGGAGTCTACCACTTCAATTTGGGTCTCGTTGAGATGCCACTGAAACTGCTCTTTTTTTTTGATGGTCGTTTTTTGTAGGATCATTATCTTGGTTTTAGATTTCTTAATCTCTAAGTTGTTTTCCTGGATATATGATGACAAATTATCCAGTTGACGTTGAAGGCCAATCTGTGTAAGATCAAGTAAAATTAAATCGTCCGCGTACAGCAGTCTCTGAATTTATGTTGAACCTATTTTAGGTGGGAAGGTTCTAATCTTTGTTTGGCTCTCCTGGAAGTCTCCCAGAAATGATATAAACAGCGCCAGGACTAGGGGGCAGCCTTGCTTTACCCCTCGACAAGTTTGAATGGATTTTGATATAAGGCCTGCGTTGTTTAGGCGGACTCTTATAGAAGTGTTGGTATGGAGGCTGATTAAGGGCTCCAGGATAGAATTCGGACAGTCCCAAATCTTCAGTTTCGCCCACAGTTTCTGCCTGTCCACACGGTCGAACGCTTGGGATAGATCGACAAAAGCAAGAAAGATCCGAGGCCCGCCTTTCAGGACTCTTTCTTTAAGAATAGTCAGGCACATGATTTTTGCACTAGTACTTGCGTTCTTCTGGAAACCAGTTTGTAGTGAATCAAAGCAATTAGCTGAAACCGCCCATTTCCTAAAATGAGTTAGGAGAATGGATACGAATATCTTCCCAATGACATCCAGAAGTGCTATCGGCCGATAGTTCGAGGGGTCATCTCTGGAACCTTTTTTGAAAATTGGAACAATCAAAGCTTTTGACCAGGATTTCGGCACAATTCTTTTATCAATGCAGAGTCTGAAAATTGCACTTATGAGATTAGACCACTCGTCTGGATGTTGTTTTAAGTCGCAGTTTGCTAAGCCATCTGGTCCAGCTGCTCTTGATGAATTTAATTTCATTATTGTGTATTTGATGTCACTTACATCTGTCAAATCCATCCATGGTGAGTCTGGAGCTCCAATATACACCTCCTTGGATTTTTCTGGTTGTTGGAACAGGTTCGAGAAGTGGATGTTCCAGTGATCTTCTGAAACTGGGTTTATCATATGCGTGTTTAGGATCTTATTAGGTTTGTTTATCACAGCCCAGAAGTTACGGGATTTTTTGTTGGCTAGTGCCTTCAACATCTGCTCGGCGTCAGCTTGATATAAAGATCCTCTTGCGTTTTTTAGCCACTGTTTATAGCATCTAGTTTCATCTTTCAGAGTTTCCCAAAGAGGTGGTAAATTCCCACTTCTTGCTTCTCTTCTTAATTTTCTTAGAGCTCTGCGTTTTACGACCAGTGTTGCATTGTATTCGTGAGCATACTGGATTGGCTGCATGTGCAGGTTGTTTCTAGGCTTCTTGAAGGCCAAGAGTAGAGGAATGTAGCTCGATCTCACCATATCATCTTCCAGTATTGGTTCAGAAAATAGGGTTACAAACTGATCTTCAAGTTTACGAACATCCGCTGCAATCATCCGTAGACGGGTTTGTTGTGAGTTAGTCTCAATTTCTGGAACGTAGAATTGCGATATAGTCCCCTTGTGCTTGCATTTGAGATTGAATAAATTATGGTCGCTGTATTTTGTTTTAACGACATTAAAGGAAACTATGTTGCGATGTAGGGCATCGGAGACATATATATAGTCTAGAGTGGCGAATGATGCATCACGTTCCAAAGTTGGTAGCAAGGTGTTGGAATCTGTCACTGAGGACGAATTGTGGAGGTTGCGGGATTTCATGATTTTGTTCCATGCCAGACCCCGGTTTGTCGAGTTCAAATTTGTAGGTAGCTTTCTTTGCTTCAAGCTGGAGATTGCGCAGTTAGAGTTTAAATCACCACAGATCATGATGTTATAAACTGTGTAGTTGATCGCGATTTCATCGATTGTATTGATTATTTCTTCGCACATGTTCTCAGTTGAGGTCTTTTGGGGATTCCAGTATACGTTTATTATTGCTACCACTTCTTGTGTTCCAGACTTAGTCTTAGAGGTACTTGGGTTCCATGTTGTTAGGACTGTCAGTATTTCATAAGTCCGCTTTATGACCTTTATGATTGCCACCCCGGAGCCCGTCCGGATCGCTGTAAGTAGGCCTGAAGAGGGGCGTCCCAGAGGTCGGTTATGTGCCGGAGATATTTTGATAGAGTAACCATCGAGTGCTGGTTTTTCACGGAGCCACGTCTCTTGCAGACAAATAATGTCATAGCAACTGAGATCATGGCTCTCAGATTTGGTGAGATGGGCGTGTCCCCTGGTATTCCAAGATGCAATATTTAGAGTGTTGCTCACTGGAGTGGTCGCAGACGGATGGGATGGGGATGTTGTCGACTTTGCATCTCCGGATGGTTGCTATTTATTCTGTCCCGAGGTGAGAATATTGCGAAACCAGCTCCATTTGTCCTTTTTTGTAGCTTTTCCTGTTTTGTTCTGAGTTTGTTTATTTTCTCTTCTTGCGGGCTTGTCCTCGGTCATCGGAGGTCTGTATTCATGATCACGGAATCGTGACGCTATAGCTGGCTTTGGGTCTTTATTGGACTTGTGAGTTTGTCTCTTCTCTTGCCTGTGTTTGAATCTTTCGTCACTCCTTGCATTGTGTGGCCGATGATCTAGTGTTGTTGGGCTTTGGCCTCGTCTTCCCAATCTGTATAAGTCTTCAGTTCTAGATTTGAACCTGTAGTTCCTTTTTGGGGACATTCTATGGATATGTCTTGGAGAATCTTTGGGTATCGCAATAGGGATCTCACATAGATTAAACCCCAAATGTGCTAATTCCAAGTGCGCGTCATGAGAAAGTTCTTTCAAAGCGCTCTGTTTAATGTGGAGATAAGCCTTTGCTACTTTCTTTCTATGGTATTGTTCGATTAATGTGAAATCGTCCGATTTTAGATTTTGTAGAATTTTGGTCTTTTTAAGTATTTTCAACACAGTATTGCGGTTTAGGATCATATATTGATCAGATGAGGGAATTTGTTCAATCTTGAAAAGACGCGTCTCCACTAAAGATGCCCCACTGTGTCTGGGTTGATCGACTCTTTCGCTTCTCAGTGGACTCTTTTTACGGGAAGAATTATGAGGCGTTTTAGATCATCACGAGCCGTTGGATTCGAAACTGGAATAGAGTCTTTTAGTACTGGTTTATTCCCTGGCGTCACAGTGTTTGGTACTACAGTAGATATGGTGGATTGGGCGGACTTTTCTTTCAGAATCTTAGGATTCGTTGATACCTCATTTGTTCCGTCAAGATGCTGAGTTATGTCCATCAATGAGCTCTGAACTATAAACTCTTCAGCCGATCTTGGAGAGGATGACATGCAAATTGCTGAGTTGTTAACGCTTTGAGGTTGCTGAGGTGAAATCGTAGTTAATTTTAGTTGTTCCTTTTGTTTATTTCTCTTTTCCATCAGGGGATCCAGAGCCGAGACTATTTGTTCTCCGTTTACTCTCGGCTCAGTACTCGTTGCGATTTTTAATAGTGGCTTGCTTTTTGTGGCTAGTGTTTTCGTTTCTACTATTCCCGTCATTTTCTGATGATTGGACACTGTTGCGATACTTTGGGGAAGCTTTTCTGTTTGCTTTTTGAAGACCGGTGCCAGTTCTCGATGGCAAAGTGGCCCTTCGGTCTGAGATTCTTTTTCCACAGTGGCCAGTTGGGCTTCATTATGGTGAGACAGCAAATCTTCTAACCTAGTCAACTTTGCATCCCATATATCACTACGTTCTTTGTTCTTTTGCTCCAGCGCTGTGATAAAACCTTCAACGAAAATCAGTTTGCTGTGCATCATTGCAGTTATAACCGAACTGTCTTTTAATGAATCGTTAATTGCTTTGTAGAGCTTGGCAAAGGGTGCTAAGGAAATAGTGATGGCTGACATGATAATTGGAAGATCTGTTTTTTTTTTAAGGAGAATCTTTATTGCCTGAAGTTGTAATTTCGCTGAGTCTCCGATTTTTTGGAGGTGAACTAAGATGAGAGGTTTGTTGGGAAGCTTGGTTTGAAGCTTTCATATTACCATCTGGTTTGACACTCTCCGGGTCTGGAGACCAATGAACTGGTAGAGGGCGTCTATCTGGTGACTTCGCATATGGAGTTGGGTTGCGTTGTGGTGCCTTTTTGGGCGTAGACGAGGTTTGCACACCCGGTTCAAGTCTTGTAGGGCTGGATAAAGTGGGTGACTTGTGATGATTAATCTCCAGCATGTCAGAGTTTTCCATGACTGGTAGGTTTAGACCCACTATGTTGCTGTTTTTCCGATTATTGTCACTATCTATAATTGGACCAGTCATGGATTTTGGGATCGATTCGCCCCTTTCGTGTGGCTCTTCATTACTCGGGGCTTCCACAGCATCTTTTGCTCCCATTAATTGGTTTTTATTGTTCGTCTGCGTCTTGGCTTGCTTTGGTAGCCCAGAGATTAATTTTCGTGATTTGCTCACCGGCGGTAGATCCTGGATAGCCTCAAGAATTTCTGCGTCCGATAATTCTTTTGTTTGATCTAATTTTCTTTTGAATTGTTTGTTTATAAAATCTTTCAGGGCACTGGAGAGAAGGGGAGCTGGCAAAGTTGACTTTCCTGTTTTCTTGGCTCGATGAAGATTTGTATTTACTTTTTTGGTGGTCATTTTCTTTCTTTTTTGGTTTGGTTTAGTATTGACCTGCGAGTCTTTGATTGTTAGTTCCTGTGTGGTGGCTGTCTCTAAGTGCCCACTGGACAGATCTAGGAACGAATCCGTGTCCCGGATAACACATGGGGGTCTTAGTTGGATCGGCCACCCCATTTGGGTTCCGTGGGGCGCAGTCCCTGGTGCATCATCAAATTCTTGTGCAAAGGGTTTGTCTCCTACTGTTACTGGGTGGATCAGTTGAAAGTGTGTTTTTTTTGTTGATTCATGAGAGGCATGAAACTGAGCCTCCACCGAACTTGTCCTTGCATTGGTGCTAGAAAATTCGTCCGTCGTGATTTCCCTGATGGGGCCCACTGATTCAGTCCTGGAGGCGGCAACATTCGGGGCGGGCACTGTGCTCGGCTTTTCCTTCTTACGCGAGCCCGTTGAGCTCTGAGTTCCTGGAGGGACCGTTGGTTGGAATGGGACGGGACCTCGCTCTTTAGGAACATCTCCCCTTGCTTTCTCCCCCGTGGAGCCCATTCCCGGGGCCACGTCCCTATTGCCCACGGCCGAGTGCACTGGTGCCTGGGCCACCCGTCCTCTGACGGGTGAATCCCGCGCGCCACTCGTCTCGTTACCGAGACGGGAAGGCAGAGCCTGCCGGGCGGGGGAGTGAATCTCACAGGGAAGAGGCGGGAGCAGCTGTAATTCAGCAGAACGTCGGGCGTCCAAAAACCTCAAACCTTCGGTCTGTGCCGTCAAAGAGACCGGGGACACGGGTAAGTCAGGTAGCATGTTCTTATTAGACTCTGAATGTTCTGACACGTTTACCGTCGTGTCGATTGAAGAACTTGTTGATATGTTTATTGATTCACCTGATTCACAGGAGGTTGTTGAGGCACCCAGATGTTCGGCCTCGGTCTCGGTCCTGTGAGTAGGATCAAAATCTTGATTTTTGTTTCCTGTGATCCCTGATGATTGGGTCTGAAAAAAGATGATATTCGCCGTATTTGTTGTGATTTTGGTAGTCGGTGGTGCGACTATCGTTGCTTTTGGAGGTACACGCTGTTCCTTCGGTTTTTTGATAATCAGCGTGGATTTGGATTTGGTTTTCGTGTTGTCAGTAGACTTCAGTGAACTCCGTAGGGTTCGGAGGGATGATACTGAGGATACCGAGGACGATTCAGTTGAAAAGTTGTTTGGTATAATGATGTTCGTAGGTTGGAAAGGCAGGGTCTGCGATGTTACAATCTGTTTTTGAGTCTCCATTGCCTCCATTGTCTGCAGCAGACTGCAGATGACTGCTCTCCCTCTGCTCTCGCTCCGCTCACCGCTCCACGGAAAATGAACAGTCTTTAAGCACTCCACCCAGCGTAGACAGCGTAGAAAGACTGCAGATGACTGCTCTCCCTCTGCTCTCGCTCCGCTCCTGTACGTTAATACATGCGCGTGAACAAATCGGCATCATGGAGTGCACACTGTAAAGGTAAGGTGGGACCACTAAAATATGTGTGGGCAGATGGAGCCATCCCCACAAATGTGGAGCTAAAAAAAATCAGCAGCTGAAAAAAACTCTTGTTAATTGAAGGCTCCTGAGACAATGAACAAAACAGATAATTGTGTTCAAATTGTTGCTTGTCGGATTCACATTTAAAATGGTTTCTTAAGATATTTTTATTACAACCAAGGATGGAATGCTGAGTGTGTCCTAGCCAACCAGCTTGGGTGGAATTCAGGTAATATCCACCATTGTATGCCCGTAGCTTTCTGGCAAGCTGTCGTGTGGACATTTTGAAAAGCTCCCATAAGATCCCCGCCTGTGCCCGTGGAAGCCGTTATGCTAAATTGGCGGGTAAAGGGTATCCACAGCCTCAACTCCTAAACACAGGGGCCATTCAAACTCCAGCGGCCAACCATTCAGTGCTGGAAATCCCACACAACCCTTTGCACTCACTCCTAGGCAACTGCACACATTGTACGCTGCTGGCCGGAGCTCACATTAGGAAAAAAGACTCTACCTGCTAATTTCGGAACTACACACAAGGGGAACCAAACACAGTTGCGTGGTAACCAGAGGAGTTGCTAGGTCTGGAAAAGACCTGGGGCTAAGCTGATGTCGGAACTGTTGGGACTGGGGGCTAGCTAGTCTTTTGGCTGTAGCTCCTGAGATTCTATCCGGGGCTATAACCAAAAGATCAGGGGCTATAGCCCCCTTAGCCCCCCCCTAGCAACGCCCCTGGTGGTAACTGAATTTCACAACAATAGATGCCCCTTTTTGGAAGTTTTCAGGAATAAAAGGCTTCTTCTTACCGAGAATGGCTACTACTTTTGCAGCCATGATTTTAAAATAAAGTGCCACCAAATAAAACCATTAACACTGTTATGGGTCGGGGCACTGACCCAGAGAGAATAAGGTCACCTTGATGATAGCGCCCACAATAGTCGTCCATAAGTGTCTCCAAGGGACCATCTTGGGAGGATAGCTCAGGGGCAACGTGCTTGCCTTGGAAGCATGATGACACTGAGCACCACAGGTTCGATCCCTGGGTTCGCGCTTAGAAACCTCTGGGTATTAAGTGTGTTATAAATAACCTATCATATCATACATATGAGTTTTTTCCCCTGTGAGACGTGGATCAGTTTCACTGGTGAAAACTCATCAATACACCATCAAAGTCAACCAAAAAAGTAAGGGGTTTCTCAGAAAGTGGGCAAATGGATACTCTCTTCCTTAAAGACGTCCCAAAATGGAGTAACCTTATAACACTCCCAGAACATATGCAAAACGGGGCCCTTCTCCTTCTGGCATATCAAACAGCTATCAGAGGCTCATAGTCCAGAGGTACACATTCTGACAGATGTCCACTAAAGAGTGTGGACTGAACACTGCTAAATTTCGCAAAGATCTAATTCGCTCTCCATTCTCACAATGACTGCACATATGTGTGCCCATTGATGCTGGTTTGTGTGCACTCCAGGCTGGCATCCCATTTGACATAACTGCTTTAAGACGCCTCCACCTCCTGGTAGGGGGGCAGCGGTTTATTTAAAGTTGGTGGACATAGTTGAAGACACCAGAAGATTTGGAAAAGCAACGCCCATGAGTCATACATCTGATGCTTTATTATTGTGAAGATGGTGGTGAACCCGAAATCAGCCAGAGTTCTGTTCATCAAGACATGATTTAATTGACAGATTCGTCAAATGTGCCATGACGTACAACACGATTGACTGTCACAGGTCAACAAATGACTGGGAATGGTGGAATCAGATACAAGGAATCACACTGAATGCATTCAGCTCCACCTCTCCTGATCAGGGGTCAAGTCCTCAAAGTTAAAGTGGGGGGGACACATCAACTTATTAATTACTAACGTAATGGGATGTGAGGTCTGGACCAGCCGTTAAAGTAGGAACCTGCAAAGGGACCTTGAAGGTAATTACGGTACCGCAATCTGCGGTACTGTAATTACCGCCTTACCCATTCCCATCGACCCCTATGGTGCAAAAATGGAAATGGGGAAGGGCCAATGGTGCATGGGGAATTACCGCCCGCCAACCTTGGAATGGGGTGGTAATTCTCCATTGCACCATGGCGGACTCGTTACAATACCGGCAGTGACCATGGTGCTAATAGCGCCATTGGTTACCGCTGGTGTTGTAATGAGGGCCAAGAACTTTGAAATTGCTACCTATGCCTCTTTCAGAAGAACCTTCCAGTGACCCATCACTTTAAGACACCAGACTCCTAAGAATTTCGAAGGCTGACGGATTCTAGAAAATGCCCTGGTTTCAGAGACAATCAGGGCACGAGAGCTTGTCATAAAGCATGAACTGAGGAACCATTGGCAATAAGCTACAATCCATTTTCAATAGCTCTTAATGCTCAGGGATTGAAAAAGACCTAATCTAAATAAAAGCCCCAAAACCTAGAAGATATGGGCAATTTTAGGCCTGTTTCAAACCTACCTTGCCCATGAAAACTGTAGGGTGATCTAAGGTTAAACAAGTGCTGGGTTATAGTGATGTCTTTGAACTTGTGAATCCCTGTCAAGCATGATTTCATCCATCTCATAGCCCAGAATGTATCCTCACTTTTGTTCTAGACAAGCTACAACCTAAGGAGAGGAACAGAGTGAGGAGAAGCAGACATGCTGTGCCATTTCACTACCCTCCTTCATTCAACACAGTAATTGTACCCTACTCTCCCATCTCAGGAACATTGAGATTGGAAAGAAAGCCCTAAAGTGGATTGAATCCTTCCTGACTGGGCATACCCGGATGTTTTCCCTGCCTCCCAAAACACCACTGCTTGCTTGTAGAGTGATACCAAGTTCAGCAAGTTCCCCAATCTGGTTTAGTGCTTATATGTCCCCTTGATGAATCTGAAACATGCCCTGAGCATCTAAGTGTATAGTTACTGCTGTGATACTCAATTATTGTTTATATTCCAACCAAGCATGGAGAATCCATTTTCGTGGTATGCACAAAACCTTAGCACACACAATAATTACGTTGACAAAAGTTATTTAAATGAACCCACATTAAACAGATAGTAGGTCGCCATATCTCCAACTGGCTTTGCAGAAATTGGCCACAATAGGTAGCTCTCCCCAGCCTCAAACCACTGCCACAATGACTAATAGGATACTCCCTTTTTAAAATTTTACTCATAGGGTCCAGGCTGTGATATATTTAGTCTTTCCTATCTTGTGCCACATTTAAATACATATTTACAGTGTCATTGCTAGTTTGACGGAGCGTTAAAAAAGTGGTGGTAATTCTTTTCCAGGCAATTTATTTTAGTAGTAATGGAATTACCACCCTTTTTACTGCTACACCAAATCCCAAGTTTAGTAGTGAAGTGGAGTTTTTACCTCGAGCATGATGCTGAAGGTATATCCTCCACTTTAAAGTAAAACACTGTGGAATTACCGCTCACACTAATTCTGCCAAAAACCCAGTGGCATCCTATAGACTCCAGAAATGGGGACTAACACTGCCCTACCACCACTTGTAATCCCATGGTAAACCCAAAGGACCAAGTGGCGGTAACAGTAACCGTTCTTTGGGGAAATTGGGCAGAATAACCACCAAATGACCTCCTAACTCAGAAATAGGACCCTAATGTAGTTAATCTGCATGTGGTTAAGGTCCTTGACCTCAACCGCCACGTTTCAATTTCAGTAGCTTGAATGTTTTGACACATCTTCCTGTGGGTCTTCAAATTATCAACAGGAGGATCTCACACTCAATTTACTCAATGTGAATGTATACGTACACTATAATGAAAAACAATGTTCCCATTATATAATGCCCCTGGTTCACGGCACAATGAAGGCACTCAAATTGGCCCTAGTTACGCAAGCAAGCAGCGTTCTCCTTTACTTCCCACTGGCTTTTGACTGAAAAGGCAATTTGTGGAAGGTTAATAGCATGCAGTCCCTCGAGACATGACATTTGCTAGAATTACAGTTTGAAGATTGTTTTATCATATGTCGGAACAAGTGGAAGGTCACAGAACTGACATTTCCTGAACTAAATTCTTTTTCTTAACTAACTGGCTCTTATAACAAAGGTCACAGTCCATGTGCTCTGAACTTCAATCAAACGAATCTGTGCTCTCTTAATCATACAGCCAAGCTGCATGATTAAGAGAGGGGAAACATACAGTGGGCACGGCCGAAGGCCCTGGCGAGTGGGCCCGAAAGACATGTATAGTGGACACGGCCAAAGGCCATCGTCACCTATTGGGTCCAAAAGAAAAAGATTGGGGAAACTTGTACGGTGGACACGGCAGAAGACCGTGGCCACTGGCCAGAGTCAAAGAGCATGACTAGTGGGGTGTAAAAAAAGATGATATAAAAAAACCTTGAAATTCACTGAAAAACCCTTATTTAAGGTGCAGTTGAGTTGTGCATATTTAATGCAACAATACCCTTGAAATTCAGTGGTTGTGGGATTTCATGACAAGCTTAAATCGGCACGCTGCCCTCGATGTCCCCCAAAATGCTATGTCCCCTATAATGTCATTTTGTATGTCATTGTGAATCCCTTTTTCTAAAATATGTGTGACCTCTGTGCTTTGCAATGGGAACGAGCTGTGATGATTTCCCACATCCTCTGAATTTCAAGAGTTTTATTGCAGTAAATTTGCGCACCTCAACTGCACCTTAACTAAGGATTTTTAAGTGAATTTCAAGGGTTTTGTTATACCATTGTCTTTTTATGGGCCACTAGCCATCGTCTTTGGCTGTGGCCATTATAGATGTCTTTCAGACCCACAAGGTAGGACCTTTGGCCCTCACCAGTGAGCATGTTCTTCGGCCATTCCCACTGTATATTTTTAAACACTAACGGGCCACTAGCCATGGCTTTCACTGTACATGTTCCCCAAATATGTTTCTTTTGTGGCCAATATGCATGTCTTTTGTGCCCACTGTATATTTTAAAACACTACTTTTCTTTCTTACTCACTAGTCATGGCTTTCGCCCATGACCATTGGCACCGGCCATCAGCCGCGGCCACTTTACATATTGCTCTAATAGGTTTCCTAATTGGACCCACTAGCCATGGCCTACAGCTGTGGCCACACCATTAGGTTTCCTTTGGACACACTAGTTATGGCCTTGGACATGTACACGTTTCATATTTCACCCCTTAACTTGTTGCCCCAATAGGTTTCGTTGGAGCCTCCTAGCAATGGCCAGCGGGCATGGCCTTCGGCCGGATCGACTTTCCATATTTCACCATTTGGTTCCTTAAATTAACCCCCACCTCACTATAGCTGTAAAATTCCTCTTTTTCTGTATTCATCTTATTTTGTTAATTCTCGCTTTAAAAAAATATATTTTTCCCATAACCACAGTTATATTTGTAAATGTACTACAAACAACCCTGGTTATCCGTAAACGCCTGCAAATAACCTTATTCATTTTTGTGTGACACACTGTCATACCCAATCCAATTTTCTACTATAACCCCGGTTATCCCCATTATAACTCTCGTTATGCAAAAACGTTTCAACTCTGAACTTGGTCACCAGCCCCCATAACTCCCCAATTTCTCATGTTCTCCTCATTCCCCCTTCTCTAGCCTGATGTCATTTCATCCTTTTTCCTCCTCCAAGTGGCAATTTTTCCACTTTTCGTTCAGCTAACCCTGGTTATACCTGTTATAACCACAGTTATCCATTGCATCGAAAACAAAAGAAAATGGTGGTTTTTCATTTCTGAAAAGCCTTCCTGATGCATTGCAGGACACATATATAGCTATAAATTTAGGAGAAGGGGGAACCCCCTTTTACATCAAATATTTTAACTACTGGATGCAATAACCGCAGACCCAGATGCTGCATGACAACATTTTTTCATACCAGGTCGAATTCCGTCCAGCGATTTTTGCTGTGCTCTGCACAGACATTTTAACTTTTTCTCTATGGGAAACTGAATGGGCACTGCAAACAGCATTTTTTTGCTTTCTTAATAACATTTTAATTTTTTAACAAATGTTTCCCAAAATGTCCAGTGTGTGGTGCCTGTGACATACTTTTTGCTTGCAAAATATCACCCAAATCCGTCATGCAAGTCAAAAGTTATTAAACAGTCAATTTTCGGGTCTCCTATGGAACTTAATACTAAACATAACTATAGTGTGCCGAACGCTGCACTAGACTATATATATATATATTCACAGGTGCCCACTGAAAGTTTTAGTAGACATGTTACATAGGGTGATTTGTCTTGCCAGCCCAAGCTAAGATCATTTCTTAACAGCAAAGGCAGTTTGAAGTGACACCCCTAAGGAAAGCTCCCTAGATACTCCACACAGTAGAGGTGGGAGCCTGTGAGAATAACCATAGAAACACTTAATGATTGCAGGCCTTTCCTCTTCTTTGCTTTTTAGCAATTGCACACCATTGCACACCATTTCCCTGTGACCCACTAGTAACGCAATGATGGGATCTTAGGCTTTTGATTATATGTTGGTTCTAAGGCTTTTGATTATATGTTGGTTCTAAACAGATGGACATGTGTGGGGTTGTTGAGGTTGATCATCAAGAGGAAGAGTCTGACTATTGATCAGAGGCATGTTGGCACAATCTGGATAGTTGTTGTGCACCCCCATGAACTAAGAATAGATTTCCCTGCAAATAGGGAATGTTATAGCATGTCCCTCGTCTGGCTTGTGTCAAACTTGGCATAGATAGAAAGGTGGATCAGGTGATAATCACACCCTCTATGATATTCTCCTTCTAGGGTAACTGGTTTGAGGACGTGCCCCATGATCCTCTGTAACTTTATGACAGTCTATTAGTGTTCTAAACAAAAACATCTATTTTGTAGGTACTCAAGGTCAGTCTACTTGACTGGATTAAGGGAATAATATATAAGTTATGATTGCTCCCTAACAAAAGACATTGGTGGAAGTATATATCTGGTCATGGTGAATACGTGTTTCACTAATTTGTGCTTAGTTGGACTGTGTTGGACAATAAAGGAAAGCACAATACTGTTCTTTTTCCTCGGGTAGATTAGGAGCAGTATAAAGGAGGCCAGTGACATGATGAAGGAGTGTCACAGCTACATGCCTGCTGCTGAGTCCTCACTCTTGAAGATTGTCCTATAGCCTCTGAAGGTTAGTACAGCTCTTGTCCCAGGCCTTCTGCTTGCTCTTGTTGTCACCCACATCCCTGAAAGGTTCTTCATTATAGCAGAAATGATGCAATGGTTTTAAGAGAGGTTACCCACACCTTCAGTTCCAAAAAGGATAATGGGACAATTATGAGTCGCAATCTCGACAACCTCAAACTCTGGAAAGTCCATCAGTGGGGATATCGGAGAGCAGTAAAAGGTGCAAAAACAGTGGCATCATGGAGGCAAATAACCAGACAAGAAATATTTTCATTATCTAACAAAAACACCACAGAGATGAAGATCCTCATGATGCTAAAAGTTTCTTTTTCTGAGAGACACATGTTTAGACTACCCATGCCAACACTCACGACAGATCTTGATCTCTCTCAACCCCAAAAATCAGCCACACTTGCACTCAGGTTTCCTTTACCGCCTTTGATGATAGACAACTACCTCAACTTCTGTAGGTAGCAGTAAGAAAAAAAGTCTCCAAGACCCCAGGTACTCTGTGTCATTTATTTAATTCCTTAGGTATGCACATACTAAAACCTAGCTTCTCAGAAGTCACAAATAAAAAATGATGGAGAACAATCATTGAACACACGTCACAAATACCCACTCCAAGTTTAATTCAAAGTCTACCAGGTCAGCAAAGTATGGCAAATTAACATGCTAACATACTACCTGTGGTGCTTCAAGTAAGGTGGATAAATGAGAACCATTAAGTTGCATAATATCTGATATTACAGTACTTGGAAATTGGTGGAATCTGGCATGAAGCACTTTATAAAAAAACACACTTGGACTTGTAGTTAGGGATACTACACTCAGTCTGTACCAGATATCATGAAGCCAATTAACACAGCCATGTACAAGAACTCTGTGTAATGTGCCGTTAAGCAACCAGGCACCCCCTCAACAAAGCAATTGCTGATCCTTATCCAACTTCTTACACACCTTCTATAATATATGATATGATATGGCATTTATAACTCTACTATACACAAGGGTTTCAAGGCGCGCCGAGGCAAGGGAGGGGGAACAGAGGGAAGATAACAATCCTACTTTGCCAGGTGTCCTTCAAATCACACAAGTGCATGGGAAGGAGGAAGGGGGGAAGTGCTGGGGCAAGGAGGGGGACAGTGCAGTACATGGGATAAAAGAATAAATAACAATAAGTAAAGTATGGCCAGCAGGTGGCAAGTGCAAGGGTAAGTGCAGACATCAGGTGTTGGGTGCTGGTAGTGGGACTGAAGGGATACAGAAAACAGTCCCCAAGTGCGGGGGTTGCAAGGAAGGCAGTGCAGCTGTGACTGACTGATGGGGCAGGGGCCTGGCCCAGAGATCAGAGGGTGGCCAGGTAACCAGTACAGTTTCATTTTCATCCAGGAGGTCAGCAGGGGAGAGGAGGAGAAACGGCTGAAGCAAAGAGAAAGATGTTCAGGTGATTCTGGAACCGGAGATGATTCTACTCAAGTTTCAGGGAGAATGTTCAAGAGGGAGGTCGCAACCGAGGAAAGAGATCTACCACCAACTCGTTGCTTGGAGAAGCAACCGACCCTGAGGGAGTTGGAGGTGGATGACCGAAGAGCTCGAGAAGGAAGATATTTAGGAAGAGAGAGTTGAAGGTATTGAGGCCCCAGGCCCCAGAAGGACTTGTGGACAATGCAGAGGGTTTTGAACTTAATCCTTGCAGCCACTGGAAGCCAGTGCAGAGATTTCAGTCCTGGAGAGATACGATCCCTGGGCTTGAGGCCAGGAACAAGTCTTGCAGTCCTGTTCTGTATGAGTTGCAGAGGGCGGAGAGTAGAAGCAGGCAGATTTAGAAAGAGGCTGTTGCAGTATTCCAGCCTAGAGAGAACCAGAGCTATCTCACTTACATGCAAAACATTCTAGGAAGAAAGGCAACCAGACAACTTCAAATGTATGACTATGATCACAGCCTCCTTGATGACCGACCGTCTCATTGCAGCACAGTCCATCAAGTGACACAGAGCCTGCTCTAAGCGTTATAAGGGAGGACCTCTTTACAGTTTTTTTTATATAGCTTCATTATGCGTCATTAGGTGTTTGCCACAATCTAGGAGAATGTCACATGCTGTAAATACTGCACGATTCCGATTATAAATTTCAGGCATGAATGCCTGCAGTTGTTCCCTACCCACAAAAGGTGTAGATTAAACAATTAAACCCTTCCCACCCCAAAACAAGAAACACGTGTTGTGCCCCTTTAGTAAAAGGTCACACCAGAACAGCTGGGATGTGATATGATTAGGGATATGACACTGTCAGAAGGGTGCAGGATCCCCTCTCAAGATGGGGTAGACAACCTATCAGGGTTTTGTCAGAGCCTATTCTACTCCAGAGGTGGCATGATGAACGTGAGAAGGCCACATTTCCTGATTGACCAGAATGCCTTCTCATGTATTAATGTCTTGCTACCCTAGTCCCAAGAGAAATGTCTACCCTCTTCTGTCCTGGCCAGGTCTCCGGTTTTTCTATTGCAGATTTGCCACTACATCTCTCAGAAGACATTGCCCTGCAGCTGGAAAAACCGAAACCCAAGTCATTAGCATGGAGCATGTGTGGGTGGGAAAACACTGCAGAATCATACCTACCTAACTGATCCACTGAAGATGTGCCACATCCAAACCACAGAAAACAGACAGAACACAGACAGGCATGTGAAGGACTACTTACAATTGCAAGATGCCGGGAGCCACAAACTGTTTAACCCGGTGGTGATCATCATGCTGCCAAAGAATGAAAAAGAGGCGGGGCTAAGGAAATCTCATTGGAGAAGTGCCAACCGCCGAAGATGTTCTAGCCAGTGTTTGGTCTGAGGACATAGGTGACTAAGGAGACAAATAGGAACTGGCAGGAGTGTTGGAAGCAGGTAGGCTGCACTATAAATGCCCAGACAGCACAGAGGAGATGAAAAGAAGTTTGGTTCAGGCCAGGAGTGTAGCGGGTGGACCAAGAGACCAGGGAAGAGGGAGCAGAGGTCAAAGATGTGTTAGAGAAAGACTGTGGGTTGGTTGTGAGAGTGTGCAGGTAAGGCGTTGGGTTCGGAGACAGTGGTATTAATTGTGTAATCTCTTATGTGGTGTATGAGGGTGGGACTTTAGTGTGTGAGAGAGAGGGGAGGGGAGAGTAAGAATAGTGGGAAAGAGAGATGGTATAAGAGTGTGAGTGAGAGAGAGGGAGACAAGAGTGAAGGAGAAGATAGGAGAGGTAGTGGTTGTGGGAGAATCGAGAAGGTTCTAAATTAGCAGGAAGTTGGTGGGTAGAGGCAGGAGGAGAGAGCGTTCAAGAGAGAGGATAACAGTGTAGTAACATTAGGACATGGTGGTAGTAGGAATATAGTTGAGAGGGGGGTGGAGGATAGAGAAGGAGAGAGGAGAGCGTAGAGTAGAGATGCATTGGAGGGTTGAGAGAAGATCAGTAGAGACGACTAGTAAGATCAAGGGGTCAAGGAAGAGAGAGAGAGAGACAGAGGTGGAGAGATAGGTTGTAAGGAGGGTGAATAGGGTATAGTAAGGAGAGGAGGGGAGTCAGTGCGGAAAGTGGTTTTGGAGTTGGTCATCTAGAAGAGGAAGGACTGGAGTTACCAGGAACTGTGAGACCCTTAGAAATTCTTGGAGGGTGTCAGGCGCCTGTTAGAATGAGTCAGTTATAAACAATGGCAGCTACCTGGCACTAGTTTGTCATAATATAAGTCATCTGGGGATAGTGACGTCTGGGCTATGGATTTGGGTACCACGTTGGGAAAACCATACGCCGAAGGAAAAGTTGTAAAGAAAAGTGCCATATTTAAAAATAATCATGTGAACTGTATACTGTGTGCAGTATTTGAAAAGATATGTGCAAGTTAATATTGTGATATTAGCATCTCATCTACAACAAGAGTATATGTCTGAAGTAACTGACAAGGCCACAAATACACCTTCTGTTACCTAAAAGTATCCAGTAAAATTAAACATATAATTTTGGCATGCATTATTTCGGTATCAGGTAATATTTTCGCCAGCAAAAATATCACCATACATATGGTCGTCGGGAACGGCCATAGGCGATATTTTTGGTGGCGAAAATATTAGGTGCTGGGGTTTTGGGGGTGTCCCCCGCATGGTCCATGTGTTATTTTCGCCGCAAAAATATGGCGATATTTTTGCATCGCGATATTTTTGCAGCGAAAATATCACATGGAACCATTATTTCTGTTTATTTCTGTACAGGCCTAAGAATAAGCATTATAAATTCAAAACATACAGATGCTTTCAGTGCAACACTTTTGACAGGAAAGGTTGTAATGTTACCCTGTTCAAAGTGACAATTGCAATGTAGAAAAGCATATGATATTTAAGGCTATATTTGTGAATGAAACAGTAACTTTGCATGCTCCAACAATTACACGACTAAGAGATGGTTTTTCAGGAGTCTGTAGAACTTTATGATACTCCAGATGATACTCCAGATTCAGAAAAGGAAAACATTTTTGCTCTGTTCATAGAGACAGGCCTTGGCAGTAAAAGCAAATGCTGGCCATTAATGGCCTCTATCTGTTATTGGGCCTAAAAAGATTCCCTATAAATGCAAGAAATACATTCTGAGTAGTGGTTGAGCGCCAACTTTTCAGAAGTGCTCATCAGCCAGGTTCTTCCAGGAGGTTTCAATTCACCCTTATTCAGACATGACGTTTGTCATTGTGGTAGTAAATTGGTATATTTTATTTAGAGGCTGAGGACTGTGTCAACAGTTGGCTGGAACAACTGCACTTCAAAAGAATCTTGTCACAAAGAATCCGATGACAACCAAGCTTCTCAGGGGTTATAAATGGCCCAGCTCTGCAACTCAAAGGGTCTGACACCAAATGATATGCTTCCAGGCCATGAACTTAGAAATGCCATTAATATTTTGCTCAGCTCATTACATGTAAACTAAAATAACAGACTCTTTAAATGTTACATGTGGGAACACATTTTATTAAATAACTTGAAAGAAACATCATAGAAATTTACTTTTCTAAAATTCTTCAAGGTGAAAAAGCGTTATTTTTTCATAATATGTTAATTAGGCAAATTATACGAATGTGAATATTTTTTTAAGAAACATTGCACATTAGTGGTTCATACATCCTAGTGTCATGCCAGCTTGCCTGTTTTATGAGATGGAAACAGGATTTTTGTGTATAAGAGATTGAAAAGCAAACATCTGTCACAAACAAATCAGACTAACATCATTGGATTCACATGAGTGAAAGCAATTTGACAAATTAATTAGTAACATGGTCACATGTGAGGAACATGATGTTTCAGAAAAACACAACTGTTTAATGTAAAAATATCCAAGATGACATCACATCAAATGGAAGGGAAACCGAGTATAGAAGCTAATCCCTTTAGACTGCCCTCTTCATTAATATGCCCAAAATATATGCATGGGGGGATTTAGTGTGACGTCACTTTTTGGAACATTATCCAATCGTATACACTGACCAATGAGATTAAAGAAATTATACCCACCTCTAAAGGGAGAGGTTTCTAATCTATACAAGTCCAAACCCATTCTGGGGACTCACTCGCTCACTCACTGATTTGGTTGGACTAACTGACAGACTGACCGGAAGAATGAGGTAGAAATAAGAATGTACAGCATCAGAATGGAGAATAGAATATATTGGGCCTCATTACACGGAAGGCGGTAATGGTTAACGGCCACCGTTAATGGTAACGGTGACCGTTAACCATTACCGCCTTACTACGAGGTCCCTTAGCGGGTTGGTGCTTTAACGCCTGCTTTTTGCAGGCGTTAAAAACCAACCCGCTAAGGGACCTCGGAGCTAATTACGGCAGCGCAAAATTGCGGTGCCGTAATTAGCGCCTTCCCCATTCCCAAAGAGCCCTATGGGGCAGAAATGGGAATGGGGAAGGGCAATGGCGGAAGGGGGATTTACCGCCCCACCAACCTTGGAATGGGGCGGTAAATCCCCTTTCCGCCAAGGCGGTGCCGGTAATTTACCGGCATGGTCCAGGGTGCTAATAGCACCCAGGATCACCGCCTTCCGTGTAATGAGGCCCATTGATTTCCTCTGGACCATTTTTGGATTACAAGCAGTGCACTTTAAAACAGGCCCATCTGGATTTAAGACCACAGGCCATTGTCAGTGAAAAAGGGAACAGACCGGTCCAATACAGAGAGAGAGACACCAGGCTGTGGAGGGAAGCTGATGCCAACTCTCTGACTGATGCCCAACCGTTACCAGACAGTGCCCACCTATCTCTGAGGCAGCCAAAAGACATGATATGTAAGTATAATGTTGACAGGAAATATAATGACTGAAGAGAGGTACACTCTAAAGGGAAATGGAAGAAATTCTAGCCCTTTTTATTTATGAAAGTACTGCTGGGAGTATATACATTGACTGTGCTTCCTTGGCAATTAGTAACTGTTTCAGAAGCGTATTTTCTTCTGGAATTATCGATTTGATAAAATAGGTCTAATGATCCCTTACTCCTCCTTTGTGCAATACACAAGCACAAAATGGAAGCCATAATAATATCTCGCTTTGTACATACCTAGAGAAATAATGTAATTGAAGTAATTCCCTGGTTACACCACCAGAGCCATGTTACTACTGCTGATCCACTCAAGACAAAGGGTAATGGGTTATTAACTATTAGACATTTTACCACCATTAAGAAGCCCATTGAAAATTACACATTAATACAATATAAACACAATTGAAGGGAATCTAGCAAGCATACAGGTTAACATGCATTTTATTTTTGCAAGCAATTAACATGCAAGAATTTCCAGTTGCCTGTCTTTACATCGAGTTTTCTAGAATGTTGTTTGTGACACTGACATGCCTATTGAGTAAGGGGTGTCAATTTTCAATCAATTCTAACTAGAGAGATTTATATAGAAATGGATGTTTGGGGGGGCGTGGCCAGCCGGCGACCGATGAAGACGTGAGCCCGTGGAGCTCCCGAAGCCGCCAGCTACATCCTGAAATATCCTACGAATTTGGGCAAATATAGCCCTAAAAAAGTTCCTCAAGGGTGGCGGAAACCCAGTAGGAACGATATCTGCAACTGGTGCTAATTTCCGAAGCGTCAATCCCGAGATATCGGCAGTTGGAGAGAGAGAGGCGGTCGGCGCCAAGACGAAATTAAAATGGCCGACGGCGACACATTATAGTCCCACGGGCGCTGCCTCCCACGGAAGCCGAAGAGTAGTGGCGCCAACCTCCGCTGGGGGAAAACACCAGCCCTGACTATCGTTGCTGACCGAAAAGAGCAACCACCTCCCCGCTCCCCGGGGCCCTCGCTGGGCTAGCTATCCTCCGGGAAGACATCCCGGCTACGCCGAGGCCTACGACACCAGCGTATCTTGGGAGACCAGCACTACAGGCCTAAGCTGAGCGGGCACTCCAATCTCTTGTAGAGCGCCTGCCGCCAACAGCAGCGACCGCTGCGACGACGAAAAGAACCGGAAAGCGGCACGCGGCAAAACCGGTAAGGAGAGGGGGAAGGAAGGGAGGCGACCTCCTGAGACACCGAAGCACAGCAGACGGCACCCCGGGTTGTCCGCCCGCCAGCCCGTCTCCACCCCCCCCACCCCTACTACGAAGAACAGCCAGGGGGAACGCACATGCATTATTCTCCCCACACACCAGAAATGGGCAAAGAAAGGCTTAGAAGAACTGGAACCCAGAACACAATGGAGCAATATACAACGTCTGCCCCGACACCTGTGGCTCAGAACAGAACTGCCGAAGCACCAGAGCTCGAGGACGACATATCCCTTAGAGACGTGATGAACGCTATCTCCAATTCTCGATCCGCCATGGAAGTCAAAATGGATAGCATTTGCACAGAGGTCTCCCTGCTGCGCCATGATCTGCAGAAACTATCATCCCGTACAGGGGAGGCGGAAACGCGCATATCAGTGGCGGAGGACACTATAAGAAGCATGGGTCAACAAGTGAATGCCGCACTAGACCGCATTAAGACACTGGAAGAGAGGGTGGAAGAAGGAGAAGGCCGATCGAGAAGGAATAATATCCGAATCCTCGGCCTGCCGGAGAAAGAAGAAGGACCCAGCATGGAGCTGTTCCTCGAACAATGGTTCGCCGATCTATTCGCTCCCAAATCCCTCTCAAACTTTTTCTCAATCGAACGGGCACACCGGATACCGACTGGCAGACCAATTCCCGGAGCACCACCACGAGCGGTGATAGCCAAGATCCTAAATTACAGGGACCGAGATGCGATTCTCCACATGGCAAGGACGAAAGGGGCCATGACATATAACGGCTCCAGGATAGCCCTCTTCCCTGACTTTACCAAAGAAGTACAAAGAGCAAGGCAATCCTTTGACACTCTCAAAAAGCGACTTCAAGGGCTGAATGTGAAATACGGCTTGCTATTCCCAGCTCAGCTGAAAATCTACCACAAAGGCACTACTGTGCACTTCACGGATCCAAAAGAGGCATGGAGCTGGGCGGAACGCAATCTAGAAGGCGAGTGGGGCCCATGGAGACGGCAGGAAAATCGAAGAAACAGACCTCGACCAAATAGGCCGCCAAATGAACCGCCACAGCAACAAATGGAAGAATTACCACAAAATGCCGATGAGTAAACATGACCGACAGATCGTTGCATGTAACGCTCTCCGCAGCTGAACAATCGGAGGCACAAGCTGGAACAAATACTACACAGAATGGCTGGCGGCTGCGATAAACCACACCACGCAAGCCACCCCCCCGATTGCAACCGAAACAGAACGAAACTTGCAATCACCCGCCGTGGTACCTCCAACCCACGGCACCCAATACAATATCCAGACTCTCCACTACGGCGCCTCCAACGCCACAGTGACTAGAGACACCCCAAGTTCAACGGTTTGATTAAGTTTGGTTGTGTGGGCGACAGATGCTTCAGTTGGGGAAGGAGTATGGGGAGGGGGGAGAGTTGGGACTTGTTCGCGTTATTTGTTGGCAACAAGGAAAGCACGGCTCAGATAAGCACTTTGAGATGGGAAGAAAACAGGGCAGTCCAAACACCCATAGCGCGGGATTTCCCTCGCCTAAACTGCTATCACTGACACGGACATTCAAACAGGACAAGGAATGAGTGCGAAAGAGCCAAATACCAAAAAACTTAATATCATGACATGGAATGTCAATGGCCTGGGAAACTGCATCAAAAGAAGACTGGTAACACAATACCTGAATCGTCACAACCCAGACATAGCACTGCTAACCGAGACGCATTTAGCTGGCACACGGTGCCAATTCTTCAAAAGAACCAAATACCGGACAGCAATACATGCAGGTTTTTCAATGGGCTCGAGAGGTGTGCTAATACTAATAAACAAGAGAATCCCTATTGAGATATCCAACATAACCCTGGATACCGGAGGAAGATTTGTCTTCATAAAAGGATCGCTATGGAATCAAACCATTGCCATACTAGCGATCTATGCTCCCCCGGCGCTTATAACTGCCTTTCTCGACGACATCACACCGATCATAGCCAACAACACTGCGGATATACTAGTAGTAGGTGGAGATTTCAATGACGTAATGGACGTCAACTTAGACCGCACACATATAAGAGAGAGAAACCCAGCGATACCAACTAAAATAGCCACCTTCGCTACAGCAATGGGACTGAAGGATGCATGGAGAGATCTGCATCCGACGGAGAAACAATACTCTTTCCATTCGGGAGCACACGCATCGTTGTCTAGACTAGACTACTTCTTCCTCCCTGGGGAAGACATACACAAGGTAACGGAGGCAACGCTACACCCCAGAGGGATCTCAGACCACTCGCCGCTGATGATCCTACTCGAAACAGAAAGACCCATGCCCCCACTGACTTGGCGCCTGAATTCATATTATCTAGGATTCACAGAGTTAGTGGGAAAAATTCAGGAAGCCACTGCCTCATATTTTGAATTAAATCAGGACTCGATAGACGACCAAGGAACCATATGGGAGGCGTACAAGGCAACGCTGAGAGGGGAAATACTGAGTTGGACTGCTGCTCACAAAAAAGCGCACAGGAAGGAGGTTGAAGACGCTGAAACAGAGGTCAGAAATGCCGAAATGCAATATATAAATACAGGCGCTCCAGACGACAACAGAACCCTGCAAGCGGCACAAAAGAAGCTGCATAATATCACACTCACCTGTGCGAAACAAGCACATAGAGCTATGCGCACTAGACTATACGAGACGGGAGACAAAGCCGGCAAGATGCTGGCGTGGTTGGAGAAAAGAGAGGAGGGGCAGCGCCAGATAAGATGTATAACCACCATGAAGGCTGAACGGACCTGGACTGATTCGGCCATTGCTGAAACCTTCGCAGACTACTATGAGACACTATACGCCTCCCCGACGACTGCAGTGGATCCCAGCATCCTAGATACACTCACCATACCACACCTAAGCGATACGCAAAGGATGAGCTTAGAAACAGAAATCACAGAGGAAGAACTATCAACAGCCCTATCCCAACTCCAAAATGGTAAAACCCCAGGGCCCAACGGCTTCCCAGTGGAGGCTTGGAAAAAGATTGGCAATGAACAAATTGTACCATATATGCATAAAATGTTCCTGTATGCCAAAGAAAGAGGAACCCTACCACCGGACCTGAGAAATGCCACCATAGTGGTGATTCATAAGGAAGGCAAACCAGCAGACATATGCAGCTCTTACAGGCCGATTTCACTTATAAATATAGAAACCAAAATACTAGCCAAGATATTGGCTAACAGACTCCAGACAGTCATACACACTCTTATCCACCCAGACCAATGTGGCTTCATGCCGCAGAGATCCACACGCATGAATATCCATAGACTGCACGCCGCCATTGAAAAGTCCCCAACGTTACGGGAGTCACTAGCACTCCTCACGATTGACTTCGAAAAAGCCTTCGATTCAGTCCACTGGGAGGCCTTGTGGTGCATCATGGGTAGGATGGGGTTGGGTGAGCAATTCATAGGCTGGATCAAGTTGCTCTACAATACACCGACAGCTGAGATAAGGGTGAACGGATGGACCTCACGCACCATTAAATTGGGTAAAGGGACCAGGCAGGGGTGTCCCCTCTCGGCGATGCTATTTGCACTGGCAATTGAGCCCCTGGCAATAATGCTGAGAGACTCACAGTTGTGGAGGGGGTTCCAATGGGCCCGGGACTGGGAGGATAGAGTTTCCCTCTATGCCGATGATCTACTGATCTATATGAGCGACCCACCAGTGTCATACCCCATCGTCACCCAAATATTAAACAGCTATGGAGCATTTAGTGGTCTACGAGTAAACTATAACAAATCCATTCTATTCCCGATCCAAGGAACTGATGCGACAGCTCTATGCAATTGTCCATACAGAATAGAAACCGAGCAGTTTAAATACCTTGGGGTACAGGTTACGACGGACCTCAAGCAATATGTATCCCAAAACCTACACCCAATCAGAGATAGATTCGCAAACGACGTGAAACACTGGATGACCCTCCCTCTCACCCTATTAGGAAGGGCAGCAATGTTTAAAATGCTTGCTCTACCCCGATTCGTATATATCCTCCAAAACGCTCCACTGTATGTACCCAAAATAGAATTCCACAAAACAGACGAGATTCTCAGAAAGCTCCTCTGGGGTGGAGGACACCCCCGGATCGCACTAAAAACCCTGCAACGCTCCGTATGGGAAGGAGGTATAGGACTCCCCCACCTACAAACATACTATTGGGCAGCCCAGATGTCAATAATAAATGACATCCTGCATAACAACCCTGAATTACCACACATTAAAGCGGATAGCCAGATGGTTATGGGGCTCTCCCCACTAGAGACCCTCTACCATAGCAAGGTACGCATGATCCCCAACACAATTAGAGCACACAGAACGCAAATATGGCGAGACGCACACAAGCATCTAGGATGGGATGGGAAGCTCACGTTGGCACAGCCCCTATGGCGTAATAGGCGATTACCAGAGCTGGGTAAACTGCCGAAATGGGCGGCCTGGGAGGCAGTTGGGATAACGAGGCTAGCAGACATAATTCAAAACGGAGGGATAATGTCATTCCAGACCCTGAGGGACAAATTCAACCTATCGCCCACAGAACACTTTCATTACAGACAAATGCATCATGCACTTACCACAGGTGCGATAGACCTACCGAATATTCCAGATTGCATACCAATTGAGAGGAACATTGTGGTAGAACGTATCGACAGTAAAACAACCTCCATAATGTACAATGCAATGGCCTCTTTCGCCACAACGGAACTTACAGATCTGAAAGCAAAATGGGAAAGAGATGTGGGGCCAATACAACCGGAAGAATGGACCAAAGCACTCATGTACCCAAGGGAAGTCGCCATGTCGGCTAGAATCAGACTGATCCAACTTAAAATCCTACATAGGGTATACTATCCAAGAGAAGCCCTACACCAATGGGGGAGAGCAACTGACCCCAACTGTCTAAGATGCCAACAGGCGAGGGGGTCCTTTTTTCACATCTTGTGGGAGTGCCCACGAATCCAGATCTTCTGGCAGAAATGTTGTGACAGATTGTCAGCGGTCATGGGCCAACGAATACCCATGGACCCCAAACTGCTGTTGCTTGGGATGGATGACGACTTAGATATTTCCCGATTTGAGAGACTCATGTTGGCAACTACCACAGGACTCGTAAAGAGGAATCTGGCCCAACTGTGGGGCTCACCCTTATCCCCACAATACGAACAATGGATAACAGACGTGGACATCTGTGTGCAAATGGAAATGAGAATATACACCACCAGAGGATGCCCAGGGAAAGCACGCAAGATCTGGCAAAAATGGGAAGACACATAGTATGTTGTGAGTTCATGTATAGATTCCATAGACGTTTGGACTCCCGTGGAGACCCATCTGCATCGTGTATAATTTGGATGACCTGCAACTTATTATATGAGGGACTTGATAGTTTGACACTTGCAATGTGTATGAAGAGCCGTGCTTAGAGAATGCTTGTATACCCGATCGATTTGAGCGGGTTTTTTGTTCTTGATTTGTATGTTTATGTTTATAAAATGAATAAAACTTGTTATTTAAAAAAAAAAAAAAAAGAAATGGATGTTTGGATGAAATTTTGTTTTTAAGAAATTAAAGGTTTATCCTGAACCCTGATGCACTTTTCAACACATGGTGGATATACGCTTAAGCGAAACCAAATGTACATATGGTGACCTGTGTATTTTTGAAAAGTCTACATTCAAGTTAAATTCAGAAGTAAAAATTCTATTGACTAGTATATGATAATTCATCATTGTAGTAACCATTTCCATTGTGATTTATTGAGAATGATGTAAATGTGTAATTTGCTTATATTTTGAATTGGTTTGGTTATTTCTAGTTTTTGATAAATAGACCTTGTGTGCACATTTCTTGTCCAAAAAGAGGACCCACATGGCAGTCGAGGCACGACTTTGGGACCACCTTAGACTAGCCACACATCTGAAATAAGTGTTTTCTGTATTAATTTTAATTAAATCTGAGAAAACAATATTTGGTTGCATGGTTATTAAACAAAGTTGTGGCAGGTTGAAAAAAGTGTTGGAGGTTCCTAAAGGGGATGATGAAAATAGTCAGTTTCTCAGAGACACCTTCTTATGAATTTTGATGTATATTACGCCAACAGACCATTATGGACCCTACTGTTCATTTTTTGACATAGACAGTATCAGAATAACCTGTTAATGTATCATATCAATTCCTAGCCATAAAAGAGGTATGTAAATAGATCTGTTTAGGGTACAAAGCATGACTTTCAGTATGGCAGTAAAGGCCTAATCGTAAGGCGAGACAGATTTCTGCTGGCTGTCATAGTGCCTTCATGAATTCAGTGATAAATGAGGTCCATGGAATTGAAATTTTGAAGAGATGGATATCGAATCTCCTTCAATTCTTCTGTTCAGAAATAAGAGCAAAGTTAGGGATGACCTGTCCTTGATGCCAGGCTTATTTGTATGTATTAGTACACTAACCATGTGTTACGCTCACCTGGTATCCACGGGGACGCCACCCATCCCTGGTTGGATGATTTGCACTCTCGAACCCTCTCCCGGTCCCTTTGTAAGGCCTCTGGTTAAAGATGGGTCTGCAATATAGGAGAGCTGGATTCAAGACCAGATTGTCTTTATGTTTTCCCACCTCCCTTGGCCTCAACTCCTTCCTCCCCCTTGGGCCTTCTCCTCACCTTAATATTGTAAAAGGTGGATTCTCCGTCCTGCTCCTCGTGGCAGGGGCACGTATATGTGGGGGGCGAGCAGCGACCAAGTTACTTCACTGGTGCAAGCCCTCCTGTGGGAATCCAGGCCTGCTGCGACTCCGTAGGTTTGCTGCTTTACAGTCTTTATATGCAGTTCTTATATTCCTCTTAGTTCGAATAATAATGTCTTGCTTCTTTCCTTTTAGGTATGGAAAGGTATTTTGGTGTTGTCATGCAGTTTGAAAATGAGCATGGGCCGGTAGGCGAAAGCGCGGTGCGGTGTGCGCAATGCTGTCCGGTGAGTAATGTGCGATGTGCGGCTCTGTTTCACCTTTTATATTGCTAACCTGTGTCTTTTCTCTCCAGGCCCGGCTCCAGCATGGGGGACAGGGGGGCCAGGCCCCCCCAAGGCCAGCCCCTGGCCCCCCTAGAAAGCAGGGCCAGACTGGGAACCAAAAGAGGCCCTGGAAAATTTGATCAAAGTGGTCCCATATTTCGCTGCAATAGCGAGCAATATTAGTGCACAGGAAAATATTACTGCACCACGGGGCACTATTGCAAAATAGGGCTGATCAATTCCATCTAATTGAAAACAAGCATTGGCAATGCCAGCAGTTTGTGCAGGCATGGGAAGAGCCCTTTCCAAGCACTGCTGTATTGGTATGAACTGCCCATTAATGGTAGCAGGTGCAAAACGATGTAACTGGGCACCTATTAGCAGTGCCTGGCAAATGCCTAATACTCTTATACACAAGCCCAAACTGTTGGCTTTACCAATGTTTATTTTTAACAGGACTTAAGTGATGGGCATGCATAGTGCTTATAAATCGAGTGGCTAGAAGCAGACATGGTGAAGACATTTTTCGTTTTTATTACAACTCCAATTAAGTCATTAACTCTCAGAAGGCTGCTTCGACAAAAAACTGGCAGGCACTTTGAGTGCAAAGTTTGATGGTAAGGCTTGATTAAAGCAAAGTCAAAGAGTTCTCTGGAGCAGGTGTTTTTGGCAGGGAGGGACGGGTACTGGGTGGGAATAGCCATAGGGATTATCATGGGCAGTCAATGGGTGGGCAAATAACCAAACAACACCTACATGCTGGGTGTCCCTCCTCATATCCGATTTTTCCCCATCTATACTTTAATGCAATAGTTTTGTTTTATAGCTGGGGCAAGCGCCATCTAGAATCCCAAACTGATTAAAAAAAACAGCACAGAGATGAGGATAAGCGAGCGTGTAGTGAATATTACAGCAGAGGAATCCCACGGCATGGGGGTGTGATTGCAAATGTGATTCTTAAAGCAGAGGGTGAAATATTACAGCACAGGGCTGGACGATTTTGGCGCAAATACATATGTCATGAGTGGTTAAAAATCACTAACCACACTAATACCAACACCGTACTCTGTTTTCCTAGCATTACTGTTTGCCTGTTCTGCTGCCAGTCCATGCACCCATTTGTGTTTGTTTAATGATGGGTAGGTCATGCTACAGCACAGGGCTGGCTTTATGCAGGGCTAAGGGATTACATAATATGGAAGGGGATTTTTCTTATGTGCAAGAAATATTACAGCATGGGACTGGGGTTTTACACACCAGGGGAACCATTGAGCAGTGGTGGGCTGGAGGATTACACAGCATGCACAAGCTGTGGGGTGGGTTGCTCAGCGTAGCGAAAAGACAACGGCACATGCAGGCAGGCACCCATGAATCAGCCGGCCAGATATGAAGTTATCATCGGGCCGGAGGATTGGGCAGGTGGAGCGGAGGACAGAGAGTGTGTGGAGCAAGGGGGTGGGCAGGGCATAATGTACTAGCCAACGATTGCTGAGCAAAGAGAGATTTAGTGCAGGTGTTTTTGGGAAATCACACCACACTGATATATTACAGCACACAGGGTGGGGCGTTGAAGTGCAGGAAGAGAGATGCACCCCACAGGGAGCGACTGTACCAGTAAAAGAGGCCAATGTTACAGCGGGAAGTGGCTGGTGCATCAAACAGTGAGAATATTACAGCACCTGGCTGGAAGAGTACAGCACTGGGAGAGTACCACACCCCCACTGAGAATGTTACAGCACAAGGGGGTAAGCACCTTGCTAAGTGCCACCTTCGGGCCCGAGCTGTCATCTGCACACCCTGCAGCCCCCCTACGCAGCCATAGATGTCTGGAATCGCTAGAATGTGTTATTGTTCTCGCAGACACAGAGGGGCCCAGAAGCAGAGATGCAATGTTAAGGCACCCAAAATACAACCGGATAAGATAAGGGGATGGCGGAGGCGGGTGCTGTAACACCCCCTTCCACTCCCCCAGATACACAACTTCTCCCTGTCCAGAAACAGCATAACTTTAGACCTGGTTATCAGGGCCAAATCCAGCGGCATGCAGACCTCATCACCTACCACAAGCATGAAAGATGAGACAGCGGCTGGCCAGAATTGGGGTCCATTGGCAGAACTTTGTTGGAGTGAGTGTGATGGAAGAATGGAGGTTGCTTCTATCAAGGGTTGAGTTACACTGGTAGAGCTGTGTGTGAAGGAGCCACTGACTGTATGGAACAACGGAAGGTGTTGCAGGCCAGGATGGAGGGTCCAATTGGCAGATCTGTGTATGAGCCTCTGTAATGGAACAACAGAGATTGCAGCTAGCCAGTTTTGAGGTTCATTGCTAGAGCTTTATGTGAGCCACTGTTATGGAACAACAGGGGTTGCTGCTGGCTAGGATTGAGGTCCATTAGCACAGTTTTGTGAATAGTTGTAATAGAAACAAATGGGTTACTGCTGGTAAGGGTGGAGTAGTAGTGACAGTCAGATGAGCTTTGCGTTAGTTGCTGTAATGGAACAGCAGGCGTCAATGGAGGTCAGTGCTGAGGCGGTGTATGGCTCTAACGTACTGGAATTGCGGGGGTGTGGAAGGTCAGGATTGGGAAGAGGTGCATTAGCAGAGCGGTGTGTCAGCCTCTATAATGACATAGGTAGCGGCTTCTTTAAGTCATGGTAAGGTACATTTGTAGAAGTGGGTGTGAGTGGCAGTACTGGAATGGCAGTTTAGTTTGGTCTTGCATAGCAGAGCTGAAGTGGATTTTAATAGGTCTACGGACTGCCAATGTTCCCACTACACCCCGATAACCATCCCCATTCAGTTCGGGGCCAGGGGATCACGGCTCAAGAATTGGATATTAGGTAAACAAGGTTTTCAGTATAGCTCAGGCAGGGAACATTAAAGCACAGGAAGGGGAATGTTAGAATTTATGGAGAACATATTACATGACGCCGGCCGGTAAATGATTACAGCACAGGGGGAAAACATTGCAAAAGAGGTGGAGAATATTACAGTCCATGGCATCACAGTAAGTTTAGCACTTGCATACAGGATAGCAATACAAGGAAAACATTGTAGCATGAAGGCTAGAAAATATTACAGCACATTGGAAAAGGTTTACCGCATAGGGTGAGAGTGAGGGTCAGAAGCCCTCAGCCGAGGGGCATGCATATACAAATAATCCCTTACCTTTCAGGTCTGGCTACTGTCCTCAGCTGCTCTCAGCCCCAGCCACAGCCTCACTTGGGTCACCTGCTGCTGTCTGCTAAAGGAAGCAGTGAGGCACGCCTCACCTGGTTGGTTGGCTGTCTTTCTTGAATCTGTCAGAGGATACCGTGAACACGGGCACAGCACACAGCATGGGCCCGGTACCAGCACAGCGCTCAGACTGTCTGTCAGCAGTATCTCTCAGGTGGCAATGGCACGTTCACTCATGGGCCCAGTAACACCTGCGCATGCGACTCGACAGCACAGAGCATACTAGGGCACGTGTGGTTTCAATGAGCAAGCGCCCTAGTGCGACGAGAGCGCAAGACCCAAAATCCATGAGCAGGGGCGGGCCTGGCAGGCAAACAAATCATGCAGTGAACGGCCACACCCAGGCTGGCCAGTATGGATACATATCCCCAAATGGCGAGTGATAGTTTCATTTTGAGTCCCCATGTATCCTTCCCCCAAGAAAAGAGGCCCTATGGCCCGAGGCCTACCGGGGAAACTCCTAGTGTCCTGGTGGGTCAGTCCAGCCCTGCTAGAAAGGAGGCCTTGTCAGTGGTGTGAGGTTTGCTTCCTTTTTTCTTTTTTTCACCAAAAGGTTGATTGTATTTTAACTATATGCAATAAAAATTAAAAAAAACTAAACGTTAACCACCACTGGGTCCCGGGCAATGTAGGGGGAGCGTAAGGGGGTAAAACAGGCCGGGGGGATTTTGCAGTTAGCATTCTGAGGGGCTGCACTGCAGGACGCTCAGTCAGGATTTGTTTGCTTGCTCTGGACAATGATTTATGCCCCACAGCCATGAAAGCAGAAATGATCAGGGATATGGAGGGCCATTCACACCTCTAAGTAAGGTAGCACACTTGCTCAAGCAGGCTGCTTACAACTATCTAGCAAGATCCTGCATTGCTTTTTTATCTGCACTTGTAATCTTACTTACGTTTCAAACCTCTCATTTATAAGGTAGCTATTGTTTCAAACCTATCCAGTAGATTTCTGTAATTGAATGTAGGTTTTTATGCGTGGGAATAAACTGGTGTTCCAATCATGCCTAATAAGATGGTTAACTGTAGAAAACAATAAATGGCAGCTGATGATGCTTGGACACAGATTTCTACACCAGGTGCACAAACGGCTGAGGACCCTGACAAGTTACAATGACTGGAACACAAGATACTGCAAGCATTTTTAGGCCTTGTGGTCCAGCAGTTTGGGCAGAGCTGATCACGTTAGTGGCAGGGAGGCCAAGGCTGATTCATAAATAAGGGTATGGAAGCCTGACCAAAGCAATGGCAGTGGTTAAGATTGTTTCATAGACTTACATCCGTCAGACTGAGAGCCCTTACAAATTCCATTCAAAGTATATATTCTGCTGCATTAACTACTTGAGTATATGTGAAACAGTAAGGTTGGTAGTAAGAATAATGTAATTCTGGAGGGGAGAGTTTAGTAAAATCAAAGTGATTTGATGTAAGGCATTGAAGTAGGCTATTTGGTGTAAGCCAGAACAATTGCGTTGGACCACCGATAGGATGGAGAAAGGATGTTTAGTGGGATACACATTCAATGGACGTGTTTGGTCGTTCACCCATCCATTGCCATGTTAATCTCTATGGTATTGCCAACAACTACCTGCCCCCTCCCTGCTGAAACATACCCTCTTGGGTACTCTTGAGCTAGCTCTGTCACAAAGTAATATCAAACTTTGTGCTGTTTTGGGCCTGCTTGTGTTATATCTAAGCATTCTTTTGAATGTTCAGTGACTTAATTACCTCTATAAATGAGCTCCTGTTGTATTAAAAAATCTCTTAACATGGTGTTTTTTCAGCCAGTAGATTTAAAAGCAACATGGCGTCCTGACATCTTTTCCTTGCACTGGAATCCTAAAACAAGCTATTGCAAAGTCAACCGTTTTGACATGTGTATAAGTATTGCACAGGCATTTTCCAGACAATGGCATCATATGCCTAGCTACTCGCACCATTTTCTAGATGTTCCCACCTTATTGCCAGGTGGTACCCTTATGGGAGTGCCTGGCAAATGCCTTTTCCATGTGTTTTCAAAAGCCCTAACTGTTGGCTTTGCCAATGTGTGTTGGTTTCAGTTTATCTCCCTAAGTGAAAGTATATATGCCCTGACGTGGAGCCCTGTTTGCAACGCCTAGGGACTCAAACTGCACCTCACTGTGTTGGTCCAACAAGAACCTACCTGAACATATCAAGGCTAGGATTGCAAGTATGGACCAACTTCAGATCAGCTTCTCATGCATACTTAGGTTCTGACCTAAATAGAATGCATATTTGTCTGTGTGGAAGCCTAGGCTGCCTTGCCAGAACTTTTCATGAAATGGGCAGATGAGTTCTGCCTTAATAACGTCATAATATTGGAGTAACAATTAACAATGTCTGTATGCAAACTGAATACATAACGTGTATTTTGGGTCTTGTTTGAAAAGTATGATATAACTGATAGGTGTTTAGGCAGTGCCAGAAATTGAAGTTATTTACTGTGGGATCCCACCAGTGACAGAAGGGGAGGGAGTGCGGCACTGGAGGATTTTTTCCACTTCCCCCAATAAACATTTGGCTCTCAGAAGATTGATCATGAAACCTTGAAAATAACACAAGAAAAGAGCACTTCTTAATATGTTTCTGGCAACGTATAAATGGTGCACATTTGTTAAATGTAAAAAAAGGGTATTGAAATATTTCCTGCAGAGTGCAATCAGAGGTGGATTTAACAGTCGGACAATGGACAAATGCCTGTGGGGCACCCTTGCTCTGCATTACTCCCCTCAAAGTCAGTCAGAGCTGCACAGGTCCTTCGACTGACGCCTTATCTTTTCAGCATGTCTCAGAAGCAAACTATTTAAAATAGGAAGTGAATACGGATAGGAAAAGGTTGTTTTTTCTTTAAATGTGCTTTTAATACACTATTTAAGTGTGGCTGTTGGGTGATTAGAAATGATGGGGGTACAGAAAAAGCTTTGTGAAACAATGACATTGTTATGAATTTCATTTCACTTTATGCCTGTATGGGATTTTTTTGTAAATTCTGATTAATTAGCTTTTAGGAGCTTGAGAGTTCCAATCAGAATGGGGAAAATAAAGTTACAATCAAAAATCATTTTATCGCCACTTTTACCACTCCACAGGACTTGGAAAATTGCCACCCCTGATTGTTACTTTATTGGTAAAAGCAAGCAGATTCCAAATTGTTAATTGTGTGAAAGATTAATACTTTTCCAGACACATAGTACAAAAGTGAAATGAAAAGGCTGTGTTGCCTATGTTTTGCTATTTACTTTTCCAGTACTTTGTTGAAACAATTCAAATTGCCTGTAGGGGCCCTGAAGTACAAACAGTAGCAGTCCCCTCTATGCAAATTAGGATTCAAAGCAACATTTTCCCAATACTCTTTTTCATCAACCCCATTTTACAATGATGAAACAATGATGAACACATTGTTGGGTTGGTTTATCATGTGACTTGTGCATTTTCTAAAGCAATCTGTATAAAAATGAGTATTATTAGTTGTTATTGTTTGTGACTCATTACGAACCTTTACAAAAAAGTTAGTAAAGTAAGAAAAAGAAACTAAATAAATGGAAAAAGAAAAGTAAAAAGAAAAATCGAATACAGGATCTTACAAATTAAACAGCATTTTTATTTTCATGGCTATAAATCATTGGTATAAACAAATGCAATTCATAACAATAAAAATGTTTTCCTATAAATCATCCCAATCACTTAAAGTGTCTTTTATATACAGAGTAACATGGTAAGCAGGGTATAATAAGTACCATTTCAAAATCTGTACAAAAATTGACTTTTGTGCAAAGACCCAGAATTGTAATATTTTCAGTATTTAAAACCAAACTTCAGTACATATTTGTACCAACTTTAGCTGAGCAGATGTGTGGTCAATTACCAACATTTCAGGCTATAACGACATTCTGGCTTTACCACTTTACCAAAGTGTGTAATCCTGGGAAAATCATTTCATCTCACTGTGTGCTTCCTGCCAAAGTTAGGAGCCCCTAGAAGTGATCCAGTATAGTTTACTAGATGGGCAGCACAGGGGTCAGGGCCAGCCAAGGAGACATACACACATCTTTCTTTGGAAAATACAAGGCCACATATATTGAGCAAAATTGTGACATTCAAAATAGCAAAGTAGACATGTCAAATAAGAAGTCATCATGGACAACTGCATTTTATTAACAGTATGGAAACAGTATGTACTATACAATGATGTATAGGGGTCACAGGGGAGCAGCAGCCCCTCCTCCCTGCCACATCCAAACGGGAGTGATGCCAGGAGGCCGAAAACCCTTCAACCTCCACTGTCTGCCTCCTGATCCCACCAAATATCCTGTTCCTTGTTTCAATATTTATCGAGGAGTAGTGGGCTGTCTTTCACAACAAAATGGCTGGACTACAAGCACCTCCTACGTGGCCTTTAGGGAGTAGCGACAGTATTCAGGGAGGTATTATTGAGCGCACACTTATGTTAGATGGAATAAGGACTGGCATACTCGTTGCTCAGCCCCTACAGAGGAGGAGATGGCATCATCCTCGATTCTCCCCAGCCAGGCCAAGAAGACATGGTGGGGGAAAGGTGGGGTAGGTGGGAGTGATTGTAAATGGGAATGTTAGTCAGGGGGAACTGTTGGAAGGTGACAGGGGGTGATATTGACACACTATGTTCTCTGCTTCTGTTTTGCTCTGTACTGTTTTCTATACCTCAATTATAGCAGTATGTTGAAAAAAGGTACAAAACATATTTCTTAAAGCATGAATACATGGGATTAACCTCTCAGACTCTTGTTAAGGGCCTCAGACTCTTGGTAAGGGCAGTATACAGCTTTCATTTTTTTTATTTTTGGCAAACCTTTTCCATATGGAGATACGGGAGCATATGGAAGATGAAGTGAGTAGCCAGTGGAAGTTCAAAGTAGTGAGGAAGCTTATGGAAGGAAACAAAGGAGCAAATGGAAGAAGAGAGCAGAAGACTGTGTAAGGGGTACTGGAGAGCCTGTCATTTTGGAAGGGATGAGCAGGTGGAAGGCGAGAGCAGGTTTCCCATATGAACAAATTGAGTGAACCTGGGCAAATCACCTCATGTCAGCAAAACCTGGTGAAGTGAACAGGCTGTTTCCAGTTAGAGTAATACCCCTAAACATACAGCTCCAATAGTAGAAAAAGACAAATTCAAAAACATGCAACATTTGTTTCAGTTATGACAACAAATAACGACTCCCACCATAATATCCACACCAATGCTCCACCTACCCAGGACCATCTGTCAGCCTTGCCCAAAAATTCATTTGGCTTAAATCTGGCAGGGAGTGCAATCCCAACAAGCATCTTTATCAGACATTCAAGTAGTCTTGCTGGTAAATATGTCAACCCTGGTCCTAACAACCTGGGTTTGAATCCAGGCTTCTGCACCTTATAAAGCAGTCTAACAGACTAAAGACGTTAAGGGCAAATTTAGGGCGAATGGATTTTTCAGATCCAGCAAGACATGTTTTGCCGGATCACGAATCTGAGAAAAGTTTGGCCCCCTTGATCACAATCCTGACCCACCCAGATAAAAATTCCTGGAGCCGGGCCTGTTTCTCTCCTTGCAGGTTGCGATGTTCCTCGCCGAGCGCCGTAATGTTCCAGCAATTATACTGACCAGGAGATGACTACCCAGGTAAGAATTGTGTGGCTTTCTTCATTCGGGAGGAAAGGTGAGTAAACGCTTACTAATGCTGTCTTTCTTTCTCCTCTTTCCAGGTTGTGGTATTCCAGGATGCATGCGGTGCCGGATGATGGAGTTCGTACCTTCAGGTGAGTGGAACTGAAGTCAGCGATGGATTGAAGACAGGATACTGTTCCAGGTAAGTTTTGTAGTGTTCTTTCTCTCTCTGCAATTCCTTGGTTTCAGGTAAGCTGGCATCAAAGAACTGGACACGGTGAGCCTTACGCTGCCCACAGTAGAATAACGCAAAGCATGTTCTGCTGTTGGGTGTGGTTTAAATAGTCTCAGTTAAAGTAGTCCAGGTAAAATAGTCCCAGGCCTGCCACACCCAAAGTAATCCAGGTAAAGTAGTCCCAGGCCTGCCACACCCAAAAGACTAGACCGCATAGCTCAGTTCCTTGTAACTGAGCTATGTGTGTGCCTCCATGTTGGCTGAACCCCCCAAGTTAAATAGTGCCAAGTAAATAGTCCCATTCTAATGTTGGTCTTCATGATGGTCATGAGCCTGGAGCCAAAGGCACCAGGACTGACTCCAAGAGAGTCTTCTTGGATGAGGTTTTAAGGCCTTTGACCTGGCCCTAACTGGAAGGCTGACTTGCCAGTGAGGGCCAGAGCTAAGGGTCATGACACCATGAACCTGAGATCAGATATCCACAGAGCAAAGCACACCAAAACCCTCTGCTTAAGATTTCATCTGTTGTGATAACTCGAGAAGAAAGATGCAGAAGACTATATCTGGCGGGGAAGGTTCTGGAGGCACAGGATTTGGAGCACTGGTCAGAAAATGGCGATGTGTTCTCCTTAATGCAATAAAAATAGTTGACCATTGTAGAGGCAAAAAAACAAGTATCTTCCAAACTAAAAAGTGAAATGACAACAGCTCAAGACCAGAGCAAGCCAGGAGTGCTGCGAAGCAAATGTCAGAGTGTGCGCACAGTTTCAATACTGATACTGTCCTCTGCCATTTCTGGGTAAAAACACGAAATCATGGGGCCATTTAGGATTGTGTACATCACATTACAAACAAATTGATCCATGATTTTGATGTAGACAGATTTGGTATGTGGCCTCCACCATATTTGAAATGTTTTCAGAGCCTCACCATAATGGGGCTCATTATGTGTTAGGCTGTGCACTAAAACGTGAGGGGAAAGTGGTGCTAACCACCATTTCAGCTCCACTTTCCTATACCACCAAACTATCAGTTTGATGGTGAAGTGGGGAGAAAACTTCAGCATTTTGCATGAGGTCTTTCTTGCCAAAATAATGACGAATAATCACAGGGGGAACTGCTGCCAGAGATATTTCTTCCAATTCCCAATGGAGTTTATGGACTCCAAGAGTGAGGCTCAACATTGGAATTATGACCCTCATAGTCTGGTGATAAATCCACAACACTGAGTGACAGTACTTGGAAATACTGCCAAACACATAATGGGGCACATTGTATGGAAATGCTGGAACCAAGGCCCAAAGCACAAATGGACTCACCACCAGAATGATATAAGCAAAGCCACAAATGATAACCTCTCCACAGGCAGGTGTGCAGAATGTACAAATTATGTATTATTATTGTTTTGTATATATAACACGCTTAATACAAGAGATTGGTTTCTAAGTGCAGGATCGGGATTCGAACCTGTGTTGTACTGCTTCGTCTTACTTCCAAGACAAATGCATTGCACCTGAGCTATCCCTTCTCAACTGCAGATCAGGCACTGTTTCAGGGGGACCAGAAACACAAGCACCACACATTGAAGTGAGCAATATTACCCGATGCGACGGTTCAGTAACAGCCAGCTGCCCAAGTTAAGGGCCTGAGCAAAACGCAGCAAATATATGTGTTAAAGAAGATGTAAATACACACACTTAGCACCGGTGTAGAATACTACACCGGTGCTAAGAGGTGAGAAAGTGCGTGGGAAAGGAAGGAGTAGCAGGTAAGGGAAGGGGACACTAGCTAGCAGCACTCCGGCTCCTCGGAATGCAAGCTTGTTCCATACAATACTGCCCACATTCAAGGCATACTGATTGGATAGCGCCCCCTTCTAGGATGCTAATAAGAGGTACGTTTCACACACTATACATCTGTTATTTAACACAAAGATACTGATACAGTGGCTCCACTCCCCTCGCGGAAATGTGCCTAGGCTGGGATAAATATGTTAAATTAATTTAACCAGGTTTTCAAAGTGATCTAATAATAACTTTCCATAATCCTTGCCTATTGCATTAGCAGTGATATGGGCCTAGATGTTGTGAGTAAGGAGGACCTATCCCCCTTTTCAGGTCAATACTTGAGGTGCCTTTTCATGATGTGGAATACACAAGTGTCTTTTGCTATTATTGCATGCATCTCATGGTGGATAAAGGAACCCCATAGGTTAATTTTGTTAGGAAGCAAATCCATAGGCAGTGTATAAAATAGCATACACAAATAACCATTACCTAGCAACATAAACCTTATCCAATAAATACTACTTTCCTGCATGATAATATTGAAGATTACTTTTCATATATAACTGACAAAAGTACCTGTTCTCCGAACATGTTCTGTAGACAGACATGATAAACAACACGCTGATCAATCGGTGAAAATCAGTGATCCTGTAGGTTGCTGTTCCGATACTGGGACCTTCTGTGCTCTCTCCCGACCTGTCACCTCACCCTAGCATGGTGGCGTTTGTTGTGGCATGTTGCGGTGTAAATTTCTTGGAAATAGTGTATCCTAGGGCCTTGAAACGTGGTTGGGACCTCGAGTTTTGTAGCTCATGTCGGGACCAGTCCTTTTACGACCCCATTGATGTTTCACCGATTTCAGGCAACCGTCTCATGTGTGATGGTGCTGACATCCAGGGAAAGGGGTGATGTATCCAAATGTCATGTAGCCAGTAATGTCAGGAGGGTCCTAACAGGTAACTATGCAATAATTTGGTGCAGATTGGTGAAACAGTGTGGAATTGTACAAGGAACAACACTTCACCAAGCCACAAACCCACGAACACAATAGTAACTTTGATTAATATAGTTAGATGTAGAAAAATCCTAGGATTTCTGCTCCTTTAAACAATATTTGCTGCTGCAGCAGACCCTTAATTGCAGTCCACAGTTTTGACCCTGAAAGCACGGTTTGCCTTCTACTTCCAGAGGTTTTTAAATGTTTATCACCTTGTCTATAATGTTTATATCCTGATCTTTTCTATAAAGCAGATGTGTTTCTTCTTGTTTGAGAGCAAAAATCATGATATCAGTGTTTTGGTGGTCATAGCCATGTTGGGGAAGAACAAACACCCTCTAACGTTTTCCACCTATTGCTGTAAAGGAAATGTTTGCCTCCAATTAAGTTAGCCACTATGCAAGGAAGCATAATAAGCACACTGCCGGTAATACATGAGGGTGGATTTGGGAGGAATCACACCCACCCCAATGCACCTTTGTAAACTGGATCCAACTGGTTATTTTTTTAACTATATTGGGGTCGCTTGTGTGTCCCAATTCTCGGTGCACAATGTTGCCCTCTGACTATAGCGCTTTTCCATGGCTTTTCCGTTGCATCGAAACAATATGGGTACATACTCATGTGCCAAGATATTGCAACCATATGCTAGATTGAGAGCCATTGGCATACGTGCAGACGTATGCTACATTATTATAATTCAGATGCTTTCCTAAGCATTGACACCATTTGGCAGATCCATCTTCACTGGTCCACCTACAGATTTTTCGCCACTTTATAATTCATGAATTGTGCATATGCAAAGGGAAACAAGGCTTTGCATGCATTTATCAAAAAATAAAAGGAAATAACTGTACATACCTTCTAGAGCCTAAATATTATACTCAGCAATACCAATGCTCTATGACATCTTTAAAACACATTTAAACATTGGCTTTATGAAACAATAATTACATGAAAAGGCATTGAGGTAGAGAGGGGTAGGGTGAGTACTACTAGCTTGGTGGCTTTCTCTACTCTCCTCAGTCAACCCACAACAAAACCTTGTCGAGTATTTGTACCATAGGGATCTCTAATTTTCTGGGTGTTCCAAATTACTTCTTAAAAAATGATTTCTGTTATTTCTAGTGCAGCGGACAAAGGGTGGCAAGGATTATAGCAGAGGCAACCGGGCTTCCATTGAGTTCCCCCTTCACACCTCTATGTGACTGTTGGTAACTTTATGCACCTCAGACTCAATTGTTGGAGAAGGAGCTTAGCAGGCTGAGGTTTCGCTGGCCACACCTGCACTTCGGTTCCAGACAAAAAACTCTGGCAATATAGGCTCGCATCCAAAAGATATTGATGAGGCACTCACCCATACAATAGTTACGGTATACTTCCTTAACGATTGCAAGGATTCTAATGACCATGGAGGCCTGGCCATCAAAGGCATCATGGGATAGATGCAGAAGCTGCCTGGGACGTAGGGCCATGTGGAACGGCATAGCAGCATGGAGCTCTATCGCTGTGCTCCAAATGGTCTGCTGATTTGTCTTCGTACCTGGAATAGTATATATTTGGCTGGTGAAATAATGGTGGATCATCATAGCTTTTGTATTCTGTGTAGTCGCCACCAAATATCTCACCATTTGATTTATGGTCCATTGGTTATTTTGTTATGTTATCTAGGTATACATAACATTCCCAAGTAAGTGGTGGTTAACTGAAGCTCTCAGATAGGTTTGGAGAGGGTCTATGGAAACTGTTGATTCCATGCCTCACATAACCCTTAGCAATTTGCTTAGGGTAATAAGTGGAGTCTGCGGTCTGCCTCTTCCCTCATATGACAAAGTCCCAGATCAATGTGACACACAGTGCACAGTCTACCTATCTGAGATATTGAAAGAAAGAGAGAGAAAGAGGGGGAAAGAGAAAACAAGAGAGAGAGGAAACAAATAGAAAGAGAGAGTGAGTGAGAGAGAGATAGGGAGAAAGAGACAGAGAGAGAGAGAGAGAGAGAGAGAGAGAGAGAGAGAGAGAGAGAGAGAAGAGGATTTGGCAAGGGCAATATTGTAAAGAAAGACGTGACCCAAAACACATATGATAAAACAAATCCAAGATTCAAAATAGCCACTGCACCACTTTGCAAGGGAAAACCAGGTTTGTTACATGCAAAAAGAACATCTCAGCTTGCCAATCTATCTGATATATAAGCCAAGATACAGCCTCATATTCTGAGGCACACACTTCTATGCCCATGTTAATCCTAATTACAAAATGTACAGCCCCATATGCCATGGTGCTTCCTATCCTGCCATGTTAAAGTGCTGGATGCTGAGCTACAGCGTCATTTGCCTGGCCTAGTCACATGAAACAGGTGTAGTTTCATATACCCAGTTATAATCTCATATGTCCAAGTACATCTTAAAATAGTTGACAAATCTCATACACACAGATCTTATGCCAAATGCAACTTCATATGCCCATTTGTATTCATGGTGTACTCTAGTACTGTGTCATAAGTCCATGTAAACCCTTGTTTCTTCATATGTCTGGTTCCTCCTCGTATGGCAAGAAAAGCCACTGTATGCCAGACACTGGATCATACACCAGCTACCACATTACATCCATACATTCCCTGTTATAACCTAAGGTTTGTTTGCTACAGTGCTGATACTCATCGTTACACCTTTTCCACCCCTTTGTCCGTTCACATAGATTCACAACCTGAACCACTGCTAATAGTAATTTGCAGCTGTCATCTCTCCAGCTAGCTAGCTGTTATACATCGGGGACTGCACTCAGAGAGAAAACCTTGTGTCCCCAAAAGTAAAGTGTCTAAATATACTCTATAGGATAAAAGCGAACATACACCGCACCGTGTTTAAACGTGCTGTTGTGGCTTCTCAGAAATATTATAATGTGGTCATATATATATTCTGCTCTCCCTATGTGCAAGAATACGTGGTGCGCTAGCTTTGCAGAGAGGTAGGAGTGCGCTGAAGAAAGCTTAAGTGCCAAACATTTGCCTCACGCTCGCAACAGCACTGATCATCTCCAAACTGGATTATTGCTTCGTGCTCCTCATGGGCACCTCAGCCTGTAATCTGGCTAAACTTCAACTTCTTCAGAATAAAGCCTTGACAGCTGCCCTTGGTCTAAATCAATCTGATCATATCTCGGCAACAAGATGGCAGGTCCACTTGCTGCCAATCAAGGCGAGGATAGACTTTAAAACCCTAACTCTTGCCCACAAGTGCATCTACAAAGAGACGCCCACTTACCTCAACAACAGACTCTCCCAGAAACTGCTGATGTGCTCGCTAAGATCCAGCTCCAGTATCTCCTTGGTTACCCCTCGCTACAAGAGCAAAAGGGCAGGAAGCGTCAGCTTTGGGGTTACCTCACCAACACTATGGAACACTCTTCCTGCGGCCATCAGAAACAAACAATCGTAAACGCAGTTCAAAAAGCGTGTAAAAACTTGACTCTTGGACAAGTATGAATAATGCTCTGTATTAAATGTACCTTTTCTTCTCTCTTACTGTACTGAACACTGTGATACCGCAGGGTGTGGGTGTTATATAAATGTTATAAATAAATACAAAAATAAAAAATGATTCTAGCACTGGGAGGGACACATATTGAAAAGGCAGTTTAACTTTAAGCCTGTGCATAGGCTTCTTTTTCGTGCTCTTTTTGGTACAAAAGAAGGTGCAGAGATCAGTAAAGTTACAGGAAAGACTACGAGGGTGCATTTAGCCCAATATGCAGAAGACAATAAATGTACTGATTATTCCAGATATGTTGTAAGGGATTTCTGTTGGGAAACACTAAGAAATGAACACCGTCCGGTGGTGTAGCAAGAGAACGAACACACTAATGACATGTGCTTTATTTCCACCCAGCGCACATAAAAAAAGAAAATGTCCAGCCAGAGATTTTTGGAAAACCAAGCACAGCTTGTATTATTAGAATAAATGGCCTGTGTGAAATAAAAAGAAGTTGTTGCAGTTTCAGAAAATTGTATTTCATGCTCCAATTCTAATAGAGTCGTAAAATAAGAAACAAATGGTTTTCTGGTTTTAAAACTTTGGCTGGGCTGTCTATCATATCACTGAGGGTTTGTGAATTTATGGGGCATTTTAACTAAGTTAAAAAAGCACTCAAAGGCATTTTGGATAGAGAAGAAATGGGATGAGGTGATGAAAAACATGCGTTACCACCAAATCTGCATACACAAGTCTGCCCAACAGCACAAAAACCACTATGTTGTCAAAGGCATTTTCTTCAACAGACTGGAATCCAGCACCTACTGGGAACATTTTATACAGCATTTTGAAAGACTCAGCCAGTGCTGCCAGGGTGACATTTTGCAACCCGAATAGCAGTAAATGTCATACAGGACAGTGGCATTTTACAGCAAAAAGCAGTGTGTCTAATTCTGATGACAAGTACGAGATACGAATTACGAAGTAATTCCTAACAAAAAACATTCCAGAATCTCAAATCTACAATAAATAATGCAGTCATGCGCAGTAGAGACTACACGCTTGTGTTGCCATAAGATATATAGTGGTCCCACTTTGTTAATGTAAAACTACTGTATCTTCTGTATACCACTGATAACGTTCGATGACAATGAAAATATTACACTGACAAAATATATACATTTCTAAATATAAACAGAAATTCACTTCATGAACCACTATTGCTCTAAAATAAAATAAACCTAAAATGTTTCGATTAACATAAATTACATTAAAATACACAACATAATAAATTAACACTCTGAACATTTCTTTCTTTATGCATTTTGGCCCGTGTACACAGGCTTTTACACTAGTTATCAATAATTACTTTTGTCTTTTTTTTCCTTTAGGATATTTTACTATTCAAAAAATGGCAAAACATGATAATCCACTTTCTATGGCCTACTTCGCCTGTCACTTTAGCTGAAGTTGTGTATTTCGTGTAGCTGCAGTCGCACACACTGCGAACAATGCGTACCTTAGTTGTGACAGTGACCAACATCATATCGTCCAAACCGTTCTGGATGGGCACCATCTAATTATCAGCAAACTGATCACAACGAAACCCACTCCTGGTAAGACACATGTGGCTAAGGAGGCCATCTTTCTCACCAGACCGTCATTCGCCAAACGACTTACCATCCATCCCTAAAGTCCTTTCTGCCATAGTAGGGCATAGTAGGACACCTGGAAAACGAAAAGACAAGAGATGTCTTAATACCTAAAGAGTGAAAATGGCACAAACCTGACTTGGATGTTGAGAAAATCAAATCCACTCTACGCGTTAACAGAAGGCAATCAGATGTACAAACATGGCCACACTGATTGCCGCATCTAAATGTCAGTAGAAATCTACAAGATCTGCTGCTAGCTTGCTAAGACCTAGTAAGTTAAGAGTATTGTTACTACTATGCCAAAACTGATGGAAGACACAGCAGCCGCAAATTAAACAAACTCCACTAATAAAAGTCAGTGTAAGCTCTTACCAGGCCAATGGGACCCTATTCAGATGGCTGCATTCCCCACAGGGTCCTCCATGGACATAGCCCTCATGTCAATCGAAGCTCTGATTGATTGGCCGATTCAAGGAATTAATGTGCGCTGAAAATTCCCGCGCAAGCGTGCGAATGTGTGTGAAACGCAGCGCAAGTGCGAAAATCGCAGCAAAACCCACGCACAGCGATTCATGGAAGTCCGTGCGTGTGTAAAGCCATGGATGTGCACTAAAATCATGTGTGGCACACGCTGGCACACACGTCTTCAAACAGCGTGCACTATGCGCACAGCGAAAGCGCACATAGCAAAGCGCACACAACAAAAGTAGGCGTAACACGGGACGTAACACGCGGAATGGGGAACAACGCGTGAAAATGTGGGCATCACGGGGGAAGTACAGGAGGCAAATGCGCGGAACGCCCACACGCGCCTACAACACATATTCATGGAATCGAACGGGGCTTACGCGTGCGCCAAAAAAGATGCGCTAATCCGGAAACATGTACGCCAGCAGGAAGCAGGCGTACATGGACCCGCGAAGCATAAAAGTGTGCTCAAACGACAAACAAGCTCAGACGCCAAGATGAATATACCGTTCCTCGCAGCAGTGGTCGTGGGATACCGCAGGAGGAGGAGGATAGTCAGGCCCAGAATTTTTACACCCAGAACCAGCCTTTTTGGGATGCCTGATGACCAGGTGTATGGGAGGTACAGGTTTCCACCTCACATAATACTCGACCTGGTGAGTGAGTGGGAGGATAACCTCACATCACCCACCCTGTGCTCCCAAGCACTGAGCCCCTTGGAAAAGGTGCTCAATGTACTGCACTTATTGGCCACTGGTTCATTTCAGCGGACTACTGCCATAGTGGGGGGTTATCACAGGCCACGCAGTCACGCTGCCTGCACCAGGTGTTGGCCATCATGACTGCACGCCCATCAGTCCGCAGGCACATATACCTGCCCAGAACACCTGCAGAAAGGCAGGCTGTCGTCCAGGATTTTTACGGGGTGGCACACTTCCCCAAAGTCCTAGGTGCCATTGGCTGCACCCATGTGGCTCTACGTCCTCCCAGGGCAACTAAGCACATCTACAGAAACCGCAAGCACTGGCATTCCATCAACGTGCAGGTAGTGTGTGATGCCAAGGGAATCATCACCTTAGTATATGTCAACTATCCAGGGTCCACCCATGACAGTTTCATTTACAGAATGTCAACCCTAAACAGGGACCTAGAAGCTTAGCGGCATGGCGATACATGGCTGCTTGGTGAGTATAAATGCCCCTGCAGATGCATGCATGTCAGATACTGAGTAATGTCACAACCCCACTAATGATACCCATCATCACCTCCCCAGGGGACAGTGCCTACCCACTGAGCACCAACATGATGACGCCAATTGGAACCCCACCACACCACCCGAGGTAAGATACAACACAGCCCATATTGCAACCCGGGGCATAGTGGAGCGCTCATTCGGAGTGCTCAAGTCACGCTTTCGCTCCCTTGACCGCTCTGGTGGGCAGCTGCTGTACGCGCCCCCAGTAGTGTGCAGGATCACAGTGGCAGCATGTGTCCTGCACAACGTTGCAACACGCCGGGGCCTGCCCGTGGACATGGTGGTGCCATCACATCCCCAACCACAAGCACGGCCGCTGCGCATGGGAGGGGAAAGCGGATGTGGTGAGGCAACCCGTACGCAGCTGGTGGCTAATTACTTCACCTAAAATCACACCCCTGTGGAGTGCACACAGCCCTGGCACATACCAGCTGACAATCAATGATGATGACATAAGGGACAGTGAACTGTCACAACCATACCAGCCTGAGATTAGTCACCTGGAATTGTTACATTGTGTGCATCCCTACCTGCCGAAGGACAACCAATGCTGTGTCACAAAAAAAACACACATTTATGCTGCATGAATGACTACCCCCTTGCAAAATACAACATGAAAATAGCGCCATGTCACCCAACCCCTCCCCAGCTCCGCCACCCAACACACCATGGCATGTCATGCAATGTGAAAGCAAACATAGCAATGCACAAGACCTGACATAAGTGTCACAAAGTGCACTGTCTCAAATGGAAACTGCCCACAGACAATATGCTCCCAGTAATCAATAACAAACAGCACACATGAACAAATACTTACCACCAACACAGTACAGCAACACACCATGAAACATTGCAAAAACATGTCAGTACTAAGTCAAAGTAGTGGTAGTCTTACAACCTGAATAAGCCAGCGCATCGACCCCTTCCAACTGTAGAGTGTTGCTGCCATGCAAATGTGTCAGTGTACTGCATACAACATGAACTCCATCTGCAAAGGAGACGGCCTTGTGAAGACATGAGGAAGGAACCTGCAAATTAGGAGGAAGACATAGATGCACAAGCACATATCAATACACCATGCAGTGTACAATACAACAACAATACCCACTAGGGATGTACACACAGTATTGACTACAGACTGCCCACACAGCTCATGGGAGCCCAATGTCACTGTCTAAGTCACTGTCACTTGGTCACACCCTTTGCAAGCCATGGAAACGGGTAGCAGGAGGGGTGTGTGTGTCACGAACCCAAGCATCTAACCCAAACTCAGGACAAGTCTGCATGTGCCCAGCAGCCGGAATACAGTGGATGCCCACGGGAGCCACACAAGGCAACACACTGTAAAAAAAAAAAAATCAAAAATGCCCATGTGGGGACCAGGGGGGGCATCCAGGAGGTTCGAGGACAGGGTGCACACCAACACGCACCTGCATGGATGTTGCGGAAAAAGAAATACCTCCATGGGCTCATGGCCTGCACGGCTATGCCATTGTGGGAGAACTGCTGTCGCTCTCTTCACCCTCTGCTGCTGCATCAGGAGGTGGTGGCACTATGGGAGGCAGCCCACGCAAAGCCCTGGTATGGTCCTCCATGGCAGCAAGCATGCGGGTCTGGAAGGTCTGATTCTGGAGGATTAAAGTGCGGAGATCCCCATGCAGCACGTCACGGGTTGCCTGAACTTCTGCACGCATGGCCTCGCGGGATGCCCGGATCTCCTCACGTGTTCCCTGCAGCTCAGCTGAGAGCGAACGTGTGAGTTGCTCCAGCTGCTGTTCTAACCTAACATTTCGGGAAACCTCAAGTTCAAGCAGACTCTGCCTGAGGTTATGGAGTTCCACCCTCAGGGCTTCCCTGTGGCCCTGTGACTCTATTCATATGGATTCACGCAGAGTCTCCAGTGCCGCCCGTTGGTCCCTGTTGGACGCCAACATGTCTTCCCTGTGTGATTGGCAAATGGAGTCTGTTGCCTGCTGTTGTTGCTCCATCTGCCTTTAAGGGGGGATAATGGAAGTGGCCACCCTCTCCATTGCCTGAGCCATCATTTCTACTGATGCTGCCTGTTGGGTTTCCAAACTGTACATGGGGCCTCATTACGAGGTATGCCGGTAGCCATGCCGTTATTGGCGGCATGGCTGCCGGCAAAACTGCATCCGTGTCCGTGTCCTCGGAATGAGGACTTACGGGACCATTCTGAGTTCGGATGGCCCGGTAACTCCTCACTCGAGGACACGGACACGGTTCATCCCCATTCCCATTTCAGCCCCCATAGGGCTGAATGGGAATGGGAGAGGGAGTAAACAATGGGCCATTACGAGATGGCCCGTTGTTTGCTCCATCTTCCCCTCGCGGGACCCGGTATGCACACCTGGTTTTCCCAGGCGTGCTTAACGTGTCCCGCGAGGGGACCTAGTAATGTGGCGGAACGGGTACGGCGCCGCAGCCTTTTACGGCACCATTTAACCCGTTCCGCCAGGGTCGTAATGAGGCCCATGGAGTTTTCCCATACAGTATTGCCTGGTGGCGCATGGCCACCGCGTCGGCAGGCAAAACACCTGTTTGGGGCAAGGCGATCTGCACCTTGCTGTGCTGGCACTGCCTGAGGCAGCAGGACTGCATTCCCCCTCTGATCTGCTGGCCCAGGAACAGGATCAGATGCTGTGGAGTGTGACCCTGCATCCGTAACCGCCAAATGCGGACCTACCAACACTGACATCCCCATAGAGGGTTCTACCCCTGGTCCAGGTGGGTTGGACAGAACAGAATCCCTGCCAGAAGCACTGACCTGCGACAGCACATAAATCTCATCATCCGACTCAGCACCTGAATAGAGGTCTGGGGAGCTGCACCCAGAGGCACCCCTCGACAGTATGGTCTGCAGTACCAAAGTGTTTTCACCCACCACCAGACCACGTCCCCCACTGGTGCCTGGTCGTGGCTGAGAATCCTCCTGGGTCCGCACCATCTCCTGAGCCTCACCAGCATCAAGTGCGGCGTCACCTGCAAAAACATGAAACACAAGAAATGGAAACAGGCATGAGCACCATAGCACACACATAGGCCTGACAAGACAGAGATCCTGTACATGGTTAACACATGTCCCACAAGACCATAACCCTGGCATGCATGCACTGTCAATGATTCTGAAGGGGAGTCAAAAAGGCAGAAATTGAGGACACCAATATGGAAAAGCAACACATTTGCAGCATGTCGTGTAGCACTGGCATCACACATCAGCCTGTGAGTGGCATGTCCAATACACATATATGACACATGCCAACACACAGATGTCATATAGCAAAGCCATGGTAACTTAGACAACTACAGCGATATGTCAGTGAATGAGTACTGTTACACATTCATGTCACATGGACATGATGAGAAGATTAATGCAGAATAGTGTTGCAAAATATGCATGTGCCGCACACTGAAACACATCCAGTGTACAATTGGACAGTGATTGTAGGCAGATGTACACATCATTGGTTGCTCACTTCAACATGACAGGAAACAACTATCATGTTCCACATGCAAACAGGCCCTAAAAATAAATTTCAGAAGGCCAATACTCCCCCGCCCTGAATGGTTTAAACATTCACATAACCAGGTAACTAAAGTGGCACAATGTGGGGTGTAAACAATGACAGAAGGATGTCACATATGTGGCATTAGGGATGAAAAAAGCATATGAAAAATGGGATAATCTAAACAATCAGCCTGAATGAACACAGAAAAAACAGAATAATGTTGTTGCAAGATGATAGTTCAACTGCAACAGCAGTAATGTGGGGCTAATTGGCTACTGTTGGCAGAAGGGATACTGTCAGACCCAAATCAAAGGCACATGAATGTATTGGAGGGAGCACATGGGTGACCCATAACACTCAGGAGTACACACCCTCACCTGGCACTCAATCAGAACCCGTCACCCAAACAACATACACATGGATTACACACACATGCATGGGCACTCACCGGACAATGCCTCGTAATCAGGTAGCTCTCCCACGCCTTGGATCTGTTCCTCTGTGATGAAGGTCCCAGCAACAGACTCATGTTCAGTGAGTTTGTTGTCCTCTGGTGGAGACCCACCGCCAGTCACCAGAGTAGCGGCATGATTTGAGGCCAGCTTGTTCTTTGCTCTACATTTCAGGTCATTCCACCACTTGTAGCAATCATCAGCTGTGCGCCTCACAAATCAAAGGGCACTTATGCGGTCCGCGATGGTCTGCCAGTGTGCCCTACGTTGACCAGGTGTGGTCTTGCACCCTGCAGTCACCACCATTTCGCGGCTATGTGCCGACACATAGGTCACAAGTGCATCAAGTTCAGGGTCATTAAAGCTAGGCTTCCTTGACGTGCCGGACTGTGTAGCCGTGTCTGGGGTCTCAGCCTGTAGTGCCAGAGCACCCTTCTTCCTCTTTTCCAAAGGTAGAGCAGAGCCTGAGTGGCTTGCGCCGCTCTGGTCAGTAGGGGCAGAAGCGCAGGTGGACTGGGTACTGGGAGTGTGCGAATGCACAATGACCATAGGTCTTGGTGCAGGCATTGGCTGAAGTGTGATGTTGGAAGGGCAACGTCAGTTTGATGGACCACGACCGACACTGTCCCGGCTGGGAGACTCAGAGCTGGGGTGGATAGAGCTGCAGCTGCCCCTGCAGCCTCCCACCCTGCCTACTTGGGGCAGCAGATGACATTGCTGCCTCAGAACCACGTGGGCTGGTGACATCATCTTGCACTGGCACACGTGGCTTAGACTTGCTGACCTGGAAGTCAGCCTGGGAGTCATCCTGTGCTGGGTCAGGGGCCACAATGGGCTGGTCCAACAAGGGCTGAGCTGGGATGGTGTCAGCCATGTTTCCCTCAACCATGGGGGGGGCATGGTTGTCCCTGATTGGTCCTCCACACATGGGGGTCTAGGGGCACCCTGCAAATCCTGGCCATGTCCCCTACCGTGCCCCCCACACCCACCTTTTGGAGGTCGGCCACCTTTGCCTCCCTTCCCGCTTGGTCACCTCCCAGCCATGGCACTGATGTTGTTGTGCGTATGGGAGTTGCATTAAATAATTGTCCTGGGCAATTGGGCGTGAAAGGGGTAGGGTACTAGATGGAATTCGTACCCTAGTGCTCTAGCAAGGCTGTCTGTGACCCCTGGGGGAAGATGACGGGTCACGCAACGCACAGGCACCCCGAAAACAAAATGTAATGTGCACGCAACCCCTCGTAGACCACGTGCGTGGAAAAATGAACCCGCACTACGCTGCGGCACCCAGAAACACAAAAATAAGCGTACGCGTGTTACACGCAGCCTACAATGACCTCTGAAGGGGTACGCGACACACGGGATAAGCACAGTTGGTAAATGCGTGCGGGACTCACCTTCTGCCTGGAAAAATAACGTGAAAAAAACGCACGTGTGTGCGTTGGCAACACCCCCGCCAAAAGAAGATTTGTACGCTGTCTGAGGAGACAGGACAAAATAAGAAGTGAACGCTGTTTGAGGAAACATGCCCCAAAAAAATGAACGCTGTCAGAGGTAACAGGGAGTACGAACTTGAAACGCTGTGAAGTAATCGCGTGTGAACCGACAAAAAGTACAGAATTCACCCACTCGCTCTCCACAAAAAGCACGTACAAGGAAATGGGGTCCTACACGTACCTTTTAAAGCGGCCCACACATACAGCGTCACTTACGCGTGTACGCGCTAAGGCCCTTTCCTCCAATTACACAAGCTGACACTCGGACGTGCAGTTTTTGGACATGCACGATGAACATGCACCTGTGTTGATGGAAACGCCCGCGCGCGTCACGTCACTTACGTGCATAGGCCCTTCCCTCGGATTACACGCATTCTCACGCGGATGTGCAGTTTTTCACGTGCGCTGAACCACTATGCCCACGTCACGAGGGAAACACCTGTGCGTGTCACGTCACAGAAGCGCTTACGCGCTAAGGGCCTTTGGTCCAATGAAACCGCGTACGTGTGCTGACGCGCTTACGCGTGAAGGGCCTTTCCTCGAATTCCACACAGACGTGCAAGATTTTCACGTGCCAAATCACTCCGTATCAAGCTGGCCACGCAACAACACACGGAAGACCACGCTCCTGCCCAGAAGGCCGAATTACTGCCCCCAGAGCCCTGAGCACGCTCCCACCTGCTATCTGCTGCTGCCTGCCTGCTGCTCACGTGCCCTGCTATTTGCTGCCTGCACATCATCCATATGCAGGGGTGCAGTTGTTGTGACTACCCCTGCTGGAACTGAAGACTCCCGACTGGGATACCATCGCTCCACAGCCGAGCCCCAGGACCCAGTTGCCCACCCACACCTGCCTCTGGGGTTGCCATGTCGGGCACACCAGCATCTGGCACCACTGGCAACCCCCAGACAGAGAGGGAGAGGGCCACCAGCTTCAGTGCCAGGGAAGTTGGTGTCCTGGTGGAGCAAGTCCTGGGGCAGTATGATGCCCTCTTTGGAAGTTCTCGCGCTGACTATGAAGGACGGACCAGGATTTGGATGGACATCGTGACTGCAATCAACATGTAGGGGGTGGCAGTCCGCGACTTCAAACATGTAAAGAAGCGCTGGGAGGACTTCAGGTCCAGGACCCTCGACAAGGCCCGGCGCCTCTTGAAGGCAGCGGATGCCAAGGGGCGCCGGGGCCACCTGTCCGACCACCAAATGAGGGTCCTGGAACGCATATGCCCAGCGCTCCACGTCCAGGTCCTTGAGAGGCTGACCCGTCTGGAGTCGAGCGGTAAGTGTACATGCATACTGATTGGGCGCTATGCGTGTCGTGGTGTGCCAGTAGTGTGCAGGTTGCACGTGTGTTTTTGTAGGGCCATGTATGGATGTGTATGTACAGGGGCGTGAGGCTGACACATGCGAGTCCTGTCATGTGTGAGACACATGGATGGTGTATGTGTGGCTAAGCATGCAGGCCAAATGCAGATGTGGGAGCACACATGTTTGAATTACTGTGTATGTACGTTGGCATGGTTGTGGTGTCACACATGGATGTTTGTTCCAGCTGCATGTATCTGCACTGTGTACATGTGCATGTGTGTGTATTTGGCAAGTGTGCAACTGTGATGCAACATGGATGCATGTGGCACTGAAATGTAGAAGGCTGAATGCCAGATGTGACATGGATGGCGATCTCATCACTCTGACAGTTGGTGGACATGCACACATGCATTTAAGTGTGTTGGTGTGTGTGCATGTGTTGTGTACTCCCCGTGTTTCATGTGACGTCAGGCTCACCTTCGGATGCTGATGCTCTTGTATGTGTATGGATGGTGCTGCCTGGTGCAATATTGCTGTGGAATAGCTCATGTGTGTGATTAGAAATGACATGTGTGTCAGGGAGTGTGATGCCATGTCTGAAGTTTGACACTGCCACTCATGTACAACTGTCATGTGTGTATCAGTCCATTGTACAGTGCCCTGATGCCTGTGTTCTATCTCTCCCTGTCTGCAGCGTCAACTGATGAAGAGGGCGGAGAGGGTGCTGTGGAGCAAAGCGGCAGGGATCGCACCACCAGCCGGAGACGCAAGGCCCGGCTCCCCTCCCAGATTGTCATCTCTTCGGGGAGTGAGGAGTCGTGTGCCGCGTCCCAGGTGGCAGCTGCCGAGGGTAGGTCTAAAAGGCGGAGGTTGGAGATGGAGTCCTCGGCAGTAGAAGGGGCAGCTGAGAACCCACAGGGTCCGACAGAGGAAGATGGCATGGAGTCATCCAGGTTGGTGGGGGGTTTGGAGGAGGAGGAGGCCGTGGAAGGGACACGCACGGGGTCTGGAGGTGGTGATTCCACTGGTGCCAGTGGTGCAGTGCAGGGGCAGGGACAGGAGGCAGCACAGGCCGCCGTAGAGGTGCCTGTGGGTAATCCTGTCCCTGATCCTGTGACTGCATCATCCGGCACCAGCAGGGATGCCTACGTCCAGACCCATTTTCAGGGAGGGGATGGGCGCACAACAACTGGCCTTCCTCTCCCTGCGGACGTGGCTATCCGGGACCGTGTTGAGCCTGTCCTGGCTGGGATAGCGTTGCGTCAACGGGGCATGCGAGTTGGCCTGCGGTGTTTTCGTGAAGACACTGCACGTCATCTCGGATGTCTCTTTGACCATGTTGACCTACAAGGATGGGTCACCAGTGCTGGATTCCTCCGTGTGCTGGACCTTCTTGCGACCCCCTCCTCACCTGAACCCCCTACGCGCCAGTCGTCCTCCATGCCATCTTCCCACCCATGTATCACCTGGGTACCCTGTAGAGCTGCCTCTGACCCAGCGGCCAGGCTGGTGGAGGACACATCCCTGCCACAGTCGGGAGTCGGACGTCCAGCAGGGGTGGCCACCACAACAACTGCACCCCAGCCGGAGGTGGATGTGCAGGCAGCAAGAGTCAGGACGCAGGCACAGGCACAGCAGCAGCAGCAACATGATGGGATCAATGATGGCTCGGGGCCTTCAACATCGGAGGGGCAGGCATTGGCCAGAGGGCAGGAGGACCCAGGATTGGAAGTATTTTCCGTGTGGCAGCGCTTGGGCCACCCCATAGACGTGGAGCGGTAGCGGGCAGAAGAGGCACGGCTCACAATGGTCAGGGCGGAGAACTCCATGCGGAGGGCACTGAGGCGGGCCGAGTGCCTCGAGGCAATTCGCCGGGAGTTGGAGGCCAACATGTCATCGTCCCTGCGAACCCTCAGGGCCATGGAAGAGGACTGCCTCCAGGACATTGAGCGGGAGTTCGATGATGCCCTGGCCCAAGACATCCAAAAGTGAGCCTTCGGACTAGCCCGCTGCCATTGTAAATAGTTAGTTAGTTAGTGTTAGGTTTCATTTTGGTTTTCATTTATTTTTTGGGGCGCTTGGACAATACCCCACATTTTTGTATATAGTTCTTCATTAGTTAGTGTATTTTTGTAGTTTTCATTTGGACAGTTGGGCTCATGGACCCAGGATTTCATCCTTTTAAATAGTTGGAGTGTGGATTTGTCGGCATTTTCTTTTTTGATTTTTCCATGGAGCAATGGATTTTACTTTTTCATTTCTGTTTGGATTTGCTTTGTTGGAAGGAGACTTTGGAGACATTTTTGATTTCATATATTTTGGATTATGATTTCCTTTTTTTATCATTATGTGACATTCTGCATTGTTTTCCTTATGTCCATTGTTTGGTATTTGATTTTCTTTCACCACATTTTTTGTTCAATACATTTCTTCCCGTACTTCAATGTGTGATATTCTCTCATTGGTTTCATGCACGTCACAATGTGGGTTTTCACATTCACTGACACCCATTGTGTGTGTGTGACAGACATGTGTTGATGTACATACATGCGATTTGGGTTGTTTCATGTAATGGGCATTTCAATGTGGGGTGTATGTTATGCTTGGTTGGTTATTTGGGCAGGGGTGGCGTTCTGTCGGATTTTGGTGGCCATGAGGGCCATGATTGTGGGTCATGTTGACATGTTGGGGGGGAATGAGTGGGGGCCTGCTGGCAGGTGCCCCTCACTGCTGGGGGGTGGGGGTGCTCGGGGACATGAGTGGGACATGAGTGGGGGCCTGCTGGCAGGTGCCCCTCACTGCTGGGGGGTGGGGGTGCTGGGGGACATGAGTGGGGGCCTGCTGGCAGGTGCCCCTCACTGATGGGGGGTGGGGGTGCTGGGGGACATGAGTGGGACATGAGTGGGGGCCTGCTGGCAGGTGCCCCTCACTGCTGGGGGGTGGGGGTGCTGGGGACATAAGTGGGGGCCTGCTGGCAGGTGCCCCTCACTGATGGGGGCTTGGGGTGCTGGGGACATGAGTGGGACATGAGTGGGGGCCTGCTGGCAGGTGCCCCTCACTGCTGGGGGCTGGGCGTGCTTTGGGACATGAGTGGGGGCCTGCTGGCAGGTGCCCCTCACTGATGGGGGTGGGGGTGCTGGGGGACATGAGTGGGGGCCTGTTGGCAGGTGCCCCTCACTGCTGGGGGGTGGGGGTGCTGGGGGACATGAGTGGGGGCCTGCTGGCAGGTACCCCTCACTGCTGGGGGGTGGGGGTGCTGGGGGACATGAGGGGGGCCTGCTGGCAGGTGCCCCTCACTGCTGGGAGGTGGGGGTGCTGGGGGACATGAGTTGGTGATCACTAGTGCAATGTGACACGTGGCCTGGCTGGGGGGCATGGCCATGGTGGACGGGCTGCCTGCGGGACATGTCCAGGGGTGCAGGGTAGTCCCCTGTGGTGTGGGCTGCCTGCAGGGGCCATGGAGGGGGTAGAGGGGACACCTGGGAGGACCCACACTGCCAATTCACGTGTAGGACTCCCCGCACACCACACTGGATACACGTAACCTGCTCTGACAGCAAATTTGCGTGTGAAAGTTCCAGCGCACCCCAGTAACACACGTACCCCGCTCGCACAGGGCCAATCGCGTGTGAAAGTTCCCGCACACCCCAGTAATACACGTACCCCGCTCGCACAGGGCCAATCGCGTATGAAAGTACCCGTGCACCCCAGTAATACACTCAACCCGTTCGCACAGGGCCAATCACGTGTGAAAGTTCCTGCGCACCCCAGTAACACACGTACCCCGCTCGCACAGGGCCAATCTCGTATGAAAGTTCCCGCGTACCTCAGTAACACACGTACCCCGCTCGCACAGGGCCAATCATGTGAGAAAGTGCCCACGCACCCCAGTAACACACGTACCCCGCTCGCACAGGGCCAATCGCGTGTGAAAGTACCCGCGCACCCCAGTAAAACACGTACCAGGCTTGCACAGGGCCAATCGCGTGTGAAAGTTCCCGTGCACCCCAGTAACACACGTACCACGCTCGCACAGGGCCAATCGTGTGTGAAAGTTCCTGCGCACCCCAGTAATACACGTACCCCGCTCGCACAGGGCCATGTGTTTATAAGGCTGATCCCTCGTTATTGGCTACCATTCTTAAGAACGAATTTGATCTAATCTTCTCTACCTGTTATCTTCTGGAAACTTGGGTTACCTCTATCATAGTACCGATTTATAAAAACGGTGACCCTGCAATCCCGGATAACTATCGTCCTATTTCTTTAATGGATGCTGCCGTGATTTTTTTTTCCATTTTGATCTTACATGACTTAGAGAAACATAAAGCTCTACACAACATATATTCCAAATATCAAACTGGATTCCGTAGAGGCATGAGTACTGTGTTAATGCAACTATTATGGCACATATCCCAGCTGGTACTAAAATAAAAGGCTCCACTCCAGTGTATATGGTCTTTATTGACATGTCTGCTGCATTTCATACTGTAGTAAGGAACATTTTATGGAATAAAATGGCAAACTTAGGTATCTCAGCAGTTTTGATTGCATTGCTCCAAAAGAATGCTGCTTACAGAGTCAGAATCACATGGGATGGTGCGTTGATGGAATCCGTGTTGACGTATCTTGGATTAAAGCAGGGCTGTAATCTAGTGGCAATGCTGTTTAACTTGTACTTATGCGATCTTGATGACTAGTAGAAGGATTCAAACACGTTTGCCGTCAAACTCTGCGCTTTGCGTCTGCAGTAGTTAGCATTCACAGAAAATGTTATTTTAGTAGACCTTACTCACTCTGGTCTCCAAAGGAAGCTGCAACTATTTGGAAAATTCGCCTATTTGCACAACCTTACACCTAATTCTACCAAGACCATGATGATGGTCTTTGATGCAGGTAAAAAGTTGAAACATTACAGATGGGAGATTGAGGGAGCTTTAATTTTCCAATCTTCAGATATTATTTACCTTGTTATCATGTGAGCAATGCCTCATCTACTAAACTCTGGACTGACAGGCTTAACCTGAAATAAAGACCTTTGTTGTGCCAAATGAAGTTGATTTTTTTCTAAGTATTGCAAATTCTCTTTGGTCCCATTGTTGGAATTCTTCACACTGAAGTTGGAATGTGATCTTTTATATACTCTTGACATGTGCTTGGTCAATCTTAATACGCACCTTAATATTCTGCAGAGGCGTTTGTTGAAAACCACATTGCACCTTCCTTTATCTATTCCGAACTGCGTGATACGACGTGAGCTAGGTCTAACCTCATTGCCCTGTAGACGGGAATGGCGAGCCTTGTCCAATTATGACAAAATTCTTGATCCACCACAAAACTCTCTTTACCAAGATTTTCATGAAATTATATTGGGTAGTAGTTCCAGTTCCTTTACGCAATATCATAGGAGGTTGCACATTTTACTTAAAAACTTGAGGTTACGACCAGCGAATTATGCTTTGGTCCAGCCTACATTAAAAAGAAGTTATTTGAAAGGGACTGGATTCTCACAATTGAGGGACTCAATAAATACAGTACTTATAAGGAATATGCGAAGCACATTCGTAAAAGAGATGTGCATTGACCCTATTTAACTGTGTTTCCTTGAAATTTTAATCAAATGTATTACATGTGCTTTACATTTAATCAATTCTACACTTGAGAGAGGATTAGGCATTGGGGAAGTGGAAAAGGTTATGATCAGGAGGATAATATACCGCTCCATCCTGACCTGATGTTTGACACACTATGGTATGGTTTTCTTGAATTGATTTGATGTATGAATATCTTACGATGTTATGTTAACATTTTTTTGAATAATTATGTTTTGTGCATTTGTACATATGGAATACTGAACCAATTGTGATGGATGAATTAATTTACAACCTTGAAAACGACCTGTGGCCGAAACACGTGTCGGCTGTACACTACATCAAGAATTAAAAGAGACATTACTTAACTGAATATTGGAGTTACTCTAAACTATACTTGAGTTTTTTCATGAACTCTGTGGTTTGAGCGCAAGACACCTTCCCACACTCAATTTTTCTGTTCATACTGATATCATACTTTGTGAGAAGTTTGAGGGAAGAGAGCATTTGCTGCCACCTTTGTGAAATCAAGAACAATACGAGAGTGGAACTAGCACACATTATCCATAACGATCCCACAATCTTAATTTACACTACTAATGAGATTTATTAGTACTGAATGTGAAGATTCCCTTGACTCTCTATGGACTAGGATGATGTTGGGGAATCACAAACCTCTTATCTTTGCATTGGTACAACTATTGAAGGTAATCAAAGCTGAATTATTGAGTCAGGAACTTATTACCACAAAGGTAGAACTATTTGCATAGTAAGGTCTTGATGGTCCTATATGTGATTGTTCGTTAATATATCTGACAGCAATTTGTATCCTAGCCTGCCTATTTTATTTTTAATTTTCTCAACTGTCTTGGAGTTTTTTTATCCCTGAATCACTTGATTGATGAACTGTCTTAACTGTACTTATTGTTTATGTGTAATTTACGATTGTAATTTGTTAGTGGTCTCAGTCCCTGATTTTAATGGCACATTGCACTTTAAGATGAAGTGCACAAAGTTAAGCTGAATGCTGATTCTACCTTAGTACAAATGGAATACATCTTATCAAACAAACTATATTGTATCCTGTATTGGATTAATTTGTATAGTATCTTGTAATAGGTTTGATTGGTATATTTTATAAGGCATTGTCCACATTGTTGATGTGTATTTTGTTACTCTTTGTTTGAAGAATTAAGCTTAATATTCTAAACCTAGCTGCTTTATATTGACCATGTTATATTCTATTCTATTCTATTATATGTTATGTTCTATTTTATAGATGTCTCGTATGTGAATCATTTGTATTGTTTTATAGGTAATTGTTAAATACATGTATAATGTTTTGTAAAGGTTTTTAATCAAACCATAAACAAATAAAAAAACAATTAAACAAAAAAAAGCATTGGAGTCATTCTCTGATCCAACTCCATCCTGTCCAGAGAGAGACCAGAATTGTGGACAAGAGCCTAAAGGGCCATATTAGATGGCCTGATCTACAAATAGTTTTTCAATAGGATTGCACCATTGTAAATGCATTTGGAAATCAGACCCATAAACTTTGCAACAGTGCAAGTGCAATGTGGCATGTTATTAGCACTGAATGTTTGCACCAGGTCAAAGTTTGCCCAGCACCAGGGCAACCTTTTCCCTGGTGAAAAAATGCATTGAAATTATATATTTGTTTGCACAAGGGCAATGTTTTCCCTAGTGCTAATACCATGCAAACTTGCACTTGCCATAGTGCAAATCTTTTCTAACTAAAACCAAACGGCCTGATTTACAAAGCATGTTTCAATGGGATTGTGCCATTGAAAAACGCTTTTATAAATCACGACCAAATTTTTTTTTGCACTAGGGCAAACGTTGTGCTAGTGCTAATACCGTGCAACATTGCACTTGCATCAGTGCAAAGTTTCAGAAGTTTTTGGGTGTACATTCAAATTATGTTGTTTGTGTCACACAATGCTAGTCTGGGGCATTCAGTAGCAGTTTCTCTTAATTATTCTTCTTGAGGCCAATGTTCAGCTTGCCTGCTTTGTTTTGTAAAATTGTTTTTAAACCCTATCAGGTTTTAAACAAACAGGTTTTGAACAAAATTATCTTAAACTAGCCTTAGAAAAGGCAAAATATGTTGACAGATTGGAACTTCTGAATCATCCATGTAAAAAATAACTTTGGTCTGCTTCCTCCATTATTAGGCTCATAATATGAAGGGTGCTGGATCCATGATGTGTCGAATGTCTGCTACAAAAAAGTTAAACAGAAAGGCTGCGAGAGGGCAACCTTGCTTAAGACAACTTAAGACCTTTTCTGTAGTTTCGATAGATTTGGTAGGCCTTTGTGGTTTAATCTGATGTGCACAGAGGTGGCGGTGTATAAAGATTTTTTTGCATTTAAGAGATGTAACAGACTATTATCATCTTTGACCAAAGACGTTCTCTCTCTATGCTGTCAAAAGCACTTTCGAGGTCAATGCATGCCATGTAGATTTTAAAGTCTCCTCGCAGAGTTTTCACTTTCAATAAATTCAGCAAAAATAGATTCAAGCTGCACCCGACACCTTTGACGAAACCGGTTTGTCTGTCATCCAGAGCCCCAATTCTGATGGCCCATTCCATTAAGCGTTTTAGGAGGACTGACGCAAAGATCTTGCCCAAAACGTCTAACAACGCAATTGGCCTATGGTTGGCAGAGTTCATACGGTCTCCTTTTTTAAATATTGGTATGATAATACTTTTTTTTCCACGAGCTCGGTACAAAACCCTGCAAGGCAATTCTTTGGAATTGCTTGTGGCTGAATAGGGCCCATTCTTTAGGTGAAGCTCTTAGGATAGCATTTGTCAGTCCGTCGGGGCGCAGGGCTCTAGATGTACTCTTTTTTTTATGATAGCAAAGATTTCTTCAGCGTCAAAATCAAGATTCCATGAGGGCGGAGTGTTCGACAGGATTTGCACTCTCAATTTCTCAAATTGGGTGTTGTATAAAGTTGTAAAATGTTGGGCACAAGTCTGTTCAAGAATGACATGATAGCAAGTTACAGACATTAGAGTTGGTCCCGTTTAATAGTTGCCAAACATTTATGTTGTTCTTTGCTCCTAATGCTTGCATAATTTTCTCTGAGTCATTCTGGAAAATGTCATGTTTGTGGGCTTTTACCCAATTTCGATACATTGGCTTCCTTTTCTTAAGTCACTTCTGACTACTAAGGAGGCAAGCTGGAGATCTTTCATGTCCTTGTGCATGATTCACTTTTGTTCAATCAATAATGCATCAGTGCTGTGTTACGCGATGGAATGATGCTTAACACCTTTGTTTCTTGAAGTGTTGAGCCCAATTAGTACTTGAGTGCAGTTTGTGCTAGTTTTCTGATTTTCTAACCAGATATGAAGTTTCTTGGGAAGTTGTTTTGGATGTCTTGTCGGGAGTTTGTTTATATAATTGCACCAGTCCTAAAATATGTTGGGAAGGGTGTTTAGTTCCTTAAAAAAAATTTGAGTCACCCTCAATGTTTTTTTCCAGTGATTATATCACATATAACCTCTGTAAGAATACCAGCTGTGAAGGGAGCCACCTGATTGCACTCACATCACCTCCGTATACAACATCTCATATTTTGGAATAAAACTTCTGTTTTCTCAGCAAATTGGTGGCAAAAGAGCTCTGCAGTTCTGAAAACTCTAGACAAGATTATTAAACTGTGGTTGCAGGACAAAACAAGACATCTTTCATTCTAATTTTCAACTGCCTTGTACATTGTGTGTTTTTAAAATTTTCTTGGAATGCCCTCCTCACTGACAACAATCTCATATTCATAAAAATGTCTTTTGTGACACACTTCACAGACTAACAGAACTTATTTTTCAGTTTGTACATTCTAACAAATATTCACATACAGTACTTGTAAATTATATGTGTAGTAGTAATAAACAACAAAGAATGGGGGCCTTGGTTACACAACCCTGGCTCTCCAGGAAAATTATACCAAAAACCAAACCATATGACACGATCTGGAATATTTTCTACACTCCTTTGTGCTTTAAATCCAAAATTAATTCGAATTTGTGACTGAGGTTGTCAAAAAATATATATACTCTTTAATATTATATGGTAATTAAAACACTGTATCACTCTACATATAAAAATATACATAAAAATACATTTGTAACACATGGGGAAAATATAATGATAATCGCCCCATGTGTTACAAATGTATTTTATGTGCAGAGTGATATAGTTTTAAATTACCATATAGTAATAAAGAGTATAATATATATATATATATATATATATATATATGCACACAACCTCAGTGACTATGCCGTTTTCACAAATTCTGATTCATTTTGGATTTAAAGCACCAAGGCATCTAGCCTATTGAAAATATTCCAGCCCATGGCATATGGTTTGAATGTGTGGTAGTAAGATAAAAGGTAGTCTGTGTTGTATTTACATCCCTATGGCAACTATGAGGCGTGGCCGTGTCAAAAACTATTGTGACAATACACAGGTCTTTTGGACTTTCTTGTATCGTACCTCATTTTTCTTTTTCTTTAAAGGAATGGTTCGGTAAAAAATGTTTATTGCCCCTACGTGTCGGCCATGTGTTTTTAAGCCTAAGTCGCTCGATTTTAGAAAAATTTCCTATGGGCCTTACCCGAGTTTTCATCCATTATACGCATGCGAAAACCGGCATCAGGGAGCTGCCATTTTGTGATAATCCTATCATTTCCCCCATCACCCTGGCTGACCTGCTTTTGCGGCACTAAATCATATCCCCCGCCCCTGAGCCTGTCATCAGCAGATGCGTACCGCCCATTTCACAACGCCAAAGCACGTTTCGTGTCAACATTCGCTGCACTTCAGCTAATGACGTGTCGCCATGGAAATGGCAGGACGCCTCTTTCCTCAATAAGTATAAACAGAGCGTTTCACAACGCACAGCAGCAGATTTTCGATTCCATTCCTCTCTCTGTGTTACTTTGAGTATTCTGTGACTCGCTTCTGTGCTCTGATCAGCTACCTTTGTTGCTTGTAGCCTGTGTGAACAGATACCAGTACCACCGCTATAAATTATTTTAGTTTGTTTAACACACAATGGCTACAATAATGCCCTACATGTACGAGCCCGAGTATTTCGAGGAGGAACTACTGGAAAGGGAAACACGCGAAAACGATGGGGCTTCGGATGGCAGTTGGGAGGACGATTCAACAGCTGAAGAGCCTGGGCCTAGTCGCATGGACGGTGTTTCCACCTGGTGCACATGTAATCGGTGCAAGCTAATGCCAGCCGAGGACGAGAACTGCTGCTGCTGTGAAAACTCGGGATGTGTGGCCTACATTTCGGAAGGCGAGTCACGACCGCAATGCATCACCCAGCTGCCAGACTTCAGGGCAACCTGCCTCACATGGTCCGTGTTGAGGATAATGATGGTGCTTATGCACGAACTTCGCGCAACTGTTCGTCCTCATAATCCGAGTAACGAGTAAGTATACTCTGCTTGTCATGCCACTCCTATTTCATGGTCTTCTACTATAGCCAAAATTACATATACATATCATTGTAACGCATGAAAGTCGTTCAATAGTGTGCAGTGTCTAGATAGCATTTGTCCAAGCAGAATGCCATTAGTTACAAGAATTGTCATTGACAACAAACGTTTATTAAACTTATCTTGTTCATTTAAAAAGAGTTTGTATCATTCTTTTTCACAGGTGGTACCGACTGGTGGCCTATTGTTCCTTTACATGGTGGCTTCACGGGAGGCTTGGACACCGCGTTCGAAGAGTAATACCCACCTGTGCCATTCCTGCCATAAGAGAAACGTTCCCAAGTAACAGCGGTAGGTACAGGGGATTTTCTCTCGCTGTGCTGCAACCTGACCTGTACAATGTGTAAAGTCTTGTATTTTTGTGCCATCAAAATAAGATACAAAATAAAACACCACATATATTTTAACAACGGTTGTTTCGATTTTTTAAATGAATCAAGTGTGTCTCCATTCAAGGATGGACGTCAGACACCTGTGCTCCGAATGGGTGAAGGTCAGGTCGCTGTGAAGCAGGGTGGTCACTATCTAAGCTAACATAATATATTCTCAATAATGCATGCACTAAATAACACTTGTTCAAAGTCTTTCAGTCTTTTATGTCTCTATAAAAGTCACACATATATCTATACTTTCAATCAACATTGGATTAAAGAGGCCTTAGGTTAAGGGTCTTGACCACTATAATACACTGTTTGAAGTGTGGGTCTGTGCTCCAAGAATCTCCGGTATGTGGCATTTGTTATTGATAGGCAACGATATACTACAGTAGGGGTCTAATGTTAGTTGGGGATCTGCTAGTTGGGCATCATGGCGTGGTAAATGGTCTGGCACCTGAAGAGAATACCTTGCAGGGACACAGGGTCAGAATGGCAGTAAGTTTCCACTGGTGAGGGTGCGTGGGCAAGGACACGTTTGTGGAGGTGAACGAGCTATGTGCTTAGTTCAGGCTGGTTCATATGCAGGACAGTGATCTCAGAGGAAGAGAGATGTGTTACATTTATTAGCTGTTGCAAATACCTCTGCAGTTTTCCAGTCAGAGTGGGAACGAGGGTGGGGGCCATGTGCTCTGCGCAGTGAGGCCTAGTCACCAAGATGGAGTGGAAAGGGCGTACAAAAATGGATGCCCCGTACCCTGCTCAGTGGTCCCATCTATGCAAATGTCAACCAAAGTTAACATCACATAAGGGCAAGGGGCGAACCCACTACTGGAGGCACTTGGTCAGAGCTTCTACTGAGAAGTAAAGGATGAGGGGTGCCTGATGGCACCTCGCTCCCACACACTTGCCTGCATGCCCACCGGCCCATCCATCCCACCGCCCTCTATCAAAGGCGGTTTGCACCCGGGGATGAGTGCTGGCATGAGGGGCTGTCACGGGCGCAAACGGCCAGGGTGCCAAACATCATGTACACTTCAAAAGGTATCCCACGCCCAGGGGCCATCGCTCACATGGCCTGCTCAGACCCCGTGTCTCCAGGCAGGCCTCCCCTGAGGCAGGCCGCCCCCCTGCAATCCACATAAGTGTGTCTCCATTCAGCAGTCTTCCTGTGCCTTATCTGCATGCCCCAGGCCCATCCATCCCACCCCCTCTATCAAAGGCGGTCGCACCCGGGGATGAGCGCTGGCATGGGGGGCTGTCACGGGCGCAAACGGCCAAGGTGCCAAACAGCATGTACACTTCAAAAGGTATCCCACGCCCAGGGGCCATCGCTCACATGGCCTCCTCAGACCCCGTGTCTCCAGGGAGGCCTCCCCTGAGGCAGGCCGCCCCCCTGCAATTCACATAAGTGTGTCTCCATTCAGCAGTCTTCCTGTGCCTTATCTGCATTCCCCAGGGTCATCCATCCCACCACCCTCTATCAAAGGCGGTTCGCACCCGGGGATGAGCACTGGCATGGGGGGCTGTCACGGGCGCAAACGGCCAAGGTGCCAAACAGCATGTACACTTCAAAAGGTATCCCACGCCCAGGGGCCATCGCTCACATGGCCTCCTCAGACCCCGTGTCTCCAGGCAGGCCTCCCCTGAGGCAGGCCGCCCCCCTGCAATCCACATAAGTGTGTCTCCATTCAGCAGTCTTCCTGTGCCTTATCTGCACGCCCCAGGCCCATCCATCCCACCTCCCTCTATCAAAGGCGGTTCGCACCCGGGGATGAGCGCTGGCATGGGGGGCTGTCACAGGCAAAAACGGCCAAGGTGCCAAACAGCATGTACACTTCAAAAGGTATCCCATGCCCAGGGGCCATCGCTCACATGGCCTCCTCAGACCCCGTGTCTCCAGGCAGGCCTCCCCACCAAAAAATTGCCACCAAAAAAGCTGTCGACATTGTTGTGTTCTCCCATCAATGTTGAAGTAGCAGATATTGAAATGACAGAGAATGAACCAGCAGCAGCATTCACTGACGCATCAGAACTTGATAGAAGCGATATTTCTTTCAAATGTGGTGATATGTCCTCAACGTCACAGGCCGAAACAACTTTGACGCCGGATGACAGTCTAATGAAAGAGGGCAAATGCATAGTATTCGACAGTTGTTTGATGAATATTATAAGTATGCTGAAATGTGGGCATTCCGTTAGAGGGAAAGTATGTGGGAAGCCATTGATTCATGTCACTCGTCAAAAAAAAGCCAGTAATGTCAAAATTAATGCCGCCTGTAGATTAAATCATACGTTCTCATGGTCTGCACAACTGATGCTGGGGAAACTGCCAGCAGGCAATCTACTGTGTGCAGCTGCATCACTTTTTAGTGGGTCCAGTTTTAGAAAGTTAGAGTGTTTCTTTCAGTTTGTGGGACTCCATTTCATTTCAAAAACGCAGAACTACAAATACCAACATGATTATCTGTTTCTGGCCATTAGTGATGCTTGGAAAATTGAACAATTGTCTCTAGCAAGTACATTCGAAGGCAAACGATTCAAGCTAGCCGGCGATGGACAGTGCGACAGCCCTGGACTTTCTGCCAAGTACTGCACCTACCACTTTCAGGACATGGATAGTAAGAAAATTGTGAGTTCGGTGGTCGTGCAGGTAACACAATGTACATCCTCAGTGGCCATGGAGAAACTAGGATTTATAAAATCAGTGGAATATCTACAATCGAGGGGAATGCACATCGACCTCATAGCCACGGACAGACACGTTTCAATTGCCAAGACAATGAGAGAGCAGTTCCCACATATTAATCATCAATTTGACGTATGGCATCTTGCTAAATCAATCAATAAGAAAATCTCGGCTGCAGGGACAAAAAAAGGTTTTGAAAGTATTTCAGAGTGGTCCCAGTCTATCAGCAACCATCTTTGGTGGAGCTCCAAAACTTGTGAAGGGTCAGTGGAAATACTACTTGAAAAATGGCGGTCACTGATGCACCACTGTACCAACGTGCACCGCTGGTCAGAAAACCTACATTTCCACCAATGTGAACATGGCCCTTTGTCCCCAGTGGAGGCACGGAAGAAGTGGTTGATTCCATCTTCACCGACTCACAAAGCCATTGGGAAGATTGTTTTCGATAAAACTCTATCAAGAGATTTGAGTGGACTGACAGAATTCTGTCACACAGGAGGTTTGGAGGTGTTCCACAATATGTGCCTAAAGTACAGGCCAAAGCGCTTGCATTTCAGCATACAGGGCATGAGACATAGGACTCTACTTGCTGTCTTGGCCCATAACGAGAATCTCGTCCGTGAACAATCTAGGACTACGGGTAATGTAAGGATGCCTCGCTACACTAAGGTGTTTTCAAAAAGAAGTAAGCAATGGGTGATCAAAACAGTCTATGAGGAAATGGAGTTCGACTTTGTCAAAAGCCTTATTGTTGCTGTATTAGAGAAGCACAGATATGGAATTTTGAATGTTTCTGTGCAGAGCACTGATCCATTGCCACCAAATATTGCCACTGTGCCATGTCCACCCAAAGGAGAGCTGGTGGCGAAGTACAAATCCCAGTTTAAATAATTGTAATACGATTGTCTTTTTGTAAATAAATGTTATTGTACAGTGTACATACAAAGTATGCTAATCCTAACCCCTACCTTCAACAGCCTGGGTGGCGAACAACCTGGGTGTCATCTTGGAATTCTCTCTCTATTCACCTCATATTGCTATTGGGACCTTGTCTATATGTGTATGTATATATTTTTGTTGATATAACTAATTTTCGCAATCTCATGTAAATACTGCCCACTGTTAACCCAGGGGAGGCTTGCGTATTGCAAATAATAAAACAAACAAACAATAAATCTCACTTTCAACTCAACTCCTCAGGTACTTTAAACTTTCCCTGACCTTCCCCCAAAAATTAAATGTCTCCAAAGTTATGGTTCTTTGGGGCTCCAAAGCTCGCAGACAACAAGGACAAAATTGGAGGGCTTAGAACGCGCCAGCGAGCCGTTGCAGATGGGAGAGAAGCCAGTTCGCATTTGCACATTGAGGCGCAGTACATAGATGGATTCGAAACTTCAAGTTCTCACAGATGGCTTTACTACGGGATGTTGCAAAGAAAGAATGTATGCTCATTTCTAGTGAAGGTCAGCGGCTTTGATTTTCAGCTCGCGGCCTGAAGAGGCCCACAACTCGCACTGGCAGTATAAGGTTCTATTGTTTTTTGACCTTGAGAGACAGGGACCATGCCGAAAGAACTTCATTTGAAGGGGGAGTGCAATAACGTAAGAGACGATAAGGCAGACAATTCTGAAACTAGACCGAGTTTCATGTTAGTTCAGTATACGAAAAAAATCGTTGTCAAGAGCACAGTGGGATTTACGGACTGCATTACGCAGAGACACAATGGAAATTGCAAATATAATGTAAGTAACTCTTTAGACGCTTTTATACCGGAATGAAGAATTAATGAATGGATGCATGAATAAATGAATGAATGAAGAGCTAGGAAACGTTTGTGGGATCGTCCTTGTAGCGGGCACATGGGCATGCAGGTCCACATTCCACACGCATGTAGATAGTCGTTTCTCATTGTGTGTTAACCTCGATTTATTTCGTTACTTTTCGCATTGATTTTAGAGCCGAACATACTCCATTGCACTATCCTTGCAAGCAAATAGTTTCAGATCGGCCGGAATAAATAAAATGAATAATATTAATAAAGATCGGCTGGCGAGACTAATTATAATTTGTATGTTTTCAAAACAGGTATATCCTACCCTACTGCTACTGCCACCAGTTTCAGACCCCGGCAGACGGCTTCTTCAACCACCAGTTGCAGCTTCTTGTCAACAACTGCACCACTTGGACGATCTTATGGGACGATCGCCAAGGGCCCATATGCCCTTACGCGGTACTAGCGGCTAGAAGCAACATATCAACCTTTACGCTGGCCTAGTGCATAGTTGATGGAACAGCCTTGCGGTTCACCGTGCGACCAAAGTGCTTCTTTTAACGAAAACCAACACCCTGTGTACCATAAAGGAACAGCGCGTGACTCACGATAAAATGGAACAGTTTTTGCGGATAGAGATAAAAGAAAATAAATGGCATTCCGAGTTAATATGGCAATTGCTGAATATTCTATAAACATTTAATGTCAAATAAATGTACTTTACCAAATGTACCGTGTTGCTGTTTGATTTTAAAGTACAGTTTCATATTCCGAATTGTGGCGCGCTGTGTGTTGGTTTCCGGGTTCTGTGTGAAGTCGCGTAGAAGACGACTGGGCGCGTTTGCCTACGCAGCACAGTAACGTCACGGAGAGAGGCGGGGAATATGAATGTTTTGATAATGACAGGCTCAGGGGCGGGGGATATGATTTAGTGCCGTAAAAGCAGGTCAGCCAGGGCGATGCAGCAAGTGATAGGATTATCACAAAATGGCAGCTCCCTGATGCCTTTTTTCGCGTGCATTTAATGGACGAAAACTCGGCTAAGGTCCATAGGAAATGTTTCTAAAATAGAGCGATTTAGGCTTAAAAACACATGGCCGGCCCATAGGGGCAATAAAAATTTTTACCGAAACATTCCTTTAAATAATCCTTATTTTGGTAATCTAGCAGTGTCCTGTCCACCTCATAGCTACCACCATGCCATAAACTGGGGACATTAGGCAATAACCTGACTGGAGGAAGTGATTTCACAGCTGGATTATCAGAACTGCCTGACAGTACCTCAGCAGCCTGTCTGCTAGCTTGAAGCTGGTGGGGGGGCAGCCCCTTTCCCACACTCCTCAGTAATTCAAAGGGATTACCTCTATTTGGAAGGTGGGCAGGGGCTACTGGGTTGGCTTTGTGGTAGCAGTATTGCTGAATCACCCCAGAAACTGCCAATCATAAAATAGAGTGTTGATTTCTGCTGACTCTTTCTGAGATGGTGGTCAGAGGATAGGGTGTTGTCAGAGCGACCACCAACAGAACTGACTGCAGCTTTCTTTCCCAATCATCTCCACCTCCTAAATGTACTTTGCCAGCATTTTGTCGGTGGAAGAGGATGAGGGCAGGAGGCGAGAATTTGAAAACCTGATTCCTTCAACTTCTAAATGACTCCCTAAATGCCATGTGGATTTCAATAAAGGTATTAACATATAATAAATAAGCACTGTTTCCAGCTTAAAACATGTATTTTTAGTTTGGGCTATTAGCTGTCGCTTGCAACACCTATAAGCCAAAACGGTTGCATTGGAGTACAGATAGGCAGGAATGGCATATGAGTACAGATAGGGAGGAATGGCATATGAGTACAGATAGGGAGGAATGGCATATAAGTACAGATAGGGAGGAATGGCATATGGAGAGGGGCACAGAGTCTGTAGGTGTTTTTTGGTTATATGCACACCCATTGCCTGCCCATGACATTGCTAATCCCTATGACCATTCCCACCTATTCCTGCCTCTGCCCGCCCAAAACTTGTCCTCTTATGAACTCTTTGAGCTTGCTTTAATCAAACCTTACCATCAGGCTTTGCATTCGAAGTGCCTGCCAGTGTTTGTTCAAAACAGTCTTCTCAGATATAATGACTTAATTGGAGTTGTAAACATGGTGACGTGATGTCGATTATACAAAAGCAAATACAAACACTGAGGAAACAACACGTGTTGGTTTATTCTGTTTTCATATAGATGTGTACTTAGCAGTGCAGACAAATACACTAACCTGTGAGCAAAATATGTGTTAGCCTTTTATTAATTCTTATTAGTTTCTTTCTTCAAGCAGAGCATTTCAAGTGGGGTGATTTATAAGTGATGGCCCATTTAAGAGGCCATTGTTTTCGAGAAGACGTTTGTAACATTTCTGTCTTAAGAAATCCAAATACTCATTTTCATTTTGAAAGCACACACAAAGGCCACATTAGCTGTTTAAGTCTGCACCCTCCTCCAGATCAATTAAATTGTATCACACAGAATAGTTTTAAACTAACTATATTATTTTCAGATGTTTAACACACCAAAAAGCATACATATTTGGTAGAATGTAATATTTTCATCACATCATATATGATGCCTGAACTTGTCAAACAATGAAACCTTTTCACATATTGCATGTTGTTATAAATCTTTAAAGTACATTTTCAAAAGCCAAAGGCAATTTTTTTGCCTTTTGCTAAATTGCATTCTGGTATTTGTAGTCTCCCAGTCAAGATGGGGGGAATAATGCCACACTTCCGACCAAGACATGGCACGGAAACCGCCTTGATAGATCTCACTACTCAAATTCAAGTACTAAAAGACAATAGTAAACTAGCACTCCTTTTACTGCTCGATCTGCCAGCAGCTTTTGATTTGGTCAACCACCAAACACTTTGCCTCCATCTTAAATCTGCAGCACATTTCTCCGACTCAGCCACCTCTTTGATCAGCTCTTTCCTGGCGAACAGAACTATGAGGGTCTTCTCCCCCAATGCTTCTGCTGAACCGTCCCCAGTACCTTGCGGCACTCCGCAAGGTTCTTGTGTGCCCCCACTCTATATAATGTCTTCACGAAGCCTCTATTTGATTTCCTTGACTATCTGGGTGTCATGTATACTAACTATGCGGACGACACCCAGATACTCATTCCTATCTCTGGAGATTATGCAACTCACAGCAAAACCCTTAACGAAATATACTCAGTGATACAAGCATGGATGGCGCAGCATGGTCTTTGTCTCAACAGCGATAAAACTGAGCTGCTCATCCTTGGTACACACGCTAAAATAAAAAAACTAAACACTGCCTTCAAATCATTTACTATAGATGGCAACTCCATTACTGTCTCTAACAACACTAAAACTCTTGCCATCTACCTCGATGCCACCTTATCCTTCTCCAAACAAACTAATGCGGTAGCAACATCATCCGCATATACCTGCAAACTAATCACCGCCTGCAGGCCGTTCATCTCCACACCTAACTGCATCACACTTGCTAGAACTCTAGTCTTGTCTAAAATTGACTATTGTAACGCTCTCTATCTAGGTACTAGCCACAATAACATCAACAAATTACAAGTAATTCAGAATAATGCCATCAGGGCTGCCCTTAATATCCCCAAGAAGTCGCATATCTCTGAGACCAGACGTAAACTGCGCTGGCTTCCTGCAAAGCATAGAATATCTTTCAAAACTTTGGCCTTAACACAAAAAGTTAGGGCTAACCTCACTCCAGTCTACTTTTCTAACCAAATGACCTCCCATACGTCCTCAAGACCACGCAGAGCGGCTCAAGCAAACACTATGTTCATACCAAGATTCGAACCCCATAACTCAGGTGGTGCTAGCTTCCCTGTACAGGCATCAACGTTATGGAACTCACTCCCTGCTACCCTCAGATCAGAACCTTCGTTCCACGTATTCAAGCGCAACACTAAGCGTTGGCTTCAGGATTTGGACACAATGACCGCTTAACCTCCTTTAATCTTTGGTCTGTCGATTGTCCTAATGTTATTACTGTAAACACAGCTCTTTAATATTTAACTGTATCTTCTCTAGGTTCTGTATGTACCTGTATTACTCATGTATCTGCAACACGTATGTATCGTTCCTTTTCTAATGTATGTAACTGTACCCTTCTGCAACATGTACTGAAAAGTATGCGCCCGGATGCCTATTGGTCTGGCTGCGCTTTATAAATAAAAGAAATACAAAATACAAATACTTGTACACTTTTTGTCTAACATATTTCGATAAGGATTAATATATTTGAGTGAGTTCCTTATTATGGTATGTGTACGTTTTAATTCATCTTTATAAAGCAGAGTATTGCTGAAAGTCAGGCATGGGGCTAAGGAGGGGAAAATTATGAGAAGGCAAGTGAGTCATAAATATTTGCCTAGGATGTGGCAAGAGAGGCTGCAATCCTGGAGACTGGTGCAGTTATTTTGCCACTATTGTGGCAATGGCAATGGATAAATAAATAAATAAATCAAATAAAGGAAAATGTGTTTGTACACCTTAACTTTTTTCAGAGGGTGGACGCAATCCCCTTGGGTGTTTTTGAGGTCAGCAAGCATTTGGTTACCAGGATTTCACTCAGGTTGTCATGTACCCAGTGTAGACGCTTAGCCACAAGATCACATACAATTGTCATCAAAACATGCGTCTCATATTGGGATTTTGTTTTCCATGGAATATTTCACTACAAGTTGCTGGGTTTAAAAGGTGAGCACGATTTATACTTTGCCAGCATATTTTTTGAAAAACTTCCTCTTTGAAGTTATTTTTCAGGTGTTGAATTTTTTTATGAAAGGCCAATGCTCTTTTGTGTTGGAATTTTCTTCTAAGGGGAAAGGTCAATTGAATTAAGTATGTATATTTCACTCTAAGATATGTTCACTTTCTGTGCGTATATTCATGGGTTCTAGATTTTGAGTTTCACTATGGGGGCAAAAGATCCCACACCGAGTGAAGCAAGGGAGCCATACTCATCCGCATCTCAGAACAACACGTTTTACAACACATGTTGCAGCAGGAATAGGAAAAAAGCCATATGATTTACAGGAAGGTATAGACATATAATAGCTCACAACAGTCACCTAACCTGCTGGGTTGCCTCTGCAATATTTGCTATAGGATCCCCTGCTATCCCTGCACCCGGCAAACTGTTCTGGCCTGCTCACCCCATCCCAATCAATGCTCAGGGGTACATTAATGAGACTCTCTACTCATTTTGTAGTGAGCAGCACTTGATGAACATAGTTATTATCTGCCTGGAGTTTATTTTTTTTGACAGTCAAAAACAAGTCCTGTCAAAGCCACTGAAGTCTTGTTTAAAACAAGCATTGACAAAGACAACATTTTTGGGTTTTGCATATGTTTTAAACTTTTGCCAAGCACTGCTATTAGATGATCAGGTACTCGCATCATTTTGCACCTGCTACCAACAATTGGTAGTTAATACCACTATGGTGGTGCCTCACAAGTGCTTTTGCCATGCCTACACAAAAGCCCAACCTGTTGGCATTGCCAATGCGTCTTTCCATATGCAACAGAGTACTGCTTAAAATGAAATATGGCATCAGCTATATATTCAGGTTACCAATCCCTCCTGCAATCCAGATGCATTATTAATATGTGACCCCTCGCTGCTGGTGCATCTTTTCGGAAACAGCAGGATTCTCTCTCTCTCTCTCCACTTAGAACCGTTCTTCCTCCTGCACAAAATGTTGAACTTTTCAGCAACATATTGATTTAGTGCTAGAGTGATACGTTGCATTTGTCACTTAGTAAAATGTGTGCTTTGACTAGAAGGGATTAGGACTAGCATTGAGTCAGGGAAGAGAGATTATTGGTGGTTGACTAGTGGTTTAGTTTCAATTATGTTGTGTCTGTTGGTGATGGCAGCTGAAGGGACCTTCATGACTGTAGACCTTACGATTTGTGAGTCATATTAGAAGCAACATTATGCCTGACAGTCTCTAGCTAATGCAACATAGGTTGCACTGAGGGGCCTTTGCATTTCTTATTGTTTATTTCTTTTAGGCATTTGATAAAGTAACAAGTAAAGCTTAGAACAAAAAACACATGAAGTGATACATACCTACAACTACAATCGATTATACTGCAGCAAAACATTAAATAATGAAAGATCTGCAAGCACTAGATATACAATAAAATGTGTCAAAAAAGATACATTTTCAATTCTTTACGGTACAAAAGAAGAGTAGGTGCAAGATATAGATATTCCGGAAGAACATTTCAAATTAGATGAATAATCTAATAGTAGGTTAAATTGTCCATAGGAGATTTATAAACCAATGGGACATCCAATCTAGCAACAGACTCAGCTCACTATGTGTTTCCTCAAATCCTCCTAAACAAAACTGATTTGGAAGAAAGGAAGGTGGGATGGTTGAGTCAAGTCATGTTAAAGTCAGTACACCAAATTGTAAAACAAATTCCAAAATCAAGGGGAGGCCAATGAAGAGTAATTAATATATGACTGATATGGTCAAATGTACTTGCACCCACCACCAGGCAGTCTGCAGTGTGAATGCTGAATGCAAAGATCGTAGGTGCATTTAGGAAACCCCATGTGGAAGGCAGTACCCTCATTTTATGGTACAAGACCAAAATGTGCCCTGCTGACTGAAAAAAATTGGACAGAATAAAAGGTTTGATGAGACATCAATGGGCGAGTTGATATGTTGCCACTTGTGTTTTCTTTTTAAGGTGAGTGGAGGAAGACAGTTATATGTGTAGTCAAATACCAATTGTCCAGGTAAAGGAGACTAGTAAAGGAGATATCCCATATTTACTTAGGATGTTTAGCCAAGTCTGACATGGGTCAGTTAGTCTACCAGGAGTATAAACAAGAAATGAATTCTTGAAGGAGTTAAACTTCAAGTAAGCCACTGACTTCTAAGACTCAATACAGTTCCAACCGTTACTCAGACGGCAGACCACCTCTTCAGAGGACACTTTCAAACAAAGTTGTGTGTCGTCAGCATACTGAATGGCACATCTCCCAATGGATCCATATATATATATATATATATATATATATTAAATAGCATTCGGGACAGGATGAAGCCCGGGAACTTCACAGCTACTTAGCAGTGTAGGATATTGTAAAGGTCCCATCTGGACAGATTGTGATCCACCTGATTGAAAAGGTTGAGGCCCCTTAAAAACAGAGCCCAAGTTTCCCAAATGTTGCAATATAATCAAAACGAATCACTAATGGTCCACAGTGTCGAAGGCTGCCAAGAAGGAGCCACCATTATCAGTATCTCTGAAAATATCAACCAAAAGTAGCAGTTTCAGTACTGCTCTGAGCCCTGAAGCCAGGATGACATAAACAATGCAGCTGGTGTTGCACCACATGAGTTGTGCATTATAGTGATGGGATTTCTCCAGGACCTGGCATGAGAAAAGTACATTGTTAATGGGATGGACCTTAACCAAGATGGACACATCCATGGAAGGTTTCTTTAGAAGTGGAGTGATCTGGTTATCTTCAGATTCTTGGGGGAAATGACATAGGCGAGTGATGAATTTAAAAGTTGAAGAGGAAGAGCTATAGCCTCAGAAACACACAGTTTTTCAAAAACAAGGGAGAATACTATAACAAATCTAAGAAGTGGATTTTAAAAGATGGCAGTATTTGAGAAAATCTTTTTCAGGAACCAGAGAAAAATTGGCACAGATAGGCATGCCTCTAAACTGACAGAAAGGTACTGAAATAACCTTGTTAGTGCTTTCTTCTTGAATAATTTCAATTTAATTCATACAAAAGTATTAATTTAACAAACCTTATCAACTGAGGGTGCAATCTAAGGAGAGGAAATAGGAGACATCACAATATCGTACCATGCCAAAGAGAGCCCTGCATTGAATTGTGGCAGCATTGTTTTAGAGGCTTTGGCCTCTACTACCAAAGTTGTTTGGTGATAATGTGAAAGCCTTAAATTTGAGTGTGCAGTATGTGTCTAGATGTGTATGTGTGTATGAGAAATGTGTAAGTTGTGAGGGTGGACCATCATACCTGCCTTTCCTTCCAGAGATTATGTGGGGCACCTCAGGTGGCAAACAACTCAATTCCCCACTAAGGATTCCAATATTATTGGAATGTAAACAGACCTCTGACAATCCTTGTGGAGGAAAGGGTTGAGCAAACATTGGATGTTATTCAGATAAGACAAAAACACCACGTAATGGGTACAACCACATAATGGCTGACGGGAGCTCTGCAATCAAAGGTTAATGGGATTAGCTCACTCCTCTCGTAGCAGTCCCTTAGGTTCTTCCCTTTTCCCTCAAACCCCACACTTCCTGAGTGATATGGAATTGGTTCTCAAATATTGCTGGTTTCAACCAAGGGGAAACTGTCTCATGTTTTATGCTACAATTACTGGGTTATCTTTGCACATAGATGTGTATTGTTCAGTAAACCTAGTCTCCAGAAAAGTCCCTGACATGTGGAGTTACATCACCAAACATACAATTCTAGTAATCAGGGTTCCAGTTACAGGAATTCTTTTTACTTAAATTGGGGTTCGATTTATAGGAATCGCCTTCGCTTAAAACCAGGGTATCAGTTACAGAAATGTTAAAAAGTGTTCAAAGCAATGAGGTCTTGTGGGTGTCTCTTGTTTCTTCTTCACCAGTTTCCTTTGGGAAAAGATGAGTAATGAAAGATATGTGTTCTGGAAATGCCAGACGAGAAGTCCAGAACAGTTTGGTGAAGTGCAGAGTTTGTGGAAATGGCGGCAGCTTGTCTTTCTTCAAAGGGATGCTGAGCAGTGAGTGTACAGGCATTGTAACTCGTGTTTCCTTGTTTGCAGGCAGCTTTTAAATGTAGCCAAAGTCAGAAGTCAAGTCTTGGTCTGATTTTTCAGATGACCAGCTATGTATGGGTGCTTGAGTCTATGTATGCCTTCAGGATCCAATATGGTGCCCAAAACTAGCGTGATTGAGAGATCTCGTGAGTTGGTGGGTTGGTATCTGTAAAAGCAATAAAATGGAGAAAATTCCACTGAACTATGTGGAGAATTATTGTAGGGGACACAGTCTGTGACCAACTATCAAGTACTTGTGTTAAAGTACAACACAGATACTGTTCAAGGGATTTGTTGACCCTTTCGGTCTGTCTGTCATTCTGTGAATGGTATCTGGTAGACAATCATCCATCTATCACCATGATAGAACAGAAGGGTTCCCAAAAGCAGAACAAAAATGGGCTGCCCCAGTTTAACATTCTGATAGAAGGCATTCCGTGCATGAGCACCATGTTTAGAAGGAATATCTTGTCCAATTTCGAAAATGGAGGTAATCCTTTCAGGAATACAAATTGTGCGACATTGGCCAAGTGATCATTGGTTACTAATATGGTTGTAAAGCCTTGCCATTTTGGAAGAACAACAATAAAGTCCATTGAAATAGTATGGCATGGTTGAAGAGGTGTTGGTCGAGGTTGTAGAAGGCTGAGTGGTGGTTGCTGGGGTCACTTCCATTTACCACAGTTGTCAAAGGTCCCCACCTATAAATTAGTGTCCTTAGAGTGAATCACCTGAATTGACAATATTGTGTTTTTTTATTGACACCTGGATGTCTGTCCATTAACGCATTCTGATGTTCCTTGATGGTTGCTTGTTGTAGAGTCTTCGTTGATATGTATGTTATCCATCACAAATTGGCAGTCCCTGACAGACTTATTGACATGGGTCTTCTGACGCCTACATTTTAAGAATCTATGTGATTACATTAAAAAAATAACTGCAAAGCCCACAACATCAAATTTATTTTCCCCAACTTCTATCACATTTCATCGGAGAGTAATGTGGGGGCGACCCCCTTGAACTCCCCCATATCTCCCCACCTTAATGAACAACCCAACCCAACCCCATCTATATTTTGACTATGAAATGTGCTGAAATGTATTATAAAAATGTGTTGAAGTTGGCTTTGCAGTGATTGCATTTGATGTAATGGTGTAATACCCTTTTGAAGATTTAGGGCTCAAAGAACTCACATCTTGCAGTACTTCACTTTGACAAACTTCATTCATTTTCATAGCCCTGATAAATCTTTAAGCTGGGATTTCCATTGAAGGCACATTTCTGTCCAGTTCTTCCTCTCCCATGCTATTTCAGGATTCGGCACATCCACTTTCCCTTTTTGTACCCCTGGTCGATAGGTGTCCATACATTCTTACTTGGAGAAGAATAGCATCCATTGTTGCTATGTAAGGGCTTAAGTGTCTTTTAGGATTTGTCATTCTGGTAGTCCATTAAGAGTTCTTTAAGAAGGTGCTGGTATGTCTTGCCCCAACAAATAGAACCGAGGTTTAGAAGTCCAACGATGTAATAGGAAGAATTCTGGAACAGTCTGAGGGAACTGCAGAGTTAGAGGATGTTGAGCAGTGAGTAAAGGAGCGTTCTAATTCGTGTTGCCTGTCTCACAGGCTTACAAGAAGCTGTTGTGTTGTAACGGATACTGCAGATAAATTGTGGTATGATTTCCCAGATACCGTGCAATGCACAGAGGGAGTGTGTAGCTATGTATGCTCGTGGGATTCAATATGGAAGTCAAATTCTGCAGGATTGCAAGATGCAGTGAGATTTGCAACATCAATGAGAATGGCTGCATCCAGGGGTTCCTTAACTCTTATGGCCCTGAAACTGTGCACCATAGTTGTCCATGTGCCTTTCTCCTAAGTGGCTTGGTTAAGCTCAAGGGGGTCGGATGGGGTGAGTATGGTCTATCACTGGGGAAATATGGTAAAGGAATAAGGCAAGATTCTGGGCAAAATGGAAAGGGTATTGAAATATATTTGACCAATGTGAAAATGGTATGGGGCAATTGTGTGGGGGCAATAGGAAACTGGAATGTGGCAATTCTTTGGGTAATGTGACATTTGTCTTTTTATTTATTGCGTTTTGCTTAATAAAAAACCTGCAAAATTACAGTAAATACATACATGATTCACACTGTATACACTGGCGAAAAAAAACATAATTGCGTCACATTTCATGAATACCCTCCATCAATGATCACATCCTAACCCTATTGCTTTTAATCTTTTCTAAGAAGCTCAAACTTGTCCTTTGACCTTATCTAATTCATTTAAGATCTAATGTAAAAGGGAGCAGAGCGCTGGAACCAGTGATATTTGATCTCCTCGCGTACATCTTTCCTAAAATTACTCCTTCCAAATAAAGTAGTACCTGCATACAAATGTACTGAAGTCTTCACATCTTTTCTCCATAAGGGCTGTGCAGTCGAATTCCCAATGCTTAAGAGTCTCTGGCACGAGCCTGCCACCAACGTGTGTGACCTTGAAACTGGCATTGGGCTAATCAGGGGAAGAATAAAAGTGGTACAGGGTAATTCCCTGGGGCACTGTGAAAGGGGCACGAATCATTATTGGGGAGAATATGCAAGCATCATGAGTCATTCTGGGGCACTCTGTGACACTTGGTAATGTGAACGTGGCATTGGTAAATCATGGGGCAATGTTTTGGGGTAAGGTCACAGGAGACTGAGGTATACTTTACATTATGCAAAGGTTACATGGTGTGATATTGCGAGAAATGTGAAAGTGGCCTGGTTCACTGTTTTGAAGCAATGTGCAGGTGACTTGAGACAGAGTTTTGGAAACATTTTCAAGGGGCATCTGGCTATACTAGGGCTAATGGGAAAGTAGTAGTAGTATTGGGACATGTTTAGCAATTTAAAGCCAACATAATCGTGTGCTTAACTAGATCCACACTAGCATGGCAATGCTGACATGTATATGACAATCGTCCAGAGGCAATGTGCAATGAGCATTAGCTGGGACAACAGTAATCATGACCTAGTGAAATTGGCATGACAATTGTCCAAAGGCAACATAGAGATAGATACCTGTGGCAAAGCTACCAAGGGATTGCACTGTTGAAACCTGCATACCATTAACTGCAGCAGATTGAAGCAGGCTTGGCAATTGCAATGTGTAAAGAAACAGGTTGCCACGCTGGGCTTAAATCTGGCATGCCTGTGAGGTCCATGGCGGAACTGAGCAGCAGTCTTGGAAAGTTGGCACATTCAGCGTCCGGTAATGTATGGGTATGTCCACCAGGCTGCAAGCAACAGAGCCCTGCACAACAAGGAGTAGAGCAAAGGTAAACAACAATATGGATACAATTAGAAGACTATGATATTAATGGAGAAGCTCATTTACAAGGATACAGAGAGAGGCATCGAGAGGGTTAAAAGAAGGTGATACAGATTAGGGATTGGAAGACTGAGCCAGTATGGGCCAGGGAGATGCCACCGTTTATCAGCCCATGGGCTTTCGTTGAAGAGAAGCATCTTCAGCCATTTTCTTATTGCCGGAAACAGGTTTGCAGACTGATGACAGACACATTATTGCTCCATATTCCTGCTGCACAGTCGGAGAAGGCGAACGTCCGGGTCTTCTGCATTTTGCAGTTCTTGATTTGCAATGTGGTGATGCCCAAGCTTTCAGTTTTGCCCTGGTCTCCAGAGATTCTAAGTGTGTTTGCAAGGTAACAGGGCATCATCGTGGAAAGTGCTTTGCAATTGAGGCAGGCCGCTTGGAAGATGGTGTGGACCTGGAAGGGGGAGCAGGGAATCTCACTCCGGGTTGGGGCAATCCATGTGTTCTTCATCTGTCTCAAGAGTCCATGATGCTCTTCGTGAGATGCAAGGGCGTTGTTGGGCCCATCTTTTCAATGAGAGTTGCGGGGGAGAGGGGTCCTTCGCCAGCACCCCTAAAGGTATATGTTCGCAACATTGGGATACACAATGCAATATACTGTACTAGCAGTTGCACCCGCGTTTCGCACACCCCTACTTTGGTGATTACAATAAATAAACCCATACGTGGCTTCGTGCTCAGGACGCATTTTCTTTTTCAAATCTTGCATATTTCCGAAGTCAAAAGTCTTACATGCAACGGGAAAGAGCTGCACAGTTCTGTGCAGACTGGGTGATTTGAGTCTTAATTGTGTACGTGGTTGAAACGTCAGGTTAGGCATGCGCATATGATATATAAACACGTGTAAGAATACAAACAGGTGTGTTGGGGTTTGAGGTAGTCTCCGGGGTGCGGTGTTCATCCTGCAACGGAAGTGAGATACAGCAGACATTCAGATTTACAACCGAAGTCCAGACGCACAGAAAGAAGTTCACTGGTCAGCCCTGATTCATTGCAATTCAACCGCAGGACTGAAGCCTGGAAACTGTGGCTGTCTCGGGAGGGGTTTCAATTGGATGTGATGTCAGCTCGCTGCACGGTACCATAAAATAGTCGCCCTTCTTTATGTCAGCGATCGATTGGTGATTACATAAACATCCCATTATGCCAGGACAAAAGTAACTGAAGTAAAAGAAAAAGTCCATTAACGAGCGAAATGGGCAGGATGTGTCTACCGATGCAATCGAATACGATGTGCAAACGTGTACTTTAAAGGTGAATTAAATCCAAGTTTTTGTCCACCTAATATCTACTTTACGGAGATGCAAAATCGTGGAACTGTCAAAAGAGTTCAGCTATTTTCTGAAGGATGGGTGATTAGAAACAGAGCGACTAATAAGTGCCACGGGGCATTGCAATGCCCTTCACACGAGCTCCGTTCACATGAGGCACTAATGTCCGATTTAGAGGATTGCTGAAGAAGATGGCACTCTCCATCGGCCAACGTCTCGGTCCCCTCCTGTGTGAGAACCAAAGAATAGCTGGGACAGCCTGTGTCCGCATCAGCCTGCCTTCACGCTGCCCCGCCCCCCTGCTGCCTCCTCCAATCCGAGCAGAGGAAACGGCCTTTTGATTTGGATTTCAGGTGACAGGAGCTGGCGCATGGCCGACGAAGCAAACCGTACAATCACGGCCAGCTCGCAGGAGATGCTGGCCACCCACCCTACGGCCTCTGCGGCTGTGGGGGTCTCATGGATACCCCTAAACAACCAATCAGGAAGTGAGTGGGCACACGGAGGGTTGGTTCCAGGAGGCGGATGACAAGGTGTAGGAGAGTCAGTGAAGAGACAGTCATTGATCTAAGTATTTTCTGCACCAACCTCATTCACTACTAGGAGATCATGGCAGTGTTCCAGACAACATATGCAACAGGCGTGTCACTTTATAACACGGTGTACCTGAATTGCAAATATAACTTAAGACACAGTTAACCCCAATCATATCTTCATTCTGTGACACTCAAATAAGGGTAACAAACCTTTATTGGTAAGTGCATATCTATGATCACATCCAACATTATATAACGCCTGGTGTTTTTTTTTTAAATATTAAATAGTACCCTTGATAGTTTATGACTGCTCTTTATTCATCAGTAATGTTAAGTATAGGCCTGGCAGAACCTCTCTTACATGGACTTGCTTAGCAGGCGAATCTTTAAGTGAAGATTCATCCCTACCATTAAAACAGCAAAGGATTTTGGCAAGGACGAATCCCCAACCAACTTGATGCAAACCTCAGGATGTGTGATTCACTGTCCAATCAGGAGCCGCAGACCTGGTGATTGAGTTCCTCTAACAAGCCAGGAGATTTTTTCCAGTTCGTCAGAACATGTGCAGCCAATCGGAGGCCACACATCTCCTGTAGTGACTCTGTCCCTCCACATAAGGCCCAGCTCACTTTATGCTTCTTTGTGGGTTTTGGAGGGCTGTGAGGGGAGGTATTGCATAGGGCAGACTCACATTAGGAACAAAGTTGGAGCACGTGAGAAGTCGTTTGAGGAATTTGGTGTGTAGCTTCTAAAGGTTTAGTTGTGTTCCCCGTTGTCTGCGTCTTTGTTCATTGTGTGATATTGCCTTGAGTTAGTTTCTCCCTTATAAAGCACAGGGAAAAAAGTTTCAATTTTTTCTCTTGAACCTTTCCAGTACAGCGTGTCATTGTAAACAGTGAAAAAATAAATACATTTCCAAAACCAATTTGTATCCCCATAAATAAAACAAAAAAGAAAAACATTCGTTTTTCCATTCTGTGTCTGTGTAGCATGTACTGTTTTTTGCATTGGATTTTAGCAATCATTTTGTATTAGCATTGTATTAATTTCATTTGTAAGCAGTAGGATTGTTTGTTTGTTCCATTTTTTGTCTACTTTGGTGACTTGAGCTTGTGCCGGCTCTTGGGTTATCGTGTTGGGCAGCAGGGAGCACACACAAATAAGGTTCCAAGCATCGTCATTTGTGTCATTCATGGAGTGCCTGTGATGAGGGGAGGGAGGAAGGCTAGAGATAAGGAGGAAAAGCAGCATTTTCCCTCACAGGAGGAGTTTCCCTCATGATTGATGAGAAGAGGGTATCCCTGTGCTCCTTTGGACCCCTGTCAGCCCGGGCCACACAGCACTGCCAATCCTCTGTGTTGGTGGTGGAGACCGAGGCATTGAGTGAGGCATCAGAACCAGGAGAGGAGGTGGGGCCATCAGAGGGTGCCCAGGTAGTAATGCACACAGATGCAGTGGATGGAAGGCCTCATGTGGGTGGCCCACAGTGGCAGAGGAGGCCGGACCTGATACGGACACACCCACATAGGCATTGGAGGAACAGCAGAGATTGTTCCTCATGTCGGAGATGGAGGGCCACAGACGGCACCCTAGAGGAGGCATTTGAATTTGCCCCCATCTGGGTTGGGGGTATAGAGGAGGTAGGGTGGGGTGCTGCCATGGAAAAGGCGACGCACTGTTAAGAGGAGGCCCAGGGTGAGGATAAGCCTTGAAAGGTGCTGTGGCAGGAGGTGGAGCTATCTGAAGAGGAGAAGCAGGGGTACCCAGAAGGGGAAGGAGAGGAGTATATACAAGCAAAGGCGGTGGTGAAGGAGCCTCTTCTTGCTCCTGATGTAGTGGAGGGGCAAAGCCATGAGAAGCCCCAGAGAGTGGTGGCCTCAAACCCCCACACAGCCTACATGGTCCTGGGTGTGGCACTATTTTTCTGTACCCTCAAGAAAGACGATTAAGCGGAGCAGCCTGAGCAATTCACAATCCAAACATGTACAGGTTGTTGTGCATTCAAGTAGTAGGGTGGAATACATTTCATCAAATGTTTCAGTTGACAAGTGGCTCCACCCCTTTACCATGCCCAGAACCCGTATACATTTGATTGAGCCCCTATAAATGTAATGCCCCCCAAAAAAGTATATAGCCCACATCACATCTACGCAGCCCTCCGAAAACCATCCAGAAAAGAAGCTCAACGACCCAATGCAGACATCAGACTAAGAAGAAGAGTGCTAGCCCTAAAACACAAATTGGGCAGTGATATCTTATAAAGAACAATGGCCTTCTTACCTGGTTCCTCAAAGGAAGTCTATGAAATTGGAGCTGGTCACTCCAGCACACCACTGACAAACCGGAAGAGTTGAAACTAGCGTTGAATTGTTTGTTTTGAGAGGCTGCCAACAACAATATAGCCATACTATATTCCTTAGGCCGTGGGACATTGCTGTGTGTGCATCTTCTAGACGTTTTCTGCCAAAATAATTCTTGCCACTGCTGGAAGGTCCAGCCAACACACACGTAAATGGATGTTGTAGTCTGGTATCCATAGCACCTGGTTATCAATAGCGATAGGGATTGTCAAGCCTCCTGGTGCCAACATCCTTTTATCAAACGTTACACTTAGAGTCGTCTGAAAAGTACTTGTGCTAATTTCACATTGTGTTTTGTTGGGTATGATACACGACTGTCTAACAGTAATAGCCCTAGGGTTGTGATAAAAATCTCCTTGTGTATACAACTGTACAAGATCTTTCAAACTGTCGAAATTGATCTCAGCTGTATTGTTATCGCTCAGCGTTATGCCTTTCATTTTCATACTGACAGTCAGGAACGCCATTTAGAGATCTCCGGGTGTCACATATGCGACCCCTGAAGTCTCCCTTGCTACCCCTGTGGTCTCCCCTGCTACCCTTAAAAAATACATTTTAAAATTGAGGCTCCTGGGCTGTGGCCCGCAGCATGTGGCTCGTTGTTTCTGGAGTGGCTGGTAAGATAGCTCAGTGGTAGAGAGTTTGCTGCTACAATGTGTGTGTGATATGCAGGTTGCAAGCTCAATTACCGGCAATGTCAACTCAGCCTTTCTTCCTGCTGAGGTTGATAAATGAGTACCAACACATGTTGGGTGATAGTGTATGTATATTTGTTTTATAGGACGTGCTATATAATAACACATCATTATTGTTTGGACTTGGACGTCTGCTTGCATTCACAGTAATTTGGTAATATGGGTCTATACTCACTAATATTAATGATACATATGGTGATCCATTCTTGTATGCAATGTATATCACTTTACAGTGATACTGTAACCAGCCCTACAGTTAAGGTGCGTAACGTCCCATTTTACGCACATAATGAAAGGAAATTACGGGTTCTTTATTTTTCTACTGCGTATCATGTACGCTGTATTTATTAATAAAAAAAAATACTTTCTGCCACTAGATGGCACTGTAGTACGCAAGCTCCTGCCTTGAGGCAGGCAGACACTTCTCTTGACAGTCTCTCTCAGAAGAATGTATCCTAATCCAGGACTCAAACCACCCCCTCCTGGAAGACCTTTCCAGAAACACGTGTCCTGCTGCATTTTTTTATATGCAGAGTGAGCTGAGAGTGGAGGCTGCAAATGCGGTGACATCAGCCAGGTAAGCATCCCGAATGTTAAAGGAAGTTAAACTTACTTTAAAAGGCCCAGTTTAATTCCTATTCCCTTGTGTGTTTTTGTAGGCTGTGAGGGGAAATGTACAAGTAGCAGGGCCACACGTGGAGGGTGTTTGAGGTGTTTTGCAGCACTTTCAGCACCGTTTGGAGGTTAGGTGTTTGTTTCTGTATCATATCTGTGTTTCTGCTGCTGGCAGCACTTTTCAATTGCATTTTTATTTTCTCTCTGACAGCCCGGACCTCTATCTGATATAATCTCACATGGTCCGTGCTGTCGGTGAGAAAATAAAAATGCAATTTAAAAGCGCTTGATCTTTCCGAAGTCGGGTCGGATGATCAAGCAACTGTCAGTTTTAAACTGTTTTAAAATGCGTTTTTTTTATCTGATATAATCTCGCATGGTCCGGGCTGCCAGAGAGAGAAAAAAATGCAATTTACAACAGTTGAAAATCATGCTCCGTGTCTGTCTCCCTCCTTTTCCCCCTCACCCCCCGCTCATGGCCCGTGTCTCCCTTCTTACCCCCCCACCACTCGCTCATGCCCAGTGTCTCCATTCTTTCCCCCCCATCCCCCGCTCATGCCCCGTGTCTCCCTTCTTTCCCCCGCCCCCCGCTCATGCCCCGTGTCTCTCTCCTTTTCCCCCCACCCCCACTCATGGCCCGTGTCTCCCTTCTTACCCCCTGCTCATGCCCCGTGTCGCCCTTCTTTCCCCCCACCCCCAGCTCCTGCCCTGTGTCTCCCTTCTTACCCTTCATGCCTCGTGTCTCCCTTCTTTCCCATCCACCCCCCGCTCATGCCCCGTGTCTCCCTTCTTTCCCATCCACCCCCCGCTCATGCCCCGTGTCTTCCTTCTTTCCCCCATCCCCCGCTCATGGCCCGTGTATCCCTTCTTACCCCCCACCCCCCACTCATGCCCCATGTCTCCCTTCTTTATCCCCCACCCCCCGCTCATGCCCCGTGTCTCCCTTCTTTCCCCCCCACCCCCCACTCATGGCCCGTGTCTCCCTTCTTACCCCCCACCCCCCGCTCATGGCCCGTGTCTCCCTTCTTCCCCCACCCCCTGCTCCTGCCCCGTGTCTCCCTTCTTACCCCTCATGCCCCGTGTCTCCCTTCTTTCCCCCCACCCCCCACTAATGCCCCGTGTCTCCCTTCTTTCCCATCCACCTCTCCGCTCATGCCCCGTGTCTCCCTTCTTCCCCCACCCCCCGCTCATGCCCCGTGTCTGCCTTCTTCCCCCCCGCTCATGCCCCGTGTCTCCCTCCCCAGCTCATGCCTCGTGTCTCCCTTCTTTCCCCCCACCCCGCTCATGCCCCGTGTCTCCCTTCTATCCCCACCACCCCCACTCATGCCCCGTGTCTCCCTTCTTCCCCCCCACCCCCCGCTCATGCCTTGTGTCTCCCTTCTTTCCCCCCACCCCCGCTCATGCCCCGTGTCTCCCTTCTCTCCCCACCCCTGCTCATGCCCTGTGTCTCCCTTCTTCCCCCCACCCCCCACTCATGCCCCGTGTCTCCCTTCTTCCACCCACCCCCGCTCATGCCCCGTGTCTCCCTTCTTTATCCCCCACCCCCCGCTCATGCTCCGTGTCTCTCCCCTGTTCCCCCCCACTCCCCGCTCATGCCCCGTGTCTCCCTTCTTACCTCCACCCCCGCTCATGCCCCGTGTCTCCCTTCTTCCCCCCACCCCCCGCTCATGCCCCGTGTCTCCCTTCTTTCTCCCCCACCCCCCGCTCATGCCCCGTGTCTCCCTTCTTCCCCGCCCACCCCCCGCTCATGGCCTGTATCTCCCTTCTCCCACCCACCCCCCGCTCATGCCCTGTATCTCTCCCCTGTTCCCCCACCCCCGCTCATGCCCCGTGTCTGCCCTGTTCCCCCCACCCCCGGCTCATGCCCCATATCTGTCCTGTACCCCCCCCCGCACATGCCCCATGTCTCCCTCGTGTACCTTTCCCTGTTTGGGACCGGTATACCCAGATGTGGAGCCCAGGTTGCTGTGCAGAAGGGATGTGACCTAGCAGTTCGGGCTGCACTGCCCTTTTGGGGATGGGGCCATGCCTGAATTGCATATGGTTTTTCCCCGTTCTATAATGACTTGGCAGGTGAAAAACGATGGTCAGGAGGGTTGCCCAGAGCAATGCCAGTGGTTTAATATCAATTCTAAGCCTTCCAGCCATTACCTCTTTGTTTTTGCTTACATTATATAGCGCCATTGGCACACTCATGTGATATCATGATGTGAGCTGTTTGATGTCATGACTTGCATTTCAAATGCACTCTTTGTCACATATTTTATTTTAAAGGTCACTTGTTTCTAAGTAAAGGAGCAGGTCGAGCATGGCGACTGCTAATAACGTTGAACTGAACTTGCGCTATTATTATCACTCGAGTTAGCAGCTAGAGCACGATTTCGTTGTGTGTAGGTCTTGACACCCAAAACTTAAATATTTGTTCTAAGTAAAGCGTGGAAGAAAGTGGCCATGCCAAAATTCAAAGTGTGGGTTAAAATCCCTGCTTCACTGTTTAGCGTAAGTGTGTGATCCTGGGCAAATATTGTAATCTCACCCTAATTTCAACTGCAAAAATTGGAGTGCTTATGAATGATTACACATACACGGTGCACCCTTACAATAGGACAGTTTTAATAAGTGTAGTAGGGCCACATTGGTGTACGCAGGTGCTCCTATGCTAGTAGCACCAATACTGCTGCATAGAAATGCATTATTGCTGCACTGGCCCTCTTCCAGTCTCGTAACACTGGACTTAACAGGCAAACAGTCTCACAGCCAGTCCATGCAGCAGGGATTCTAGTATAGCAGACTGGTAGAACCAACATTACATTTACTCCCCTGTTGCTCCCAGCCACTGAAGTTGCTTGGGCCGTCCAGAGTACTGCCCCACACTCTGCAATGTCCTGTTATGCTATGATATTGAGTCTTTCATTGCACACCATCTGCCATTTTGACACTTTCTAGGACCTTCAGGATCTGCAAGAAGTGGGTGTTTCAGACTTAAAGGAGAGTTAACTGATTGTAACATTGAACCTGCACTAGAATAGTCTTATTACAAGTAATCAAGTTAAATGCCCCTTCACAAGTAAGTTTGCCACCCCTCCACCATCTCCAAAGTTATTGCTTCTCCCAACATTTGAAGGGTTACCCCTGTCTAAATTTTAGCCTAGGTGCATCCCTGGATGTGTGCACTTGCATTTTGTTAGGCAGAGAGGTGAGGGAAGCCTTTCCCCGAAACTGGCGGTGTTAAAAGTTTTACAGTGTTTGCTCAGAAAAATGTACTTGAACAACACAGTAAAACTTTAAAGCTGCTACTTTCACAAAAGACTTCATCACCTCTCTGCATATTGCGCTTTAATATATACTTTGATAGTTGGTCTCCAGATAGTGGGGGAGGGGGGTAGACGGGGGCAGAGCCTCCAAGTGTGCCCAGTCTATTTTCTGAAGTTGCCCCGGCTAGCCCTGTCTCTCCCTTCCGGCTTGCATTGCTCACTTTGACGACTCCGGCCAACCCATTTTGCTTTGACATGAGCCCTGGGGGTTTAATGGCTGGGCCCCACAACCATCCCTTGGGGCCCAGGCCCAAGGGATGGTTGTGCCCCATGGTTGTGCCCCATGTTGTTCTCCTTTCTAGCTCCTGCTGCATCATTCCCCCCACCCCTCTTCTCATTCACTTGGGCCGAGTTGATCATCTCATTCCCCTGGGGCCCTCTCCCCTTTTTTAGGCCTTTGTGTACCACTCTGAGGCCCCCACTCCCCTGTTCCCGACCCTGGGTTGGGGGAGATTACTTTGACCGGGCAGGTATGATTAAAGTGCATAGAAGTAGGAGGAATCTGGCATGAAGTACTAGCTAAAATGGTGGTAATGTGTGTTGAAGGCATTTCATAACCAAGAAGAAGGCAGAAAAGAAAGCACACTCACAAACGGAACCTGGAAGGTAGAGGAGCCCTGCGCTGTTGCTACTAGACGACCAGGCACATATGGGGATTATATAGGGATGGATGTGGAGGGGCGCTGTTTAAATGTAAAGTAACAATGCAGAGAGATGCATAAAGACTTTACCAAGCTTGGGATGAAGTATGCACAATTTACCCAAGTAGTCTGTTCTTCACTGGATTACTATTTCCGGGAGTGAGTTGGTGGCTGCCTTTCCCCCAAGTTAGCTAAATTGTGTGTGCTTCTGTAGCTTCCTAGATTTATTAATTGATGCAGTCTTGTGGGTCCCGGTCGCCTTTTGTGAACAGTCATAGATTTGTATGGAGTTCAGGCCTAAGTTAAGAAAACAATCCATCTGTTCACTGCACATTAATGCCATCTCATAGACCTCTTTATGCCAATGTTTCTGGTCTTCATTGGTATATGGTCAATAAGCAGCAAAACCAGAGTATCAGAGGCCCTGCTGGACCAACCAGTACTCGGACTCCAAAGAGCAAACTAAAAGTGGGGAGGCGGGCACAGAAGAACCATCCCAGACCATGTACTTAGAACTTCAAGTACATGGGAAAGGAATCACGCTAATTGCAGAGATTAATGTCTACACACTTGGCACTACTCTTACTATCTGCTTGGCATTTTAAGAGCATTGCCAGGAGGGATCTTTATTATGTTATGAATAGTACGCTATAGTTTCAAAAGCTCAAGCTATGATATGTTTTGAACAACTTTATGTTCAATTGCATAACTAATATAGAATGAAAGGTCATGTCAGGAAGGGTGGTTCAAGTTGTTCATGCTGTTTTCCAGGTAGGAGCAAGGTGCCTGGCAGTGGCAGAATTCTAGGGAGAAGCAAGAAAAGAAACGCAGAGGGAGGACCGCTAAAATGGCTACAAAGAGAACACTGCTAGATTTCTTTGCGCCTAGTACAAAAAAAGCCCAGGAAGATCCTGTACTGTTATGTGGAGCAATTGTACATGACATTATTCGCAACATAGTTGACAAAGTTGAGCAGCAGAAAAAAAAACATACAGGAGAAAATGTTAAAGATAGCACTTTTGCTGAATGGCAAGTTAGGTATCCATGGTTAGAAAGAAAAATGGATCAACAAGGCAATAGGAGACTTCTATGTAAAGTTTGTGTTAAGGCAAACATTCGTAATGTGTGGGGACAGGAAGGAGCCATCAATGTTCAATTATCAACCATATCGCGCCACAAGGATTCCAAAGATCATCAAACTGCTGAACGGAAAATTGCATACCTTGTGATGTCCAACATCGATTCAGAATGTCTAGTTAGTAGTGACAGTGAGGAAGATGTTAGCATTGTTGTAGAAGAGAATGACAAAAGATTGTTCAGTACAGTATTTTATGCAGCAAAAGAGGAATTGCCATCCGAAAAAGTAAATAGTTTACTTGAACTTCAAGCTAAAAATGGAGTTACTACTGTACACAGTAAAGATTACAAAAATGTAAGCTGGGATTCGGTGAAGGATGTACAAAGTAGCATTGCATCTGTGATAGAAAAATAACTATTTAAGTAACTAAAGCAATCAGCTGTGTTTGGTATTATGATAGATGAAAGTCAGGATTTTGGTGTTCAAAAGAAACTGGCTATTTGTGTCCGGTACCTTGATAGTACAGGAGCACCAATTACTAAGTTTTTGTGTATTTTACGCATTGACGACGGTAAAGCAAGCACAATTGTAGCACGGGTGACAGAAAAAATGAAGAGTATTGGTCTTGATATGGGAAAGCTTGTATCTCTTGGAACTGATGGCGCTGCAGTTATGTTAGGATCAAAGACAGGTGTTGGTGTGCAACTCCGGGCCAAATACTCACCATTCTTTACTCAAACACATTGTCTTGCACACAGACTCAGTCTAGCATGCACAGACTCTATGAAGAAAATGCCAGTCCTCAACAAATTTACATCCCGGTTTAATTCTTTATATGCCCTATTTCATACTTCTGCAATAAGAACAACAAAACTTGAGAAGGTGCAAGAAGAAATGGACGATCCTGTTTTAAAAATGAAAGAGACACACTTGGTTAGGTGGCTTAGTATGAGAAAAGCGGTTGAAGCAGTCCACAGAAGCTACCCTTCGGTTGTAGTTTCTCTATCGGAGCTTGCTGCTGATGGGAACGCTACTGCATCTTCACTGCACAAATACTTTAGCAGCTACAAGTCAGCCGTTATTACTGCATTTATGTTAGATGTACATAATGTTGTGGGAATTCTTTGCTGGGAATTGCAGAAACAGACTTTACTATTTACTGAAATTCAGCCATTGGTAGATGCTACTTTTATAAGTCTTGAATCCTTACTCAAAGAGGATGGTGATAATTTAGGCTATTTGAGATTATCGTTGGGGTCGCCTGACACAGGGGGCAAATGTATCTCACTAAAAGGTGTAATACTATCTTATAGTTCTCTTTCGGATGCAGAGTTTAACTTATTAAGAGAACAGTATGTCACAAATCTAAAAGAACACATTGGGAAGAGATTTCAAAATGAGGATAATGCCATTTTTACTCATTTAGGGAACTTGTTAGAACCAGCAACAGTTTTAGACAATAGTGAGTCAGAAATCGGGGAAGCACTCAATGCCATATCCACATTTTATGGACAAGCAAAAATAGCAAGAATTCAGTATGATAGCGAAGGTCTGCATGTTGAGGAAAATGAGATTGCTTCTTTATTAGATGGCCAAACTTTACAGAAAAAAGAATGGCCTCTGTTGCATGGTATGATTAAGGGGAGCTATAAGGGTTGCAGTATGACAAAAATCTGCAGGCGTGTTGCTAGTCTACATGGTGATTTGATGCCAAATATTGCAAATGTATGCAACATTGCTTTATGTCTGTGTGTAACCAGTGTAGAATGCGAATGTGCATTTAGCACACAAAACAGGCTTAAAACAAAATTCAGATGCTCCCTTAAAAGTGAAACCATAGACACTTTGATGAAAATCGTCATGTTAGGACCATCCTTTAGGGACTTTGACCCAACTACTGCAATAAAACTATGGCATGCAAGGAAGAAAAGACGTCCAGCCAGGCTTTCACAGCCATACACACCTAGACAAAAGAAAACTAAAATTAACTGAATTCTTATAGGTTTTCTTCACCGTGGTACTTTGTTTCTGCCGTGATGCTTTCAAAAGCATTATAAACATTTGATGGGTGTGTGTATATTAGCTAGGACACAGCAAGCCTGGAGTTTTGCATATTCAATCCTCTTAAGCATGGTTGGAGGAGTGCAAGTGGAGACTTTATTTGCCAGAGACTAAACTTCACCCCAAAACAGGGCAGTCATGTACTGTGTAGCCAGGAGTGTTAGTGGATGCAGATGTTTGCAACAATATATAAGATTGTCTTTTGAAATGTAGACTGATCCGTTTACCTCCATTCTCTAGGTGACAATCACAGACACCTATAATCAGCTTGCTTTTTAAGTGTATCAGGCTGTTTTTTCATGTTTTAGTGTGTGATTGTGTAATGGGTGGCTCAGTTTACTTTGCTCCGAGCTACCATGTAAGCCAGTAAAAGTTGATTCTGGCTAGTGAGTAATGTGTGGAATACTTGGTGATCAAAACAGATTACCTTGGCTCTACGTAAGGGTAACACTTTTATTTGTGAAGCGTTGCATGTTATTTTCAGAATTTGTGAAGTCTGTTTTAAATTATAGGAAAGGAGACCACATGTAATCTTTCCAATGAGAACAACACACAGAACATGTTATAGAAATTGATTTTGAAGTTATATAGTTCATAAACTCTAGCCTGGCACTGTTTTGTTGACTGCTTTCACTTCTTTCAAACTATGTAAGCAAGTTCTGTACTGTAACACTTGCTTACTCACGCTCCATCTGCAGGAAATGCATTAGTCTCATTCTATAGTTCTTAACAGAGTTTCTAGGACCAGAATTTTGAAAATGAAGCTGCGTATGTAGCATGTACTCACAAGTTATTTTATGGCAGAATATTTTCCACAAGTGTAATAAAATGGTTAAAGGCAAGCCAGACAACTTTGATCTACAACTCTTTTTGTCTACGGGTCTGACTTTACGAATGCATTGGGTGTATATGTTGGATACGTTTTACTCTCTTCCAGAGGAGAAAACTCATTTTTACTCTCTTATAATTGCATTTACTCTCTAATTTAAAAAATCATGCATAAAATACTCCCACCTCAAAATCCTATCTGGAGCACTGACTGTAACCATATTTTTCATAGTGTACTTAGAAACAATGCTATGTGATGCCACTTCCTGTTTTGTCAAGGGGTGAAAGGTTGTGTTCCATCACTTCCTGTGATGCCACTTGGGATGGGGTCAGATGACATCACTTCCTGTGATATCATTAGAGGTCAAGGGTCATGTGATGTCACTTCCGCTACCCATGGCATTTTGGTGAAATGGCATCCCTGTTGAGAGTCCCTAGAGTTAGATACACCTAGGTAATCGCTGGTGGCCAGATTGACACCCCTATAGGCACTGACAAAGATAACACTATTGGTATTGTGATACAGAACCCTCTCTTGAAATTGTTACATCACACTGTACTGTTGTGAATGAGGCTATGAATATATTGGTATTGTCAGAAGTTGTTGGGTATTTCTTTGCATATTGCCAAACAAACAAGCTGTTTCATCATCTATCAACACGCAGCTTCTAACGTTATCAGAAATATCGAATACAAATGCATGAAGCTCATAAGGGTCTGTGATGATGACTGTGTTTGACAAATTAACTCTTTGTGCAAACTTTCCTCTTAGTGAATTAAGACATTGGGCCTCACAACGAGTTTGGAGGTAGCCAAGCCATTATTTGCAGCATAGCTGCCTCCAAACTCAGGTCCGGGTTCCTTGAATGAGGAATTACCGGCCATTCCAACCTTGGAGGACCCAGTAATTCCTCATTCAATTTACCCATCTCCATTCCCATTTGAGCCCCCATAGGGCTCAATAGGAATGGGGAGAGAGCTAACAACTGGCCCATTAATAGCAGCCCCATTGTTAGCTCCCTGGTCCCCTTGTGGGACGGCAAATGACATCTGGTCTGACCAGACGTCCAGAGCGGGTCCCGCGAGGGAACCTCCTAATAGGGCGGAATGGGTTTAACGGCACTGGCACCATTACCAGCGCCGTTAAACCAATTCCGGCAGGATCATAATGCCCATAGTTTTGCTTACAGCCGCTGAGCAGGGTTGTCCTCGATGTGTGCCCCAGTCGATAGCCACATTTTAAAGCGGACTGTAACTTCATGATACACAAAGTACCTGTCAGGACCCGCTCTTTACCCGTGTGTTTACACCTGACCTGTTTTGTCTCACCGAATGTATGACAAAGTGGGAAAATTAGCTTGCCACTCCGTCTATAGGGCAACAAAGGTAAGTTAAGGCCTCAGTGTGGATATACCTTGCACCCAATCCAACCAGAATACTGATCTATAGCACCAGAATTGTCACTGATGATCTCGGGGTGTTCTGGCAGAAATATTTTATTCACAGCTGGCTATGGACGGGTGAAATCTAAAGTGTGTATTTGCTCATCCTCTGATATGCCATGGCGTAACTTTAAAGCATTAGTACAATCTCTGTACAATGTATCTCAGGGTTGTATGGGGTCAGGCAGTTTCTTCTCTTTAAGAAACTACCCTCTTTTGGTTTGCTTTGTACCATTGAGTGCCACTCATGTTCCCAGATACTGACAACGCAAACTCCCCAACTGGATAGGAACATCTGTTTTAAGAGGGTGTGTCTATACAACTGCTCATAAGTAGTACCTGTCAAAGTATTGAGACTCCTGGGGGGATAACATTCAGGACACCTGGGATAAAAAGAACTGTTGAATTCGTAGGCTGTTTTCACACCCTAAAACACAAGTTTAGCCGTTCAGCTAGTATTTATCAAAGTGTCTCCGACTGGGTTTCTCTGTATTGAGAGTGTATATCATGTACTAAGCGCCATATTGATCGAGGCTGGGATCATACCTAAATAGTTTTGATTAGTCATTGTGATGAAAAGATGTGGAAAGAAGCCCTTTGAACTTGGGAAGCTAAAAGCTATTGCAAGTTTACTAAGTTTTATGGGTAAGAAGTTCAAGGCGCGAACTGGAAAAACTAAACACTTTTAATTGGTAAGAAGTTCAAGGCATCGATAAAACGTATTTGTAACATTACCACATGCTTTGACTTGAGTTTAGCACCCTCTGTGATAAGTTTCACTTTAATTTATTCCTTCACCAATTGTTTTAATATAAAGTAGCTTTCATAGCCTTTGGTATTATGAGCTAAAAATGTGTAGCCTGTGAATTTAGTTGTTACAAAGGTGCAAACAAAGTCACTGACACAGAAATCACCCTCGAACTACCAACAACTATCACCTGTTAATTATCTGGCATAACTGTAGTTTTGCTGGTGCGTTACATCCTCTGACCTGACTTCCATGTGATACACAATAAATCCTCGCTTTTCTTTTGAAGTCTACCAGAGGCCATATAACACAAGTGCTAACCGATGTTCGAAGCAGGCCCTTTGCATGCAGGTCAAATTAACCCATTACACCTAAGACTCTTGGGGGTAAATTTTCCGCATGTGGGGCTGTCACAATGTGGCTCACAGACAATGGCCCCCACGGCAGCTGTCTCAATGTGAATGTTTAGACAAACATGTGACCTCGCAAAGATGTGACATTGCAGACATTTTGAACGTCTCTACTTAAGTACTTTGCACTTGTCTCTTAAGCACAAGCGACAATGATACTGACACCTGTGTTTATTTTTGTTGTTGAAAATATGGTGGCAATGCTCACAGAGGTTTGCAGCCCATAGGAAGTTTTGTAGATTTGTTATACCATAGAAATGGTAATTGTGATGTAAAACATACAACATGTTCAAAATGTACAGGTGTGTCAGTTTGAATACCGAGCTCTTTCAATGCTTTAGCGTATGTACAGCCTGCAGTTCAATTAAAACTATAAGACTGGACACCAGACACAAATATAATGGCCTGTGATTGAAGTGTAGTAGACATATGCTTTCAGATTTTATAATATGACTGTGAATTACTTTGTTCAAAGGCTGTAAATGCCTCCGAGTTGGCCGTGACAACTACCGCAACAATTCTTAGTGGTGCAAAACACATTTCAGTCATAATCTGCATGAACCTCCTCAAATTTTCTTGAAAATGTAAAATGCAGAAGATATTGCGAGTGGATTGCATTGTACACCTTTGTAACAACTAAATTAAGTATCCATGCAAATCTAGATGAAAACATTGGGTCCAACAGTTTCTAATATATGCCTGAACACTGTTTCTACGGCTTCTGTTATAACAGCTAGCCCATGTCCCAAGAACTGTTACTGATCCAAGTTTACAAATTGGAATTAGTTGTAATACTCAATGGCTGTAAATGTTTTATGCGCCAGTTCATATGTGTGCTCCCTTTCCAAGTACACATGAGCATCAGGCTTTGGGGTTTGACGTTGTGACATATTAGGACAATCACATCTGGATATAACCAACCTGGCCTGGCCTTTCTGAAGATTATAAATATCCAACGCCACTAAGTTCTGGATCTACACCATTTTAAGGTTTGTTCACCGTCTTTATGGTCCCTCTGAACTGAGTATCCACCACCACTCTGTATAGACATACCAACTGTAACAGTGCTTGTGTTTGTAACTTCACACGCTGGATCACTCCTGTTACATCGGGCGCTGGCTAAAGGCGCACATGCTTTAGTGGTTCGCTGGCTGTTTAAAAGACGCACCTGTTTTTTAATGGGCCACTTCGTTTTCAGGTGTGAGCTATTTACTATTTACAAGCATTTGCTATTGTTAGACCATGTTACATCTGATGATTGTGATGCCCCTTCAGCAGGTATTGGTGGAGTAGCAATTGTACTAGGGCTAGGCATCACTGCACCATCATTTTCAGTGGGTATCAGTGGTGTAGAAGGTGTGTTATGGTTTGCAAACTGACCAAGCCCCTCAGCCACTAATATGCTATGTTCCACATTTTGAGCATTGCATGTTGTGCTATTAGGATAGTTGAGGCGGCTTACCATGGGTGCCCCACAACACCCCACCACTAAGGCTGTAGTGCTATCATCCAGCCATTTTATTAATGTAGAAACTACCTGCTCCACATATTGAAAAGAACCCCTGATATTAGGTTCCCTCAATGTACTTTCACAATAGGGCTTCAAAGCTTTCATGACAGCCAGCATTCTATTATAGCTCTTTTTTCAGATGGAGGTGTCACTGTACTGGGGCCCGCACATATTATGGATGCATATTCGCATACATCGACTATGCCATCTATACTGATGATACTAGCGTTAAGGCCTTTTTGAATATTAGAGGGGTATCACACACCCGCTCCGCGACATTACCACTGCTCTTTTCAGTTTCAACATCATCGTCAATTCATGCATATTTGTCATTTGCAATGGTGATACTGACTGCCCCACTATCTAGATTGTGGTCATTATGTGCGCTTGTGTGTTTAGTGCATGTACTTGGGTCATAGACAAATGTTTGAGGGGTCATTTGGAAGAGTTTGTGAGCCATTTCACAGACCTCCTGAGTGGACATATTAATACAGTTTCGTAACTCTTCAGCCTGCAGTACACCCAGTGCAGCATCTATACAATCATACTGCACACCCTCACTAACAGGTGTATCACAAGCCCCCACAAATACATCCTCTTTCTCCCACAGGCTGATGTTTTCATACGGAGGGAGATCAGGCTCATACTGTTAAATAGAAACTATATGTGCTGCCGAATGATCGCTCTTAGGTCTGGTGCTGTTTTTGGATGGTTTCATTGGGGTATTGACAACAGTATTTGAAATAATTTGATCTTTACAGTTAACTATATTATTTTCTAATTCAAACCAATATCTGTTAGACTTTGCCTATTAGGTAACAGTGTAGACTGCGTTTTAGCAATGAGTATGTTAGATGCTATCACTGCGTCATTATAGTCGATGATTACCACAGCTTGGGCTGTGCCATCGCTCTGTTGATCACTTGTGTGTGCCACCCGACTATAGCAGTCATCTGTTGTTGCTGTAGCCTGAAGACCAGATGCATGAGCATTGGCCAGAGCAATGCTGTTTGCCAGCATAACAGCCCCTGTCCCACTGCTAGGCACATGTTTATTTATTTTACAGCTCAAGCATGTCCATTCAGACCTTACCCCTGCTTAAATAACATGCCCATTTGTAACATTGTTCTGCACTGGAGCTTGAGACTTTTGTGTTTTGTGAGAGTGGGCAGTAAAAACAGCTTTTATATCTACACACCCTTGCTCATTCTTCAGCTTGTCTCACCCAAGTTTGTTGAATTCTCTTGAAGTGTCATTTTATGCCCAAACGGTCTGCCATCCTGCATGATGACACAGGCTTTGCAAGCTGTCCCAACCCCATTCCCACACATTGAATATTAGGTTGCACGTGTAAAGGAACTGTTGGTATATAAAAATGTTGTAGTTTGATCTTAGGACACCGATCAGTGCTTGCCAAAAAGGCATCCTGTGGCATTGTAAGGGACCCAGTTCAAAGCTACTTTGATGAAGCAAGACTACGACCTGCAGCATCCCCATTTGTCACTATCCTACCCACCTGCCACCCAACACTGCTGCATGCACACATTCAGAGACTATGTTTATGGCATAATTGTGAAGTTAAAACATACAAACTGCCCCTGCATTCATTTATTTGTTTTATCGCTGCAGTTTTGGACCACTCTAATTTCATGTTCCATTCCAGGTTTTGGGTTAAACCAGCAGATGCATTCTGGTACATGTATGCTGTCCAAGGGGCGGGGGCTGGATGAGGCATACACAGTACCTTGCTTTGCAGCAAGATTCTAAGAGTTGGAAATACGCTAATTGCATTAATCTGTGTCGAGCTACTGCAGGCTAGGCTGATGAGAGCTCAAGAGACTTTAATTACAATCCACTGCTGCAGGATACTGAAGCAGGGGCAGGGCTTGATTGAACTCAGCTGCCTGAGACAGCAATCAGCTCCATCCTGTTGGGCTGTTGGCTCTGAGGGCCTTTATAAGGTCACTTTGAACAGAAGCAGTAGTTCAGTCAACTGCTTCAGCTGGAAGTTTGTTTGGTGCTCCTGTGACCAGTTATTGAACCTTTTCTGAATACCCTGATTTTGGCTTTTGAATCCTGTTTGTTGTTGTTGCATTCCAGCACCCTTTCCAGTCTGTTTTTTCAGTCAGCCTGTTTTTGAACCTTTCCTTGATTTTCCAGTTTTTGACTTCTGAAACCTGCCTGCCTTGGCTGCTGTATTACAGCACCTGTCCAGGTTCCCTATTAAGGTCATCTAGTTCTGTTCTGATATCTCTGCTACATTTCTAACTGCCTGCAAACACCCCATTTTCTGTAAGAATTCCTACTTCACATTGTTCTAGTGCCTATTCTCGTCTGAGTCCTGTGTGTGAGCCTTTACAGTCCTGTGCCTTGAATGACCTGATATTCCAGTCTCTGCTTTGTACTTTGTTTCCCTACCTGTCCTTTACCTGGTTATGTCTTTCTACGCTGCATTCTGCCTGTATTACATCTTGGTCCACTGTTGTGCCTCCGCTCTTTATCTGTTTACAATGTGACACTGCGTTGGTCTCCGTTCAAATCAGATAAGGGAAAGACTTCTGTTGCCTTTATCTAGTTTGTTGCAGTCTTACCTGCCTCACTATATGGTCTCCAGTTTCGCCCTTTCACTGCATTCAACAATCTCTTCGGCATGCCTACCTCATGGTGCTGCTGTATAACAGTTGTTAAGAGTAATCTGCTGGTACCGAACACAAGGGCTTTCCCTTATCCCTGGAGACCCCTTATCATATTCCAGTACACCCTTTACTCTGATCAATCTGTGTTGCCCAGTACATTTGCTTGCCTTTGCTTTCTCTGTGTCTCTTTGCTTATAGCCAGCTCCTGCCCCTGTAGTTCCTGTGAATACCTGTTACTCAGATCAGCTTGGCATGTACCCTGTTTATGTTATATGCTGGCATTACCTAGATAATCTCTCCTAATCTATAGTGCATACTCTGAGGTACAGCCTTTGCCCATCAGCCAGACTCATGACACCAATATGCAAATCAGTCAACATTATAAAGGCCCTCTCATCTCTTGTAAAGTCCCAGGTTCCAGTGGTCCTTGATGAAGCAAGGCTGTGACATGCAGCGTCCCCATGATGCAGATCAGTCCCCATTGAAAAGATCCTCTAATCTGTTGTAGAGACCCAGGTTCCCGTGGCACTTAATGAAGCAAGATTGTGACCAGCAGCATCCTCACCCTGTAAAACATAAAGTCTGCATGTTCTGTTGTGTACAGTAACATCTAAATGACACTTATTACACTAGCCTACAACCAATGTCGTTAGACTCTAAATGCCAGTAGACACACACATTTATTAACAGTTATCATCTATAACAACAGTTATAAAAGTTATGTATTGCTATAAAGCATATTGCTCTGTTGTTAAATACATAAATACAGCTGTACGCTGTTCTATGAAGTCTGCGCAAATAGGTATAACATCCTGAACATGGTTGAATTGACCCTGGTGGTCCATTGATCTCAGATCAATTAATGCTGCATCAACCCACTCAAACTGAACTGCGCATCCGGTCTCCATCATATTCTAACCGACTGACGAACTGATCCTGGTGGCCCTTACGATACACAGATACTCAAGCGCTCAATCAATCTGATCAAGAGGAACCACGCATCCAGTCACCAGCATCTTCAAAATTAAACCAACTGTCAAACTGACCTTAGTGGCCCTTACGATTTGCCCTTTTAAAGCATTGAGTTCAAAATGCAGCAAGCCACGTTTTGAACCCAGCTCGACATCGCTACCTCTCTAGAACAATGTGACTACTGCTTTGGAACCACTGAACTACACCTTTTCACCGAGCCGGTTGAGCTTATCGGCACCCCAGCTCCATCCGGATGCTCATTGATGCACCTGCCATCTTTTGAAATGCCCTTCCATCCCTCAGCATCTTGACTGCAAACCTATTATCAATCTACCAGACCGTAGAGGAGCCTTGGTATCACAATCTTCAAACACCGCACTTCAGCCATTCGACTCGAACCACGCATCCAGTCATCAGCCACTTTACTGACAAAATCGACTCTGGTGGCTCTCGCGATACTCATCTCTTGAAACCACAACCAACTTCCAGTCGAGCCCAGCTGGACACCTGCTCCTCATCTGGAACAATGCTGCAGACACAGTCGAATCTGATTCAAACTGCTGGAACATCAGCAACAAGCCTGGTTCGAGGCTGTTGAACTTCTAAGATAACTAATAAGAAATGATTGACTCTTAATTGCCCCCTTGCTCCAGGTGATGGGTTCTAGCCAAGGAAATGATGCGCTCAACTGGTACAGTGTGTTAGCAAACTGGTTTGAGGGTCTAGTACAGCGGCTCAAATATTGGTAGAGAGTTAAAGGCAGGTGCTGAGGATGCTGTTCATTTGAATCGTGTCAAACATGCTCAAATCATGGCTCACAGTAGTTTCAATGCAGAAAACAAAGGGATCCTAACTGTCTTGACTCTCAGGTTGCCGTGGGCCCCAATCCAGGGACTCAAGGATAAGATTAGTCTTGCTCCAGCAGCAGGTACTCCCAAATGTGCCCTAGGGATAGCTAGGAAGCGAAGCTTGATTCTGCCTTGTACTCTGCGTCTTCACCTCTAGCGGACAGATTTGGAAATTCAACTCACCAAACAGAGATCCTATACATTCAGCCTCAGGTTTTTGTTCAAGGGTGAATCAAAGAAGGAGTGGGAGACTCCCTCTTTCAAACTCATAGGCGATTGACTAAAGCAAGCTTGCTTGAAGGGTTCCAATCCCTCCCTTGAGCCACGTGCTCTTGGCCTTTTGACATCATACCCAATGTGCTTTGTGTTAAAGTAAGTGGAAGGGAAAGGAAGGAGGATAGTTATAGAGGGAAACAAGATGGTGGAATCTTTCTCCAATGATGCCAAGCTCCCCCTGTCTACACTAACTCAGACCATTCCCTTGTTAATACATCAAAGGCTCTTTTGGTATGCAGCACCATGGTGTGCTGCTAATCATGTTGGGATGGGTGTGCCCTTTGATACCAGTTTCCCAGGACAGATCCTGCTGGGAGGCTGTCCTCCTGGAGAGAGCTGTTACACCATGTGGTCACCTCCCCTGCCGCTGAAAAGGACCACGTTGTCTTACCAGAATACACACAAACCTTCCCCCAGCTGGGCTGGGGTCAGTGTGCTGATACATGTATGATAACAATCTGATGTGGCATGTTATAGTTATGTGAATTGCTATCCGCCATACTTTAAACTTAGGTATGGCTTTATATTTAAAGAGAAAACAGCCACGGGAATAGAAATTCCTCATGACAATTTGGTTTTGGAACACAAGTGCAGACTTTACATACTATTAACAAAAAAAGAAGGCACTCCAGGATGTAATGTTACAAGGTCATTCCTAGTAACAAATGAGATAACTCTAATCCGACAGACCTCGAGCATATGTGTGTAACAGAGTGTTCATTATAGAGGAAGATAGCGCCGCTTCAGCAGGGATAAATAATTCAATCACCCTCTGACCAATTTTCATAAAGACTAAAATATATTAATATATTCAACGAAACCTTAAAAACATACTCTAGGATTCTAGGCTGGTATAAAGTGAAACACATAAAGTGACATGTGCATCTGAAATATAGCTTGATCGTACAAATAATTAGGATGATCAGTGTAGTAATTAAAAGATCAGGTTAACTCAACAGCCACACAGAAGAAGGACTCAAACAAAAACAAGAAAAATCAGTCACACTAAACAATAGGTCATGCTGAGTACTGTCCAGTGATCTGCACAACCTCTAACAAACAATTAGCCCCTAGTGTTACACTCTTTCACAATAGGTGTGTAAGTTAACAACCCAACATGTTTCTTTCCTCTCAATATTTTTTAAATATCAGGAAATTCTTCAGGAGCGAATAGCCTTCTTTGCTGTCAACAGCGACCCTTTTTCCGTTGTATATTCTCATGTCTAGAGGTTTCAGACCAACTCATTTGGAACTGCAAAGCGTAGCTACCTGTATCATGAAAACACACAAAACCAGATATTACTAGTGTTGTTCATATTGCACAAAAGCAACAAGTATATAGTCCTAAAGTTATGAGAAGTGATGGTTTACAACAATGCCCTGCCTTTCCTGATCATTTGGCCCATCCTTGGTCCCCTCCACTGTCATCTACATCATGGGGCCGTGTTATGCTGGCTTGTCTGCCCTTCTTTGTCCATCAAACATTTGGAATATACTTGGCCGGTTTCTCTTGTATCCTAGGAGCCTAACATTGCTTTCACTTACTCTTCATTTTGGCTCTCTGGGTCATCGTTGGTTTGGGTTCAAGAACCTGATTGACCAGGTCATATAAACCACACCTGGAAAGGAGAGCTGTACTCGCAGGATAGTTTTGCCTTTCCTTTTTGGGTACCATGACTGTGAGTACTTGCTTCTGGGTTCTGGGTTAGTGAACTATTTGAGGTACTTACCCCCATGGGTCTCCGTGGTTCATGTGCGAATGTCTCTGCAGAATCACACATATTGTGCACAGGGCATCTTCATTGTCCATGTATTCACAAACTAGGGAGCACTGAGTTTACAGTGGACAGTGTAATGCCCTAACTTATCAGTGGTTTAACACAAAAAAGGCAAAACACAAATGTGTATGATTTCTCTGCAGCACATGAGTTTTCACAGTCTACTAATTATAGTTTTCGGAGGGCGATGTTGTCGGAAAAGACAGAAGGATAGAGCGATTATCTGTACTACAATTGCCTAACCCGTAACTAGCACTAGAGTGCGCTGGTGGGCGGCTTATCTGATAGGGACAGAATAAGAAAGTGAAGGTCACTTTAAATCACCATTGGTACTATTTTCAAAAATGTTCAAATATCTAGATAAATATTTCAACCCTGTCCATCCAAGGCCACAGTCTTTCATGCATATTAGTACATGAAGCAAAAAGTGTTAAAAAAGGAACACCTATGGCATATTGTCAGCAGTACTATAGCGGATAAATAGTAATTTAATAGCCCGTAGCCTTACTGAGTTATCCTAAGTTTACGTAGGTTAAAAGAAAGAAACCCCAATCAAGAACGGTGTGCCTGAGAGAGTGACAACACCTATGGAAAACAAAGAAGACAAAACACAACTCTGCACTCTCTGTTCTTGGGTACTTTTTCTAAACAGTGAGTGTGGAGAGTAAAAGGATGCTCAGAGTGTAGGTAGGCTTGTTCTGGCCTCCTCAATGTAGCAACCACCATCAATGTTCATTGTCCATACAGGTACATCTACAACTATGCCCCTGAATTATTTCAAAGCGGTCAGCAATACTGCTTGAGTGGCGCAACCAATCACATGCACCTTTCATCAATCACAAAGGTTGCTTACACTTGGCATCAACACTAGCAAATTGATCAGATACAAGCCATTTTCACTACTGGTTCAACACCACTCCTGTTTCACCATTAGGAGCCAATTACCCAACCATCGCACAGCGGACCCACCTAGTGTGCATAGAGTAACAAGGGTTTGCATCTCTAAGATAGGATCCTCTACAGATAATTAGATGTCGCATTCAAAGTCTAGCAAAAGTGAGCAAAGGCAAATGATGAAAATGGAGTGAACAAATATCACTAATTGTACCAAAAAAATGTGTTTACACAATAATGGTGTGACTTACATTCACTCTTTATTAGTAAAGTCATCCACACTCATGTTCTGCCTTTCCCCACAGATGAGGTGGAATTATAAAGACTGTATAGATCTACATAAACCTAAAACAAGTTGAACAAATGCCAGTAAGAGAAAATCCAACTTCCTATAAAGAAAATTGAAACCCCAGTAGATATTTCAAGGTGCACGCCATTGGTCTTGATCGTGTTTTTCCAAAGAGAACAGTTGTGTGTAGAGTAATTCCATATGGTACCGCTAATTGATATGATATGATATGACATGTGTAGCATGCCTCTACACAAGTGTTTCAAGGCGCGACGAGGCAAGGGAGGGGAACAAAGGGAGGACAAGAGAATGATCTTACTAGGCCAAGTGACATTGAGATCGCGCAAGTGCAGGGGAGAGGGAAGGGGAAAACGTGCAAGGGGAAGGGGAGGAGGAGCAAGTGCAGGACATAGGAACAAAACATTGAAAAACCAAAGTGTGTCAGCAGGTGGCAGTTCAGGGATTAAGTGCAGACAAGTGTTAGATAAGTGCATCTAGGGGGACTGTAGGGTTGCAGATACAGCCCCAAGTGCAGGGTTGCAGAAGGCAGTGCAGGTGTGCAACTGGGAGGGCATGGACCTGGGCCCGTGATTCAGAGGGTATTCAGGTAACCAGTGCAGTATCAGACAGGAGATCAGCAGGGGAGATGAAGAGAGGATGCAGAAGCAAAGAGGAAAGTCTTGAGCTGCTTCTGGAACCGGAGGTGGTTCTGCTCAAGTTTCAGAGAGGCAGGGAGGCTGTTCCAGAGGGAGGCGCCAGCCGTAAGTAGTTTTCGTCCCAGCAGGCTGAAACACAGTGGGGCTCATTTCTAAGGGGTGGAGTGCAAATGTAAGGCATAACTGCAAGCAGTAAGCTGTTTAAGCCTTACTATTACATTCCAGGGGACAACGCTATAATTTCCACCCAGCATTCCTCCTCATTCAAACGCCTCATGGTTTTACACCTGCATGAGATTTTCATGCAGGCCTAAAACTAACAGATTTCCATCTAATCTCCCTGCAGTTAGACTCTGCTAAAGGCAGGCTAATTCTACCGCAATCCATTGTAAAAGCCACCAAGAAAGTGTGATTCACAGGAGGCCTTTAACTTTTCTATACAATGGAGAGTACAATTAATGAGTACGGGTGCTTTTCCCCTATTTTCACTCTTCAATGTTTTGATCCGTTTTGTAATAATAGTTCAAAAGCATACGTGCTAACATTGGTAGTCCCATACATGAGGTTGATATGATATATTAAAGTGAAGTACACCAGAGAAAACGAGGTTAGAAGGAACTTAAAAACGAAGCCTCTGCTAATTTCCATTTAGTATTACAGACTAAATCTATGTAGAAAACCCTTATGTCGTGATTTTTAATCTATACATGATATTACTAATGTACAATAAAGTGTTGGTTATTAAATGATTGATTCCAATTATCCTACTTTGCAATAACGATAAGGGTGGACAGTATCAGAAAGATAATATGGGGGCAGTGAGCATAATAAGGTGGTGGATTTACCACTGCAGGCTAGGGTGACCAGATTTTGAAAATAAAAAACTGGGACAGGCCACAGACAGAAGTAGGACTACAGCTTCAGCTGTGAAACTAGTCCTACTTCTATGTGGGTGGCCTGTCCTGTGTCATGTTTATCGAGTGAGGAGAGCGCCTGGTTTCCCGAGATTATTTTACATTTTTTAAAAACTGTCTGGGATTTGCAGATCGGGTGGATATCATCCAGTTTTTTGGCTAAACCTATGGAAAAATCATGACATTGGACTAAAAACTGGGATGGTATCCACCTGATCTCGAAATCCCGGGATGGGGTTTTTAAACTTAAAAAAGTCTTGGGACACCGGGACAAAGCTGCAAATACCCAGACAGTCACGGCAAAACCAGGACGTCTGGTCACCCTGCTGCTGCCACACATTACGCAACTATCGAGGAGAGGTCCATGGCTATGACACCTGTATGGTAGGGATGAGGGCAGTATAAAAGAGTCTTAATCGAGCTTCAGTAACCCATCGCTAATGATGCATTTTGTTTAGATTAGAAAAGGATGATTCTGCAGGGTGCTTATAATTGACACCATATTGAATAAGGCCAGGCAGAGGGGTCGAGAAGAGCGATGACCGCCTCATTCTGAGCAAGTTGCAATGTCCTTATGGAATACTCTCAGTGAACATGTTCCCAGGATCGGACTACCCCTCTGGAATGTTAAGCTCACTCTGCACGTCCATGAAGTGTAGACATTAGTAACAGCATCTATCAATCCCTTAAAACACTACTGTCACAAGGCGCATTCGGCGAATCTTCCATTGTATCTCTGCCATGCATAATGAGCTGAACATCTGCACAGCAGAGATGTGCAATAGCCGGTGCCATTACAACCCTCCCCTCTTCCCTTCTACCATGCATGTTGACTAAATGTGTGTGGATTTAACTCATGTAGCAAAACCAGGCATAATACATCACAATGTAGCAATGCCATGGATACGCAAAACTCCATAGAGTGTTATTGCACATATTTGAGATTGGACACATATCCAGCCATAGCAGCAGGCCTTTTAGTGGGCCGGGGCTAGCCGGGGCAGAGCCTCGGCAGTCTTCAAAATCTTATCGGAGACAGGGTGCTGCCGGGGCTCCCTGAAGTCCCCATGTATCCCCAGCCCTTCAGGACCCTAGACGCCAAGGTCTTTTTTCTAAAGACTGAAGCTCTTGAGTATAAGCGACAGCTTCAGACTTCAGGGAAAAGGACCTTAGCATCTACCAGCCTTGTCTTTTCTTCCTGAATTGTGGGGCTGACCCCTGCCAGGCACCCCTTTAACTAGAGATGGCAGGGTTATCACAGTCACAAACCAGGTGAAGGGTGATGATCGATTGAAAGGGGTGCCTGACAAGGGATCTGCACTGCGACTAAGAGAGGGGACACTTACCTCACTTGAATGCAGCACGTTAGGCCACACCGCATTTCAGGCACGACCCCATAAGAGCCCCGGCTCAATTTTGCATGCCACTTAAAGCACTGCATAGCAGCATTTACCAAGAATTGTTCCAGGAGCATGCAAATATTTCACAAAATGTGGAGGCAACAATGAAAAAAGAAGGTAACTAAACAGATGGTTATATTTTAAGAAAGGCGTTTGAACACAGACACAGCTGTTGACCTGTTAGGAACATACGGCAGACGGGAAGCAGAAATGTGGACGAAAAGGAGGAAACGATTTTCGATGGCAGACAGGAACGTGAAAGACATTGTAGGCAATGAAGTCCAGGTGCATGTGTTATGGGGGAGTCGGTGGAAAGGAACGCGATTTAAGCTGATGTGATAAAGCGGGCATCGTCTGGAGTAAGGCTGCAAAGATCAGAAAATGCGAGAAGAAGAAGCCAGGACAGGATGTCAATTTCATGTCAGTTCGCTTTAGCTCAAACTCTACATTTAATCACCAAAGTCGTGGGTGTGTTGCAAAAGGAGGTGGCAAAAGCGCCATGATTTATGGAATGTGTCAAAAAGAGCCTCGCTGTTGTGACTGAAATCCATTAACGTTTATGAGTGCAAGCGGTATTACAAATTTGCAGACACGACTTTCAGCAGGGAAGAGTGTCTCCTGTTAACGACCCGTGTTAAGCACAGCACTACAAATCTTCCGTGGCCGGGGGGGGGGGCTGTGCATCGCCCCCCCAGCCCGGCGTGGTTGCAGCGCATATCTGCAGTGCACGAAGAGGAGCGCCTCAGGCCCCTTCACTTTGGGAATTATGGACATGTGGTACGGAGCGCCAGATAAGTGAAGGGTCACGGGCTGCAAAAGTTGCAACTGGCAGCGTTTCCAGTGAAGCGTGTAACTCAGGCTAGAGGGTGTTGACGAATTCTGCAGGTTTCAACTCACAAAGGGATGCATCTTCCCAGTTTCATTTTGAGGCTGATTTGCCTCATGGTTGGACCTGAATGCAAAAATGCGCATTCCCCGCACTAAGCACGTTAAGAATTGCGTTGCATTTCACCAATGCCTTCAGTCTATTCAAGATTTCCTGATGTAATTACGCATGTGTGCCATCTTCCCTCGGCGTATTAGGATGTGACATATAGACGGTCAATGGTTACTATAAGACAGTATGATTGTAGTCCTTGAAAACCAATACATACATATTTGTACCAAGTAGAGCTCATTCGACATGCAGTCGTGTCTAAACTGCAAAGTGGGTTAAAATTCCAGTTTCACTGCTTAACCAAAGTGTGTTATAAGGGCAAACTGCAAAAACTGGAGTCCTTAGAAGTGATTGAGTACACATTAATCAGAAAAAGACTGCCTTAGGTTGGGGCAGATTTCCTGATTATAGAAACAAAATGGTGTCTCCTTGTGCTCCTCCATTAGAGACCCCCAGACCATCACCTAGAATTGTGTTATTGTTGAAGAGACCCTTTCTTACTTACCAGTCAGTGCACCAGGGATGATCGCATAGCAAACTGACATTAATGTCCTGCCCTTCTGCTTCCAGCCACCTTGCCTCCCTGGACTATTCTAACCCAAATGAGATTGAGTGAAACTCTTTGCTAGGCCCAGTTATGTGTTATGTTATGTTATTGAGCCTGGCATTGCACAGCACCTCCCTTTTTCACAATTTCAGGGACATTCAGGATCTGTAAGAGTGGGGTAGATGACTAACACATGAGCAGGAAACAAATGCTTTCCTGCTGTGCTGATGTTTGCACATCTGAAATGATAAGGATGCCTTTAATGGGGGGGCCCCGGGGGGAATGCAAAGCGTTTCCCCCCGGGGAGTTTTTTGGCGCTGCACACGGCCAGCGAGTGGCCGTGGGGGTGCAGAGCGCCTCCTTGGGGGTACTTAAGGGCTCAGGGAAGGTTCGGGAGGCAGGCGACGGTTAGGACTTGGTGATTGTCCTGTTGCTGCTCCCGAGCCTTCCCTGTGTAGCTGGGCCTAGGAGTGTGCGGGGTAGAGCAGGTGAGGTAGGGGATTGTTAGTATAGTGGTAGTATAGTGGACGGTCAGTTAGTTTAAAAAAAAAAAAAATAATAATAATATAGTTATATACAGTTGGGAAGGGATATTTAGGGGTGCCGTAAATAAGACACCCCTCGCTACTTACGGTAGTTCCCGTTCCGTGTCGTTGTAGAAGGGTTTGTTGGATCAAGGGCGCGGGGTGCCGTGGGCGTGCAGGGGAAGTGTGTCGAGGCGCATCCGTGCTCCGTTCGCTCGCCGGCGGGGGGCGGGGTGTGGAGAAACATCGTGCTGCCACGAACGGCATCCGCACGGGAGCGTGTGGGGGACAACACATTTTCTGTGTATACGGGATTGGAGTTCCCATGTTGTGTCGTCGGGGAGAGGGGAACTGTGAGTGCGGTGTCCGTCGTGGGACAGAGGGGGCAGAGCGCTCCCATTTAAAGGGGCCTCATCCATTTGTGGGCCTGAGGTGCGGTGGTGCTCACTAGCCGCCAGGGGGCAGTGTGACAGGGAAGAAAATAGTCACTGAGATTGGTTAGGTTTATTGTTGGTGGGATTTTTCTTTAGCTGGTGGCACTTAGTTGCTTGGGCAGGGGGCTACAGGGGATAGGGCAGTATTTAGGAGGTAATTAGAGGGGCAAATTAAAAAAAAAAAAAAAATCCTAGTTTAAAAGTTATCAGTTTCATTTTTGGAATATTTCCACGGGTAGTTTTGGCTCGGGGGCTTAGGTTTGCTAGGTTCATTTTTCAGGGGGCATATATATTGTGGTGCACTACCAATTTATTAGTGCACGATGGTGGGCCAGGGAGCCAACAGGAGGGGGTTGGTTGATGCCAAGGCTCTTAGGGAGGCGTTGGAAATTATTAGTATGGCGTCCAGGGCCCAGTTAGAGGGGGCAGTGGGGAAGGTCACTAGGGGGGGGGGCACGAGGGAAGGGGAGATAAGTGAGGGGAGGCCGCAGCGTAGAGCAGCGGCAGATGGGGCCCTCGTGGCAGTGGTGGCTTGCACCCCATCGGCGGGAAAAGGGGAGGTTTGGGAATCTATGGGTAGGAGGTTAAGGAGGGAGATAGATAGGAGGGCGGCAGGGGGAGAAATGATATCGGGTGGACAGCCATGGAGGGAGGGAGCGTGTCAGAGGGCTAGGGAAGATAGGAATTTGCAGATGGAGGGGGCGCAAGGGATTCAGAGTGGAGCCGGTGATGGGGTGCAGAGGGGGGTGACAGGGAAGAGGAGAAGAGGGGGTAAATACCTGCGGAAGAGTGCAGGTGGGAGAAGGGGGGAGAGGTCACCGTCACTTGAGGAAGTGGGAGTGGGGCGCGGAACGGCCCCCTCGGGTAATAGGAGTGAGGGCAGAGGGCGCGGCACAGCTCCCGCTGGCCAGGTGGAGGTTGAGGGTTTCAGTACGGCCCCTCCTCGGTCAATGCAAGGAGAGCCTAGAGGGCGCAGCACAGCCCCTAGCAATGAGGATTCCAGGGTGGAGGTCGGAACGCCTCGACCGAGAGAAGAGGACCAGGCAGGGGTTTCCACAACCCTGCCGAGAAGACGTCAAAGGAGTAGCGGGGCGGACGCCCCGGGCTCGCAGGAAGATCATCAACTGAACTCGGCATGAGCTCGCATCCGCAATGGTATTTAAGGGGTGATGAAGTTGGATGGGAGGAATATGTGGGGCAATGGGAATTGGAAGATTACAGGGCGGAAAGGGAAAGGGGGGAGGAGAGAAGAAGTTCAAGGTGGGATATGGAAAGGGAAGTGCAGGGTGGACGGGGTGAAAAGGGTCAATGGAACTATTGGCTGGGTGAGTGTGCTGACATGTTTTGTCCCCACAGTAGGAGCCCTCTAAGAAAGGAGAGGAGGAGCATTGGTGTGGACGCCAGACCGCAGGTGGCAGGTGTGGAAAGAGGTGAGCGGGAAAGGGAATGGTCATCTGCATGGCAGAGAGGGGTTACAAATAGGTGGACAGGGGAGGAACGGGCTGGTCTTCAAGGTGTAAGGAAAGAAGTTGGTGTGCAGGCCATTAGAGCCGAGGGGGTTGAGAAGAGCATTTGCTCAGTGGAGGTCCAAACAAACAAAGTGGTGGAGCAATTGGGGCTCGAAGTACAAGCTGGTAAGGATAAGGAGGTGGAAGTGAAAGGAAAGGAGAAAAAATTGCCATACATGGGGATAACAAAACCATTGGGGGCGCATTTGATGGCAGCGACCAGAGAGAAGATTCAAGCGGGGGAATTTGTGGATGTCTTCAAATTGCTCCATAGGGAAGTGAGAGCGAAGGAGGGGTCTAAGGAGGAAGAGAGGGAACTGGCTTCACGCCCGAGGGTCCCGGTGACCATTGAGAATTGGACATCGGCGTTTATCATTTATGCCAGTGTGTATTGCGAAAAATTCCCGGAGCGTTGCGTGGCCCTGCTTAAATATATGGATGTAATAAGGAAGGCTTTCACGAGCTTTGGGGGCTTTGCCTGGGTAAGGTATGATGAGGAATTTAGAGCGAGAATGGCAGAGGACAGTCAGGCGGTCTGGGGGGAGATAGATATGGATCTCTGGCTGGAATGGATGGCCCCAACGAGGCCTGCCCCGACATTACACACAGCAACTGGGCTGCCTGTGCCTTTCCGGCCCTTTCTTGGTCCCCCCGCCCATGAGGGGGTGGGGGGAGGAGGCAGGGGTCAGTCCTCAGCAGCGTGCTGGGGGTACAATAAGGATAGCTGCGCAAGGACCCTGTGTAGGTTCAGGCACGAGTGTAGTAAGTGTGGTGGAAAACACCCTCTCACGCAGTGTTTCCAACAGGGAGACAGGGGGAGGGGGAGAGGTTCAGGAAAAGGGGTTGGGGGGAAAAGCTTTTACTCCAATTAAAGTGGGTGTGTTGGAAAAATGGTTGCAATTTTATCCGGATAGGGAAGGGGCTAAGATTTTGAGTGAGGGGTTTTGTCAGGGTTTCAGATTAGGTTACCAGGGTCCAAGGGTGTGTCGGTGGGCGGAAAATTTGAAGTCGGCGAGAGAGAATGTTGAGGTGGTAAGGCAAAAATTGAACAAGGAAATAGCGCCAGGAAGAATAGTGGGCACATTTGATGACGTGCTGGGTGACTTAGTGATATCACCATTGGGGGTGGTGCCCAAGAAAGCTCCGGGGGAGTTCAGACTGATTCATCATTTTTCATGGCCGGAGGGTATGTCAGTTAATGATTTCATTGCCCCGGAAGAATGTGGGGTTGTGTATGCAAGTGTTGACCAGGCGGTTGAGCTGATAAGGAAGGAAGGGCGAGGGGTCTTCATGGCCAAGTGCGATATCAAGGCGGCTTTTAGGTTATTGCCGGTGCACCCGGAGGATTTTTGGTTGTTGGGTTTGCAGTTTGAGGACCGTATATACATAGACAAAGCATTGCCAATGGGGTGCGCAATTTCCTGTGCTTTGTTTTAACGTTTCAGCTCTTTTCTACAGTGGGTTTTCTCATTCAGCTCGGGGTGGGAGAGTGTGCTGCACTATCTGGATGATTTTCTGTTCATTAGCGGGGCAAAAAGAGAGGAGGATTGCAGAGAAATGCTAAAGTTGTTTCAGGAGTTGATGGAGGAGCTGGGTGTACCATTAGCCGAAGACAAAACAGAAAGGCCGGCAGTGGTGTTAACATTTCTAGGAATTGAATTGGATTCGGTGGCCATGACCTCACGCTTGCCGCACGACAAGGTGAGCAAATTGGTGGCACTGTTGGAGAAAGCGGTGGGGACCAAGAAAATGATGCTGGTGGAGATGCAGAGATTGGTTGGGTATCTGAATTTCGCATGTGAGGTGGTGGCCCCAGGGCGGACGTTTTGCAGGAACATGGCAAGGGCCATGGCGGGAGCAAAGTGCCCACATCATCGGATAAGAGTATCGGGGGCAGTGAGGGAGGATTGCAGAATTTGGCTGTGCTTCTTGGAGAGTTTCAATGGAGTGTCAATGTGGTTGCAGGGAGACCCGGCGACATGGGAAGTTCAGATACTCTCGGATGCAGCGGGGGCCAGTGGTTTTGGAGTGTTTTGGGGGGGAAAATGGTGTGCGGAAAAGTGGCCAGCGAGGTGGTTGAAGGAAGGGAGGAGTATAGCATTTCTTGAATTTTTTCCATTACTAGTGGCATTGGAGTTGTGGGGGAAGGAGTTGCAAAACAAGAAGGTGAACTTCAATGTCGACAACGAATGCGTGGTCCATGTGGTGAACAGACAGTCAGCTAGGGATCAGAGGGTGGCAAGACTGATGAGAGAATTTGTCCTGCGTTGCATGGAATGGAATGTGGTGTTTAAGGCAACACATGTGCCAGGGAAGGATAATGGCATCGCTGATGCATTATCTCATTTTCAATGGCAGAGATTCCGTGGATTGGCTCCAGATGCAGATCAGGAGGGGCAGCAGATTCCGGAGGAGCTGTGGAAGATAGGAAGCTGAGAGCGCTTGCTCTGGTGGAGGGTTCATTGGCCGCGGCATCTAAGAAGTCATACAGGGGGGCCTGGGAGGATTTTATTAAGTGAGGAGTTTGTAGTTGGAAGGGTAGATGGGATGCGGAAGAGCGGAGGAGGGATGATGTCACGAATTTCCTTCTGAGGTGCATGGACAGGGGCTGGTCAAGGGCAACGATAGCAGGAAAGCTAGCAGGGATTTCCTTTTACGGGAAATGGTTTTGGGGTTTTCAACCAAGTGGGGGGGAGATGGCGAGTAGGATGTTAGAAGGATGGGCTAGGGAGAGTAAGAGGGACACGGATAAGAGGAGGCCGATATCGGCGGAATTGCTGCAGGGGTTGATTGAAGTGGTGGGGGGAGTTTGCTGGTCGGTATGGGAAGGGGAACTGTTCGCAACTTGTTTTACAAGGTTATTTTTTAAGGGCCTTCAGGGTTTCTGAGTTGGTCGGGGGAAGAGGGGGGGTAGGGGGACTGCAATGGAAAGATGTTCAAATTACGGAAGAAGGTTTAGACATCAAGATTAAAAGGTCCAAGACGGATCAGAAGGGAAGGGGCTCTTGGGTTCTGCTGGGTCGAGGGAGCGAGGTTTTATGCCCAGTTCAGGCAGGCAAGGTGTGGAAGGAGCGCTGTGGGGGTAAGTCAGGCTTGGTTTTTCAGCATGCGGATGGATCGCCGGTTACAGCGGCACAGGTGTTAGGGGTATTGCGGAAGGCGCTGGTCACGGTAGGAGAAAAGGCTGAGGAGTTCGGGACTCCATCGTTTAGGATGGGCGCAGCATCTGAGGGTACCAGACTGGGTTTTTCGGAAGACAAAGTGAAAAGATTGGGGCATTGGAGGTCGGGGAAATACAAGGGTTACGTCAGGGATTTTGGGAAAGGGGATTGTTGAAGAAAGGTGGAGGAGGACTTTGGGGGCAAGATGTTGTTGTTGTAATAATTTTGACTTGTCAGTAATTTTTGTAATTTCTGTTTCAGATGCTGCGCAAAAGAAGGGGGAGTTGGCGCAAGTTTGGATTGTTGGCCATTCAATTGTGAAGTGGGCTGGGAAAGAGGCGGAGAAAAGGGTGTTTGGAAGGCAGTTGGGGTGCAGTTACAAGGAAGTGGTGGTGAGATGGCACGGTTTGGGGGGCCTGCGGTGGGATCAGCTGCTGCCCATATTGGCAGGGATGAGGGAACGCTATGGAGTCCCAAGGGTGGTGATGCTGCATGCTGGGGAGAATGACCTGGTGAGAGATACAGGGTGGCTCTGCTAAAGAAAATGAAAAGGGACTTAGTGTGGATTAGGGATATGTGGCCTCAAGCGGTGGTGGTGTGGACTAAGTTGTTGCCGCGAAGAGTGTGGAGGGGAACAAGAAGTGAGGGAACAATAGAGCGGGCCAGGAAGGGGATAAACAGGGAAATGGAAAAATGTTGTGCCTCAGTGGCGGTGAGGGTCATGGACCATAAGGAAATAACATATGAGGGTTTTCTCATCTTTAGAGAGGATGGGGTACACTTGTCCGTGTATGGGAATAATCACTACCTGGCGGACTTGGGTTCTTGGCTGGGAGACTGGGTAAAAAGTTTGAGGTAGAAAAGTTGGGGGGGGGGTTGGGGCAGAAAGAACTTCTCGGGCGAGGGTTTTTCTGGTGCCGGGGGCATGGCCCCTTTTGATGTGGGGGGAGGGAAGCACAATGGGGGAATGACACGGGAAAGGAGGGGTGGCGCTGTTTGCACAAGCAGGTCACCCCGGGGGAACAGGTATTGAGCCTGGAGGGGCATGGCCCCTGGGAGAAAGCGGGACACCTGGAAAAGGGGCAAGGAGACGGTAGGATCCAAGGGATCCTTAGGGAGGAAATTGGTTATTTAATTAGTTAATTGTTGGGGGAAAATGAAAATGAAAATGTTTAAGTTATTTAATTGATTGTTCAAATATCTCTTTAGCTTGTAAGGCCATGGAGCCAGTTAAGCGTTTTGATTGTAAGCTTTGGCCTGTCACATTAAAGCGACCTTTTTCCACTTTTAAATGAGTCTGGGGTTTTGTGCAGTAAGCCAAAATGTACGTTTTTGATAAGCTGTTACTGTTAGGGAGAATTCTCTGTTTAGGCTGAATTTCCTAACTTAGTAAGTCCCCAGCACCTTTGCTGGATTTCTGGAGTTTGTTTTTTTCCATCCTGCCAAGAGTGAGACTCTTTTTCTCCCACTCTTGGACATGAATGTGTGTAATTCCTTTGAATGTCAATGTGTTCTATGGGCTATGGGGTCTTTTACTCCATAGGGTCTCATATGTTTTTCTATGTGTGTTACACCGCACCCTACGTGCTGTAACACTGGGGCGTTCTAGCGGACCTCCATCATAGACTCCATACCCGGGGACTGACTAATGTCTCCCCGGGCATGTAAAGTCACCATTGACTTTACTAGACCTAAATTTACTAACAGAACTAGTACAAACCGTCCTATTGTGGACGTACTAGTAGGGGTAATTCGATTACTCCTAGGTCTGTTATTCGAGGGGGCACTGTCCCGTCCCCCCTCGTCGAGTTTTGGCTGGTGGCAGTGGAAACTACTTGTTATATTTGACCCCGAATATAACCCTATGGGATTCTTCCCATTGTTAGAGATTGATACTGTTTCTCGTTAATCTCTAACCTACCAACGGTCTACTTATCTTAAATAAGTCTATCGGATGGTATTTTCTGCCAGAACTCGGTTTTTAAAATGGCGTCTGTGTTCGTCTCTGTGACTCCTAAACCAAAGGTTGAGCCCTTTGTTCCACTTTTGGCGGGCTCTGTACAGAGACCCTCCAAAGTGGTGCCATTCTGTCTGGGTTACCACAGGGGTGTGGGAGGGGGTTTAGGCACCCTGGACCGAGTTGCCTTGCCAACTCCGGTCGCACTCTGGTGTGATTGGCCCAAGTGGTGAGCCTCCCCGCTCACCACTTAGCGTGTGTTGATAGACAGCTAGGCTGAATGAATGGGGGTTTTCTGCATAAAAGCAGGGCTTTTGGGACTGGATCTTCAGAAGTCGCCACAGGACCTAAGAATCTGACGAAGGTAAAGCTGAGCCGACCTGCAACGACGACACCTCCTGTGGAGCCCTGCTGAACCGACTCACCACTTCCCGACGACAGAGGAGATCTCCCTGCCAGAGAGTCTCTTCCCCTGACTGGTGGGAACAACCAGTCCCTTTTGCTTTTTCTTCGCCTCAGGACGCAGTGGTCGAATTGCCTCTGCAGAGCACTGTGATGCTGGAAATGCATCTGAGGGACAGGGCCTCTGAATCCTTGTCCTATTACTGTTTTTACCGTGTGATCTGTTATGTTTTCTGCCCCGGAGTCCATGTGGGACTCCTGGCAGTGCAGCTCTCTCTTTTGGTTTGGTGAACAGACCCATGGGATACCCTTATGGCACCCATGGGTAGGGGTACAACCCTGTGCCCCTAGTGTATGTTTTTGGGCACCTGTGGGTGGCCCCAGAGCAGGGTATGGGCTGGTGGCAGCTCCGTGCTGAATTTGACAGGTGCTCCGGGTGTCCTCCATTTTGGGATACCCTGGCCCTGCCATTGGGATCTGTTGATTCCTGATAGGAAACAAGATGGCCCCTGTGGCCTCCTGCTTTCTATTGCCTGTTATCTTGTTTTCCCAAAGTCCTGGGAAGCCCTGTCTCTGTCCCTTCTCCCTGACTGGCTGTTGGGTGGAAGTTCCATGTATGGTATTGTTGTGAAGGCCCAGCTAGACTGACTGGAGCCTTCCCAGTGACTGTATGTTGTGGGTACCTCCTGTGGGTGGGACCTGGGTGAATGGAGTGAGTGACCAATATACACTTCTTGTTGTGGTTGTCTGGTTTCTGGCATGAGAGACAAAGACTGAGACAGCCCTGCCCGAAACTGGCCTGAATGCAGTGTGTAGTGTTGAATGGCTGGGTACTTGTCCCAATCCACATTTCTTGTTGTGAGTGTCTGGAAGGGAGGAGTGTGGCCTGAATGCACTGTGTGCCTGATTGGCTGACTGACTGCATGAATGCCCTGCAGTATGATTGGCTGCTGAGTGTGTGCCAGCAGCGTGGATGAGAGAGAGGATAGTATATCTGGGGACCTCGCACCACTGGAAAGTGTTCAGAAGGGACCTTTGGTTGAGAAGCGACCATTGTGCTCCTAAAGCAGCCAGGGAGCTGAGTCTCCACTCTACGAGTAACTGGAACTGCTGATCCTCGACGTCCAGCTGGAAGAAGAAGACTTGCTGTGGCATTTGCTTCGACCGATCCGAAGGCTGACGAACTCGTCGAGGGCTGACCCGAGAGAGGACCTGGTAAGGCGCCCTCTTCCCGTGCTCCGAGGGACCATCGAGCACCGCTCCATCTTCGCCGAAGCGCCCTGGAAGACAGACCCTCGAAAGGCTGTCGACCCGAGACGGGACCGCTGAGGAGATCGAGGTGAAGCACCCGGACATCGACGCCGTCGAAGTCCATTGCCATCGACCAGGGTTCGCAGGTTTGTGTAACCGCTGGAGGCCCGTCGAAGTTGTGTTGCCCAGCCGTGGGAACCACTTGACGCCGTGCCGCCGACGACTGGAGCCGTCCGCTCCTTTGCTTAAGAACATTCAATCGAAGGACTCTCTCGAGCGCATCGTCGACCGCTTATCCTGCCGGAGAAAGTCGAGGACGACCAACGCGCCGAGGAGAAACCAGCCAGTGGGTTTCCGCCACCCGACGACCTCAAAGACTCGGACGACTCGACGCCCTTGCTGGGCCTCCGTCTCTACAATCTTTGCGGTCCAGAACTATTGTCATCGAGGTGCCCCGCACACCTCCGCCTTGCAGGACGCCGACGCTCCAACGCCGACGAGCACCGCTCGGACGAAGCTGCCGCCTCATCGACATCGTTCTACCTCGTTTGTCGACGGACGTTCGACGCCCCGTGCCTCCCGCTTGAAAGGGAAGGCATTCAAGAAGGGCCGTCGATTCCCCGTCGCCGAACAGCGAGTTCCTCGACGTTTGTCGACGCCTCTTCGAGGAGCTCGACTCCACCAGGTACATTGGGGGGGTAAAAACAATATAGGAGAGAATAAGACTTGCAGAGCAATATATGGACTGGGCTGGTGCTATATCTTTATTTACAGGTTGCCCAGGTGGGGGGATCTCCACACCGAACTGTGCCTAGTGGTAGGGGCCAGTATTCTGCCTATTGCTCAACCATCTTATTTTCTCTCCTCTCTCTGTTGCTGGTTTCCCTCTATTGGTCTGTGTGACATTGTACAGTATTGTTAATGCACTGTAATGAGATCTAGGGTAGTACCACTTTAGGATTGTATATATTTGCCATTGTAGGTTTTGCCGGAGTACAAAGTGAGTTATCATGATAAATGTACATAACCTTGAATGTTGATTATATAAAGACTGTGTTCTAACCAATACAGAGTGTGGATATTCCTTTGTGGGGGCTTGGGGGATACACTGTACTTAAGAACCAGCCTGCATCACCTCCTGAGAAGCTAGGCCTTGATTGCTCGACCATTGCTACCGAATAGAGAATCTTGGCTGGGGTCTCCTGTGCCTCTCCTCCACCATATAGGGAGCGGAAGTACAGACACCCCCCACCGGTCGTTGAGGCCCGTCTCTCACACTGGTGGCAGCGGTGGGATGCTTATGGTTTTAAGAATCAGTGTATAACCGTGCCACTTACAAAGGATATTTGCCCTTTATTAAATTAAGGTTTAGTTGTGTACAAGGTAACTGCATTACAAAAAATGGAGTCTATTGCGAATGGCAAATTAACTCGGATGAGCTTGGAGGCTCTCCAGAGTGCTTGTGAAGCTAGGGAGTTAGACCTTGTGGATAAGTCTAGGGCTGAACTGATAGCTGCCCTGGTGGACTACCAGACTGATAGTGAAACTCTTGATGAGGGGGGGAATGCAACCAATGAGGACTCTGCCCCTGGGGTTTCTGCTGAATCTGTTTCTGGGAATGCCGCCATTCCTGCTGCCTCTGTTCCAAACTCCAGCAATTCCTTAGAACTTGAGTTATTAAGGATGAAATTGGCCTTTGAATACCGCAAGTTGGAAATAGATGCTGAGCTTAAGAAAGAGGAGTTGGCTCAACAAGTGGAGCTCAAGAATAGGGATCTTGAACTCAAAAATAAGGACCTTGAACTCAAGAGCCAGGACACTGAATGTCAGAGGATCCAGCTAGAGAAAGCTAGAGTGGAGACTTCAGCTAGAACCAGTGAGAGTGTCAGGTCCCCAGCCACCAAGTTTATGAAAGATTTGGTTGGTGTATTTGTGGAGGGTTCGGATATCCTCCAATGGATTGAAGCGTTTGAAATGGCTTGTGCGATTCATGATGTGGATAAAAGAGATTGGGCGAAGTGTCTGTTAAGCAGAGTACCTCAAACCGGGTATGACTGTATTCTGAAGCTGAGTGTGGAAGAAAGGGGTCAGTACGAGTGTATGAAGTCTGCTTTGATTGCCAAGTTCGGCAAGACACCTACCCAATACCTTAGAAGGTTCAAGGATTTTAAGAAAAAGGAGAATATGTCTTGGGTTGACTGGGTGAGTGCTGCGCACATGAACATGATGGGGTGGATCGATGGATACAAGGTTAAGACTTTTGTTGAATTGTCCAACCTCTTGTTTTTTGAGCATTTCTCTGAAGCCTGTTCACCAGAGCTGCGTCAGTATGTGGCTGACCAGAACATTTTGGACCCCTTTAAGCTGGCTAGGTTGGCTGACAAGTGGGTCTCCCACCGGGTGTCCCCTAAGGACTCCAGTGGGAAGGACAAGGACAAAGAGAAGGGGGCCTCTCAGAAAGCTGAGGAGTCCCCCAAGCAATCACAGTCGGGTAAACCAAAACCTTCCTCTCCTAAGACCCAAAAATCTAGTGGGGATAAGTCATCTGGGGGTGGGAATAAGAGTAGTGGTCCACCTGCTGCAAAGCAGGCTCCCAGTGGTTCCAGTACCGTACCCCGCACTCCTGGCGCTTGTTGGGACTGTGGGGCTCTGGATCACAAAAGGGGTGACCCCAAGTGTAAAGGTAAGGCACTTGGAGTACAGGCTGTCAGCCTGACCTACCCTTACCCCGTGTCTGAGGTGGAGGCCACTGTCCTCCCCTCCTCTGCCGGGATCACATTTGGTGCTCCGGTGGAGATTTCCTTAGTGTCCCTTGGGGCCTGGGACCAGTATGCGGAAGTACTGGCGACTATCCCACAGAACACCCGTAGGTTTTTGAGAAGGGTCCTCTTGAATGGCCAGCCTTCTACTGGTTTGAGAGACACTGGGGCAAGCATGACAGTGGTGGACAGGACCCTGCTCAGGCCAGAGGACTATGAAGGTGCTCCTCTGCAAACCACCAGGTTAGCTGGTGGGCCTCCCAAATTATCACCTGTAGCCTTAGTCACACTCATGATTGGCGACAAGACAGCGAAGCTTCCTGTCCTGGTTCAGGACAATGTCCCTGCTAACATTTTGTTAGGGAATGATCTAGTAGAGTTGGGGTTGATCTCGGATGGTCTTCCCATGACTGCTGCTGCAGTCACTAGGTCACAGGTGACACCGGGTCTGGCTGTGGGTCAGGTACCCGAGCCAAAGGCGAGGCCTAAGGCAAGAAGAAGGAAGACCAAGAAGGCCACCTCTGTGGAGGGAGCACCTTCTCTTCCTGCTGTTCCGACAGCACCCATTGGGATCCATGCTCCGGACGGGCTGGGTCCAGTGGAAAACCCAAACTCAACTCCTTTGGGAGAAGAGGCAGAAGACTCTCCTGTGGGAGAGGTTCTCAACCCGGAGGATCATCCCTACCTTCAATGCTTGTTAGCTGAAGGGGGACCCTCCCGGGCGGACTTCTGTAAGGGACAGAGAGAGTGCCACTCTCTCGAGGGACTGAGGAAACAGGCCCTGGCCCAGGCACAAGGAGAGGTGCCTAGGAATTTCCGGATTTATTGGGAGGGTGAGCTCCTTGTTAGTGAGCCCACTAAGCCTGAACCTGGTGCCCGCAAGAGGTTGGTGGTACTCCAGGTTTACAGGCCCTTCCTACTGCAGTTGGCACATGAGGTGCCCTTGGCTGGTCATCTTGGGACCAAGAAGACTAAGCAGAGGCTCTCTGCCCATTTCTACTGGCCACGGATGGGAGTAGAGGTGGAGTCCCACTGCAGGACCTGCCCAACTTGTCAGTTGTCTGGCAAGACTGGAGGCAGTGTCATTGCCCCACTGCAGCCGTTGCCAGTGGTTGGCACCCCATTTGAGAGGGTGGGCATCGACATCGTCGGTCCCCTTGACCCTCCCACTTCAGGTGGACATCGGTTCATCCTGGTCCTGGTAGATCATGCCACCAGGTACCCTGAGGCGATACCCCTTCGGACTGTTACGGCCAAGGTGGTTGCCAGGGCTCTCCTGGGCATTTTCACCCGTGTTGGATTCCCCAAGGAGGTTGTCTCTGACAGAGGATCCAACTTCATGTCTAGTTACATGAAAACCATGTGGAAAGAGTGCGGGGTAACCTACAAGTTCTCCACCTCTTACCACCCCCAGACCAATGGTCTGGTTGAGAGATTTAATAAAACTCTCAAGGGCATGCTAGGGGCTTTGGAAGAACCCCTAAGGAGGAAATGGGCTCTCCTCCTGCCATGCCTGCTGTTTGCTTACAGGGAGGTACCTCAAGAGGGTGTTGGTTTCAGCCCCTTTGAGTTACTCTTTGGACATCCCGTGAGGGGGCCCCTCGCCTTGATCCGAGAAGGCTTGGAAGCCACCCCTCCGGGTCCCGCCAAGCAAGTGGGGGACTATGTGTTAGGCATCAGACGGAGGATGACAAAGATGATGGGTCAGGCAACAGCAAATCTCAAGGCCAGCCAGGAATTGAATAAGTACTGGCATGACCTTAAAGCCTCGCAAGTGGATTGGACTCCGGGACAGGAAATCCTTGTGATGGAGCCTACCAAGCCTAGAGCTTTGGCAGACAAGTGGACTGGACCCTTCAGGATCATCTCCAAGATGGGCGAAGTCAATTATCTGGTTGACATGGGAGCCCCTGGGGTAGCCCCTCAGATATTCCATGTCAACAGGCTCAAGCCTTTCCACCGGCGAGCAGAAGTCTCATGTCTCTTGCTAGCTTCCGGGCAAGAAGAGGATGAGAGTGAGCCCCTTCCTGATTTGCTGCATAGCAACCCTCAGGATGGCTCAGTGGAGGGAGTACATCTCTCTCCAGATTTGACAACAGAGCAACAGAGGGCCTGTAGGGCTTTGCTCCAACAGTATGCCTCTCTGTTTTCACTGAAGCCAGGCCTTACACCGTGGTGTAAGCATGAAATTGGCACTGGTGACAGTGTGCCTGTCAAAAGCAGGTGCTACCGTATGTCAGATACCGTCAAGAACCACATCCAGGCTGAGGTCGCCAAGATGTTGGATCTGGGTGTTATTGAACCCTCAACCAGTCCCTGGTCCAGTCCAGTGGTCCTTGTCCCCAAGGCAAGTCCCCAGGCGGGTACCAAGGATTGGAGGTTCTGTGTGGACTACCGAGGAGTCAATGCCGTCACCAAAACTGACGCGCACCCATTGCCCCGGGCTGATGAGCTCGTGGACACCATCGGTGCTGCCAAGTTTGTGAGCACCTTTGACCTTACTTCAGGCTATTGGCAAATAGCTCTGACGGACCATGTCAAGGAAAAGACGGCCTTCTCAACACCTGAGGGACTCTACCAGTTTAGGGTCATGCCTTTTGGGTTGAAGAATGCCCCTGCCACCTTCCAGAGATTGGTCAACCATGCGCTCAGTGGGCTGGAAGCCTTTTGTGTGGCTTACTTAGACGACATTGCCATTTACAGTTCCACCTGGGAAGAGCATTTGACACATCTGGATAAGGTGTTGCAGGCCTTGAAAAGGGCTAACCTCACTATCAAGGCCACCAAGTGCCAGATAGCTCAGGGGAAAGTTACCTATCTTGGTCATGAGGTAGGAGGGGGTCAAATCCAACCTCTCTCCAGTAAAGTACAGGATGTACAGAACTGGGAGACTCCCACTACTCAAACCCAGGTGAGAGCCTTTTTGGGCCTCACTGGGTACTATCGCAATTTCATGGCAGACTATGGGACCATAGCTGCCCCCCTGACAGCTCTAACGTCACCCAAGCAGCCTAGGAAGGTTAATTGGACCGAAGACTGTCAGAGGGCCTTTGATGGCTTGAAAGAAAGTCTGTGTAGGGCACCTGTGTTGTGTGCGCCTGACTACAACCGACCCTTTATCATCCAGACGGATGCCTGCGACACCGGAATTGGAGCTGTCTTGTCCCAGTTAGATGACAAAGGGAGAGAACACCCTATCATATTCATCAGTAGACAACTCAAGGGTAGAGAACTTAGGTGGGCTACTGTTGAAAAGGAGTGTTTTAGCATAGTTTGGAGCCTTAGGCGTTTTAGGCCCTACCTTACGGGGTCTACCTTCAAGGTCCAAACAGATCATAAGCCCCTGAAGTTGCTTATGCAGATGAAGGGTGAGAACCCGAAATTGCTCAGGTGGTCCATTAGCCTGCAAGGGCTAGACTTCACCATAGAGCACAGACCAGGGAAGAGTCACGATAATGCAGATGGCCTTTCCAGAAGGTATGTTGACCATCTGGATGAGGGAGTCTATCCCGTGGGAGATTAGACACCCTCCACCTCAGTCTGGGGGGGGGCGACTGTGATGCTGGAAATGCATCTGAGGGACAGGGCCTCTGAATCCTTGTCCTTTTACTGTTTTTACCGTGTGATCTGTTATGTTTTCTGCCCCGGAGTCCATGTGGGACTCCTGGCAGTGCAGCTCTCTCTTTTGGTTTGGTGAACAGACCCATGGGATACCCTTATGGCACCCATGGGTAGGGGTACAACCCTGTGCCCCTAGTGTATGTTTTTGGGCACCTGTGGGTGGCCCCAGAGCAGGGTATGGGCTGGTGGCAGCTCCGTGCTGAATTTGACAGGTGCACCGGGTGTCCTCCATTTTGGGATACCCTGGCCCTGCCATTGGGATCTGTTGATTCCTGATAGGAAACAAGATGGCCCCTGTGGCCTCTTGCTTTCTATTGCCTGTTATCTTGTTTTCCCAAAGTCCTGGGAAGCCCTGTCTCTGTCCCTTCCCCCTGACTGGCTGTTGGGTGGAAGTTCCATGTATGGTATTGTTGTGAAGGCCCAGCTAGACTGACTGGAGCCTTCTCAGTGACTGTATGTTGTGGGTACCTCCTGTGGGTGGGACCTGGGTGAATGGAGTGTGTGACCAATATACACTTCTTGTTGTGGTTGTCTGGTTTCTGGCATGAGAGACAAAGACTGAGACAGCCCTGCCCGAAACTGGCCTGAATGCAGTGTGTAGTGTTGAATGGCTGGGTACTTGTCCCAATCCACATTTCTTGTTGTGAGTGTCTGGAAGGGAGGAGTGTGGCCTGAATGCACTGTGTGCCTGATTGGCTGACTGACTGCATGAATGCCCTGCAGTATGATTGGCTGCTGAGTGTGTGCCAGCAGCGTGGATGAGAGAGAGGATAGTATATCTGGGGACCCTTGAAACATCCTTCACAACTCGATTATTGGCATCTGGCTCACTAGCTTCTTCCCCTCATAGGTCCCCTGTAAGTGTGTCAGTACTGATTGCTGCACATCCTTGGAGAAACTTCTGTATGGTTGCCATGGTTTGGTCAATTTACCCTCTGTGCTTTTAGTCCATTCTACGCTATGTTTACAAATTGTATCCTTATAAAGTGGGAGGGTCTTACACAGTTGCTGTAGGGGCGTGTCACCCCTGCACTTCCCTTGATACATTGCTCTTGCTCTTACCTGACCTAAAATCGAGGATTTCGATATTCTGATGTTAGGGGAAAAACATAGTGTAATCACAATTCTTTTGATTTATTCCGAGCCTCTCTGGCTCCACAACCACCTGACAGGCATGCTACGCGCACTACCCTTCACAATCTCTGCCTCCTCAGGCACACCCACAAATCATGTGCATGCGCCTTCCATGCACTGCCACTGGTTAACATTGTCTGTCAATCGCAAGCTTCCCAACACCGATTCCTCACCGCCTTGTGTTCTCCAAATCCTATGCACAGACCTACAGGTGATGTCACCAATTCACTAAACAAGGTAGTGCAAAGATCTCAATTACAGCGCGCACAATACTAAAACCCTGTTGCACAAAAATACATGCAACCCCAACACTAAACCCATAGCTGTCTTCCTGCCTCCTAGCAAAGTATACCAATATGTTCTTGTGTTTGATCTGTACCTGTAGCGTCGCCTTACAAGTAACTGCCTCCTCAAGACTTGACCACACAAATCACCTTCTGCAATCCAGGTCAGCTCCCTTACTAAACCTTATGGGAATACTGTCATCTATGACCCGAGCTAAAATGCCCAACCCACAGGAAATCCACTATTTACATAGCTTCTGTCATCCGTGGCCTCGAGTCAATAGTTTAGGTTGTTAAACAGAACCTTTTACCCCGAAACGGAATGTGCCATAACCACACATAATGACATCTACCTCCGCTCCTGTCCCTACTAAACTTGACAATGCTAGACAATACTTAACAATACTAGACAATACTTGACAATACTGGACGATACTCCACAATACTCGATACCCCTTGTGGCTGGGTCAATACTTACACTCCATGGTCTGCTAACGCTGCACGGCTTACGCGTCCAACAACACTGCCACTTCGCTCTTCTGGTCTGCTGGACTCCTCGTGGACCGCAGCTAGGTTATTCCCCAGGCTGGCCCCTGACAGCCTTTACATGGGGTGCACTTTCCCCGTTCTCTCGAAACCTGTGAGGGGTCCTGCAGCCTCAGACTCTGCGGTGAGAGTCGACTTTGTGCTGTGCTAACGTAGCTCAACCATCGACTATTACCAACTTGTTGAGATGGTTCCCTGGTTTAGCAGAGGTCATCTGGGGGTCCGTCTGACTCCAAAGGGCCCAGCACCCTTCCCTGGAATAAATGGAGGACTCAGACAATGGCAAGTATGAACTGCAGTTTATTACAAAAACCAACAGGGATCATTTGTGGTGACTTTGCATCGGCCCTTCCCCAAAAACCTATTGCCGGATTGGATTGGGTATTGAGAGGGGTATCCCTTATGGAAGTCCCCTATAGGGGCTATTCTTCTGTCAGGTGGCTGGCCTGTCCCATCCCTGAGAAACTATCTATTACATTGTTGCAGAGTAGTGGGCTTACCATTGGTTCTTGCCCCTTGCCATCCACCCCTGATTTTCTATTTTGTGATTGGCTAAAGCTGATCTCCCCAGGCCTGGGACTCAATTTGGTTCTCAGCTCTCTGTGCACCTCTTCAAAGTGATGTGCAACAATTATGTGTCTGGATTGTATCTGGTAGTGTACCACCTTTGCCCATGAGAGTTTGTAGCCATGTTGCAACACTTGTTTCACTCTGCGTCTGGTTTGCTGGGATCGGTTCTTCTTTCCCACCACGGGTAAATGCCCATTGTCTGGATCATGTGCTTGTAGACCATAAAATTGAGCTCTTGAGCCTGCATTTATGAGGATTTATTCAATTTTTCAGCAGCTGGTCCCTTGTCACCTGGAGTTTGGAATGTGACCATGTATCTCTGACCTTGGCTGTGGGCCTGCTTTGCGCTCCATGCAACCTGAGTCATCTCCACTTGTCTCGTGTTCTGTGGCTTGAAGCCTTCTGTAATTTTCGTTAGACTTATAATATGATTTGTACATGCTCATGTTATTCTAAATAACCTATAAGTTAATCACACATGGTCCTTCCAGACTCAATTTATACTCCTGTAGTCCCATAGGTGTATTTGCCTTAAGCATCTGCAAGCCTGCTCTGGATCTCTTGTTGGTTTGAATTTCTGCGTTACTATATTTGGCTAAAGAGAAAAATAATAAAAGATTTGCCAGTATGTATATGTATCTGTCCTCTAGCTATAGAACTGTGTAAGCATGTTCTTCCTGTATGCAAATGTGTGTTTGTGTAATGCGGTGCAGGCCTGTGAGTGTGCTTCATGACTAACGCTGCTATGTCATGGTGCCACTAATGACATCAACATTGTGGCTTCTTGTGCTTAATCGAGGCTGTCCATTCGGGTATGTCCATCCACGGTCTCCGTTGTGTGACCTATACCTGTAAAGATTTGCACTGGATTAGGTCTGTATGGCTGACTGAGGGGTTACCTTTTTGTGTACGTGTCAGCCAGTGGTGCACTTGAGATCCGTCTGAAAATACAATGGGTGACTTTGAGCATTCCTGGCTCTCCATCCTTTCATGCTCATGGGGGTGAGGAGGCGCAATCCTGGGACCCTCTCTTCACATTAATTTCTTGAATTGCTTCAATTGCTTTTTCTCGCGCTATCAAGGACATGCAACAATCGCTCTCAAGAGCTCTTGTAACCCACTCTCATTCTTAAGGCTTACCGGGCAGCTGGGGTGTTCCTTGCATCCTTCCGTCTGCATTTCCTTCCTCATACTGACAGGCGCTGCATCCCACATTCTTCTCCATTGCTCTGGTCATCTCTGGCTGCCGGTGGCAACACAGTGGTATACTTCTCTTGACTCCATATCCTCTCATGCTGCACACATCAGTCTCTGCAATGCCTTGAACTGAAGTTTTGCCTTCAGCAGTTTCACCAGCATCAGATGCGTTCCCTTGCAGCCTCTCTGTCTCAGTTTGTCTAGCTGTGTGTGCTTTAAAGTTCCTGGCCTTCATAAATGTTCTGCAGAGACTAAAGTGCAGTGTTTGCTTCCCGCTTCTAGTCATCCTCATTTCTCCATCCCTCACCCTTGTCTCAGTACTAAAAATGACAGGGTGGTGAAAATACGGTTGTTGGTCAGGCATATTTGGAAGTTCTTCGACTACGTTACAGTAAGCCATGCAGGCATGTTGCAAAGGTACATGAGTGTCATTAAGAAGTGCATTTGAAGGGTCATTTTGTTCTAGCATTTCTCTACCTCTCTGATGTTTGTCCTCCCCTACGTATTCCTCCCTCAGATAGCCACCCCCAGGGTCAGAGTCAGATCCCCTCTGCCTTTTCCTGGCCATGTAAGAGAATCTTCCCTCCAGATTGTCAGTGGCACTATCACAAGATTTGCCACCTCATTCAGTGCACCCTTGCTACTGCTGAAAATTCTGCAACAGAAGTATCATTTGGTTGTACTCATTTATCTGGTTCTTCTGCTCCTGACACAAAAACCCAATGATTAGCAAAGCTACTTCTGAGTGGAGCTTCTTTGCCTCCCCACACAAGTAGATTTCTACCTTGGGCAAAAGTTTCTCTACAAAGGCAGCTGCTAAGGCTCCTGCACCACCTGTTTTGGCTTGTTTATACCAGACTGATGAGTAAACACAACTTGCGAACAAGCCAACTAAACCGAGGATGTCATGTCTTTCTTTTGCCTTCAGTTATTGATCTTTGCCCAACCCGGGTTCTCTGGACAAACTATGGCAATCTTCAGCATCAGTGTGTTTCTAGCCTGGGCCAAATCAACATCATGTCTTATATCCTCAGTAGATCGGGCACTCTCTTGAGTTTTTCTAGATATTTTCAGGTCTCTGGTCAATAATGTATGTATGTTTCTATTGTAATCCCTTTCCAAGTATTTATCTTCAGATTTAGTAATTTCTTTTTGGATCTCTTACCTTAAGGATTCAACTTCTTCATATAACACTATTGGCTCGCACCCTCCACTTCTTTTCCCCTATGGTCCCGCCCTCAGGGTCCCCCTTTTTTTCACTAATTGATTAAACTTTATCCCAGCATTGTTTTATCTCTTGCCATAAATTATAAAATGTTTACTTGTACCTCACCCTTTGCCAGGCTTCCTCCTTTAATTGCATTTACCCTCCCGAGCTATACCAATGCAGACTTTATTTAAATTATGCAGGCTTTTACACATCCCACAGAGAAACACCAACCTTCACTGATAGCTCTCCTTCAGAACCCCTTTGCAAGTTTCAGTTAGGCATCGTACCTATCCTTTTTGCGCAGTGATGGGCTTGAGGAGAAGCAGCACACTACTTCTGTTACCCCGAGGCAGCACAGTATTAAATTGTGGAATCCTGCAATATGTTGACCATTGAGGGCATGGCTTTTCAGCACCATTTGAGACAGGAACCATTCTGTTCAGCATGACAGATAACATAACTATCACCTCTAACTGGCCTTGTCATTGCATATTATGAAGCCTGATCTGGTACCTAGTGCACATGTTACTCTCATTCCCATTCTCAGGTGGCAAGGACCACATAGAATGATGACACTGAGCCAGAAACTGTGTATACCAGTATCCTGTACACAGTTTGGCATAACATGTGCATTGTTTGAAGGGTCAGAAATGTGAGGCAGACCACATTGTGAAGTTTTCTCAACAAATGCCATTTTATTATAATATAATGTTGGATGAACGCCTCACTATGCCTACCCTGATGAGAATTTCCCTGACTAAAATAAACTAAAGGAAACACTCTAACAAAGGATATCTGTCCCTCACACTTAAACATATAACAAATAAACAAGGAAATGAGGGGCAGTTGAAACCAATAATGATTGAATTCACAATGGGTGAACTCCCCTTCCCCAGGTCTAAACGTGATTCTGCTTCACAGTGCAAGAAAAGAACACAAGGAAATCCTGATTCTCAACGAAGTTCCAATATAGTCTGATGTAACTTCAACTTGTCATCACAAAATTCCAACACATAGGTTCTCAGTTCCTCAATAGCAAGAATCTTTATTTTGGTCAGGGTGATTTGCCACTTTAACAACTTCAGTAAATAAAACTTCTAAACAACAGTCTCGCTTGACTCTTCCTCCAGTAACAACATAAAATGTCTTTGTCATGACCACTTGGCCTGCTTCCTTTCCAAGCTCACAATCTCCAAAGGTTTTCCATTCGGGTATATACCCCTCCCCGAGCAGCGTTTCACAACAGTGCGTTCTGTGATCACTGTCAACTGACAAGAGGTTACAACAGCTTTGCAGCATTCAACAAATGGAAGCTTCAAAACTTTCAACAACTTTTAAGCCACCCAATACACTACCACTACAGCCACCCAGCACCAGAGCAGGAGCTCTTGGGCGCGCTCGCCGTTCCCCGTGGAGCTGCTACTGCCTCCTTTACCTGGCATGGAGGCCAAGATAAGCCTGCACTGCATAACCACAGTGCCTCGTAGACTCCGTCAGAACTGCTGCATCCGATGCCCATATAGGCTTATTAGCATTGTCCTATGCTAAATTTAATTTGTAACGCCCTACTAGATGCAACTTTGTGAAATTCCCCTGAATTTGACAATATTTCGTCTTACGACATCAGTAAGCCTTTGTTGTGCTCTTCTTAAGATGGCCGCCGTAACAGGGCTCCCTCGGACCATCTTCTGCCTGTAGGCAGCTTCACTGTGAGACACCCTGATTGGATGCCTCCTCCTTCATCCTCATTTTGGATTCGTCAGTAGGCAAATTCCGGCCCTCGCTAAGGCACTCGACAAGGCTGGTCAATGACTGAGCTGACCGAGCACTACCGGCGCCAGGCGACGTCTCCATGCGCAATTTGTTGCTGCACTCAGCCCTTCCTATTGCCACCCTGCCCGCAACGTGTCTACACAAGGTAACCACTACCACCTACCTTTACCTGAACATACTCTTTCACATTATACTTGCGTTCTGGCTACTATTCACATACTGCTCCCTCGCTGCCTGATGATCAAGGATCCTACACTATTTGTCTATCGATTCACCGCATCACTGCTACTATGTGCCATGATTTGCCAGCTTGCCGTGTATTAGCATTGTCTACATTGCGGTACGTGAACTACCATCTCTAGCCAGGATGTGCCCTAGCCTATTAAGCTAAATTCAAACTTAGCCCCAGTGTGCCCTGTACTATTAAGCTTGTAGAGCAGTCCCCACTGACCTCAGCCTGCTGTACTGTGCATTGTTTACCATGATGTGTCCGTCTATTGAACCTAGCCTCACTGCATCTCACATCTCTTAGATTACAGAACTGTTCCACCTGAGTCAATGGTATCTGTGCCAACTGACCGTTATGCAGTCCCATCGCATTTTAGTCTACTGCTCACTCTATTCATATGCTGCTTATTGATTTCTTGAGCCAAGTGTTCCCACGTGCAGTCCCATTGCTTTTTAGTTCCATTTGAGTCTATTGTATCTGTGCCAACTGAGCCTTATGCAACCCCATCGCATTTTAGGCTACTGCTCACTCTATTCATGTGCTACTTATTGATTTTTTGAGCCAAGTGTTCCCACGTGCAGTCCCATTGCTTTTTAGTTCCATTTGAGTCTATTGTATCTGTGCCAACTGACCCTTATGCAACCCCATCGCATTTTAGGCTACTGCTCACTCTATTCATGTGCTACTTATTGATTTTTTGAGCCAAGTGTTCCCACTTGCAGTCCCATTGCTTTTTAGTTCCATTTGAGTCTATTGTATCTGTGCGAACTGACCCTTATGCAGTCCCATCGCATTTTAGTCCGTTGCTCACTTTGGAACCACGTGCTGCCCCATTGTATCTTAGTCACTCATGACCACTGCTGACCTAGGTGCTGCCCATTACACCTGAAGCATTTGTTCCCACCCGTACCTGTCGCACCTAACTGCTCTAGGCTGACCTACATAGCACTGTTACAGCTTGACTTGCCCACCCCACCACGACTACTCCACAAGATGCAAACCTTACGAGTCACACTAGCCCTTCTTACACTAACAGCATTTAGTGCTAGCCTAGTTTACAAACTCAGGATCGCTCCAGGCCCTGCCATTGAGCACACCACCCTTCAACTCTGGGCCCTCGCTCCTATTATGATACCGACACAATCCCAACCACTAACGAGCTACAATGACCAACTTGATGAACACCTACAGCCTTCCTCAATCAAGTCCAAACCATGCAACACTTCATCCAGAAATGCTAGGCTCCGAGCTAGGCTTGCTAAAATATATGAACCTCTCGCTAGAACACTGACCACGTTCAACCGTAGCAAGCATACACCTAATAGGAGTACTGAAAAACCTCACAACCCTAACTTCAAAACTCAGAACGTGCACACGCACACCCCTGCCATGACCCAAGGAAAGATACGCACACCTCCATCCACCACTCCACCTCAAAGGTGCTCTAATTAATGCCAGATCTTTGATTGCTCATGCCATTGAGATTGCTGATCTCATTCTTACCGAAAACCTCGACTTCCTGGCCATCACGGAATCCTGGCTTCATGCCACTGCAGGACCTGCCATCATGTTAGCGATCCCTAATGGTTACACCATTATAAGATCAGACAGAAGCAAAGCCCGTGGAGGAGGCATAGCCCTTATTGTCAAATCCTACCTATCTACCAGGATAGTCCCAGCTAACGACATTAAATCCTGCGAAAGCCTAACAGCCAAATTAGCTATCAACAACTCCCAAACCTTCATCATCCACTTAATTTATAGACCCCAGGCCTTATCGGAACCTTCGAGAAGGACATTTCCACCACTCTATCCCATAACCTAAAAAACTCATCACAGGTCATCCTCCTAGGGGACATGAACCTGGGCTTCAATGTCCAAAACGACCCACCTGCAAGCAGAGTGGTTAACCTACTCTCTGAACTAGGTTTCACACAAAGAGTACTTCACCCTACCCATAACAAAGGTGGAATACTTGATTGGGTGGCAGACCACAATTGTAACGCCTCCATCCTATCTATATCCCCGCAAATTTGGACAGACCACCACCTTATAACATTTGCTCTAGATATGGACAGATCCACCTCTATCTTAGCCCAACCAGCTCCGTCCATCCCGACAAGGAACAAGAGAAACATCACCCCAGACAACCTACTCCCGCTCATCCTCCCCACACTCAATTCACTACCAGACAACCTGGACCCCGAAACTCTAGTGAATGAGTATAACAAAATCATGTCCTCTGCACTGGACTCAATTGCTCCACTCAAAATGAGACAAAGTAAACCTTAAGCCCACCTTAACTCCTGGTACACCCCCCACCTGAAAACACTTAGTTCCAAAAAAAGACAATCTGAGGTTGCTTGGAAACTAGAACCCTCTAAAGAAAATAAATGCACTCTGAGGGATATATCTACCCTCTACAAAAAGGAAATATTGTCGGCAAAACGAGAAACCTATAACACTAGAATAGCCCAAGCTAATTCTAGTATGAAAGAAACTCTTTATCATCCTAAAGGAAATAGAATCTCTCATCCCAGTGCCAGACAACTGTGTCAAAGACAAACTCTGGTGCACCAATATTCTGCTAGCCCTAGCTAACAAAGTGTCAACTCTCCAATCTAAAATTGCCACGAAAAAATGCTCACTCAGTTTGGATACTAAGCCTAAAATGTCCATCACCTCCCCTAAAAACAACAATGAAACGCCTTGCTTTAAGTTCTCCAAAGTATCTATTACTAAGACTGAAAAAGTCATACTATCACTCAAACCTTCAAATTGCCAGGGGGACCAATGTCCAGCCCAACTGATAAAGGACGCTGCCAGAGACCTTGCTCCCTTTATCTCAAAACTCATTAACGCCTCATTCTCAACAAAATCTATTCCTAGTAACCTAAAAGAGTGCTGGGTTCTCCCATTGCTTAAAAAACAGACGCTAGACCCAGCCATACCCACAAACTACCGCCCAATCACCACGGTGCCATTCCTCCTAAAACTTATAGATGAAGTGGCATACTCTCAAATTAAGAAACACCTTGAAACCAACAACCTGCTAGGAGCACGGCAGTCTGGCTTCCGTCCCCAGCACGAGACCGAAACAGCCATTTAGATCTAAAAGCACAAATTGACGAGCTAAGAGATCAAGGAAAACCAGCCCTACTCCTCCTCTTGGACCTATCAGCTGCATTTGACCTTGTTGACCACAAGGTCCTTTGCAGGCATTTGGACATGGCTGCACACTTCTCTGAAGAAGCCACTAACTGGATCCAATCCTTCCTCAATAATAGGACCATGAGAGTCTTCTCCACCACTGCAGCATCAGACTCCATCCCCATCACATGCAGCGTGCCTCAGGGATCCTGCGTTTCCCCCACACTCTACAACATCTTCACAAAGCCCCTTTTCGATGATCTGGACCTTCTTGGTATCACCTACACTAACTATGCAGATGATACTCAGATTCTCCTACCACTTACTGGTGATTATGATAAGGATTTGGCCTTGGTGAATAGGGTGTATCTCATCATCCAGGCATGGATGGCCACTCATGGACTATGCCTGAATGATGACAAAACTGAAATCATCATCCTTGGCACACCTGCCACCCTCAAAAAACTGGGCCCCAACTACTCCTCTATTAACATAGATAATAACCAAATTACAACCGCCCACGCGGTAAAAACTCTAGGCTTCTACTTGGACTCTACCCTCTCTTTCTGCATGAGCTGCAGGAGCAACTCAATCTCACTGGTAGGTGCAAACCTAGGCACTTGCTAATTTCGTGCTGCCCCTGCCTCCAGACATCCGTGCAGCATCCCGCTGCTTCGCCCCCCTATTTTTCACTGTCTTTAGTGAAATGCCCAGCATCTGCCGAATCGCGGCATGAAAAGAAGCTTTCTGGCCTTGTGACTACTTTATTGCACGCCCGTCATTGAGTGCAACGTGGCTGGCCCCTCTCCAAGATGGCCGCCCTAAACCAGACGACCCAACTCACGGGTAGCAGCAGCAGTCACTGATGTGACCGGATTGGTTGCCCTTATAGCCAATCCCCACTCGCCGGCAGGCGAGAGCCGGCCTTCGGAAGAAGGCCAAGGAAAAAGGCTGCAGGCAGAGCCCTTCCAGGCCCAGACCGTCTCCAGCAGAGCAGGAGCTCTCACCTGAGACTGCATGAGCTGCAGGAGCAACTCAATCTCACTGGTAGGTGCAAACCTAGGCACTTGCTAATTTTGTGCTGCCCCTGCCTCCAGACGTCCGTGCAGCATCCTGCCGCTTCGCCCCCCTATTTTTCACTGTCTTTAGTGAAATGCCCAGCATCTGCCGAATCGCGGCATGAAAAGAAGCTTTCTGGCCTTGTGACTACTTTATTGCACGCCCGCCATTGAGCGCAACGTGGCTGGCCCCTCTCCAGGATGGCCGCCCGAAACCAGACGACCCAACTCATGGGAAGCAGCAGCAGTCACTGATGTGACCGGATTGGTTGCCCTTATAGCCAATCCCCACTCGCCAGCAGGCGAGAGCCGGCCTTTCGGAAGAAGGCCAAGGAAAAAGGCCGCTGACAGAGCTGACCGAGCGTGCCGTGCTGCGAGCTGCTCAAGGTCTTAGCTCTGCCGCTCTACAGTCCTGATCCACTTCATACGACCCCCTGCCGCTACGGTGAGACTTTTTATCACAGACTACACACTCAAAAACTCCCCGCTTCGTGCCCTACATGCCATTAGCCGACCCTGAACCCTTGTACTATTGCATTTCTTGTACACTTGTTCCAGTACTACTAACATGTATCACTGACAGCGATCATGCCAGCATACTATAGTTTGTCAGTACACCTCGCACCGAATGTCTACACCAGCGCTCTGGCCTGGGCGCCTACACACGCAAATTCACGCCCGGTACCTTGACCAATCCGGCATGCCCAGTCTGCTTCACCTAGCTCCTCACCTACCTGCCAACCTGTGAGCACTAGAGCTGCTCCTTAATGCTAGTGACTTGTATACTGTATTTGTGCCATATGCCCAATTTTGAATCTAGGTACCACTGCCTATCTGCCTACTGTATTTGTGCCATATGCCTAACTTTGAATCTAGGTACCACTGCCTGTCTGCCTACTGTATTTGTGCCATATGCCCATTTTGAATCTAGGTACCACTGCCGATCTGCCTACTTATTTGTGCCATATGCCTAACGTTGAATCTAGGTACCACTGCCTGTCTGCCTACTGTATTTGTGCCTTATGCCTAACTTTGAATCTAGGTACCACTGCCTGTCTGCCTACTGTATTTGTGCCATATGCCCATTCTTGAATCAAGGTACCACTGCCTATCTACCTACTGTATTTGTGCCATATGCCTAACTTTGAATCTAGGTACCACTGCCTGTCTGCCTACTGTATTTGTGCCATATGCCCATTTTTGAATCTAGGTACCACTGCCTATCTGCCTACTGTATTTGTGCCATATCCCCAACTTTGAATCTAGGTACCACTGCCTGTCTGCCTACTGTATTTGTGCCATATGCCCATTTTTGAATCTAGGTACCACTGCCTATCTGCATACCGCATCTGTGCTGCCCTGAATTGAATTGTACATGATTGTATGGCATTTTGCCCTGCGCATTTTGCCCTGCTCTGAATAGCCATGGTATTGAATCGTCATATCACTATATTGCATTATCCCCTGGTCTGAATTGCCTTCCCACTGTACTGCAGTATCCCTGTGCCCCAACTGCAATACCACTGGATTGCATTATCCCCTTGCTTTATTACTGTACTGCACCATGCTACTGCACACTGAATTCAGCCATTATTGCACCTCTGAACTCCACTGACTTGCAGCTGGACACTTAGACTGCCACCCTACCCTATCAGTCCTGCCTATACCCCATCTCCTAGATAGCATCTACATTGCTATTCCCACTCTGCTCACAGAACGCCAGCGCTGTTCTGCAGAAATGCTAACTGTATTACTCATCTTCTGTGCGATGGCCACGCTCACATCCCCAGATATTCCCACTCAGGATACCGACTCAGGAGCCCCCCCTCCCAGCTATGCACCAGTCCTCCCAACGATTCCTACATAGCAAGCTACTACTCTGACCCTTCTTGCCCAAGGTATCATCGCAGGTCAGGACCAACAACCCTTGCCTCCCGCCCCTGACCCACCACCGAAAGAAACAACAAACTTTGCGCTAGACTCTGTAAACTATATGAGCCGCCGCGAAGACTCCTTTCTGACTCCAAATATGAATCCAAAAGCTACCATACTAGAAAACCCATTGCCCTAAACCACCAGCTCGCCCCTCCCACCACCAAAGGCCCCACCATCCCCAAAACCAAGCCCAAACTTATCTCTCATACAAACATCTCAGTAAAAATGGATGAACATTCCTATAAAGGAGCTCTCCTCAATACTAGATCACTGGTCGCACATGCCCTTGATATAGCAGACCTAATCATTAAAGATAAATTAGATTTTATTGCTCTAACTGAAACTTGGCTCCACAATGCAGCAGGCCCGTCTCTAATGTTGGCCATCCCAGATGGCTATACCATATCCAGACAGGACCGGGTGGACAACCGTGGCGGTGGCATCGCCATCATATCCAAAGAAAGTTTAGCTCTCAGACTAGCCCCGACTCAAACCCTGCAATCGTGCGAATCCCTCACTGCCAAACTCCCTATAAACAACACCTAATCCCTCACCATCCACCTAGTCTATAGACCACCTGGTCCGCTCGGGTCCTTCGAGGAAGATTTGCATAGCCTAATATCCAACAATGCGAAAACCACCTCACAACTACTGCTACTAGGTGACTTCAACCTAGGGTTTAACGACCCAGCAGACATACATGCCTCTACCATAGCCAATACTATCTCATCACTCGGACTCTCACAAAAAGTCAACCTACCTACTCACCTGAAGGGAAGAACCCTAGACTGGGTTGCTGATGCTAACTGCTCAGCGGTCATCTCCTCTACCACACCACTACCTGGACTGACCACTCCCTGGTCTCATTTAACCTACTGACCTCCAGTCCACCTACCACAACTGTGTCACTGGCACCACCCTGCCTAACAAGAAATAAGAAAAATATAACAGTAGAAAGAATGATCCCAGCCATCCTTCCAACGCTAAACGCATTGCCAGACAATATAGATCCCAACACACTAGTTCACAAATATAATAAAATTATGTTAACTACCATGGACAAAATCACCCCACATAAACTTCGCACCAGCAAGCCCAAAACCCATTTAAATAAATGGTACACACCTGAACTCAAAGCCCTCCGCCTAAAAAAGAGAAAATGTGAATCTGCTTGGAAACTATGCCCTTCCAGTGAAAAGAAAGCCATTCTCGATACGATTTCTCGTCAATACAAAGCTGAAATCTGTTTAGCTAAACGGAACGCCTACAACAATCGCATTGCCAACTCTAATTCAAGTATGAAGGAGCTCTTCTCCATACTGAAGGAACTTGAGTCATCCATTGCCACACCCGACACCTGCACCAAGGACCAAACTTGGTGCACAAACATCCAACAGGCACTAGCAAATAAAATAAACACCCTACAAAACAAAATTCAACTAAAAAAAGACTCCTTAAACCTCACTAACCCTCCCACACCTCCGCCTAATGCTTTACCAAGCACACACACTAACTCATTCGCCTTCTCTAAAACTACCACCCTGGAGGTCGAGAAAATCATACTTTCTCTCAAACCCTCAAACTGCAAAGGCGACATCTGCCCTGCACACATAATCAAGGACGCAGCCAGAGACCTGTCGCCCTTCATCTCCAAACTTATAAACGCCTCTTTTTCCTCAGGTAGTATCCCTTCCAACTTAAAACAATCCTGGGTGCTCCCCCTCCTCAAAAAGCAGACGCTTGATCCTCTCATCCCCACCAACTACCGCCCCATCACCACGGTACCCTTTCTACTGAAAATCTTGGATAAAGTGGCCTACGTCCAGATTCAAAAATACCTAGAACTACACAAATTACTAGGCTCCAGACAATCAGGTTTCCGCCCATTACACGGCACGGAAACAGCCCTCATTGATTTGAAGACCCAAGTTGATGATCTGAGGGACAAGGGTAAGACAGCACTCCTCCTCCTACTTGACCTCTCCGCGGCATTCGACCTTGTCGACCACAAGGTCCTCTGCAGACACCTGGACTCAGCTGCTCATTTCTCCCCAGAAGCCATCAGATGGATTGAATCCTTTCTGAGTGAGAGAACAATGAGAGTCTTCTCCCCATCAGCAGCAGCAGACCCATCTCCTATTACTTCCCCCACACTATACAACATCTTCACCAAACCTCTGTTCGACGATCTGGATCATCTGGGTGTCACCTACACTAACTACGAAGATAACACTCAGATTCTCCTCCCACTTTCAGGGGATCACAGTAAGGACAGAGAGTTGGTGAATAGGGTGTATCTCATCATTCAGGCATGGATGGCATCTCATGGCCTATGCCTGAATGATGACAAGACAGAGCTCATCATCCTGGGTACCCCCGCTAATATCAACAAACTAGGCCTTGAATATGCCGAATTTAACATAGACGGCAACATTATTAAAGTATCCAGGGATGTAAAAACCCTCGGCTTTTATCTGAATGCCACTATGTCATTCACTAAACAGGTCAACTCACTAGCATCTACCACTGCGTATACCTGCAAATTAATATGAGCAGGCAGACCATTCCTATCCAATGACAGCTGCATGATCTTGGCAAGAGCAGTCATACTCTCCAGGCTTGATTATTGCAATGCCCTATATAGTGGTGCTAACAAAGCCATTACCCATAGGCTACAAATCCTACAAAATAATGCTTTGAGAGCTGCCCTCAGCATCAATAAAAGAGAACACATCTCCACTACCAGACGCCAACACAAATGGCTCTCCACCGACAATAAAATCAAATTAAAGCTGGCTTTAATAACCCATAAAGCCCTCAACAATGCTGCCCCTAGTTATCTGATGGATAAAGTAAAGAGAAAGTCATCCATCAGACAAACAAGAACTATCAACTCCAACTGTCTGATAATTCCCAGATTCAAACTCTCCACCATTGGAGGTAACAGCTTCCCTGTGAAAGCTGCCACATTTTGGAATTCTTTGCCACACAACCTGAGAGCCGATCAACCATATTTGCACTTTAGAAGGTATCTCATCAGTCATCTGAACTCCCACAACCCCTATATTTAATTGTACATTTTATACCTCTGTATAGATACTGATACTTTTGTTTGCGGCCTTCGCTCTCACCACAAACAGCCCCTGTACATATCTGTATATTTCACTCCTTTGTATAGATATTGATATTTTTTATGTGTGAAGATTTATTTATTTCTCATTCCTGTAATCCTTTCATGTCTATAATTTTACTTCAACTGTATATTTCTGTAACATTGTAAGCCTCGAATATTCTTTCTGCCTGCGCCCTGTTGCCCCTGGGTATGGTGCGCCATACAAATAAATAAACAAACAAACAAACAAACCTGCAAATTGATAAGAGCAGGAAAACCCTTCCTTTCCAATAATAGTTGCATCACACTTGCAAGAGCGCTCGTGTTATCAAAGCTGGACTATTGCAACTCGCTCTATATTGGGGCCAACAAGGAAGTGATCAAAAGAATTAAAATCTTACAGAACAACGCTCTTAGAGCAGCATTAGGCATCCCCAGAAGAACCCACATTACTGAACTTTAGAAGGGCCAACAACTGGCTTTCTACTCAGGAGAAAATCCAGCTAAAAGTGGCCTCCCTTGTTTACAAATGCCTAAACAATGCTGCACCATGTTACCTTTCTGAGAGATTCATAAGAACAAAACCAACAAGACTCACCAGATCCGCTAACGCCAACAACATTTCTACACCTAGATTTAGATTATCCAGAGTCGGTGGTTGTAGCTTCCAGGTTAAAGCAGCTCAACTCTGGAACTCCCTACCACCTACCCTGCGGACAAATCAACCATACTTCACCTTCCGACACAACCTTACAAGGTGGATCAAAGATGCAGACAAATAACAGACCACCATTCTGACTGGACTTATCCTGCTTCTCTCTCCACTTCTGCACTTTGCACACACCTACTGTAAATACGTGCACCAGTACTCCTGCCGACATGTTTATGCTCTGTATATTTCTTGTTTCTTTTTGCCTGTGTATATTTCTTGTTTCTTTTTGTCTGTGTTTGCCTGTAACTAAGCTGTAAGTTGTCTTAAAAATGCGCCCGGTTACCCTTGGGTCTGGTGCGCAATACAAGTAATAAAAACAAACAAATAAACAAACAAACAAACAAACCAGATTCCCATTGATCCTCTTTAATACTTTTCTGTAAATGATGCTCCTCTCCTTCTGGATATCTTTTCCCAGAAGAGCAGCCTTTTTGCCACTCTTGCTTCCCCACTTCACAATCAGCCAAAGACTGACAGGGATAGAGTTTCTTCCTACCTCTCCCTAGGTTTTGACAATGTGTCGGAGACCCAACTTGAACCAGTTGTTGTATATAATGTGGGCAACCATGTTCAGAGTTTGTAGATCTTTTAGTAGCCCCCTTCTGCTGATGGCAATTTTGGATGGATTGTGTTAGACTTGTTTTCAGATTCTCTTGGCTTGGGCAATGCTGATTAACTCTTAATAAAGTCACCACCACAGTTGGTTGGGTTTTCCATAAACTCCCACTTTCAGGATTGCAGTCATTTGGCTTTGACACATTAGACTGTTACTGCTTTCCCCTAGTTTGGTATTTAGGAATAGCTTTACATTCCCTTTCACCTGAGTGCTGCTTCTGCTGTCCTACAATAGTTTGGTATTCGAAAAATAAATGTGTGGATTACTTTCACTCACACACGAGTACTGCTTTGCACTTGTTCTGCTTCTACACGAGCATCTCGCACACCTGCTTCAAACCCGAGAGCAGGGACAGAGCACTCCGGGGTCACTGAAAACCTGTGACTTTACCTGTTTGGACATGCACTTCTGTTCCCCTTGTGTCTCGCACAAAATATACTGCTGGGCTCTTCATGACCCAGCAAACCTCTTTGGTAAGTCTGCCTTCATCCACGCCACTTCCAATTGGAGCTCCTCTTGCTCCGGAGGCTCTCTGGGGCACGCCAGCCACCAAAGACAGCCTCGAGGCCCACCGGTGTAGGCCAGCCACCTGAAAGAGCTTAGTGCATGATTGCCTCTGCACAGCCTCTGCAGAGCAGGTCACAAGGGGGAAAGGCTTTCTACAGCACGCTTCCCGCTGAATGACCTCTGCACTTCAGCTTTCTGGGGATACAGACCCTCTCAGGTGTAGCAGCTGATATCTGCCATGCAGTTGTCCTGGCAGCCTCTCTTTTCTCCAGCTTCTGCTGGGCTGTCAACACGAACTACGTGCCTTCTGCTTCTGACTTCCTCTGCTCTTCACCAGCAATGTCAACTCTATGGCCTGCACCTGAGGTTTTTTTTTTAATCCTCTCTGTCTCCCTCAGGTGTGGGTCATCTACATTAATTAACTGACGACTCCTACAACATTGCACCTCTTCAGCCCTCTTCCTATATGAATTAGTCATTTGTCTGGTTTGAGAAGGGAGAGCTGATTCTTTTATGCTGTTGTTATTTTTAAACTTCCTTTCACTGCACAGGTGGGTACAAGGGAGGTTTTCAGTTTTACATATCTCCCGAGTTGCAGAAGTTTTTTGATTTCTCCTAAAGCCTAGGATTGTATGATTAATTTCACCCCTTTTAAATGTATATTTTGTGGAACAGCAAGATGGTTATTACAACAAGTCAGTACATACTGTGGCATTGTAGAGCCAGCCTCCTGAGAGGAGGACACATGCTTTGTCTCATCCCACGGATTCCTTCCTCCCCTGGGCCTTTTCACCTCCCAGGTCACCCTTCTGCAGAACACCACCCCCAAGGTCAGGACCAGAAAGCATCTGCCTGGAAGGAGACTTTAAGCAGGGAAGTAGTGAAGAGTCTGTAGGATTTATCACAACTACATTATGGGCACTCATGTGCATGACATACAATTGTCTTTCTTGCTACGCCACATCTGTAAACATGGCTCTAGACACTACACTTTGTCTCGGGAGGATAGCTCAGGGGCAACGTGCTCGCCTTGGAAGCAAGACAACGCAGAGCAACACAGGTTCGATTCCCGGGTCCGCGCTTAGAAACCTCTGGGTATTAAGCGTGTTATAAATAACCAATTACAATGACATCAACTCATATAATGGCTGCAGCTTTGCTCTGTCCAAGTCTCATATACATCCATGGCTCAAGGCGAAAAATCCACTGTTGGTCTCAACAGTACGCAAAGAGTCACTCAGTAAACTTCACATGAACATACCTCAAACTCACACAGAAGTCTATTAAAAGTAATAATTCACAACTGTGTAGAATATTGAGTTAAAATGTGAAGTCTCTGCATGGTGTAGTGAGCATATGAATGGCTTTAGTGTTAACGGTGCCACTTGCGTGGTCTCTTGGGGGGTAGGTTAGTGGCAGGAGCAGGAGAAAGAGCAAGGGAGCTCTGATGTGCTGTTGACAGTTTCAGTTCGGATGTACCATTCACTCTGCTTGGTTGCGAGATTCGGGAGGCAGACGACATGTGGTGTTGCGCAAAGTTATGTCTGCTCTGTCTTGCTGTTGCAGTGTTGTGAAGTGTGTGCGGTTTGCTGTGCTGGGGAGTTCTGGTTGTTTTAGTGCAATATGTGAGAGGTGTATGCGGAGGGTTGAATTGTTAGCAAGAGTTAGGGTTGTTAGTTGCAGTGGCTGATCTTCACCTTTTCCGCTTTTTTAGTTGTATCTTGCCTTCCTCCATGCGCCCTTTCTAGTTGTATCAGTAAAGACAGCTCTGGGTGAAGGGATCTTGCGCTACTTTGCTACTCCGTCCCAACCTTGCCCGTCACTCCCAGAGCATGAGTCTTTCACTTTGGAATTTATGAAACACTTCATTATAAACAGCTGATAAGTTCCTCTGAGATATAAGCACTTGTATTTGTGGTAATGCTTTACACACACTGCGAACAAAACCGCTCTCTTTTTAAATAAACCAGCATCTGTGCAGTTCTTGTGCACAAGTTCCAGCACAAAGTCCCACTTGCAACCATCGCACTCTGAAACACGAGGAATAAAACCAGTTAGGACGAGTGTTGTACAAATACCCTAAGGGTAACAGGGCATGATTGTTTAAACCACCTGCTATGCGCAAATGCTACAGCATTTTAGCAGCCGTAGGCGGCCTCCTGTTGAAGCACCACTCAACCAACATAGCTCTGTGTGCCGACAAAACCTGCATCTGGGAGTTACCCTCTGCTAATCATCTTTGGATTTGCAGAGCGCCCAAGTGCAGAATGGCAAGTGCCCCACGTCAAGCAGTTCTGCACATTTCAGGCAACAGGGTTTTGCATTCTGGCACTTGTAGTTTTGTTTATCACCATTACATGTATTTTTTTTTAAACATGCATCTGCGTTGCTTCTCTGGTAGACAACTCTGCCTTAAGAGCATTAACCTGCTGTGCTCTGTTGTCAGCATACTTTATTGAATCCCAATGCATTGCCCATAGGTGAAAGGTTTTGTGGCTCTAGTAGCAAAATATCTATTTCAGATGTTAAGTGACAGAGTGAGATGGTAGGCAGGCATTGCAAAATGTGACCTTCCATATCTTGCGTTGCCCACATAAAGACCAGATTCCCAAGTCAAAGCAGCGATGTGCTTGTTTTAGACAGGACTTCAGTGGATTTGGTGCAAAAAGAGGCACCTAAACATTCTGACACAGTGAAGGTGGTTGAAACGGCCCCTAGAGTTGTGAGGGTAAAAACACATCGGCATCTGGAATTTGCATGGGCTGCTAAGGTAGGAAGCTGGTGCCCACAGTGCTGGGGGTGAAGAACGCACATTCACATGGGAGGCAGGTGCAAAGGAAATATGGTGCAAGGGAAAAGGTGGACTAGCTAGCCCCGCCCATTCTGAGGTGGCTATGCATGACAGGGATGGCACTTGACACAGCATCAGAGTCACCTAGGGAAAGGCAGACCCTCCAAAAGAGGTTGGCAGTGAAAACTCAGCCCGGCTGACGGCTCAGAGAAACCTATCCGCGGCGAGAGGGTTGTCATTCCTATATAATAAGGACTCAGCTCTAAGAGACAAAACCCTTGGAGGGAAAAGCCCCCCCCCCAAAAGTGGGAAGGCGAGGATTCCCCACTGTCAATCAGCAGCAAGAGGGGGCAGGCCTTGGGAAGTTTTCAATTTCTTTGTTCCCAATGAAAGGAGGGGGAAAAGTTGCTATTGTAAGCCCCAAAAAAGTCCGTATGAAAGAGAGAGGGAGAAGGCACAAAAGGGACGATTGGCATAGAAGGGCTCAGATATATCAGGCAATGGGTGGGCTCATAACCATCCAACACCTATAGACTGTCCCTCCTCATATGTCATTCCTCCCTATCTGTACTCCAATGCAATAGTTTTGGCTTGTAGGTGTTGCAAGAGACACCAAGTAGGTCAAACTAAAAATGATGGGACCACTATACTTCCACGAGAGTGATTGGTCGATCAGAGGATACCAGCTGGTAACTTGAATGCTTTGGGCCTGGATTAGGATATCTTCGAATTTGCTAAAACATACACCAGAACACTGATCCTTGACAAATCACTCATACCGACCTGGCAGTGCAAAAGCTTGCTTGGAAACATTGTTTGACACAATGTGGACTGGGATTTACTAATACCAAACATTTTCAGGTTAATTAGTACAAAAATGCATTGAAAATGATGGCGAATGTGGGTCGGGTGGGGAGTGCATCGCTTTCTGGTAACTGCATCAGTTTCCCTACTGAACAGAAACTTGCATATTTTCTAACTTTAAAAAACAAGGATTGTTGGATTCTGCATGACCTAGAACCCTGTGCTCTAATAATGGGAATTACGCCTTTTGTTGTAGGGAGGCAATTTATCGTGCCTTAAACCACCCATGTGAAAATGAACCAACCTGGGTATCAGTTCTGACTGATGCCTTTAGATATTAAAATTACAGTTTACGTGATCTTCCTGTCAGAAATGCTGGAACGGTAAAGTGTAAAGAAACTGTAGTCATTATATACCTATATCACATCCATGTTTCCTTCAAGAGCAACTTTGGGCAGGATTTTAAAAAGCATTTTACAATGGTGCAATCCCATTGAAAAACACTTTGGAAATCAGGCCCACTGTCTACTACTTTGCAGAGTCAAATGAACCCACATCAAGAACAGGCACAACATGGTTACACATGTAAATAATGTAGTTATTCAGTGGTACCGAATTTGGAGTTTTAAACTAATACATGCTGACCCTAAAATTATTTTAATAGGACCACGGTAATCACATCAGCTGGAGACGCTGTATCATACATAATAACATAGGTTGTGGAAACGTTTCTGTGTTTTCTTCCAGTGATTCGCTATAGGGCAGTTTGCTCCCACAGGCTTTGCGCCCCATTGTTTTGGAGTGGAAGATGCATTATAGAGGGGCGCGCGGGTCTGTTCTGGCACTCCCCAACATGCTCACTATCAGGCAGAACTTGCTCCTCATGTTTATTTCACTGGAGAACAGCACTGCTGCCTCCAGTCCTCATAATAGAGGGCGTGATTGCAGTATTCAAGCAGAATGTAAGCGTTTGAATACTAGTGCAAGAGATGACATTCGAAACAGAAAAGGAAAGGGTATCCATTTGAGAAATGAAGCATTTTCAGAAAGGAATACACATTTTGAACTATCGCCGCTCTCAAGCAGAATTCAAGGACAGGTTTTAACTAATGCACAAATCTGGCGGGCACAGTAGAGAGGACTTGATGACATTAAAATACAGCCTTCTATGCAAGAGAGAGCTGCTGCTGCCGTGCCACGATAATACTGAGTAAACACGTCACGTTCAGAGACGGACTCACGGCCTGAAATGCATTCGTTTTGCTATTTCTTAAACAAGTTGCAAAGGTCACTGCGATGACTCACGGGTTATGGTAAAGGGGTATCAAGATGTAAACACTCCTCAACACCGACTCCCCCACGCCACTGCACTCAAAATCGAAAGATAATAGCGAATTCTGCTTTTTACGTGGCGGGAGCAATCAGGGGCATAGGAGGCACATAAAATCTGGGGTGGGGGGGGACAGGAGACACCTTGGGGACTTTGCTTTTTTAAATGTATTTATTGTGTTTTAGTCAAAGAACTTGACTTTTCCCAAATTTAAAATAGCACTACGTATTAAATTACAAATATCATCACTGTATAAAACAAGAGAAAAGAAGATAAGAAAGCAGAAGACAATTAAAGGAGGCAGCAGCAAAGAACATGTCTTTGTATGTTGCATTTCTGGATTTGTCATCTGACTATGAGCTCATGGTATGAGAGAGGAAATAACAATTACCTCCAGTGGGTCACAGCTAGGACGGCAGCTCGTTAAGAGGCAGAACACCTGTAAGTGGATTACTGCCAAATAAAGGAGTTGCTGCCTTTTCTACCAACTGCAAGTTGCTACTTTTTTGTGTGGGGCAAAGAGACTTGTGTGTCTCTTGGAATGGAAGGATGGGGGTTTCAAAGAAAGAGGAAATCTTGCTTGTACCTCTGAGTAAGCCCTGTTATTGGAGTAGAGGGACCAGGTGTGTGATGTTGCTGCTTTGACTGTCCTCTGGGGAGTGGGGTGTACAGCAAACAAGGAGGATGAGCGATCGCAAGCCCAACCCCTTATAAGCACTCCCCAGGTCCGCAGCCGGATGCGTCGGACCCGGGGGATGCCTAGTAGGTGAGGTATATGTGGACCAAGGGGGGTGGCCAGAGGGGCAGCCCACTATGTGGGCTGCCCCTCTAGCACCCCTGTGAGGGCCGGGCCAGCCTCTCACGATGAGGCTGGTCCCTCTTATTCCATCTCATACTGGCTTTAGAGCCTAGCCTTTCTTTGCCTTTGTTATTCTGAATGCAGAGCTGGACTCTGTTGCTTTCTTGTTTAACATTTGCTGCAAAGCCTGATCTATTTGATTCTCTCATATGTTACTAGGACGGCCGAGCATGGGTCATCTGCCCTGTTACACTATTCAAAGAGCCCCTCTGGCCTTTCTTTGCCTCTCCCTTGTCTCACTGCTTGCTTGCTTAATACATACCTCCTTGCTTGAACACTCAACATATTCTACCTAAGCAATTTCAGCTGCAGTCTGTCTTAACTTCTATTTGTTCCGTGTCTTGAATTGGTCTCTTCTTTCTGCTTTACTGTCTACCGGGGAAAGGCATTTGCCAGTCACTGCCATAATAGTTCTACCTGGCCATAAGAAGGCAATAGCTAGCCAATATTTGAAGAACATGGGCATATTATGCCAGAGGCTGGCAACTGCCTTCGTAATGCCTACACAAGAGTCACAACTCTTGCCTTTGTTTCTAACAGAAATTCAGTGGATGAAGAAACGCGAGAACACACATATTGCTAATAAACGAAGGGGATGATGTCACTGTTGGTTAAGACATTTGGAAAGCACAGAGGTTGCTCAACAGGGTTCCTGGAGCACGAAGGGTACCCTACTCGTGGGCATGGATGATTGGAGGGCATTCTTGCCCTGGTTTGGAGCCTGGTCCGTACAGCCATGATGGGGGGAGGGGTCTATTACTTTTGGTTGTACGTATCCTTTGAGGGTGCGCAGACATTGCCTCCTGCTTTAGCCCACTAACAGCTCTGCTTTGCAACTTTATCACACATACCTGTCATGCGGCATGTAACTCAATGCTACTAATGTTATCAGCCTCTGAAGTCTGGAATCCTTTGCTACATGAACTAGTGTACAGGCCTGCCACCTGAGGCTTACCCATGTCTGAGTCTGCATCTGTTGCCCTGTGGGGAAGACACAAACAGAAAGAGCACGGCACAGTGCCCTTGTGGGTTTTTCACACTTCTTCCTCAGGGTGGGCACAATTTACTCCGCAGAGAAAGTGGCACATTCTGGGTAACATTCTCCCACTTTGGCAATGTCACCCAAAGAGCTAATTTGTCCATTTGAAATACCTCTGTTGACTTATTATTGCGCAATCCACACTGATGGGTTTAAGCATCCGTTTAATGTGAGATGGCAATTAAGAGCATTTTCCAACGCACTGAAGAAGCACAGGACACCCTCTTACCAGCGGCATGCCATGCTCACTCATTCTGATCACGAATTGCCATTTATCTTGGGTCATGTTAAATGTATTTATTTATTTATTACATGTGTAGCATCACGCAAAACCCACAAGCATCAAGGCGCAAAGTAAACTGCATGGAGTCGACCACTTCCATTGGCGCAGTTTTTACTTTTCCGCCACAAAATGGAAGATTTTAGCATAAAAGGCAGGTGAAATCACATTGCTTTTCCACTCTGAAAGAGTGTAAATACCTTGCGATTGCTGGCGGAATTGACAATTGGTTCCTCTGGACTCTGCCCCCTTTTACCAGATTTAATTTCCAAGGAGATCCCAGAGGAATCCCTTTCCTTATTTCCAGCATGAGAATCCATGCTGGCAGTAAGGCCACATTTGTCGGTTAGAGCGGGAAATACAGGGTGTCCTGGTGTGTCCACTCGGCTCCCGAACTCCACCCAGAAAATGCACGAAAATCCAGCCAATTAGAAAAAGCGACAGTAATAGTGTTTTCCACCACTTTTTCTGAACCAATTGACCTGGAAAATGCTGTGTTGCATCGAAAGCTGAATGCATTCACTCCGCTTATTATCCCACCGGAATATTAAGCCAGGTGCTGAACAGTGGTGTTACATATTCCTGTTCACAATCTGCATTTGGAGCATTAACTCACTGAGCTACCTTACAAATGATATCTCTTCTGGGGCTTTACCGTCTTAACCCCTTAACTGCCAAGGGTATTTCTGCCAAGGCCTTCTTTGGTGATTTCGATATGACGCCATTCAATCCCTTGTAACTTTTTTGTTACATAAGATATCTCGGCCAAATTTGGCCCCTTTTTCCCCAAATGTAGGCAGTCGTAACGATTCTGACTTTGCCAGGGTTTGTGGGTAATACATTCTGGGGCAATTCGCGCAAGTCAGACCTCTGTGGATTCCCACGGGTGTCCTCCTTTCGGAAATGCATGAGGTTCCCTGTTATCCTTGGTGGCTTCGACACCATAGGCCCAAATCAGTATGTTGTCCACATGAGCAAACTCTGCTCTGCCAAAAGGCTTGGGGTTACCAGTGGGTTAGCCTTTTTCCTTTGCACCTAGGTAGGTGCACCCACACATGTGAGGTACCGATTTCGTTGGGACACCTGTGAGAATGCAGGATGTTAGGACATGTGTTGTTGGCGGCGTGTTTCGGTGGGTGTCCAGAGTGAAATGAGTTTTTTTCCACCAAATTCCAGAGACATTTCCCTCTGCCCACCCACCGAAACACGCAGCCAACAACAGATGTCCTACCTTCCCGCATTCTCACAGGTGTCCCGATGAAAACGGTACCTCATATGTGTGGATGCACCTACCTGGGCGCAAAGGGAAAAGGCTAACCCACTGATAATCGCAGTCTAGCAATTTGCCCGCAGGGAAAGCTACATGGGATGCCCCCAGCCATTCGGGGGGGCACCCCCTTTCCACTAATAACTTCCATGGTGGTTCAGTGGCCCCCCACACCCACCCAAGACAAGTTATAATTTGTTTTATTTTAGTTTTGCCCACATGTGTGTGGCCATCTGCCCTGGGGGTGAGGGGGCAAAAAGTACTGCCCCAGGCTTGGGGGCTGGATCTGCCAATATTTACAGTGGCCTCTCCCCCACCCCAAATGGATGGGGGCACCTCATGTACCCCTTCCTAGGTGCAGAAATCTTCCCCCAGGGAGGGCTACATAAGGGCCCCCATCCATTTGGATGGGGGCACCAAAAAATCCTGGTGGTCTAGTGGATCCTCCCGGTTCCCCCATACCCACCCAAAACAAGTTCTGATATATTTTTTGTTTTGCTCCTTCCCTAGGGGCAGATGGGCACATGTGTGTGGCCATCTGCCCCCAGGGGGGGTCAAAACATACTGCCCCAGGCTTGGGAAGGGTGGCTCTGCCAATATTTGCATAAGGTGCCCCCATCCACTTAGGGTGGGGGAGAGGGCTACCCCCTTGCAAAAATCCCTGGTGGCTAGTGGCCCCACCACTACCCACCACCACCCAAAACTCTGTTTTAAAAAAAAAAAAAAAAATATATATATATATATATATATATTTTTTTTTTTTTAACCTTCCCGGGGGCAGATGATCACCCATCTGCCCCCAGGGTATTGCCCCCATGCTTTGGGGGTCGGGAGGAGAGGGCTGCCCCTCCCCCACTTCAAAAACAGATCCCTGCACGACACACCAAACATATTCTGCGGGGGGATAAATGACATTACATCCCCCCACTTACAATTGTGGGGGGGATTTGTCCCCCCTGTGCCCCCCATTGTCCTACGCCCATGGGAGCAATGCCTCATTGGTGACACTTGTTAGTAGCTGAGTCTCCTTACAGAATATTACTACTGTGCGGAGGTGTACTCAATGAACAAAGACCACGGATCCTACACCGCCACTTACATTAGATTTGCACGCTGCAGTTTGCACGTCATTCTTGAAGCAAACGTCCTGTTGCAAGAGCCTCCATAAAACAGTGAATTTACTGTTTACACAATGCATCTCCATATTCAACCCCAAGCATATATCACAATTAAACAACCAGCTGTCCATGATCGGTGCTCAAGGCTGAACTCGGCAACATCTCAGGCATTGGAGAAAAGAGTTACAACAGTGGTGCACCAGGCAAAATCGTCTCCCAAGGTGGAATCTGTTGGAGAGGATATTCGATATTACCTAGTGAATAAGCCAAAGCAATGGCAATTGAAAGTGAATGACATTGACCAATCTGACTCGGCTGTGGTGGTCTTGACTTCACCATCTGTTAAAATGTTTGGGGAATAATATATGGGCCAGGTGCAGCAGAGGGCAAGTAATGAACATTCACTGAATGTGCAAAGGATAGTATCAGGCATGTAGCAAACAAGGGTCAGGAGGCCTTTGATTGCTACAAAGGTCTCTGGCACTATGAACAGCATTACGAGAAGTGTGTCAATGCACACACAATCTTGTCAAAGTATGCAGGAGACCCCCAATATCCACCTTTGTAGTCCAAAGCTATTTGCAATGATTCCCAAGGTGGCAAATTACGAGTTTGCGAACCAGGTATGGTGAAAGAAGGGGAAGTTGACATCAGAACTCTAAGTACGTCTTTGGAGGGGTCATTATGTGTATGAACGGAAGTGATTTTTGATGACGGAATGAATGCCCCTTTGAACTGCTCAAGAGTATTAACTATTTTTAGAACCGTAGACTCTTTATTAAATACTTCTTCATCTAATATTAAATTAGTTGAATGTATTGATGATTTGCACCTTAAAAAAGTGCAGGTCTATTTTTACTCGAATATTGTGTTTACTTTGGTGAAAAAGGCTAATATGGTGCTGTTAAAAACGGATATGATTTGAGCATTCCATTAGTTAGAAATAGTATCGGAGGCACAAAGAGTGCACAGACCCAACTTCTCACTGTTCCACAGAATTTAAACTGTACAGGGGTCAGTAATGGACAGAGACAAGTGTCTTTCAATGCAATAAACAATGATGTTCATGATTGGTTTTGGTTCTATTGAGTGCTCTCTCTCCGTTAGATCATTCTCAAATCAAAGGTTTTAACCTTGGTAACATCCATTTGTTTAGTGGGAATACCCAGGGATTTAATAGCTTGCTGGTGGATAATTTTCATGAGATTATTGTTAAATCAGATATTGTATTTTTACAGGAGACATGGTTAGTAGATCATCTAGTGATTGGCCAGTCTAGACTGATCCATTAAATATCTGTGCTCAGGATTTTAATTGCTTCTGCCCTGAGCCAGTAATATATTGGATCTGAGGTCAACTGTAACATTTGATCCTATGCGTGGTAAGAATCAAAAACAATTAAAATCAAGGGGGGGAAATTGGTCAGATTTGATGAATACTTGGGATCTAGGTCGTTGCAATGAGAATGCAAAAGGAGATTGTCTTTGCAATTCGACTTGGAGATGGGCCTCAACACATTCCACCATCAACTTTATATTTGTATTTAATTTTCTGTTCTTTAGGGTGGCATTGACTTCTTCACATAAGAGTGCTCATGTAAAATTGATGTTGGATTTTGGGGTGCACTCTCCGATCTTAGTTTCTGAGAAAACAGCACTCAGAAATATGATAGTAAATGATACTAGACTTACGGTAAAGATCTCAGTGAAAGTAATTTAACACCTTTGTGTAACATTGGAAAAGCATTGGGAACAGTGGAGTTGTGGGGAAAAGAATGTTAAAAACTTCTCCACAATGCCTTCACAGTACAATATGGGAATTAGTTGATGTTCCAACACAGTCTACAAATTAGAGTGAAAGGCCTTTTAGTAATAAAGATTTCTCTCCTTATTATAGCAATATTAAAAACAAAAAGACAGACATTAGATGTAGAATTAGTGATTATGAAAGCCAGTTAAAGTCAAGTCCTATGGCGGAAGTAATAGAATCTATTAGGACAATACAAAATAAGTAGGGCAGTTGGTTGGTTAAAAGCCTATAAGCACATAAAATCAGCGCAGATGAGTCAGGATATGATAAAATTTGTGGCAAAAAATAATATTAGAGAAATATGGTCAGTACTTAATGGGGGAGCCGAAAAAGAATATACATTACAAGCATCCTCCAATGCAGAAAATATATGGTCAGAACATTTTCATGAAGTTAATTTTGCAGAAGAGTTAGGGGAGTTCTGGGTTGGTGATGATGATGATGTAAATGGTATCCGAGGTTTGACCTTGATGATCTGGCAAATGCTATTAGGCAATTAAACTGCCTGTGGCCCAGACAGCCTGCCAAATACTGTTTAGAAGTCAAACCTAAACTTACTGTAAAAACAGTGGTGGTTGTTTAAAAAAAGAGTGATCGTACTCTATCTATAAATTATCAACCTATACGTTCAATTGATACTGCTAGTAAGATTTTGGCATTGCTTGTTTTAAAGGATCTGGCGGATTGGCTGACAAATACAAATAGGTTATCATTGCTTCAGAGAGGGTTCAGGAAACACATGGGACCTTGATAAACATTGACAGGTGGTGCCACGCGTATACACTTCGCAACGTTCGATATATCCGCTGTGATTAACAGTGTGAATATGAGTCAGTTGTGGTACACACATTGAGACTATTACATACCAAAAGGTATTTTAAACATGCTGATCTTATTTTACACAGAAAATACACTAAAAGTTAGATTAGTCAGGGTTCTTTATGCAGGCCAATAAAGATAAATACAGGTATGAGGAAGGGATGCATTCTAGCTCCCTGTCTTTTTAAACTTTATTTGGCAGATATGTCAGTTGCTCTGGATAAACCGGGAATTTACCCACCAAAGATTAGGAAAACCCAAATTCCATGGTTATCTTACACTGACAACGTTATTCTAATGGATAAGACACTGTCAGGGCGGTAGAAGAGTTTGAATAATTTTGAGTGCTACACAAAATGAATGGCCTAGAAATAAACTCAGCAAAGTCTACAATTATTGTCTTTTCAAGTAAACCTTAAAAGAACGGAGTAATCACTGGTCAATCAATAATGCTGGGATAGGGTAGATTGGGAGTTTAGTTTATTGGGTTTTTATATTGCCAATAAACAGACTGCCGTTTGTTAAAAACAGGCAGAGAAGGACCACCAGGGGGTGCAGACATGATGGCATCCTGATCCATCATCTCCCTCTCTGGGCATTATTACGCACAAGATATCCGCATGAAAACGAACCATCAGTGCCAGGGAATGAACGTTCTGAGCCAGGAATCAACCGAGCAGCAATAGAGGAAATTTCAGGCAAAAACGTGCAAGGAATCATAGTGAAACTGGTTGTGCATGCCAGGCCTCCGGACTTGTGATTGAAAAAAGAAAATGGCGGCTGCGAGACGTACTTCTGCCCGAGCGAAACCCAGTGATTCCTGTCAACACTGAGCCACCCCTCTAAAGGAGAGAGCTCAGAATAGTGCGACTGAAATAGGGCACCGGCATCGGTAGAGGGTACCCTGCAGAAGAGCATGCAGCCGTAGGGTGCATTCCCTCCCCTCCCCCATCACTGAAGTCCAAGAAAGCGGGTCGCTGGGACTGGCGAATCGTGAGTAGTGCACGCCCCGCTGGGTATAAAAGAGCAAACTGCCCTAGCCCCCTAAGGGAGTACGAGAGGAGCACAGCGGAGCGAGCGGGGCACTTTTAGACTTTCCGATCTGTGCCCATGCTCAAAACTCAGACTCCCGGCCCTGGAAGCCGGTGGAGTGCAGAGCAATCAGAGGCCCCACATCCCCCCTCCACCATCAGCACCGAAAAGGGGTAGAGGAGGGCAGCATAAAGCACAGACAACATTAATGCAGTCAAAGGGTGCAACATAGTAAAATAACACAGGGGGAAGGGCCGTACACCAAAAGAAGGGCAGGTGCAACTACAGACGGCACACATTGGCACCGGAGCCTGGCTAAGGAATTTCACCACGTCCCATGGCAGAGATAACTGCTATTGCAGCACAGCAAGCTCATCGGCAATTGTACCAGTTACCAGTAAACAGCAAGCTAGGAGCAGGCAGCACACCAAACCCATGACAAACAGCAGAAATCAGTCAGCTTCCAGGGCCCGGGGCACCATAAACTCGTATAGATACCGCGATCATCAGCCCTTATAACAGTTGGCGTGGGTGAGGTAGTGGATCTCTGATGGGATACACACTCCACTAAAATCTCGAGGAGATCGCCAAGGGGAGTGGTTAGAAGAGCACCCTGCCTGAACTTAATTATCCAAGAATGGTGCAGATTGCAGAGTGCAAGCCCTCCCTGCACGAAGAGCGAACCTCATGCAAAACACAAGCTCAAACAGTAAAAAGTGTGTGAACTGGCATGCTACATCACCGTCACTTGTCAGAACGAAGCTGGACCCCAACACCTTAGCCCTACTCCAGACGTTTTGCCAATCCCACTCAGCCATGGAATCAAAAGAAGCCAAGAGCTCGACGGACATCCCAAGCAATGACCTAGACAGCGCCACCAAATCAGACATCAGGCTATTGCTAGGGGAAATAAGATCCATAAAGTCAAGCCTCACAGAAACAGTTTCAGACCTGCAGACCAGAGTGGCGAAAGCCGAGGACCGACTTGACGCTGAAGAAAACAACCAGCAATCAGGGGGATATAGCCACAATGCAATATGAGGCTCGCCTCCAAGATCTAGAACAAAAGGAAAGAGACCTGGAAGCAAAACTCGATGATCTTGAAAACAAAGAGTGGAGGTTGAACATTCGGATACTGGGCTTAGCAGAAGAACAGGGGGAATCCCTGGTAGGCCTGGAGAAGACAGTTTAAGCCCTTATCCAGACCCTCTATGTTGACGCAGACTCTCCAAAGCTCGAATTTGATAGAGTGCACAGAGCAGGGGAGCCCTTGCGAGGTCCACAGTTGGTTCTGGTGAAATTCCACTATTACTCCCAAAGGCAAGACATTCTGCAAAAAGCGAGGGAGAAGGGAACGATTGAATTCGGAGGTGCAAAAGTTATGCTGTACCAAGATCTCTCGGTCATGACTCTCACCAAAAGAAGAAGATACTGTCCCCTCATGATCTGGTTACAGGAAAAAGGCACTCGCTATCGATGGGGTCATCCAATCTCTTTGTCGTTAGAATAAGGTGGGGAAGACTTTAGGATCAGCACGATAAAGGAGGCAGAAAGAGCCCTGCAACACCTCCAGGGCTCAGCAGAAGACATGGACATTGATTCCCGCAGAAAGCCGGAGGGACCTACACTGTACTCAGCGCCGAAGCCACACAGGAGAGGGAAAGTGCAAACAAAGTACAGGCGCCTGAACACTCCATGAGTTTGAACTCAAACTTTTGAAGCTTCTAACCCATCCCTTTACAAGTTGGATTGTGCGGGTATGCAGATACATGGGAAGTACAAGCTCCCACTTGGGGCTCATCCGATTTAAAAAGGGATTGGTCTATTTCCTCAGATCACTTGTTATCAAAACCTTTGCGCGATACTACTTATAAAGTTCATACAATTGTATAATGACCGGAGAGGGGCACCAACAGACTGGCCCTTCTTAGTTTAGGGTGTCTGCTTAGTCAATAGAGAATGCTAGGATTAGCTTTTCTCTGGGAAAGGGAAGGGGGAGGGAAACACTTGATTGGAATTTAGAGGGTATCAGAACCATAATGAAGAACCACACATACTAAAAACACTCAGAACAAGGCAAACCAGAATAATTACAGGGTGGAGGCCACATAAATCTCCCAAACTGCAGAATCTGAGGACAATCTGTGCAAAATTTGCAAACTGCAATGGCAAAGATTGATGGCATAACCTTTGGGTCCCTGAACGTGAGGGGGTTAAACTCTCCTCAGAAAAGATCAATGCTGGCACGACAGTTTAGGCAATCCCGAATGGATATACTATTCGTAGAAGAGACGAAATATGTTCACGTAGGGGAACATAGGATTGTGGGAAGAGACATTAGGGACAGAATATGGGCCTCTCGCCCTCACAATAGGGGTGGGGGTAGGTGTCTTGTTCAGGAAATCCCTACCATTCCGGTTAGAGCACCTACACAGAGACACACATGGGAGATAAATCACGCTAAGGGGAGAACTATAGGCCTGTAAAATCACCCTGTGTTCAGCCTACACACCCAATCAGAGCCAATCACACTTCTTCGAACCCTTGTTCAATTTTCTGAGTGAGTGGAAGGAGGGTGCCTTAATTTGTGGGGGTGACTTTAATGTGGTGGCAGATAGAGAACTAGACTGGAACTCGATGCGACAGGTGACACAGCCACCGAGTAACCAGCAGGTTGACTATTTCCTTAGTCAGTTAAAAGAGCACCACCTTATCGACACATGGCGCGAGACTCATCCCAAAACAGAGGCTTCACTTTTTTCTCCCCCCCCCCCGCACAAGAGTTTCTCACGAATCGATTACCTTCTGCTGGGGGCAGAATGTGAAGGTGAGATCCTCGAGGCAACCATAGAAGTGGTCGCCTGGACAGATCACGAGTTATGCATGCTCCAATTGAACGTGCCCCCCCTTAAAGCAGATAGGCAATGGATCTTTAACGACTTCCTGTGCAGAGATCCGGTGTTTAAGGACGCTCTCTCAGAAGCAATTGCTAACTATTTTGAGGCGAACGACGTAGATGGAATGTCACTAAACACGATATGGGAAGCAGCAAAAGCCACAATAAGAGGGATCCTGATGTCAGAAGGGGCGTCAAAGAAGAGGCTAAGGCAACGTAGGGAGGCAGAACTTAAAACGGCTATTTCCCGCCTGGAGCGAGATCTCCGCCTACACCCCGAACAAGCAGAAGATAGGTTGTCTCAGATGATAAGGATAAGAGAAGGGCTTAGAGATATTTGGAGTGGAAAGGCTCTTACACAACTCAAATAGCTCAAACAAACATTTTTTGAGAAGGGGGATAAGGCCCACACAATGTTATCAAGCCGGTTGAGGAAATAAAGGGATGACAGGGCTGTGTACAAGGTACAGGATGAAAGGGGATCCATACTCACAGACCCTCACGATATAGTGAACCGCTTCTCGAGGTTCTATTTGCAGTTGTACACAGCTGAAGGGGATTATGCACCAGCCCCCATAGAAGAATTCTTAGAAGCTCTCCCCTGCCCCCTATAAACCCCAAACATGCGGAACAACTAAATGCGCCTATCACAATTATAGAGGTACAAAGAGCAATCTCCAACCTAAAGGCGGGTTCGGCCCCTGGGCAGGATGGCTATACACCAGCACTTTATAAGACAAACAGCAATGCCCTCTCACCATTCTTAGCCAAATTGTTCAACTCAATAGTGATGACGGGTCATGCCCCCAAATCGTTCACAGAATCAATAATAATAGTTATTTCTAAAGAAGGTAAGAACCCCCAGAAGTGCACGTCATATCGCCCCATTTCCCTAATTAATGTAGATGCTAAAATCTACACAAGCATTCTGACATCCCTGCTGGCCCTAGTTCTCCTCCAACAGGTACACACAGACCAGGTGGGATTTGTGAGGGGTAGTCAAGGAGAGGACAACAAAAGAAAAACCTTAGATTTAATTGTCGGCCTCCGGGAAGCAGACAGCGACCCCCTGCTACTATCCCTAGACGCCAAGAAGGCGTTCACTGCGTGGAATGGCCCTTCTTGAAGGCAGTACTTAAATGGGTGAAGGTGGGAATGGCATGGACACAAGGGGCGAGCACACTATACCACACAGCACAGGCGAAAGTTTCCATTAACGGTGTTTCCTCTGACCCCGTTGTCATTACACAAGGTACTAGGCAAGGATGCCCCCTGTGCCCCCTGATTTATGCATTAGTCATTGAGCCCTTTGCCCAGACACTGAGGTCAAACCCCAGAATACGCGGCATCATTCAGGGAAACAAGGAATACAAACTGACAATGTTTGCCGATGACATTCTCCTGTATCTCACCCAACCAGCGGAATCTATCCCAGCCCTCTTCCACGAAATACATAAATACGGAGCCTTATCCGGCTTTCGCGTAAACCTCCAGAAGACTATAGCAGTCCCACTCAGGGAGGGAGGAAACCTCCTACGATCACTGGGAGAGAGCTGGGGCCTCAAAATACAATCTCAGTCAGTAAGGTACATGGGGTAAACATCACCGTATCTCTCACGGACCTCTTTGAGGCAGACAATGTCCCCCTGTGGAAAGCTGTCAGGGATGACGTGAACAGGTGGTCAAAATTGAACTTGTCTTGGGCCGCCAGATTCACCTCAATCAAAATGGAAATTTTACCCTGGTTTCTCTTCCTCTTTCAATCATTCCGGATTGTAGTGTCTGAATCCTTTCTTGCAGAGATTAGGATTTCCTCCCGGGCCACGCGATGGGTCACAACCTGGCCCTCCGCGTTAAGCTGTATTTGGTCTCCCCCATACAAAAGCTAATCTGTGAGGTGCATCGTTTTCAAAACTGGTATGAAGCCGGAGTGGTGAGAGCGGCACAAATGTGGAGGGAAGGGGCATACATCTCTTTCAATGACCGACGCGATACTTTAAAGGTCGAAAAGGTTTCCCACATGCAATATCTGCAGTTGTGAAGCGTCCTAATGGACCACCGCTGGGGTGACACCCTGCAACGCCCCCTCACTGTTTTTGAACTAATACTTAGCACCCCTCGGACCATGAAGGGACTCATTGCTAGCATGTATAGAGCATTGATCACCAGAGGCCATTTGAACCACCCCACATCCGAAGTTAAATGGGAAGCAGAACTAAACTTAGCAGACCAATCCGGTGTTTGGAAGGCCATATGAAGGGCGGTCTGGGGGTCATCCATTTCAACTCAATACAAGATGCACAATGCACGCTTACCGGTTAGATGGCACTACGCTCCCAAAAGGCTGTCCAAGATGTTTCCAGGAACCCCTCCACACTGTTGGAGAGGCTGTGGTGAAATTAGCGACTACTGGCATCAGTGGTGGGGTTGCGACAAAGTGCAAATGTACTGGAAAGAAGTCTTAGGTTGGATCCAAGACATCAATGGGATCCCCAGGACACTCACTCCGACACTGATATTATTTGGGGTAGAATCAGACGAGGAAGATTCCCATGTCACTCTCACACATATGCCACGAAACTTATTACTAGATGCCAGAGTATGCTTAACTGTATAATGGAAGTTAGCAGCCCCCCCCGCTCCAAATGAAAGTGGCTCAGTAAAGCTCACGCAATTTATGAGATTGTAAGCCTGACAGCCGCAGTGATGGAATCGTGAAGAAACACAGATTCTATCTGGTTATCTTTTAAGGAATATTACGCTGAATACTGGGTCCCCTAAGCCACAACGATTAAAGCCCCTAACCAAAAGCCCTTCCAGGTTACCAGTTAAGCTAAGGATAGAGCATACTCCTGAAGTTCAGCGGTGGCCATATTTAAAAACTCAATTCACTCATAATCACCATTAAGGAAGTGCCATCCAACCCCATAATACAAGAAAATCATGTCAGGAGGTAAAGGTCATGGCAAGGTGCCTGAAATGCAGCGATGTAATCCAAAATGTACAGAGCTAAGTGTGCTTGCGGGGACATATATGACTACCATGGAACAGCAAGTATCATAGACAGTCACCCACTACCATGTTACATCGACACCACCTCTTGCCAGCATGCCAAGCACCCATTTACCGACACATCAGCAAGTAGCTGCCACACATATACTATATGCGCAAAATCAACACCTCTGGATGTCCAACTCAAACTGACAAGATGTGCGATAGACCAGTAGCAGCAAGGGCTCTGTGAAGATTGTGCCCCAACTAATGTTGCACTCACACCACATAGTTAGCACAGCACCCCCAGCTAACAGTAGAACAGGATACACAAACATTGGGCCAGCCGTACATGGATGCCCATTACCTTGCACAACCGTCAAGCACATGTCAGCACAGTCCAGGCAAGGCACACATTCCTGACTGTACATATTCGCACCCAACCATCAAGTCAGTAAGCCATCATACTGTCTGCCACATGAAGAAGGCACCCATGAGGCCGTAGCACCCTGTGACCCCATAGCACATAGCACAATACATGAGAGCACATCCTACAACATTCCAACAAAGGGTATTAATGCAGTGTTTTATGTCTCCAAACAGGCATACAAGACACTCAGGACCCCATTGAAGGCAGAAGCACATTGGGCACACCTTCCCCTGGAAGTGGCAAAAAGGGTCCAGGACATGCTGCGCCCAGGAAGGGATGTGCCCAAAAGTCTCCAGAAAGGTCTGTCCAGGGGGTATCAGGTAATATTATCCCCATATATATGGTCGCCGTAAATAATATCACTGAGAAATGGTTGCGGCGATATTATATGGGTGACCATATATATGGGGACAGGGGCAAAAAAAAAAATTTTTTTTAAAAAGTTTGGGGGTTGCGGGTGTGTCCCCCACATGTTCCATGCAATAATGTCGCCACAAAAAAACGGCCATTTTTCGGCGATATTTTTGCATGGCGAGATTTTTGTGGCAACATTATTACATGGAACCGTCCATGGGCACTGCTGCTGCCACCTCTGAGTGCACAGGCACACCTGCCACAGTTTTGGCCGTCAATCTGGCCATGATGGATGCTACAGGACCAACCGCTACCGAGCTACCTCCCACCACTGTTGGAAAGTCTGACATACAAACCATCCACCCAAATGCTGACAACATCCAGGCACAGGACCAGGCCATTGTACACGCTGACACAGCAGCACCCAAGTCTGCCACTACTTACTCATCCTCGCTTGCCGCTCCTGTGAGACAGATGTCCCCAGATTCATCCCACCTCTTCAGCATCTCAACCATGCACTCTACACCCTTCTCCTTGTCATCCTGCCGTGACCTTCATTTGTACCGTCCCGAGGACACAGAAACCCCACCTGAGCATCACAAGTTGAAAGCAGACCAGTTGTCTGCCATCAAGAGAAGGGCCTCCATGCATCTCCCAGGCCAATGCAAGAGCACACCCTCAATGCAACCTGGAAGAGACTCAGCTAGATTGAACAGCACCAAAAGGCAATGCAGGGGATCACTGAGAAGTAATTCGGACACTCATATGCTATGTAGGATGCAGTACTGGGTACCTCTGGGTGGGTGGCCACTGTCCTGGACTGTCTGTGTCGCTGTGTGGCAGACACCAATGACAACAACAGCCTCATGAGCCAAAGAGTACGCAAGCTGGTTGACCATATATCTATCTCACATGAGATCATGTCCAGGGCCATTACCCTCAGCATTAAGCACCTCCAGTGTTGTTTACCTGCCAGTTCTGTGTCAGCCTCCCCAACTGAGAGATCTGTGGCAAGCATGCCATCACCGCACTTGCAGTGCTGCACCAGTCTTTAAACCACACCAATAAGGAAAGAGGACAAGAGGAGGAGGTAGTGGACACATGTATAAGACAGACTGGAGACAACAAGGCTGTGGAATGGGTCATGGGGTTGGGGACAAGGGTGTGGGGCGGGGCATGGAATGGTGGTTGAGGCACATAGTTGTGCAAAAAATTACATTGTGCTACAGCCAATGGATCCAGTGCTCATTTCATTATAGTGACCGATCTCAATACAGTGGTAGTTAAAATTCACAGTGATAGCTATCAATATGTACTTTCAGAAATAGTTGTCCATAATGTCCTGCCAGACAATACGACCTCTCAATGGTTCACATCTGTTATGAGGTGCCCTGTCTTCGCCTGCATCTTTTTCATCATCTGAGTCAGGGCGTGCAATGTAATCATCGGGAGGCATGGGTATATTCCGGATTAGGCACATGTTGTGCAGAATAGCGCAAGTGATGACATTCTTACCCACTTCTTCCAGAGTGTATATATTAGTGCCCAACCTGTCTGGTGGAGGAACCTGAATCTTTCCTTAAATAGTCCAAAGGTGCATTCTATGCATGTCCTGGTCCTCTTTTATGCCTCATTGTAGGCTCTCTGCTGCAGTGTGCCAGGGTTCCTCACTGGTATCAACAACCATGGTAGCAGCGGATAGCCTGTGTCACCTACAACATTACTGTTTTGCTTCATAATGCTAATCTCTTTCACTATTTTGCTAGTGGCCTTTGTGTGCCCATATGTGTGTAGGGCTGACTCCCTGTACTACTTGGGGATGGAGGTGCCGTATTGGCTGTGAGTGGGTACTGGCACGAGTATGCAGTATGTCCTCAGGTGTCTCTGTAGCTAGCATTAGTTGGATAATGAGCAATGCGATAATGAGTGACACATGGTATATGTTTTATGGGACTTGTAGCTTCCTCACATACAATCTCATGCCTGTCTCCGTGTGTGCCTTGGTTCATCACCATCCTCAGATCCCATACTTACCCAAGAGACAGGTATGCTGTTCTCGGTGTGTGTCCATTTATGCAGGGAGGGTGCTACTTCTCAGGACCATGGAATCATACGTGGAACCTGGGATTCGCGCACAGCAGTGGTTGATGATCAGATCTGCATCACAGGTCTTCTGGATGTTCATGGAATGGTATTGCTTACAATTTGGGTATGCAGGCTCCCCTGCCTGGAGGGAGCACCAATGCCACATGTGTGTAGTGAAGTGCTGCAATGACATTAGGTAAATGGGTGATGGCATTGAATCATGCCTTTGCTGCATGCACCTGGGCATGTGTGCTGGGCAATGATATGTGTTAATGGGATTGCCTCATGAGCGCATCCAAAACTTGCTCCAGCATTATTGAGAATGTGGCATGTGGCACAAAAGTGGAGGACGGACACCAATTTCAGCAGGGGTGGGATTTCAGTTCTGATGTGTATGGAGCTCTGGATATCTGTCTTATCAGAGTCAGCAGGTCTGCTATGGTGTTCCGATCCAAGCAATACAGCAAGACCAATTGTCCATCAGTAAGAGCACACAGGGATGGACGTACATGGCGTATGGCCAACCTCCACAACACACATGTCCTCCGTCTTTGTGCTGCCTGTATCCTTCCATGTAGTGGCCTTGCATGCTGCTGGAGCTCAATGAGCAGCAGCAGGTTGTGGATGCTGTAATGCAGATTTGGTTGTGGCTGCATATTGCTTGGAAGTGTGCTTGAGGAGATTGTGGGCCTTAAGTACCGTTTTGGAGGCTATTATTGCCTCCTGCTGTAGGTAACTGCACTGCATGTTTGGCAATATTTCCACATGCAATATGGTGGAATTAGCATCTGTGATTCTGGCAGAATTTCCATCAGCGGTAATTCTGCTGGGGCTAATTCCGCAGGCGAAATTAGCGTTGATTTTCAGTGACCTCTTACTCGGCAGAGTAGTAAAGGTGGTTGTAACAGATTTATCACTTGCCACCGGACTTGGGTTGAGGGCCTTAGAGTTGACAATAGCAAAGGGCAACACACTATCAAAAGCTGTTGAAAAATCAATAAATAATAAATTTAAGGAAAATGTATCTAAAGATAAATTCCACTGTCCTTATTATCCTTTTCAAATCTGCCTGCAAATGAGTTAAAATCTGATTTTCTAGTGACCAGTCCTCCAAATTCCGCTGAAGTCATTTTGCCTATTCATTCTCTAGAGCATCAATTAAGGCTATCGGATAGTAATTTAATTATATTACTCTGCTTTTGAAACTGTCACAAGGCACACAATGAAATAAACGCACAGATTCGGACATCGTACGGGCCAATCAAAATCATGCTGCTTCCGCTAACTTGCCTCCTTTAAGGCAAAAGGGACAAAGGAGTAAAATAATACATACATGCAGCCCCCATCAATCTCAATAAGAATAAGTATGTTAGAAAAAATCAATAATGTGTTTTAAAACAATGCAAAAGATGCTATACTGGAAATGCACTGCACGCCACACCATAGGAAGAAAATCAAGTACAATGAAAAGTGACCAAGCTCAAACAAGCTCAACCAGCAGCACACTAACAACACCGGGTATTGTGTACAGCTGGGGAAGAGGGAGTTATGAAAATACAAACCCTGGCCCTTTCCTGTCACAATTCCACCCTTTGTCTGCCTTGTTTACGTAGCAAACAATATCGAGGGTCCTCTCTGGTGGTCCTGTGGTACAGGCTGTAGGCAGTCAACTAGACCAGAATTTATGACGGTGTGGCTACCCCCACAGCACCCTAAGTCCAGTGTGTCTGCCGCCTCTTTCTGCATGCTTTCCTCCTTTCCTGGCATGATTAGATGTTTCAGACAAGCTCCCTTCTCCTCTCTAGTCACATAAATATGGCAAATGTGTTTCACACCTAGACGGTAATGCTCCACACTTTAGGAACTGCGCCACACTTAGTTCTGGTGAAAAAGGTATATGTTTAATATATTGCCCTTTCCAGATAACACGTGTTTCGACACACAGGTGTCTTTTTTTAATCAGGGCTAATCAAACGAATCTTCCACATCTAGGTTTCCAATTCAAAGTATCAAAAAATGAGTGACATTTTTTGATACTTTGAATTGGAAACCTAGATGTGGAAGATTCTTTTGATTAGCCCTGATTTGAAAAAGACTCCTGTGTGTCGAAACACGTGTTATCTTGAAAGGGCAATATATTAAACATATACCTTTTTCACCAGAACTAAGTGTGGCGCAGTTCCTAAAGTGTGGAGCATTACTGTCTACTGTGATCTTGAGGGGTCGGGGTCTGGTGCCCCTTTTTCCGCCCCACACCAACTGCGACACAATCTCAATTTGTACTAGCAGCCAGGCGCATGGGACTGTAAATTGGTACACAAAAAAAAAAAAGAACTGTGCTATAGTGCGTTTCACACCTAGTTACAATAGCTGAATGGTATCTGCTTGCCTCCAAACAGCTATGTGATCCTATTCTCCCTAGTGCTCCCTCCTTCCTTGTCATCATAAAAAGATGGCAAACCACGCAATCTTCTGCCGGCAACCAACTCTGGGATGTTCTACTCCTTAGTCATTGAGAGCAAATGTCACAAGCATCTATCTTGTCTTTCTGTGAAATACAGATTGCTGCTTTTAAATCATATTTCCTTTGAATTAAACTAGACAGCATTTGATGATATTCTTTTAAACTCTGTCTTCAAAAACACTTCCTATGTTCTTTCCTTTAAACTAAAAATTCCTTTCAAGTGATTCCATCTCTTTGCAAAAATGTTAAATGCAATTATGCTTTGCTTGAGCCCTGTGTAAAGTAAAAATGCTCCTTTCGGAAAATCACCCTTACTCATCGCCTTAACATCAGCTCTGAAACACAAAAGCTAACACCCTCCTCCTTCCCTTAAAGTCTCCCAGTGACAGCAAAAGAGCTCCTGGAGCAGAGTACTTTTATAGCCAAGAAATCTACCTACATTAACTCCACTACCCAAGTCCCTTAAAAGTTTGAAAAGTACGGCTAATACCAAATACAGTGAATATTCTGTTAATTTGGGATTTGGCTGAATTTTCACCCAGTCTATTTTAGGGTATTTATGCGTGTGCTTTGTAAAACTATATAAGTGTTATGGGTGCAGACATTGGCACAATTCTTTCCTGAAATATGAGTTTTCCATGTTTTTCAGGGGAAGAAATAATTGCTAAATTGCATAGACCAAAATCTCTTACACTCGAATCTAATTTACGTTTTCTTTGGTCTCGAAACCTTCAACATGGCCAAGGATCAAAAAAGTACTAACACATCAGCAATGATGACTTGCTGATAGATGAGGCATCTCTCGCGTATAGTTTGTGTGCTGCACTTTAATATTTTGCGTACATCTTTTTAATTTGACTAATTACTCAGTATGTGCTCCAAAGCATGTTTTATTATTTGTGTTAATAGAATTTGACGAATGAGGCAGCCATGGTGGTTTTTAACAGCCACGAAATAATTATTTCCCACATTTAATTTTCAAATTAATTAAGGAAGAAATGTCAACCCCGTCCATTGCCCGGGAATCGGGCCCAGTGAGTACAGTGACAGCACAGTGATACCTCTACATACTAAGATGATTCTTTCTGTATGAAGCTTTTGAAAAGAGGGCACGGAAATCTCTTTATGTCCAGTTGAACTCAAACTATGACGCACTCTTGTATTTTCATGTTTTCTTGAGTTAGGCTAATGTACTGCTCGATGAAGTATCGCGTGGACTGAAAGCGAATGGTTTTCAATTGAAATGGCGATGTTTCAGTCATCACTGTGTTGCATAATATGTATAGCACCAACATAAGAGAACTACATCGCCAGGCATGCCCCAGTGATGTGTCTGCCACCAGGTTGGAAAATGATCCTTGAATAAGTACATTGTGCAGCCCCGCTTTTGCTTTCTCGAGTCTCTGAGTAAAAACACAGCTTGGGGGAGGATATAGTACCAATGTTATAGTCACATCTTTCCTTCATTACAGTTTTCCAGTCGAAGCTCGTGATCTGTATCTTGTGGTCCATGCACATTATTGGTACACGTTTCCTTAAAAAAGGGCCTTGGCAAAGCAACCATGGAAGAGTTCCACTCATTTGATTGGGCATCCCAGCACGGCTGCTGTCGAATGTTGTTCGAACCACACCACCCATCAACTATCTTTCATACTTTAGAGCCGAAGACCATGCCGCAGCTCTGTTAAGTTTTAAGTGGTATTTCTGAAAGTAGCATTGCTCACAACCCGGAAGTGCTCAGTGCAAGGGAAGAGGTGTCTTAACGCATCTCGTCAAAACAAACACGGACAATTCCCGCTGCTGGGTGGCGATATGTTCTGCGTCACTGGAATATCCCTGGGAGAGAAATTTCAGCCTTTTAATGTGCCGTGGCCTTCCTCGGCTGTAAACCTGGACTGGTATGTCTGAGTCAAGCTGTGCTTCCGCGAGCGATTCTCCAGTTGACCCTTCTGAGCTTCTGACACTTCCTTACAAATGATATGAAACCAAGCATCGCGTGGTTTCCGGACAAGTCCCGAGGCCATCATTACAACCCGCCATTCCATTCTGCTATCCATTACTCCGGGATAGTTCCGAATGCGAGCACATTTATGAAAATAGCCCCGAGTTCTTCTCGTGTTTCTTTTTCCACTTCCTTCAGGGCTGCTTCTGAAACAGCATGATTTAGACCCTTCTTCTTGTCAAATCACATTAATTGCGCACCAAAAGTATCTGTCCCCTTCATCAGAATAGAAAATGCATTCCTGGATTTTAATTCTGCAATTCCTTATGCCATATAGATTTAAGCGTCGCGGCACCTGGTGCAATGCACCAAGTTTATTAATCTGCATATACGATTTCATCATTCGCTTTCTGTTCTTTGTTCTTTCACTTAATCCATTTTATAAATGAGTTTGCCCAGTGGTTTAAGCGTAATAAGAAATTGAGGTGGGTCTAAAGAGTCACATAATATTTTGGGGAGGGATCTAAGAACTTTCACCGGAGGCCTTACAGCCCTAAGTAGCTAAGGAACCTTTAAAAGACGTGTGACTTAAGTGATGCGTCACGTTTTTGTAATTGGGACAAAAGGGAGTAAAATCTGCATTGAAAGGTGTATCTCTGGGCCAATGTAGAGCCTCTGCCCGTCTTCACAGTCCAGCCATTTTCATGTATCCACGCACTGCATTCACCCAGTAAAAATAAACTGAGATACTATGGAGGACAGTAAACAGAGAATACTAGGTGGTTCAGCAGCTGTGTTAGCGATGTGACCATGATGAAAGATGTGTTAGAGTGAAAGCAGAGAAAATGAGGGACAGAGGCAGGTTAGAAATGAGGGATACATGTTAGCATGAAGGCAGATGAGAGGTAAGTTAAGAGGATAACTCGGAGGCGAGGAGGTAGGCTTTCAATTTGGCTGTGAACAAATAGCTGTCGACAGTTTCTCGGGTGTCAGGGGAAGAGCATTCCATGCAAGTAGAGCAAGAAGAAAGAAAGAGCAGAAGCGAGTGGAAGCACACTGAGGGAGAGGGGCCACAAGTGTAGTCGAAGAGGCAAAGCAAAGATTACAAGAAGGCTTGTAGAGTTGGATAGAGAAGGATAGATAAGGTAGTGCCTTACCATGGATAGATTTGTGAACCAGGAGAAGGACGTGTTTTGCATCATCAGCCATCCAGCCTGGTGAGAGTAAGAGGAAGTAGGTTTGAAGTCTGGGAGTTCAAAGAGATTCCTAGTAGCGAAGATGATCTTGTCTAGAGGGCAGACAGCATAGTTGGGGAGATCAAAGAGGATGCTGGCATAGTAGTCCAGTTTAGAGAAGGCAAGAGTGGTTAGGAGATGCTTGGCAGGGTTGAAAGGAAGAAGGTGCCTGATTTTCATAATATTTAGGAGGTTGAGGCGAACTGCTGTTGCAGTTTTGGAGATGTAACTAGAGAAGGTGTGAGAAGAGTCATAGATGATGCTGTGGTTTGTAGCTAAAGATGAGTAGGGGAGAGTGTGAGGTGTGAACTGGATAGGCATGGGAGGAGATGAGAATATTGCACAGGGAAATAGAGCACCTCTGTTTTGGAAGAGTTTAACATCAGAGTCTTCAAAGCATTCGAATATTCAATAGCAGAGAGACAGTTTGAAGTTTTGCTAGAGAGATCAGAGGAGAGTTCTGGAAAAGAGAAGAAGATTTGGGCATTGTCCGCAAAGAGGTGGTACGAGAACCCAAAGGGGGAAATTAGTGTTCGAAAAGCAGAGGTGTAGGGTGTAAAGAGGAGAGGGCCCAAGCCTTGTGGAACACCAACAGTTAGAGGAGTGAGTTGTTCCAGGAGGCAGAGAATTGGCATGGTGCAAGGCAGCATGTCATCCAGGCAAGGGCTCTAAGGATAATCCTGGGAAGAGAGAGAGGGTGACCGATAGTGTCAATGGCAGGGGACAAGTCAAGGAGAATTAGAATAGAGGGTAGGTTGGAGTGCACTAAGGCCTATTTTTGGGTGGTATCTCAAAGTTTGCGAATGTCTAAGACATTGGGGAGATCGTTCAACACAACCCTTTTCTGCACATTAGAGTAGTGCAGAAGGAGAGACAGAAGGCGAAGGTTCGCTGGCAGGTTTGGGTCAGCCCCTTGCTTTTTTAGGAGAGGGATGACCATGGCCATTTTAAAAATATTGGGAAACCAAGCAGAGTCGAGGACAGATTGAAGAGTTCACCAGGGTGATAAGCTACTAAAGGGGCAATATGCTTGACTAGCATAGGAGCAAGAGGGTCTGATGGGGCACAGGAAGGCTAACATTCATCAGTAGAGATAGGACTTCTCCAGTATTAGTGTGGGAGATAGTGGCAGAGAATGGTAGAGTAGGCAGAGTGTAGAACATAGGCAGAGGGAGTTTGAGGAAGGTCAGGAGAGAGTCTATAATTTTGGAAATCTTTGCAGCAATGTATTCAGCTAGGTCATTAGCTGTGTGAGTGAAGTTTATATTCATGGGTTTAGGAAAATGGAGCCCTGAGTTATGGAGTGCTAAGTAGCCAGCGAGGAAGGTTGGCGTGGGAGTCATTGAGGGTGAGGCAGAATCCTCTTTTAGGCTCTATCAAGAGAGGGCTTAGGAGAGTTCAGGGCAGAGATCTAGAGTTGCAGATCCTCCTTCGAGTGGGTATGCCTCCATTTACACAACAGCCCGAAGCATATCTGTGTGGAAACTGCATATGAATGTGGTAACCCATGGTTGAGGACACTGAAACTTAGGTGTGAAAGTTAGCAGTGGGAAGTGAGAGGAGAATGAGTCATATAATAGGGATTGGAAGCTGAAGAAGGAAGTGATAGTGGAAGATGCATCAGGTGTGAAGGAGGAGTGTGAGATCTCAGAGGGTGCAAAGGAGATGGTGATGGAAACAATGGAGGATCAGATAGGGATGGTTTGACTGTAGCATTAGTAGATGAGAGAGAGGAGATGAATAAGCAATTCAAAGAGTTACCCCCGGTGTGGTTTGGTAATTTATCGATAGAGTGGAGAACGTGCTCACTAATAAAAGACTGAAGCTCAGATTTCTGAGAAGCGGTTGGAGAGGGAAGGTTAAAGTCACCTAAGGGAATGAGGTGATGTTTAGTGGAAAGATTATCAAGGAGTTACCCAGGTTCATCAAAGATTGGTCCATTGGGACCAGAATGCTCCTAGGTGAAGATGATGTGAACCGAGTGAGGCGGAGCAGTAGTAGAGATGATGAATTCAAAAGCGGTAGGAGAGGATGTGGCATAAGAGATTTTTGAAGCTATGAGGCGGGAAGGGAGTTTGCGTCTGACTCCCCCACCTCTACCAGTTAGACGGGTATAGTGAATTAATTATAACTTGGAGCCGTGTAGGACCACGAGGGTGGCAGTGTCAGAAGGAGAAATCCAGGTTTCATGATAGCAAGGAGCTCAAGGAGTGGAGAGCTGGCATTAAAGTTGTCAGTGATAAAGGAGGGTTTGTTGCATACAGACAGAATTCCAGAGTGCAATGTTCAGTTGATGCAGTAAGGTAGAGTATTGAAGTTGAGTCTTGGGGGAAGAGGGGTGAGGTGAATTGATGTTAGGGGAAGTGTGGTTTGCTTGTCAGCTATGTTTGTTAGAAGTAGGAGGTGCAAGAGAGATAGGGAAGTGGGAGTTTCAGGACATCACTTTTATGATAGGGATAGGAAAGAAGGAAGTTGTAGCTTAATTGGTGAACGTGTAGGGAGAGGTGAGTAGGAGGAGCAGCAATAGCAGCAGGAGTGTATGCATTATCAGTGAGTAACATAGTGTGTAGAGACATCACAGTAATGAGCAAGCTAGGGGTACTCACAGGTGCAGCAGGCAGGAAGGCAAAGGCTCATAGCCGAAGAGGTAGAGGGGTTGGTTAATAGCTGGTCTTCAACCTTTGCTGTTCTTACCTGAACTGGGACGCTCCAGACTGCACATCCGTATGAGGTTCATATAAGATGTCACAGGCTATTGTCTACTGATTGCGTAGTCAACTAGTGGTTGGTCTCTGATTTCATCCCTGATGTTGCAGTGATGAGGCGATTTCTTCTTTTTTGGTGTTCCCAGAGGAGTCTCTTGTGGCCTTTAACTGGAGGTTGGGCCGAATTAAGTAAATGTAAGCACTTATCTCTCCTCCCATGCTATTCCTCCATCATCAGGAATGCCAAGGAAGCCCTGGCTGACATCCTATGGTAGCAAACTTAGCTTTGGGGCTTTTGTGTGTAAACACGAGTAACCAGTGTTCCCCTTTCTGTTTCATATCACATACAACTGGACCAGTGGAGGGTGGTCATTTTCTGTACAGAATAATCTGGGATTCCTGACATAGACATGCCAGCTGCCACAGCACACCTAAGAGTAGGCGGATAGCTATAGAAGGGAGAAGCAGAGACATTAGTCTTGGCATACATATTGGGTAAACCCGGATCGATTCCCCAGGACAGATCAGACCCCACCCAGAGACGCACTGCCAGGAGTGAGACAATCCAGGGAAGAACTTCATTCTCCTGGCCTACCGTAAACCAAAGAGGAATCACATAACCTGATTACTGAAGCAGTGAGTACTGCCATTAGTTGAGAGACAGAGGAAGAAGACCAAGATCCAAAAGGGTGTTACATGTATAAGGAAATGCATCAAGTTTGTTGTATGTTTTGGAAAACCTGAAGTTTCTCGTTGAAACTCCACATGAGGTGGAACATAAGGACTTCTTAAGCAAGTACGACCATCTGAAGCAGCGGGGTTCCATTTCTTATATCTGTGCAAAGGTTTCTAACCAGTGAATGACAAGACCCAGAGAAGACTATTCTACTGAATTCCTGATTAAAACATTAAAATATCCATTACTGAACACTCCTATCACACATTAAAAAAGATGTGCGACTATGCAACGACAACTGTAATGAAGAGATGCTTCCTAAAGAGGAGACTGATTATGGTAATTAAAGTAATACATTAAAACAAGAATGTGGAAACAATTCATACCTTAACCAGAATCGGAACAATATAAATGGTATAGACATTACATTCATCTTCTGTATTAAAAATGGAATAGGGAAATACATTTTGATGAAGAAAAGGAGGTAGTGCCAGGAGCTTTGATAGCAGCTAGAGGGTAGACATTTGAACAGACAGTAAAACAGTTGGAACCAAGATTAAATCATAGAGGCATTCTCATCCATCATAACATGTTTGTCATGTGGCAAGCTTTGATGTATCCATAATATTGTGTTATTTTTTCAATTATTTGTATGGTTATGTATATGTAATAGGATTAACACATTCTTGATTGGATTATTGTTTTATAGCTTTTATGCCATTATATTTAAATCTTATGGATAGCATTTTACTATTCTAAACCCATATATGGTATACATGGAGTTTAATGGAGGGTCAGAATTAATACCATGAGTTTCTTTTGCATTAGGGGTGTGCTTCTAATGTAATTCATCATTACAAGAAATTGTGACTCTGACTCAATTGGAAGGATGTGTCATTCATGATAAAACAAAAAATAAAAATAAAAGTAATCCCCAAACCATCCCATTTCTTTGATCAACAGTGGTTCAAAGCCACATGCAACAATATTGTTTAGCTCAGACTGGATTGTCGCAAGCACACAGATTCATTTTGGGTTTAGTGACAAATTAGAAAGTTACGAGTTCCTACAATGATAAATTTATTAAATAACTGTATCAAAATCTGCATTCTGCCTCAGTCATAAAAAATAAAAGCTCAGCAAAAAAGGCAAAAAGACAGAAGTGGCACTCAATTCTCTGCTGTGTTCACTGTGGATTGAACCACTTGATGAAAGCATTAGTTCTGCATAATCTGTTACAAAGCATAAAGATGGCAGTTGGAGCTGTGAGAAACCAGAAGGTGTATCACCCACTTGTCCCCGGGAATCTGTCATCCAGGTGGCCAGGACACCTCCATCGCTTTTGTATCCAGTTCCTGGGGGTGGACCAGTGCAGGAGGATCACCTGGATGAGGGGTCTTCGGGGAGTGGGACACCGGATGGTAAGATGCAGTATCCCCTTCCTTATAACACCTTTACCCCATCCTACCAAGTAATATATTTAGGAAATCCTAAACCCCCAACCTTTACAACACAAAAACGTTCTCAATGACAGCCCCCTATGAGAGAAAATGGACTAACACCCGAGCCCTGTACCTGACTTGTCACAATACAATGGTCGGGCAAGGTGAGGCAATTACTGATCATCTTACACACCTGACTTCCATTAAACTTCCTCACACGGATAAAAGGCGGATCACAAGAGCACACTCTGAGTGAGGCAAAGCACATGAGGAAACGGCAATTCCAAGATGGCAGTTTAACAAGAGGAGAAAGATGGCAAAACAGAAGGGAATTGAAAGGAGGGAAGTTCCCTTGACCTTTTCGACAAGGAACAGTTGCTTTCATAAACCCTCAAGATTGGAAAGCATAAGACCAGGAAAACGGGCTGAAGAATCCTGCATTGTGTGTGGGAGATACCTGGGGCCCTCCCGCATGAAGAATCAAGGCAGGGATAACTACCCGCTCTGGTACTCTCCTTGGCACCAAGAACAAAGTAGCATCAGGGAAATCAACACAGCCGGTGAGTTGGGGAAATGGATACAAGACCGGTCTGTGTTTAAGCCAAGGTTGCAAGCAGCAACATTGTATGGCGAGCGCTGGAACGAGCATTGTTTGAAATATGTGTGATAAAAGACACACGTAAAATTGAACTGTTAATGAGTGATTGAACTTTGAAACAAAGATATGATACCTTTTAGAGTGGTCTGGCACCACCTGGGTGCTCAATCGAAGGTCTCTGTAAGGTATCCAGATGAAAAGGCAAAGAGTTGCAGAGAGTTGTGAATCAAAGTGGTCCTGCCATGGGTCAAGCAAAACCCTGCACACAATCAAATGTCTTCGATGTTGATACAGTAAAGAACATTTGAGGCAAAGTTGATAAAGTTGGTCCGAGCCCGGCGGAGGGAGATCAATTGAAAGCTTTGTGTTAAAGTGGGTCTGAACCCGAGGAAGGGGTATCCGGGGTGAAGCAAAAATCATCCAAGAAGGTTTTGGGTTGAAGTGGGTCTGAGCCTGGCAGAGGGGGACCCAGGGTGAACAGAAAATCACCCTAGAATTTGTACGTGTAAAACCCTGAGAAAGGAACTTTGTTGTTTGTCATATTGCATCAGGACCTCTGGTAAAGATACTTTTAATCGCAGAGAGATTTTGACACAGAAGGCCATGATGTTGAAGTTTTGAACTGCACCCTCGTTCTAGAGAAGCCAGAGACTGTGCTAAGCTCGAGTGTGCCGCCTTGTCCTGTGCTGAAAACGTGGGGAAGAAAACCCAATGGTTTAAATATCCTGACATATAATTTCTTGAACACATTTCTTTGCATAACATTGTTTCCCACACTATTTGTATTTAGAAGTAAGGATTGGCAATAGGTTAATTAGTATAGGCCCTTTTATTTTGACAAGACACCACTAGGACTGTGTTATTATTATTTGATGGTCGTAGCTTGCTCCTGTCTTAGATTTAGGTTTTGATAGGCATTTTTCGAACCCAATTGAAGTTCAATAAACACCCTTGAACTGTGATCACTTGTGTCTGTTTTACTGTTTGATACCATGCCTTCATTACAGAGCCCTCAACAACACTTTACCCTGATAATGTAATAGTGCATACATCTACTCTGACGAGAACATGCCAGAAGCAAAACATTTTGTAAAGTGGAACACTAGGAGTTTCTCCGTACACAAGATAAACAGTGTCTAAAAAAAATATTTTGGATAGCTTGAATTTGCTGGAGGTGAACAATACTAAAAAAGAGGATTTGCACAGTGGCTTAAAATAAGCATGTCAATGAACTGATGGATTCAGTATAATAAACGTTGAAATGCAAACATGTGAGTACATTTCCACCAACAACTTTAACTAAGCGAAGCTTTGACACATAAGGAAGAGGTTACACTGGAGTAAACATGCAAAAGAAGGAAGTGATGTGATAATTAATAAATATTTTTCAGGACTCTCAGCTTCATCCAAAATGGATTTAACAGCAAATATTTGAAGATCCAACTTTTCAGTGAAGGTGGACCATAAAGCTCAAGAAAGAAAATCAGCAGAGATGCTGGATTTTGCACATCAAGCTCCATTTCACATAATTTATGTATCAATAGAGATTACATATAATTTAAAGAATTTCATGAAAAAAGTAGGTGTTGCCAATGTGGCCAAGATGCAAGAGCAAAGAAGATGATATAGTAAATTGCCCTGATCTAAATCAGTATTGGAATTAATTACATTTACGATGTTGGATAAAGGGCAAGACAAAATAGATGTTAGCACTAAAATAGTGTGATAAGGTCAGTACTCTGTCCCTGTCAGGAGGAGGGAGGGGAGACCTGACACAAGACTGCCAAGAAGTATCCCTGACTGTAAGGGAAAAGGCAGCTGGGGGGGGACCCAAGTCCTAGCCCTTTCCATTGTGCCACCATGCATTTGTGCAGATCACTCAACACACCTGATCTTCCTCAACCAGTGCCTTGCCAGTGTCCTTCTGTCAATTTCAGACCATTCTGGACCAGAGCAGCTGAGAGGCCTGAAGGATCGACCTAGAAGTTTTATGGCCATGTTGCAGTAGCCTAAAGACAAGGGGCCTCACTATACGTGAGCTGGTCTGGAAATAAAGATGCCGGTAACAACATTACTGACACCATTTCTGGACCAGCTCACTTTGAATCTGCCAGTAGGGGCTTTGAACTACCAGCAGGCCTGACCTGCCAGTAGTTTAGGCTGCTACGGGCAGGTTTTTCACTGAAGCACTGTTACTAACTGTGCAGGTGCTTCAATGTTCCCATTCCCGGTGAAGTCCTATGGAGCAAAGGGCAGGCCTTAGTCCCCTTCTTATGCATTTTCTGCAGAGATACCGACTTGGATGGAAAGTCTACAGTTGGATTCACAGGGGAGAGCTGGCCCATCCTTGGGAAGGGAGGGAGATTTAAACAGAGTCAGTCAACAGGAAGATGTGGGTTTTTAGGGTGAGGTCAGCAGTGGAGGATGAAGGGGACGGAGAAAACAAGAAAGGAGCAGCGGTTTGAGGAGGAGATTCATGGAGAAGGTGAGGTATTGGCTGAGGAGTGATAGTGGTTCTTCAGTGTGAGCGTGTGCGAGACAAGTGTGTAATGAGTTTAGGGTAAGGTGTGACTGTGAGAAAGGCTGGTAGTGAGTGAAAGGAGGCTGTTTGCGTAGTTTGAGTTGTAGTGTTGGAAGAGAGTAGGAGTGGTGGGAGGAGATTAGTACTGGTGGGAAGAGAGTAATAGTGGTTGAAGAAGAGTAGCAGTGGAGGTAGAGGTAGAATGGCATAGGACAAGTAGTAGTGTGAGGAGGACAGTAGTAGTGCGAATGGGAAGAAGTAACATCAAAGGGTTTTAGGCAGGGGATAGGAGGAGTGAAACATCAAAGGGAAAGAAGACCGGTACGGAGAAGTTCAGGGAGAAGGATCATCTACAGTAGAAGGGAAAGGTGGACCAGGGCATGAGTGGAATAGACAAATCACACGGAGAAACTGCAATGTGCAGTTCCCAACGCCTCATAGAAAATGAACACATGGTGAGAATAAGGAATTAGGAAGTTCCTGAGGGAAACAGTGAGACTGGTTTTAGGGATTCTATTCATAGTATAAAAACAAGCAATAAGACAGCAGGCGTTACCTTTTGGTAGCACTACCTTTGAGTTTGGGACCTCTGGGCTAGGATGGAACTCCAAATGCCAGCGAGAGAAAGAGAGATCGCTCTAGGCACCCACATAATCGTAAAGAAAACCCTTAAACTGCCCTTGAGTCGCCTAGGGGTACTCTGCACCATCTGTAACATTAGGTTGAGTTATACCCAGGAGCTGTCGCTACCCTCTCAGCAGTTCATTTTTATAGTGCTGAAAGTGGCAAGAACACCAAGAATAAGTCCCTTCAATTTAGATGTGAATACGGCAAAATATACCACTACATAATCAGTTAAATCTTAACTGCGATTTCTGCACTGAAAGAAAGAAATATGAAATATGTTCCAGAAACACCCTGAAACCTCAATACCATTGGTATTTATTTAAAACACATAATATAATAAAGTATTATGTTACACAAAGAAATTAAACTGAACCCATTGCACTGTGATTACTCCCACATCCGTCTATCTCATCATCCCACAGGCATCTCTTAATGTCTTCTCAGTTTTTTTTTTCACCTCCATGGCTCCACCTAGGCCTAAGTATATTGTTACTTCCATGCACCAACCAGTCATATTTTGTCTTCTGTCTTTCTGGAGAGCATCTCTCGTAGGGACCTGCTGTGCTTGCTTTTGTTGAAATAAATGTGATCTGTTACTGGGAAATCTCCTGCATACCCTACTAGGCTGGAGCCAAGGTGGTAGTTTGAAGTGAAAAGTCCAGCAAGACGTCCATCTGAATAGGCGGCAGTGTCCCTAGTGCATGGTATGGACCTGATGCCAGGGACCTGTGGAGCTATGAAACAGCTTGCATGCTGGTCTTCTTCATTTTTTCGAGCAAGCATTAATACAGGAAGAGGCAGAGTCAAACGTTCCAGTGGCGTGGGTACAGAATGCTTTTGGGGGAGACATTATTGTTTTGAGGGTGCCCATTTTCCACTAGCCCTGGGGCATGAAGGGGATAGGGTATGGTTCACGTGGACTGAAATGGGCAGAATCTTGGTTGCCTAGGGAAATGCATTCTCGCCAACGACCTGCACACATTGTCCTCTAGTAGTATGGGTAAACATAGCAAAGAAGAGGCACAGGGAGCCCAGTCCCTTCATCACATCCTGTTCTTTTCTCATACTTTCCCTATGCTAGGAGGAAGAAGTATAAACATGTCTCTAGGTCTAATAGCTGAATTAGTAAGTCGACCAGACAAACCTTAAAAGAAGAAAAAAGACTTACAAGTGAAATAGTCAGCACAGGCCTTCTTCCTTCTCTACTTCTTCATCTGTTTCCTTTCCTCCGTCTCTGAGGGAATGGATGAAGAAACTAAGGGGAAATACTTGAACACTGAGGCAGTAGAGGTGATGACAATCACGTGTTACACAGGATGCATTTCCATAATACAGAAGAGCTGCTGCAAGCCTCACTGTGAAAAAATGTAGGGTTTCTGCCAAGAAGTGAATTCCACTTATCTGCAAGGAATGGGGAGAACTGGTGGGCATTTCAGTCCTCTGCTTTAAGGCAAACCTAAACTGGCTGCAAGAAGAGAAAGCCTCTCTACAAACTTCACTGGAAGCGAATTTTGTTATCATAGTCCTTCAAACATAGACAATGCATGGCCCCAGAAGAGGGTGCAGTCCGGGACATCTGGCTTTGAGGAATGGCACCTATGTCTGATATGCCACCCAGGCACTCCTGGATGATTTACATAGGGGCCATATACTTAGTCGATGACAGGGCAGGACTATGGGGATCTGGTAGAAAATACATGACCACAGATAGAGATCCTTTCTGATCTTGAACTTGATGGGGTGGGGGTAGCGTACCTTACCATAGGATCAGCAGTTGCAGGCAGAAGGCAGGTTCATACCTGTTATTGGATGATAGACTCTACCCAGAAATCCATGGCTTTGCAAATACCTTTTAAGGGTGCCAAGAATTGTGTGGATGATTTGGAGAAGAGAGTCCACAAGTTGTATAAACAGGACAAGTCATCGGATCACCTGTACAAGAAGGTCAGGCCTCGCCCATCCACCTGCAAGCATCTCAGTGGTATGGGTACAAGTGAGTTGTCCATTGAATGCCTGGCAAGCAGCCCTTTAATGGCCCTTAAGAGATCATGCTTCCTCCACCAATGTCAGACCCCTTGACCAATCAACCAGTCCCTGATTGGGATGCTTCCTCCAACCAAAAGGGATCAGGGAATACTGAGTTTCTTCAAAAGGCAATGGAGGCATCAGTCAAAGACCCCTGGGTGTGGAAGATTATTCAGAGAGGCTACAGTGTATTCTTTTCCACAATCCCTCCTGAAATGGAATACGGTGGCCTACATACCTAGGAAAGGGTAGATATTCTGAGTCAGCTTCAAAAGGGTGTGGTCCACAGGGTTCCCACACCCAAACTAGAAATGGGGATTACTCTATCACCTCTCTCATTACAAAGGAATTAGATACATTTTGGATGGCACTGCATTTAAGAGCAGTCAGCAGGCTTGTAGTGGAGATAAGGTTGAAAATGGAGTCTCTTCAGAGAATCATTCCTCTTATCGCCAGCAGTGATTGGCTGACCCCCCTGGACCTGAAAGATATGCAACTCCATCACCCATTAAACTTGAGGAGGATGAGAGGCTTCTTCTGGTTTCAGTCTAGAACCAGCATTTGAAACATACCGCCCTCCCCTTCAGTTTCGGTTCATCCAAAGGTTTTTTTACAAAGCTCTTTGCTTCACTAGAGGGACTTCTGCATAGGAAGGGATTGATAGTATTTCCTTATCTAGCTAATCCAGTGAGCAGACAGAGAGTGAGCACAAGTTGATTTATTGAAAACCATCAGATTGTTGAACAAGCAGACCAGCTCAGACTATCGTCAGGGAAATAGAAATACTCTATAGACTGGACATGGAGCCTACACGCAATGGTTAAGGGTCCAGGGGCTGATGACAGCTCTAATTGGATTGAGCTAAGGTTTTTCTTGGCCCAGATCAAATGGCTCCCAGTTCATGTTTGGTCGGGCAGCACCACGACTGTGGCTTACATCAGTCGGCAAGGAGGGACTCATTCTGTCTTCCCACACATGGCGGGTCAGTGCCTGGGGAAATGGGCAGAAAGTAAACTGCTATCTATCTCAGCATCCCACATCATAGAAGTTGAAAATGTGGCTGTTGGTACCCTGAAGCATTTTATCAGAGTACTGTTATGATAGGTCAGCTGACCCTGGATCACTTTGCTTCCAGAGACATCTCTCTTGTAGTCTGCTTCATATGCAGGTTCTCGAATCTGAGAGCTTGGGAAACGGATTGCCTGTCAACTCCCTGGCACAGGAATTCCTACATGCCTCCCCATCTATTCCCATCCTCGCAAGGGTCCTGCACAGAATCAGGAATTCTGTATGCAGGGTTCTAGTGATAACTCCTTTCTGGCCCAGAAGAACTTGGTTCTTCCGTCTCCTCATTTTGGCATCTTTACTTCTGCTGAGGTTTCCTCAAGCATTGTGTCTCTTCATCTGTGCCTCCAAAACAGCAATTGGTGCAGGGTGGTTGGTCCTTGAAAGGGAGGGGTTTGTTTGACAGGGGGCGTTTCCTCTTCCATCAAAGGGTCCAGACATGAGTCTACTATCAGGCCGATGACAGACACTGGAGGACTTCTCCATCTGGTACACGTCCGGGGAGGTCCTTCTGTTAGAATGTGAGGACCCAGTTATCACAGACTTCCTTAAGTATGGGTTTGCTTCTTCCTGATCAGTAATAATAAATAATTCTATTTGCCTGCCTTTTAAAGGTAATTGATTCAATACTGCAACAGAATAAAGACAAACATTTAATGCGTGAAAAATTACAAGACATTATCAAACCATATTGCACAGACACTGGAATGCATGTACATCATGACCATATGCGGGATATAAAAGAACAATATAAAGAATATTTCCTCAGGTACAGTCTGAGGCAATCCAATACAATGTTTGGCAGGTTCATGCATAAAACCAAGTCCAGCAAGATTCATCAATATTCAGTGGACGTGAACCTTTGGTTTATCTGTGGTACATCAAGTCATGCAGGAAAACGGACACAAAGTTCATCGATAGTCATTGGACATGAACCAGATAATTAAAAAATATATACAGAGAAATATAAGGCATGAGTTCCAGGATTGCGATGGTCAGGTCAACGCATGTAGATGTTTTTGCGAGTTATCATTACTTTGCCTTACTCAGGAGCCAATGCTTAGTTAAAATGGGCATCTTGCCAAAATTAAATAACAGAGTAATTAACTTTCACAATGAGTGAGAAAAATGGAATCTCAAATGTCAGTGCCAAAAGTAAAGAAGATGAGCTCAACATTTGGTCTGTAGTTTTTACCCTCAAGAAGAAGAACATTAAATGTCCATTGGCATTAGTGACAATATGAAAATGCCCTCTGTGGAGTAAAGGGTGCTGCTGTTGTCTGCTGTTCGGCTGGTGCACAGATGTGAATTGACCTGAAGTGAATTGGAACGGGATCATCTTTGAACTTACCAGAAAGGCGTAGTTCCACTCCAACTTGCGTCAGACTGACAACAGCTGGAGCCGTCAGCGGTTGAAGCGAGCGGGGACTTGGGGACTTGGAGCGTGCTTCCTGATCTGTCACGTGACCTAAAATAGCCACACCCACAGGAAGTTTCCCTGAAAAGCAGCACAGAGTGACCCTTGCGGCGTGAAGCCCGCTGTGGAGTAAAGGGCGCTGCTGTTGTCTGCTGTTTGTGGCTGGGAGCGGCGTAGATAACAGCCAACACACAACCAAGGGAGGTATTTGGCAGCCGTCTTGAGCATCGATCGCCATGCGACGGACCCCGGAAGAAGAGGGACAGCGTATGAGGAGCCAGCGCCCCAGAGATGAATCAAACTACAGGCTAGAGCACAGAAGCCCCCTGAAACCTGCCCCCCCTTCTTAACTGGAGGTAAGAGAGTGACTGCTAAAACAACAAAGATTTCCATCACAAACATTTTGCTGCAGAATGCATCCCTGCATTCTATGATGGAATCCTCACACCCCCTCAATCCTGTGTCTGTATGTCCCCTTTACCATCTTTGGTCGGTGAAACGCAGGGCCCGAGCTTGGGTGAGTTCTTGGGGAGCAAGCCGGAGCACCGGCTCTGCGACTCCCTGGCCTGTCCCTGTACCGACAACGAAAGCATGAGACTCAGTGGGGGAGGGGGGATTTGCGTGGCAGAGAACCTAGATATAGTTGAGCTCAGCAAAAGGTCCCTGATATCTCTACTGGTGCAGGCTCTGGCTACGGCTTTAGGGCCCCTGGCGCAGTCCCCCCATGCCCAAGCTGCAAGTAAAGCAGATCAGTCTGTGGTTACTCGACTGAAGATCCCGGCATCCGTGGGAAGACCTGTGGTAGGCGCGTGTGCGGAGCAACTGACAACAAGCTTGCATGAAGACTTGGGTGTCGTAGTCTCAGGGGTATGTGACCTGCTGTCCACTCTGGCCTCGGATCCACAACCTATTAACAAACTTCAAGTGACTATCGACATTCACTCCACATCCAAAACAAAGGATATTGAGAGTTTGTCCTCAATCTTAACAGAGCCCAATTCGCACGATGCTGACCTCATCAACAACTCAGAATCTCTTAAAGAGACATTCAATTCCTCAAATACCATTTTTGAACATACTGAACTTTTGGATGCCATCAGAGAGGCTGAAAACTGCTTAAACTCAACAGATGTGGAAACCCCTCAAATTAACCAGAAAACAATAACGTTTGCAAAAAAACAAACATCACTGTCCTCAAGGAAAACCCATTAAAAACAAAAGAAGAACACCAAATCAACATACAAAAAAGGGAAAACACGTGGATCCCTGCCAATAATTCAAAAATAAAAGGAATCACCCCACAGACCAACGGAGAGTGAAGACAAATCATCAAGAATCTACAAAAAAATGAATCTAAAATCAAAAAAGATACCAGAAGACTCAGCGCTTCTCCATTTCTTCTTTAAAAAGAAACATGACGAGCACCATACTCTAGGCGAATTATCAGATGTGGAAATACTACAAGGAGCGGAGCTAACTCCAATATGGAACCAGGCGGTCCCACAGGTTTTCTCCTGGGATGGCATAGATCCATAAAAGAACAACCAGCAAGACCTCTCTAACGAGTTCCCATATCGCTCACAATGTCAAAGTTCGACCAACGTACCGGAGTCCCGTCCGGAGAACAACAGTGTGAAAACATATTTGGATGACCCGCTGAATAGGGGGGTTAAAGACTCTGAGGCGGCCATGAAACCAACTGTTAAGGAAGTGACCACTGAAAAGATGGACCCACAAAAACCACCTCTTCCTTTTCCGTCATCGATTGACAAAATTACTACTCCGTCAAATCAAAATACCAAAGAGGCACTCTTGGCCAACAAGAGCAGTGTGCAGAACACACTGATTCCCCCAGTAGACAGGGAAAAAACTCCAGGGACAGAGCCTCTATCAGATACAACAAGGGAAGGCCCGTCGCTGGTACCAGTCCTCCTGAACCCACCAGCACCCAAAGATGCTTTGCGGCTCTCGGCAAGTGAGCCAAACGACCTTTCATCAAGAACGAGCAGTAGCTTGGACTCCGCGAACACACCTTCCCGTCTATTTTATAGAAGGCACCCAACATCAAGACTGTCAGACCTGATAGAGAAGGACTCATCGTAAAAAAAACAGACTTGATGGCTCTGATGTCAACCATTACCATTGCATTGGCGCCTTTCGCAAAACTTTACGAGGGGATAAACGACATGCTAAAAGACCATTCCACCCTCATTGCTATGACACACACGAAAATGACCTATCTTGAAGGCTACATTAGGGCGTGTGAAATCCAAAAAGAACCTGTATGCAACAACACGACACACATTAGAGAGATCAGTAAAATTCAAACAAAGGATCGAAGTACAGAAACAGAAAATCTGACTCGGCTATCAAGAATGACTCAAACATCATCAACTAAGGTGTCGAAACCCATTGACGTACCAACACAAAATGACAACAGCACAGAAGTACCAGTCTCTCAGAGTAAACGTACTGTGAAAACCATGAAGAAAAGTACACTCCAATTACCGTCGACAAGCTACACCAGGGAAAAAAGGAAGACAGTCGAAAAAGATGCTGACCCCTTGAAGCAAAATCTAACAAAAACAAGGTTGAACGGATGCATCGTATTGGAGTTGAACAGAGATACAAAAACGCAGGGATTTGTAGAAGTGCTCCCTCCTCCATCGCAGAACCAGAATGCTCTCAAAGATGTCATATACCCGGCATGCCTGCCCCTAACAAATGCAAAAGGACCAGTAGCAACGAGTGTAACTTTCGTGGAGAAATTGACGCTGCTGACTCCAGGGGTCGTCAGACCGCCAAAAGTGAAGACGAAAGGGAGCTCTCAGTTCTAGCACGACCTAGAGACAAAACAAAACTGGTAGAAACGCCACCGTCTAAAGCACTCTGTGCTGATTTAAGCCAGACCTACACATCAGATTGTCGAGTGATTGAACACTCAGGTAACGACACTGTTGACCTTATGGACCTATCGGTACATTCAAATGAAGATCCGGAACCTGACCTCTATCGTCAGGGGAGCTGAACAAACACCCACAAGACCCTCTCCAAAGAACGGAAAAAGGACAAATTAAGCTCTTACTCCCCACCATTCATGTCCTTGGCTGAAAGGAGGGAAAAGGCAGATTTATTGCATCAAGTGAGACCGGCTCATATAATACACATAACAAGTTCGTCTTTCGAGGATTTAGGGACCTGCGACGTCGTCAACTCTCATTCTGCTGACCGTCATAATGTCCCCCAGCGGGTGTCAAAGCACAGGTCATCACCCTCAGGGGTGGGAAGGAAAAGGCCGGACAATCAAGGCGCAAAAAATCAAAAAGAATATGAAAAGAGGAGAGGTCAGAAAACCCACAGAAGGTCAAGTTCAAGAGAAAGACCCCACTCCTAAAGGCAATAGAAAAATCTGACACAGTGATTCTAAACAGAAGGAACATCATGACACTGTTTCAGTGCATTCCCTCATTAAGAGTAATCAGAACAGAGGATATCAAAATTGTGGAGTTTGGAATCAAAGGCAAATTAGACAATGTCTATCTACACGTACCCTCTCTAGGGGTGCGTCTTCTAATACTGCAAGCGGTGGAAAGCCTAATTATTTTAGGTTACGACCTAACTGAATGTGGCACAAATGCAAGGACACCGGACTCAAAGTGTAGCTCCAAATCCAAGACCGACACCTTGCAGCAATCCCTTCGTAAACATAACACAAGGCCTCGCTCCAGCACAAGAACAACTGACTCTAAAGAAGCTTCTGCTAGAGATTATGAGCCAACCAAGAGAAAGGAGGACGAGGATTCTGTAATAATTATGGACGGGGAACCTCTTCCTTTTGACAAATCCTCAACAGAACTCCAAAAACTACCAGAAACAGACATTGCCAAATCATACTTGGACCCCTTGAATGTAGGCCGAATTCTCAAAGGCCCTCTGAAGAAACTGACGATAACATTCACACCGGAAGAGCGGAGCAGGGAAGTACCCGATAAGCAAAACCGAGAGAAAGAACCAGGTGCAACAAAGGAAGGGAGACAATGGTCTTGTATCTCGAAAGCCAACAAGTCTGGAAACTGAAGTTAGCCATTCCAGGAAGGGCAAGCTTCGGAAGAGGCATTTCTGCCCTCTCACACGGGTAGTATTCTTCTGAAATGTGGCTCCTGGAACACAAGAGGCTTTGATCACTTGTTGAGACCCTCCGACGTCTGCTTGGGAGACTATGACATTCTATGTCTCCAAGAGACATGGTTAAGGGACCAACCGTACATGGCGGATTCGAAACCTACTTGTCACCTGCAACAAAGGGACTTTTCAGACGTCTGTCCTCAAGCCTCCTGACCCTAGTTAGGTCCTACATTGAACTACAAGTTATAAAGGTGATTGAATCATCTCTGTTCTTTCAAGTCCTTCAACTAAAGTGGGAAGGGACCCATCCTCACAAGGCTCGCTCCACTGTAGAGGAGATCATAATAATCAACTCCTATTGGAATCCTATGGCTCAAATTGATGAACAATTTTTACACAAAGCAAACCTCATTCTTCAGAAAATCTCTTCGGAACACGACTCGGCCACCTGATAATATGCAGTGATTTAAATGTATCACACCCGGACGCGACAGAAGGAACAACAACGTCCCGTCTGAACATCTCGGCAAGCAAGAGAGGAATCAAGTGGGCAAAAATAATGAAGGTGTACGATATGTTAACCTTCACTCTTTAAGAGGAAGTAAGGAGGTTTTCATACCAACTTGGGAGAAAGGTGACTCAAGAGCAACATTAGATCATATCTTTGTCACCCAGGAACTCCTGTCCAATAGCATCAATTTTCGACTTCGTCCCACCAAAAACATCTATCACAACCTGCTGGAATTTACATGGACTTCCTTTCCGGAGAAAAGAATGCAGATGCAGTCCGAAATCGAAGAATCAGGTGGAAGAATAAAATTTAAAGTCAACGCTGGCGATGTGGGCAACCTGATTGAAAAATATACTGAGGTTGACACATGCAAAAAACAAACACCTCCGGACTTCGCACAACATCTAAACATATATAGGCACACGGTCAAGAACTTCAAGTCTAACCTGACTGGCTTTAGTCATACACATGACAAAGTTCTGGTCGGAGAGAGGAAGAAACTGAGGAAACTTCTCTGTCTGGCGAAGAAAACAAAGCTTATAAAGGACCTAAAGTCGGCAGCCGTGGCGAAGAAGGTGTATAAAAAGTGGCTAAAAGCACACAAAGCGGCAATGTTTCAAGCTGATGCTGAAGCATGCTTTCGGCTGTTAAACGGGCGCCACTCAAGGGACTTTTGCCAAATAATAAAATCCTCAACAAAAAGTTCAGCAAATAGACTCCATAACTGTGTTGGCGAACAGAACTGGACGTCCCACTTTACAGAACTCTTTAAAAATCCTAACTTAGAGTTTCAACATCCTCACCCAAAAACTGCAGTGGAATGGAAGATACCTATCGACGTAACACCTATCGAAACGAAAATTCGAAAACTGAAAAACTCAAGAGCACCAGGACCGGACGACCTGACACACGTACATTTAAAACAAGCTCCGGAGCAATGGGCTGTGTTTGTTAGAGCCGTCTTCGACAGAATAACAATAACAATAACAATATCAATACCTCTATCCTGGAAAAAAGCAACCATAGTCCCAATCTATATGGCCGGCACAAGAGACAACCCTAAGAACTAGAGACCAATAGCCCTGCTTGATGTTATTGGCAAGCTCTACTGATCCACGATATTGGACCTCTTTCAACTTTGGGCAGCAGATGCAGGTGTCACTGACCCATTTCAATCAGGCTTTGTTAAAAATCTCGGAACTTTGGTTAATATCCTCCTAATTAACACCTTAAAGGAGAAAACGAAAGATGGAGGACCCTCAATCTACGTGGCCTTTGTTGATGTGGTCCAGGCTTTCGATCAGGTCAACAGGGAGCTTCTTTGGGAAAAGCTAAAAAAAGAAACAAATGCCCAGATTCATCTTGGAACAAATCCAGGCACTTCATACAGAAACATCTATATCTGTAAGATTGGACCAACAAGGAACCATCTCCAAGCCTATCCACACATCGAGGGGTATCAAGCAGGGCTGTCCCTTGGCGCCGACCTTGTTCAGTGCGTACCTATGGGACTATAAAGACACATAGCCACAGGTCAGATCCTTCCCGCCGAATCTGGGTGGGACCAAGATCTCGCGTCTTTTATACGCGGACGACTTAATCATCTTAGACCAAACCCCAATTGGCCTTGAGAGGCAGCTTGACAACCTGAGCGTATATATAAAAAACAACAACTTGGAAATCAACACATCGAAAACACAAACCATGATATTCCAAAAATCATCTACAATAAAGACCAACTTTACCTGGCTCCTGGAGGGAGCAAAAATCCAAACGGTGGAAGAATTTAAGTATCTGGGTGTCATCTTGAGTAACAACCCCAAAGAGAAGAATATGCAACAAATACTGTGGGACAAGATGAAACGCCTCACCACCCAAGCAAAGAAAATCGAAAGAAAATTCTGTAAATTCTCTTTACAACCGATCATCCATTTCTACAGAGCAAAGGTTGTCCCTGCCTTTTTATACGGAACAGAGGCTTTCTTAATGCTCCCGGAGGACCTGTGGCAGAAACTTGAAAGTCTGTTCTGGAGGAGCCTGTTGAATCTTCCATCATCAACAGCGGTCCTGATCAGAAGGGAGCTTTGCATCTCATCACTAAGTGCCATCCTAGAGAGAAACTGTCTAAGTCTGTTCAGAAAATTGATTATACCTGACCGCCCACAAATCGTCAACATCATTCACAATGAACTGTATGATCAGAACTCCAGTGCTTTGAAACTATGGGAACAGAAAGTCAATGATATCCTTACTGCTATAGGATCCACAGAAGTGGACCTTATAAACAACCCAACAAAAGTGACAACTAAACTGGAAACGTGGGACTGGATAAGAACTCAAGACTCTGCTTCAGCTTACAAATCAGCATTGCACCTTTTATTGGTAAGCAGGAAACTGAATGATACAAGACCATACCTGAAGAAATTTCCAAATCGTCAGTCCCGGCAAACCTTCATGAGAGCACGTTTAAATATCATTGCAACAAATGAAGTTAGAGCAACCAGAGGGATTTCGACCTCCACTCATGCCGTTTTTGTGAGATGTCGGATCAAAAGGAAACTATCAGGAATCTCCTTTTGGACTGTAAATGCTTGGAGAAAGAGAGATCAACCCATATGTTCAAGGACCTATCGCACTACGACGAGGAGTTTTGGTGGAACCGCCTAATGGAGGGAGAGAGAAAGCAAGAGACCATCGCAGTGACTCAATTCCTGCAGAATATTGACCTTACGAGAGTGTAGAAACAGTCTATTTTGACTCTTATCTCATCTTTTCTCTCTCGCTCTCCCTTCTTAGAAACTTTTAGGATCATAAGTCTCTTTCTTTCATGAAGGATGTAAGAATTTTTTGTAAAAAAATATGCAAACATTTTAAATAAAAAAAATATGCAAATGCACATATTGTCCTAGAAAAAAAGGAGTGCATTTATTAGGATCTCCTTAGGGTAAGTGGAGTCAAGGCGAATATAAGGTTTGTTCAGGGAGATCATGGTGCTACAGTGTGTATATCATATTATACATGGACAGTTACCTTATGATGTGATGACAAGTGCTAGTAATAGTGCTGATTTTGAGGAGCGAGGGATTGATGCATGAATTTAACTGTAAAATGAAGGAAAATAATTAAGTGTCTAACTCAAGGGGTGAATGCAAGAGTCAATCACAAATGTAATGTGAATGGGAACTTAGTAGAAACGCAAGGTCAGGTCTTACCGAGGCAATTTGATCTTCATACAATGATGCACGAAGTATGCCTAGTACAATGTGTTCTAGCGCCATTTTATTTTCACACATACTTAAATAAGAGAATGGCATCATGACATCACCATGTATTTCAGGTGAAACGTGAGTGCAAGCACCAGTAACGAAAAAGACATCCGCTGCACTAAGCGTCACCATAAACATTGAGCAGAATAGCCCTTTTTTTAACCGAGTGCTGTAGTTCATGGCAATTTGCAATGTACTGGACCATGACCTCAACAAAGGAAGTCAAAATTGAAAACGGATTTAGCATCTTTGTCCATCAATGTCATCCACTTGGAAAAGTGAACAATATTACGCCAGACTCACATTTGAAATAGATCAAGCTGCATGATGTGATGTATGGTGCACAGTTAATTAGATGGAATTATGAATTGGTAATTGAGCCCAACTCTACTAGTTCTCATTTTAAAAATCCACTGGGCCTCTTTTAAAAGTACATTACTCTCCACATTTTCAGAACAGTTCATGTCATTAGCAGAACGTGTTTGGTAAATGTAATGTTGGACGGTGGGGGCTGAGATAGTTTTATATCTGATTCTGGAGCTCTGCTCAGCTATTCGTACATGGACATCCCTAGTTGTCTGGCCAATAGAGGATAGGCACAGCAGTATTTATTGCAGTAGACTACTTTTGTAGTTGGTCATGATCTAGATATTCCAGTCTCTGGACCCCACCATGAACCAGGTAACCTTTTTTGTAAACTTGCAAACAAAGCCTTCTTCCTATGGGAGAAGGCCCACTTGTGGTCCTAGGTTCCATGAATGTTCAGCTTTTTTGATCCTTATAGGTACTGAGTGAGCCAAATGATATTTGTGATTCTAGGATCTTTTCAAGGAACATAATGGTTGTCCGGTAATTCTTTTAAACTTTGTTTGACATCAGGAGTTTTGGGGCAAAAGGTGGACACACAGGTCATTGGGGTCTGTTTGTCTATGTGTTTGTCCCTAGGATTTCTCTATGGGTAAATGTTGTTCTTTTCTTAGAATTACTTTTTAGTTTTTTCGGGGAACCTCTATTTTTTAGTCAGTCCCCTAATATATGTGCCTGTTGGTAGAAGTCTTGCCGAAAACATACAGTTTCTGCATATTCTCAGAAATTGGCCATAAGGGAGATTGGCAATAACATTACGTGGATGATAGCTGGAATAGTATAGGAGGGTATTCATATCAGTGGCTTTTTTGATATATTGTACATTTTAGTTCGTCATCTTCCACTGATGATCAGATTCCTGCTCAGTGGGTTGCCATTAGGGTAGTTAGTTACCCTTGGGGGAGCTGGTGCAGGGTTTTACCTTGATGTCCAGAATGCTAAAAGGGTTTCCCATTGCTAGGCCTAGAATCAGTTCTCCAGTCCTTCCCTGGTACCTGCCTCTGGTGCCCAGCTCACTACAGGGACCACCCTATGAACCTTTACGCTCTCAGTTTTCTTGGTGTCCATGACATCTGCCAGAAGGATCCGATTGGGCACTACTATGTTATTCTCTGTGTCTTCAGGTTTCACCCACAAGTCTAATCCTGCAGTGTAATCCCACCCTTAGGGCAAGTGTCTCTTCCACTTTTCACCTCTGACAGGACATTTTAATTTGTGATATCCCACTGGCCACCCTCCTGCAGATACAGCATGCATCTTTTCAGGGCTTGAATGTGCAGCAGGTCCTCCTTTTATATGTAGAAACACAGCCATGTTTAAGGCCTGAGACAGAATACTTGTCTCATATGGTTTTGCAGGAAATTAGTGCAGAGCGTCTATTCTGACCAACAGCAAGTGTCTGAAGGAAGTGATCTGATGGGCCTGTCCTTTGGTGAGATTCCTCACCCCGGAGGCAATCAGGGATGCTCCACACAGAGGTTTAGTCTTCAGGACATCTGTAGGGCAACGTCCTGGGCATCACCTACCACATACATGGTCCACTAATGTCTTCATCCTTCTGGACAGGTGGTTGGGCATTTGCGCATGCTGTGCTGCAGGCTGCTCAGCCACACTGATCTTAAGTCAAAATGTAATAAAGATTTTACTGCATGTGCAGTATACTGTTGTAAGCTTGTTTTGTATAGAGCTTATCATTGATTAATGTCGGATCGATCTATCGTTTAGTAAACTTCCGAAAAGTAAGTACTGGTAATCCTACTGATCCTTATGACAGTCCTTACGCTTGGGTGGAGGGTTCAATCCTCCCTCTTGGGTTAAGGTGCAGAACAGATTGGGGCATGGTGGCCACAATATACCCATTTTTGGGTGGGGCCTTATGGGAGAAGAAAAATAGAGAAGGGATAAGACATTCTGATGGGAAGACGAGGCATCTTCAAAATAGTAAGTGCTGGGACTAGTCAGAGTAGGACTAAAAGTAAAGACGATTTCTGGTAAGTAAAAAGACATTACAGTGGTTAATTCAATTTGCAGAACAAATGGGTTCTGGTAGGATGATAGAATGAATGCCATTCCCTCGGAGCCGCCAGGATCGGGAGGGGTGGGGGTGGGGGGGCTTTGGGGTCATGCAAAAGTATAAAAAAAGTCAATGGCAAATGACATACTGCGAGAGAGTGGATGACATCTGTGGTGATGGAAGACATTTTTCCCTTCCCAGTTTACATCAATGCTATCTTTCTGCCGGCCCCCAACGAGATCCAGCCTAGCAGGTTGTGTACAGTAAGTCTGTCACATTTTACTGAGGAATAGTGTATTTCAGAAATTAAAGGGATTTTTTTTCAGCGGGATAGAAACGATTTCTGGACGAATTTTAATTATTTATGATAAATTACAGTTCTATTGTTTAACTTGGAACAAGCAAACTTTAATCTGTATTTCCATTCCACAGCTGTACCAACACTTACACATTATTGTCTGTGCACGCAACACGTAATGATAAGCACGAGATGCCGAGACTGCATAATTAAAAGACTGAACGTCCAAAAGGGAAGTGAGAGGTCGTCAAAGGTTTGTTAAAGCCCAAAGGGAATGGCTGATGTAGTCCTATTCACATTGGTTACTGGAAATATGGAAACGTGCATGCTGAGCTAAAATGACCACGTCTGGAAATTCTATACCTCTCTGGAAAGTATCACTCACAAAGATACTTTCACTGCGTTTCTGCACCTGTTGCCGCGTTTTCAGCATCTATGACACAATGCCACAAGAGGGTAAACATCCTAACAGTAGATTTATACAAATGGGAGCTGATAGAAAATAGACTAACAGAAGTCGCAGTTTCGAGGTACCGAGTACTGGGGATAAAAACGTGTGTGCATTCTGCCTCTGCAGGTACTGCGTGACTCCTAGAGTCATGCATTTAATTTGCTGTTTATTGCACCTAGCCTTTTATCTAACAGACAAAGGGCCTCATTACACGGTAAGCGGTAAGGGTTTACCGGTACCGGTATTTTACCGGTACCGGTAAACCCTTACCACGTTACTACGAGGTCCATTTCCGGGTTGGTACATTAACGCCTGCTTTTAGCAGCTAATAGCGCCATGGTTTACCGCCTACCGTGTAATGAGGCCCAAGCTGTGTAAAAAGAGACAGCTGGCACAGTTAAATCACAAAAATCCAAATAAAAAAGTGCAGGGGTGGACTGGGAACCTAGAGCGTCTGACAATGGGCCTCATTACATGTATGGTGGTATCCTGGCAGTATATCCGCCAGCATACCACCAAATGGAATTATTGCTACCACCATTTGGTCTCCCAGAATTACTGGCAGATTAGAAGTGGCAGTAAATGGCATTAACCCACATATTGATTGATATTGATTGATATTTTATTTCTATCGCGCTCGTACACAAGTGTTTCAGAGCGCGTCAAGGCAAGGGAGGGGAACAAGGGAGAACAAAACAGCGATCTTACTAGGCCCAGTGACATTGAGAACGCGCAAGTGCATGGGAAATAGGACTAGGACATAGGACTCCGTGAGGGAATTTGCTGGTATTACTGGCACCGGTAATACCAGTGCCGATAATATCGGAATGTATTGGTGGTGGGGTGCCAGATTACCGGCAGCTCGGAGCTGCAGGTAAATCAGGCCACTCCACCGCCAAACTTGTAGTTTGTCGGAGCAATAAAGCAAACATGTTATGAGGCCCAATTTGTATAAAAGTGGGGAAACCTTTTTAAGTGCATACCAGATTAGTACAGAGGTAGTTGTAAGAAAATTAGTGAAAGATTAGATCAACTTGGGAGCAGGGGAGGTAAAACAGGCTTGGCACACAGATATAGACTGACAAAGCATACCCCTGCCCCCTTCCAATCCCAGTTGTTCGGCCAGGCGTTCCAAGTTTAGAAAAAATGTTCCTAAATGTTCACCTTCAAGATATGGTTGAAGTACGCCATGTGGTAGTAAGGGTCTCGCTTGGAATTCAATTAATCTAGTTACATTTTCTTGTAGTTTATTTTCGGCCTGTATCTGATTGGCCACCAGTTGGGCGATGACATTGCATAGGTCGGCCATTTCTTACTGTGGTGTCCGAATCAGAAAAGAAACAACTCTCGACTCCCTCAGATAAGGTTTTAAAATCCTCAGAGTCTTCTGATTCTGAACCTGTCGAAGGAGTGGACTTTGGTAAATTAATTTTTAACCCTGATGGTCCCGCGACAGATGATGACTGGGTACCATGAAAAAAATGGCTCAGAGGGTTGGGGATTCAGAGCACTATTTCTGATAAAAGAAAACACAGGCCAAACTTTTAGAATTATCCAGTCCCAAGGTTGTATCTTGTAATGGGAGAGAGGAAGGGTGTCTAGCAACACTTGAGTTTTAAAGAACAGATCCTGTTGACCAGGTGGGACAAGCAGTTGAGAGGACAACACCTCTTTCAGTGAGTCAGAGTCTAGGAGATCAACTACTTTATTTTCCCCTTCTGGTGGTACCACAATTATTAGCATGGGTTTTAATTTTTATCAGTTGAATCACATCCCACTTCTTACACCATATGTAAGGAACTTATGGTGGCAACAGTAAAGTCAGACACAAGTGATCACAGTTCAAGGGTGTTTATTAAACTGTATAATGCGTGGGAAAATAAAACACCTACGCTAAACCTTAATCTAAGATGGGAGCAAGCTACGACTATCAAATAATAATAAGGCAGTCCTAGTGGTGTTTTATCAAATAAAAAGGGCCTATACTAAAATAAAACTATTGCCAATCCTTACAACTAAGTTACAAAATAGTGGGGGATAATTTTCACAAGAAAAGAAAGAAGTGTTCACCAAATGATAAGTCAGGATGGTAGGGCCGGGGTCTCCCTTCCTCGCCAGCATGAGGTTACAGTTCCTTTCAATGATGTCAGGGTCTTCTGATGCCAAGTCTCTTTTCTATAAAGTCTCTTGCCTTAGAAGGTGAGCTGGACCAAAAACAATAAACAAACAAAAGTTCCTTTTATTTTTTTATTTAATATATTTATTTTTAAAAAATGTATAACACGCCTAATACCATATTTGAGTTCCGTTTCTAAGCGTGGATCTGGGATGCAAACCTCTGTTGCTCTGCATGATCTTGTTTCCAAGACCAGCAAGTTGCCCCTGTGCTATCCTCCATTGGTCATTTTTCACGTTGGCTGATTGCTCTTCGCCCCTTGGATTTCCTACAGCCGTGCTCTGATCCTTCTTGCAAAGTTAGGCTCCCTTTGCAAGCATCCCTCAATCGGGTCCACATTTGCCCATATCAAAGTTCACACTTTCATCAGAAAGCGGGGTTCCTTTCCCCTAGCTTTCTTCTGGCATCCCTTCGTCGGGTTCACACTTGCCACAGTTCACAAGACAACTTAGCTTCTTCCCTTTTCCTAAGTTTGTGTCTCAGTCCCCAGTCAGGCTTTCCTTAAAGCCCCATGCCAGGCTTCACACAGTTCTATTAATTCCTTGTTCTCAGGTGCATCCCTGGTTACCCTGATTTGTAGGCATCCCTCAGTCGGGTTCACATTTGCCGCTTTCACAGTTCATTCAGTAGAACGTTAAATATTTATTTTTGATCTATTTACTGCTTTTTATTAAATGTTAGTTGATATTTATTACTTAATATTACTTAATCTGTTTTTATGACCTTTTCATTATTTATTTGCTTCAATGGTATCAATTGATATCATAACAATACATGAGAATATCCACTTTTTATGTATGTACCTTTTTCGTGAAATCATTGAAAAATATTTGTATTATTAACATTCTATGGTTTAATTTTTCTCACACATAGATGGAAAGGACAGCTCAGCCAAAATTGATTCATTATAGTCAGATAATACATTTTTAAATCTCATACCCAAGGGTTAACTTATAATGGTTTTAAATGGGGGCTATTACAATATTGTTTAAGATGGTGACTCCGCAGTGGGAAAAAGATGCAAAATCTTCCTCCCTAACCTCCATAACAACTATAATCAATATGATACCATACGCTATGATCATATTAGGATTTATCTTGCCGACAGGACGTGGACTGACAGGAAAAGAAGAATTAGTTGTATGGTTGATAGAAATTGTGCATGATGGTCTGTCCTTGCACAACACAGAGCAAATACTCTGAAAATATACGGATTTTATCATACAAGAGGGCCTTTATTGTAAGGTATAAAGCATATTACTTCTCAGTGGCATTACAAAGGCATGGAGGCATTGATTTGGTACCAACTAATTATTCCACAATTCTTTAATAGTTCTATGGTAAAAAAAAAAAGCTTAATCGTTTTTATATATAGTGATCTCAATTCATACATGTCTGTCTCTATATATCAAATAAGTTAGTGTGTTTTTATCCAGCACAAAAGGTGGATTGGGAGTGGCTAGGTAGCAAGGGTGAAAAGATTTACTAATTGACAGAATTTTGTGTGTGTAAGTTGTATTGAGTTTGAGGTGGTGATGCATGTTTTCAGTGATTGTAATCAAGTAGTGTTTATAGAGAGTTGTGAAGATGAGTTGGCTGTGTGTGGGCGTCATACGATTATGTTTCATTGTAATGGGTGCTTGAATGTACATTGAAGAAAGACTGACACCTGATTGTAAAAGCTCTTGTGGCATTAATGCCATTATATGAGACATTGATCCACAGTAAGTATTGTAAAATGCAAAAAATAAAAGAATAAATAAATCCAACACTCAAGACCCACAGCACAGAGACCCGAGCTCACATCCAGCCTCCCCAACACACAGAGCACAAGCCCTATATCTTGCATGCTTCAAACCTATCACAGGGACTGCAAATCCAATGGATGGGACCCTGTTACCTGCCACCCAACAGGCCGGACGATAACACAATATTTTGCACCTATTGGTGCCTAGGTGTAAAAACGTAAGGGTTTTTACCCCATGTTCGATGCTGGCTGTCTCCATAGAGAAGATGCAAGTAGAGAAACACATGAAAACACTGTCACCTGGATGTAGCTCTTGGTGGTATATTATAAACCGTTACTCTCATTGGACTATACAAAGTTCCAGGATTGAGGGAGGGGGCATGCCACAAAAAAAGGCATGCTGATTTGCCCACTAAATGCACCTTGGACAATTAATTATAAACGTACACATAATTGTTCCAGCACGCCATATGGTGAATTGAATCAGTACTCTATCCCTGCAACATTCGGACAGGGGTGGAACATGGAGCTGTGTACTCATGTTGTTTGTTTGTTTGTTTTTATTATTTATAATGTGCACATAACCCAAAGGGTAACAAGGCGTGAGAATAGCAAGAGGATTGTATAGCTTAGTTACATTGAGCACATTAAATAACGTCCCATGGAGTTACAATAGGGACACAATGACAGCATAAGTAGCAGATACCAATGGCACATAATGAAAGAAACTAACAAGTGTCCAATAAACATGAAAGCCTACTAGTGTTCACATTGAGCCTGGACAACTACTATTGTTCACACTATCAAATTTAAGTGAAGTTGGCATGGATATCGGAGAGTATTAGTTATCATACTCCTTAATCCATTGGATAGTATTCGTCCTGAACTGAGGATAGGGGAGGTATTTTCGTAGAGGTGGCGGTAATGAGTTCCAGTGCATTGCTGCTTTGACAGGGAAGCTGCTCCCTCCTGTCAGCGTGCGTTTGAATCTTGGGACTAGTAGTAAGTTGGCATTTGCGCTCCTGGAAGGGCGGTGGGAAGCCTGTCTAGAGAATCTCATTGTAAGATATTAAGGGGCCTGATCGTGGAGGCATTTGCGTGTCAGGGATACAGATTTAAGGAAGATCTTGTCTTTCGTGAAGAGCTAGTTGACAGATCTTCTAGTGTCAGAGATATGGGCTTTCTTAGGGAGACTTTGGGCTGCTCTTAGGGCGTTATTTTGTAGGATTTGGATTTTATTTATGATATATTTATTCCTACCTACATAGATGGTGTTACAGTAATCCAGCTTAGATAAAATCAATGCTCTAGCCAGGGTAACACAGTTATTGGGAGTTAGGAATGGTTTGGCTGCTCGGAGGAATTTACAGGTATAGGCAGTGGCGGAGGCCATTGCGTTTACCTGTTTTTTGAATGATAATGATGAGTCTAGGTAAAAGCCAAGAGTTTTTGCCTCCTTGGCCACAGCGATGATGTTATGGTCAATTACAAATGATGAGTAATTTTGGCCAAGTTTGTTAATATTAGCTGCAGTGTCAAGAATGAGGAGTTCTGTTTGGTATCATTCAGGCATAGGCCGTGGGAGGCCATCCATGCCTGGATGATGAGGTACACTCTGTTTACAAAGGCCAAATCCTTATCATAATCTCCCGTCAATGGGATGAGGATCTGGGTATCATCAGCATAGTTGGTGTAGGTGATACCCAGACCATCGAAATCATCGAAAAGGGGCTTTGTAAAGATGTTATACAAGGTAGGTGAGACGCAAGAGCCCTGAGGCACGCCGCAGGTAATGGGCGTGGGGTCAGCAGCTGCTAGCTGTGAGAAGACGCGCTTTGTTCTGTTACTGAGGAAGGACTGAATCCAGCCTATTGCCTCTTGGGAGAAGTGTGCGGCCGACTCGAGGTGATTGCACAGAATCTCATGGTCAACTAAATCAAATGCTGCTGAGAGGTTAAGGAGCATCAGTAATGCTGTCTTACCCTCGTCTCTCAGCTCGTCAATGTGTGTCTTGAGGTCAACCAAGGCAGTTTCTGTTCCATGTAGGGGTCTGAAACCTGATTGTCGGATTCCTAAGAGATGGTTGTGTTCTAAAAATTGTTGGATTTGTAGATATGCCATTTTGTCGAGGATTTTGAGCATGAATGGTACTGTAGTAATAGGGCAGTAGTTTATGGGGATGGAAGGGTCTAGGTTATGTTTCCTAAGGAGTGGGAGGACCCATGACTGTTTCAGATTGTTAGGAATAGTACCTGAGTAGAAGGATGCATTTATTAATTTGGTAATGAAGGGAGAGAGTTCGCGAGCTGCATCTTTTATGAGTTGTGCTGGGCATAAGTGCCCGTGGCAATTTGATGGTTTAAGAGTGAGGATAACTTTCTCAACCTCTTTGATAGAAACTTTACGGAAGTTGAAGTGAGGAGTAGAGTCATGTGAGGGGGGTCGAGATGGGAGGCGTCACTGTCGCATTGTTGCTATTAGGTTTAGTGGAGGTGAGAAAGGTGTCCTTTTTATGGTGAATCTTTGTTTGTAAAGTGGTAATTTTATTAGACAGGGCATTTTGAATGTTTGTGCACTACTTTTTGTCCTTAATGCAGGAGTCTGGGGTTTGGATAGGAGATTCTACCTCCTTCAGGATTGTAAAGAGCTGTTTGGTGTTAGACTTGGCTTGCATGATTCGGAGGTTGTATGAGGTTTGTTTGGTGGAAATTATTTCTTTTTTGTAGCGGGCCGATTGCTTCCTTAGGTTGCACTTATTAGTCTCTGAAGGATCAAGTCGCCATATTTTCTCATAGCGACATTTCTCTAGTCTAAGTAATTTTAGTTGTGGGGAGAACCAGGTATTCACGTGTTTGTGTGGTTTGCTTTTTCTAGTCTTTAAGGGTGCTATAGCATCAAGGGATGATAGCATCACTTTGTTGTACGAGTCTACCATAGTGAATGGGTCAGTGTGATCTGGGATCGAATTGAGGGTGGGTAGGATCAAGGGGATGAGGTTTTCCGGGGTAATGTTTCTTTTGTTTCTAGTAGGGACTGCTGGGGCTACTCTGTCGGTGAGTGGCGCGGGTGGGGCCTCTAAAGAGAACGTGATTAAGTGGTGGTCAGACCAATGCTGGGGTAGTGTGGTGTAACGCTCACCTGGTTCCCACGGAGGCGCGGCGTCGAAGGCGCAGAACTCTGAAGATGGACAGGAAGGGCCCCTCTATTCTGGCTTCCCTGGCTCGTTGGATACCCTCCTGTGCGTGAAAAGGGAGTATTACCAACTGTGGAACAATGCTCAAGCCTCCCACTCCCTTCCAACCCTCCACGATACCTCCTCCACGATTCCCCGTGAAGCCTCACCTTAGGGTTTGGAAGGATGAGCTCTCCATCCTGCTTCTGATGCAGGGGCGCGTTGAAACCCAGTTACTTCACTGGATTGAGGATTGATGGGAGTTCAGGTAAGCTTGACTGTTCAGGTAAGGCGCTGTAAAGGTTCTGTTCAAAAGTTCAAGCTTAATAATAATGTTCGTTGTCTAATTGCAGCAAGCGCTAATGCTTATGTCTTTTTCCCCTTAGGGGCCGGGGTTCGGAGTGCCGGAGATATGGCGCCGACCCGAAGTGAAACAGTTCTGGATGAACGCTCAGGTAATGTCTTTGCATTCGCTCATTCAATGTCTTTGTCTTTTTTCCCCATAGGGGCCGGGGTCCGGAGATGCCAGGAAGCGGCAGGACCCGAAATGCAGTGGGAATAATCCAACAGGTAAGACTTAAAAGGAAACTGAGCTTTCCTTATTCCTTTTCTCCCTCTCACCTTTGTTCTTGTCTTTTTTCCTCTAGGCGCCGGGGCGTAGCTGAATCCGGAAGATCGCTGCTGAAGATGGAAGCGTCTTGCAAAGGTGAGTAAAATGCAGCGCTGCAGCGATCGAAACGAAATGCCTTTAAAATGATGTCTTCCTTTTCAGGGCCGTTGGAGAAATGACTCCGGGATGCAGATTTAGCAGGTAAGGGCTTTTCTTCTCCTATTCTCTTCCTTTCTCCCCTTGCAGGTGTTCCAGGGTGCTGGCAGGCGTGGCTGAAGTCAGGATGCAGGAGCTGACACGGTGAGCGTCCAGCTGCTAGGTGCAGAACAACGCAAAGCATGTGTGGCTGTTCGGGTGGGGTTTAAATAGCCTTTGAAGAAGTTCCTGGTATGTATCCTTCCACCAATCAGGTAAGTATCCTTCCCCGACCACACCTGGGTGGTGAAGTAGTCCTACAGGTTAAGTAGTCCCATTCAGGCCTCAAGAGGGCCTGGATGAAGCAGCAAGGTCTGCATCAGGTAAGTGTGCACCCAAGCACTTAAACACATATCCTCTTCTATGAGCCTGGCGCCTAAGGCGCCAGGACTGGGGTCCGCTATGAGCCTGGCGCCTAAGGCGCCAGGACTGAGTCCAAAGGGCCCCGACTTGGGCCCGCTGAGACTTCCCTGGGGAAAATGATGTCTGCCTCTGGGGTTGCTGGGCCCGGCCTGGCTCCTTAGAGGTAGGCATCATGACAGTACCCCCCCTCAAGGCCCCTCCCAAGGTCTTTTCCTCCGGGGGTTTTGGTTTGTGCGGGAATCTTCAATGGAATCTTTGAATTAATCGTGGTGCGTGAACATAGTTACTGGGTTCCCAAGATCTTTCCTGAGGTCCATATCCTTTCCAATCAACAAGATAGAAGAGTTTCGACTTAACTATCTTGGAATCTAAAATATCTTTCACTTCGAATTCTAATTCTCCATCAATTTGGACAGGGCCTGGGGGCTCAGACAGTCTGGTTCCAGGTTGTACTGGTTTTAGAAGAGATGCGTGAAAAACGGGATGAATCCGCATGTTGGATGGTAAATCGAGTTTAAAGGCCACTGGGTTGATAATAGCTATGATGGGGTAAGGCCCAATGAATCTGGGATTAAAAGTTCGCTGACCCTTGAGGGGTAGATGTTTAGTTGCTAGCCATACCTGACCTCCTACTTGGTAAGGAGGAGTTTTACTTTGGTGCAAATCAGCGTTTTCTTTATACTTTTTCTTGGCTTGCTGTAAGTGGGTTGTAGCTTCTTTGAAGGCTTGGGTTATTGTGGAATGTAGGTGATTTACTGCAGGCATCTCCAGGGTCAGAGGTGGATCTAGGTCAGAGGTCCGAGGATGGTGACCATACAGGGTATAAAAAGGAGTCTGTCCGGTTCCAGAATGCACTGAATTGTTGTATGCATATTCTGCAATCCAAAGGATGTCCTTCCAATTCAACTCGGATTGGTGTAACATGCACCGCAGATATTGCTCGAGAGTCTGATTGGTTCTCTCGGTTTGTCCGTCGGTCTGGGGGTGGTGGCTGGTGGATAACCGCACGTCTATTTGTGCTAGTTGGCAACATTTCTTCCAAAAGTGGGAGATAAATTGACTTCCACGGTCTGAGACTAATATGGAAGGGAAACCATGTAACCGCACTATATTTTCCATAAATTCCTTGGCCAAGGTGGAAGCTGACGGCAATCCTTTTAAAGGGATAAAATGGGCCATTTTGGAGAATAGATCCACTATTACGAGAATCGTGTTGTAACCACCACAAGGAGGCAGGTCAGTTATAAAGTCCATTGACAAGGTGTGCCAAGGTGCTGGTGGAATGTCCAAAGGTTGAAGTAGGCCGGCTGGCCTTTTCTTTTGACTCTTATTTTGGGCACAGATTCCACAAGACAACACAAATGACTTTATGTCTTTTCTCCAAGAAGGCCACCAGAAGTGGCGTTTGATCTTTTCTTCTGTTTTCGCGATACCGGGGTGTCCTTCCATTAATGATTCATGATGACGGGTAATGACAAGTTCCTGCAATTCTTTACTTGGCAGAAATAACCGCTCTTGGAAGTAGGGTAAATCATCCTTAACGGTGTAGTGAGGACCCTTTTGACTCCATTCCAGTAAGGCAGAAGAGTCAAAAAGCTGTTTTACTTGAGCTTGGATGTCCTTAATGGTTTGCAATGAAGTCAAGCCCAGAATTCTTTGTTCAGGTATGATTGGCACAGGTTCTAAACTCGAATTGGGTTCTTCCATGCCTATCCGGGATAAGGCATCTGCCTTACCATTCTTGCAGCCAGGGCGATAGGTAATTACAAAATCAAATTCCGCAAAGAATAAAGCCCATCGGAGTTGTCGCGAAGATTGAGCTTTGGCCGTCTTTAAATACTGCAAATTTCTGTGGTCCGTAATTACGGTGATGGTGTGTCTTGCACCGAGAAGATAGTGACGCCAAGCCTTGAAAGCTGATTTAATAGCCAGTAGTTCTTTGTCGGTAATTGCGTAATTGAGTTCAGGTGGAGAGAATTTTCTGGACCAAAAGGCTACAGGGTGTAGTTGGTTAGTTTCTGGGTCTCTTTGCGACAGGACAGCTCCCATGGCCGAACTGGATGCATCGGTTTCCACGATGTAAGGGAGATCTGGGCGCGGGTGCTTCAATACAGGTGCAGAGGTGAATTTGGTTTTCAGGTCCTGAAAGGCTTGTTCAGCCTCAAGAGTCCATTCAAAGCGTTTATTTTTCTTTAGGAGAGCTGTGATGGGTTGAACAGTTCGAGAAAATTCCGGGATGAACCTTCGATAGAAATTGGCAAAGCCAAGCATGCTTTGCACTCCCTTCACAGAGCTAGGAGATGGCCATTTGAGAATGGCGTCCACTTTCCGCGAGTCCATTCGGATTCCTTGAGGTGTCAGGATGAATCCGAGAAACTCCACTTCTGTGGTATGAAAAACGCATTTTTCGAGCTTGGCAAATAATTTGTGCTGGCGCAATTTCTCAAGAACTGCCCTAACATGGTTTCTGTGATCAGATTCTGAGGAGGAATACACCAGGATGTCGTCAATATAAACGATGACACAAACATCGATAAGTTCCCAAAGAACATCATTCATGAAGTACTGAAAGGCGGCAGGTGCGTTGCACAAACCGAAGGGCATTACTTGATATTCGAAGAGCCCAAATTTGGTGCGGAATGCAGTCTTCCACTCGTCGCCCTCTTTTAAACGTACCAGGTGGTAAGCTCCTCGGAGATCTAGCTTGGTGTACACACGAGCATCTTTTACTTGGTCGATAAGCTCAGGTATCAGGGGCAAAGGGTAACGATTCTTAATCGTTATCTGATTTAGGGCGCGGTAGTCAATACAGGCCCTAAGGTCTCCTTCCTTTTTAGGTACGAAGAACAAAGCGGAAGAGACTGGTGACTTTGATGGGCGAATGAAACCATTGGCCAGGTATTGATCCAAATACTGGCGCAAATGCAGGTTCTCAGGTTCAGTAAGAGCATAAATCCTACTACAAGGTTGTTGTGCATTGGGTACCAAGTCGATTTGGCAATCGTAAGATCGATGGGGAGGTAAGGTGTTAGCCTGCTCTTTCTGAAAAACGTCTTGGAATTCTTGGTATTCAGATGGTAGCTGTACAGGGGTGGAAGTTACAGAGGCTAGACCCATAGCTGGATTCCATGGGTAACAGGTTGGTTCACAATCAGGAAAAGTTATCTTCTTTGCTCGCCAGTCTATTCTCGGATTATGTGTTTCTAACCAAGGGATTCCAAGAAGTACTTGAAATTGTGGGGCCTTGATCACATCAAACACGATTGCTTCCCGATGTCTGTCCTGACCCACCAGAGTGATTTCAACTGTGGAAAGCGTTACAGGCCCTGAGGCTATTTCGGTTCCATCAACTGTAGTAATTACATCTTGGGTTACTTTCGGGCGGAGAGGAAGCTTAATCCTGGAAGCCAATTCACGGTCTATGTAATTTCCAATAGCTCCACTGTGTATGTATGCTTTTATAGCATGCAACTGCTGAGGCTGTTTTGGGTTCACAAGCACCATTGGCATGACAAAATGCGAGGTCAAAGAGTTTGTTTTCAAGCTCGGCAAGCGGACCCCTACGCTTGTCGGGCTAGGTCGTTTCCCGAACCAGGTGTCAATAACTTGTTATCAGTGGCTCCAACCACCTTCTTGGGTGGTTTAACTGGACAACTTTGAAGAAAGTGACCGGAAGTTCCGCAATACAGACAAAGTTGCATTTGTCGCCTTCTCTCTCGTTCCTTCTGCGTTAATGGTCCTTTAACACTGCCAATTTGCATAGGTTCGGAAACGTCAGTACTCTTGGAGTTAACGTGGGTCTTGATAGGTACTCTGGTTTCATACTTGAGCCAATCTGCTTTTCTATTTTGAAGTCTGTGATCAAGTTGAACCACTAAGTCTATGTAGTCTGCGCAGGCCTGGGGTGGATCTACTATCTGAGCTATAACATCTTTAAGCTCTCCGCGCAGGCCTCGATGAAACAATGTGATCCTTTTATTTTCAGGCCATCCGGTTTCCACAACTAGTCTATTAAAGGTGGCGATATAGGACAAAAGATCCTGATTACCTTGTCATAAGGATAGCAGTTCGTTGTCAAGGGCCTGTCCCTGCGAGTGTCGAGCGAACAATCTTTCCATGCTGGCCTGGAAGCCCTGGAAATCCCGGAGAATGGGATCACCCTGATTTACCAATGGAATAGACCAATCGGCAGCACAGCCACTGAGGTAAGATAGTACAAAGGCTACTTTGGTCTGGTCGTTGGGGAAGGCCCCGGGCCTGCATAAAAAGTGTAAACGGCATTGGTTCATGAAAAAAGGCATATTTCTTGGGATCCCCCGCAAAACGTTCCGGCGGGGCCAAAGGCATGTGTCCAGGTAGATTGATTTGTACCGGGTTATTCGAACTCATTGTTGTAGAAATATCTCCGGAAACAGGTAAAGGAGTGTGCTCTGCCTGGCCCTGCAATAACCTTTTGGCCAGATCATCAGTTCTTTCCTTGGATAGGATTAGTTCCCTTCTGAGAGCATTAGTCTCCTGGCGGGCTGAGTGCACTTCTGCCCGTAATTCCCCTAAAAGATGGGCCAGCTGATCTGTCTCGGAAGTCTCCATAGCGCCCAGGTGGGAAATTGTGGTGATGCTTCGCGTTCTGTAACGCTCACCTGGTTCCCACGGAGGCGCGGCGTCGAAGGCGCAGAACTCTGAAGATGGACAGGAAGGGCCCCTCTATTCTGGCTTCCCTGGCTCGTTGGATACCCTCCTGTGCGTGAAAAGGGAGTATTACCAACTGTGGAACAATGCTCAAGCCTCCCACTCCCTTCCAACCCTCCACGATACCTCCTCCATGATTCCCCGTGAAGCCTCACCTTAGGGTTTGGAAGGATGAGCTCTCCATCCTGCTTCTGATGCAGGGGCGCGTTGAAACCCAGTTACTTCACTGGATTGAGGATTGATGGGAGTTCAGGTAAGCTTGACTGTTCAGGTAAGGCGCTGTAAAAGTTCTGTTCAAAAGTTCAAGCTTAATAATAATGTTCGTTGTCTAATTGCAGCAAGCGCTAATGCTTATGTCTTTTTCCCCTTAGGGGCCGGGGTTCGGAGTGCCGGAGATATGGCGCCGACCCGAAGTGAAACAGTTCTGGATGAACGCTCAGGTAATGTCTTTGAATTCGCTCATTCAATGTCTTTGTCTTTTTTCCCCATAGGGGCCGGGGTCCGGAGATGCCAGGAAGCGGCAGGACCCGAAATGCAGTGGGAATAATCCAACAGGTAAGACTTAAAAGGAAACTGAGCTTTCCTTATTCCTGTTCTCCCTCTCACCTTTGTTCTTGTCTTTTTTCCTCTAGGCGCCGGGGCGTAGCTGAATCCGGAAGATCGCTGCTGAAGATGGAAGCGTCTTGCAAAGGTGAGTAAAATGCAGCGCTGCAGCGATCGAAACGAAATGCCTTTAAAATGATGTCTTCCTTTTCAGGGCCATTGGAGAAATGACTCCGGGATGCAGATTTAGCAGGTAAGGGCTTTTCTTCTCCTATTCTCTTCCTTTCTCCCCTTGCAGGTGTTCCAGGGTGCTGGCAGGCGTGGCTGAAGTCAGGATGCAGGAGCTGACACGGTGAGCGTCCAGCTGCTAGGTGCAGAACAACGCGAAGCATGTGTGGCTGTTCGGGTGGGGTTTAAATAGCCTTTGAAGAAGTTCCTGGTATGTATCCTTCCACCAATCAGGTATGTATCCTTCCCCGACCACACCCGGGTGGTGAAGTAGTCCTACAGGTTAAGTAGTCCCATTCAGGCCTCAAGAGGGCCTGGATGAAGTAGCAAGGTCTGCATCAGGTAAGTGTGCACCCAAGCACTTAAACACATATCCTCTTCTATGAGCCTGGCGCCTAAGGCGCCAGGACTGGGGTCCGCTATGAGCCTGGCGCCTAAGGCGCCAGGACTGAGTCCAAAGGGCCCCGACTTGGGCCCGCTGAGACTTCCCTGGGGAAAATGATGTCTGCCTCTGGGGTTGCTGGGCCCGGCCTGGCTCCTTAGAGGTAGGCATCATGACATGTGGATAATATCGAGATAGGGCAGTTGAGCACAGCAATCCAGTCAATGGTTCTACCTTTTGTGTGGGTAGGGCCTGTAATCTTTTGGGTGAAACCTAATTCCTCTAGGGAATTGTTAATTAGTGTAGCATTAGAGTCTAGAGGGTCATTGAGTCCTAAATTAAAGTCTCCTAATACGAGTTTCTGTGAGGAGATTTTCAGGTTGTTGGATAGAATATTAGAGAGATCTTGTTCGAAGTGTCCTAGTGGGCCTGGTGGGCGGTAAATAAGACAGATAGTTACAGATTGTGTATTAGTTATAGTTAACTTAGCTGTGAGGGCTTCACATGAGTCGGTGCTATGAGGTGGAGCAAGTTTCAACGTAAGGTTTGTTTTATGTATAGTGGCAAGACCTCCGCCTCGAGAGGTGGAACGGTCTAGTCTGAGGAGGGTATAGTCATCTGGGATAGCTAGCATGATTACTGGGCCAGATGCAGGGTGGAGCCATGATTCTGTAATGGCTAGGAACCCAATGTTTTCCTTTGTAATAAATCTGCAATCTCTGTTGCATGGGCGACCATAGAGCGTGCATTTATAAGTGCACCTTTTATTGTCAGTTGAGCTGGTTGGGGCCATACCTTGGGGCTAGCAATTGGGGACGTGACGATCTCTATGAAGAGCCTACTGTTAAGTTGGAGGTGGTGTCGACTGGTTTTGCAGAGGCCAGGACTGGTGTTTGGCATTATTTTAGGTAAATAGTCGTGCAGTCTTGGGAGTCTTGCACATAGTTTGAGGGTCCTTTGTGTTAGAGTGCAAGGTCTGGTGGTCTGCTTGGTAGAATTATGTGCAGGTACCAATGATGGGTTAAGTTGTAACATTGTGATGTCTTGTAGCGTGATTATGTAGAGTAGGGCTCTTAGTGGTGTCGTATAGAGTAGTGGTAAGTACATGGTGTATGTGTGTGAGAGTGTGTAGGGGACCTGAGGAACGCGGTGACGCTCGGTCAGCTCAGTCAGAGGGTAGCCTTCTCTCAGGCCTTCCCTCGCATTGGCCAGCTCTCGCCTATCAGTGATAGGTGGCAGGCTATGTATCAGCTTGAGGCCAATCCACAGGCAGGAATAGAAGGTATGCAGTCAGGCATACACCCAAGACAGGGTCAGGCGCGGCCAGCACAAAGCGCAGTGGCCATCTTGGAAGATTCTAATCAGTTGAATTTTGTGCATCTGGCTCTGCCCCTTATTGGGCTGCATTGCAGTCGACGTCCTGGAGTGTGACACGAATAGTGTTCCTACTGTGACACCCATTGTGCATGTGGGCTACAGAGCATAAGCATACAGCCACACTGCTGTCCGTGTCCTGCTCCAGGCCGCAGTTCTATGGGCAGCCAGGCCAAGCAGGATCACATGACCACACTTCTTTCCTGGACAGGATGGCCAAAAGAAAAGCCATCAGGACACAGCAAGAAAGTGCTCAACTGGCAGCAACAAACTTCACTCTAGCCAAGCAACAACGCACACCATGCTTGGTTTATAAAAAATGCATGGTACGCATCACCACCTTGCCAGACCAGAACCTTAAGAGCAGTGCAGCCCCCACACCTTCCAATGCTGCACAATGGCCTCCCTTCTGGGTAGTTATGATAAAGCTTACCATACATGCCCAGAAAAAAAAAGTAATGCCACAGTAAGCAGGCAGGCATGCAGGCAGTAGGTGCCTGCAGGGCCTGGCCCCTATGCCATTGGGCACTGGTCAGCTGCACAGACTGGCCATGCCTTGGGTGGCCCTATGCACACTGCCCTGTGTGATGTCCATCTGCCACACTGCTGCTACAATGGGCCATAGCGGGGTGGCAGAGCGCGCCTGGCGACCGTGAAAATGGAAGCAGTGCTTGGTACAAATCACAACATAACATAACATGGACATCTGTTTATAGTGTGCTTCTGCTCATAAGGCAACATAATTGTCTTAGCAGTGGGACACCAGCCAGCCCCCCAAGTGGACCCCGCTTGTGATACTACTGGTTACTATTGTAGCAAACTTGCATAAAAACGTGGATAATAGGGTTGTTGTTACTGTAGTACACTGCTTGTACTTGAGTTGAAAGAAGTTATTCGTTATTGATTGAAAAAAGGAAATTGTTTATTTATTTGTACATTTATATAGCGCACCTAACCCAAGGGTATCTAGGCACATTTCTTGAATATTCAGTGAAGTTACAATGAACAAAGATAATACGATACAGCCCATTTACATTTTAGTTCATCAACAGGTGTATAATTAAATGTGCGTTAATAATACATGGGAGATTAGTTTACCACCAGCGGTCAACTACAGCAGAGCACGGGTAATTGTGGACGAATGAAGGCGATAATACATTACAGATCCTGGGTGAAAAGCCACGTTTTCAGATTTTTCCTAAAAGTCCAGAAGGACGGTTCAGCTCTTAGTACCAGAAGCAAGGAGTTACACAGTGTGGCTGCTAAGACTGGGAAACTGTTGCCCCCAGCTTTTTGGAGTTTGTATCTTGGAATCACTAGCAGATGTGCTTGGGTATATTGAGTTGGTCTATTGGTAAGATTTTTGGTGAATTTCTTCGCTAGATATTTGGGAGCTGAATTCGAAAGGCACTTATGTTTTTAAAGATAAAGTTTTGAAAGCGATTCTATCTTGTATTGGGAGCCAATGAACATTCCGTCTTGCCGCGGTGATGTGATTATCTCTACGGATGTTCAGTGCTGCTCTTAAGGCATTGTTTTGTATCACCTGGAGTTGTGACTGTTTGTGCCTGCATAGAAAGCGGTATAATAGTTCAGTCTAAATAATATGATGGCTCTGGCCAAGGTGAGGCAACTGTCTGTTGAGAGGAACGGTTTGCAGACATTGATACATTTTGAGGTGTAAGCAGCCGCAGATGCCGTAGCACTAACTTGCCTGGTTAGTGTAAGGGAAGAGTCGAGGTAAATACCTAACGTTTTCACTTCATTAGATACTTTGATGGTGATGTTGTCAATGTCAAAGGATTTAAACTGGTCATCTAGTTTCTTCAAGCGATTTTGTGCACCGACAAGGAGTAACTCAGTTTTTGTCGTCATTCAGACATAGGCCATGGATAGCCATCCAGGCTATATGAAATGAAATGATGAATGAAATTATATTTTATTTATATTGCGCTTGTACACAAGTGTTTCAGAGCGCGACATATAGTTTGATAGATTTTGTTTAGAAGTTTTGAATCTGTATCATACGATCCTGTGATGAGGATGAGGATGAGGATTTGGGTGTCATCTGCATAGTTAGTGTAGGTGACACCCAGATTATCCAGGTGGTCAAATAGGAGCTTAGTAAAGCTATTATAAAGAGCCTTGTGGAACTCCACATGAGACTGGGGCAGGCTCAGCAGCTGCTGTCGGGGCAAATGCCCTCATCGTTCTGTTGGAAAGGAAGGATTGTATCCATTGTGAAGCTTTAGTGGAGAAGTGGGCCGCGGACGTAAGATGTTTGCAGAGTACTTTGTGATTGATCAGGTCGAAGGCTGCTGATAAATCTAGTAGAAGGACGAGTTCTAGGTTGCCTTTGTCTTTGAGCTCGTCCATTTGAATTTTGAGGTCTATGAGAGCTGATTCAGTGCCATGACCTGGTCTGAAGCCTGATTGGAGTAGGCCCAAGAGATTGTTAGATTCTAAATAGTTTTGTATTTGTAGGTAGGCAGCCCTGTCCAATATTTTGAGCAAGAATGGTACTGCTGTTATTGGTCGATAGTTAGTGGGGCTGTTAGGACATAGCATAGGTTTTTTTTAGTAACGGCAGGACCAAGGCATCTTTGAGGTTGGTTGGAACACTATTTGTTTTAAAGGAGGCATTTATTAAGGTGGTGATGAACGGAGCAAGCTCCTCCCCCGCTTCTATGGTGACTGTGGCTGGGCAGCGGTCTCCTTAACATCTGGACGGTTTGAGACTCGAGATTATTTTTTTTACTTCAGCTATAGTAATAGGGGCTAAGTCAAATTGTATGTTTGGCTTCAGTGAAATATCAATTGGGTCCAAGCATTGGATGTGCAGTGACAGGGTAGACTTTTTTTTACTAAAGTTTTGTTTTGTAGTGAAGCAATTTTGTCCAGAAGGGCTTTTTTGGATATTTATGCACCATCTTTAAGGCAAGATTCTTGAGATGGAATGGTTGATTCTAGTTCTTGAAGAATAGCGAGTAACTCTTTTGTGCCAGAGTTGGCATTTGTGATTCTTTCGGTATATGCATCACTTTTGGTTTGGAGGATAGCCATTTTGTATTTGTTAGAAGCAGTGGAGAAACTCTCTTTGTTCAATACCATTGGGTATTTTTCCCAATTGGCTTCTGCTGCTCTTTTATTGCTACTCAGAGTTTTGAGGTTAGTAGTGTACCATGTGTTCAGGGGGCCAGCGGTTTAGCTTTACGCATTCTTATGGGTGCTAATTCGTCAATAGTGTTTAGTAAGGTTTGATTATAAAGATCAACCATCACTGATGGGTCTGAACTGCTGAGGTTTGTGTAGTTAGTAATGGGTAGCAGTAGTGGCAGTAGTTTCTCGGCTGTAATGTTCCGTTTGTTTCTCGTGAGGGCTGGAGTTGCTGGGATAGTCGCCGAGTTTAGGGTGGGATTCTGCTGGATGGTAAAGGTGATAACATGGTTATCAGACCATGGAAAAGGTGTGTTAGATAGGATCTTAGTATTGCAGTTGAGATCTGCCAACCAGTCCAGGGTTCTGCCTTTGTTGTGGTTGGAGTTAGTGATGCGATGCGAAAACCCTAGTGCTGTGATTGTGTTGGCTAAGGCTGAGGCATTAACATTGTTGGCATCATTGAGACCTAGATTGAGGCCTCCGATCTGCCAGATTTGGGAACCTAGTTTAGTGTACCAGGTGAGAAGTTGTGTGACATCTTCCTCAAGTGAAGATGTTGGAACTGGAGGTCTGTAAATGAGATGGATAGTCAAGGTGCGAGAGGCAATAAGAGGTAGTTTAATGGAAAGGAGTTGACAGGAAGGGAGTGGTTGATTCTGGAGTTCACTTATGCCAAGCTGATTTTTAGCTATGAAGGCTACTCCTCCAACCCTAGAAGCTTCTCTATCCGTTCTGAAAATTGTGTAATTTCTTGGAATGGCCAAAGATAGTGCTGGACTTGCTGCCGCATGCAGCCAGGTTTCAGTGATCGCTAAGAAGTCCAAATTATTTATTGAAATAAGGTCTGCAATATCTAACACATGAGCCAGTAGCGATCTTGCGTTAATTAGAGCACCCTTGATTGAGGAACCGTCATCTTGTTTAGATATGGCTGTAGGGAGGTGGTCGAATGTCAGACTAGAATTATGTGTTGCATTAGAATGTTGGTGAGATTTATTCAGGGCAGTGCCCAAAGTGAGTGGAGCAGTGTAGGCACTAGGTGCGGTAAGTGTAGTGTATTTGTATTTGTATTTATTTATTTGTATAGCGCACCTAGCCATCAGGCATCTGGGTGTATTGTTTAGGTTACATTGGAGCAAAGTTACAATTTAATGATACATACATAAGGGTGGAAGCAACACTATTTACAGTAATATATACAATAGAAAAATGAAAACATTGGAAAGATACATACATAGTAATAGAGAAGTAAACGGTGTATACAGTCGTAGGTAGGCGATTGTAAACAGGTTGCATCAAATATACAGTAGTATAGACAGGTAGAGGAAGCTGAGTTCGAGTTCATGCTAGGAAATTTCCTGGGAGGAAAGCCAGCTTTTAGTTTTTGATGAGAATGATGTGAATGGTGGCTCTATTCTTAGGTCGGTAGGTATGGAATTCCATAATTTGGAGGCGAGGACAGGGAAACTACTGCCTCCAGCTTTTTGTCAGTTAAATCCCGGGATGGAGAGACAGTTCAGTTGTGCTGATCTAGTGGGTCAGTTAGATTGCTTTTTAGTGAATTTTCCCACCAGGTAATTGGGTGCTGAATTGGATAAGCATGTGTGCGTGAGGGTCAGGGTTTTGAGTGAGATTCTGCTAATGATAGACAGCCAACGGGAGTTACGTCTAGTATCAGAGATATGGTGAGATCTAGGAATGTTGAAGGCCGCTCTGAGGGCGTTGTTTTAAAGGACCTGTAGCTTATTAAAGTTGTGTTTGCTAGTGCCTAGGTAGAGCGCATTGCAGTAATCCAAATTGGAAAGGATAAACGCTCTAGCTAATGTGGAGCAACTTGCTGGAGAGAGGAATGGTGTACATGAGTTGATTAATTTACAGGTGTATGCTGTGGTTGAGGCTATAGTATTTGTCAGGGTAAGAGTGGAGTCAAGGTAGATGCCAAGTGTCTTGACAGATTTGGAGACTGGGATGATTATACCGTCTATGGTGAATGATTTAAAGAAGGTGTCTAGTTTGTTTAGGTTTCCTTGGGAGCCGGTTAGTAGAAGTTCAGTCTTCTCATCATTGAGGCAGAGGCCATGTGTGGCCATCTATTCCTGAATGATGAGGTACAATTTGTTCAGTAATGTGGGGTCCTTGTCATAGTCGCCAGAGATTGTGATGATGGCCTGGGTGTTGTCTGCATAGTTGGTGTAGGTGACACCCAGGTGATCCAAATCATTGAATAGTGGCTTGGTAAATATATTATAGAATGTTGGCGACACACAGGAGCCTTGTGGTACACCACAAGTTACTGAAGCTGGGTCGGCTGCCGCTGTAGGCGAGAAGACTCTCATCGTCCTTTTGTCTAGAAATGACTGTATCCAGGCAGTGGCTTTCTCAGAGAAGTAGGCTGAGGAGGTGAGGTGGTTACAAAGCACTTTGTGGCTGACAAGGTCGAACGCCGCTGATATGTCTAATAGTAGGAGGAGTGTTATATTGCCTTTATCTTTTTGATCATCAATTTGCGTATTAAGGTCTATTAGAGCATTTTCAGTTCCGTGTCTAGGTCTAAACCCTGATCGTCTGAGGCCAAGAAGGTTATTAGTTTCAAGGTGAGCCTGTATTTGCAAGTAGGCTGCCCTGTCCAGAATTTTCAAGACAAATGTTACTATGGTGATGGGCCTAAAATTGGTAGGGATGTCCGGGTCTAGGTTAGGCTTTTTCAGAAGTGGAAGGACCCAAGCGTCTTTTAGGTTAGTAGGGACTATACTGGTTTCGAAGGAGGAATTTATGAAAGACGTGATGGCAGGTGCCAGGTCTTTCGCTGCTTCTTTAATGATGGTTGCAGGGCATACAACGCATTGGCATGGAGATGGCTTAAGGCCAAGGATTATGTTTTCCACCACCTGGATGGAGAGTGGTGAGAATCTGAAAGGGACACAGGGTGTTCCTGCTGAGCTTTGAGGCTTAGGAATGCTCATGTCAGAGCTAATGTTAAGTTTTTTTATTTCTATTTTAGTCTGAAGCATAGATATTTTGTCTAGAACGGCTGCTTGTATTTTACTTTAGTGCACATGTCAGTAGGAGGGATAGGTGATTCTAACTCTTCAAGAATTCTGAATAATCCTTTAGTGCCAGATTTGGCATTGGTTATTCTTAGGTTGAAGGAGACACTTTTAGTTTGTATAATAGCCTGCTTGTATTCCTTTGAATTTTTTAGGAAGGTATCTCTGTTGGCTGTAGAAGGATGATTTTTCTAGTTTGTTTCAGCCTTTCTTTTGTTATCACATAGGATTTTAAGGCTGGAGGTGAACCCTGAGGCTTAGCTTTTCTAGATTTAAGAGTAAAAATGGCGTCTATGGCTCTGTGGAGCATCTGGTTTTAGAGGTTCACAAAGATGGCTGCGTCTGTATCAGTGTTTGAGTAATTTAGAATAGGTTGTAGGAGAGGGAGTGTATTGTTTAATGTAATGTTTTTGGTGTTTCTCGTTAGGGCTGGATAGGCTATGGCTTTGGTAGTGTTTGGTTGCGTACAGGATTGTACAGTGAACATAATAGAGTGGTGGTCTGTCCAAGCGCAACGTATGTTGGAGATGATGTTGGTTTCACAATTAAGGTCGGCAATCCAATCGAGGATTCTGCCTTTGTTGTGGGTGAGTTTGGAGATGCAGTGGGAGAATCCTAGCTCTGAAAGAGAGTTTGTTAGTGTGGAGGCAGCTGTGTCCTTGGTGTCGAGGTAGCCGAGATTGAGATTGCCTCGTAGTAACATTTGGGAACTAGGTTTAGTTTCGGTGGCCAGGAGTTGAAGCATGTCGTCTTCAAAGGTGGAGGTGGGTCCAGGTGGTCTATACACCAGGTGGATCTGTATTGTGAGAGAGGCTGATAGTGGGAGTTTTAGAGAGAGGTGTTCAGCAGATGGTAGTGGGTTGTGTGGTAAAGCTCTCAGTCCAAGGGCAATCTTGCTGATGATGGCGATGGCACCACCTTTGGATGTATCTCTATCGAGTCTGGTAATAATGTAGTTGTCTGGGATGGCTAGGGCTAGCGATGGACCTGCTGCAGCGTGCAGCCAGGTCTCTGTAATGGCTAAGAAGTCAAGTTGGCTGGTGATGATGAGGTCCGCCACATCTAAGGCGTGTGCTATTATTGATCTAGCATTGATTAGAGCTCCTTTGATTGGCTGGGTGTTGTTGCTGGATGTCTTTGGTCTGGTTAAGGTCTTAGGGGGGAGCGCCGAGGCTAGTGATGGTGTCATTTGGTTTCAGTGTTTTAATGATGCTGGTCATGGGCTTGGTTGATGGTTTAGTGGTAGTGTGATGTCGAAGCTGCAGTCTAGATCCCAGTTTGTGATTTCTGGTGGTTAAGGTGCAAGGTTGGTTTGGCGTAGGTTTAGAGGCATAGCGTTTGAGCCATAAGGCTGGTGAGAGGGATGTGGAGTCATATGTAGGTGTAGAGTCATGATAGGGTGGAAAGTTTAGCGGAGGCAAAAACTGTGTGGGTGCTATAGAATCATGGTGAGTAGGGCAGTCGACATGGATAGTGAGATAGTGTTTTTGATAGAAAGGGCATGGTTTGGTACTATGCTAGAGATAGACTCCATCTTGCAAAGGCTTAAAGCTGTGGTTTGTAGAAGCAGGAAGGTCAGTATGGTGAAGGTAGGGTTGGACAATAGGGACCACTTCTGCGAGGGGCAGCTAGTGTTGTGCTTAGGCATGGTTGGTTTTTCTGGTAGTAAGCGGAGAGTGGCAGTAAGCCTAGATCTAAGTGGTACATGTGCCAGGCACAAGGTGCTTGCAGGTGGTGATCACAGGCTGATATGCAAGTGTTGGTTTGAACACAATGCACATGTGAAATAGAGTGACCAGATTTAGGCATGGGCAAATGTGACTATCCACATAGAATACAGTAGTATGTGCACCAACGCAGGGTGCTTGCAAGTAATACAAATGAGCAAATAGCAAAAATGTCAGGACGTAGTCACAGGTAAAATGCAACAATCGACATAGAATACAGTAGTAGGTGTGCCAACATGGGGTGCTTGCAGTAATACAAATTAGCAAATAGTAAAAATCACAGGATGCAGTCACAGGTAAATTGCGACTATCCACATAGAATACAGTAGTAGGTGTGGCAATGCAGGGTGCTTGCAGTAATACGAATTGGCAAATAGTAAAAATGGTAGGATTTAGTCACAGGTAGAATGAGAATATCCGCATGGGACACAGTGGCACGTGCAACTAGCGCAAGGTGCTTATAGAGGTAACGGATAGCATGGGCTGGAGTATGAGTGTTAGATCACAATAGGGACAGAGAGTCTTAGTAGCCTAGCAGTTGGTAATTTTTGCCTCGTATTGCAGGCCCAGGATTTGTACTGAGCTATAAGGCTCACATGAGGTTGCATGCAGCCGAGGAGATGCCGGTCAGGGTACGCTCACTAGGGAGGTAGGTAAGCTTGCAGAGATGGCAACGTGTAGGTTCCAGCATTTATGGCAGTAGGGCTCATAGGGCCTCAGAACCATTTGAAGAGATCATATTGGCAGGGAGTGAGAAAGTGACAGGATAATGGGAGGGTACGTGCATGATGTAATGCTCGTGCCTGGATGTAAGATCGGGATTAGGCGTATTAGTGAGTTCACAGGTAGTTGCAAAGATAGGTTTCTTACTCCAATATGTTAATAGTTTTACCGCAATGTAAGCGGACGCGGATGCATGAAGTCCCATGAGAGGTTGTTCAGGTGTATACAAGGAGGAATCTGGTGATAGCGAATTGGGCAGCATGGCCGGCCCAGTTCTCTGATTCTCAGGCTTCGACAGGCTCAGGACAGGGCCTTTAACTGGCCTTCAACTGTCAGAGTCAGGTGGTGTTGGTTGCTTGGCAACCAAATAAACAAATGTTGCACAATGAGAGACTTGGTGCGGTGGCCATCTTAAGATGCCGGGCTATAAATGGTGAAACAAAGCAGGGGCACGGGATGCCGGGCAATGAATGATGAAACAAAGCAGGGGCACAGGGAGCCACGGAGTCATCACTCCACATGGCTCGGGAGGATCAAGGGGCTCATTAAGTGATGGCAACAATCGGTGGGCAAATACCTGTTCGGATTCACTCCGGGTGCCATGAAGATGTTGCGTCAGTCTTCATAGCTCCTCAGGTTGACAATGAGTTACACGAGATGTATTTCACGTGTAAGGACTTCAGCATGACTGCTCCAGTGGCTGTTTGGATGTTGGGGCTCCAGCCCTTAAACGATGAGTGACTCCCAGGCTCAGGACAGGGCCTTCATGTTGTTGGCTGGGGAATTATCCCAGAAGTCCTTAGGTCTGCCAGTAACCTTAGGACTTGGGAAGCATTATGATTTTGTGTGGAATTACTACAGACTTTGGGAATGTTGGCATAGTCCATTTTTGGCCAAAAGGGGATGAGCTCCGAAGTAGTCGATCTTGTAGTGTAAATGGCTTATACTGGTTTCTAGTTCGTCGTGATTTGAGTCTAGTATTCCTAATGTTAAGTGGACAGGGGCAATTGATTCTGGGCAGTATGGCATTGTGTGTACTCTGTTGGTTCAGTGTTAACGGTTGATTGATGCTGGGAATTATATTTAAGTTTTTTTTTTTTAGCTAAGGCGTTGGCATATTGTAAGTCAGGAACCTATGTACCCATGTAGGTAGGATAGCGTATGCTGGTCGTAGGGAGGTGGTCATAGTTAAAGTTACATAGTGAGGAGTATAAGGCATGTCATGGTACAGGTAGGTACAGGCATTAAGCTTAGGCATCAGGTTCTACATCTCATAGCTGAACCTACCCATATGTGGCTACGTTCGCAAGGAGCCAGTGCCGTAACGTTAAGGACAGCAGTGGCTAACAGAATGCAAGACAATGTTGTGCATGGCACAGCAGTAACCAATAGCAATACGACAGCGTCTAGGTTATAGGCAGTAGCTGACAAAGTGCAAGGCTCTATTGTAACATAGTATAACAAAGAGCAGGCAGCAAAGTGGTCTCATTGACCAATGTTGCGGGCTGTGACCAGCAGAGTGAAGGCATGATCGGTCAAGAGGTGAAGCAGTAATCAAGCAAAAATATAATTTGCAATGTCTAGCGTTGCAGTTAGAGCCTAACATAATGTGAGGCGCTAATGTAACGGGGCATAGCATTGATTAGAACAGTGCAGTGACCATGTCTAACATTATAGGCTGTGGCTAACAGGATACAGGCACTGTCACTCACGTGGCGAGCAGTAATCAAACAGTAATCAAGCAAACATACATTTGCAATGTCTAGCATATCAGTTAGAGGCTAACATAATGCGAGACACTCATGTAACGGGGCATAATATTGATTAGAACAGTACAGTGACCATGTCTACCATACTTTTAGATGACTAGTTATAAACATTGTAAAAATAGATGACCACATGAACAATCCCATGTTTGCATGTAGTCTGGCACAGTGAAATTATTAAAATATTTCAAAAAGGTTAAATTAAGAATTTGTTTATTTATAATAAATAACTAAGAAAATACTTGCTTGGTGTTAAGAGTTCAATCTTTTTCTTATTTTCACAGCAGAGCTTGCAATAGAAACTGGACAATGATATTGTTCATTTTGTGGTATCTTTTCCCAAAAACAAAGCCTTCCTTTGGCAACGTGACCGCACGATACAAGGGTCTCTTTGTTATTTGTCCCTGAATCCCTTGCACTAACATTTTCAAGGACACAATGTGGCGAGTAACCACAAACAATTGATAAGATTCACTCTAATTAAATGTTATGCAAAAAAGTCACATTTTTATTAATTAGAGCTTTCCAGTGATACTGTCATTTAACTTTAAATTGCTAGAATGGAAAATCAGCAAATTAGGTAAGTAAACGTTTACATAATATTTATGCAATTGTATGCTTCATGATTAACAATGTGCCAAATTGATATTCAAGTTGATGCAAAGAGTGTGTATGGTATATCGTAAATCCCAAATTGACATAGTTACGTCCTTCGGATGTGCGTGTGCCATGGATACAATCTTACCATGGATTGGTTCTTTAGCCAGGAAGATAACCCTCAGAAATGTATCAGTAATAGTGCACAAGATTTTACCACACAGAACATTGACTTCACAAATCAAGTACAGATCGATGAAGGCAATCTAAAACCTTTAAATACAATGTGACAGTCAAACTATGCCTTTTAGTAAACCGTGTTTACTTGCAATCATTATGTTCTCAAACATCTTCAATGATTCCTTGGATGCAGTGTTCTATGTTTAACTTTAATTTAAAAATATAATGACTTGGTAAAATCCTAGTATTTTCTTAAATGTGTAAGATGTTTTCTTCTTTTTGTGAAAAGAAAGTACACTTTTATTGTGTGTGTGTGTGTGTGTGTGTGTGTGTGTGTAAGTTTGTTGATATTCCTGGTTTGGCATTAGGTAACGTGATGTCGTAGGTGATGACAAAGTGTGTTTGGCTACGCCGTGCACCAACATCATGAGAAGAGTTAGAGCATATCAGGTTGGCATGTTGCTGTCAACTTGAGGGGTTGGGGATCGGCTTTACTGCTGCGAGGGCACTTGAACTTAGGGTGATAGATCAATGGATAAGATTAGCATAAGATGGCGGTTTCCAACTCGTGAATTTTGCATGTGTAAATGTGAGAAAACCGAAGGTAAAATGCATTAAAAATAAAATTTGGATCGATCGATATATGGTCAAAAATACATGTCCGCTCTATTGGGCTAATGCAATTCCTGCGAGAACTCTCTCTTTGATAAAATGCCCTCAATATCTGTGAATTAGATGAAATTTCCATTTGACACACACAATTATTGGAAGCAGATCAAAACTTCAATAAAGCAATATGCCCCGAGCGGCAGGGGCTTTACCGACTCAGATAAGTCCAGAGTCGGTAATGCCCCCTCCGCGAGGGGCATATAGCTATTAGTACCCCGGCCCGCAAAAACTGCGTGACCAGGGCACTAAAAGCTTTTTATTTTGTCCCGAAATGTTGGAGCGTTTAAAAAAAAAAAAGACAAAGAAAATGGCCGCCGGGAAAGGGAAAACAGAGTTCGTTTTCCCTTTCCATGGTGGCCATCTGGAGCAGATGCGCTGGAAACAGAAGCGTTTTCCAGCGCGTCCGCTCCCGAGAAAAAAAGAAGGTAAGTGTGGTTGGGAGGGCGAAGGGAGGGGAAGGGAAGGGGAAAACAAAACAAAAAAAAACGTACCTGGGTCCCCAGCGGGGGATGATGGAAGCCTCCAGCCGTGTGGAGGCTTGGAGCGGGGATGGCCCCGCTCTGAGTCACGACATGGCAGGAGACTGCCATCATCCCCCGGCAGGGACCAAGGCATGGAAGGTAAGTAGGGTGGGGAGGGCAGGGAGGTGGGAGGAGGGAGGAAAAAAAAGCCTTACCTCTGTCCCCGGCTGGGGGCAAAGGTAGCCTCTCAGCGGTGGGGAGGCTCGGAGTGGGGATGGCCCCGCTTCAAGCATCCTCATTGGCTGAGGGGCTGCCATGCCCCCCGCCAGGGACAAAGGCCGTGGAATCCCGACAGAGGGATTCCCGGTCTGGTAATGATTTGGCGAGGGCCAATCAGAATGGCTCTTTCATTCTGATTTCGACATCTCCGGGTACTAATATAATTTACGTTGTTGTAGAGTATGCTGTCACCCAACAAAATTAAGACATTGGGCCTCATTACGACCCTGGCGGTGACGGTATGAACAGTGCTGAACAGTGCCGCATTACGAGTTATGCTCGCGGGTGCCTGACAGCCCACCAGGCCTTTTCTGGCGGGCTGTGCGGCACCCGCGAACATAACTCGTAATTGCGCCGGCACCATTATCAACGGAGCCGGCGCATCCATGCTCCCCACCCTCATTCTGCCCTATTGGGCAGAATGGGGACCAAGAGCCCGGCAATACCGCCACCAGCGAATGGGCAATTACCCGCCCATTCAACTCGTAATGGGCCAGTTATTGCCCAATCGCAGGAGGCAGTGCTGGTAGCGGGCATGGCGGTAGCCATGCCTGGCATACAGGCACGGCTACTGCCATGCTCGTAATGAGGCCCATTGTATCAATAGTTCCTGGAATGTACTCATCTTTACAAGCTGAGAGTTCTGACTTTTGAGCATTTTGTTCATGACTCATACTTAAATAATATGCAATGTTGGCAACGTATTCAATGTGGTATCATTTTTGATTGTTAATAAGCTATCAATGGTTTAGAAACATTTTGTATAGTGTTATGTTAACTGTGAATATTGTCCTGAGTAACATTTCGTTTCTTTTCCTTCAGTGTAAGGTGTATGAAAAGTTTATGTTTCAACTGTAACACAAAATAAATGCATTTTTAAAATTTCCTTTTCAACCCATAAAGTGTTTCTTTATTTCACTTGTGCAGGCTTGGACTTACAATTGACTATTTCTTACATATACAGACACATTAAGGCATTATTGTGGTATTCAAGGCTGTATTTAGAATATTACTGCAGAAGATTATAGCACCTGAACAAATGAGTCTACACTAAGTAATAACCCTCATGGTGGGGGGCTGTAATGCCTAATGCTGGTCCAGGGTGAAGTTCCCCACCAAGGGGGATATAGCTATTAGCACCCCAGGATGCCAGGGCTGTTTTACAAGTAAAAAACGACAATAGAAAATATCAACCCTGGAACAAAAAGAAGACAGGAAATACTAGGTGTCCATTCTGCCTGCCCATGTCGTCCAGCAGAGCAATTGGAATGAGGGCCTGGAGTGGTACAAGGTGAGCAGTGAGGACTGCATGGCCTTCTGGGAGTGGCAAAGATGTCAGCAGGTTATTGTGGTGTGCTCATGGGTGATGTGTGTGGGCGGGGAGAAATGCATCAGGGTGGGAAGAGGAGGAGCCACCCAGGAGGAACGAGGAATGATGATGGTGTCATGCTCATCAGGGGTCTCAGAGAGTGGGCAACACCTCATTATAAGCTCTCTGATTGACATGGAGAACCCCACATATCACCTCATGGGTGCTAAGATAGTGAATGCAGATTGCACCAGGTTATTATTGGGTTATTGAGGCTGCACTTGCCATATGCAGGCCAAAGGTGTAGTGCCTACCACATGCAGGGGGATCTCATCACTCTACAGATTGGCAATGCAGATTCAACACCCTATACGGATGGGAGGCAGGTTTGGGAATGACGATTTAAGATAATGTTTGGGCAGAGATCTGAACTCAATCAACATGCATTTTTCCCAGCAATTGACAATGCCTCTTAAATTTTGAATTCTTACATCAAATGTATTATTCACCTTTTAACATTGGAACAATTGGCCCATCAGCTAGTGATCTATGCTCTATGTGCAAACAAGGAGAAGCAAATTGCACTCCGTGTGTTCTCATTCTGCTCGATCTCTCTTCTGCCTTTGACACGGTCAACCATGCCATCCTGCTCAACCGTCTCCGCGATAACCTGGGTATCACTGGTCAGGCTCTGGCGTGGCTGACCTCTTTCCTTTCCAATCGACCCTCCCAGGTCCAACTTGGGTCCTTCCTCTCTGACATCTTTTTTTCCACCTGTGGTGTTCCCCAGGGATCTAATCTCTCTCCCTGGCTTTTCAACCAGTATCTGACACTTCTTGCCCACCGCATCGCCGCCCTCTGCCCCAACTTTCAGTGCTATGCGGACGATACCCAGCTCATTTTCAGGCTACCCTCGGCCTCCTACTCTCCTGCCCTCATCTCTGACTGTCTGTCTGCTATCCAGGAATGGTGTGCTGCCAACGACCTCCGCCTTAATGCTAGTAAGACTGAGATTCTACTCATCGGCACACCCACTCCCTCCTTCCCTGCAGCTCTCTGGCCAGCCTCTCTTGGGCCTCTTCCTGCTCCTACCTGCAAGGCAAAAAACCTCGGGGTCATCTTTGACTCCACACTCTCCTTCTCTCCTCATATATCTGACGTCTCTAAGAAGTCACACTACCAGCTGCACCTCCTTAGAAGTATTCTTCCCTTCCTCTCCTTCCCCCAGAAGCTCACTGTCTCCCGAGCCCTGGTTCTCTCGAAGCTGGACTACTGTAACAGTCTTTATCTCAATCTGCCTGCCTCCACTCTCCGCCCTCTGCAACTCATCCAGAACAGAACTGCGAGACTTGTCCTTGGCCTCAAGCCCAGGGACCGTATCTCTCCAGGACAGAAATCTCTACACTGGCTCCCAGTGGCTGCGAGGATTAAGTTCAAAACCCTCTGCATTGTCCACAAGGCCTTCTGGGGCCTGGGGCCTAAATACATGCAACTCTCTCTTCCTAAATATCTTCCTTCCCGAGCCCTTCGCTCATCCGTCTCCAACTCCCTCAGGGTCAGCCGCTTCTCGAAGCAACGAGCTGGGGGTAGATCTCTCTCCGCGGCAGGAGCCTCCCTCTGGAACAGCCTTCCTGCCTCCCTGAAACTCGAGGAGAACCATCTCCGGTTCCGGAAGCACCTCAAAACCTTCCTCTTTGCTTCTGCTTTCTCTCTCCCTCTCCCCTGCTAATTCTTCACAAAATTCTGCACTGAATCTGAAACTTGGCCACTCTCATCGACCTCGGTCCTGGGCCCTGCCACTCTCCACTTGCATTGCCTCCCTGGCAACCCCTGCACTGCGGGACTGTTCTCTGTATCCCTACAGCCCCCCCTTCCCAGCACTTGTCTGCACTTACCTTGCACTTGCCACCAGCTGGCCCTATTTATTTATTTATCTATTTATTTCTATTCTACTTACCTTGTACTGCACTTTTCCCTTCCCCCTACCCCTGCACTTGCGCGGTCTGAATGACACCTGGCCTAGTAGGATCGTTTTCTGTCCTCCCCCTGTTCCCCCCTCCCTGCCTCGTCGCGCCTTGAAACACTTGTGTATAGGCGCGTTACAAATGCCATATCATATCATATCATATCATTGCTTGGTGCTGCCAACTTGTACCGAATTTTTGGACTCAAGTCAACGCAGACGCTATCCACAGGAGCTGAATTAATAATTACTCCTGATCCCTTCCTTTATTTGTTGCTTTGAGCACATGCTACATACACCTTGTGCACATGTGTTGCCCTCATATTGTTGGTGGCCAATAAACATGTAACCATGCATTGGATGCAGCCTACCTCACTTGCATTAGCGGTCTCGTTTCGGGAGCTGAAATGGGTCAATTAATGTCAAGATAAATATCATGAATTATCCACCATGTCCTGTCTCCACAAAAGTATTTGGTCAGTTTTAACTAGATATCCGACCACCTTAGCGAGTATGCCATGACTCCTTTGCTTTGTTTTCGTCTATGGTAATATATTTGTACTTTGCTGTATTGATCACTTTTTGTTATTATTGTTATTATTATCAATAATAATAATAATAATAATAATAATAATAATAATAATGGGGGTCGAGTTTGTGTGGGCCACATTGATAAAAGTGGTATTAAAATTGTTTAACTTTTACTGATCCTCCTCGTGTTCTTGCATTTGTCAGGCGCAGGGTGAGAGCAGGACGGACTTGCTTTTCTGGCACTACCTGACAAATCCGTCAGATTTTCCACCAGCATGTAATTACATGCTGGTGGAAAACCAAGAGATTCCTCTACCACCTAGTAAAAGCAGGCACATTTCACGCAAATCCATTGTAAATGCCCCCACAATCGTTCACCGTGGAGGGCATTTACAGTTTTCTACCAAAATAGTGGAAAATGGAAGTGCAAAGAAAATGTTCCCCAAGGTTTCCCTCTTCTCGTTTCTGCTTTGTGGTGGCAATGAGAAAATCTGCCTAGGAGGGGATGTCTTTTACAGAAAATTGCTAACGGAGGCAGTACCCTTATGGGCAATTGACAAGGTCTGGCAGAAGGACCCACCTTGACTTTTTGCTATGATGGTCCTGTTGGCAGGTGCACTGCTATGCTCATCCTGTCTACACAGCGTAATGGAAATATCCTTTTGTATTGTCTCTTAATGAAAGTTAAACATTGTATAAAAATAGTTTTTAAAAAGCTATTGTATTCAGCAATGTTTGTTTCTACATCATGTTATTCTTTCCTGGAATTATCTTAGTGGATTTCCAATGCACCAGTTGTATGCCAACCACTATTTCGTGATGCACTATTCACCGTTATTAGGAAAGCGCAATTTGTATATATAATTTTTTGTGAACTCTGGTTTTGATTTTGTCCAAGATATTAGTCATTAGCAAGCATAGTACAAGGGGCCCACCTTGAAAAGGTTATTTCTGTAGTTTCGATTTCATAATTGACTTTGATCACACAAAGGTGATTTTCGTTGGAAATTCAGCGCTCAGTTAGAAGTTGTGTCTACAGTTAATTTTTCATTAGCGTAATATAGCACATTTATACTTGCTGGTACTCCATGCAGGCCTAGTACCTGAATAATACTCCAGTAGCCGTGCTATAATACATCTATGTTTAATTGCATCTATTCAACTGTTTGCCACCCGACCGTTACCTTGGTAGTGTCTATGTTGTGGGATGTCTCTGTTGTTCATGCTGTGCAGTATTGCCAATGTTTTTAACTTGAATTCTTCTTACAGTAGCAAAAAGGCAGTAAGCTACATTTGGCTGATTCTTGCCAGTAACGAACAGTTCCTTGGAAATGGTGGTGACAGGAGTTCTCAGCATATTCTGAATGGCCATACCTAGTCGTAAAGCAGCACAGGGCTGTCACAGTGTATGGGTCTAGCATAGGCATCTGGTGTTAGAAATCTGTCTCTTGTGTCTATTGTGATTCCCTCTTCATCTGGAAGGTTTAACTCCCTCCAAGCAAGCCTCTGTATACAATATTGTCTATGTTATCCCTTTGTTCAGCTGCTGCCTTCATAGCTCCAATGTTCATCTGTTTACACTTGGATGTGCTCTATTGTTCCATATCCATCACCTCTTCCTATCCCCATCTCCCCTCCATTAAATTACATTTTTACCAAAGGACAATTCACGTTTTTGACATAAAACCAATCCTGACTGTTTTTAATAAAATGGCTTCCAGGCGCAAAAGCTGCCCAAATCACCATTTATCTTGTCTGTGAGTTCGTTTTCGGAAAAATGGCACTTGCTTCGAAGGCCACTCTCTCAACTTTGGGCCTAAATACTGTCCTGGGATTTGAAACCAGAAGTTTGCTCAGTGCTGTACAAAAAGCAGGCTGTCCAGTAAACTCAGATGTTTTATGGAAAGCTATCTGTGTTCAACCTGCTTCCACCTGTTAAACTAAGTAGGCAATTGTAGCTCACGGAAGTGGTTGTTAAGAGGTGGTGCGTTTGCCTATCATTCCCAGAGAGTACAGCATCCACTTTAGAGGGGCCTTACCTCTGCAATGCCACCGGAATCCTGAAAATGCCCAATACAGCCCACGCAGTTACTGTGCCCTCCCAGAAAGCCGCTGAAAGCCACCATAACCTGGAAGCATATTTAAGATCAGCCACTTATTCCTACTATACAATTGGACACCCAACGAACCCTTCCAACAATGTTTCCCTAGCCTGCCCTAAACACTTTCGCTTTGGCTTAAAGTGTGCTAAAAATGAAAGAAATCAACATACTTGTCCCTGTTAACGAGGACAACCAAATTGTGTGTAATACCACATTCAGCCAAGCCACACCAGCATAACATATGCACACAAGGTGGGGATGTGGCTAGCAGAAAAAACGAAACAAAATCAAAACACCCTACTAAATCGTGCCTTGTCTGCCTTTCTATGTAATATAGATGCGTCCTACAAAAGATTTTTGCAAAGCAAAAATGATATTCCGTTCAGCACTAAAATCGAAAATCAATGTCAAACAGCCCTGCTTACTGTACAGTGCTCCAGGTCTAAAGCAGTAAGAAGCACCGCCCCCTAACCTATCTGAAAGATTAAAGTGACAGCTGAAGAATTCCAAGACCAAGTCTATATATAAAGAGTAATAATGGCATACTCAATTATTTGAGTCTCTTGAAAGTTCGAGAAATGTGATGAATTCCAAATACAATGGATATCATGTTTTGGTGGAACTTATTTGTTCAGGTCTACTCAGGAGTGAGACCGGTTTCGCCCAAAAAAAACCTAATTTACCTTTTTGGTACAGATGGTATTTATGTTAAACAAGATTGAGATCAGGCACAGATCTCCTCCTGGTCCTCCCACTCGCTAAATCTACCAGAATAGGGGGATCCTCCTTCTACTTCCAAGCACCAACCATATGGAACTCTATCCCTTTCAACATCCTCCTCATAGAGGATCACCTCGCTCTCCAGAAGGCACTCAAGACCTGGCTCGTCTCTTCTGCATCTTGACCGGCCTAGTCCACCTCATGGTTGAACTATCACCACCTGATAGGTAGGTGGGGGCATCGATGAGTCCTACGAGGAGACATCATGACAGCACTGAGCACACACAGAAAGGATTCCAGTCAATCAGCATGATATGATCTGCATTCCCTCATCACAACTGTATATCAGGCGGGACTCAATGGTAGGTATCGGACTCCATCTCAATAAAAGATAGCCGTATGCCTCCTGGGGCATGACCACCCACCCGCATACATCTGCAATTATCCACTACACACACTCTTAATGCACATCACCTCTGCCAATAGAAGGCAGCTGAGTCCCATAGTAAATGCGGTCTAGCTGAGCACATAATCAGTCTCATTGAATCAAATACTCTCTGGAAATCCTAACAAAACACCCATCCACCAGCCAGATCTCCATGGGTCGCTAGCAGGGCCTTAGCCGCCCCTATCTACCATCACACAGGCTAAAATGCACAAGAGCATTCTAAAATCTTCTCAACAATTCTCATTCCTCAGACTTTGGTCCCACAAGGGTGTTCACCCACAGTGCTTTGAGGCCATAAAAATGGCATTAGGCACTTTACAAATGCCATAGAACATAATATAACATGCATCTTGGCAGTGAGCTCAAAACATAACTCGGTGTGAGAAATAAAACTTTAATTTTAGCTGCGTGCAGCTTGAGCCCACAGGCTCTCATACAAGACATAGATTGTCCTGCCCCTCTGACAACAAGTGCAAGTCCTGTGTGCTGCTGACACATGTTCTGCTTGTCCTCTGCATATGAGTGCAATTCCAGCCCTAGCCTTCTAAGGTCGTCTGTGAGTAGTCTCATGTCTATTTTAAAAAGCAAAGGAGACAATTAGGAGAAATACCCTAAAGTAAACTTTAATGGTGCGATGAAATGAAGGTCCCCATCACAGAACTGCTTTAACTTAAATATCAAAACCACTCCAATGTCACCCTAAGATCCCAGTTACGAAGTCAAAGGTGAGCTCAATAAATGGTGGTAAACGTTGCTTAAAGTTTTAATAAGATGAGCAGTGAAGAAACATCCTTGATATGCAGGTTCTAGAAGGTTGTCATACAAAGCTTTCCCCGGGCTTGGGAAAAAACTATATCTTAAACGTGTCTACGGTAACTTCTGTTTCATAAACCTTTGTGCTTCTGTAACTGCCACGTTTTCCAAGATTTAGTAACGCGTTGGTCGTGCAACAATCGGATCAAGCATTTTAAGGACCATTGGGATTAGTGAAGAATTTTTAAGTAGGTAGGTCACAAGGTAAATTTACCCGAAAAGCAAAGTGTGATACATTTAGTAATTAATGGGGCTAAGACTTCACTGGAAAGATTACGACGGCTGTATGCCTGTTCACTGGTGGGATGTATTGCTGTCATGGTGCAACATTATTCCGCCTGGAGAAGAGGGAAATGGCTGTATGCGGCCACACCTTAACGTTCTGAACGCAACGTCTCTTGCAGGTCTAGTTCTTCAAATGGCACCCACACTTCTAACTACTCAGTGAAGCCGTAGCTGGAGGTCCCTTCCAGCTACAGCTGGACCTGCCTACTCTTCACTCTTCTCTTCCATTAGTATAACCTTGATGAAACATTGACTTAGGATATATGATGTAGAAAGGTAAAAAGAACTTGTAAGTATTCAGAGCAGGAAACAGCAGGATTTGGTCACTGTCCCCATCTAAGGCCACAAATACACTTGACACCACCCTGCATTCCGAGGTCCCCAACCTTTTTAACCAGTTCAGGGCACTGACCTAGAGAGGGTGGCCAAATGGAGTTTCTCAAGGGCCCTGTTTTTTTCAGAGATAAGAATCGCTGTGTTACTGGGGTTAAAGTTAAGCCGATATTTGAGCATCATCTACAGATTTGATCATACAAATAGGGATGCATTAGAGTGGGGATGTTGAAAAAGAGAGGTGGATTCAGGGCTCTTGTTCATGCTGATGTTAGCCCATCTTTGCAGATTTGCAGTGCAAAAGGAGAAATGGTTTTATTGCGAGCGGGTAGGGGGGCTGTTGATTGAAGTGTTAAAGAAAGCATATTATGGATGAAAAACACTCTGGTATCACCCTAAAAGGGTTTCAGCCATAGCTTTATCTTTTCATCCATCCACATGTCATATCAGAGCTTTGGTGTAAGGCGCTTTATAAATCAATAAATACAATACAATACAATATTAGGTATGCTTACAGTCTAAGAATGTGCTTTTTGCAATGCCAAGTTGGCATAAGTTTTCGTAACCAGAGCAGAGGTTTTGAGAGCATTGCCACTAAGCTGGCACTAACTACAAAAGGAACACGTGGGCAGGCTCAGAAAAAAAGTTATTTAAACTGTTTGCAGATAGTTTAAGCACAACAAAACTGAGGATTGGTTCGGGATTTGTGTCAAACATGTCACTCTGGACTATGTATCAAGGATCACAATCTATTGCATATTATTATTATTATATTATTATGAACTAATTGAAGAGCTCCGCTGAAGTAATGAAGCACATCACATCAAGGATCAACATTTAAGGTAAATTAAGGTAAATAACTTATTAGACAAGCACACAGTATCAATTGCCACCCGGGGAGGAGGTGCCTGCTGATCAGCCACCTCCCACCTGATCTTCTCCCCGCTCATTAACCTGGCCCACCATTCCTCTCTATCAAAGTGGTGTAGGTCTCGAAATAAGGGTCCTAGATGCATGACGTAGGCTGGATTGGTACCCATGCATTCTAGAAGCAAATGTTTGATGTTCTCCACAACCTCCTTATTTTTGCAAAATCTGCAATGCTTTGTGCTGGACTGACCTTGTGCTGATAAAATGTCATTAGTAAGTAACAAATTCATTCGAATCCTCAAAAAACTCTGTCAGATTGAGCGATCAGGGAACTTTACAAGATATCTTCTAACTGTGTTTACCTTAATCGGGTTGTAAGGCAAGAACAATGACAGGTTTAACTTTGTTGTTTCGTCCAAGGTTTTAATCTAGTCTCGTTGGAGTAGACGCTTAGAGACCTTAGTGGGCTCGCTTAGCAGTTCCTCCTCCGAGCTTTCAATTAACTCCAAGAGAACTCTGTTTATTGCCTCCCAACTTGATAGATTTTTGCATGAGCCTTTGTTAAATTCATTCCGTAACTCCTTCAAAATCCTTAGAGGATTAGGTAGAAGTATTTTGCTGTACAGCATAAGCCGATTTCGAGCTACTTATGTTCTGAGTGACCAAACACTATTAATATCTCTGAGTTTAGCCCCGGGCTGCTAGAAGCAATAATATTCAGATCGGCACAATGGGGATTGGCTGGTAACGGCGCATGGGACCCAATATTAACTTTGTCTCTGTACCTCTACCAGAAGGTCCAGAATGCTACTGTGAGTAATATTGCTTAATTAAAGGAGTGCTTGAAATAAATGGGAACCAAAACTCATCTATAAGATGAATGGCTTCCATGGAATTCTTTATACTTGGACTAACAGATAGTGGAACCTTATATCATGGCCGATAAATGTATTTATGTTTTTCCTTCTTATTAATCTAGTGTCCATACTTCCCTTGTGGTACCACATGATTTACAATACCCACGTCTGTTCAAATGCAGAAATAACATACCCCAAAGGAGCTTCATTCAGGTTAGGTACACTATATTTTGAAGATATCTAAGAGAATGTTCAACATTTTGGAAACAAGTTTAAACATTAACCCTTGTGATAGGCTTGATTGCGTTACGAAAGCCTGCCCAAGGCCATAAATATTTGTTTACTTTTTGAGCTACGACTCTCACTGCCCCTTTATGCTGTAGATAACCACTACACCAACATTTACCTATATATTTCATTTCAATCCATGGAATTGTTATTGTTGAAGTACAATGTAATCTGTACACATGAGCCAACATATTTAAGTGAAATATAAAAAATATGGAATAAAACTATGGGTGTACAGAATAGCATATTTAGTATTCGCCTGAATACCAAAAAGTTAGTTAAGTAACCGACTGAAGTCTTATATTAGGCAGAGAAGTTGTTTTGTTTGATAGATCATTTTCTGAAAATCTATGTTTAAAAACAAAAAATGAAAGCACAATTATAAATGTGTTTATATATTTTATATTTTTCTTAATTTTCATCAACACAACATCTTTATTTAACGCATACAAGCCAGAAAAGAAATATGAACAAAAAAATGTGTGGATTATGTGGGATATTTTGACCCAATCAGCTGTGCTATGCTACATCATTTTACTGCATAGGTGCAGAAACAGCACAAAATGGCTGTGCTGACTCCTGTGCGCGCAATGATCTCAAAACTGCATTTTTGGAACAAACAGAAAACGGCTGCACCGCCCTGCCACACACATTTCAGGTGGGGTGGAATAGAGTTCTCACTGCAGGAATATGCCAGTGTGCCCTGCAACATTAAACATGGAGTGAAGTGAAAGAGGCAGCATTATGTTGCTGAAAACCCAAAATGCCTCTTTAAAATGACATCTTTTCAACCTTAAAAGTGCTGCTTGGTGCTAAATTCATTAACTTTTCATGAACCACTGTGATTAAAATGGTCCTACAATACCCAGGATCATTCATTGTGTTTCAGAGGAACCAAGCCTTATTTGAATGACAGCTCCTGTCAAATGTATCCTTGAAAAAATCAACCAGGGGCTTTGTTTTCATTTTACACGAGAAATTCGTCTATTTTCTTTGCAACAGTATCAAGAATCAGCTGTCCAGAGAATGACTCTAAATAGATGCCTGTAACTGTATCCATGCTGCAAAACAATTCCAGCACTCAAGAAAAGGACTTTAGCTGCAGAAAAGTGTATATTTGTTGGAGATGAAAACCGAATTTAAATAAATAAATAAAATGTGCTTTTTCCTGACTGAAGGGGGAAAAGCGCCTATTTAAAAGTACATTGTTGTGTAAATGCCTGATTACTTAGAAATGTAAAAGGATTTGTTACTGTTAAAAATACACTTATAAACTGTTTTAATTCTATAGGTTCAAAGCTAAGATTTAAAAGGAGAAAATCAAAGCTAAAACCAAGGCCGAGTTGGCAAACTATATAAAAACAAACTTGCTCTGCCAGTTGCTAGCCCTGAGAAAGGGTGACACCTCATAAACTGCTGGCCCAGGAAAGGCTAATTGCTAGCTTGGAGGCTTTGAATGAACCAGGACAAAGGGACTTCCCAAGTCGTCATCAGACATTCGTTTTTGCTTCAGGCTGAGACAATAGCAGGCTGAGACTCTCACCTGTCAAGTGTGAGGTGCCGTAAACTTCAATCAAAAGAGAGGCCCCTCACCCTGCTTCAAACTAAACGACATTTGCTTGCAGTTGGGGAAAAGAGAAAAAAACTGATTAAGTAACAATAGACTTCCATTTGATTTTAAAAAGCCTATTTTGTAACTGAACTTCTTGACATTTAACTTTGCAGCAAGAATGAGGAAATATATGAAAAGTTTGGAGTTTTAAATCTAATTTTATGCTCGCTCTTTGAAAACTTGGTAGAACTCATTACTGCATAAGGAACAGAAGTTGTAAAGAATAACAGATTGCGGGGAAAGTATTGATATTGCACACATAACATTTTGTACACACATCCCAAGGGTAAATGTGCATCTATGTACAAAATTGGGAAATATTAGGCCAAATCTTTCATGGTTAAAATTGCCAAAATGTAGCAGAAAGGCAAAACCATGTCCCCAGACTTGGGGTTTGGATTGAAATATGACCCACAAAATATGCAACCTCTGTATCTGATTTTCTCAGAGGTTATAATTGTATAAATATGTGTTTATGGCAAAGTTAGATTTTGGCTCCAGTAGCGAAGGGAGGTTTCTAGTCATTGGGAAATCATCTCATAAACATGAAACATTTTTTCTGTAATCCTATCAGCGAAGAGCAAGGCAGAAACTATGCTCTTGCCCAATTCTAGCATTATGGGTGTGGGTAATAAGCCTTCCCCTGCCATATACTTTAGTGATGTCATTTGGCATGATAAATAAGGGAACCTAACAGCACACAGACACTGATTCCTAACTTTCTTCCGGATTTCCTGCATGGTGTCCTGTTCCTGATTTCTTCATCCTGCTTGATCCTGACTCCAGATTTCATTGCAAAGCCTAGGCCTATGCATTGCTGAACCCCTTTTCAGCTAGGCCTCAAATTTGAAAAATCCCCAAAACCCCAGGGAAGCATCCTGATCCAGTCTGGCTTGCTACTACTAGATGCATGCATGCAAACTCGCCATCACACTGATCTCCAGTCTCCAGTAACCAGAAGGGCCAGTCCAGTGCAGTCCGGTGACCAGAACGGCCTAGATGATCCTGTTCCGCTAGATTTGCCCAGCTGTCCTTGGTTAGCCCCGATCCATGTGATGACCAGAACCCTTGACGGTCCAAAATCCTAAATTAAAGTGGACTGTAAGTATTAATAGGAATCATAGAAAACCATAGCATACCTTGCCTTGCCATATGTCATCCCAATATTTAAACCATCCTATGCTTAACTTAATAACTTATAACATTGTCAGAATCCTTATTGCAATCCTCTTCTCGATTTCTCTTGCTAAGCGCCATTTCTTTAGTCATTTTTATCTTGTGTAAATCTTAAACTATCAATCCTACTTCGAGTGATCCGACTGGTTCCACCGGAGGGGAAACTGGGGATCTGATGTTGAAGTCATCAATCAACTCTAGAGCTTACTGTGTTCCTCTTTGGTATTCTTGCCAGAATGCTCTAGCATAGAGTAACAGTATAGTAAATATTTTCTTGTCCAAACTGAGTTTCTTTTCTGTTTTCACTATCCAATTTTTCTAAAAACACCTCTCTTTCGAGCTTGCATATCTTTATCACTTTAATAGCTAGAGACTTCATTTCAACTTTGGATTATACCTAAGAACTATAGCTACATCTCAACCGCACTCCAAATCAGTATATTTCACCTGTTTTTCTTAAAACCGTTTGGTTAATTTTAGGCGGGAATCCACAATTTTGTAATGTTTTACATGTGTGATTTTCATTTTAAATTATTTGCAAACTTCCATTCGGATTCAAAGTGTTTACTTTTGCTCAAACTATAGCTCGTGGTTGTTAATATCTTTCCAATGTTGCTCCCATAGAGATTTGTATTGCTTTAAGTATTTTTGCAAACATTCATTGTTTTAACCAGCCATTTCCGAATGTCATTTTAAAGTGTAAGATTTCAAATCCGTTTTTCTCTCTTGTTTGGGGAGGGAAGGTTGGATTTGAATTCTGTTTTCCTTTCCTTATTCCTGATTACCTGGTGCTTCCGTATATCTATTTAGAATTGTTTGTTTGTGGGTTGAGGAATATTGCAGGGGGAAATCCTAACTTAAGTGCTATCTTTTCTCTGGTGTTCTATATTGTGTTGCTAAAGAGTGAATTTAAGTGCATTACATACCCTTTTATCTGGTATTGTCACCACATTGGTGAGTGCTGCTCCCTATTAAAAGCATATGTTTGATTTGAATTTTAAATAAATAACTATTACCTTTACCAACCAGCCTGTTCCTGGTCCATTGTGACCTGGGGTATTTGAGAAGCGGAGTGATATGAGTGGTACATCACTCAGAATATTGAACCTATATATATAAAAAAAATAAGCTTTGCAGCTGTACGCTGCGTACCAGGCTGAGACCAGGGTGTATGGCCTGATTGAAATACTTAACAGAATTTGGGGGCGCGTGCCGTGATTTTGAGTTTCAGTTACCACCCGTGGCAGTCAAAGACAGCAGACTAACCAGCAGGGTAGTGACACCTTGCTTAGTTGGTGTACTGTGCCACACTGTACAAGCGCCTCCCAAAACAAATACTCCAAGACCAGGCCGGTCTGTAAAAGTAAAAGTAAATCAAGAAATAATTAATAAAGAAATTGATATTTCCAAAATGGCTGTTCCTGTAGAAATCAGTATGGCTACAGAGCACCCCCTGCACACGCTTTTTGCCAGGGGTGGGTGGCCAGAACAGAATGATCATGTCTGGCTGCAGGAAATCACTGAACAGGTTATTGCCATGCTCCTGGATACATGGCAGGACAAGGGCCCATTACACCAAGCTGTCAGTGAATTGTACAGGGCCCCAAAAGTTAAAGAGAAGCAAAGTAAAATTGCCAAATTGCGGCCTACCTATACCTCCACCTCTGGCACAGAATCCAAATGAATCACTAGAGAGAATCCAGAATGATACAGACTCAGCAGAACAAAGGCTACTGAAGAGCCAATAATTAGAGGCAGAGTCTAGAGATTATGTCACAAAAGTTAAAGAAGATTTAACTCTCCTACAGAAAGAGATTGCAGAGCAAGACACCCAATTACAGACACTAAAAGAGGAGTGTCAGGAAAGGGTTGACTCTCTGCAACAGAGTCAACAGAAACTGGCACAATAATTACATTCTAATAGAGCCCGCGCAGAACTGATAGTTACCCTACAAAACCAGATAGAAACCTTGAAAGAGGAAAATAATAAATTAATTATGAGAGACCTACACTCTCAAACAGAATTTGATGAGGAGCGCCAGAAATCCAATGCCATCAAAAAACAAAAGGGTGACCTGGTTGAACAGAGGGTCACCCTAAGTCAGGAGAGGGACGCCTTAGGCCAGGAAGTAAGCCAATTACACACCGAGTTAGAGGGAAGAAAGCTGGCCCTCCAGGAGCTCAATGAATTAAAGACAGAGTATGGGAAGCTACTAGAGCACACCAGACGGGTAGAAGATGCTCTGAAAGAGAACACCCAGACCAAAGATGCTAAAACTCAGGAGGTGAGTCTCCTGCAGCAGAAAATGGCCCAGTATTCCCAGACCAGGCAGGAAGCGGAGAGAGACAATAATGCTCTCTGTGAAAAGAATGATGTGCTCCACTAACAAGTAGCAATGCAAGAGCGAATCATTGAGACTAGTAGGGTCTTGGTAGAGGAACAAAAGGATCAGATTTTTGGTTATCACCAGGAAATAGGGTAGAGAGGGACAGAGCAACCCCTGATCATCATATAAGGACCACTGTACTCAGGGACTCAGAACCCTTCAATACCATGAACACTGCCAGCTTCATGTCTACTGGCTCATATGAACCAGGGGCCATGGAGATGGTAGAATTCATAGAGTTGGTAAAATGGGACTGACAGATCAGCGCCCCCCAGAAATGGATGGACGGGCGTCTCTGTACAGATCCCCAAATGTTGTGGCTAATATCTCTGAACAGTAAGACTCCTATGAGGGGAGAGTCAGGGAATTGGATCCACAAAAATACCGCCTTCCAAAAGATCAGTTTGTGAAATTTGGTGGGGAACTCCCGGAAATAAAGCCCAAAAAGAGTATTCTGAAGAGCATATTTCATGTAGGGCAGTGGGGGGGTACTCCACCAATCCTGGGAGCAGGGGAGAGTCAGAAGACACTTCTGAGCACCACAGGAATAGGGAAACTAGGCCCCAACATTCTGCAGCCTGAACTGGTGTCTCAAATGGAGCGCCAGGTCCAGAACCTGTCCCAGGTTCTGGGTCGCATGTTGACGGCTCAGCAGAACCCTCAGATGAACATGGCAGCTCAGAAGCCCACAAACCAAGGGTCTGGTACTCCAGAACAATGACGGGAAGAGAACCCCAACAACTCACCGGTTCCAGAGGAGAAAGCACGGGGGAAGGGAGGTGTAAAGCCTTAGAGGAAGCTTCCTAACCCACTTATGAAAAGCCCCTGGAAACCCAGGAACCGGAACCGAAATCTCCTGCCCCTGAAAGTCTGCAACCCAAGGAACAGAGGGTGGGTAGGAGAAATAAAGGACCCAAAAAGAGCCATTTTGTGGAGGAGGTAAGTGTCCTCCAATTTGAAGGGGAAGGATCCTTAGAGCATTTTGGGAAAAATATCTTCTCCAGGGACGGGGGAACTCCTCCCAAAGACAAATGGGTCCCAAGAGATCCTAATGAAGACTGGGTGAAAGTGGGGACTGAGTTAGGATCACCCATCATTGAACCCCAGAATGATCATCAAAAAAACCAGACTGCCCAAACCTATTCTGGTGACTGCCTCCAAAAAGAGGGGGCGGCCCAGAATCAGATCCAGGGGAGCCCAAAACTCCCCAAATATCCAACTGTCACATTTTTCTTGCAGATCCCCAAGCTCCCACACAGAATCATGACCAAACTACCCCTGTGTCGGAATCAGGAATCAGGAAATTGACCAACCAACTGCCCTAAAATGCACATTATCTCTTCCCCCTTCAGGAGAAGGAGGGAAGATGTTATGCCCCAGTCCAAATACAAGGGCAGTGTACATTGTCGGCACTGGTAGACACTGGATACCAAGCAACTCTTCTGTCAAAGAGGGCCTTTGATCAGCTGAATTCAGGAAGGGGTGAGAGATACCAGATCCCTCTCACCCCTCTTCCTGGACAACTTCAGTACTTCGATGGGAATTAAATTCCTGTCGGAGGGGACTGCGGATCTGGAAATTAATATTGGGCGACACAAGGTGAAACACCTGGTCATAGTCGTGACTCCGGAGGGCACAACCTGTCTATTGGGGAATGACATCCTGCGAAGGTTGTCCCCCCTAATAGACTGCATGAACCAGGTCCTCTGGACCCAGAGTAATCAGCCAATACAATTAAAACTTAGGGGTCGATTCATGGAATTAATGTGCGCCGAAAATTCCCGCGCAGAGGTGCCAAAGCGTGCGATTAGCAGTAAAAGTGCTAAAATCGCAGTGCAAATGCGAAAATCGGAGGGAAACCAGCGCACATCGATTCATGGAAGTCCATGCGCGAGAAAAACATTGGATGTGTGCTGAAAAAGTGCGCCGCGCACGCCGGCGCACAGGTCATCCAACAGCGTGCGCCACGGCCACTGCGAAATCGCACATAGCGCAGCGCACATCACAAAAGTAGGCGGAACACGGGGCGTAACACTCGGAATGGGGAACAACGCGTGAAAACATGGGCGTCACGGGGGAAGTACAGGAGGCAAGTGCGCGGAACGCCCACACGCTCGCCTACAACCCGTATTCATGGAATCGAATAGGGCAAACCAGCGCACGGTGAAAGACGCGCACAGGGCCAAACAAGTACGCCACAAGAAAGCAGGCGGTAGCGTCCCTGTGCCTGAAATAAATGTGCGCCAAAATGTGCGCTAACAAAAAGCACCCATATACAGCCATGATGAATGGTCCATACAGTGGCCCTCTAGGACAAATGAGGTGCAACGGGGTACAGACAAACACGAACACCCGCTGTGTGAAAAATAGCGTGTGCGTGTGTTTCTGGGTGCGCGGGAAGTTCCACACACGATTGGCCTGTGTACGTGTACTTCGGGGTGCGTGGGAAGTTCCACACGCGATTGGCCTGGGTACGTGTACTTCGGGATGCGCGGGAAGTTCCACACACGATTGGCCTGGGTACGTGTACTTCGGGTGCGCGCGAAGTTCCACACGCGATTGGCCTGGGTACGTGCATTCCGAGGTGCGCGGGAAGATTCACACGCGATTTCAGCAGGGTATGTGTTTTTCGGTGGTGCCGGGGAATGCTACACGTGATTTGGCCGTGTGGGTCCTCCCAGGTGTTCCCTCTACACCCTCCATGGCCCCTGCAGGCAGCCCACACCACAGGGGACTACCCTGCACCCCTGCTCATGTCCCTCAGGCAACCCATCCACCATGGCCATGCCCCCCAGCCAACCCACATGTCACCTTGCACTACTGATCACCAACACATGTCTCCCAGCACCCCTACCCCCCAGCACCAGGGGCACCTTCCACCAGGCCCCCACTCATGTCTCCCTCCACCCCCACCCCCCAGCAGTGCAGGGGCAGCCTCCACCAGGCCCCCACTCATGTCTCCCACCACCCTCACCCCCAGCAGTGCAGTGGCAGCCTCCACCAGGCCCCCACACATGTCTCCCACCACCCCCACCCCCCAGCATCCAGGGGCACCCTCCACCAGGCCCCCATTCATGTCTCCCACCACCCCCACCCCCAGCAGTGCAGGGCACCCTCCACCAGGCCCCAACTCATGTCCAACTCATGTCTCCCTGCACCCCCACCTCCCAGCATCCAGGGGCACCCTCCACCAGGGTCTCCCACCACCCCCACCCCCCAGCAGTGCAGGGGCAGCCTCCACCAGCCCCCCACTCATGTCCAACTCATCTCCCCCAGCACCCCCACCCACCAGCATCCAGGGGCACCCTCCACCAGGCCCCCACTCATGTCACCCATCACCCCACCCCCCAGCAGTGCAGGGCACCCTCCACCAGGCCCCCACTCATGTCTCCCACCACCCCCACCCCCCAGCATCCAGGGGCACCCTCCACCAGGACCCCACTCATGTCCAACTCATGTCCCACAGCACCCCCACCCACCAGCATCCAGGGGCACCCTCCACCAGGCCCCCACTCATGTCTCCCACCACCCCCACCCCCCAGCAGTGCAGGGGCAGCCTCCACCAGGCCCCCACTCATGTCCCCCAGCACCCCCACCCACCAGCAGTGCAGGGCACCCTCCAACAGGCCCCCACTCATGTCTCCCATCACCCCCACCCCCCAGCAGTGCAGGGCACCCTCCACCACGCCCCCACACATGTCTCCCATCACCCTCACCCCCCAGCAGTGCAGGGGCACCCTCCACCAGGCCCCCACTCATGTCCCCCTGCACCCTCACCCCCCAGCAGTGCAGGGCACCCTCCACCAGGCCCCCACACATGTCTCCCACCACCCCCACCCCCCAGCAGTGCAGGGCGCCCTCCACCAGGCCCCCACACATGTCCCCCTGCACCCCCACCCCCCAGCATCCAGGGGCACCCTCCACCAGGCCCCCACACATGTCTCTAACCACCCCCACCCCCCAGCAGTGCTGGGCACCCTCCACCAGGCCCCCACACATGTCTCCCACCAACCCCACCCCCCAGCAGTGCAGGGCACCCTCCACCAGGCCCCCACACATGTCCCCCTGCACCCCCACCCCCCAGCATCCAGGGCCACCCTTCACCAGGCCCCCACTCATGTCCAACTCATGTTCCCCAGCACCCCCACCCACCAGCATCCAGGGGCATCCTCCACCAGGCCCCCACTCATGTCCCCCTGCACCCCCACCCCCCAGCAGTGCAGGGCACCCTCCACCAGACCCTCACACATGTCTCCCACCGCCCCCACCCCCCAGCAGTGCAGGGCACCCTCCACCAGGCCCCCACACATGTCTCCCACCACCCCCACCCCCCAGCGGTGCAGGGCACCCTCCACCAGGCCCCCACACATGTCCCCCTGCACCCTTATCCCCATAAAATCCAGGGGCACCCTCCACCAGGCCCCCACTCATGTCCAACTCATGTCCCCCAGCACCCTCACCCACCAGCATCCAGGGGCACCCTCCACCAGGCCCCCACTCATGTCTCCCACCACCCCCACCCCCCAGCATCCAGGGGCACCCTCCACCACGCCCCCACTCATGTCTCCCATCACCCCCACCCTCCAGCAGTGCAGGGCACCCTCCACCAGGCCCCCACACATGTCTCCCATCGCCTCCACCCCCCAGCAGTGCAGGGGCAGCCTCCACCAGGCCCCCACTCATGTCTCCCACCACCCCCACCCCCCAGCAGTGCAGGGGCAGCCTCCACCAGGCCCCCACACATGTCTCCCACCACCCCCACCCCCAGCATCCAGGGGCACCCTCCACCAGGCCCCCAATCATGTCTCCCACCACCCCCACCCCCCAGCAGTGCAGGGCACCCTCCACCAGGCCCACACTCATGTCCAACTAATGTCTCCCTGCACCCCCACCCCCCAGCATCCAGGGGCACCCTCCACCAGGCCCCCACTCATGTCTCCCACCACCCCCACCCCCCAGCAGTGCAGGGGCAGCCTCCACCAGGCCCCCACTCATGTCCAACTCATGTCCCCCAGCACCCCCACCCACCAGCATGTAGGGGCACCCTCCACCAGGCCCCCACTCATGTCTCCCAGCACCCCCACCCCCCAGCATCCAGGGGTACCCTCCACCAGGCCCCCACTCATGTCACCCATCACCCCCACACCCCAGCAGTGCAGGGCACCCTCCACCAGGCCCCCACTCATGTCTCCCACCACCCCCACCCCCCAGCATCCAGGGGCACCCTCCACCAGGCCCCCACTCATGTCCAACTCATGTCCCCCAGCACCCCCACCCAACAGCATCCAGGGGCAACCTCCACCAGGCCCCCACTCATGTCCCCCAGCACCCCCACCCACCAGCAGTGCAGGGCACCCTCCACCAGGTCCCCACACATGTCTCCCACCACCCCCACCCCCCAGCAGTGCAGGGCACCCTCCACCAGGCCCCCACACATGTCCCCCTGCACCCCCACCCCCAGCAGTGCAGGGCACCCTCCACCAGGCCCCCACACATGTCTCCCACCACCCCCACCCCCCAGCATCCAGGGGCACCCTCCACCAGACCCCCACTCATGTCTCCCACCCTCCCACCACCCCCACCCCCCAGCAGTGCAGGTGCACCCTCCACCAGGCCCCCACACATGTCCCCCTGCACCCCCACCCCCCCAGAATCCAGGGGCACCCTCCACCAGGCCCCTGCTCATGTCCCCCTGCACCCCCACCCCCAGCATCCAGGGGCAACCTCCAACACGCCCCCACACATGTCTCCCACCACCCCCACCACCCAGCAGTGCAGGGGAACCCTCCACCAGGCCCCCACTCATGTCCCCCTGCACCCCCACCCCCCAGCAGTGCAGGCACCCTCCACCAGGCCCCCACACATGTCTCCCACCACCCCCACCCCTCAGCAGTGCAGGGGCAGCCTCCACCGAATGTGGAGCGCACATTCGGAGTGCTCAAGTCACGCTTTCGCTCCCTTGACCGTTCTGGCGGGCAGCTGTTATATGCGCCCCCAGTAGTGTGCAGGATCATAGTGGCAGCATGTGTCCTGCACAATGTTGCAACATGCCGGGGCCTGGCTGTGGACATGGTGGTGCCCCCACATCCCCAACCACATGCACGCCCGCTGCGCATGGGAGGGGAAAGGGCACGGGGTGAGGCAGCCCGTACGCAGCTGGTGGCTAATTACTTCACATAGAAATCACACCCCTGTGGAGTGCACACAGCCCTGGCACATACCATCTGATAAGCAATGATGACTCGACCTGACAATTATGACGAACAAAGGGACAGTCAACTGTCAGAACCATAGCAGCCTGAGATTGTTCATGTGGAAGTGTCACAATGTGTGCATCCCTACCTACACAAACACCACGAATGCAGTGTCATCAAAAGACACACTTCCATGCTGCAGAAATGAATACCGACTTGCAAAATACTACATGAGAACAGTGCCATGTTACCCAACCCCTCCCCGACACGGCCACACAACACACCATGGCATGTCATGCAATGTGAGAGCAAACAAATTAATCCCCACAACATGCCCCAAGTGGCACCAACTACAGTGTCCCTAATGGAAACATGGCCACACATGAAATGCTCACAGTAATGCAGTACCTACAACACACATTACCAAATACTTACCAAGAATACCAATCACCTACACAACCTCCAACCTACCTTAAACATGACATTACAGACTTAAAAAATTGGTAGCCTCACTACCTGATAATGCCAGCACTTCGAACACTTCCAAGTATACAGTGTTAGCGCCACGCAAGAGTGTAGGTGCACTGCTTACAACATGGACTCCAGTTCCAAGGTGGACCGCCTTGTGAAGACACGAGAAATAGACCTGCAAATTAGGAGGATGAGATGGATGCAGAGGCACATATCAATACACCATGCAGTGTACAATACAACAACAATATGCACTATGAATGTATACACAGTATTGACTACAGACTGCCCACACATTGAATGGGAGTCCAACGTCACCATGTACGTCAATGTCACTTGGGCACACCCTTTGCAAGCCCATGGAAACGGGAAGCAGGAGGGGTGTGTGTCACACAAACCCAAGCATCTGAACCAAATTCATGACAGGCCTGCATATGCCCAGCCACAATACAGCGTATGCCCACGGGAGCCACACAAGGCAACACACTGTCCAAAAAAAAAAAAATGGCCATTAATGAGCCTGGGGGGTCGGGGGAGGCCACCCAGGAGGTCTGAGGACAGGGTGCACACCAAAACCCACCTGTGTCGATCTTGCCAAAATAAAAACACCTCCATGGGCTCATGGCCTACACGGCTACCCTATTGTCAGAGAATCACTGCTGTCGCTCTCCTCACCCTCTGCAGCTGCATCAGGAGGTGGTGGCACTATGGGAGGCAGCCCACGCAAAGCCCTAGTCTGTTCCTCCATGGCAGCAAGCATGCGGGTGTGGTAGGTCTCATTCTGGAGGATAATTGTGTGTAGGTCCCCATGCAACAACTCACGGGATGCCCGGACCTCCGCCCTAGTTGCCTGCATCTCAGCTGAGAGCATACGTGTGAGACGCTCCAGCTGCTGTTCTGTCCTTCTGTTTGTTGAAGCCTCAAGCTCAACAAGAGTCATCCTGAGGTGAAGGAGTTCCACCCTCAGGGCTTCCCTGTGGCCCTGGGACTCTATGGAAATGGCTTCCCGCAGAGTCGCCAGTGCCGCCCGCCTGTCCCTGTCGGACGCCAACATGTCCTCCCTGTGTGACTGGCAGATGGAGTCTGTTGCCTGCTGTAGTCGCTCCATCAGCCTTTCGGGGGGACAATGGAAGTGGCCACCCTATCCATGGCCTGAGCCATCATCTCTGATGATGCTGCCTGTTGGGTTGCCATACCGTATATGGATTGCTCCCATGAGGTATTGCCAGGTGGCGTACGGCCACCACGTCGGCGGGCACCACACCTGTCTGGGGCAAGGCGAACTGCGCCTTGCTGTGCCGGCACTGCCTGAGGCTGCAGGATTACATTCCCCCTCTGATCTGCTGGCCCAGGAACAGGATCAGATGTTGCGGAGTGTGACCCTGCATCCGTAACCACCAAAGGCGTACCTGCCAACACTGACATCCCCATTGAGGGTTCTAACCCTGGTGCAGGTGGGTCGGACAGAACAGAATACCTCCCAGGAACACTCACCTGCGACGGCACATAGGTCTCATCATCCGAATCGACACCTGAATACAGCTCGGGGGAGGTGCAGCCAGAGACACCCCTTGAGAGCACGACCTGCAGCAGTTGTGGGTTCTCACCCACCACCACACCACGTCCCTCACTGGTGGTCGGTCGGGCCTGAGACCCCTCCTGGGTCTGCACCATCTCCACAACCCCAGCAGTATCAAGTGCATCATCCCCTGCAAAGACATAAAAGAAAACAAATGGAAACAGGCATTAGCACTATGGCACACAATTAGGGCTGAGAAGCTACAGAAACAGTACTTGATTGACACATGTCCCACATGACTAAAACCCTCCCATGAATGCACCGTCACTGAGTGTGAAGGGTAGGCAGATGGCACACATTGATGACACCAAGATGGAAGATGAACACATTTGCTGCATGCTGCCTAGCAGTGGCATCACACATTGGCCAGTGATTGGCAGGTCAAATACACATGCCATCACACAGATGGCATGTACCCTAGCCATAAAGTGAAGAGGGAGAGGAGGGCACCAATTGTTCATTCAGTCCAGTTTGCTCATGAAATTGATTTTTTCATTGAAATGGTTCAAATGTTTAACCTGGAGCTGCCAGTCCAAAATGGTCCTATAGCACAGGGACATGTCTAAACAAATCATGTCCAGGAAACAAAGCCAGTTCACTGTACCATAGCCATGTCAGACATGTGACAATAGGACTGAGAAATGCTGAGTAAATGTGGTGGTATGCAAACAATCTGCCTGAATAAACAGAGGAAAATAAGCAACAATGTTGTGGCAAGATGACACTTCAAGGGCAACTGGCGTGGTGTTGGGCTGGATGTCTAATGTTGGCAGAAGGGATACTGCTATACCCAAATGCTGGTGCGCAGAATGTATTGGATGAGGCACATGGGTGACCCAAACCACTCAGGCATACACACCCTCACCTGGCACCCAAACAGAAGCCCTCCCACACACACCATGCACATGGATGACACACACATGCATGTGCACTCACCGGACAATGCCTCGTAATCTGCTAGTTCTCCCACGCCTTGGATCTGTTCCTCCGTGACGTAGGTCCCAGCAACCTACTCATGTGGAGTGAGTTCTATGTCCTCTGCTGGAGACCCACCTCCAGTCACATGACTTGAGGCCAGTTTATTCTTTGCCCTGCGCTTCAGGTCATTCCAGCGCTTGTAGCATTCAGTAGCTGTGCGCCTCACGATTCCAAGGGCACTTATGATGCCCGCGATGGTCTGCCAGTGTGCCTGTGCAGTTGTGGTCTTGGATCCTGCAACAATCACCATTTCGCGGTCATGTGCGGACACATACTCTACAAGTGCATTCAGTTTGGCCTCATTGAAGCTGGGCTTCCTTGATGGGCCGGACTGTGTAGCCGTGTCTGGGGCATCAGCCTCTACTCGACGAGCACTCTTCCTCTTCCGCTTGGAAGGTGGTGGGGATCCTGAGTGACCTACGCCGCTCTGGACACTAGGACTCTGTATAAGGAGTGTGGGATTGCACACTCAGCATGGGAGTTGGTGCAGGCATTAGCTCAAGTGTGATGGTGTCAGGGGGAATGTCAGCATGATGGACTTGGACCGACACTGTCCTGGCTGGGTGTGTGAGAGGTGGGGTGGATGGAGCCGCAGCTGCCCCTGCAGCCTCCCCAGCCTGCCTACGCGGGGCAGCAGATGAGCTAGCTGCCCCTGATCCACGTGGCCTGATGACACCAACGTGCACCGGCGCACGTGGCCTAGACCTGCTGACCTGGAAGTCAGCCATGGAGTCACCCTGTGCCAGGTCTGGTTCCACAGTGGGCTGGTCCAACAAGGGCTGAGCATGGATGGTGTCAGCCACGTTACCCTCAACCAGGGGGGGGGGCATGGGTGTCCCTGACTGCTCCTCCACACATGGGGGGCTAGGGGCACCCTGCAAGTCACGGCCACGTCCCCTACCGGATCCACCACGGCCACCACTTGGGGCTCGGCCACCTTTTCCACCCTTACAGCTTGTTCGCCTCCCAGCCATGGCACTGATGATATTGTGCGTATGGGAGTCGATGTGAACTATTGTCCTGGGCAATTGGGGGTCAAAGGGGTTGGGTACCAGATGGTAATCGTACCCTAGTGCTCTAGCAAGGCTGTATGTCACCCCTGGGGAAAGATGACAGGTCACGCAACGCACAGGCACCCCAAAAAAGGGAAGTAAGGTGCACGCAACCCCTCCTAGACCACGTGTATGGAAAAATAAACCTGCACTACGCTGTGGCACCCAGAAACACAAGAATGAAAGTATGCGTGTCACACGCAGCCTAGAATGACCTCTGAAGGGGTATGCGACACATGGGGCAAGCACAGATGTTAAATACGTGCGCGACTCACCATCTGCCAGGAACAAAAGCATGAAAAAAATGCGCGTGTGTGCGTTGCCAACACCCCTGCCAAAAGAAGAATTGTACGCTGTCTGAGGAGACAGGACAACAGTAGAAGGGAACGCTGTTTGAGGAAACAGGCCCAGGAAAAAGAGGAAAAGAGAAAAAGCTGTCAGAGGTAACAGGGAGTACGAACTTGAAACGCTGTGAAGTAAATCGCGTGTGAACCGACAAGAAGTACAGATTTCACCCACTCGCTCTCCACGAAAAGCACGTACAAGGAAATGGCTTTCTACACGTACCTTTTATACACACGTCACAGATGTGCATACGCGATGAGGCCATTTCCACCAATTACACGCTTTGACACTCGGACGTGTATCATTTTTTTTACACGCGCCATTCTCTACGGCCATGCGCGTGACGTCATAGCTGCGTACGGGGGCCTTTGGGCCAATGAAATCGCGTTTGCGTGCAGACGTGCTTACGCGCTAAGGGCCTTTCCTTGAATTACACGCAGACGTGCAGGATTTTCACGTGCCAAATCACTCCGTATCAAGCTGGCCACGCGTAAGCACACGGAAGACCACGCTCCTGCCCAGAAAGCCGATTTTACTGCCCCCCAGAGCCCCGAGCATGCTCCCACCTGCCATCTGCTGCTCCCTGACTGCCTGCTGCCCACGTGCCCTGCCATTTGCTGCCTGCACATCAGCCAGGGTGCTGTTGCTGTGACCACCCCTGCTGGAACCGAATACTCCCGACTGGGATTCCATCGCTCCACAGCCCAGCCCCAGGACCCAGTTGCCCACCCACTCCTGCCTCTGGGGTTGTCATGTCGGGCACTGCAACATCTGGCACCACTGACAACCCCCGGCCAGAGAGGCAGAGGGGCACCAGCTTCAGTGCCAGGGAAGTTGGTGTCCTGGTGGAGCAAGTCCTGGGGCAGTATGATGCCCTCTTCGGAAGTGTGCGCGCCGACAAGGAAGGACGGACTCGGATCTGGACGGATATCGTGACTGCCATCAACGCGGAGGGGGTGGCAGTCCGCGACTTCCAACATGTCAAGAAGCGCTGGGAGGACTTCATGTCCAGGACCCTGAACAAGGCCCGGCGTCTCTTGAAGGCAGCGGATGCTAAGGGGCGCCAGGGCCACTTGTTGGAAGATCAGATGAGAGTCCTGGAACACATATCCCCAGCGCTCCACGTCCAGGTCCTTGAGAGGCAGACCCGTCTGGAGTCGAGCGGTAATTGTACATGCATCATGATTGTAAGCTGTGCGTGTGGTGATGTGCCAGTAGTGTGCCGGTTGCACATCTGTTTGTATGGGGCCGAGTATGGGTGGGGATGTGCAGGGACGTGAGGCTAACACATGCGACGGCTGTCATGTGTGAGACATGGATGGTGCTTGTGTGTGTAGGCTTGCATGCCAAATGCAGTTGTGTGGGCACACATGTTTGGATGAATGTGTATGTAAGTAGGCATGTTCGTGATATCACGCATGTATGCTGTTTTCAGCTGAATGTATCAGCACTGTGTACATGTGCATGTGTGTGTATTTGACAAGGGTGCAACAGTAATGCAACATGGATGCATGTGACAGCGGGATGTGGAAGCCTGATTGGCAGATGTGACACGGATGCCCATCTGAACACTGCAACAGTTGGCTGAGGTGTACACATGCATGCAAGTGTGGTGGTGTGCGTGCATGTGTAGTGCAATCCCTGTGTTGCATGTGATGTCTGGCTCACCCTTGCCTGCTCATGCTGTTGTATGTGTATGGATGGTGCTGGCAGTTGCGATGTGGCTGTGGTATGGCTCATGTGTCCAAGTTGAAATGACGTGTGTTGCCAATGGTGATGCCATGTCTGAGGTTTGCCAATGCCACTCATGTGCAACTGTCATGTGTGTATGTGTCCATTGCGCAGTGCCCTAATGCCTGTGTTTTATTTCTCCCTGTCTGCAGCGTCAACTGATGAAGAGGGTGGAGAAGGTGCTGTGGAGCACAGCGGCGGGGATCGCACTGCCAGCCAAAGACGCAAGGCCCGGCTCCCATCCCAGGTTGTGATCTCGTCGGGGAGTGAGGAGTCCGGTGCCGCGTCCCAGGCCACAGCTGCCGGGGGGAGGTCCAAGAGGCGGAGGTCGGAGTTGGACTCCTTGGCAGCAGAAGGGGCAGCTGGGACCCCACAGGGCCCAACTGGGGAAGCTGGCACGGAGTCATCCAGATTGGTGGGGGGTTTGGTGAAGGAGGAGACCGTGCACGCAACAGAGACGGGGTCTGGAGGTGGGGATTCCACTGGTGCTAGTGGTGCAGTGCAGGACCAGGGACAGGAGGCAGCACAGGTCGCCGCGGAGGTGCCTGTGTGCAATCCTGTCCCTGATCCTGTCACTGCATCATCTTGCACCAGCAGGGATGCCTGCGTCCAGACCCGTTTTCAGGCAGGGGATGAGCTCACGACAACTGGCCTTCCTCTGCCTGCGGACGTGGCTATCTGGGTCCGGGGTGAGCCTGTCCTGACTGGTGTGGCGTTGCGTCAACGGGCCATGCGAGGTGACCTGCAGTCTTTTCATGAAGAGACTGCACGTCATCTCGAATGGCTCGTTGACCGCGTCGGCCTACTGGGACAGGTCACCCAGGCCGGATTCCTCCGTTTGATGGGGCTTGCTACGAACCCCTCCTCAACTGAACCCCCTATGCGCCAGTCGTCCTCCGTGCCATCTTCCCACCCATTAGTCACCTGGGTGCCCTGTGGAGCTGCCTCTGACGGTGCGGCCAGGCTGGTGGAGGAGACATCCCTGCCACAGTCGGGAGTCGGACGTCCAGCAGGGGTGGCCACATCAACAACTGCACCCCAGCCAGCGGAGAATGTGCAGGCAGCAGGAGGCAGTGCACTGGCAGAGGCACAGCAGCAGCAGCAACGTGGTGGGAGCCATGATGGCTCGGGGCCTTCGATATCGGAGGGGCAGGCATCGGCCGGAGGGCAGGAGGACCCAGGACGGGAAGTGTCTTCCATGTGGCAGCGGTTGAGCCACGCCATAGATGCGGAGCGGCAGCGGGCGGAAGAGGCACGGCTCACAATGGTCAGGGCGGAGAACTCCATGCGGAGGGCCCTGAGGCGGGCCGAGTGCCTCGAGGCAATCCGCAGGGAGTTTGGGGTGAACATGTGGACAGCCCTGCGGACCCTCGGGGCCATGGAGGAGGACCGCCTCCGGGACATTGAGCAGGAGTTCGATGATGCCCTGGCCCGGAACATCCCATAGTGAGCCGTCGGACTAGCCCGCTGCCCTTGTAAATAGTTCTGTAGTTAGTGTTAGGTTTCCTTTGGTTTTGCATTTTTTTGGACCTTTTGGACAATGGGCCACATTTTTGTATATATTTTTTTTTTTTTAGGTAGTGTTATTAGATAGGTTTCATTTCTTCGGTTGGGATCATGGACCCTGGATTGTTTATCTGTATATAGTTGACTTTTGGATTTTCATTTTTTTTATGATTTACCCATGGAGCAATGGTTTTCGATTTTAATTTTCCATTGGATTTACTTTTGTGGACTGTGACTTTGGACACCTTTCCTTTGGATTATGATTTGTGGTTTTGCATTATTTCACGGACCTGCTGGTTTATTTTTTTTTAAATTTCCATTATTGTTTGTTTATTTTTGATTCAATTTATATTGCTTTTAATACATATTTTTTCTTCAAACTTCAATGTGTAGTATCATCTCATTGGTTTCATGCATATCATGATATGGGTTTTGATATTCACTGACACCCATTGGGTGTATGTGAGGGACATGTGTTCTTTTCCAAACTTGCAATTGGGGTTCTACCATGTTTTTGTCATTTCTAAGTGGGTGGATGCAATACTCAGGTGGGTGTTTGGCATTTGGAGGCTGGCCATAAGGGCCAGGGATCTATATTGTGATGACATGTTGGCTGGGGGACATCAGTGGGTGCCTGGTGGAGGCTGCCCCTGCACTGCTGGAGTGTGGGGGTGGTGGGAGACATGAGTGGGGGCCTGGTGGAGGGTGCCCCTGGATGCTGGGGGGTGGGGGTGGTGGGAGACATGAGTGGGGGCCTGGTGGAAGCTGCCCCTGCACTGCTGGGGGGTGGGGGTGGTGGGAGACATGAGTGGGGGCCTGGATGAGGCTGCCCCTGCACTGCTGGGGGGTGGGGGTGATGGGAGACATGTGTGGGGGCCTGGTGGAGGGTGCCCTGTACTGCTGGGGGTGGGGGTGGTGGGAGACATGAGTGGGGGCCTGGTGGAGGGTGCCCTGCACTGCTGAGGGGTGGCGGTGGTGGGGGACATGAGTGGGGGCCTGGTGGAGGCTGCCCCTGCACTGCTGGGGGGTGGGGGTGGTGGGAGACATGAGTGGGGGCCTGGTGGAGGGTGCCCCTGCACTGCCGGGGGGTGGGGGTGATGGGAGACATGTGTGGGGGCCTGGTCGAGGGTGTCCTGCACTGCTGGGGTGTGGGGGTGGTGGGAGACATGAGTGGGGGCCTGGTGGAGGCTGCCCCTGCACTGCTGGGGGGTGGGGGTGGTGGGAGACATGAGTGGGGACCTGGTGGAGGCTGCCCCTGCACTGCTGGGGTGTGGGGGTGATGGGAGACATGTGTGGGGGCCTGGTGGAGGGTGCCCTGCACTGCTGGGGAGTGGGGGTGGTGGGAGACATGAGTGGGGGCCTGGTGGAGGGTGCCCTGCACTGCTGGGGGGGTGGGGGTGATGGGAGACATGTGTGGGGGCCTGGTGGAGGGTGCCCCTGGATGCTGGGGGTTGGGGGTGCAGGGAGACATGAGTTGGACATGAGTGGGGCCTGGTGGAGGGTGCCCTGCACTGCTGGGGGGTGGAGGTGCAGGGAGACATGAGTTGGACATGAGTGGGGCCCGGGTGGAGGGTGCCCTGCACTGCTGGGGGGTGGAGGTGCAGGGAGACATAAGTTGGACATGAGTGGGGGCCTGGTGGAGGGTGCCCTGCACTGCTGGGGGGTGGGGGTGGTAGGAGACATGAGTGGGGGCCTGGTGGAGGGTGCCCCTTCACTGCTGGGGGGTGGGGGTGATGGGAGACATGTGTGGGGGCCTGGTGGAGGGAGCCCTGCACTGCTGGGGGGTGGGGGTGGTGGGAGACATGAGTGGGGGCCTGGTGGAGGGTGCCCTGCACTGCTGAGGGGTGATGGGAGACATGAGTGGGGGCCTGGTGGAGGGTGCCCCTGGATGCTGGGGGTGCAGGGAGACATGAGTTGGACATGAGTGGGGGCCTGGTGGAGGGTGCCCTGCACTGCTGGGGGGTGGGGGTGCAGGGAGACATGAGTTGGACATGAGTGGGGGCCTGGTGGAGGGTGCCCTGCACTGCTGGGGGGTGGGGGTGGTGGGAGACATGAGTGGGGGCCTGGTGGAGGGTGCCCTGCACTGCTGGGGGGTGATGGGAGACATGAGTGGGGGCCTGGTGGAGGGTGCCCTGCACTGCTGGGGGGTGGGGGTGCAGGGAGACATGAGTTGGACATGAGTGGGGGCCTGGTGGAGGGAGCCCTGCACTGCTGGGGGGTGGGGGTGGTGGGAGACATGAGTGGGGGCCTGGTGGAGGGTGCCCTGCACTGCTGGGGGGTGATGGGAGACATGAGTGGGGGCCTGGTGGAGGGTGCCCCTGGATGCTGGGGGGTGGGGGTGCAGGGAGACATGAGTTGGACATGAGTGGGGGCCTGGTGGAGGGAGCCCTGCACTGCTGGGGGGTGGGGGTGGTGGGAGACATGAGTGGGGGCCTGGTGGAGGGTGCCCCTGCACTGCCGGGGGGTGGGGGCGATGGGAGACATGAGTTGGACATGAGTGGGGGCCTGGTGGAGGGCGCCCTGCACTGCTGGGGGGTGGGGGTGCAGGGAGACATGAGTTGGACATGAGTGGGGGCCCGGTGGAGGGGGCCCTGCACTGCTGAGGGGTGGGGGTGGTGGGAGACATGAGTGGGGCCCTGGTGGAGGCTGCCCCTGCACTGCTGGGGGGTGGGGGTGGTGGGAGACATGAGTGGGGGCCTGGTGGAGGGTGCCCCTGCACTGCCGGGGGGTGGGGGTGATGGGAGACATGTGTGGGGGCCTGGTCGAGGGTGCCCTGCACTGCTGGGGTGTGGGGGTGGTGGGAGACATGAGTGGGGGCCTGGTGGAGGGTGCCCTGCACTGCTGGGGGGTTGAGGTGATGGGAGACATGTGTGGGGGCCTGGTGGAGGGTGCCCTGCACTGCTGGGGAATGGGGGTGATGGGAGACATGAGTGGGGGCCTGGTGGAGGGTGCCCCTGGATGCTGGGGGTGGGGGTGGTGGGAGACATGATTGGGGGCCTGGTGGAGGCTGCCCCTTCACTGCTGGGGGGTGGGGGTGATGGGAGACATGTGTGGGGGCCTGGTGGAGGGAGCCCTGCGCTGCTGGGGGGTGGGGGTGGTGGGAGACATGAGTGGGGGCCTGGTGGAGGGTGCCCATGGATGCTGGGGGGTGGGGGTGGTGGGAGACATGAGTGGGGGCCTGGTGGAGGCTGCCCCTGCACTGCTGGGGGGTGGGGTGGTGGGAGACATGAGTGGGGGCCTGGTGGAGGCTGCCCTGCACTGCTGGGGGGTGGGGGTGATGGGAGACATGTGTGGGGGCCTGGTGGAGGCTGCCCCTGCACTGCTGGGGGGTGGGGGTGGTGGGAGACATGCGTGGGGGCCTGGTGGAGGGTGCCCTGCACTGCTGGGGAATGGGGGTGATGGGAGACATGAGTGGGGGCCTGGTGGAAGGTGCCCCTGGATGTTGGGGGTGGGGGTGGTGGGAGACATGAGTGGGGGCCTGGTGGAGGCTGCCCCTGCACTGCTGGGGGGTGGGGGTGATGGGGACATGTGTGGGGGCCTGGTGGAGGGTGCCCTGCACTGCTGGGGGGTGGGGGTGGTGGGAGACATGAGTGGGGGCCTGGTGGAGGGTGCCCTGCACTGCTGGGGGGTGATGGGAGACACGAGTGGGGGCCTGGTGGAGGGTGCCCCTGGATGCTGGGGGGTGAGGGTGCAGGGAGACATGAGTTGGACATGAGTTGGGGCCTGGTGGAGGCTGCCCCTGCACTGCTGGGGGGTGGGGGTGGTGGGAGACATGCGTGGGGGCCTGGTGGAGGGTGCCCTGCACTGCTGGGGAATGGGGGTGATGGGAGACATGAGTGGGGGCCTGGTGGAGGGTGCCCCTGGATGCTGGGGGTGGGGGTGGTGGGAGACATGAGTGGGGGCCTGGTGGAGGCTGCCCCTGCACTGCTGGGGGGTGGGGGTGATGGGAGACATGTGTGGGGGCCTGGTGGAGGGTGCCCTGCACTGCTTGGGGGTGGGGGTGGTGGGAGACATGAGTGGGGGCCTGTTGGAGGGTGCCCTGCACTGCTGGGGGGTGGGGGTGATGGGAGACATGTGTGGGGGCCTGGTGGAGGGTGCCCCTGGATGCTGGGGGTTGGGGGTGCAGGGAGACATGGTTGGACATGAGTGGGGGCCTGGTGGAGGGTGCCCTGCACTGCTGGGGGGTGGGGGTGCAGGGAGACATGAGTTGGACATGAGTGGGGGCCGGGTGGAGGGTGCCCTGCACTGCTGGGGGGTGGAGGTGCAGGGAGACATAAGTTGGTCATGAGTGGGGGCCTGGTGGAGGGTGCCCTGCACTGCTGGGGGCTGGAGATGGTGGGAGACATGAGTGGGGACCTGGTGGAGGCTGCCCCTGCACTGCTGGGGGGTGGGGGTGGTGGGAGACATGAGTGGGGGCCTGGTGGAGGGTGCCCCTGCATTGCCGGGGGGTGGGGTTGATGGGAGACATGTGTGGGGGCCTGGTCAAGGGTGCCCTGCACTGCTGGGTTGTGGGGGTGGTGGGAGACATGTGTGGGGGCCTGGTGGAGGGTGCCCTGCACTGCTTGGGGGTGGGGGTGGTGGGAGACATGAGTGGGGGCCTGGTGGAGGGTGCCCTGCACTGCTGGGGGGTGGGGGTGATGGGAGACATGTGTGGGGGCCTGGTGGAGGGTGCCCCTGGATGCTGGGGGTTGGGGGTGCAGGGAGACATGGTTGGACATGAGTGGGGGCCTGGTGGAGGGTGCCCCTGGATGCTGGGGGGTGGGGGTGCAGGAAGACATGAGTTGGACATGAGTGGGGGCCTGGTGGAGGTTGCCCTGCACTGCTGGGGGGTGGGGGTGCAGGGAGACATGAGTTGGACAGGAGTGGGGGCCTGGTGGAGGGTGCCCTGCACTGCTGGGGGCTGGAGGTGGTGGGAGACATGAGTGGGGACCTGGTGGAGGCTGCCCCTGCACTGCTGGGGGGTGGGGGTGGTGGGAGACATGAGTGGGGGCCTGGTGGAGGGTGCCCCTGCACTGCCGGGGGGTGGGGGTGATGGGAGACATGAGTTGGACATGAGTGGGGGCCTGGCGGAGGGCGCCCTGCACTGCTGGGGGGTGGGGGTGCAGGGAGACATGAGTTGGACATGAGTGGGGGCCTGGTGGAGGGGGCCCTGCACTGCTGAGGGGTGGGGGTGGTGGGAGACATGAGTGGGGCCCTGGTGGAGGCTGCCCCTGCACTGCTGGGGGGTGGGGGTGGTGGGAGACATGAGTGGGGTCCTGGTGGAGGGTGCCCCTGCACTGCCGGGGGGTGGGGGTGATGGGAGACATGTGTGGGGGCCTGGTCGAGGGTGCCCTGCACTGCTGGGGTGTGGGGGTGGTGGGAGACATGAGTGGGGGCCTGGTGGAAGGTGCCCATGGATGCTGGGGGGTGGGGGTGGTGGGAGACATGAGTGGGGGCCTGGTGGAGGCTGCCCCTGCACTGCTGGGGGGTGGGGTGGTGGGAGACATGAGTGGGGGCCTGGTGGAGGCTGCCCTGCACTGCTGGGGGGTGGGGGTGATGGGAGACATGTGTGGGGGCCTGGTGGAGGCTGCCCCTGCACTGCTGGGGGGTGGGGGTGGTGGGAGACATGCGTGGGGGCCTGGTGGAGGGTGCCCTGCACTGCTGGGGAATGGGGGTGATGGGAGACATGAGTGGGGGCCTGGTGGAAGGTGCCCCTGGATGCTGGGGGTGGGGGTGGTGGGAGACATGAGTGGGGGCCTGGTGGAGGCTGCCCCTGCACTGCTGGGGGGTGGGGGTGATGGGGACATGTGTGGGGGCCTGGTGGAGGGTGCCCTGCACTGCTGGGGGGTGGGGGTGGTGGGAGACATGAGTGGGGGCCTGGTGGAGGGTGCCCTGCACTGCTGGGGGGTGATGGGAGACACGAGTGGGGGCCTGGTGGAGGGTGCCCCTGGATGCTGGGGGGTGGGGGTGCAGGGAGACATGAGTTGGACATGAGTTGGGGCCTGGTGGAGGCTGCCCCTGCACTGCTGGGGGGTGGGGGTGGTGGGAGACATGCGTGGGGGCCTGGTGGAGGGTGCCCTGCACTGCTGGGGAATGGGGGTGATGGGAGACATGAGTGGGGGCCTGGTGGAGGGTGCCCCTGGATGCTGGGGGTGGGGGTGGTGGGAGACATGAGTGGGGGCCTGGTGGAGGCTGCCCCTGCACTGCTAGGATGTGGGGGTGGTGGGAGACATGAGTGGGGGCCTGGTGGAGGGTGCCCCTGGGTGCTGGGGGTGGGGGTGCAGGGAGACATGAGTTGGACATGAGTGGGGGCCTGGTGGAGGGTGCCCTGCACTGCTGGGGGGTGGGGGTGCAGGGAGACATGAGTTGGACATGAGTGGGGGCCTGGTGCAGGGTGCCCCTGCACTGCCGGGGGGTGGGGGTGATGGGAGACATGAGTTGGACATGAGTGGGGGCCTGGTGGAGAGGGCCCTGCACTGCTGAGGGGTGGGGGTGGTGGGAGACATGAGTGGGGCCCTGGTGGAGGCTGCCCCTGCACTGCTGGGGGGTGGGGGTGGTGGGAGACATGAGTGGGGGCCTGGTGGAGGGTGCCCCTGCACTGCCATTGGGTGGGGGTGATGGGAGACATGTGTGGGGGCCTGGTCGAGGGTGCCCTGCACTGCTGCGGTGTGGGGGTGGTGGGAGACATGAGTGGGGGCCTGGTGGAGGGTGCCCCTGGATGCTGGGGGGTGGGGGTGGTGGGAGACATGAGTGGGGGCCTGGTGGAGGCTGCCCCTGCACTGCTGGGGGGTGGGGGTGGTGGGAGACATGAGTGGGGGCCTGGTGGAGGCTGCCCCTGCACTGCTGGGGGGTGGGGGTGATGGGAGACATGTGTGGGGGCCTGGTGGAGGGTGCCCTGCACTGCTTGGGGGTGGGTGTGGTGGGAGACATGAGTGGGGGCCTGGTGGAGGGTGCCCTGCACTGCTGGGGGTTGGGGGTGATGGGAGACATGTGTGGGGGCCTGGTGGAGGGTGCCCCTGGATGCTGGGGGTTGGGGGTGCAGGGAGACATGGTTGGACATGAGTGGGGGCCTGGTGGAGGGTGCCCTGCACTGCTGGGGGGTGGGGGTGCAGGGAGACATGAGTTGGACATGAGTGGGGGCCGGGTGGAGGGTTCCCTGCACTGCTGGGGGGTGGAGGTGCAGGGAGACATAAGTTGGTCATGAGTGGGGGCCTGGTGGAGGGTGCCCTGCACTGCTGGGGGGTGGGGGTGGTGGGAGACATGAGTGGGGGCCTGGTGGAGGGTGCCCCTGGATGCTGGGGGGTGGGGGTGCAGGGAGACATGAGTTGGACATGAGTGGGGGCCTGGTGGAGGGTGCCCTGCACTGCTGGGGGGTTGAGGTGATGGGAGACATGAGTGGGGGCCTGGTGGAGGCTGCCCCTGCACTGCTGGGGGGTGGGGGTGATGGGAGACATGTGTGGGGGCCTGGTGGAGGGTGCCCTGCACTGCTGGGGGGTGGGGGTGGTGGGAGACATGAGTGGGGGCCTGGTGGAGGGTGCCCTGCACTGCTGGGGGGTGATGGGAGACATGAGTGGGGGCCTGGTGGAGGGTGCCCCTGGATGCTGGGGGGTGGGGGTGCAGGGAGACATGAGTTGGACATGAGTGGGGGCCTGGTGGAGGGTGCCCTGCACTGCTGGGGGGTGGGGGTGCAGGGAGACATGAGTTGGACATGTGTGGGGGCCTGGTGGAGGGTGCCCTGCACTGCTGGGGGCTGGAGGTGGTGGGAGACATGAGTGGGGACCTGGTGGAGGCTGCCCCTGCACTGCCGGGGGTGGGGGTGATGGGAGACATGAGTTGGACATGAGTGGGGGCCTGGTGGAGGGAGCCCTGCACTGCTGAGGGGTGGGGGTGGTGGGAGACATGAGTGGGGGCCTGGTGTTGGCTGTCCCTGCACTGCTGGGGGGTGGGGGTGATGGGAGACATGTGTGGGGGCCTGGTGGAGGGTGCCCTGCACTGCTTGGGGGTGGGGGTGGTGGGAGACATGAGTGGGGCCCTGGTAGAGGGTGCCCTGCACTGCTGGGGTGTGGGGGTGATGGGACACATGTGTGGGGGCCTGGTGGAGGGTGCCCCTGGATGCTGGGGGTTGGGGGTGCAGGGAGACATGAGTTGGACATGAGTGGGGGCCTGGTGGAGGGTGCCCTGCACTGCTGGGGGGTGGGTGCAGGGAGACATGAGTTGGACATGAGTGGGGGCCAGGTGGAGGGTGCCCTGCACTGCTGAGGGGTGGAGGTGCAGGGAGACATGAGTGGGGGCCTGGTGGAGGGTGCCCCTGGATGCTGGGGGGTGGGGGTGCAGGGAGACATGAGTTGGACATGAGTGGGGGCCTGGTGGAGGGTGCCCTGCACTGCTGGGGGGTTGAGGTGATGGGAGACATGAGTGGGGGCCTGGTGGAGGCTGCCCCTGCACTGCTGGGGGGTGGGGGTGGTGGGAGACATGCGTGGGGGCCTGGTGGAGGGTGCCCTGCACTGCTGGGGAATGGGGGTGATGGGAGACATGAGTGGGGGCCTGGTGGAGGGTGCCCCTGGATGCTGGGGGTGGGGGTGGTGGGAGACATGAGTGGGGGCCTGGTGGAGGCTGCCCCTGCACTGCTGGGGGGGTGGGGGTGATGGGAGACATGTGTGGGGGCCTGGTGGAGAGTGCCCTGCACTGCTGGGGGGTGGGGTGGTGGGAGACATGAGTGGGGGCCTGGTGGAGGGTGCCCTGCACTGCTGGGGGGTGATGTGAGACATGAGTGGGGGCCTGGTGGAGGGTGCCCCTGTTTGCTGGGGGGTGGGGGTGCAGGGAGACATGAGTTGGACATGAGTGGGGGCCTGGTGGAGGGCGCCCTGCACTGCTGGTGGGTGGGGGTGCAGGGAGACATGAGTTGGACATGAGTGGGGGCCTGGTGGAGGGTGCCCTGCACTGCTGGGGGCTGGAGGTGGTGGGAGACAGGAGTGGGGACCTGGTGGAGGATGCCCCTGGATGCTGGGGGTGGGGTGGTGGGAGACATGAGTGGGGCCCTGGTGGAGGCTGCCCCTGCACTGCTGGGGGGTGGGGGTGATGGGAGACATGAGTGGGGGCCTGGTGGAGGGTGCCCCTGGATGCTGGGGGGTGGGGGTGGTGGGAGACATGAGTGGGGGCCTGGTGGAGGGTAGCCTGCACTGCTGGGGGGTGGGGGTGATGGGAGACATGAGTGGGGGCCTGGTGGAGGGTGCCCCTGGATGCTGGGTGGTGGGGGTGGTGGGAGACATGAGTGGGGGTCTGGTGGAGGGTGCCCCTGGATGCTGGGGGGTGGGGGTGCAGGGAGACATGAATTTCACATGAGTGGGGGCCTGGTGGAGGGTGCCCTGCACTGCTGGGGGGTGGAATGATGGGAGACATGAGTGGGGGCCTGGTGGAGGGTGCCCCTGGATGCTGAATGGTGGGGGTGGTGGGAGACATGAGTTGGACATGAGTGGGGGCCTGGTGGAGGGTGCCCCTGATTGCTGGGGGGTGGGGGTGATGGGAGACATGAGTGGGGGCCTGGTGGAGGGTGCCCCTGCACTGCTGGGGGTGGGGGTGGTAGGAGACATGAGTGGGGGCCTGATGGAGGGTGCCCCAGCACTGCTTGGGGGTGGGGGTGATGGGAGACATGTGTGGGGGTCTGGTGGAGGGTGCCCTGCACTGCTGGGATGTGGGGGTGGTGGGAGACATGAGTGGGGGCCTGGTGGAGGGTGCCCCTGGATGCTGGGGGGTGGGGGTGGTGGGAGACATGAGTGGGGGCCTGGTGGAGGCCGCCCCTGTACTGCTGGGGTGTGGGGTGTGGGAGTCATGAGAGGGGGCCTGGTGGAGGCTGCCCCTGCACTGTTGGGGGGTGGGGGTGATGGGAGACATGTGTGGGGGCCTGGTGGAGGGTGCCCCTGGATGCTGGGGGGTGGGGGTGCAGGGAGACATGGGTTTGACATGAGTGGGGGCCTGGTAGAGCGTGCCCTGCACTGCTGTGGGGTGGGGGTGCAGGGAGACATGAATTGGACATGGTGGTGGGTGCCCTGCACTGCTGGGGGGTGGGGGTGCAGGGAGACATGAGTTGGACATGAGTGGGGGCCTGGTGGAGGGTGCCCGGCACTGCTGGGGGGTGGGGGTGGTGGGAGACATGAGTGGGGGCCTGGTGGAGGCTGCCCCTGCACTGCTGGGGGGTGGGGGTGATGGGAGACATGTGTGGGGGCCTGGTGGAGGGTGCCCTGCACTGTTGGGGGGTGGGGGTGGTGGGAGACATGAGTGGGGGCCTGGTGGAGGGTGCCCTGCACTGCTGGGGGGTGATGGGAGACATGAGTGGGGGCCTGGTGGAGGGTGCCCCTGGATGCTGGGGGGTGGGGGTGCAGGGAGACATGAGTTGGACATGAGTGGGGGCCTGGTGGAGGGTGCCCTGCACTGCTGGGGGGTGGGGGTGCAGGGAGACATGAGTTGGACATGTGTGGGGGCCTGGTGGAGGGTGCCCTGCACTGCTGGGGGCTGGAGGTGGTGGGAGACATGAGTGGGGACCTGGTGGAGGCTGCCCCTGCACTGCCGGGGATGGGGGTGATGGGAGACATGAGTTGGACATGAGTGGGGGCCTTGTGGAGGGGGCCCTGCACTGCTGAGGGGTGGGGGTGGTGGGAGACATGAGTGGGGGCCTGGTGTTGGCTGTCCCTGCACTGCTGGGGGGTGGGGGTGATGGGAGACATGTGTGGGGGCCTGGTGGAGGGTGCCCTGCACTGCTTGGGGGTGGGGGTGGTGGGAGACATGAGTGGGGCCCTGGTAGAGGGTGCCATGCACTGCTGGGGTGTGGGGGTGATGGGACACATGTGTGGGGGCCTGGTGGAGGGTGCCCCTGGATGCTGGGGGTTGGGGGTGCAGGGAGACATGAGTTGGACATGAGTGGGGGCCTGGTGGAGGGTGCCCTGCACTGCTGGGGGGTGGGTGCAGGGAGACATGAGTTGGACATGAGTGGGGGCCAGGTGGAGGGTGCCCTGCACTGCTGAGGGGTGGAGGTGCAGGGAGACATGAGTGGGGGCCTGGTGGAGGGTGCCCCTGGATGCTGGGGGGTGGGGGTGCAGGGAGACATGAGTTGGACATGAGTGGGGGCCTGGTGGAGGGTGCCCTGCCCTGCTGGGGGGTTGAGGTGATGGGAGACATGAGTGGGGGCCTGGTGGAGGCTGCCCCTGCACTGCTGGGGGGTGGGGGTGGTGGGAGACATGCGTGGGGGCCTGGTGGAGGGTGCCCTGCACTGCTGGGGAATGGGGGTGATGGGAGACATGAGTGGGGGCCTGGTGGAGGGTGCCCCTGGATGCTGGGGGTGGGGGTGGTGGGAGACATGAGTGGGGGCCTGGTGGAGGCTGCCCCTGCACTGCTGGGGGGGTGGGGGTGATGGGAGACATGTGTGGGGGCCTGGTAGAGAGTGCCCTGCACTGCTGGGGGGTGGGGTGGTGGGAGACATGAGTGGGGGCCTGGTGGAGGGTGCCCTGCACTGCTGGGGGGTGATGTGAGACATGAGTGGGGGCCTGGTGGAGGGTGCCCCTGTTTGCTGGGGGGTGGGGGTGCAGGGAGACATGAGTTGGACATGAGTGGGGGCCTGGTGGAGGGCGCCCTGCACTGCTGGTGGGTGGGGGTGCAGGGAGACATGAGTTGGACATGAGTGGGGGCCTGGTGGAGGGTGCCCTGCACTGCTGGGGGCTGGAGGTGGTGGGAGACAGGAGTGGGGACCTGGTGGAGGATGCCCCTGGATGCTGGGGGTGGGGTGGTGGGAGACATGAGTGGGGCCCTGGTGGAGGCTGCCCCTGCACTGCTGGGGGGTGGGGGTGATGGGAGACATGAGTGGGGGCCTGGTGGAGGGTGCCCCTGGATGCTGGGGGGTGGGGGTGGTGGGAGACATGAGTGGGGGCCTGGTGGAGGGTAGCCTGCACTGCTGGGGGGTGGGGGTGATGGGAGACATGAGTGGGGGCCTGGTGGAGGGTGCCCCTGGATGCTGGGGGGTGGGGGTGGTGGGAGACATGAGTGGGGGTCTGGTGGAGGGTGCCCCTGGATGCTGGGGGGTGGGGGTGCAGGGAGACATGAATTTCACATGAGTGGGGGCCTGGTGGAGGGTGCCCTGCACTGCTGGGGGGTGGGGGTGATGGGAGACATGAGTGGGGGCCTGGTGGAGGGTGCCCCTGGATGCTGAATGGTGGGGGTGGTGGGAGACATGAGTTGGACATGAGTGGGGGCCTGGTGGAGGGTGCCCCTGATTGCTGGGGGGTGGGGGTGATGGGAGACATGAGTGGGGGCCTGGTGGAGGGTGCCCCTGCACTGCTGGGGGTGGGGGTGGTAGGAGACATGAGTGGGGGCCTGGTGGAGGGTGCCCCAGCACTGCTTGGGGGTGGGGGTGATGGGAGACATGTGTGGGGGTCTGGTGGAGGGTGCCCTGCACTGCTGGGATGGGGGGGTGGTGGGAGACATGAGTGGGGGCCTGGTGGAGGGTGCCCCTGGATGCTGGGGGGTGGGGGTGGTGGGAGACATGAGTGGGGGCCTGGTGGAGGCCGCCCCTGTACTGCTGGGGTGTGGGGTGTGGGAGACATGAGAGGGGGCCTGTTGGAGGCTGCCCCTGCACTGTTGGGGGGTGGGGGTGATGGGAGACATGTGTGGAGGCCTGGTGGAGGGTGCCCCTGGATGCTGGGGGGTGGGGGTGCAGGGAGACATGGGTTTGACATGAGTGGGGGCCTGGTAGAGCGTGCCCTGCACTGCTGTGGGGTGGGGGTGCAGGGAGACATGAATTGGACATGGTGGTGGGTGCCCTGCACTGCTGGGGGGTGGGGGTGCAGGGAGACATGAGTTGGACATGAGTGGGGGCCTGGTGGAGGGTGCCCGGCACTGCTGGGGGGTGGGGGTGGTGGGAGACATGAGTGGGGGCCTGGTGGAGGGTGCCCCTGGATGCTGGGGGTGGTGGGAGACATGAGTGGGGGCCTGGTGGAGGCTGCCCCTGCACTTCTGGGGGGTGGTGGAGGTGGGAGACATGAGTAGGTGCCTGGTGGAGGCTGCCCCTGGATGCTGGTGGGTGGGGGTGCTGGGGGACATGAGTGGGGGCCTGGTGGAGGGTGCCCCTGGATGCTGGGGGGTGGGGGTGCAGGGAGACATGAGTTGGACATGAGTGGGGGCCTGGTGGAGTGTGCCCTGCACTGCTGGGGGGTAGGGGTGATGGGAGACATGAGTGGGGGCCTGGTGGAGGGTGCCCTGTACTGCTGGGGGGTGGGGGTGATGGGAGACATGAGTGGGGGCCTGGTGGAGGGTGCCCCTGGATGCTGGGGGGTGGGAGTGGTGGGAGACATGAGTGGGGGCCTGGCGAAGGGTGCCCTGCACTGCTGGGGGGTAGGGGTGATGGGAGACATGAGTGGGGGCCTGGTGGAGGCTGCTCCTGCAGTGCTGGGGGGTGGTGGTGGTGGGAGACATGAGTGGGTGCCTGGTGGAGGCTTCCCCTGGATGCTGGTGGGTGTGGGTGCTGGGGGACATGAGTGGGGGCCTGGTGGAGGGTGCCCCTGGATGCTGGGGGGTGGGGGTGCAGGGAGACATGAGTTGGACATGAGTGGGGGCCTGGTGGAGGGTGCCCTGCACTGCTGGGGGGTGGGGGTGATGGGAGACATGAGTGGGGGCCTGGTGGAGGCTGCCCCTGCACTGCTGGGGGGTGGGGGTGGTGGGAGACATGCGTGGGGGCCTGGTGGAGGGTGCCCTGCACTGCTGGGGAATGGGGGTGATGGGAGACATGAGTGGGGGCCTGGTGGAAGGTGCCCCTGGATGCTGGGGGTGGGGGTGGTGGGAGACATGAGTGGGGGCCTGGTGGAGGCTGCCCCTGCACTGCTGGGGGGTGGGGGTGATGGGGACATGTGTGGGGGCCTGGTGGAGGGTGCCCTGCACTGCTGGGGGGTGGGGGTGGTGGGAGACATGAGTGGGGGCCTGGTGGAGGGTGCCCTGCACTGCTGGGGGGTGATGGGAGACACGAGTGGGGGCCTGGTGGAGGGTGCCCCTGGATGCTGGGGGGTGGGGGTGCAGGGAGACATGAGTTGGACATGAGTTGGGGCCTGGTGGAGGCTGCCCCTGCACTGCTGGGGGGTGGGGGTGGTGGGAGACATGCGTGGGGGCCTGGTGGAGGGTGCCCTGCACTGCTGGGGAATGGGGGTGATGGGAGACATGAGTGGGGGCCTGGTGGAGGGTGCCCCTGGATGCTGGGGGTGGGGGTGGTGGGAGACATGAGTGGGGGCCTGGTGGAGGCTGCCCCTGCACTGCTAGGATGTGGGGGTGGTGGGAGACATGAGTGGGGGCCTGGTGGAGGGTGCCCCTGGGTGCTGGGGGTGGGGGTGCAGGGAGACATGAGTTGGACATGAGTGGGGGCCTGGTGGAGGGTGCCCTGCACTGCTGGGGGGTGGGGGTGCAGGGAGACATGAGTTGGACATGAGTGGGGGCCTGGTGCAGGGTGCCCCTGCACTGCCGGGGGGTGGGGGTGATGGGAGACATGAGTTGGACATGAGTGGGGGCCTGGTGGAGAGGGCCCTGCACTGCTGAGGGGTGGGGGTGGTGGGAGACATGAGTGGGGCCCTGGTGGAGGCTGCCCCTGCACTGCTGGGGGGTGGGGGTGGTGGGAGACATGAGTGGGGGCCTGGTGGAGGGTGCCCCTGCACTGCCATTGGGTGGGGGTGATGGGAGACATGTGTGGGGGCCTGGTCGAGGGTGCCCTGCACTGCTGCGGTGTGGGGGTGGTGGGAGACATGAGTGGGGGCCTGGTGGAGGGTGCCCCTGGATGCTGGGGGGTGGGGGTGGTGGGAGACATGAGTGGGGGCCTGGTGGAGGCTGCCCCTGCACTGCTGGGGGGTGGGGGTGGTGGGAGACATGAGTGGGGGCCTGGTGGAGGCTGCCCCTGCACTGCTGGGGGGTGGGGGTGATGGGAGACATGTGTGGGGGCCTGGTGGAGGGTGCCCTGCACTGCTTGGGGGTGGGTGTGGTGGGAGACATGAGTGGGGGCCTGGTGGAGGGTGCCCTGCACTGCTGGGGGTTGGGGGTGATGGGAGACATGTGTGGGGGCCTGGTGGAGGGTGCCCCTGGATGCTGGGGGTTGGGGGTGCAGGGAGACATGGTTGGACATGAGTGGGGGCCTGGTGGAGGGTGCCCTGCACTGCTGGGGGGTGGGGGTGCAGGGAGACATGAGTTGGACATGAGTGGGGGCCGGGTGGAGGGTTCCCTGCACTGCTGGGGGGTGGAGGTGCAGGGAGACATAAGTTGGTCATGAGTGGGGGCCTGGTGGAGGGTGCCCTGCACTGCTGGGGGGTGGGGGTGGTGGGAGACATGAGTGGGGGCCTGGTGGAGGGTGCCCCTGGATGCTGGGGGGTGGGGGTGCAGGGAGACATGAGTTGGACATGAGTGGGGGCCTGGTGGAGGGTGCCCTGCACTGCTGGGGGGTTGAGGTGATGGGAGACATGAGTGGGGGCCTGGTGGAGGCTGCCCCTGCACTGCTGGGGGGTGGGGGTGATGGGAGACATGTGTGGGGGCCTGGTGGAGGGTGCCCTGCACTGCTGGGGGGTGGGGGTGGTGGGAGACATGAGTGGGGGCCTGGTGGAGGGTGCCCTGCACTGCTGGGGGGTGATGGGAGACATGAGTGGGGGCCTGGTGGAGGGTGCCCCTGGATGCTGGGGGGTGGGGGTGCAGGGAGACATGAGTTGGACATGTGTGGGGGCCTGGTGGAGGGTGCCCTGCACTGCTGGGGGCTGGAGGTGGTGGGAGACATGAGTGGGGACCTGGTGGAGGCTGCCCCTGCACTGCCGGGGGTGGGGGTGATGGGAGACATGAGTTGGACATGAGTGGGGGCCTGGTGGAGGGTGCCCTGCACTGCTGGGGGGTGGGGGTGCAGGGAGACATGAGTTGACATGTGTGGGGGCCTGGTGGAGGGTGCCCTGCACTGCTGGGGGCTGGAGGTGGTGGGAGACATGAGTGGGGACCTGGTGGAGGCTGCCCCTGCACTGCCGGGGGTGGGGGTGATGGGAGACATGAGTTGGACATGAGTGGGGGCCTGGTGGAGGGAGCCCTGCACTGCTGAGGGGTGGGGGTGGTGGGAGACATGAGTGGGGGCCTGGTGTTGGCTTTCCCTGCACTGCTGGGGGGTGGGGGTGATGGGAGACATGTGTGGGGGCCTGGTGGAGGGTGCCCTGCACTGCTTGGGGTGGGGGTGGTGGGAGACATGAGTGGGGCCCTGGTAGAGGGTGCCCTGCACTGCTGGGGTGTGGGGGTGATGGGACACATGTGTGGGGGCCTGGTGGAGGGTGCCCCTGGATGCTGGGGGTTGGGGGTGCAGGGAGACATGAGTTGGACATGAGTGGGGGCCTGGTGGAGGGTGCCCTGCACTGCTGGGGGGTGGGTGCAGGGAGACATGAGTTGGACATGAGTGGGGGCCAGGTGGAGGGTGCCCTGCACTGCTGAGGGGTGGAGGTGCAGGGAGACATGAGTGGGGCCTGGTGGAGGGTGCCCCTGGATGCTGGGGGGGTGGGGGTGCAGGGAGACATGAGTTGGACATGAGTGGGGGCCTGGTGGAGGGTGCCCTGCACTGCTGGGGGGTTGAGGTGATGGGAGACATGAGTGGGGGCCTGGGTGGAGGCTGCCCCTGCACTGCTGGGGGGTGGGGGTGGTGGGAGACATGCGTGGGGCCTGGTGGAGGGTGCCCTGCACTGCTGGGGAATGGGGGTGATGTGAGACATGAGTGGGGGCCTGGTGGAGGGTGCCCCTGGATGCTGGGGGTGGGGGTGGTGGGAGACATGAGTGGGGGCCTGGTGGAGGCTGCCCCTGCACTGCTGGGGGGGTGGGGGTGATGGGAGACATGTGTGGGGGCCTGGTGGAGAGTGCCCTGCACTGCTGGGGGTGGGGTGGTGGGAGACATGAGTGGGGCCTGGTGGAGGGTGCCCTGCACTGCTGGGGGTGATGTGAGACATGAGTGGGGGCCTGGTGGAGGGTGCCCCTGTTTGCTGGGGGGTGGGGGTGCAGGGAGACATGAGTTGGACATGAGTGGGGGCCTGGTGGAGGGCGCCCTGCACTGCTGGTGGGTGGGGGTGCAGGGAGACATGAGTTGGACATGAGTGGGGGCCTGGTGGAGGGGTGCCCTGCACTGCTGGGGGCTGGAGGTGGGTGGGAGACAGGAGTGGGGACCTGGTGGGAGGATGCCCCTGGATGCTTGGGGGTGGGGGTGGTGGGAGAC